>NC_140591.1:1022183249-1024583249 GCF_964204655.1 Triturus cristatus | reverse complement strand
GAATGCATATTTTAAAGTTAGAATTTCAAGTTAATTGATCTGATTACCAAAGAAAGCGGACAGGAAATCGGATATTAAATTAACTGTTGTCTTTCAATTTAAGGAAAGTCACATGCCTGAAATCTCTACTTTTAGCCCCCTGAAGAGTTCAATTTCCAAAGTTGATGTTGTATTATTTCAGGCAATAACTGTAATATCCTTATAGCATGATTTTTCAAAAACTCTTTGCTGCTTGGAATGGATTGCCCGTGCCACCCTCCTGGCAATATCAATTGCTTTTAAGAACAATTAAATAGATTTACTTAAACTCCTACCAGATGGAATGATGTAAAGTGACACAGAAGAAGCTTAGGATGGACATTTGCTTGCCAACATTGAAAATAATGAATTATAGGTAATAGGATACAAAAACCTTGTAGCATGTGTTGGCTAGGATCGTTCTTTAGGGATACAGAATTAGTCCCAGCTGTGTGTTTTTGAACAAAACAAAGATTAATGCGGAACCTTCCGGAAAACATTAAATTGTAACCAATACAAATCTGAATTTTCCTTTCTCCGAGACTAGGTTAAGACACTTTGAGAACTTCTATTCTAGAATCATAACAATTGTGTGCTAAATACAGTGCACTACTCATGTAGGGTGTCTCTGTAGCTTAGCTTTCCTGAACCTTGCATGGAGCAGGTAGTACACACTATCTTCTTTGTGCACAGTTTGTTCTGAGTTCGTGACTGAAGCAACATGTTAATCACCCTGAGAGATGCAGTGAAGGGACTGTGCTGAATCCTTTACAAATGTAATTAACATTGATTCGATACACAGGGCCGGATTTGCTAGGATTTCATGCAACCCAGCAAGGGAAGTTGGTGTGCTGCTTTGAGTGAAAGGGAGAGAGATGAACTGTTCCACCTTTACAAAGATAAGTTTCAGTGCAGCTCTTCCATTGAGCTGGTGCTCTTTGGGCTGCATAATGCCAACACAGGCACTCTTGCACCATGGCACAAGAGTGCCTGCATTGGGTCCGGGTAGGTTTTGTTCTGAAAGGGATACCTTTCCTTTCTGAATAAAAACAATTCTCCGAAGCTTGTTACTCTTTGTATGTGTGCTGCAGAAAGCAGCACACATGCAAAAAGGAAGTAACAAAGATAAATAAACATATTTCTCCTCATTACAACAACCTCAGTTAGATGCATCATTTTGGCAGCCTTTAGCAAATATGGGTTTGCGTCAAAACACATGGATGAGTGCATAGGAACACCCATGCTCCGCCCATGTAATGCCTACCTGATGTACGGTAATGCAAAGAAGCACATTCTTTTTATTTTTACAAAGCTATGGAAAGCCAAGCAGTTCAAGTTTGTGTGGTTTAGTAGATGCCAACGTCAAATTTGTTTCAGGCTGCATCATCTGTGCTCCAGTGTGTAGGGACATTCATAGCCAGTTCAGCACCCTCAATAACTTTATTTAGAAATGTTGAGTGACTTTTCATTATTTTTTTATGTTTATAGGGTGAACATGGCCAAGGGCATTAAAGCACTTTAGATGAGAACAACAGTGTGTTAAAAAATTACTTTTTTGACAGAAGGATTGATTGATTTGCCTGGAATTACAGGTTGTTTAGCTGTAACCGGGACTAGAATCTGGGTCCCCAGCTCTGAGGTTAGCAGCTCTGACGAATTAAGGCACAGCGCCTCCACAAGGAAAGGTAGTATCGCCTAACATCTGACACAAGTATTAGGGAACTGAGTCTAGAAATGATAAATAAAGCACTCATTGAATATTATGGGATGGAAACTAGTATATAGTACTTCAGACCAGGTGTTAGGATCATATAGGATCAATAAGGCCATAGGCTAGCATGTAGAAGATCACATGGGTCTCTACAAAGCACCGATGCCTTCACCATGCTCCCCGTGACATTCAATACAGCACTGCAGTGACATGCTGTTTTCTGACATTGCCACACTTGCACTGACCAGAACACAAGATAAGAAGTTGTATCTATACCGAAAAAAACAATCTCAATCCGAAGAGTCAGAAAGGTCCACCCTACTATTAAGATATCTACTTAAGCCTATTAAATTCAATTTAAAAATATTGTCTTTTTTGGGGTTTTTTTTCCTTTTGAAATGTACTTGTCTGATGAATTATGAATATTAAAATTAATAAAATAACGTTTTGTTCTTGAAAAACATACTTAATCTTGACAGATACAAATATGGGAACACAGAAGTTTCCCTAACTTAGAGAGTCATAAAAGGTCAGCTGCTGCTCAAAATACCAGCTAGGTAAAAATTGGTATTTTAATGTTTACTGGCAGAATGACTGAAGGACTTGAGCCCATTCAGATGAAACCATGTACATTAATAATGCACAGACAGGTACAGACTCTGGCACTAGAAATTGGGACTTCAGAAACCCAGGCCCGGGCACTGAAAGCAGATTAAATCCCATCACAAACCAGTGCAATAAAACAGGGGCTAAACATAGGATAAAGGTAGAATGGATGAATAACAAGCACTTCAACTTAGAAATGTAACATATACAGACTTAGAGCTTTTAATACTAGTTGAAAAACTTATGAAAGATGAGGTAAGGTTGTTTGAGGAAACTTCGACTCAATGCACTAATAATTTCATTTGCAACAAAGACAGAGTGTGTGCTAATGCCCCAGAATCACCCTAATCGCTACCTGGCAATAACTTAAAAACTCTTGAAATATGTATCGAGCACGACTCTGCAGATTCAGTGATTGCCAAGTTGAACAGAGTTTCTGCTCTAGGTGTAGCTTAATGCATGGACAAATCATTGAAGTTCCAATGCGTGTTGTTTGCACAGTGGTTTAAATCAAAATAGGTGCCTCATGGAAGAATGTGAATCCCTTGGGTTATCAACAACCAATGGAGTGAACTCTCTTTACCGGTGTCTCTACTTGAGTGTAAGTCACAAGAGTGTACTGGAAGAGGAATCAAGCTCTAGTGTTGTCACCTTAAGGTGCTCCCCTGTAAACTGGTACAACTACATACCAATATCTATAACATACATCTATAACATGCTATCTCTAGCATGTGCAAATTGACCATCAGTTACAATACTGACAATAATGTAATCAGCACATTCAACATCTGTTTTAATGGTAGGGAGAAACATATTTATTCACAAACCAAAAACATATATTTCATTGGTGAAATCAGTCTATGGATCATCCAAATGCATTGAAATTGGAATAGTGTGTTGACAACCAACCGAAAAAAGCTTAAAAGCAGTTTGAGTGTTCAGAAATGTAAGAAACAAAAGAAAGGCTTATGGGATCATTTCAAGGTGGTCGGTAATAGAATATTTTCCAAAAACTGGTTGATATTTAATCCGTCATCCTCTTGTTCTCCATAACTTATTTAGAGGTGAACTTAGTGCTGTACTTCTACTGGCAGAGCAGCCAACAGCTTTAGTATCATTCGGCAGGAAACATGGCATAAAAAGGCATTCCCTATTTAATGTGGGGCTTCCAATGTTATGCCTACCATTTTTTTTGTAGGTGGACAGGTAAACTTCTCAATAGTCTCAGAGGCTCAAAGAAAACTCCTTGAACATCAGGCATTTTGATTTAACTTTTTAAACAACCTGCTGCTTTGAGGAAGAAGTAGGGATTCTGTGAAAAATGTTAAACATGCTGGATGGTTCATCACGTAGAAGTATTGTGAAAAAAGCCAAAAGGCTAATTAAGTTCTCAAAATATGGTGGATAGGCCTCAGCTGGGCTAGCAGAGGTCAGAACTTCCAATGCCTAATTTATTGGCAGCTTTCCCACCAATACCCTCATAAGGCCTTTTGTCTAAAAAATGAATAAATGTCTTTGTTTAAAAATAGTGCCAAGAGAGTGACACGAGTCTTCATCTTTTGTAGTGTGGTGTTCTTTTTTTAAGCTTTTGCAATTTGTTTAACTTGATCACTATAATTTCTGCTGTTGTACTGAGCCATGACTTCAATGTGGATGATTCACAGCTTTTTCTCTTTATTTCCTCCTTTACCCCATTCCTCCACAGAACTACAGATATACTTACTTAGGTGCTAACAATGTCTCGAATGTCTCTTCACTCTTTAGATCACAACCCCCTCTCTAGTCCTTCCCCAAATGTCTGTGCTTTGCAGTGTGTGTTCTGGGCATCCTCTTTGACACAGCATCATCTGTTTTCAACCTCATTCTTGCTATCATCTTGCTCTGCCTCCTCTATCTTTATACCTTTTTCAGAAATGCCACATCCTCACCTTTCTCAACACCCAAGCACCCCTTTTGATTTGGACTTTCTCCCACCTATACTATTAGAAAATGTCTCTTTCAGATTTCAATTTAGTCATTTATATATATTCACTCAGTCTGTTGTCTGTCTGTTTGTCTGCTCTTCAAGTTTCCTTTCACATCTTACAATTCTCCTTACTTGATTTAACTTCCTTGGCTCCCTGTCCTATCTTATCTACAGTTCAACAACCTTTGTCTTATATTTAAATATATTTATTGTCTGATTAATTCTTATTTATTTACTCTGACAAAGTTTTACATCCTTCCTGATCCCATTTTTGCGAATTGAAAAATATGCTTCTTCTGGGCCATTCATATGCACCTGCATACAGCTTTCAGTCATCATTGCTCAATACATTATTACAAATGACATGAAATCAAGGGCATGCTGATCAAGGAGAACGTGGTTGCATTTGTGCATTTGCCCTCTATGTCAACTGTATTTAAAAAAAAATAATAATTACAAAAAAGTAAATCTTTAGACAATTGCTGTATCAAACGCGGGGGTGGGTCATTGACAGCGGAAGAGGTAGTCCACTCTAGTTGACATTGTCAACGTTGATGGTGAAAGTGAGGCACCTTTTTGTTATAGACAACAATCGGGTGGTTGTAGCAGGATAAGCACAACCTGTAAAGTGAGTGGACACCCTATTATTACGCCTGTACATTTACTGCATACACAATCTAATGGGTGCTTACATTAAAAAAGACGAGAATTTGTAAATTGTATCAATGACTAGTCTAATCCTTTACCAATATTCTCTTGGAGCATGCACGCCACTGGTAGGTATTAAGAGGTGTTGAGATACAGAGTTGGGCATTCATCTAGAGAAGGTAGGAGACCATCCTACAAGATCTCCCTAAGATCAGTAAGGGTGTACTTTTAGCCATACCATGTAAGCTGAAGTGGGAACTTGCACATCGATCCTCCCTCTCCCAAATCCTCTTCAATCTTTATCTTACACCTCATATTCACATCATTCACAATCTCAACTTACAATTTCATTACTAAACAGTAGCACATATTTTTTGTTTTCAGCTAAACAAGCACAATAAAACATATGGCCTCTCATCAGTATTGCCAACTATCGGACAAAGATCCACATTTCAATGAAGCTGGCTATATAGTCCCTTATAGGTTCAGAATTGAGCATCCCAATATTGGGAAGTCAGACTGCATTAATCTATCATTTGACATGTCTCAGTATCTAGGTCAACCTTCAACTACCACCTCTAGTATAAACTAACTTGAAGAAATGTTTTCATCAGAACTACCCGTTGGCCTCTATTCAAACTTCAAAATTAGCAACAAAGCAAAAGCACACATGTGTGATTGAAATAGATTCCTTGATAAGAACAAAGTGTGAATAGTCATTTGTTGATTCAACATTGTGTCTCTATTTATTGTTCCATACACATCGTGATGTGGAAAGTTGGATTTTATAAACAGCCGACACGTGTTTCGTTCACAGGACTTCTTCAAGGCTATATTCTGTTCCTAATCAAGACCACAAAAAGATTTGAAACCGTTCACAGTGTCTCTGACCGAAGTTGTGGTATGGGCTACCCTTTGGCCACTACACAGTTAAAAGCAATGTATCATATCAACCCAGCCAAAACATTTCATAACTATAATAATAATAATAACCATCATCCACATTAAGTTAATATTACAATTATACTTATTATAATTACCATGATAATGCAAATATTGGACACTCCCAATATATAGAGTTAACAAACGCAAACATACTCCTGAAGAGTTTGTTAGCAGCATACTTTAACATGTTAGAAACAATGGCACACGTTCGTTGGCCATGTATAACTTAGGCATACAGTCATAAATCTCCATAATGTGTAGACGTATACCCATGTATTTGGAAAAGTACCATATTTTTCATTAAAGGGCTTCATCGGGCCAAATTCACAAAAGCTTTTTCTCTGATCAGTACTATATTACCGTTGTCTTAGATATGATTTACACATGAATAGTCAATGCAAACTCACACAGTATTTTCTGCAAGCAGTTTCCAGCAGTAAATCATATTTACTTAAGTAAGTCAAGCAAGTAAGATTTGATACACCTGGAGATTCATTAGTAAGTCACAAGTAGCAGAGGGTAAGACGTATTTACTCAGGTTTGTGATCTGTCCTGTAGTTTTCATTTTTAAGTAACAAAGAGAAAACTTTCTCAATGACCAACCTATGGTACAGAATTGGGTTGGGCAGTAAACTCCTCTGCTTCCGCGTAGTTCGCAGAGTTTTGCCCACTCCATTCTACTTGGAGAGTGAAGTTTTGTAAAAAATCCTCCAACCACCGCGTTATGGAGTTTTTATCTCACCTTTATCTCTGCAACAGTAAGTTAGAGAATGAGAAAATAAAGTGCAAGACTACCTCCTACCAAGCTTTCTCAACGTGGGCGGTCGTGGCATTTTACTACCGCTTGCATTGAGAAAGCAGACGCTTATGGTGAGTAGGCTGCCTTGCGAGTACAAAATCTACCAGAGTGGCAAAAAGAAGCAGTGCCCTTTTTTAGCATGAGACAAGCTCCTGGCACTAAAAATCAGCACGAACAATCAATCACCTGCTGAGCTTCACGGAATCTGATGTAGTTTTTTGGTAACTCAGCGGGACTCCATGGAGTGAAACTTTGCGAGCTCTGCCTACCCCTATATAGAACACCATTTCACACAGACCCAGACAAACAGTTACAAGACTTATGGGGTGCTTTTTGAAAACGAATACTGAAAAATAAAAAATGATCTCCTGAGCCTGGAATTATTTTCATCCAGCTCAACTTCTGGTGAAAGTGTGTCCATATAAGCCTACAGCTGAATAAAGATTAAGTGTAATGCTGTCAGCTGACTACGTGGCTTGTAGCGTTGCAGCGTGCACAATGTAAGTTGTTTTATTTATTTATTTACTTAACTCCGTTCGGCCGTATGCCGGAGTTTACTACCCCCCACCCTGCCCCTCCTCCACCCCGCCACATTGCCCCACAACACTCCCTCGAAGAGCCGGCACTGTACAAACGAGTGATTAGATTAATGGTTATCACCTTCAACACGACACTATACAAATGCAGAATATTCACAGCTACCTCATTAATACTCAGTACGAATGCACAATCATTAATTGAAGAGGAGACATATAGAGACAAAACAGGATTTAAGGATGGGTTGGTTTTATCAGTAATTTTAAGAAGAGGAAATACATCAATTTTAGGCATTTAAATTTAGGAGTGCAGAATAATCAAATGCATTTTTTTCTGGGCCATCAATTACCAAAATCCTAGGAAAATTCAGGGATGGACATGAACCATCTCAGCTCAAGGGTTCTCTCCCATGAGGGAAAGAAGTCTGGGAATAGCGCATACAGCGGATGCAGCAGCCAATAGAGTCTGCAAGGAGCGAATTATGTCTCTCAGTCCGCAAAAGAGCAGGATCTCCAACAAAAGAAGAAAAGGGTCTCCACAGCACATACACTTTCGCCTCGTCACGCAGTGCATATTAATCAACAAGTTCCGGGGTGACACCGTCTGGCCACCTCATCTGTTCAGACAACTCAGTCCAATGGTCAGTTCGTATAGGGTGATTGACATGCAGCATAAAGAAGACACATATAGCAAAAAACTGGTGATCATCAGGTAAGCCATTGAACCATCCAGTGTATATTATGTTCAACAATGGGCCTTTTGCAGAAGCATATGCATGAGTTCAAGAGAACAGTTTCTCACTGCAGCTATTCCCAAATTAACAAAAAAGTTGCAAATAATCCTAGTATGCGCATAGGAACTCTTTCTATGAAACATAGTTCAATTCCACATTGGGAGTCTACAAAGTCTTTCCATTGGGATGAAATGCAAGAATGTAAGGAAAATGCAGGCCTAAATTGAATTCGGTTTATGAAATATAAAAGATAAAATAATGGAAATATGCATTTCATTCTAGAGTCTTGAGATCCTTATATATTTCTTTAAAGTCATTTGCAATCATAGAGGAATTTAGTTTCATTGTAATTAGCAAGTGCAACCATGACGTATTACTATATTTTCAGAGTATCACTGAACAAAAACATCTCAAAACATAGAACATTAATGTTGTTTATAGTAATTCTCATTAGTATATGTATGAAGATTATTCTCTGAAAGTTTCAAAACATTTAATCTTATTATAAACGTGCAACATCCTTTTCTCTTTCACCACTTGGTGCTCATTTTCATGTTTGCAAAATATGGAGTGTTTGAAATAAGAGTCCTAGAATACACACATAATGTCATCTAAATTACATTATTTGTATTAATACTTCACACACGTAATTTAATGAAGATGGGTTATGAATCTTTGATAATATGTAAGTTATCAGTTTCACTTTTCTAGTACATGTTAAATATACCAACACAATTAGTAAATCACAAACCTATGTTATTTGAATGAATAGTGTTTTCTAAACTATTCTCTTCTACATACATTTACAATGCAGTAACTAAGGGCCTCATGATGGCAGTCAGACTTTAGTCTGACCATCATCATATTGGGGATGGGAGCACCCGACTTGCTGTTGGCGGTTCTGTGGAAATATGGATTTTTATGATCAGTTATGTCCCCTATCTTGGACCCCAACGGTTTCATGTATAAATCATAAGTACATGTATGATCCCTCCAGTTCCAGTTATGAAGACGCAAACACATGTGCGTCCACCGTCAACATGTCCTCTTTCAGATCCGACATGAATGGGCCGAATATTCCATTCCTAAGTATGAAAGGCCACCGACTTTATATGGCTCATTTATCCCATTTTTCAGTCCAGGCGAGTAGGCCCTGATTCTGCCATCAAGCCTTTTCTTGCCTTCTGCCTCTGAAAGCTCCAGTCTGAGCTCGCATCTGTGACCATGAACTTTGTCCTACTCCCTGCGCGGCTAACGGTGCCTGACTCCAGCCTGTTGCCTGCCAAAAACTGTATTTCACCTTCGAAATTATCTGCTCCGCTCCCTACCCAATGCATTCCTGTCTAGTAGTTTAAGTAAACATTCTTCCAGCTACCGAGCAAAAGGCCCGGCTTCTCTGTCTTTATGCAAGTAATTCATAGCCCTGTTACTATGGAAGATTTCTGCCCTCGCATCTAGTGTAGACACTTAGACGCTTGTACACGCACTCACAGTCAGTATAGTCAGTATAGAATAAGATTCTACTCTAAGAGACCTTTCTTTTTGGATAACATAGTTCTTTAAACATAGGATGTTAGATATAATTTGGGATTAGGTTGACTTGACCCCCCAGACTTTCTGTCTCCACATGTAGAGCTAAATGTCAAGTCCCCTTCACCCCCTAGTTGCACGTCAATCACACGTCATGCTGCTGCGCGCGCATCTCTGCCAAGTATTTCTGCTGACATTGCGAAATTCTTTCATGGAACCACCCTATTGTGACATCATACCTGATGACGTTCTTTAAGTTACGCCTAGTTACACCCACTTTAGTTACGCATGTATGTGTTATCAATTGTTAACGCCCCCTGCATCTGTTTCACTGTAATGCCTATTGTATAAAAATGATTACTTGTCAATAAATTATGGTCCTTCACTTCCTGAACCTTCGTGGTGATGGAATATGGAGCCCCTCAATTCGAATTGATCTTGGAATAAAGCCCGTTCCGAACCTCTAATACCACGGATTCTGCCTCTTATTTTTCTGAGCTATTATTATTAATTTTCCGCATCAAATTAAGTTCCGGTAATTAAATTATTTACCACATATATGGCGCCCGAACAGGGACACTTTCTCATCTCACGCGCCGGCGGTGCGTTGCAGGCCTGGTCTCCTGCCACAGCTGGACGGACAACAACGCGTACCCACAGGATTTCCTGTATCTCCCTCCTGCCAGGCGGGGGTAACTGAGGCTGCGATCAACACCCAGACGAGGCGGTGAGAAGTGCGAAGTATCCCGACCAGAGCCTAGCTGAGAGAGCAAGATCCGAGGTATACAGAGGCCCACCAGTTTCCGAGGTTCCGAAGTTTCGAGTCGAGTCCAGTCCGGTTCAAGTCCAGTTCAGTTCAGTTCCGAGGCCTTCCGTTCCGAGCTACCCGGTGAGTACCATTGTCGGGGAGGCGTTCTGACGTGCACATAGTTTGTGCCGGTCAAGACGGGTTTGGGTACACAAATCCGGTCTGCACTGTTTCAGCAGTGTATCTGTACTGTTTAGCAGTATATCAAGTATGTCTAGTATATAATTCAGAATTACCTAGTTAGTATCGAGTATTATGCTTAGTGACTAGTTCTCTAAATGGCCATCATTGTTGTTCATTAAATGTTAAATGTTAAATGTTTTAAATACGTTCTGCATACTGTGGTGTGAATGACTGTTCATTATTGTGTTTTTCTGTATTAAACGTGTTCAAAATTAGGTATCAGATCAGTTCTCAATATGCCGCTCTTTTCGAAATTAAGACAGATCAAAACTAGAAAAGGGGTACTCGAAGAAGCTGTTCCCATTCCTCCTAGGGACACTCCAGGGTACTTCATGTATCATAAACATGGCCTAGACGCCATATTATTTCTTGATTTATGGGTGGACTACACCAAGGAATTACCAGAAAGTCAGAGGTGGCCCGCAGCTGGGACCTGGGATGCAGATTGTATCATGAAAGTAGAAGAAGAATTATGGAAAAAGAAAGCTAGACAGTCACAGAAAGATGCCATTGAATTATGGCGTAAAGAATCATATAGACGTACAGAAAAAGCGCTCAGACAGGAAGAGAAAAGTAAGGAGAATTCAAATAAAGTTCGAGAAAATGTATTAATTGAAGAAGGTACTCGAGTAAAGTCAGAACAAATAGACAGACAAAGAAATGCCCTTATGAATGGTATGTATCCCCTTCTGGCCGAAGGGTTACCTAAGGCTACTCCGGAGATACCAAAAGACTTGCCAACACCATTGTTTCCGATAAAAGTACATCCCAAAGGGCATCCCAGAACCGCAGAAGATGTTTTTCTTTCCTCCTATTTAGACGACGCAGCTCCCGAGTATGCTAATGCTGCGCCACATAGACCGCCTACCGAGGGGGTTCAACGCCAAGACCCTCCTCCGTCTGTACCTCCGCAACAGCACACTCCGACACAAGTTCCGGCAAGCACATCTGTTTCTACATCTGTATCCACACCTATGGTTGCTATATCACGTTCGACAAATCCTTTCACATCCAGCACCCCAGGTGGTGCTACCGGAGCTACATCAAACGTTTTTTTCACGCCACCCAGAGTAAATAAACTTTCCTTTCAAGAATCAGCCCACCAACGTACGCCCAAACTAGTAACTCCCAACACGCTCAAGGAACTTCTAATAGATTGCAGATATGACCCTGTGCCCGGAAAAGGGGATGAGATGGTGCTGGCATCATTACGTATCCGACGAGCTGCAATATATTTAGGGAAGATACCAGGAATGACTGCACATTTAGAAAATATATATCACTTTGTCCAGTCAGGACGAGATCCTGAGAGTATTAACAGAGCCATGGAGTACCAAAAAGTGGAAATACAGGGGGAACTGTTACGTTTCCTCATAAACTGTGTGATCAGAAATCAAGACCGGCCAGGGGTAAATCTGGAAGAAATGCAAATTCTTACCACATGGAGTAAGAATATATCAGAGGGGAGACATGATAAGCGATCATGTATAGTAGCTATGTGCCGAAAGATCCGCAAAGAAATAGAACGAATACACGAAGAAAGATTAGCAGTAGACGAACCTGAACAAACCGAGGACGAGGAAGAGGAAGAATTAGAACTGCCCACAGGACAGTTAGAAACCGTGGCCCATGTAGGTAGAGGAATATCTTGCAATAATACTAGATGCCTTACTGATCCGATACGTCCGATACGTCCAGAGAATAGCAGAAAATTCCAAACTCCTATAATAAATCTAAGGTCCCCCGAACGTTCGTTCCAAGCCGTTGACAAATTACTTCGAGAACGAAGGGGTTATCATATACTCGATTCTATGGACGAACAAGAATTAGCCAGGTCAGCCGTACACTGGGTTGATAGTCCTGGAAAATATGGTGATGATACACTAGCGCATACGTTTTTGAACCTCACCCCAGATGAACAGCGTTTAGCTGGTATCTATATGATTCAACAACTCCTTATATTATATAAAAGCCAACATTCCGATCCTGGTCCCCTACCTGATATATTGACTGAATTACTCACGAACAAATGGAGAGGTTCAGGTACCGAGTTAATTAGAGAAATACTAGAATCCAGAAAGCAGTACATTCTTTTTGTATGTCCCGAACATGTCTCACTGCCCATCAAGGAAAGAACGACGTATTATATGGATAGACAGAATCCCTTACGCGAAGTTCACCCGATAAAAGGTGAGGACAATCAGTTTAGACGTGTGTTTGTATACACACCCATATCTAAAATAGAACTATTAGAAATGAAGAAAGTGGTACCCAGTCATGACAAAGACCCAGCGGGTTTCCACCGTGAAATTAAAGATATGTTACTCATGGGAGAATATACCTACCCCGACATTATGACAATATTGAAGGTATTAATGCCTGCGGGCATTTACGAAAAACTCAAGGAAAAGGATTGGGAGGTGGGAGACCAGAAGATAGATTGGACAGCATTAGAAAACGAAGAAAAAGCTCGAGGTCCAGGTTCAGGGCTCGGAGACAAGACCAAAACACTACCAGGTTTACTAGTACAGGTACTGCCACGTTTATTAACTACGAAAAAGGAAGACTGGGGTGCAATCTCAGCCTGTAAACAAAAACCAGATGAAGACACTAGTGATTTCTATGCCCGATTCGAAAAATGTTTTGGTATAAATAGTGGAATAAAAGCAAGTAGCGAATCATATCCACATCTGTTTGTGACAAAGTTAGTTGAAAATTCCTTGCCCCAAGTTAAGAATAGGGTATTGAAATTCGAGAGTACCTGGCAAGGTAACACTCCGTCACAAATGTTACAAATGCTACAGTACCATCACAATAGAATTAGAGAGGAACAAGAACATGAACAAAGACGCATGAAAGACACGAAAATGAAAATGTTAGTTTCCCAGACAGTTCCAGCTGACGGTCATAAAAAGGGTATGACCCAGTCCAGTGTTTCAGCAGGTCCTGTAAAAGGGACGTGCAACTATTGTAAACAGCCAGGTCATTATGTACACGATTGTCCCGTTTTAAAACATAATATTGCTATAGGTAACACAAAAGAAAGACCAAGACCACTTAGACAGGATCAGAACCAACAAGGAGCCCCGCAGCATGCACAGTCTATGCCAGCTCCACCACCGCAGCCTATTGCTGCCACACAAACAACGACACGACAGATGTATCAGACCGCACAGTATGACTATCCTGATTATCAACGATACTCATGAAACAGCCTAGAGAGGGAAGTTGGTTTACCCCTTATTGAGGTCCCTGTAGATCAAGAAGGACCTTATGTACACAGTGAACTATTAGGCCAAGATAGAAAATTTTTACTTGATACAGGGGCAAGCCGAACAACAATAAAACGTAGTGAAGTTCCAGGGGCACCCCTCTCAGGCACACAGAATATTTCCCTTGGCTTTTCAGGAAAACCTATCATTAACGAAGTATCACAGCCTCTTCCACTTACGATTGGTCCCTTGACACGGACTACGGATTTATTGCTTACTAAATCATGTCCAGAAAACCTGTTAGGTATAAAAACATTGAAAGCTCTAGGAGCTATAATATGTTGTTCTCCGGAAGGAGTAAGATTGTTTTTACGTGATTTCAAAGGGCACTATGTGTCCCGAGACATGGACGACCGACTGCAGACTTTACCCACACATTTATGGGCACAAGGCCCTACAGATGTTGGTTGCATGAACATTACACCATATCGAGTCACACTGAAAGCAGGAGTGGTACTACCACGAATGCGACAATATAAGTTACCCCCAGATGCTGTAGTGGCTTTACTGCAAATCATTGACGAGCTTATTACCCAAGGAGTGGTTGTGGAAACCGACTCCAATGTATGTAATTCACCGATAATTCCGATTCTTAAACGAACTGATCCAAGAGCCCCGCCAGTATATCGATTGGTTATTGATCTGCGCGAATTAAATAAATGTATTGTACCACAATACCCCGTAGTCCCAGACATTTCGTCATTATTGACAGCCATTGATTCCGAAGCAACATTCTTTACTGTAATTGATCTCAAGAATGCCTTTTTCAGCGTCCCAATAGATCCGGAAAGCCAATACTTGTTCGGATTTAGTTTAAATGGACGAAGCTTTAAATTCACACGCGCACCTCAAGGATTCACAGAAAGCCCCAGCATCTATAGCCAAGCACTGAAACGAGAACTTGACAGTATCCACATGCCGGTCAACACTGCCCTGCTTCAATATGTCGATGATCTGCTGATCACCGCCAGAAGCGAACATGAATGTGAAAAAGCCTCACTGACGGTTTTACAATTTTTGGCCGAAAAGGGGCACAAGGTGTCCCCTTCTAAACTGCAATTCTGTGTCCAGTGAGTTGTTTACCTTGGTCACTCGCTGTCCAAGGAGGGAAGGCAGCTTACACCAGATCGCATTCAGTTAATCGCTAACATACCAATACCCAAGACACAAAAGGAGGTGCGGGCTTTCATAGGCCTCACTTCATATTGTAGGCAGTGGATCCCTCAGTATGCATTTCTAGCAAAACCACTCATCCAGTTGACAACACAGGAGGCAGCCACATCGACTGTTCTCCCTTGGACTCAGGAACATACACAAGCTTTTGAAAGCCTAAAGAAAGCTTTATGTCAAGCACCTGTTTTAGCAACACCATGTTACAATAAACAGTTTACACTTTTTGTTACAGAACGCGAAGGTACTGCCTTGTCAGTACTCACACAGGAACAAGCAGGATCACACAAACCATGTGCTTATTTTTCTAGTACATTAGATCCCGTAGCTCAGGCTCTGCCTGCGTGCCTGAAATCGGTGGCAGCGACAGCTTTAGCAATCAGACAAAGCGATGCCATAGTACTAGGACACCAATTGACAGTACAAGTACCACATGCAGTAGAGGTTCTCTTGAACCGCACACAAACACAACACTTGACTATAGCACGACTCACTGGTTACGAATTAACATTGTTTCAGCCACATATAGAAATCAGACGTTGTAGTACATTGAATCCTGCCACACTGTTACCTGTAAATGGAACAGACCCACTTGCACATGATTGTATTGAAGTTATCACTATCACGACGAAACCCAGACAAGACTTGACAGACGTCCCATTGTCAGACCCAGACCTGACGTTGTATGTAGATGGTTCATGTATGAGAACAAGTACAGGAGAGTTAGTGGCCGCTTACGCAGTCACAACAGACACTGAAGTCATTGAAACAAATCGCATAAATACCTTGTCCGCTCAAGCAGCAGAGCTTATCGCTCTGACACAAGCCTGTATTCAAGCTACGAATAAAAATGTCAACATATACACTGATTCACGTTATGCATTCGGAGTTGTACATGACTTCGGCGTGCTGTGGCGAGAGAGAGGTTATTTAACTTCTCACGGTGCCCACATTCAGCACGGACCCCTTATTCATGCCTTATTAGATGCAATACATCTGCCCACTGCAATATCAATTATGAAATGTAAAGCTCATACGAAAGTTACTGATATCATTTCTCAAGGCAATGACCTAGCTGACAGAACAGCTAAACAGACTGCTCAAACTCAAACATCTGACATGACAAAGACAATAGTCCCGACACCAACATATTGCATGACGGTTAAGGATCCCGCTCTTGACGTAATTGACATACAGACACATGCTACACCAGAGGAAATAAAGAAATGGACTGAATTAGGAGGGATCCAAACGGATCAAGGATGGATGACGAAGGAAAAATCTGTGTGGTTCCTTCCTGATTCAATGGTTCAAGTTATAATTAATACTGTACATAGTCCAGCGCACCTAGGAGAAAAAGCTATGCTAGACAGCATTCAACACATTTGGTTCAACAAACATTTACGAGCAGCAGCTAAACAAAAAGTTCGTACCTGTATGATCTGTTGTCAGTTTAATCCAGGTAAAAGCATTCCCGTAGAACAAGGTGGATTTCAGCCTCCTGATCACCCTTTTGAAGTCCTCCAGATGGATTATATCCAGATGGAACGATGTCGAGGATTCAAATATGTTCTCGTAGTTGTCTGTGCTCTTTCCCGTTGGACAGAGGCATACCTGGTTTCAGATTACACTGCCCCGACTACTGCCAAACAGTTGGTTTGAGAATTCTTCCCACGGTACGGCTTACCACGTGTTGTCTACTCAGATAACGGCCAGCCGTTCTCATCCGAACTAATGAAGCACGTTTCACTTTTGTTAGGCTATCAGTGGAAATTTCACTGTGTCCGACACCCCGAGGCAGCAGGTCTCGTGGAACGACATAATCAGACCCTGAAAATTAGATTGTCCAAAATATGTAGAGAGAAAGGTGTCGACTGGGTAGTAGCCTTACCAGTTGCACTCTTTTACATGAGAATGGTAGCACACTCTCGAACAGGGCTATCCCCTTATGAGGTGGTCTTTGGCAGACCACCAAATATGTGGGGGACGCCTATACCACGCAAAATAACTGATATTGACTGTAATATGCTGACAGATTACCTGGCTTCCTTGATGTCTGCACTACAATCTTGTCGTTCACAGGTAGCTGCAGCCTTTCCCGACAACACCGAGGTGAAACCCCATGACGTAGTTCCCGGGGATTTGGTGTTAGTGAGGAACTTTGACCGGAAGTCTCAGCTGGATCCTAGGTGGAAATCGCCTCAACTCGTACTGTTAACGACGAGGACAGCCGTGAAGATCGAAGGTCGAAAAGGCTGGATACATTCAAGTCATATCAAGAAATTTCATGGACTACCGTCCGACGTAAACGACACACCTCGCGTGTCTTCACCGATTGATTCAAAACTTCCTTTGGTTGAACTGAATAACAAGGAACAATATAAACTAAAACTAAGGTCTAACAAGTCAGACAATTTGATTGTTTAAGTCCTCTCCAAGGTGAATCGGTCGAATTTGTATCTGACATGTATTATCTAGACCTGAATAGAGAAAGAAACAGAAAAAGGCGGTTGAAACAACATGCGTACTGTAAATCACTGCATAGTCATTGCACAGTGACGTTATTAATTTTGTTTTTCTTAAGTCTATTAATAATAACTGCAAGTATATTGTTGCACATATATTGTCCTATTTTTAAACATGTTTACAATGTTACTGCTGAACATTCCTTTAGTGAATTACCCCCGCATGAATTGTCCTATAGATTTGCGCTGCGCAATAACACTTTTATTAGTATGTTACATCATTCCCATCAGGTTAGCAATGCTACAAATTGTTGGATATGTGGCCGACTCCCTCCCTATCAGAACTATAAGGGAATTCTGCCTCTCTTTCCATATCCGTTCACACACAATGGCTCCTGTGGAGCATGGTTTAGTTTAATTAATTCCCTAGATTCGAATTCTGCAGTTTATCAAGACAACTGGGTATGGGGAAACCTGAACTTAGTTTTGCTCAAAATATGCTACCCTGACAAGAAGGGACTTCCCAAAAGAACAGGAACTGATCTAGAAAATGAAGTATATGGATTAGGGAATTTCACGCTTAATCTCCTGATCCTGAATGTCGAATCCGAAGCTGCACCAATTTTGCCCGCCATGTCAGTATTTCCAGTTAAAGGTGAATTATGTGTAAGAAAGAATGGTTCCATACATATGGGCCATAGTAGATGCACCACTGTAATAGAATTCAGTGATCAAGGCAAGTCTACATTTAGAGCTTCTCGCCATTCCTACTTCATATGTGGTCAGACGGCATATATACGTTTGCCTCTAGATTGGGATGGTACCTGCTACATCGGATTCCTTTTGCCACCTGTTTTCCTAGCTCCTCCTGATTATCATAGAAATACTCATTTAGTACACAATAGAGAACGGAGAGATCTCCCAATAGTCGATTACACTGAGACAGCATGGGAAAAATACACAGATTTCAATAAAGGTCTCTTTCCCTATATAGGTACAGTTACCAATAGTAAGCTGATACGTAGATTAACCAGAACCCTTGAAGCAGTAGTGAACGAAACTATTTCCGCCTTAGGCAATTTAACAGAAGAACAGTCTGCTATGCGGATCGTTGTGCTTCAAAATCGTCTTGTCCTTGACGTCATCCTGGCCGATAGGGGCGGAGCTTGTAGGGTCATCGGATCAAGCTGTTGCATTTTCATACCAGAAAATGCGCCATCTGTATATAAAGCCATAACTCGCCTTCATAAGATTGTAAGCCAGATACACCAGAATCCAGGCACCTGGACTTGGTCCGGTTGGTTTTGGAGTGTATTATCTACCTTTGGATGGAGGGTCCTATCCTTCCTAGGTATTGGCTTTCTCATATTATTCAGTTGCTGTTTATGCCTACAAGGTGGACCAGCGATTTGTGGTCTGTGTGCCACATCATGTATTCCACCACCAAGATTTCATTCATCCCAGAAGAAAAAAGAAGAAAAAATGATGCTATATGAACAAATCAATGGATTGATGAAGATTGATATCTCTTAAGGGCAAGTAGGGGACAAGGAGGGAATGTGGAAATATGGATTTTTATGATCAGTTATGTCCCCTATCTTGGACCCCAACGGTTTCATGTATAAATCATAAGTACATGTATGATCCCTCCAGTTCCAGTTATGAAGACGCAAACACATGTGCGTCCACCGTCAACATGTCCTCTTTCAGATCCGACATGAATGGGCCGAATATTCCATTCCTAAGTATGAAAGGCCACCGACTTTATATGGCTCATTTATCCCATTTTTCAGTCCAGGCGAGTAGGCCCTGATTCTGCCATCAAGCCTTTTCTTGCCTTCTGCCTCTGAAAGCTCCAGTCTGAGCTCGCATCTGTGACCATGAACTTTGTCCTACTCCCTGCGCGGCTAACGGTGCCTGACTCCAGCCTGTTGCCTGCCAAAAACTGTATTTCACCTTCGAAATTATCTGCTCCGCTCCCTACCCAATGCATTCCTGTCTAGTAGTTTAAGTAAACATTCTTCCAGCTACCGAGCAAAAGGCCCGGCTTCTCTGTCTTTATGCAAGTAATTCATAGCCCTGTTACTATGGAAGATTTCTGCCCTCGCATCTAGTGTAGACACTTAGACGCTTGTACACGCACTCACAGTCAGTATAGTCAGTATAGAATAAGATTCTACTCTAAGAGACCTTTCTTTTTGGATAACATAGTTCTTTAAACATAGGATGTTAGATATGATTTGGGATTAGGTTGACTTGACCCCCCAGACTTTCTGTCTCCACATGTAGAGCTAAATGTCAAGTCCCCTTCACCCCCTAGTTGCACGTCAATCACACGTCATGCTGCTGCGCGCGCATCTCTGCCAAGTATTTCTGCTGACATTGCGAAATTCTTTCATGGAACCACCCTATTGTGACATCATACCTGATGACGTTCTTTAAGTTACGCCTAGTTACACCCACTTTAGTTACGCATGTATGTGTTATCAATTGTTAACGCCCCCTGCATCTGTTTCACTGTAATGCCTATTGTATAAAAATGATTACTTGTCAATAAATTATGGTCCTTCACTTCCTGAACCTTCGTGGTGATGGAATATGGAGCCCCTCAATTCGAATTGATCTTGGAATAAAGCCCGTTCCGAACCTCTAATACCACGGATTCTGCCTCTTATTTTTCTGAGCTATTATTATTAATTTTCCGCATCAAATTAAGTTCCGGTAATTAAATTATTTACCACAGTTCCACCATAGGAATCACAATGCAATCACCTTCAAGGCGGTCACAATGTGTATAATTTGTATTGCGGTGGGTGATGCGGGCTGCAGTACACGTTGCAGTACAAATAATACACATCAGACATATCCCTGTACTATGTGGCAGGCACCATGAGATGCCTGCAACATGGTGCAGGGATATGTAGGGGGCATCATAGATGCCCCCCAAACATCAAAGCTGAGGCCCAGGGTTGAAGGGGGGCCCGCTATAGGCCTCCAATGTCCCTTTCCGCCACCCTTTCCATGGCGGGTTCACCACCATGAATGGGCCGGTAGAAAGGAACATTGTAATACCTACAGCCGTGCCTGGCAGGTATTACAGCACCTCTGTATGTCCGAAGGGCTCCTTGAACCCATCGGATCCATGGCAGTCGGTCTCTCCCACCATCAAAGAACTGCCCGCCATCATGATGAAGCTGGTCAGGAACACAGTCACCGATGGCGGTGGGACCGCCACCGACGGGGGGAAGGTGGCAGTCCCACCGCCTTCATAATGAGGACCTAAGCCTTTTCATTATCTCTTTTACATAATTCTGCAACGTATTTTTAGCACAATTTGTGCACGTTTGCCATTTTTATATCAAAGGTGTCCAAATCAATTTTACGTGTCAGCTAAAAGGATTAAGCAGTTTATCTGCTTCATCACTCACTTCTTAGTTTCATAAATAGCTGAACCAAACTCTGAATTCCATGCACTGTGCTAGCGAATGCTAATGGACAATCTAATCTCTTAACACCTCCTTTTGACATGTTATATCACTTTAAACTTGCAGCAGTCTAACTGAAGGTCAGATTCACAACATTCTTTCTATGAAAAGGTGTGTCTTACTCCTGTCTAAGAAGTGAGTTAAATATGACTACTCAAGTCTAGTATTATCTGTAAGTATTTTCCAGGATTAAGACCTGTTTAAATCTGGAAACCCTGAGTAAGCCGTCTTACTTCGGAAATTTTATGTGCAGGTCACACATAAGTGTGGTGTAAGATTAACCTTCTTATATGAATCAGGTCTGGTTATTCATGTGTAACCCACTATGAAGCCAGAAGTATGACATCTACTCATAGATAATGCTTTTTGAATCTGGCCTATAATCTGGTGAAAACAACTAATGAATTAGCTGTTAGAGCAAAGAGATATTTGTAGGCAGTAGATATAGAAAATTAATTGGGAAATAACAAACAAGAATTCTGAAAGGCATAGGAATTGTTAAAAATATGTGATTGCACTCTAGAGAGTGATTAGCAGACTGCATGGTATTTGTGAAATGCTAATTGGGTCAGAATCAAAAAACTTTCTCTATTGGTAGTTCAAATTCAAAATTCTTTTTTCGGTTTGTGTTAGAAAAAACATAAAAGACAACAATATATAAAAACAATACATAAAACAAAATTCATGAAAAGCCTGTACACAGTAACATTCCACACAAGGAGGGTGAATATACAGGTGCTAAAATATATATTTACTTATCCCGGATGCTCCCTATAAATACTATAGCTCATAAAAAACTTACAACGTTTGCTATAAAATGCTCATGTGGTATCGTCTGTAAAAATAAAAAAGGAAGGCAAACTTTAGTAGTTGCATACTCCTGTAGAAGATACGGAGTGCACCTGAACATGCGGGTCAGATTTACAAAGTGTTTTCTCTGACTATGAGTGACCTCCAACTTCCATGTTTTCAAATTCTTTTAATGTTGAAAGTTTCCAAGTTTCAAACAAAAGCTCTAAGAGGCAACAAAAACAGACAATCAAAGTGTGAACAGCATAAATGCCAAAAGCAAGCACTTAGGACGAGAGGAAGTCTTAGAATTTTTTGGATCCTTTATTTCAAATGTAAATGAGCAAAGCTAATACAGCCAACGCGTTTCACCCGTGGCGGGCTTCTTCAGGGCATCCAGAAAGGAGAAATGCTCCTCTAGATATACAAGTTCTATTTCCGTACAAGTAGAGGAGGAAAACGGACAACTTCATTGTATGTGCCAGGGGAAATCCTTAATATAAACCAATTTCGGCAAGACAATCTTATATCTACAATACCCCTGAGTAGTGCTTGTGCTTGTCTACGATACCCTCTCACCAGTTCCCGGAGACGTCTGTGGCGGGGGGACTTGGCCTCCTGTATTTGTAGGGTATCCCTATTTTTATAGGTTTTGCAAGCTTGAAGTTTCAAAGAATTTTGACCCAGTTTTGCTCTGCCGTTTTATTAGTTGCTTTCTTTATAGACATGGCTCAACCTATCGCTATTGCGGCACATAACTGCACGGCGGTTACAGCATATTTAACTCAACTCGGAGTCCCCAATGCAGGGGCAAATGTTATTTTCGTAGCTGAAGCTGATCCTGCATACCACTTTGAGGTCTTTTATTCTTGGGTTACATTTCTGGTAGTGGATGGAAAAGATCATTTGTTTCATGTATATACGGTCGCTGCTCCTGCAGCAACGTATCGTCCTTATGCATTAATTGAAGATCCGTTGACATCTTGGGAGCACACCATTTGGTTTAATGGCGTTTTTCCTCACCCTGTCTCTTTTGTGCAAAAGGGCCCCTTGTCTATCGATGGGGCCACTTGGCCTGTTTTGTCTGGTTTTACACCACACCATAATTATCTCAATGTTGCTATCGCAGAGCAGTGTCAATTGTACATTGTTAGAACTGGGGGTCTCTAGTTGGCAGAGGTTGGTACCTTTGACCAAATAGGGACCCTTGCTTCTAGTCAGGGTAAGGGGGTACACTCCTAAAATAACCCCTGCTCACCCCCTTGGTAGCTTGGCACGAGCAGACAGGCTTATCTCAGAGGCAGTGTGTAAAGCATTTGTGAACACATACAGTAACTCAGTGACAACACTAAAGCTGGACACCGAACAAGTTGTAGTATAAAAAAAGTATTCTTTATATAGACTTATTACAAAACCATAAACGACAAAAATCCACAATACTTTACTTAAAATGGTAGAATTAGCTTAGTTCTCTTTAGATGTTAAAAATGCCACACTTTGAGTTCAATGTACCTTGGGATGCGTAACGCTATACAATGAAAGTGTTGCAGGGAAGGTGAAGTGTTGGTTCCTTACACGCAGGAACGGTGATGTGTCGGTTTCTTACTGCACTTCTGTGGTGGTACGACCCACAACGTCGTGATGCGATGAATATCTGGTGCGATGAAACAAAGATGGCGTCTTCTTCTTGATGCGACATGATGCGTGCACACCCAACGGCCGTGCGGCGACTCAACAATTCTTCTGAGCCGCGACAGGTCCTGCGACACGCTTCTCCGGTGATGCGAGATGCTTCGGCGATGCTATGCGACACCTGCAACGGCGACACCCTTCTTCAGTGATGCGATGACAGTGGCTGCGGCAGCGACACGCTTCTCTGGTGATGCGAGATGCTTCTGTAATGCGACAGCTGCAGGGGCGACACCCATCTTTTTTGATGCGGCGACAGCAGCTGCGGCGGCGGCACGCTTCTCCGGTGATGCAAGATGCTTCTGTGATGTGATGCGACAGCTGCAGCGGCGACACCCTTCTTCAATGATGCGATGACAGCGGCTGCGGCAGCAACACGATTCTTCTTCGTGAGTCGTGCTTCCAGGTCCTTACGACAAGCAGTCCCTCAGAAAGCCCAACACAACTGCAGGCACTTCCAAAGAACTCTTGGGGAGCTGGTGGTTGAAGTCTGTTGTCCCAGAGACTTCAGCAGGAGGCAAGCTCTTTCTCAAGCCCTTGGAGATCCTTCAAAAGTTGAATAAAGTACACATAAAGTTCCTTTCTCCTCACTTTGGCAGCCATGCAACCACTACAGGCAAATCCCTCAAGCTTAGGGATAGTCTCTCCTCAGTCTCTTTGGTTCCTCTCCTCAGCAAAGGTTTCTTCTTGTTTCCCAAAAGAGATCTAAAGTTCTGGGGTCTGGGTCCCCCTTTTTCTACACAGTTTTGCTTTGTTCTCTGAAGGCAGAGAGGCCTTTGCCCAGTCCAAACCAGTTCTGGTCAGTCCTGGAGCACTCTGTTTACATGAATCCTTCTTTCCTTTCACAGTGCAGGCCAGGGACATCAGACGCACCACAGGAGGTGGAGCCAGCATTGTGGAGGAAAGGCACAGCCCTATTTAGGTCCCAGGTGCCACTCCTCCAACCCATCTACATGCAGATCTCTCTATTCAGCCCTGTGCTGACTCACCCTGTCTCCTGGAATTCCCCAGCCCCTGTAACTCAAACTCCAGACAAGGAATACACAACCTAGCAGAGGCAGGCTTGGATGGTTAGACAAGAAAATACCCACTTTCTAAAAGTGGTATTTTCAAACACAGAAGGTTAAAACCAACTTTACTAAAAGATGCATTTTATCATTCTGAGTTCAGGCATACTAAACTTGAATTTCTAACTAGTTCCCTGAGTCAGTTAGGATTATAAGATGCAATAATCAAACTGCCCATTCTGGCCTATGGGGAACAGGTAGCCTTGCAATAGTGAAAAACGAAAATGGCTGTAATTCACTATTAGGACATGCCACTCACATCAGGGCATGTCCTACCTTTTACCTACAATGCACCCTGCACTTGGGCCTACCATAGGGGTGACTAATATGCAGAAAAAGGGAAGGTAACACTGTTTATTCATTGTCTTCTGATTTAAAATATTATACTGCTTTTGACACTGAGGATTTGTATTTGAATTCTGCAAATTATTCTTATTTATTCTGTTATCAACATTATGGGCATCATTTTGTACACAAAACCAATACTCATAGACCATATATTAATTATACCTAATTTAAACATTGCCCAACCCTGTTATCAGGGAGCTCAAGGACCCAACGGAGTAAATTTATGTATTTTGCAGGTTACAATCTTTCTGACTCTCTGTCCTATTTTTATAAATTGAAGATGCCTAACCAAATTTATACTGACCCATACTAAATTGGTCTACTCCTTGTCCTTCATAACTGATTTGTCCATGAAAGGTAATGATCACTGGAAGGACACGGTTGATTTAAAATCTATTTGGGGTACCAAAGATTGGCAAGTGCAGGGCATTGAATCATTGTATCGCGCATGTCTAATATCGGCTCAGCTCATATTTTTAAATCAGACGGTACAGCAGACAACTTGTTTTGGTTTAGCCACAGCTAAAAATGTAAATACTCTCTCCATTCCATTATTGGCTGCTTATGACACATGGCAAGCACATACCAACTGCACAATTGAGGAATTATCTGTCATGTTTCAGAATGGGACACTCAACTCTTCCAATATTAACTGAGGGTTGTTGTGGCCAATGCGCTCTAATGCATGTCAATTACGCTTTTTGGGTACCACAAGAAAGTTTACACAAAGTAGACCTGATCCTCATTTTCCACATTCCCATACAGTTACCACATATTCTGTTGGTTAATTATGTCAACAGTGGTGGAACATTTCACATTGTCATCTGTGAAACAGCATCTTTCCCTTTTATCAGGTGACATTGATCTTGACAAGTTCAGGAATCAGTTTGGGTCCAGTTGGAAAACTGATGCACACACTTGGTTGGAATGTGTAGATTATTTGTGTAGGTCACTGGACGGTTGGGAAAAGGGCAGTAATGTGACATATTTTTAGGGGATTGACAATCTGATTGTGTGGGAGCACTTATCTAGTTTATGTTTTGCAGAGCTGCACCAGCACTTGACCAATAGTAAGCTGACTGGCCCAAGGGAGCTTGCTATGGAGGCAGACTGCTGGGTGAGTGCCTAGGTCCACAAGAAGGTATATGGGGGAGGCTCTATCAAAGCTGGGAAGAGCCCCCAGCAGAAGAGTGGGGGGAAGGGTTAAGAAAAAGAGTTCTCTAAAGGGCCCCAAACTAGTACTCAGGGTAAGGATTCCCATTCTCCAGGAGACAGGAAACCATGGGTCTTTTCAGGAAAGACTGCAGCGACGGGACCCCACATGTGCTTTGCTCGTGACAAGGTGTGTCACATGAAGGAGGATCCCAAATGCCCCAAGGGGCACTACCACTCACCAGTGGGCAGTCCAAGGTGTTGGCTAGTGTAGTGCTTGGGGAGGAGGGGCTCCCAGAGGGGGGCGGGGATCCCGCAGAAATTACCCTTGTCTCACAAGACAACAGTGAGATGGTCCAGGGAAGCCAGGTACCTGCAAACACTAACAAGTATAGCACCTGGGTGATCATCAATGGGCAAAGGGTAGAAGCTTTCAGAGATACTGGAGCCGGTGTGACATCAGTCCTGTGTCACCTGATATCTGAGGAGCAAGTAGTCCCTGGTGCATTCTACCAAGTAGTTGCTGTAGACAACTCAGAGCACCAATATAAGGTGGTGCTGGTTCCCTTTGAGTAGGGCGGTCTCAGGTCTCTCGAGGGTGGTTGTCTACCATGCCTGTTAATTGTCTGCTAGGTAACTACCTGGAGCAGTCCTTGTGGAAGTATGTGGAGCTCAGGTCTCACTTGGAGATGCTTGGGTTGCCAGAGTGGGCATGTGTGACCACTCTGTCCATCAGCCAGCAAGGGTAATCAGAAGGACCTTCAGCCTAAAACAGTGGCCCAGGTGCCTGCCAAGAGAAAGGGTAAGGGGTGCTGGATGCCCCACTTAAAGTTCCGATGGTCCGGAAGGAAGCTGTCCTTGAAGGGGATGCTCTGTAACCTATAGGGGAAAAAGTGGCTGAACTGGGGGACTTGTCTTAGCTGACCAATTGGCAGCAAGAGGGAGGTCCCACCAGTGAAGAGTTCTGTAAGGAGCTGAGAGAATGCTCTTCTTTGGATGGTTTGCGGCAGCAGGCTGCAAACCAGGCAGCTGTGATCATTCTGGATCACACACGATCTACTGGGAGAATGGTGTCCTGTATAGGGAGCCTAGTGTCACTGAGCCTGGGTCAGCCCATGTGCTGGTGGTACCCCAGCGCTTCAGGACCTTCCTACTGGGTCTGCCTCATGTTGTGTCTTTGGAAGGACATTTGGGGCAGGACAAAACCTTTGACAGGATTGTCACCCACTTATTTTGGCCCCAAATTCAAAGGCAGTCTGACGTGCATTGTAGGTCTTGCCAAACTTGCTAACCAAGTGGTAATAGTGGGAAGAAGTGTAAGCCTCCTCTCCAACTGTTTTTGCCGGTTGTAGGCTCCCCTTTCGAGTGGGTGGGGACAGACATTGTGGGGCCTCTGGACACCAAGACAACCATGGGCAGCAGGTACATCCTAGTCTTGGTAGACCATGCCACCCGGTACCTGGAGGTTATCCCACTCAGGACAATGACAGCACCTCTGGTGGGCCAGGCATTAATGGGGATCTTTTACTTTGTGGAGTCCCCCAGAGAGGTGGTATCTGACCGTGACACCATTTCATATCTAAGTATATAACATCCCTGTGGGAGGTGTTTGATGTATCCTACCGGTTCACCACACCTTACCACCCCCAAGGTAATGGTTGGGTGGTGAGATTCAACCAAACTCCGAAGGGCATGATCAAGGGTCTGACTGAACCCATGAGGTATAAGTGGGACGTCCTCTTACCATGCCTTCTCTTTGTTTACAGTGAGGTACAGCATAAGTCATTGGGGTTCATGCCTTTGAGTTACTGTATGGGCACCCTGTGAGAGCACCTCACCTTCTGGTGAAAGAAAGCTGGGAGACGGCTCACAGGAAAACTCCCCAGGATGTATTTACTGGCCTTTAGAAACCAGACTGTGCGCTTCAGGAGACTTGCCCAGGTGAATCTAGAAACCAGCCAGGAAAAGATAAATGACGATTTTCAGCGTAATTGCCGAGTCTCGAACCTGGTTTCCCAGGTTGAAGGTTGACCGCCCTGGCCGTTAGGCTAACTCTTCTCTCAGGTGTGTCCTGCCTTTCCTTGGTGACTCATAGCCAGGCTGAATAGACCTGACTGCATTTACATCAGTGGGAGGAGTTGTCACTTGCACCAGAATGGACTGTGGCTGCCTCTCACAAAACTGTCTCCCCTCTCCTGGAGTGAACCTGGCATGAGACAGGCAGAACTGGTTTATGAATGCCAGAGGAACTTTGTTGGCACCAACTTCTTTCTCTGAATATCTCCAAGGGCTTGAGGTAAAGCTTGCCCCCTATTCAAGAAGTCTCAGGAACAGTAAAGACTTCACTTTCCTATGGGTAACTGCATATGGAATTGTGTGTTTCAGCTGCCACAGAAGGGAAAAATAATCTGGTGCTGTCAACAATGCCGCTGCCAGCTCACTGACCTGAACGCTCCACAGAGGGCACCTCTGCACTTTGTACCGCAACCCTGTTCTCACCGATGATACCATCCGATACCGCCACCAAGCCACTGCTTGGCTTGCGACCTGTGGGCACCACCTCACTTAAGACCGCTGCCCTGGTGTCACCAATGACGCCGCTGCAAGCTGACATAGATGCCGCTGTCTGCACCGTGGATTGAGGGCACTGCTCTTAAGTTACACGATGCACAGCCTAGACCCACATCGCAGTCTCGGCATACTTATGTCGGAACCATTGACTCCAGATCGTCACCCGACACTGATACTTGAACCACAACCTGTTGGCCCACCTACTGCATTGCTCCACCTTGCACCGCAGGCTTGATTCTACCAATGACACTGCTTCAGCAACGACAATGCCGCTGCTTGCAGCATGACCTGCCAGCACTGTGATGAGCACTGCCCCCATCGTACAGCAGCCCTGGTCTCACCGACACTGCTGTACGACCAACTGAGCCGCTGCCTGAACAGTGACTAAAGGGCACTGCATGCCACACCATTCCACTTCATAGAGCAGCCTCCCGCACTGACCTCCAGGACGATGCCTGCTGACGCTGGCTCTTTGGAGCTCATCGCAAGGTCCCTGACACCCTGCATTTTTTAACATACTGTTTCGCCGGTCTTCCAGACACCGTAGCTGGTCCGCGACACTGTGGCCAGCCTGCATCCTTGGATTTCTCAGTTCACAACGCCGTGATAGCCAAGGATGGAGCTATTGATTTCAAGGAACTGTTTTTAAAGTCTTTTTCTGCATTATCTATATCTTGGTAATTGTATGTTGGATTTTTATTGTTTTGGTCTGGTTTTTACCAGATAAATATTGGCCATTTTTCTAAAACTGGTGTAACGTTCTTTGTAGTGTTTTCACTGTAATACTGTTTGTTATGTGCAAATGCTTTACATAATGCCTCTGAGATAAGCCTGGCTGCTCAAGCCAAGCAAATAAGGGGTGAGCAGCTTTTTTTGGGGAAGTGTATCTTCCTTATCCGGACTTGGAAGAAGGGTCACTACTTGCACATGGTAACAACCTGCTAACTAGAGACCCTGATTTCTAAGAGGAGGACATGCATATCCCCGGTGTAAACGCATATAAGGCAATAGTTAAAATGGCTAAAGTAAATAGAAGGTAGGTATTTGGCAATGCAGTTACCGATGGCACTCCTTGGATAGAAGACAAAAAATAGAACATGTGCACATTAGAACATCAGAATTAAACTTCCTGAGATCCTCAGCACTACAGTATTTGTGTGTTCCACAAGTAGAATCCTAATGCTGTGTGTGCACAATGTGAGAATGTGTGTGTGTCACAGAAAAGTTTCCTATGCACACACGTAGCGAAATTGCATGCGTAACCCAGAAGACTTGTTGATAGTGATGCGCACTTCAGTGATGCAAGCGTATCGGAGTGCAAATGAGTATGCGGCCCAATGAAAGATGGCCGCTGCATCTGAAGTCAAGGCATCCGGCATGAGGGTCGTCTTTCTGTGGAGGCTCTGGTTAAGGAATCCTTCTTGAGCGCATTTTGTAGAATGAGGTGACAGCAGTCATGGCGGCACCCACAATGGGATCCCAGCACTTTGAAGAATGGGGTAAGAGGAATTCCGGTACAATTGAAACAATGTGGGCGGGTAACGGCGCTTGCCGCATAGAATTAGTAAGGTCTGAGTGATGACCTTCACATAAAAAAAATCTCACCTTCAGATACCGCTGCAACGGTTTGCTCCTGCAAAGTCACCTGTGCAGTACAAAAGTACAAAGCGTACTTTAAAGAAGTACAACTTCTTAGTAGAATAAAATGGCAATAGAAGTTGTCAGCGTAGGTTCTTCTGCTGAGGTTAATCATCACTACAATTTGTAGTAAATATCAAGAGTCTATATTAGTTTAAGACTGTATTTAATCCATGTAATATGAACCCCAGCAGCGGGGGCAGCATCATACATGGACCGGTACAGCCACCAGCATCAGTAAGAATGCAAGGTTTACATTCCATACACATAATGCAGTTCTAATTCCATTATGTTTTAAGGAAAACTAAGAGGGAAACACTATAGTAAAAGGCACGGTAACCCTAATACAAAATAAAACATACTAAGAATGATACAACAAGTATACCTTAGATGTTCAGGGCATGAAATCTAGCAGGTTATCAATATCCCACACGAGTCACCACATATTACCATAAATCACCCATAACTCACAAGTTAACAAAAGCATATCAACACTGGTCAGTCAGTAGCAACACACCTGACTGGTTAAGGAACCAGAGGGCACAACGTACTGGTACTCCTATTATGATTTATACCAGAAATAAGCAAAATCCATAGGGCACAGAAGCTGTGGTGCGCCTACTCCTCCTCTGTTTTTCCTGACCTGTGGTTGTTGGCTAAAGGACTCTGGGCACTCTACCACAGCTAATCAGTGCTAAAGTGCAGATGCTCTCTGTTAAATTGTTATTGTGATTGGTTATCCATGATTGGCATATTTGTTTCACCAGTAGGTCCCTAGTAAAGTGCACTGAGTGTGCCAAGGCTGGTATTTCAAATGCTACTAGTGGGCCTGCAGCACTGATTGTGCCACCCACATGAGTAGCCCTAAAATGGTGCCTCGGGCCTGAAACCACAGTGCCTGTGTGCAGTTGCTAACTGCCATGTTGTCCTGGCCAGTGTACACAATTGCCAGGATTGACCCTTCCCTTTTCTTGCACATTAGATACCCCTATGGTAGACCCAAGGTATCCCCCTGGGCAGGGTGCAGTGTATGTAAAAGGTAGGACATGTACTAGTGTGGGTAACATGTCCTGATAGTGAAATACAGCCATTTTCATTTTTCACTTTTGAAAGGCTATCTTGCCCATAGGATCGAATGGGGAATGCTGTGAAACATGTTTACCTGCATATCTTCCCATAGCGACAAGATAGACATATGAAGTCTGGTATCCCTGAACTCAGAATGTAATAACACATCTTTTAGGAAGGATGGTTTTTAAATTCTGTGTTTGAAAATAGCACTTTTAGAAAGTGGCTATTTTCTTGTTCAGCCTTTCTGTGTGCCTCTGCCTGTTGATGTATTGACTGTCTGGTTTGTGAGGAACAAGGGCTGGGGTGGCTGCAGGAGGCTGGGTGAGTCAGCACTAGGCTGAATAGACCTATCTGCATTTGGAGTGGTGGGAGGAGTTGCCCCTGGGTCTGAATAGGGCTGTGCTTCCTTCCACAATGCTGGCTCCATCTCCTGCGGTGCGTCTGATGGTCCTGCCCACACTCACAAAGGAATAAGTTGTGCACTGGCAGAGTGCACCCAGAACTGGTTTGGACTGGGTCCAGGACCCCCCACACATGGAGAACAAAGACTTTTGGGGTATAAAAGTAAGATCTGAAACCCTTGTAAATTAGACTACTTCTGCAATCAAGAGGACTCTCCGCCAAAGAAGATCAGCTGAAGAGACTGAGGAAAAGGACTGCCCTTGCTGTGTGATCTGGGGCTGACTTTCAGTTTGCTGTGACTACTAAGGAAGAGATCTGAGGAACTTTGCTGTGTGCTGTATTCCCCTCCTGCCTTCAGAAAGGACTTTGCTGTGTGCTGGGTCCAAGATTCGAAAAGGGCCTGAGAAGAGCTGGCCTCCTGTTAAAACTTAGAAACACAAAAGTTTAGCCTGCTGTAACTAAGAAGTGCTGCACCCCACAAGAACGCTGTGTCCATGTGCCAGGACTCTGCGTGTGCCCTTCATGAAGCCTGCTGAATTCAAGGAGTGTATTCCCCCCCAGAAATGCTGTGCGTGTGTGCCAGGCTCGGTGCGTGCCTATCGTGGAGCTTGCCTCTGTCCCGATCGTCCCCAACGCTGAGGGGTGTGTCTGCGCTCAACCGGGGGCTGCCGAGAAGTAAGCAGCCGGCCCCCGTCTTGACTGCGTTGTCTGAGCCAAAGTCCAACCACCGTTGCTGACCCGAGGCCTGAGATCGCCGCTTCAAAGCTCACTGCCCCAGGCCCGGAATCCCCGTAATGTCATCTCTCTGCCGCGCTGGGATTGGCCCAGCAGGAGAGAGTGTTCCCAGTGACTGGAGGCTCGCCTGAGGGAGCCGCGCTAGGATTGGAGGAACCGCGAGGCGTCTCCTCGCTCTTCAATGAAGCTGCTACAATCGAAGCCTGAGACACATCAAAATGGTAACTGGGGCTGAGCCATCCGAACGCGTCCTCGTGCACCACAACCGAGGGTTGATTTCTTTTAAAGAACCGGCAGGGCGATTGCAGGATTAATGCGGTAGTTGACTTGCGCGCATTTTGTGACACAGGGGTGATTTGCTGATTCCCGCATTTCCAAGTTGGCAGTGTTACCGCCTCACAATTAAGCCTGGGCATTGAACTACGCTCCGTTCGCGGAGCTTGCGAAGTTTAGGCAACTTCGCGAATCGCGTAGAGTGCGAAGTTGCAGATTGCTACTCAATCTAGCGCGTAGCGTAGTAGTTTTGCTTCCTCGCGCGCTCAATATTCATTCTCACGCACGCTGTAATGGTACGTTGTAATATGGCTACCCAAGCCCGCGAGAGTGTGCAAACGCGAACACGTCATTCGGGCGCGCGAGCTGACTTACAGCGGCTGTCTTGGTAAGATCGCGATCCCGAACATGCAAAAACTACAATCTGGCGAAGAATATCTCTCTAGCTTCATAAAATCTTCTCTAAAATGATCATTTTGCTCAGAAAAACTCCTCAGATTGTGATTTTGCTGTAGTCTTTTGTGTAAGGAGTCCTTTAATTTTTTTTACTCCTTTTTTCAAGAGGAAGGGAGTGTCTCCAACTTCCTGTTCCTGTCCAGCAGGCTCCTCCCAGTGCTTTGTCCATGTGCTGTTCACTTTCATTTGGATTTGGAGCTGGAAGGATCACTTTTTGTGTCTGTCTGCTGGATCATACCATCGGATTGGATTTATTTGAGGACTTTTTGATTTGAGATTTAATTTACTACAAGTAAGTTGGAGAATTGGTGTTTGTTTCATTGGGACTTGTTTGTACCTACATTTTTCTGGGATTTTCATTGTTTTTAAAAATGATTGTTGTGGGTGGCCTGTACTTTCAATAGGGGCTTAGTTGTTTTTCTCTGCAATTTCAGCCAGTAGGGTACCCATGGGTCCATGTTTCGTGGTGTCTGTTGAATTTCAACATCATGTAGGGCATAGATGGCATAGGATTGAAATGCTAAATGTGGGTGTGGTGTATTTCACTGTTTGTGTGTGTGTGTGAAATACCTTTGATGGATGTGTGTGCTTGATGTGTAACTTCTTTCCAATCCTTTCGTTGCGCTGTTGAATTTCATTTTTGCATTAAAGCTGTGTTGTTCAGCAGGCCGGTCATATATAGGCCTGCTTCAGTTCATTGTTTTCCATGGCCTGTTGTGACTGTGAGTGGCCATGTGGCTTGTGGCAATTTTGTGGTGGTAGTTTAGTAGAGTGGGCTTCTTTTTCCATAAAGGCCTGCATTTCTTTTCTTTGTTCCCCTTGGCTTATGCTTGTTGTTGTTGTGTCCTGGCCATGTGTGTGGCGGCCATGTTGTGAAGGCAGGCATTGTGCTTTTGCCATAGGCTTACATTGTCTGTCTTCCATTTCTTGATGTTGTGGGTGTGTAGCGGCCATTTTGTGGAGCCATCCAAGCAGTGTGCTTGCTTTTGCTATTCTGTTCCAAGCTTGTGGCCTAGTCTGCCAGTAGGCCCACAGGTAGTCATCCTCAAATCTTTGGTGCATTATTTAAATTTACAGTTTGTGTTGTCTGTTGAATTTTTTTTACACCATGGATGGCTTTGGATTGAATGGCAAAAGGTGTTTTTTGGGGTGGAATAGCAGTTTTTGGGTGTGTGTTAAATAAATAGGGCTTTTCAGCCTGTAGGTAACCCTAGGGATTCAGCTCGCGTACTTTCGGTAACTCTGCACAGCGGGACAACGGGGACTTACAGTTTTTGTCATTTCCGCGCTCTCAATATGCGTGTTCGCGCACGCGATAAAGCCTTTTTGCACAGTTTGCGATCCCGAACACGCAGCATTTGCAATCTGGCAAACAATATCTCGCGAGCAACATAAATCCTTCTCGAAAACGCTGATTTTGTACATTTTGCTAAAAAAACTCCTCAGGTTGTCATTCTGTTGTAGTTTTGGAGTATGGAGTCACTTTTATTTTTTAAAAAATATTTTTAGGAGAGGAAGTAAGTTCCACAGAGACTACAACATCCTGTTCCTGTCCTTTGTAATCACTTTTTTGTTATTATTGTGGTGGGTGGCCTGAGCATGTGTGTGGCGGCCATTTTGTGAAGGCAGGCATTGTGCTTTTGCCATAGGCTTACATTGTCTGTCTTCCATTTCTTGTTGTTTTGGGTGTGTAGCGGCCATTTTGTGAAGCCATCCAAGCAGTGTGCTTGCTTTTGCCATTCTGATCCAAGCTTGTGGCCTAGTCTGCCAGTAGGCCCAGAGGTAGTCATCCTCAAATCTTTGGGGCATTATTTAAATTTACAGTTTCTGTTGTCTGTTGAATTTTTTTTACACCATGGATGTCTTTGGATTGAATTGCAAAAGGTGTTTTTTGGGGTGGAATAGCAGTTTTTGGGTGTGTGTTAAATAAATAGGGCTTTTCAGCCAGTAGGTAACCCTAGGGATTCAGCACGCATACTTTCGGTAACTCTGCACAGCGCGACAACGCGGACTTACAGTTTTTGTCATTTTCGCGCTCTCCATATGCATGTTCGCGCACGCGATAAAGCCTTTTTGTACAGTTCGCGATCCCGAACACGCAGCATTTGCAATCTGGCAAACAATATCTCGCGAGCAACATAAATCCTTTTCGAAAACGCGGATTTTGTGCATTTTGCTCAAAAAACTCCTCAGGTTGTCATTCTGCTATAGTTTTGGAGCACGGAGTCACTTTTATTTTATTTTTTTAATATTTAGGAGAGGAAGTAAGTTCCACAGAGTCTACAACTTCCTGTTCCTGTCCTTTGTAATCACTTTTTTTATTATTATTGTGGTGGGTGGCATGAGCATGTGTGGCGGCCATTTTGTGGAGGCAGGCATTGTGCTTTTGCAATAGGCCTTCATTGTCTGTCTTGTAGTCCTGACCTTTTCTTGTTTTTGTGAGTGGCCTGGCCATGTGGTGGCGGCCTTTTTGTGGTACCAGACACTGTGCTTTTTCCATAGGCCTCCAAGCTTGTGGCCTAGTCGTACAGTAGGCCCAGGGGTACTACTCATCAATCATCACGGGTGCATGGAAGTTAAACAACTGTTTTTGTGTTGTGCGTTAAATTTCAACATCATGTATGGCTTTGGATTGAATTGTAAAATGTGGGCTTTACTTTTTTTCGGGGGTATATTTCACTTTTTGGGTGTTGTAAATAAATACCTTTAGTTTTTATGTGCATATGTTCGTTGTTGTTGCTCCCTGATGCTGCATCCATCCCATAAGATGCACTAATTTTTATTTAGGGCAAACAGTCTACACTACATTTATGTTTTTGTTCTTTGCTATTCTTCTTCCTGAGTGTACACAGTACAAGTACACCAAGAGCCCTGGCCTGGTCAATCTCATAAATGGCTATACTGTTGTTGTTCACTGACTTCATAAAATGTAATAATTGTGACCACTCACCAGACACTAAGAAGTTATATATTATATTATTGATCGTTTGACTGATGTTCTTCTGGCTTTTTTGCTTTTAGGTGCACAAAAGACGGAGGAGGTGTGTCATCATCATCGACCGTTGTGGTGCCAGACCGACGTCCTGCTGCTGTACACGACGTGACGTGTGAGTGACCTGACCAGGCATCTCTGCAACTTGTGCAACTGAGTGCTGTTTTGACATCTGAAGAAGATGCCCCCAAAGAAAGCAAGTAGCAGGTGCTCTGGTACAAAGAAAGTTGCCATGGAGAAGAAGGAACAGAAGAAGAAGGAAGTGTCACTTAAGTCTGGTGTGCCTTCCAAAACCTTTTTTGGGCCACCAACAATGACGCCTGCAGCAGCGGTGTCCGGGGGCCAAGCTGGGGGCAGCACCTCCGCATCAGTAGGCCCAACCCACCAACCCAGGCCCAAGCAGATGAGTGTGGAAGAGGTAGCAAGCCTTATGGTGGAAAGCAGTGATGCTGAGCCTGAACTAAACTTATCGCTATCTCAAAGTAGTACACAATCAATGCAGGAGAGAACACAGCAGATAAGTGGTCAACAGCCAAAACCACCGCCCGCAATAGTAGCTGAAGTTCCTCCCGAAGTAGGGGCAGTTCAGGAAATTGAGCCTCATGCAGAGGAAGAAGAGGAAGCCACTCCTTCAGAAGTTCCATTGTCTTCCAAATCCCCAGCAAGGAAAAGGAGGGTTCGTACATCAAGTTCTTCACCAAGCCCCCCTTCTGATGATCTAGATGCCACTTGGAAGCCACAAACTGAGTGTGAGAGGGAAACACGTCACAAGAGCAGGCATAGCAAAAGGAAGGTTCCAGAAAGCCTTACACTTATGGAGGTTGATGTAGAAGAGCAGGATGATGATGATGATGATGAGCCAGTCATCATGAACATCACTCCCGGGACTGAGGAGATGGAGACCAACATTTTTACACTATCCAAAATGGCTGCGAGGGATGTAGCACGCATACCTCCAACACAGGTAACACCAACACGACCTCCAGCTTCCATATTTACATTAGCAAAGGGCCGGCAGCGTCCTACATCCAGCACAGGCACCACCTCAGCAGAAGTAGGTAGTGGTACTGCACAGAGTCAAATTCAACACACACCCTCCAGTTCATCCGGCATTGGAAGTGGTACCTCCAGCAGGAGACAAAAGTTAAGCTCCCCAGTGTGGAACTTCTTTACGGTTAGCGGAAAGGAGGAGAACATTGCTATATGCTCCGTTTGTCATACCTCTGTTAGTCGTGGTAAGCTATGGTACCGGAGGCCAAATGACCCATCTGAAAAAACACCACGCAATCCAGTGGGAGGAGCACCTTAGTCGCATAAAAACTGGAACCATTGCTGTTGGGGATAAACGAGTAGAAAGTCCGCTCATGGTGGAACAGGGAGAAGAGGGAGACATTCTCTGTGGTAGTGGTACACAAAGTAGCCCTGTCCCCAGCACTGCAGTGGTACTGCCCACATCCTCAGCCACATCTCAGTGGCACTAGAGTAAGTCAGCCTGAGACACCAAGGAGTACTGCTTTCAAAAAAACGTTGAGCACAGGAAGGAATACCACGTAGCCTACCATTCTTAGCATGTTTACTAGGCCGGAGGGGCAGTACGAACGCAACCACCCAATAGCACAGTTGTACAATGCGAAGCTGGCTAAAATGTTAGCACTGGACCTTCTCCCTTTTTCTTTTGTTGAAGGGGTGGGTTTTCTTGAATTTGTGACCGCCATCTGCCCAAAATGGAAAGTTCCCAGCCGCTACTATTTCGCAAGAGTTGCTGTTCCAGCACTACATCACGACGTGCTGGAATTGCTTGGAAAAGCCTTAAAACAGAGTGCTGTTCAGAGTATCCACCTGACAACAGACATGTGGACCAGTTGCCAAGCCACTGATTACATGTGCATCACTGCACACTGGGTCTCTTTTTCGGGTGTTAAAGATAAGATATCTGACGGTGTTGTTGACACCGCAGAGGTTTTTAAAGACACTCGCAAACATGCAACTGTAGCCATGTTTGCTATGGAGAAATCTCATACTGCTGCAAACATTTTGGATGAGTTTAACAGCAAGGTGTTTGAGTGGCTGTGACCAAGAGGGCTTACTATTGGTTTTGTTGCCACGGACAATGGCAGACGGCAGTAATGTAGTTAGGGCCATGAAAGATGGTGGCTATTTCAGGGTCCCATGTTTGGCACACTGCATTAACATTGTTGTTCAAGACTTTCTGACAAATGAAAGCAAAGTCAGCAGCTTACTGACCACCTGCAGAAGAATATGCACACATTTCAACCATTCTTTTAATGCCCGGAAGCAGCTGAGGGTCATTCAACGTGAGCATAAAATGCCAGTCAAAGCACTCATCCAGGAGGTACTAAAACACGTTGGAACTCAACTTATTACATTCTTGAGCATCTGTTTGAGCAGTACATACCACTCAATGCTTATGTCATGAAAAGGTCAGGAGATCCTACTGTGAAAGGCATGACCGTTGAGATGGCCCAATGGGACCTCGTTAAATGCCTGACAGAGATGCTACTTCCTTTTGAGGTCTTCAAACGTGAAGTCAGCAGGGAGGACTGTACTATGGGCCAAGCTATCCCATTGTTGTACATGCTAGAGCAAGAGCTGAAGGAGGTGTCAGAAATGTACGCAGGTGTGGATGACAAAGTAGACGCATATTATTTGGCGGAAACCTTAGCCGCTCGCTTATCTGACAATACAAGGATTCAAAATAACATTGTGTCACATCAACATTACATTACTGCCTCAATTTTGGATCCACGTTACAAATTATTGCTGAGCAGTAATGAAGTAATTCCTTTTTCAGAAGTGGATGTTGCCAAGTACAAAACTTTTATAGCTGAGGAAGCCACTGACTTTGAAAACTAACGAATCTTAATTAGAGGCCCGCCACCCCAGGGCAGAAAAATTATTGCAGGGCGCCCAATGTCAAGTTCTACTTCAGAGGCTGAGAGCAGTGCGTTTGCCTCCCAGCGGTCAACAACACTGCCAGCAATAACATCAACAGCACCAACAGGATCATCAGCCACAACGACAGATGATTGGTTTCTACGGAAAGGGTTTTGTACGTCCATGACTGATGCAAAGGCAAAAGAGGCCAAGCAAATCGGAGCACCCCTGAACATTGAGCGGATGGTTCAGGCCTATCTAGATGACACAACAGAGGTCTTCATGGAGCAAAGCCCATTGGTGTATTGGTATGGGAAAAGAAGCCAATGGCCAGTGCTTAGCAGGCTGGTGATAAAGTATGTGGCTTGCCCTGTTGCAAGGGTCTCTTCAGAGCGTGTTTTCAGTGCTGCTGGTGCCACTGTTACTGTGAAAAGGACCAGTCTCTCGCCCAAAAGCGTGGAGAGGTTAACCATGATCAAAATGAATCAACACTTTATACCACCGGAGTACAAAATACGTGAATCATAGCAGGAAGGGGAGAGCGACTTCAATGACATAACTAGTGGGTTCTTTTATGACGTACTTCTGTCCGAACCACAAGAGTTTAAGGACGAGCTCCTCTTCCCTGACAACTAGGCTTTCAAATTGTTCTCCCTTCCTTTATTTGTGTGTGACTGTGTATCTGTTTTTCTGGCTCAAAATCTAATCACAACAAATCCATCAACAGTCTCCTCTTTTTATTTCCCTATTGGAGTTGCACGTCTGTGCATAACTGTCCACTCCAGTCCTCAGGGTCCTGCTCCATCTTCCTTACTCTCCCTAAATACATTTCAAGCAAGCCAGACATTGGATGGAGATGGAGAATAGTATAATACATGTTGCCTCTAACAGTCCCTCCATAAGAAGTGAAGTACTCAATAACAATCCCAAGGGCCACACTTACCAGTGGCCCGCAAGATATATCTTAAATAAGTCAGTCGGCAACGGAGAAGGTTCTGAAGCTTTATTGGCTGAAGCAAAACTCTATATAGAGGAGCCTCGTCGATCCTCACCCATCAGGTGCGCCGAGGAAGACTGCTGGCTCCTTGACAAAACCACACTTATATACATAACAGATTCAGCATACAAAGCCATACAAGTGGAAAAATACCAGTTAGTCCATGGGCTCCTGGCTGAGCTCATACAGTGTTAAGTTTCAGGCTCACACAAAAGGTTGCTATCTATACAGAGGAGGTCGGCAGGGTTCCTCCCTTTTCGTCCCAGGGCCTGAAGGAATTTGCTTGATACTCCCTACAGCAGATGTGACCTTGGGTCTCGGCCGTAAATACCACTAACCTGTCTCTGGGCTGGTACGAACTAAATCATGAAGATGGTAGGCAAAGGAAACCACGTGATCTGACACGTGATCTATTACAAACCAAGATGGCTACAGCCTGGTATTCGGCCCTTTTCGTCGTGCAGTAAGACTCGAAAGGAAATGCTTCTTCTAGAACATATCAATAAGTGTTTTTGTGGTCAGAATACCGTCTTAGATACATTGTGCTAACTTTTAAATGGTGTGAATAAACAGAACGAATGATTTTCATCCTTCAGAAGTGAAACGTGACTCCAGCTATATTCCGTTTTGTTTCCAAGCCGAAAGAAACTCATCACTGACTGTCAGAAGGCTAGGCAGGCATCAGATCTGACAGCCAAAGAGAACAGCAAGACAGGTAATGAGTGATTATTGTGAATGATGGCATGCATTGCATTGGATGCTTGCTGACTACGAATGAATGTGCATGAAGTCGAACTATACTAGTTTATCGACAAAGTAAAAGTGACTCAGGTCAGGTGACAGTCAATGTTTCCTTGTTGTTTAATAACCACATTGTACTCCTACCACTGCAGGTGCCACCCAATATCCGTTGCAATTTTGTAATATGGAATATATTATAAACTTAATCAGTCACTACAGACTGAGTTGGTGTTGGAGAACACGTACCACACGGTCATCATGATGCTGCTGAGCATACTATCTTTGCACACAGTCAGTCAGTTGGATCGGAGGTAATTGATGGAATAACTGCGTTTCATGGACTGCCTTAAAAGGTAAACAGTTTCAACAAGAACCACAGCAGACCTAGGCTACATGTCCGTGTAGTGGTGTGGACTGGAGTAGAGTGTAGTGGTATGAGGGACAGTGGCGCATTGATTTAGTCACTTCATTTGGAAAATGCTAGGTTGCTGCAGTGCATATGCCATTTGTCTGGCTCGGTCAAAATGTGAGGTAAGGTGCCTGGCCTGTGCTGCGGTTGTCCTGTTCTGTGGCTGTGCTGTGCTGGCTCCTGAGTCCTGTCCTGTTGTTGTTGTTGTAGCTTAATACTGTCGAGTAGACACTATGTATCCTATCCAAGCTGCCTCAGTCTGAAAGTGTTCTCTCAAGAGTCTTGCCTTATCTTCTTGCCCTCCACTGTAATTGAGTTTATTTTTTTTAATTCAGTTATTTTTCAATACACCTTTTGTTTTTCCATCTACACTTACAGGCCGGCTTTAACCTGTGCTATAGTGGGAGAAACAACTCACACTTACCTTACCAATCCGGCAGGCAGGCAGTGGTACCCAAGATTGATGTGCGGAGTGTCCATGGAAGGGAGGATCAAGAGGAATGACGAGAATGATGCATCTCCACATTTGGACCAGGATAATACAGTAACTTTAGTATCATTCATCATTTGTCTTTAAATTTATTTGATTCCTTTTTTCTCTTCAATCATTACGACTGTGTGTTGTGGTTTGTTTGGTAATTGATCCCTACAACTATTTTTTCATTTCCTTTGCTAGCTTGAAAAATAAAAGTAAGCCCGGTACAGCATGCAATTTGGTTCGGTCTGAGCTCTGAGGGCGGCAGACAGGCATGGCAAATTTCATATTAATAATAATTTCTGCCCTGTACTGTATAATTGTGTAGTAGTAGTTAGTAAGTACAACTCATTATCATTAACCATCAAGTTCTCTTCCTCAGCATGCATGCATTTCCTTTTTCTCACTTTATATTTTGATTTCTTTGATAATGGATCATGGTCGTCTTACAAGATTGTGTTTTACTTTTGTTGTGTCCATGCATACTGTCTGTTTTTCTTTCTCAAACCTTTCCCAAAACCCCACTTCCCACCCATTCATCAATCCCTAACCCTCTTCCCACGGGCTGTGTGATTTATATTGAGGTGTGATGTGATTACAATAAATGTACACCAACAATTGATCACACGCTTGCTGGGGCAGATGTGGTGAAAGCAACACTAATTGAATTTCAGCTAAGGCAGGGCAAGGATCTTCTTCTGCTTGCCCACCCATGCAGTAGTTTCTTTTGTTCTACTACTCTTCCCACAGTCTCTCAGTCAAGTGACTTTATCTTTCTTTTTTCAAATGCTATTGCCAGTATCTACTACTACCACCACAATAATGGCATCGTCTCCGTTCATTTGGGAAACCAACCATGCAGCCATCAGTGTGCCGAACTTCATCATTATCAATCACAGGTTACAGATACGTTTGGTGGGAGGTATAATGGACTAGGAGGAGAGATTGACAGTACTATTATGACAATTAAAAATAACTCAGTGAGGGGTACTGCATCTATCGGTTTGTGTGATACAAAATCGGCAGATATTTTAAATCAAGCACTGGCTGCGGGCATGCAGCAGCAAGGAAACAAAGTAACAAACCATGTAAGTTAGATTGAATTCGGAAAACAGTAACCCACCACAAAACATTAACATCGTATGTTTAAGTAAATAATATAAAATGTAATAGACCCTAACAAAAAGAAACTATCCCACTCTGACCTAACCCACCCCCCTACCTAACCCCAACCAATGTCCACAACGAAAGTCCAAGTCCCAATGTTCAAAAGTGAATCCCCAACGCCCAAAAACCACCCACCAACAAAAGGAATTAAAAAAGGGGCAAACGACAAGGTCCTCTATAGTCGGCGGGCCTTCAGGTGTTTATCCACCAGGATTTTTACCCGCTCCTCTAGGTTCTCCTCCAAGCGGGCCATCCGGTGGAGCAGCTGGCGGCGAAATGCCCTGCAGTTACATGCAGGGTGGGGGTCAGCAGTGGTTGAGATGGAGGCGCGGCGGCGGGCGGTGGGCGTCTGCCGGACCACGGCGCCGTAAAACTGGAGGCAGGGCCTGACTGGGGCCCGGGGCATTGGAGGAGGTTGCAGCTGCAGCCGCGTCCTCCTCCTCCTCCGCCTGAGCCACCAGCCAGCAATATTCTTCGCAAATGGCCTCCAGTTTATGGTGCAGGGCCCTGGTGGCCAACTCCTTCCTAGATGGTTTTGGTGTGAATGTGGAAGGAGTATCTATATCAAGAAAGAAAAAGAACATGTTGTAGCCAATACTCTTAGCATAACAGACACTAAAATCTTTCAACACATAGTGTCACAGTATCACTAGCAAGCACAGTACATAACATTTGTGATTTGGTGGTATGTATCTATACTCCTACTTCCTTGGACTCTAACATTTGTGAGATTTTCCGACATTATACTCGTACTATGTACTCCGGTACACCAGTCGTGTTGTTCTTATCTCTAGTTTAGCGCAATTACATAACCTTGTTGTAGCCGGCATGGCATGCTAGCTCAGTCAGCTAAGCTTGCACCCAAGAGAAACAGATATGAGTCACATGATGCAGACTCACGTTATTTTTATTTACTACTACTGTCTGCAGGTGGGGAAGCTCATATTTTTGTATTACGCCTTACGACCGGTGGCACTGGCCATACTCTGTCTGTTACATGAGGGCAAATGATCAATTTCACTTACACCCTGCCCTGGGTACTACAAAAAGGCTGATTATTTATCTGATCCAATGATCATTGCTTATATTTATATTATAGATGGTAATACGAGTGACATCAGGTCAGTAGCGGTCGGTGGTGGGAGTGCTGCCGGGCGGTGACGTGGGAAGGTGCACGGTGGGGGTAGTAAACTATGGATTACGGACAATCACAGGTAATTAAACAATACATACAAAACAATTAAAAAAATTGTTGCATGCACTGCAGCGCATTCGGCGGTGCAGTGTGCACAATGAAAATCATTTTATTTATTTTTATGTTGATTACCTGTATTTGGCCGTTATACATAGTTTACTTGCCAGTGCCACCCACCCTGCCCTTCCCATGTCACTGCCCGCCAGCACTCCCACCACCAACCGCTACTGCATAGGGTACTTTGCTTTCATTGATTGTGTAACCATAACCAACAGATAGGCCACCCTTTGCAGGCTGGCTGACCCAATCGAAAATACATTAATAGGTAGGGAGTGGTCCCCGGAGTCGGAGGGATATGTATATATATATATATATATATATATATATATATATATATATATATATATATATATATATATATATATATATATATATATATATATATATATATATATGAGGTGCTTGCAAACTACTGCGAGTCAACTGTATTCTGATAATACTACCTATATTCCCTATGCTTTGCTACTGTGGCGCAGTTTCTTTTACATTTTCTTCAAAGTAAGACTCTCCAGTGACGCTTTCCACCTATGCTGTCTATTGATGATAGTACATCCAGGCATACATCCATTAAAGTAAACGTTTATCCTTCTTTTTTATATATCTCATAACAAAACTTAGTTGGTTTCACCAACAACCACCCATGCTTCCGCTCCTTCCTTGCTTGCCTTGGCTTTGAGTTTGAACCAAACACCGCTGCTTCTTGCTATCTAGTACTATCCACCCATACTGTGTTGCCCACCCAGGCAGGCATTCTCTTTCACCTTCCACCCATCCTTCAACAACCCATGCATCTGATCTGATTACCTATGCATGCTTTCAACATATCCTTCTCTGCCAGTCAGTCATATTATTTATCTTGCCCGTCCTTCCACCCTTTTTTCCCTCTTTGTTCAACACATCCATCAAGGTCATCTGATCTGAGTTTGTCTTCTCCATAAAACGTTCACAGCTGATTTTGGAGTCAAATAGAAGAGGCCATTGGTTACTCAACTCACGCTGCTAATGTTAAGTAAAGGGTGTCTTCTTCAAACGTTGTATAATGTTCACTACAACTTAATAAGTCGTACAGTACAGTGAAGTAGTGAACACACTTCCATCTAGTAGTAATGTCAAGAAGTAATGAATATACCTTACCACCGCCGGCCGCTGCTGCTGGCTCCCCCCCTGTCGCTCCTGCAGGTGCCGCCAGTTCTCCTGCCCCCTCCGGAATGACCGCATCGCCGCTGGCCCCGCCGGCACTGGTGGTTGGTAGTGTGCCTAGAAAAAAACATCACAAATTTTTAAATGTCTGGAAACCTCCCCCTATTTTATTAGTGTTCACTTGGAACATTGAAAAAAAAAGTTAATACAACATACATCAGCACTATAGTAGTAAGTACAGTCAGTAGACAGACACTACTAGTGATATGGTTACTAGGGTCATCTAGTCCTACTCTACTCTTTTGAAAGTTAGCCTGAGCCATGTATAACCCTTTTAGATTCATCATGTCGACTACTACTCTTTTGGCGCATATTTAATTATACCTGGCAGCTTATTGACATGTGCAGTAGACGCCTTTGAGGCCACATGACTGTTGCGTACAAGTGAAGAGGTCGAAAAACAAGGCACTTTGTTATTGAGTTTGGTTAGTCCGTATTGCTTAGCCATCACATACATGTTACACTTTTTGCCATGTTACACTTTTTGCCATGACTGCAAAATGCTTGCATTCACCAGTATACTATCTAACGGCTAACGCGCAGCATTTTTCTCATATAATAGGCAGAAGATTCCCTTCTACAAACCAGAGATGCATGATGTAACCAGTATTTCTACGTTCTACGGTGAGGGGTCTTCCAGAATTGAAAAGATCTTGTCTCTTGTCTCTTGTTCTTGTTTTCATGCACTTGTAAATGTTTACTGTTTTAATCTTATGCATTTTTCTTGCTGGCTTATTGACGATGGCTGTAGTAAATTACATTTCATATAAAGACGTACAGAGCTTGTTACCTGTTTCAAATAAACCTTTTGAACTTACACATAGACTCTGTGGTATTTGGTGTGGTGGGATGTACATACACAAGTGAGTGAGCAAAATGGTGTTATGTTCTGGGTTGTCTGTCTCAGTCATCATCAACATTGTGTATCTTCTAGGCCTGGGCGGTAAATTCCGTTCCGCTCGCGGAATTTGGGTAATTTCGCGATCCGCGGAGAACGCGAAATTGCCCAAAATTCTGCTTTCCGTGACTTCGCAAAATTCTTTGCTTGCTCGCGTTCTCAAAATGCCTGTTCACGAGATTTTTCTCCCCGAGCACGCAAACAGCGATTGTGAACAGGAAAAAAGCAACGCGAACAAGCAATTCCGCGTGTTCGCGGAATTTCTGTGTGTTCGCGGAGATTTTTTACCGTTTCGCGGAGATTTGCGTAACGCGATTACGCAAATTCCGCCCACCCCTAGTATCTTCTTCGTGGGGGGGTCGGGATCGGGACCCTAATGTGAGACACTATAGCTAGTCGGTCAGGGATCGTGGGTTCTTCGGACTGAGGTGTGATCAGTAAGGTCCAGCCTCCCATCACCAACATCCTATTTTGTTGTGCATAGTTCTGTATGTGGCTCTGCAGAATCACTACAACAATAGTAGAATCATGTACTACTATCCGATCCAAAATACTAGTCAAATATCTGGGTGGCCATTTTATTTGTGGTAATTGTCAAAGCCTCAACATTGAGAAGACTAGAAGAGGACAACCCAAAGGACAGGACACAGTGGCTAGAGCTATTGGTCAATCAGAGTTTTATTATTGCAAAGAAAACCTTCAATAAAGAGTGGGCAACTGTGCAAGCTTCGCTACAGACAGAATAATAGTAGTAGTAGTAGTACAGAGAGTCATAGCAGAGGCAGTTAGAAGGAACTTAGTTAGAGGCAGGGATAAACAGAATTTGGAAACAGATAGTCAAGGTCAAAGAAGCTTTTGTAAAAAATAGAATTAGAAAGTGGAACCATAATTTATAGTTCGGAAAAAAAAGATGCAGTAAAAGTTAGGGAAATATAACTGTCAATATAACCACTGGAGGACTTACTGGAGCCAGCAGCAGGAGCCTCGGTAGAGGAGCGGTCCTGTGGTTCCCCCGTCGACTCCGACCCCGTCTTCTTGCCCCTGGGTGGTGCTGATGATCATGTAAAATATAATAAAGAAAGAGACAAACATTAAGGAGTGCTGTGAAACAAATAATAATAAATCATTTGGAAAAATAAGCCAAACAACATTTTAGGAAACAACAATTGCAATAAAATTGACCTATCTAATCAGATGGATCGACTACTGGCTGCTTCCTGTATTCACGGATCGTCTACTTATTTATGAACATTCCAGTGTTCCATAATCATTCTGATTACAAATACTAATGAAGCCTAGTAAAGTACCACCTGACCTACACCGCCTATTCCAGACGGGCCAACTGTTCACTAAGTCTGCATTTCCATTTTTTTCAGCCATCAAATGCATAGATGAGATGGAGGACACATACATAAATTTGTGCATACATACAACAAATTGTGGGTTGGTTGTATGATTCTGATCTAGTTCTGCTACTGACTGACCATGCTAAGCCTACCACTCACTAAACAAAGTATAAAAGGTTCTACGGAGGACTGGGGTAAGCAGCACTCAGTGACAGAGGAGGCGTCATGCAGACCGCATAAAACAATTATTAACTAATACTAACAAACTAAACCTAGTATCCAATATCCATCCACCACTATTTCACAGTAGGACAATGGAAGGACTAGAGTCTCTCTAGCAAAACGCATTACCTAACTTCAGTTCTCTATAATAAACTCTTACATAACCAGCACAAGCTAGTGCAAACTAAGTTGCAAACAAATAAGAGTACCACGAGCACCTGGGTCCTACAATCACAGAAGATTTTGCTTTTTGGAACGTAATTTACCAGAAACGCATAGCACGCAGCAGTAATCTTGTTATTCGTCAAATTTAATTTATACACAATAAGTTACTCACCAAGCCCGACGACCTCGACACCTAGCAGGTCCAACAGGTCCTGCTCCCGGTCCAGGATATCGGACCACCGGTGGGCCAGCTGATTATGGGTGCGCCGGACCCCAGGGCACCGGAACACTGCCCGGCGCACCTTCGCCCACCGACGGTGATGCTCCTGGGTAGCGTACCTGGAGCCGGGCCTGCCGCCTGCTGCCAAGGTCAAGGGGAGAAGGCGCTGAATGAAAAAAACAAGGGCGACCACCTCCGTCTCCCCAAAATGTTGCCGGGCCTGCACCCCTGCAGGACACATTCTGCCTTTGTCTGCTCCTGCAGGTCCCTTGCCCTTGGCACTAGGTGTGTCCTTGGCCATGGTTCTGGGGTGGGTGGGAAGCGGAAAAGAAACGTTAGAAGGGGAAAAAAAGTTAGGGGGAAGAAGAAAGAAAGAACTTTATAAAAGTAAAAAAACAGTAAAAGTATAAATTAAATGCAAACTATAACTTAGGGAAAGAGAAAGATAGATGATAACTAAAAAAAGTCAGAAAAAATGTTTTAAATAGAAAGGATTACAAAGATTAAGGGAGGATAGTAAAGTAGGCCCAGAACCATAGCATAGAGTGAAAAACAAGATGGCCGCGCCCATTCGCGACCGCGTGGGTAAGTTCGCGCGATATTTCTCGCGAACATGCACTATTCATCGCGAGCAAGTAAAATGCGCTCCCAAACACGACAATGCGCATCGCGAACACGCTATCCGCGACCCGGAACAGGAAATAAGGCATCGCGAGCGGGCGGGACAATTGAAAAACAAGATGGCCACGCCCATTGGCGACCACATGGGTAAGATCGCGAGATATTATACCCCGAGCATGCAAACAGCTCCCCGAACACGCTCACCGCGCTCCTGAACAAGAAAAAGCCATCGCGAACGAGCGCCCCAAGCAACTACGCAAGCTCGCGAAGCTACGCAAGTACATCTTCGCGTAGCTTCGCGAAGCGCGACTACGCGATCTACGCCCAGGATTACTCACAATGCGGTGGTTGACTCGCGCCCACACAAACCAGTGCAGCACATGCTGTGCTACAGCAGGGGCATTCTCTTTGATACGGGCACCATTTCCCTGATTAACCCACGCTGGCAACAAAGGCTCACAGTCCATTGAGCCTACAAGTATTTGTTTCTTCAGTGTGCTACAAGGAACTGTTTTCAGAGAACTTTACCACAGAGCCTGCAACTTTATTGACATAAAGAACACTAGAAGAGAACCTTTGATTTTGCAACAACTTTATTTATGTATGTTGGTTTGCTGACATTTTTGATCTTGCCTAAATTAGATAAAGATATTTATATTTTTATAACAACCTGTGTGGTGTTTCACTGTGTTACTGGGCGTACTAGTGCAAATACTTTACACATTGCCTTGTGGATAAGCCTGTCTGCTCGTGCCAAGCTACCAAGGGGGTGAGCAGGGGTTATCAACAGTGTGTACCCCCTTACCCTGACTAGAAGTAAGGGTCCCTATTTGGAAAAAGTTACTTACCTCTGCCAACTAGAGACCCCCAGATCTAACACGGGCATTACAGATCCTACCAGGGGCACCTTGAGTGTTACCCCAACCCTGCATCGCTCTCGAGGTCCGCTCTAGAGGATTCACCCCACAGGAATGCAGGACAAGTGGGATAGGTAACTTAGGCTGCAGGACTACCCTTGCACACCTACTCCAAAAAATGTGGCAGATTCAAAAAGCACTCGAGTGCCTAGGAAATACGATCCCTCTGGACCGATAAAGCCTTGAAGCCAATTCAGAGCCAAGGAGGTATGTCAGCCCTGGACCCTCAGGACCGGGACAGTGACTACCCCACATGCGGACACCCCCGGCAACTATAAACTTGTAGCAAGTGCGGGCCCGCTCCAGGGCTGCTGCTTCCTGAAAAGACAGAACACAGGGAGCCGCCCACAACCAAGAAGGCCTTTCCGAATCCTCCAACAGCAGGAAAATGCAGGGAAGCAGCTGCTGAAGGTTGCTAGGCAACACAGCTTCATCCGCACTTGCCAGTCACGATGGAGACTGCGTGCAGCCACCCCTCTACTTCTCCTTCTCTTCAGCCCCTCTCCCAGAGTGGGATAATGCAGCACTCCCAACATTGTTGTAGAAGGGGCATTGCCACAAGGGGAATCAGAAAGGCAGCACGGCTTCTCTGGTGCCACAGCGCTTGACTCGCACTGACGGCTAACATACGGGAAGAGGAGTCCACCTGCAGCACTCACCACATGCTTCTCAGTAGGACCTAAAATCAATCCCCAGGGAAGTGCACTCCACGTGCTTGTTTGTTTGATCACTGCCTCAGCTTTGGAGACAGGAAATGCAGCATTAACTTTGGTTCAAAAAGGGAATATGAAGCACTCATCCTACATTGTTGCAGGAAGCTCCAAACACTTGCTGGACCAAAACTGTATAGAAAAAACAGGGAGGGAGCTACCCAGTCCTTGGAGATCACTGGAGGCACCCAATCAGGTATGTAGGCAGCCAACCAGCACACATGGACCTTGTAGGAAATAGGAAGTCCTTCTTGCAGCCCAGCAGGCTACAGGTCAGCACAACAAACAAGGGAGTCAAATGGCGGTTGCTCCTGGCAGCATAACACTTTCTTCTGGAAAGGTGGAGTCTGGAGAGCCAGCAGCATCCGATTACAAGTCCAACGCAGTGTCTAAAATCAGGGGGCCAGTACTTATACTCAAAATGTCTTCGATGTGGAGATAGCTTCAAAAGAACCTTACAAGTGCACAACACCCCCTTTCAACCCAGCTCTATCGCCAGAAGTAAAGTAAGAGTTAAATGAGCCCTTTGTGTGAGGTCAGGATACAGCCTATACACATGTAAATGCACCTGCTTTCCTCTGTCGCAGCCCACGAAGACCATCCGGTATGCAGATGTAGCTCTGTTACACCCCCCAATCTCCCTGTGTGATGTCTGTCTGGATGTATGCACAAATCCTGTCTCTCTGCCCTAGATGTGGTTTGGAATCAGGCTGCAAAGCACAAAGAGTCATAAGCACATTGAAGTGCCCACGTTCTAAAAGTGGCATTTCTACAATAGTAATATAAAATCCACCTACACCAATAAGCAGGATTTATCACCACTGTTCCAAACATACCAAACATGGCAAGGCTGTTCCTTTCACATCAAAAATTACCACTTACAGACATAAGGGAATTCCAAATGCTAACCTATGAGAGGAGCAGCATTCACTGTTGTGAAAAATGAAATATAGTGTTTGTCACTAACAGGACATGTCACACAATACCGGCACATGTCCTACCTTCCACCTACACAGCACCCTGCCCATAGGGCTACCTAGGGCCTACTTTAGGGGTGGACTATATGTGATAAATGTATGTATGTAGTAAAAGGGGAGTTTGAGGCTTGGCAAGTAACTTTACATTTCTAGTCAATGTGGCAGTAAACTGTACATGAAGGCCCTGCAGTGGCATGCCTGAGACAGGTTTGAAAAGCTACTTCTGTGGGTGGCACAAGCATAGCTGCAGGACCACCTGTAGCATTTAATTTACAGGCCCTAAGTATATGGGATACATCTGTATCCCATACACAGTTACATGTAAATTAAATATGCCAAACAGGTGTAAAGCACTCATACCATGTTTAAAGGAGACAGAACTTCAGCACTGATTAGCAATGGTAAAGTGCCCAGGGTCCTAAAGCCACCAAAAAGAGATCATATAAAGGAGAAAGGTAAAAGGTTTGGGGATAACCCTGCAAAAAAGGGCCAGGTCCAATACTCTCATAAAGACGATGTCCAGAATCTGGCAAAGGAGTAGACCATGTATGTTTTCTTGCAGTGAAAAAGAAAATCCCAGCATTTGCTTGCCTGAAAGATTAAGGAAAGGTAAGAGCTGTTGCTCATTATGAAAAAGTGGCATCCATGCAGTGGTTTGTTATTCACAAAACATCTATTTATATCATGTGAATAAACAAGAGGAACTTCTTCTCTGTGATGAATTTTCATCTCAGGCCTCTTGGAATGTTTGGATGTTGTTTTTGGAGGGAAAGGTTAAAAATGTACCTAGAGTGTACACCACAGAGAGCAAATATTTTGGTTGATGACACCTGTGGTGGTAATGTAAAGGATATGAGTTGTGTGGACAATATAGACATGAGACATGTTCACATAACGGCAACATGCTCGCTAAATGCATTTTGAGAAATAGATTCTGACACATGTGATCCCCCCCAGCACTCCCCTAGATTTTTTGCTTTTTGTTTTTAGACCACCCTGTTTTGGGATCTCTGATGAGGGTGAGTGTCACTAACTGATTCTCACTCAATGTAAGCTCTTATTAAGTGGATTTTAGTACTAACTGCCATCACCCACCTATTAACCCGTTCCATGTGTTGGACGTACAGGAGCCGTCCAAAGCAACAGTGCTCTTGAGCGTCCAATGGCTCCCACGTGTCTGAACACATGGGACTGGAAATCCCTCTGGTGCAGGCACCAAAGGCATTTCCTTTGTTCCATACCACCTCAGGAGCTGGGGAAGAGCTTCCCTAGCTCCTGATGCTGTTCTGATTTTTTTAGTGAAATGGCGATCAATGCACATGGCGCGCTGATGTCATTTCACTAAAAACGAAAGTGAAATTAACCAATCGGCTTGTTTCCCTTTCACTGCCTTTGTGCTCCTGGAGCCCGAGCACATGGGCAGATGAGAGAGGTATAATTAGAACGGGGATAATCACTCCTTTCCAATGGTACCCCTCCTTAAGGCATTCCTGCTTCGTGATCACCACAGGAGGGCGATCCTCAAGCAGGGATCCAACACTAGACATGAGAGAGGGGGAAGCGGCCCCTAGGGAAAGGGCCTTTGCTCCCCCCAAAGGTGTTGGTCATAGTCAGTCTTTCCAGATGGGACCAACAGCCCCAGATCTGCCCCCCAAGGGGGCAGAAGGCACACTAGGCACCAGGGATTTTTTTATAATGTAGATTTAGAGGTGGCGACTGCCCAAAATGGGCATGCCAATGCCCCCACCCCCAAACAAACTGGACAGTCTTTCTGCCCCCCACTCGACCCAGGGATTTGTTTTTATAAAAGAGGGGTGGGGGCTGCTCACAATGGTCAAAACCATGCCCCCACCCTAATGTAATTACAAACAGTCTTTCTGCACTCCCAGGGGACAGATGGGGGCAATTGGCCCCTATCTGCCCCTCAAGGGGGGGGGGGGGCAAAAACACACTAGACGCCAGGGACTTTTTGAATGTAAATTTATGGATGGGGTGGCCCAAAATGGGCATTCCAATTCCCCCACCCCTCCAACAAACTGAACAGTCTTTCTTCCCCCCAGGAGGAAGATGGGGTTATTACCCCCAATATGCCCCAGGGGCAAAAAGCCCACTAGACACCAGGGATTTTATTTTAATAAAAAAAGAGGGGTGGGACCTACCCACAATGGGCAAGACCAATCCCCCACCTAAATTAAATTCCAAACAGTCTTTCCCCCCACTATGCCCCCGGGGGGCAGAAAACCCACTAGGCACTAAGGACTATTTTTGTTTTCTTAGTGTAGGGGTGAGGGATACCCAGAATGGGCATGCTAATGCCTCCACCACCCATAAAAATGGTCACAGTCTTTATGCCGCCATGGGGGCATATGGGAGCTTTTGCCACTGATCTGCCTCAGGGGGGCAGAAAGCCCACTAGGCACTGCAGACTATTTTGGGTTCTTAGTGTAGGGCTGGGTGCTGCCCAGAATGATCATGCCAATGCCCTCACCCCCACAAAAAAAGGCAACAGTCTTTCTGCCCTCCACTTGGGGGGATATCAGGGCAATAGCCCCCGATCAGCCCCCCCAGGGGGGGCAGAAAGACCATTAGGCACTGACCTTTTTGTTGCAATTTGCCTAGCTGTGGAATTTGGGCTCTAGCTCAGCCAGTACCTAGGGAAACCTTGCAAACCTATACTTTTTTAAACCTAGACACACAGGGAATTCCAGGCTGGGGTGACTTGTGTGGGTCTCACTGGGTTCCATTACCCAGAATCCCTTACAGACCTCAAACTTTGTAAACAAAAACTCATATACTCACATTTCTTATGAGGGATAGTTCTGGAATCTGTGGGGAGCCACAAATGCCCACCCACCCAGCATTCCCCCAAGTCTCCAGATAAAAATGGTACCTCACTTGTGTGGGTAGACCTAGTGCCCGCGACAGGTAACAGCCCAAAACACAACATGGACACATAATATTTTTCCAGTGAAAGCTGACTCTCTTATTGCAATGTGCCTTGCTGTGGATTTTAGACAATAGCTCTGCCGGCCCCAAAGAAAACCTAGCAAACCTGTACATTTTTGAAAATAAGACACTCAGGGGAATCCCGGATGGGGTGACTTGTGTGGCTCTCACCAGGTTTTGTTACCCAGAATCCCTTGGAAACCTTAAGATTTTCTGTGATGGAAATTCTGGAATCTGCGGAAAGCCACAAACTTCCACCCACCCAGCATTCCCCCAAGTCTTTCGATAAAAGTGTTACCTCACCTGTGTGTTTAGACCTAGTGTCACTGACAGGAAATGGGCCAAAATGTACTGTGAAGACCTCAAAATTATCGATAACAAAAAAGCAGTTTTGTGAGGGAGTCATCTGCGTTTTTGGTCCCGGGCTCGGTGGGCATCGAGGAAAGCCTACCAAACCCAGACATTTCTAAAAACCAGGCACCTGGGGGAGTCCAGAGAGGTGTGGCTTGTGCAGATCCACCAATGTTTTAGTACCCAGAATCCCCTGCAAGCTTCAAATTTAGCTTAAAAAAATCACATTTTCCTCACATTTCTGTGTGGGAAAGTTGTGGGATCACTGGGCAGAAAGAAATGTCCTCCCACCCAGCATTCCCCCAGGTATCACAATAAAAATGGTACCGCACTTGTGGTTGGGTCAAGTACCTGCGACAGGGAAGTTTCCAAATCATATTGTGGAGACATCGAAATATCTATCAGAAAACTATCTGGTTTTGCAAGGGGTCACCAGTGTTTTTGGTCCTGGGCTCAGCAATCAGCTAGGGAACCCTACCAAGCCCAGACAGTTCTGAAAACTAGACACATGGGGGAGTCCAGGGAGGTGTGGCTTGCATGGATCCCCTAGCGTTTCCTAGCCAGAATCTCCTGCAAAACTCTAATTTAGCTCAAATAGAATGCATTTTCTTTACATTTCTGCCTGGGGTCACCGCGCTGGCACAAATGCCCTACCACCCTGCATTCCCCTTGGTCTCCTGATAAAAGCTCACCGTGATATCCCCTCGATCCCTATCATTTTGGCCCTTCCCAGCTGCATGCCCTTAACCCACCCACACAAATGACCCCTTGCTGAATTCAGAGTTTTGTCTACTTTTCAGAAATGAAACAAGAGGTCTGAGCACATGAAATCTTTAGTCCAAAAGAAAATACTCCAACAGTCTTCAGGTTCATCAAATCGTTAATCGATTTACACCTCTCGCACCAGCCAACACATGTTTTGTCATTGAGTAAATCGCCCTACAACTTCCGCAGGGCTGTAAACTCTGGAATCCTTGCTCTTCACAAAGTATATCTCTCTATCATATGTACCATATCTTGCTATTTGTAGCTGTGATGTACGTCTCACTATCAGGTGTGACTTCTAGGAGTTATCAGTTTCAATAAAATCTGGTTTGCGCCTCCCAAGTGCAGACCAGCGTCTCTGAGTTACCTAGCACTGCGTGCTGCGTGTGCAACTGCGTAGTACGGATGAAGTAAGTCAGAAATGTATAGCTTTCTGGGATCCATTAGAGGTTTCATGCCCTTTTCTGCCACTAACTCGAAGGAGGTTGAAAGCACAAAATATAGGAAAAATACGATATGTCCCAGTAAAATGCCAAAACTGTGTAAAAAAATGTTGGTTTTCTGACAAACATCTGCCTGTTCCTGAAAGCAGGAAAGATGGTGATTTTAGCACCCCAAACCCTTTGTTGATACCATTTGAAAGGAAAAAAACAGATGCTTTCTTCTGCAGCAATAGTTCCCATTTCACCCCCCAAAAAACAAAATGTAGCTGTATTTTAGCTAACTCCTGGGTCCCCTCTAGGGGAATCCACAAACCCTGGGTACTTTTAGAATCCTCTGGATGCTGGAAGAAAAGGACGCAGATTTGGAGTGGATACCTTATGTGGACAAAAATCTACACAGGCCTGAGCGCAAACTACCCAAAATAGCCAAAAAAAGACTAAGCACAGGGGGGAAAGGTCTAGCAGCGAAGGGGTTAAATAAGGCCACCTATTGTGCAGCTGAGGTAAGAGGTTCTGTAATGATTGCATGTGATCACTTGCATGTAGGCATGTGCATACATATGCAGGCTGCGTTTAGATGGACTATCAGAACCAAAAATATTGTGGGACAAAATATTGTGCCAAGAATATTGAGGACCAAAATATTGTGAAGATAAGTTTGCATAGGTAAGTAAAGTTTTACTATATATATACCTCCACATATATGTACTATAAGATGTATATATCTTCAAGATACATAGATGAGGAGTTGAGAATAGTAAATCTATCATACCTATTTGCACTTACCTTCTCGATATTTTGGCCCTCTATATTTTTGACACAATATTCTCTCCACACAATATTTTTGGTTCCAACAGTTTGTCAGCGATCTGTGCACTCGGACCAAGTGGGTTCTCCTGTCTATCTCAGCTGGGAATCTGCGCACAGGTAGATTGTCACTTATGGGAACTTAAATAAATTGTTTATGGCCTATGTAGGCCTCATAACTTATGTGGGCATTTAAAAAGAAATGTTGCCATTTCCTTTTAGCAATCTTATCAATCTGAGTGCTTCACTTTACACCTGCAGTGCTTAATTGTATTTACACAATAGGAAAAAATGTACCCTAAAGTATAGCTTTACTTTGGCTGGATGTAGAGAAGAGTTCAATGTCTCTTTCTATAGGCAAAGGAGAGATTTTGAGAGGCAAGCCCGATGGACGAATGGTTTCCTTATCAATGGAACACTATCTGGATTGCTTGCACTTGTATTTACTTGGACTGTGTTGTTCTACCTCTCCAAGGTCTCCCAGCTCCCTTTGGGGGATAGTAGAGGAATGGACCTAGTGTGGGACCCTGGAAGAGAGGGTTTCCTGGTGTTTATATTGATTGGTCCTGTAGGAAGGTAACAAACAAAGAGTGATTCTCCAACACCTGCTGGATGTTAATGTACTCCCAAGTGTGGCCTGGGGAGTGCATCCAGGAATTGTAATCTGTCTTGAGGGCCGTAAGGTGTGCTGGAGAAGACTTGGGGTTAGGAAGAAGTATCAGGAGCCAAGAGAGAGGAACAGGTCAAATAATTGAGGAGCTAAAGGGTACCTGGACAAGCCTTGAGCTCTCCCGTATTGAAGATATGAAGGTATGATAAGGCAAGCTGGTGAAAATTCTAAAATGTTTAGATTCTAGGATGCTAAAATGAACACTTATGCTCACTAGAGTGTCCCACTAAGAACAGCACATTAAAACCATCTCTAAAGTATTCCACTGGGGGAAGAAAAAGCTCCATCTTTTGTGACCCTTTGTTGATTTCCTGCCTGGCAGGTCTCTGAGGCAGGTGAGCCAGAAGAAGTGTACTAGATCCTGGAAAGTCTCCTTAGGGAGCCTGTGACAGCATTAGCCCCCCAAAAGGCATCATTGAGTGGCCTTGCTCATGGCATCCCCTTGTCCATCTTACAAGTAATCCCTGTGGGAGGCCAGGTTCCAGAGACTGACTCAAGGGCAAATGTGGAGCTTCCCCTTTTAGAGCTTTTAGTCCTCAGAGAGGGACGATGTGCTGGAGGTGAACTGGAGTGCGGGCACTACAACACTTATGATTGAAGAAACTTCTGGCAAAAAAATCCCAACCAACACTGACTACAGGAGGGATAAGAGCAAGAAGCCTAGCCTCCATGCTTGTTGCATAAGAGCTACACCTAGCAGGGGGCAGCTTGGGTGGCAAGGGCTCTGGGGTTTCCTCGCGGCCCCCAATGAGACAACCACTTGGGTGCTGGTATGGTGCTGTGCACCTGCAATTAAAACACATGCACTAAGGGATAAAATAAGAAATACAGAGGGAAAACATCATCAGCATCAAAAGGAAAATTGCAGGCTGCTCCGAATGATTATCCCAGAAGAACTAATGGGCATTCTAAAAATGTTCATATTTTGTTTAGTGCTACCCCAAGAAGGCAGGGGCAGCATTTAAGCCATGTGCTAGTTGTGCTGCAGCCCCATAGGAGCCTTCAATACAATTGGAAAGATTGCTGTAAGTCTCTCAGGTAAATGCCAGAGAGACCTGAGTAAAGTTTTCTTTGTTTTCTTCAGCTCTTCTGTAGTGGGGAATTTCAGTCTTTTTCCTCTTGTGCTTAGAGATCTTTGTTGCTAGATCCTGTGACTGCTGCATAGAAGGTCTAAAAGCAGACAAAAAAACTCATGCGTTGAATTAGAGTAAACTTTGAATCAATACATTGATTGGCACACTGCAGAGATATTGGAATATTATTTCCATTATATTTTGATATCTGTAATTTTTACTATTATTGTGACACCCTTTCAAAGTATATAGACCTGACTTTTATTGACTGCACCCACTATATTGTGTTCAGCTTTTAAGAGGGGTACATTGCAGCTTGAAATGCAGGACTTAATGGGGAGCAGACCTTTAGAGGTACCTCCAGCACATGGGCAACAAAGGAAACAGGGTACAATTTGGACGTTAGTAAGCACACAAAAGTTATGGGAGGAATGCTTGCAATTTGTCTAACCAATGGCAGTCACTTTGGGCAGCATTCCAACACATCATTGTTTTGCCCACCATGCCACCTAAGTTTGGATCATAAACAAATCAGTCTTGACCCTGCTATTATCTACTCTCATTGGTGCCTCCCCACACCCTACTACACACAAATGTCATCTGAGAGAAAGAGGTCTAAAAGGAGAGGGCAGTCCCTTCTCACACCCTACTACGCACACCTATCATTACAGAGAGAGGTCTCAGCAGCAGCGAGACCAGTCCCTCCACACACCCTACAATGTACACCACCATGTGAGAGAGAGAGCTGAAAGGAGTGCCCAGTTTCTCCTCACACCCTACTATGCACACCCACCATCTTAGAGAGAGTTTTGAATGGAGAGGCCACTCACTTTCCGCACCCTACTACGCACAGCTATCATAATAGAGAGGTCTCAGCAGAGAGGCCCGTCCCTCCCCACAACCTACTACGCACTCTCATCATGTGAGAGATCATTCTGACAGGAGAGGCCAGTCCTTCTCCACACCCTTCTATGCACACCTATTATTAAAGAGAGCTGTCTCAGCAGAGAGGCCAGTCCCTCCCAACACCCTACTATGCACATCTGACATCTGAGAGAGAGGTCTAAAAGGTGAGGGCAGTACATCTGGTACTCTACTATGCACACCTATACTTACAGAGCGGTATCTCAACAGAGAGGCCAGTCCCTCTACACCCTATTATGCACAACCGTCTTCTGAGAGAGGTCTGAAAGGAGAGCCTGTTCCTTCCCCACACCCCACTGTGCACACCTATCAATACAGAGAGAGGTCTAAGCGGAGATGCCAGTCCATCCACACACCCTACTATGCACATTCATCACCTAAAAGAGAGGTCTGAGAGGAGAGGGCCGTCCCTCTCCACACCCTACTATCCACACCCTTCAACTGAGAGAGAAATCTGAAAGGAAAGGCTAGACCCTCTCCACACCCTACTATGTACGCCTATCATTACAGAGAGAGGGCTCAGCAGAGAGGCCATTTAGTCCCCATACATTACCATCCGCACCCATCATCAGAGAGAGAGGTCTGAAAGGAGAGCCCGTTCCTTCCCCACACCCCACTATGCATACCTATCAATACAGAGTGCGGTCTCAGCAGAGATTCCAGTCCATCCACACACCCTACTATGCACATTCATCACCTAAAAGAGAGGTCTGAGAGGAGAAGGCCGTCCCTCTCCACACCCCACTATCCACACCCTTCAACTGAGAGAGAAATCTGAAAGGAAAGGCTAGTCCCTCTACACACCCTACTATGCACACCTATCATTACAGAGAGAGGGCTCAGCAGAGAGGCCATTTCATCCCCATAAATTACTATCCACACCCATCATCAGAGAGAGAGGTCTGAAAGGAGAGGCCAGTCTCTCTCCACACCATGCAATGCACACCCATCATTACAAAAAGAGGTCTCAGCTGAGAGGGCAGTTCCGGTACACACCCTACTATGCACACATGTCATCTGAGAGAGAGTTCTGAAAGGAGAGCCCAGTCCCTCCCCACACCTTACTACTCAGACTGATCATTAAAGAGCAGTCTCAGTAGAGAGGCCAGTCACTCCACACCCATCATCTGATAGAGAGATCTGAAAGCTGAGCCCAGTCCCTTCCCACACCCTACTATGTGCAACTATCATTACAGAGAGATGTCTGAACAGAGAGGCTGGTCCTTCCTCACATCCTACAATGAACATCTGTCATCTGAGAGAAAGGTTTAAATGGAGAGGGCAGTCCCTCACCACACCTTACTGTTCACATCTGTCATCCAAGAGAGAGGCCTCAGCGTAGAGTCCAGTCCCTTTATATACCCTACTATGCATACTAGTTATTTGAGTGAGAGGTTTGCAGAGAGAAGGCGTCCCTTCTAACACCCTAGTGTGCACACCCATTATCCAAGAAAGTGGTTTCATTGAAGAGGCTAGTCCCTCCCACATACCAGTATTTCTCTACAAGTATGTTTCACTCCTGCGAGAGTCTCGCAGGTGTACACTGCAAGCTTCAGAGGTAAGGCTTGCTGCTTGAGCCTGGTGCAATCCTGCAGGACACTCAGGAGACCCGCATGGAAAATTACAGGGCCTGCCACAAGGTGTTCTACAATCCCATGAGAGTCTTGTGAGATAGTTTGTGGAGAAGTAAAAAAAGGGCCAACGATCAACCAATAGTTACCATTGTTATTACATGGTTGAAGAAATGCAGTGATATGATTGTGGCAAAGCGAACAGATGATTGAAGGAATGCTGAACAAATCAAACATTCACCCCCAGTCACAGATCTGGGTTTAATCCATTGTTTTTTTGCTCACCATGCCACCCCAGTTTTGACCCAGTCATATGCAAATCAGTCTTGACCCTACTCCCCGTGGGAACAGTTCAGCCCGAACTGCCAAGCCAGGTCCTCCCTGGACCTGAAATAATCATCCCGGGACCGGCTTCAGGGTATCAACGGTCATCAGCCAGGCTACCTTGAACCAAGTGGCACAGTGGGCACAGGGACCATGTGTAGGCATACCCTTCCCAACTAGGGCAACAAAAGCAAAAAGAACAGATGATGGATGGAATACTGAACACATCAGACATTTGGCCAAAGTCACAGATCTGGGTTTAATCCATTGTTTTTTGCTCACCACTTCACCCCAGTTTGCACCCAGCTATATGCAAATCCATCTTGACCCTACTCCTCATGGGAATAGGCCAGCCAAAACTGCCAAGCCGGGTCCTCCCTGGACCGCAAACAGGCATCCTGGGGCCAGTTTGGAGGTGTCACCCCTCATCAGCCAGGCTAGCTTGAATCCAGTGTATCAGTGAACATGGACCCATGTCTGTGCATACCATTCCCACTTAGGGCGACATAAGCAAAAAGAACAGATGATGGATGGAATGATGAACAAAATAAGCATTCACCCTCAGTCACAGATCTGGGTTTAATCCAATGTTTTTTTGCTCACCATGCCACCCCATTTTGGGCCCAGCCATATGCAAACCTGTCTTAAACCTGCTTCCTGTGGGAATAGTCCATTCTGAGCTGCCAAGCCAGGCCCACCCTGGACTGGAAACAAGCATCCTGGTACCAGTTTCTGGGTATCACCCCATATCAGCCAGGCTAGCTTAAATCCAGGGGCCTAGTGAGTACAGGACCCACATCTGGGCATACCCTTCCCACTTAGAGCGAAAAAATAAAAAAGAACAGATGATGGACGGAATGCTGAACAAATCAAACATTCAGCTCCAGTCACAGATAGGGGTTTAATCCATTTTATGTTTGCTCACCATGCCACCCAAGTTTGGACCCAGCCATATGCATATCAGTCTTGAGCTTGCTCCCCATGGGAGCAGTCCATCCCGAACTGCCAAGCCAGGTCCTCCCTGATGTGATTGGGTGCAGAACCAGACTCATCTCTGTTTTTGTCTAGGTGCTTTGGAGGAGAAGGAAGTCTGTTTCAGTCGTGGTCAGCAGAAGGGAATTTATATGGTGCTGGAAGAGACTGGTGTCTTCATCTGCATTTAATAAAGAACTTCATGTTCAGGTATTTAATAATATATTTTATAACATTTGTTGTGAAGTGTCAGTAAGTGTAGTATTATTGGTTAACATATTATACACCGTGTTTAGAGTGAAAGGTTGTTTGGGGAGATGTAGATCTCTGAATGTAGCTTTTGAGAGATAGACATTAGAATGTAGAGAGGTATCAGTAAGTATTGCTGATTGTGCTGAAAAATGAAATGTTCCAACTGTGTGTACTTATAAGAAATGGAAGAAGTGTTTTTCAAACTATAAAAGAAAGATTGTGGAATGTGTTAATACAAGCCCCAGTGTTTTCATGAACCGCACTGTACTAGCCCTATGAGGTGTTTGAGTGGTGATATTGCTATTTCTAGTGTGAAACAGTGTGATGAAAGTTAGCAAAGGTGTGTGAAGTTAAATGTCTTACTTTATTAACTGTTATGGAAGCAGAGTTCATTGAATATTATAATTTTATTTTGAAAATATGAAAATAGAATGGCTGAATGTGTGGAGTGATTCAGGAGAAAGAATAACAATTTGCTGGTGCACTAGATATAAACATTTGATTGGAGGTAAAAAGTTTAGTAAAGCTTAGACAGTACAGTGATTTATCACTGTTATCAATTCTTGATCAGTGTGTAACTGTTCACTTTTTGTTTATTTTGATTTTTTTGGAGGGAAATGGAAACTTGTATCTAAGGAAAATATTATCAGCTTACATAAGCAGCATAAAAGATACAAGCAGGATCATTGTCTTGCTCAGCAGTGAGTACCTGAGCAGGCACAGTGTAACCAGGTTGAAAAGATGTGGTAGCACATGAAGAGCTCTGTAGTTCAACAACACAAGCTAACTCTGCCCAAGCTTGCCTTTGTGAACTCCTTTTAAAAACTTTGCACATGAGAAACTTTGCTGAGACTTTTTTGCTAACTAGCCTCAAAACTAAAAAATACTACACTAAAGACTGCGGTGGTGCAGCTACACCAGGCTGCGCATCATAATGTGATGAAGACATTATAGATTAGTAATGTCGGTTGTTTTGTTTGTTTTATAATTGTTGATATTGTTTTTTAATGTAGCTGTTGTTGTAGTTTTGTAAAGCTGCTAAATTATTTTTTTGTAATAGAAAAGTTTAAAATTACTACTGATTTGTTTTCTTAATAGTTGGTATAGGTTTGAATATTATTACAGTATTGTAATGTTGACTAAACTGGCAGTCGGATCTTCAGGGAGTACAGATGTGCTGATATATATATATATATATATATACATATATATATATATATTCAATGAAAAAACCAAAGGTTTCACACTTGTTATAGTTAGCTGGACATTTCACTCGTAAAAAACCATTGAAATTCCCCCGTTATAGTTAGTTCAGCTAACTATAACTCGCGCGCCCGCAATGCACTGCTGATGACATCACATATTACATCACTCATGACATGGTCAGTGACATCACTCATGACATCACTGATGACATCTCAAATGACATCACTGATGACATCACTGATGACATCATCCAGTGAATGTGTGTTTTTCTGAAAATTAAATATGTTTTATATATGTATATCTCAAGGTCGATGGAAGAATAAATGGGTATATAAGTGTCTAAATGGATGATTTGTTTTTGAAAAATTGATTGTGTAACTGACTGATTAAGTGTATCATAGTGAATACATGGCTTAGTGAGTAATGTTTAAATATGTAAATATCTGTATCAGTCTCTCACTTTGTGTATAAGTGGCTGCATGGGTTGGTGAGTAGCTACATGGGTGTCTATATAGGTTATTAGTTGGTTTTTTGAGTATCAGTCTGAGTGTCTGCATGGTTCGGTGGGGGGTATTACGTAGTGCATAGGTGCATGAATGAGTGACTCACTGTTTGTATGTGTTGAACACAGCATGTGTGCAGGACTGTATGGGTGGATGAGTGTGTGTATGAGTGTGTTAGTGAGTGAATGACTGTCTCAATAGTGTCTTTATGAGTAACTACATATGTTTTAAACTAGTATATGTGACTATTGGTGTATATATGTGAGTATATGTGAGAGTGAGAGATTGAAAGAGTTCCTGTATGAATAAGTATGTGTTTCTATAAGTGATTGTTTAAAAGACTAAGTATGTGTAAGTTTCCGTAGAAGTAAGTGTGGTGGTGTGTGTATAACTGTATATGCAAGTAAATGTATGTTTGATTCTTTATTAGCATGAGTGACTATGTGTGTGAGTAACTCTATGGATGAGTGGCATTGTGTAACAGGATGTATAGGTGCATGAGTACATATGATGAGTGAGTACATGTATGAGTGACTGTATAGGACTGTTGGTGAATGAGTGGATGTGTATGTGGATCTTAGAATTACTGAAGAGGTTGTTGTAACTGGTATTGGTATGTCCATTGTTTTGAAAATTTTAGTCTCTATTTTTGAATGTGTGTATCAAAGGTTATATTAGGGTGAGAGAAGGTCTGCCACTCTATCACAAGGATGATGTCATCAGTGATGTCATCAGTGATGTCATTTGAGATGTCATCAGTGATGTCATGAGTGATGTCACTGACCATGTCATGAGTGATGTAATATGTGACGTCATCAGCAGTGCATTGCGGGCGCGCGAGTTATAGTTAGCTGAACTAACTATAACGGGGGAATTTCAATGGTTTTTTACGAGTGAAATGTCCAGCTAACTATAACAAGTGTGAAACCTTTGGTTTTTTCATTGAATTTCTAAGGTTTTTTAAATGCTAATTCCTAACTATAACGTGTGTGAAACCCATGGTTTTTTCAGTGAATTTGCAAGGTTTTTTAAATGCTAATTTCTAACTATGCCTACAGAGATACGACATGTGAAGAAAGAAGAAAAAATGCACAGAAAGAAACAAAAGAAGTGCAGAAAGAAGCAACAGAAGTCCTCAAATACGAAGATAAGTGCAGGAAGAAGGATAGCGTGCAGAAAGAACAAAAAGAAGAGCAGAAAGAAGCCTTGTTGCAAAATCATCCTGTACCCTCAACTTTTTCAGACGGATACTGGTGGTAACTGAGTCTGACTAGCCAGTCCTAGAGCCAGTGCTATGTTAAAAGACACTTAGAATACAGTGAAAACACCTACATACACTAGGGAACATTATGCGTTGGGGTCCCCCTGTGATTAGCATGACCTCCTCTGTAAGCCCCTAGTACATAATAGGGCATGGGGATTAAAACTACCTCTTAAAACAGGCCACAGGGCGTTTTTGCACACGTTAACTCAGGCCCCGTCCCCTCCCTTCACCACTGTGTAAACACGCCCTGTGTCCATTTTTAGTTGGGAGATTAAGTTCATTTGAATCCTGAGGGTCCCTAGGGTCCAACTAGCCCACTAGGTACCTCCAGTAAATGCCACAGAGCTGTGTTGCAGAGAGGTGTAAAAAGTGGCACGGCCTGGACCACCTCCTTGCAATGCAGCTCAGTGGCGCTTACTGGAAGCACTTGGTGGGCTAGTTAGCCCCCAGGGGCCCTCAGTATTGAAGGGAAATTATATCCCCAATTTAAAACGTGCCATAGTGCGTGTTTGCACATGTCACCTCAGGCCCCGTCCCCTCCCTTCACCACTGTGTAAACGCGCCCTGTGGCTGTTCTAAGTTGAGAGATTAAGTCCCCTTGAATCCTAAGGGTCCCTAGGGTCAAACTAGACCACTAGGTACCTCCAGTAAGCGCCACAGAGCTGCGTTGCAGAGAGGTGTAAAAAGGGGCTTGGCCTCAGAACACCTGTCTGCAGCGCAGCTCCCTGGCGCATACTGGAGATGCCTGTTGGGGGCGCGTTTGCAGAGTGCTGCATGGAGGGGGCATGGCCTCCGGCACGATGCCAGTCTTTTATTTATTTTAATTTTTTAAGAAGGGGGGCTGTGTGGTTCCCCTTCTTATTCTAATTTATTGGCCCTGATGACCCCATCCCCCAGGGCCTGTCTCCTAATTATATTTTTTTGACCCCAATCCCTAGGGCCGGCCACTGTTTTTTATTATTTTAAAAAAATATTTATTTATAGACACACCTAGGACATGCTGGACAAACCGTACGTACCTATCACCATGACGATTTGCGGGATATTCATTAATTGGCGACTATGCATGCAATGAATCCACGTGGAATGTATTTACACTACTAGTGAAGCTCTGACATGTCTGATGCCCTACCGTGCCTAATCCCGGTAGACACCCTTGTCGTTTATTTATACAAACATGGGTAGCTATTGACGGGCACATTTATTACACATGCACACCAAGCCATTCAAAGGGGATTCGACAAAAATTCGACCAAAACTATGCAAGAAACCCCCCTCACGGTTAATAAAACACACATCCACTGCCGGATGTGTAATACTTTTTATTTTACTCTCTGGAAAGGGGATGAACATCACTTGAGAGTCACAGCGCGCTCCTGACAGAGCCCAATGCTGTGTTACACCCACCATTGCCTGCCGAGTGCCACACACCTCTGTGTTGTATTCCACTAGCTAGTGCATATGCTATGACACTCTCTAGCCCATGTGCACTGTAACACCACCCCGTGAATATGTCATGCCACACTTGTCTTCGCACGGGTTATATTGCCCCATCTAACGTGCCTTCCTCGATGCCTATGTTATAACGCACAGTGCTATGCCATACATATTACAATCGCGATCCATATCTGTGTCACAGTGCATATGCAACGTTGCACTCCCCAGCACATATTTTATATTACAACTTTAGAGACTAGTTAGGTTACACAACACTGCCCTGTGCATATTACACTCCAAGGCGCATATCGCATAGCACGCGCTAGTGCCTGTGCTATCTCGTGCTCTCCAATGAATCTGTCATTGCGCACAATGTATTGCATATTATATTTCACGCCCGGTTCATCTTATATCACACTTTTTGGTGCATAGTTTATACCATACACTATATCTAGTTTTCATTTTCAATCGTGCTCTCAGGACTATGTTCTATATAACACTGTGTTCACCTACCCTTTTCACGGGCATTACATTTTGCGATAGGGGGTGGAGGGTCAGGGGGTGTTTCTGCCAAGTGAGCCCGGAGTCACAGTCACAAACGTCCTCTTCTTCCTGAATAAAAGTGAGATTATGCTGCATACTTGTTCATATTTTAAGTAGTTCGCACAGACTCAATGTTTTAAAAACAATAAAGTTCCTAATACCCGCCTTCTCTGAACAGTTAGCTTGCTGCCCCATCCCCCTCCTCCCTATCCTCTGTTGTGTGAATCCATGGAATAGCCTCCTCCCTCCTGCCATGCATGGTCTGATGTGCTGCCACTGCCCTCAATTTAGTATGATGTACCAGTCCACTCCTCCTGCCCTCCATTGCCCAATTCTATGCCCCATCATTGACCTCCTGCTTAAACTCTGTGCTTAGCTTGCTGCCCCTATTCTCCTTCCCCCTGCCCTCCGATGTCTTTGTGCATGCCCCTGCTCCATCCTTTTTGCCCACCATGTCCCATGGACCTGCCACTCCTATCTACTCTGAGTGTTCTGTTGAGCTGCCACTCCCCTCCCACCTGCCTAGCATTGTCAGATGACTGTAACCTGTCCCTGCCACCTCCACCCTGCCTGTCCACATGCCATGCCCCTATCCTCTTCCTCCTGTCCTACATGGTCCATTGTACTGCCACACCCTTCTGCCCTCCCTGGTCTGTTGTGCTGCAACTGCTCCTCCTGCGTGCCCCGTGTGGTCTGTTGTGAGGTCCCTTCCCCTGAACTTTCTTGTCTGTGCACAGGTCCTGACCCTCCCTTCTATCCTCCATCGTCCTTTGTGCATGCCCCTGCACCCTCCTTCTTGCCCATCATAGCCATTGGTCTTCTGTGCTGCCATGGCCCCTCCCATCTTCCCTATGTGGTCAGTTAGCTGCCCCTGACCCCCTCCCACCTTCCCTCCATGGTCTGTGTGTATGCCATCACAGTCTCACTATTGCTCTTCATGGTGTGTCTTGCTTCTAGTGCCCATCCTGCCTGACCTCCATGGCTATCTTGCTGCTCCTGCCCTGCCCCCTTGCCCCCAGCCCTCTGTTTACATGTGAAGACCCCTACTCCCTCCCTCCTGGCTTGTCTGTTCCATTGTAATGCCCCTGATCCGTCCCTACTGCCCTTTATGGTCTGTAATGCTGCAGCTTTCTCTCCTGTCTGTCCATTATGGTCAGCTAGCTACCATTGCCTCTTGCCCCTCTGTTCTCTGTTGTCCATGTGCATGGTCCTGTCCCCTCCCTCTTGCTTTCTATGGATTGTTGTGCTGCACTCCCGTCCTGCATGCCCTGTGTGGTGTATTGTGCTGCTGCAAACCCTGATGCCTGCCCTGCAGGGTCAGTTTGGTGCACCTCTCCATGCCCCTCTTGTCCTCGGTTATCCAAGTCCATGTCCCTATCCCATTTCCTTCCATGATCCAATGTACCATACTTGCGAACATTTTGAACTTGGTAAGAGGGAGATTTTGAAAAAAAACTGGGGTATTGATTTTCCCCTTTGAGTTACATTGAAAAAGAGGAGATTGTAGACAGGAGACAGATAAAATAAAGCCCATTTGAGCTTAAAAACATTGGACGTTTCCTGGCTGAATCGGGTCTGTTGGCATGTATGGTTGTACTACCATTGCCTCTTCCTTCTGCCCACAATGGTCTATTACATTGCCACAGCCTTGAAGGAGGGTAGATTTTGTATCACAGGGGGCCCCTGGCCCGTTCTGTCCACACCTGAAGTATGAGACCCTTGTCCTTGCCCTGCCAGCCGCATTTGTAGGCCGTATTAAATTGACCAGCGGGTCCTGTGTTGCTATATAATTATCCTGAGACATCCTTACCACTCAGCCAGCATAAAACCCCTGTGTAGGCCCTTCTGTTCAATATGTAGGCCTCTTTGTTACATTGACCATAGCTCTGCAATTTTAGTGTATAGCAGTCTGAAGGCAGGTCTGCGAGGCCTTCTGCTCCAAACTAGTAGCCCCCACCCTACCCGAGTGCTCCGTGCTCGGTATCAAAGTTCAACATCCCACTGAAGCTGTCGACATACAGTAGGCTGCATCCTGGACTGGTACTTGCTTCCTGGGCAGGTTTCCCGCTTTTAAGGAAGTGGCAACCGCAGAGCGTCAAGTTAGGAGAACTGAGGAGATTTTGTACATGAATATATTGAATTCCCGTACAATACCCATTATTTTCTGCTTGCTCTATGGAACTTACGATAAGCGATTGGCCTGAGAGACTGACCTTTTCACCCAGTCCATTGTCAGCATTAAGTGGGTAAATGACGAAATGTCTGGTAAAATCTGCAGACGAAGCTTTTGGGTAGCATACGTAGGTAGATGTAGCGTGCAAAGGAGCCCACAAAATGATATAAAAAGGGAGCACCCACAGATATCGACGGACTACCTCGCCGTCTGTACGTAGGTTAACAGGCTGTGCAGGTTTTCCCCAAGAGCTAGGAGCTCTTGTCTTCCTTTGCTTAAAATGTCTTGCTCTGCTTTGCTTGAAGTATCTTATTCTATTTTACCTATATGAAATGTCATGTTATGTTTAACCATTGTTCTCTTTACTTTTGCATTTAAAAGATTTTGTATTGTAATTGCAGGAATGCTTGCTCTAAGAGTAAACGTGAGTGTTCCTAGGTAACATTTTCCTTGGTGTAACTTGTTTCTCATGATGCATTTATAGATGTGTTTTCTCTCTCTCTCTGTCAGTACATTAATTAAGATACAGAGAATATCATGACAGCTGTATGATTATCTGGATTCTGTATTTTGTACTTTATGTCTCTATTCTGCGGTTTCTTTGAAGTTGTATCTTCTCATTAAACTGCCATTGTATTCTGCCACCAATTCCATGTCTCATATGTCTGTTTTCTTCATTTTTGGAGCAAGCGTTCCTAGGTACCCCGGCTCAAATTAAGGTGCCCCTTTTGTCCCTGACTCACTCTCCTGCTCAGTTCTGTGGTGGCTCCCGGGGCTCTGGGGACCGCCTCTAGCTTCCTTGACCCGTAATAGATCTTCCCTCCAACAGCCTCTCTTGCAAGTCCTGTATTGTTGGTTTGTTGCCCCTGCCCCCCTTTCCACTGCCCTCCATAGTCTGTTGTGCTTCCACGGCCCTTCCTGCCTGCTCAGTGTGGTTAAATTGTTGCCTTTGCACTCTCCTACCTGCCTTCAATTTTCAGAGTCCGTGCCCCTGGCCTTTGCCTCTCAACAGTATCCCAATGAACAACTAGATTGCTAACATTCTATATTTATTACAAAAGTGTGGAACGCCTGACATCATCTTGATGTAATCAAAACTGTAATACCTAGAGCATTTCCTTTAGAAATTACATATATGAGAGGGTCTTATTGGCATCAAAATTATGGTTAGTGCTCTAAAAGACTAAAATAAGGACATTTTGTCTGAGTTTTCAAATAGCGACAAAGCACTTTTAAATTATTTGTTATCTTTATGTTTTTTTTTATCCAGTTGACCACTTGATTAAATGTTGCACTTAGGGGAGAGGATGTGGTGTTACTTCCAGAACTGCAGACTTTGCAACTGGGGAACCAGGTTGAAGTTTCTGCTTCAGCTCGACATTCTGTGATTCTGGTCAAATCACTTAGTCTCCCCATGTCTACAACCAAAATGAATTTGTGCTTGTGTGATGTAACCAATGCTCATGTAAAGCACTCCAATACCTGACAAGTCTGCACTATATAACACTGCAAAAACACTAAATAATAAGTGTTTTGCACACTTCTGTCATTGGGCTATATTTGGGCTAAATCTGGGTGATTTTGGGCTACATTTGGGCTCTTTTGTCTCCGGTGGCCATCTTGGGAGATTTATTTGTTATGAAGTTTCCTAATTTCCTCATGTACTGCAGTCTCCTCAGTAGGAAATGCTTTCAGTTTTTTACGTTGATTCCATCATGAAGGTATTCAGATATGTCACACATTTGCCATAAATTCTGAATGTTAGCACTCTAGTTGCTCATTAGATCACTGTAGTAAAACTACTGTTCACCATGGAAGTCTGCTCCTGGTATTAAAAGTGCATGTTTCAGTCTGCATGTCAGAATTTTTTAATGAAATAGAAGAGGATTTGAGAAGTCACTCAAAATGTGCCCTCATTTTCTTTCTTCAGCATTAATGATAATTTCTATGGCAAAATGAACCCCCTCATTGTGTTCCTTTTTAAATTAAATGTTTTAAGTGTTACCAGTTTATTCCAATCAAGATGGCTTCAGGTGTGCCATACTTTTGTCATAATGAAGACAGTAAGCACTCTAGTTGTTTTTAAGAACATTCTGGGACATTCTGTCATTGGGCTATACTTGGGCTACATCTGGGTGATATTTGGGCTACATTTGGGCTCTTTTGTCTCTGGTGGCCATCTTGGGAGACTTATTTGTTATGAAGTTTCCTAATTTCCTCATTTACTGCAGTCTCCTCAGTAGGAAATACTTTCAGTTTTTTACTTTGATTCCATCAAGAAGGCATTCAGATGTGTCACACGTTTGCCATAAATTCAGAGGTTTCACACATGTTATAGTTAGCGGAAATTTTACTGATAAAAAACCAGTGAAATTCCCCCGTTATAGTTAGTGTAGGCAACTATAACTCACGCGACCGCAATCCTCTGCTGATGCTAATACTGTATTTAGACACTTATTTGCCCATGTCTTCTTCCATACATTTTTAGCTATACATATATTTCAAATATTATTTTTTCATAAAGACACATATGTCATCAGCAGAAGATTGCGGTCGCGTGAGTTATAGTTGCCTACACTAACTATAACGGGGGAATTTCACTGGTTTTTTATCAGTAAAATTTCCGCTAACTATAACATGTGTGAAACCTATGTTTTTTTCAGTGAATTTGCAAGGTTTTTTAAATGCTAATTCCTAACTATAACGTGTGTGAAACCTATGGTTTTTTCAGTGAATTTGTACGTTTTTTTAAATGCTAAGTTACTTTACGCCATTCGTGGCGTGCGCGCCCACTTAACGCAGTTCATTCCGTGCGCGCACCGTGCGCGCACAGTAAGCACGCGGTGCGCTTCGCGCACCGCGCGCCCACTTTACGCAGTTAGTGCCGTGCACGCACGGTGGGCACGCGGTGCGCTACGCGCACCGCGTGCCCACGTTACGCTAGATGGGCCATGTACGCACGATGCGCTTCGTGCACCGTGCGCACATGGAGGACATATGATGCACTTCGTTTTGAAAGGTAATATTTTAATTTTTCGTAATTTTTATAAGTGGGGTGGAGAGAGTGTTGTTAATTTTTTCTTTTATTATTTTTGTTTAAAATATTGTGGTTTTTCACACCTCTAATAAGCCCTGCAGATTTGGTGGCCTGCGGCCACCAAAAGCACAGGGGGTGGGGTGAGTGTGGATAGTTTTTTTTTTTACATTTTTTACCGTACGCGTACGGTAAGCGTAATCGGCGAAATTAGCGAAAAAATAAAAATTGCATTTTTGGCCTTGGGGGGTCTTTGGGGACTCCCTCAACATGGCTATGTGTGTGGGAGCTGTCTAAACAGCCCCTTTACATGTTTATTGGTTTTATTTAACAACCTAGCTCTCAGTGCGAGAGAGAAAATGGCGGCCGCCGCTTCCTGGTTTTGGCTGTTTGGAATGTTTACTAAGATCTAAGAGCCAATCAGAATCGCGCTCGCGCACGCCACCGTACGCGTACGGTAAGCTTACGGTAAGCGTACCGTAAGCTGGCTCAGATATATATATTGATTTAAAGGCTATTTTCTCAGAATCTACTGAACAGATTTACACCAAACCTACAAAAGGCACTTCCTTGACCTGAGGACTACCTCTCTGCCAAATTTCTAGTAATTCTGTTCAGCCGTTCGGGCTGTAGCCCTGTCTAAAGGTCCTATGGAAAAATGCATGGGAAAAACGCGTTTTGGGACCCCCCTTTTATCTCAGCCCCCGCTTGACGAATCCCCCCGAGACTTTCAGGGTAGGAGCGGAGCGTAGCGCCCCACCTATTTTGAGAAATTCGCGAGGATTCGTCGACCGGCGCCAAAGTTATTCAAAATAGAATGTTGCGGATTTCCTATGGAAAAGGGGTCCTAACTATAACTACCTACGGGCGACCGCCAGTAGGTAATATATATATATATATATATATATATATATATATATATATATATATATCCTCATATAGTTATGTAATTATATATATATGTATAGTACTATACTATGCTTATTTTTTTATGATTTAGAGAATTGTTAATGGAGAAGGCAATTATTTGAATACCCTAGTATGATGACCTCTCATGCAACAGTGTAACAGTTATGTCTCACTAAAGAGATCAGTCCTTGTTCGCACTGCAGTAGACAGACCTCTCATCTAAGAGAGAGGGTTTGGCACATAGGTCAGTGCATCCTCATAGTCTACTACGCACTGCTATCAGCTGGTGGAGATGTTATAGGGATCGGGCAGTTCTTTTTCACATGCAACTATATATGCTTGTGACTCTGCAGAGATGTTTCAGCAGAGAAGTCTGCACCTGTGCACACCCTACTACACCTCATTGTCCCCATGGGGATAGGTCTGGGTCTCCCCACAATCATCTATGCACAACAATCAACCAAGACACAGTTCTTAGCAGAGAGGATATTTAATGTCTATACCCAACTACACACAGCCTACTTTGCACAAATATTACTCTGGGGTGATGTCTCATCTGATTTGGCATTGTGTTTAAACATCATAGTCTCTATAGTTGTTATGCCAGACGGACATTTCAGCATAGAGGTAATTTGATGCCCACACCTTGCTTATACATCTGTGATTCTTGGAGAGCTGTGACAAGAGAGGTAAGCCTGTTTTCACAGCTAAATTTGCATACCAATAATCCAAGACACAGGTCACAGGAGAGGGGCCAATCTCTCCTCACACTGCACAAGGAAGACTTATTGTGTACGACAAATTTGTCAGCAAACAGGGCACTTCCTCGCCACAGTCTACTCTGCATACCTGTCTGCATGGGAAGAGGTATGAGCAGAAAGATACATTTTTCTCAAACCCTTCTACAGACATCTCTCACCCTAGTAAGATGCGTTAGTGGACAGGTCACTCTCTTCCTACAGACCACTGCATATCCCTGTTAGTCTAGGGAGGTTGTCAGCAGAGAGGCCACCCATTGCCAACACTGTACTGCACATCCATGTTGTTCTGGAGATAGGTACTAGTAGAGAGGAGAATGTTTCACTACTCTACACACTACTGTATATTTCTGCCATCCTGGGGAGAGCTGTGACTGGACAGTCAAATCCATTCCCAAAGCTTAATATGCATGTTTTTTTCCTGGGAAGAGGTCTTAGTGGAGAGGCCAGCACTTGTTATACTTACTATGGAATATTAAGGTCTTTCATGTAAGATGTGTACCTTTCCCCCCTACTATGCATACTGCTGACCCTGGGGAAAGGTGTGAGTGGAGAGACAGTGTCTTTTTACACTCTACTGTACACACTGGTTACCTTCATGCAAGGTCTCATTTGAGAAGCCAGTCTCTCCACATAGTCAACTATACACAGTTGTTAGGTTGTGGAGAGGAGTCAGTGAGATATCAGTGTCTCCTTAGAGCCTATTGGGTACTATTGTTATCCTGTGAAAATGTCTCATTTGAGAGTTTACTTTCTACCCACACCCTACTAATTGGGATGATAAGGCATAAGTACTGTAATAAAGTTATGGGTAAATTGTTCATCTAAAAAAAGGATATGATCTTGCGAGACTCTCATGGGATCGTAAAAAAGTAGTGAGTTAACTTTTTCTAATAATCATAAATGGACTTGAAGTAAATACATTAGTATCAATGTGTGCTATGTACCACTGTTCGTCTCATGCAGATAAAACAAGTGGGTTTTTTCATAAATCTAAGAGAGTTATTTTTCCCCACAATTATATAATGGATTGCATTTCGTTAAACTAAACACACTGTTACTATTCTGGTGTAGATAAATTATACATGCTTCTTCAGAATATAGTCAGTGTAAATGCAAAGTCCATTATAAAAAGTATGATTTAGTCCATTATAAAAAGTATGATTTTGCTAGAGGCTCACTAGACAAAACCAGAAAGCACTGCCCCCTCAGATAGCATGTGAGCGAGTGCCTCCTGGGTCTCGCGAGTGTCTCATGAGAGCTTTGGAGAAGGGAATAAAAGGGAAACATAGTACAAACAACATAGATCATTAACCTTTAGAATAGCCCTGAAAAGAGATGTTTTTGTTAACATTTTTCAAAAACAATAAAAAAATTGTGTTTTCAAACATTTTTAATATTTTCAATTTGTTTTAAATGATTTTTTATTTTAAAAAAGCATGCAACTTGAAGTGTTAGACACACACCAACAGCATCTTAAAAATAAAAAGAAGAAAAGCTTACAAAAAACGGTTAAAAAACACAAACTTCTGCTTAGGGGACACTTGTGCTCTTGGACAAGTTTCACCTGGGCTGACCTGCCTGTCTCTGGTGAAAAAATGATCTGGTTACAGAAGCAGCAAAATAGCGCTTCTTTTTTTAAAAAAAAGCAGTGTTATTGTCCACTTCTGCATTCAGAACTCATGCTATGTTATTTATTTCCGCTTCCTAGACTGAACTCTTTGCTGCAAAGATTACAGGTAATGTGCTTTGCAGAAACTTTCTTGCTACCTGGCCTCATTTCAAAGAATTTCCACACCAAGCATTCCTGGATGGCTGAGCTTGTGTAGAGGCCCCTGGCTTTTCATCTGAATCTGATGAAGGTATCTTTGTGAAGAGAGGCACACAGGAAAGGAGAGCAAACCAAATATGTGTACTTTCACCAAAATCCAACAGTGAAGTAAAGCAAAAGGGGTGGAATCTTCCTTTTCTAAATAAAGACATCAATTTTCACCAATCACAATCCTTCCTCAGAGTGTTGTTCCTCTCTCACACCTCTTGTGAGACACCTGCACGCGTCTCATGAGATCGTAAAAATAATTTTGCTTTATATATTGAATGGAACAAATCATAATCCATTTTACCAATATAATCAAAATCTCTAATCTGTTATTTTATTCACAATTACAGGAAAACACTGTTGATAACTTAATCCCTAATGTATGAACTCGTGAGTGGTTTGCGAGAGCCAACCAGGAAGTACAGCCACCTTGGAGTCCACAGAGGGGATAGGGTGTCTGTCTCCCACAAGCATCTTGTGAGAGCCATCACTTTAAATAAATAAATAAATATCCAACCATCTATTATTCACTACTTTATTATAGATTAGCATTAAATAATGACTGAAAACATGAAGAAATACCAAATACAATAGACGTCAATAAAAATTAGAACTTTCCGATCTCGCAAGTGATCCTCTCGCAAAAAAATGACACCTAGAAAAATATTGCTGATGAAATGTCTTGATATCAAAGTTACAATAACTGAGCAAATAAACAATTTCTATTGAACATTTTTCAGTTTAATACCCACACACATTTTACAAGCATTTTGCCAACTGTGAACCATATCCAGCTTTTTACAATAAAAACAAACAGCCTCATGCATCAACCCAAAATCCAGTCGGTAAAATACCGATTCGGTAATAGCTCCCGGTATTAAGTAAAAAATACCCAATCCCAATGCATCAACCCAAAAGCAGAAATCGCTATTTAAGGAATCCTTAAATAGCGATTCTTTAAATAGGGATTCCTTAAATACCGATTCCTTAAATAGCGATTGCATTTAAGGAATCCCAAAGTGAGATTCCTTAAATGCAATGCATCAAAGTTAAAAAAATTAGCGATTTCGCTAATAGGGGGAGCAAATTACCATGAAGATGAACTGCATGGTAATTTGCAAAAACTTTGAAAAATGCACTTTTGTGCATTTTTCAAAGTTTCATGTTGCGCACACACATGCCCTTAGAGCATGTGTGTGTGCAACATATGTGCACATATCATTTTCAGGGGTGCAACAGGGTGTCCTTTTGACACCCTGGCACCCTTGAAAGTGCTCCCGCTATTAGCGATTCGGTAATACCGAATAGCTAATACAGACTGGCTTTACATTCATTCCTATGGGCCTCCAAGCCCATAGGAATGAATGGGTAGGTATTCCTTATTACCGATTCGGTATTACCGATTCGGTAATAAGGAATATTAAGGAATCGCTATTTGAATAGCGATTCCTACATGCATAGCCTTTTGCTATTCCTTATTAGCGATTCCTTATTTTTCGCTAATAAGGAATCGCAAATGGCATTGTTGATGCATAGGCCCCAAAATTCTTTTACTAAAATAAGGTCATAATACAGAATATAATATATTGTCATTCTACTATACATACACTTTCATAAATAATAAATTTACGTTAATGAAAAACAAACTAGTAATTCACAGATAAAAGCAAAGGTTAAAAATGAATAGCATATTTTAGACCCAAACATTTACGGAGTGGTCAATTGTTCTTTTAATGATTGTGTAAATGACTAAAGGAATTAAGGTTAAGTGGTAACTCCTTCTACTAATCTCAAAGAGCTTAGTTAGGAATGCAGTTAAGACACCGGCTTGGAAGTTGGAACTACCACTTTTATGGATATAATGTGTTGTTGATATGTTCATAAGGTACAATTGGTAACTTTGGTGGTCTTTCTTTCATTATCTTTGCCAAGCGTTGCATCAGTGTTTAAAATACTCGAGTCAACTGTAACTCGGGAGTACGCAATAGTGAGGACCTCTTTCCTGATACTATAAAATACGACGGTGCCAGTGCTGAGTAAAGGGAACAAAATGGAAAGGGTGTGTATGTGTGGCCATGGGAGGGTAAGACCTCCTAGTAGGGCAGTCATGAAAGTCAAAAAAAGCCTTCTTACCAAAGGTTTCGCTGACTCTGATGGTGCAGAAATTAATGGGAAACACCAACAATCTCAAGTGTTGATGAATTAATGGGGGAATCATTAATTCCATGTCGGATTTCCCTGTTAAATTCTCAATCTTCTTCTCTGTTTCTCCTGGAGATTTTAGAAGCTGAAATTTCCAGGGAAAATTTTAGAGGCCTGTGGCGTTTCCGCAGATCTTTCATTTACCAATGGAACCCATATTCCTCCTACCAGGGCCAATTGGAATTTCGGGAAACTCGTAATGACTGTATTTATTTATTTTTGTTTTACAGAGTTTTATATAGGGAAAACTTGACCCGAATCGGGTATCAGAGTGCTTTACATAGCACCAGTTGCATTACATGAGTACACATTTATTTTTGTTAGGCACGGGGATTAAGTGATTTACCCAGAATCACAGGATGTTTAGCATCATTGCCGAGATTTGACCCCAGTTCCCCAGATTCGAGGTCGACCGCCCTAGCCGTTAGGCCAACTCCTCTCCCCAAAGATTGTAATTGGAGTATGGAAACCTGCTGTGCAGTAGAGATGTTGGGGATTCAAAACATCTTATTTTTGAGGCCTGTTGAAAATATGTATTCCTGCATGGTATAGGTGAATGCATGTGTGCAAAGGCATTTGTGTGTATATAGTATGCTTGCATGTGTAAGTGTGTGTTGTTCCACTTCTCTTGATAAAATACAACAAATAGTTTATATCTTAGATTTAGTGTGATATATTTGTCAATTATTCAGTTTGTTTGGTGCTATACTATACCAATATAATATATTGTTCGCACATAAAACACACAAAGTTGTCCATGGCAGCCTAACTCTATGAATTTAGCAATTTATCACTAATTTTTTATGCAACACTCCACAGCAACCAATTTTTCTGTTCTGCTTTTAGCAATGGGAAACACAGTGCAGAGCCATAGCTACTAAGATTTTCCTGCTGTTATCCCCTGCACTAGTGCACAAATACTTGTTTAAAAATCAGAAACATCTCGTCATTATTCCCAGCCAATGAAAGTTTCTAAGAATTTTAACTGTAATACAAAATGTTTGCTTTTAGAGTTTTAGCAAAGGTATAATAATATTCTGGAGCCTATTATGATGTCGGGCGGACTTGCTTCTGCCCGACACGTCTTGGAAATGGGACCGGCCCGACATCTAGTCAGTGGCCCCGGACTGCCTGAATAGGATGCGACCGAATACTGTTCCATCACACTTTGACATTTCCTTATGGGAGCATGTGTTACAGCCATAAACTGTCCCTGCTCACATAGGAAAATGGGAGGTGGTGCTAACCCTTGCACCCCGTGGCAGGCACCTCAGGGTGTTTGCCACAAGGTGCAGGGATTAACAGGGAGGCGCCCCCTTGGCCACCCAAATGGTGGCCACAAGGGAAAGGGGGCCCTGCTGGGGGCCCCTAATCATTGTTTTCTGACAGGGTTTCCATGTCGGAAAGGCTGGCATGAAATCCCTGCCAGAAACTGTGCATTGTAATCAAGACTACATAAACCTCCATCCATTTGGATTACGGGATGGTTCCTACTGACCAATGGGCTCCATGAGCCTGTCAGAAGCCAGCCGGAATGACCGGCCGGTTTCAATTCCAACCGCTTGAATCAAAATCAGCAGATCTGAATTGAAACCGACGATGTCAGTCGTGCCTCTGACCTGAGGTCTGAGGCCTTACGATCGACATCCTGATAGGCCCCATTATCTTTTCGTACATAGTGTTATGGTTTTAACCCCTTTATTGCCTTGGACGTAATGGTTACTTCCAAGGCTGTGGCACTCTGGTGCCAAGGACTTAACCGTTACGCCCAAGACCCACGGGAGCTGGGAAGACCTTCCCCAGCTGCCTGGGGCATTTTCTTTCTCAGTAAAGTGATGATTGATGCTCATGGCGCATCAACATCACTACACTGAAAGTGATAGTGAAATGAGCCGACTGGCTCATTTCACTTTCACTGCCTACGTGCTCAGGGGGCTATGCCAGCCCCCGAGCATGTAGGAAAATGGGAAAGGTATGGTACCCATCCCTAGTTGACCCCTGCTTGGGGTTCACTGCATGAGGGCGATCCCTAAGCAGGGATACACCACTAGATACCAGAGAAGGGGGAGCAGCCCTTGGGCAAAGGCCTTTGCTCCCCCATAATTATTTGGCCTTATTCTGCCTTTCTACCCACCCCCCTGGGGGGAAGAATGGGACAGTAGCTCCCAAGATGCCCCCCAGAGGGCAGAAAGCACACTAGACACCAGGGATTCTTATTTTGGGAAAACATAGGGGTGGGGGCTGCTCTGTATAGGCTTTGAAATGCCTTCATCCATCCCAAGAATTGGCACAGTCTTTCTGTCCCCCCTGGGTGCAGAAGATGAAGCAATAGCCCCCAATCTCCACCCCTGAGGGGGGGCAGAAAGCTCACTAAGCACTTGGGATTATTGTTTTATTTATAGAGGGGTGTGGGCTGCCCACAATTGGCATGCCAATGCCCCCACCCCCAACACTAAAAGGGCAGTCTTTCTGCCCATCCCGGAAAGTAGTTGGGGGTTATTTCCCTCGATCTGCCCCCGGGGCAGAAAGACCACTAGACACCAGGGATTTCTTTTCCTATTTAGGAGAGGGGTGTGGGCTGCCCAGAATGGGCATGCTAAAGTCCCCACCCCCCAAAATCCAAAGGGACAGTCTTTCCCAGGAGCTGGATGGAGGTTATTACCTCCGGTCTGCCCCGGGGCAGAAAGCCCACTAGACACTAGGGATGTCATTTTTATTATAAAAGAGTGGTGGAGGCTGTCCACAATGGGCAAGGCCATGCCTCCACACACATTATAAAAAGAGAAGCTTTTTTCCCCCATGGGGGACAAATGACAGTACTAGCCCCCAATCTGCACACGGGAGGGCAGAAAGCCCTTTAGGCACCAGGGATATTTTGTTTTTAAATATGTAAGGGTGGGGGCTGCCCAAAATGGGCATGCCAATGCCTCCACACTCCAAACAAAAAGGGTCAGTCTTTCTGCCCACCTTGAGGGGCAGATGGGGTTTATTACCCCTGATCCTCCCCCGGGGGGGCAGAAAGTCCACTAGACACCAGGTATTATTAAAAATAATAAAAGATGGGTGTTAGCTGCCCATAATGGGTGATGTCAATGCCCCCCTCCTTCAAAAAATAGCCCCAGTCTTTTTGCCTTCCTGGAGGGTATATGGGGGCAATAGCCCCCGATCTGCACTCGGGGCAAAGAAAGCCCACTAGGCACCAGAGATATGTTTATGGGCATGTCAGGAAGTGACTCCTTGGCAAGGGCTGCTCCCCTTTTTTGTGAACATATTTTGGCTGCTTCTGCCTCCCTGCCCCCTTTGGGGCAGATCAGCAATATTTTTAGACTCATCTGCCCCAAGGGGGCGGAAAACCACTAGACACTACATTTGTGTGTGTGTGTGTGTGTGTGTGTGTTTGTGTGAACTGGAGTTCGGCTGATGGTCTGTATGTACTGGCGTTTGGCTGGCTGTTTGTGAACCTGCATTTTTCTGGCAGTGTATGTGGACTTGCGCTCAGTTGGCAGTGTGTGTGGACTAGCGCTTGGCTGACAGTGTGCATGGATAGCAGTTGGCTGGCTGTGTACATGGGAGGCACTTGGCTGGTGGTGTGCATGGATGGCGCTTGCCTAGCAGTGTGACTTGCGTGAATCTTCCAGTGTTTTATTACCCAGAATCCCCTGCAAAACTTTAATTTAGCTAAAAAGTCACACTTTCTTCACATTTCTGTGTGGAAAGGTTGGGAGATCACCACGCCGGGAAAAATTTCCCGCCACCCTCTTGGTCTCCTGATAAAAATTATACCTCACCTGAGTGGATGCCCAAAGCAGAGAACCTAAAACAAATGAAATCAAAATCTGAGGGGGAACCAAAGTGAGTCCAAAAGGACCATTTTTACCACCCAGCGTTCCCCCAGCACTCCCGATAAAAATGCTACCTCACTTGTGGGGGTGGGATAAGGGCCTGCAACAGGGAAGGGACCAAAACATATTGTAGAGGCATCAAAAATGATCGATCACAAAACAACCTGGTTCTGCAAGGGGGTCATCTGCGTTTTTGGTCCCAGGCTCAGCAGCAATCTAGGAGAACCTACCAAACCTATACAGTTCTGAAAACTAGACACCCAGGGGGAGTCCATGGAGGTGTGACTTGCATGGATCCCCCAAGGTTTTCTTACCCAGAATCCCCTGCATACCTCAACTTTTGCTAAAGAAATCACATTTTCCTCACATTTTTGTGTGGGAAAGTCATGGGTTTACCAAGCCCAAACAAATTTCCTACCACCTAGTGTTCCCCCAGCTCTCCCGATAAAAATGCTACCCCACTTGTGTGGGTGGGCCAAGAGCCTGTGACGGAAGGACCCAAAACGTATTGTAGAGGCATCAAAAATGAGCGATCACAAAACAACCTGGTCATCTTCGTTTTTGGTCCTAAACTCGGCGGCCATCTATGAAAGCCTACCAAACCCATACAGTTCTGAAAACTAGACACCCAGAGGAGTCCAGGGAAGTGTGGCTTGCATCCCCAAAGGTTTTCTTGCCCAGAATCACCTGCAAACCTGAAATTGTGCTAAAGAAATCACATTTTTCTCACATTTATGCGTGGGAAAGTTGTAGGAACACCGGGTCGACACAAATTTCCTATCACCCAGAATTCCCCCAGGTCTCCCGATAAAAATGGTACCTCACTTGTGTTAGTGGGTCAAGTGCCTGCGATAGGGAGCATCAAAATGATGTATCACAAAACTACCTGGTTTTGTAAAGGGGACACCTGCGTTTTTGGTCCCTGGCACGGCTCCCATCTAGGGATACCTACTAAGTCCAGACATTTCTGAAAACTAGATGCGCAGGGGAGTCCAGGGAGGTGTGTCTTGAGTGGATCTCCCAACGTCTTCTTATCCAGAATCCCCTGCAAACCTCGCATTTTACAAAAAAAGTAAAATTTCCTCACATTTCTGTGTGGAATCACAGCGCCAGCACAAATTTCCTACCACCCAGCATTCCCCTCGGTCTCAAGGGTAAAATGATACCTCACTTGTGTGGGTGGGCCAAGGGTCTGCAACTGGGAAAGACCAATAATATAGATATTGAGGGGACAGCACAGCGAGCTCTAAGTGCTATATATTTTTTTTATATACGAATTTTAGGCGATTCTGCATTGGACACCAAAATAAGTGAGGTATCATTTTTATCAGGAGACCAAGGAGAATGCTGGTTAGTAGGAAATTTGTGCTGGCGTGGTGATCCCAGGCAGACATATATAGGGAAAGTGGATTTTTTTAGCTAAAGTCAAGGTTTGCAGAGGAAAGACAGCGGGTAAAAAAGAAGTCATTTTGAACAATACCCTCTAATTCACATGCCAATATGGGTACCCACAAATTACGAGATGCACAAAAAACTACTGCTTCTAAACTCCATATCTTGTTACAATTTCAAAAATACATAGGTTTCCTTGTTACAAATTTTTCACTCTTTATATTTTACCAAATGAATTACTGTATACCCTGTACACAATAAAAAAACATCGCAAGGTTCAACTCAGTTATTGGCTCTGGGTACCTCGGATTGTTGGTGAACCTATAAACCTCATATAACCCCGCAACCAGAAGGGTCACGAGGACGTAACAATATATAGCTTTCAAAAATCTACCATAGTTAGAAGAAGTTACAGGTGAAAATGTAAGCACAAATGGCTGGTTTTTTTTCAACTAAATTTCAATATTTCTTTCTGTTAAGTGTTACTTTCCATAGAAAAGCCTTGAAGAATCTACAGAAATGACCCCTTCCTGAATTCAGAGATTTGTCTACTTTGCAGAAATATATAGCTTTCTTGGATCCATTTTTGGTTTCACACCCATTTCTACCACTAACTTGAAGGAGTTTAAAAGCACACAAATAAGAAGAATAGGCTATGTCCTAGTAAACTGCAAAAACTGTAGAAAATGTTGGTTTTCTGACAAAAGTCTGCCTCTTCCTGAAAGCTGGGAAGATGGAATTTTTAGCACCACAATCCCTTTATTGATACCATTTGCAGGAAAGAAACCAGACGCTTTCTTCTGCAGCACTTTTATCCAATTTGTCCCCGCCAAAAACAAATTTTGCTGCACTTTGCCTAATTTCTCAGTCTCCTAAATTGGAATCCACAAACCCTGATACCTTTAGAATCCTAAGGATGTTGAAAGAAAAGGATGCAAATTTGGCGCAGATATCTTACGTGGGCAAACATTTATTGGGGCCTAAGCACAAACTATCCCAAATAGTTTTAATTAAGGGCGTGGCACGGGGGGGTGGGAGGCCTGGCCGCGAAGGGGTTAATGAACTAAAACAATAAACTTGACTGGTGCACAAATTAGGCTGCATTGCTCAATGCAAAACCATGCATAATGGTGCTGAGGTGAATGTGCTCTGTCTAGAATAGAATTTCTTATGGAAGCATTTCTGTGCAGTACAAATTCCGAAGCCTTGACATATTTCAGACAGATTCCATGCACACATGTACGGTCTGGGTTTTGTTTTTTTCTTTCTGAAAACTAAAAATATTTCCCCTTGATAAATTGTGCCTCAAAGATGTGTTAGGTTTTGATGCTTTGACCAGTCACTATGCTTTAGTAGGGGGGGGGATTTGTATCAAAACGTGTCGATGTTTGATCTGATATGCCCAAGTAATGCCCTGAGAGCACCCTCTTGCAAGGGTGGCTCCTCTATAATGGCGGAGGAGTATCACCCCATAGCCCAAGCCAGCAGATGATAAGTAAAATGATAATACCAATGTTATTATAATTTTATTTATGCTGTCTGAGCCCTGCAATAAGTATAGGGTGGGGCAGTCCAGGCATGTCAGGGAGGAGGAGTAGTGTGCACTTATAACTGCACATGTGTGTTTGGCAGGCCGTCCTAGGCCGGCCAAACACACATGCACACGTATGTTTCTCCAACCCGTCTGTGTTACACAGACGGGTTGGAGAAAAGCCACAGGCTCCAATTCACTGTCTGAGGGGCAAAGAAGGCCACTCAGATCAATCCTGGCGCGGCTCAAATGCTATGAGTACACCATCTGGATTGGATGTGGAGCCTGTGCCCTGAGCGCTCATCCCCTTCCGACCCGACTAGAGGAGCAGTGAGGCGGCCATCAGCGGAATCAGAGCAGCAGGTAATCATTTGTTTTTTTAGCATGTGTATTATTTCTTTCCCCCCGCCCTACCCCCACAGCCGCCCTACCACTTTATATAGGTGGCGTCCGCCACTGCCCTCTTGATACAAAGTTAAGCAAAGCAATGCAGCTCAGCAAAAAGCGATTTGTGCCCTGAGAAAAGTCAACCTGTAACCATCAAACACCTTTTGCATTGGGAAGCAAATAGTTGCTTTGTGATGTAAAGTTATTAGTACATTTGGGCCAAAATGTTACTTGCTTCCACCTCCTCATAAAGCTGGTCCAGAGTACTTGTTTTGGCACATTTACACACTCAAACTGCGTACCCGAGTGAAGCCCATTTCACACTTTTCCAAACGTGCAGAAAATAGATGTCCGGCTTCTTCAGTTTTAGTAATGCATCTAGGACCTCCTTGAGGGGATTGCTCATTACTGCTGCGTGGCTTGAATGAAGAAAGCAGGCAAGAGTTTCAAAATAGAGAAAGAACACATGTGTTGTCAAGGGAGATGAATTTGAAAATAATACCCCACTTAGATATATTCCGAGCATCTGCAGTGAAATGCGCTACACCGAAATGGAATGCCTTGGATCTCTCCTTTATCCCCTGTCAATCTATATATACTATGATGTAATACATTCAGAATGTATACTTCGCTTCCTTTTGTGTCAGAGGCTTATGGAGTTGTACTGACATGTAGACACTGCAGCCAGATCTGACCCAGGCCTCTGCACGTGATTATGATATATAATTTATTTTGGGGTAGATTCCATTGATTCAATGCGGTGCAATAAAAGATGCAAGTCTAGCCTGATTAATCGGTATTTAAGTGTTATTTTATTACCGAAGGTGGTTAGCACATTGTATATCAATAAAAGTCTAATAAGGCCTAAATAGCAAATTTGCGATAATAGTAAAAATTCGCGTAGGTTTTAAATATTTCACGATTTTATGTTTATTGATATTTAAAAGAAAAACTACTTTAGAGATGAAAACAAATACTCCTGAAACGATGTATTTCTCCGTCACCCAACACATTTACATTCTTATTGCATTCTTTTGCCTCTCCCATTTAGGTATAAAAGACGAAATGGAAACCGATTTACCAAGGAATGACGGGAAAAAGAATCAACAAAAGGCCAGATTCTCAAAGTGTCATTTTTCTATGAGTAGGGCTTTCATACTCTTGAATTTCAAGGAAAAAAGATTTGCGAATCGGGCCCTTGACAGACAAGAAGTCTACACGAAGAAAAAAAACTAAGGCAAACTAAGGAAAACGTTGATATCAATAATCAACTCGATGAGTGTCTGGATATTATGGGGCAGATTTACAAGCCCCATGTGCCATATTTATGCCCTTGTTGCGTCACTTCTGTGACGCAGTGGCGGCGTAAACCATGCACCACGTTGCACCTTATTTACAACGTGATGCATCTAGGGAGATGCGTCACATTGTAAAGCCCTGCATCACATGAAACCTGCGGTAGGTTTCATGTGGGCGTTCCGGCGCAGGGTGGGCGTGCCATCGCAATAACGCCTCGTAAAAGTGACGCAGTGAAATCTACAAGATTTCACTGAGTTACTTTTACGTCCATGCTACGTCAAAACCCTGCGCCTGCTTGAAGCAGGCGTAAGGAGTGACGCAGCATGTTAGGCATAGGGCGTCCCTGAGCATTGCTGGAGCCACGTTGCTCTTGCGACACGACTCCAGCAAAGCGACGCCTTTACACCATGGTGCGCCGTGGTGGCGCAGGGAGGGAATTGTGTGGGGCATCTTTTCGGGCGCATCCCTGCTGATTTGCAGAGATGCGCTAGAACTCGTAAATCTGCCCTATGTGAAGAATCAGACAATGGAGGCAAAGTCTACACTTTTTCTCGAAAGTTTTGGCAAAGTGCTCAGGCTTGTGACATCAATGTAAGCGTTCATGCAAGTTTTTGCACCTTACCTGTCATTTTTTTTCTTCTTTTCTGCATAAAAACTTTTTGGTGAGTCAAGGTGTGTAGAACAACACAGCCAGGTCTAAACTGGGGAGCCAGATCTGACCTGGAAAAATAATCCTCAAACCCACCCGCTCCCTTCCTCTGGTTGGCCCCTTTCCATCAATAATTCTCTCTCTCTCTCTAGTCTCTCTTCCATCTCTGATCGCTTGCTCGCTGTCCATCCCTCTATCCCACTCTTTCTATTTCTCTTGAAGCACCCACCTACCCCCACCCCTTCTGCAATTAATCGTATTAATCTTGGGGACCTGGAGAAAGTGACAGAGGACCAACAGCGGCCCTGGGATTTCAAAACCAACTTCCAATGGCTCCAACCCACTGGAAAAATTGCAGATAAAAAAAAGTCCTCTCTGGCCCGGAACACAGCGTCAATTTGAAAGGAGCAATTCAAAGGATGACTCGACAAAAAGTATCAAAACCTAAACAGGCCTGAGCAAACAAACCACATTCTAGAATGCTCATTGTTAGTGATTGTTAGAGATGCAGGAATGAGTAAAGAGAATTGTGTTTTTCCCAAATAATTGAAGGATCCATTAATCCTTACAAAAGTGTGAAACCGTCAAATAGCCACAAGTATACCATCAAACCTTTTTTTCAGAATCTTTGTATTGACATTCACTGTTTGTATTACTAAGAGGAACTCTGTTGCGCCACTCTTGCAAGACCATAACTCCTATTTTAACCTGTACTTTTTAAAGAACATGTGTGAGGTGACCTAATTGAGACCTCTTAGGTCTAACATTAGGCAATACATCTTAATTTAATTATATGTATAATAGGCCTACTTACAGGGGCTTTCTCTCAGCCCTCTTTTGGTTTGTTATTATGGCATTCACATCCCCCCCCCACTACATCAAACAGCATTGGGCAATGAGTCAGCCTACTTCACCCATTGGATAACTTCACTGTGAGTGATAGCATTCTCACCTATCAGGAGAAGCACACCCACACAAAAAGTAATTATTTTAAGTGTCAGGAAAGACTTTATCATTGTGTGCTTTTTAAGACCCAAAACATGTTTTTCCTCTTAGCCCACGTTTCCCTTTCAGATTGACGAGGTAGCTTCCCCAACAATAACGTTTTGCAAATACAAAACAAGCATTGACGGAGCCAAAAGTCTGTGGGACAAAGCCAGACCTATTGGCTTTATTATTATTTTTCTTATTTGATTATTACTTTATTGCTCTATTATTATTATTGTTATTATTATGTATTGCTTGTTTGAGAACTGCAATGGCAATTGTTAGAAAAGAAGGTTTGGTCACCGTTCCCAGCATTTTGGCATCTTTTCTTTTGTTTTCCCACTGCACAACATATGTAGCCAATGAAATTAATGTAAGGTGAGAAAGAATAAACATTTGTGATTAAGAAAAATAACTGTTCTTTGAATTTTGAGCAGGAATCTCACATGTTTTCCAGTCTGACAATGAAGAGTGCTCTTGCTGGGCCTAAGTGGTGCTGAGAACTATTTGCAGTCTGAGAGCGCTGTGCTTCGATATCTTACTAAAGTCTAGTCATGGAGATTATGAAAATCAAAGAGCAACTTAAATAGATGCTTTGCAAAATGAGGCACACCCATTTAATGGCAAAATGGTAGGCAGAGTGGCAAATGATGCAATTTGACTCAGGCCTTTATTACGACTGTACGGACCATTGAACTGTCGGAGTGGTGGTCCAACAACCGCCGGATTTTGGGACCACCTGCAGTATTACAACTGTGGTGGTCGGACCACCACCAGACCGCCGGCACCACCGCTATCAAGGATCCCGCAGGGATGGCAGTCTTTTCCTGGGAAAAAGGTGCTGGTGGTGCTTCAGCCAGCGCCTTTGAGCATATTTTGAGTTGACACACGCCATCCCTTCATGGCGGTGCGACCGCCTTGAAAAAGGTGGCAGAGAGGCAACCAAAGGCGTCCTACCAGGGCCCCACTACCACTCTAGGGCCTGGGGGGAAATCAGGGAGGCACATGTGCAACCCTGTATTTATGCACCCAGTTCCTATACGGTGCGGCATGCACCACATAGTGCATGCCACACCATGCAGGAACTTGCAGACGGTGCTGTCACTGCTGCGGTCTGCAAAAAAGGCTCTCCATTGAGCCTTACAGACTCCTGCTGTTGCAGCGCTACCTTGCCACCGCCCGCCGGAGGACCGTCAAAGTCATAATAAGGCCCTCTGTCTCTCCCGTTGACAACAATTAGGGGAATTGTTTGCTATTGTCAAAGGGAATGTTAAAAAATATTTGCATAATTCTTTCTGTGGACGTGTAAAAGGTTTCAGCCCTCACTATTAGGCTCATCTCAAACATGCACAGAAAAAAAACTTGAAAAATGACAATGTGCTCTCAGGAAATATTTAAAAACTGTCACAACATTAATCAGTGCCCTGTTGATATAATCTTCATTGGATATATTGTGCCATGAAGGGGAATTGGGCTTCAAGAGTAATGCATTATCTTAATAATAAAAAAACCAAAGCAAGGCCTTTTGTGCATGATAAATACTACAATTAGACGTAATTTGCACACAGTAGCAATAATTTCTCCTAGCAGTGTTCACCAATACAATAGTGGCCATCAGACTTAGAGAGCTGATGAACTGGGAAAGAGGTGGGACATAATTAACTGCACCAAACTGCACCAAGCCATTGATTGAAGTGAACAATCCTAGCCTCCCCCAGAGATTTAGAGGGACAAGTCCCATCACACTATTTAAAAAAGAAATGTATGGCAAATTGTGCATTTTATGCTCAAATTGACAGTTATTCCTGAGAGGACATTTGTTTGCCAGCAAGCCCAAACCTCTGCATGGTATGAGGGATCCATTTAGAAGAAATGGATAAAAACGTGGTGTGAAAATGTGTGGTTTTTCAGGATTTCCATAATACTGGTTAAGAGCCTTACTGGCATTCAAACAATCTCGGCATTCAATTTTACATGGCCGCCTTACAGTTTTCAAGATGTACCTATCGTCTTTCTTCACTTTTACTTTTAACATACTTTTATTTTTCAATTACTCAAAGTAACTGTTTCGGAATTTGCTAGTTATCCACCACCACCACAGAGTAGCTCTTACTATTCTTGACATGCTTTCAAAATTTAATTTCGTTTCTTTTTGAGTGTTTTTATGTGGCCCTCCAGTACCAATAAATCAAACTTGTTCTACCTGGATCTGCACCATACACTCACAGCTATGCTGCTAAGCAGTTTTAATGTGTCATTCATTAATCAAATCTTCATTTAGTTCTTTTGAAAATAAAACTTCATGTGTTTATCTTATTTTTCAATTTCCTTTTTCCAAAATCACAAATTAAAATCTGTCATCCAATTTAAGGGATTTAGAGCCTGATTACAAGCCTGACGGTGTGGCAGCGGGCCGTCACACCAGCGCCCTGCTGCCACACCACTAAGTCATCTGCTTGACCGCCCGACAGATTTGGAGTTGTCTACTGGTCTGACAGGCAGTGCTTTGGCGGTCCCAAGGTGGTGCCGGGCTAAGGCTCATATGTGAGCCTTACCAAGGCATTGCTGTGGGACCGTCAATGCACGTTCCTGCGCGACATAGACTGTTAAGTCCATGCCGTGTAGGAACTGGGGGTGCATGCATATAGGGTGGCACACCATGGGCCCCCCTGCATGCATTCCCTGGCCCAGAGTCAACAGGGGGCCCTGTAGTGCCCCCTTAGTTTCCTCACCAGCACACTTATTGTGGCAGGCACACCGCCATGAAAACTCTGGTGGTGAGGAAACTCGTAATATGCTTGGCAGTGCTGCAGGGGCACCACCAGCATATTGCGGCCTCAGACTGCTGCAAGACTGCCAAGGGATCATGGAACCCCGGTGGTAGCAGTGGTCCTATGACAGTCCGACTGCGAAACTCATAAATTGGCCCTTAGTCTTCACTCAATGCATTTTGCTTTTTGCTTAATTAGGAGTATAAATACCAATAACTAGTTTCTTTCATATTGCACACAGTACCGACTAACTAAAGTGCCAATTTCTGTTTCATTAAGAAGTGTCCATGTTCCTTCTAGGAAATGGGTTATAAATGTTTAGGGCCTCATTTATGAGGCTCCTTTCGCCGCCGGATTGTCATTTTTGTGACATTCCGTGGCGCAGGAGCCTGCTCCATATTTATGTGGCAGCACTAAGCCACTTTTTTTGGCTTAATGCTGCCTCGTAAATATAGCTACCTTTAGCACAGTTTTCTAGGTTAAAGGGGTGTGCAATGGGTGTTGCTGGGAGCGTTCCCAGCAACATCCATGGCTTTTTCACTCTGCCCCAGATTTACGAAAAATCATAAATCTGAGGCAGTGCCAAAAAATTATGCCTTCCCAGGGAAGGCATAAGGGAGGCCAACGAGGAGAAATATCTTATTTCTCCTCGTTTTTCCTCTTTCTATGTGTGCTGCACTCTGCAGCACACATTGAAAGAGGAAAAGGCCTCTTCTGATTGTTTCTGTGCAGGAAGGTTTCCCTCTCTTCACAGAAATAATCATCCCACAGCACAGGCACCATTGCACTGGTGCCTGCGTTAGTGCACGGAAGCCCCATGTGCACCGACGCAGGGAAAAAGGACAGAAATGCGCCATATCTGATTGATATAGCACATTCCTGCCCTTTTATTTTACCATAGCACAGTACAGCAGGAAGGCCTGCGGCGATGCCCTAGGGTAAAACCTCATAAATGAATAATTCAAACCTGGGCTCAACTCCTGGTAGTTGTGGTACAGAGCAGACCAACACTTAACTCAGTGACATGAGCAAAGAATTTAGTAACCCCAAAACAGTCAAAAAGTCAAACTGCGACCCAATATAAATCTTACAATCAATTTCGAAAATGCAAGAAATATTTAATAAAGAAAAATGTTACCTAAACTCCTAAAATCTAACAAGAGGGACTGGAGATATGAATTATTAAAGTTTGAAGGCAAAAAGAGTCAACTAAACGTAAAAAGGTCAACCAGAAATCATGGTTTACAGTTCACTGGTACCTAGGTCCAATTTCAGGCTGACCAGAATGGTGCTCAGGTCAAATACACCAAGAGGGTTATCATAGTATTTATCTTATGAGTTTATCTCTTTCACAGAAGTTGAAATCCTCCAGCTGGGCAAGGTTGCAGCTGTATCCGCTGAAGGAGATCCTACTGAATCCAGAGGTTTGAGCGGCAAAAGCTCAGAGAAGGAGAAATTTGAATTTCATAGCTGGCAAAGTCCTCACATGAGCGAATACATGTCAAACCTTCGCCCGGTCAAGATTTCCAACCTTTGGATTTAGGGCTTGATTTAGATTTTGTTGGATGGGTTACAACATCACAACTGTGATGGATAACCCATCCACCAAAATATAAATCCCACACTATCCTATGTGATTTATGTTTTGGCTGATGGAATATTCGTCACCACTGTGATGGTGTAACCCGTCGGTTGAAATCTAAATCAGGCCCTTAGTCTTTTATCAAGGAGCTAATAATACTTCACCGGTAAAGCCGGCAGCTGTAGGCAATGTATGGGATTCGAAATCAGGCACCATTGCCACAAGGTCCTGCTGAAGGTACGGAGGTTTGGGCAGTTCAAAGCGTTTCTGGGTAAATCCTCTTAACTACTTCTGAGGCTCCCAGCACCTCAGGGACAGCACAGAGGGGCCAGAGAACACTCCAGCAGAGGCCACCAGCAACGTTCAGTCTAGTTCCAGTTGTACCTGGTCTACTGGTCAATCAGGAAAAAGGTCTCCCACAGCTTGTTATATTCCTGTATCCATACAGTATGTCAGCCAAACGACCCTTGGAGTCCATTTCTCAGTCCTGCGTACAAGTGGAAACAAGTCTCGCCGTTCAGGAATTCTCTTAGATTACAGTTACCAGTCCCAGTCCTCCTCTGCTCTGACACAGATCCAGAAAGTGTTGTGAGGTCCTAGGGAGAAGTTGTTTCTTTTGTCTAATTCACTAGAATTCAACCAGAATTCAACCAGAATGTGAGGGTTACTCCTGTGCACTCCCTGACCAATGAGCAATAAAATTCCCAAGGGCTAACCTTTCCACTTCTGCACAACCTGCTTGCCTCATTGCAAAGTATCACAGAGCTCAACATTTTAGCGCAATCCAACATGACAAAATCTTTCTATCCCTGGAGGGAGTTTGTGGCATACATTGGATTGTGATCAAGGTAGTCTGCTCCCACTCAACCACACTAAGCTGTTTCTGGAGCTAGCTCCCTCCTTCACTAAAACTAAAGCCAGGAGACAAAAGTGTGTACCCAATGCTAATTGGCAGGCATGGCTTGAAGCTGGAAAAATATAACATTTAAAAAGTTAGTTTTCCTCTATGTTATCCAATTTACCATTAAATTTGATTTTTATAAAATATTAAAAATAGTCGTTCAGTCATCTCTGTAGCCTAAATAATGGATTAACACATTAATTACTTTACCCTTTTCTTCATCAAACCAGATAAAGCCCTAATGCAGAAAACCTTTTTTTGAGACTGCACCCTAATTTGTGAACTACACATCCTACTTAAAGGTGAATTACTTAGAGCTTATAATTCTATAAACTAAATAAAACTTCAAAAAATATATTAGCATTGAATTATAATTGTATGTTTTCATTGAAATGTATACGTCACTTCAAAACATTTTTAATTGATCATTACTTTTTATTTTATTTTTAACAATTGATTTTCATGAAAAGTGTATGAATACATTCAGGATATATGTTTATAGGAATGATTTCAACACACCTGGCAACGAAATGAGCAAATTTGCCAACTCTACCACCCATCTGCCATTTTTATCTTGATGTGGAATCTGAATGGATCAATGGCATATTACCATTGAAAAAAATATCACTTCACAAAAATACTGCAAAAAAATATTGTTTCTAAAAATGTCCCCATCCTGTACTTAATTAACACAAACACAAATATCGATGACCAAATTATTGCAGTTAAAAATATCTATTTCTACCAATATTGAAACAACAAATTCCAGAAACTAAAATATTGTTACCTATAATTAACTTTATGAAATTTTAAAATATCGAAATGCACAATACAACTAAACTAATATGATTAAAAATAAATGGAAATTTTAAAAAGTATGACTATTTCATTTTAAACAAATTAAGTTTAACGCTGCATTTATAAATTGTCTAACTACAATATTTAAATGTTATAACATTAAAATAATGTTTACACATATAAAGTAAAACTACAATACATTACAAAACATAAAATAATCAACAAATAATACATACTTAATACAAATATTTCAGTATACAAATTAAACATTAATGAATAAAATGAACAATAAAAAAATATATCCATAATAACGCAAAAAGTCAGAAATATATATTAAACATTAAAACATAAAGACTGCTTAGCATCCACCATAAAACATAATAAGTGATAAAATGGGGGCATGGCCAGGTGGAACATGGAGTAGGATGCAGGCTCTGTAAGTTCCACTCCACTGCTGCCCTATGGCATTAGATGCACACAAAATAGAAAGCAGGGACCACTCTTTGCGCTCATGATGTGAAGAGCGCCATGCAGGCAGTGATAGCGATGACAAATATCACCACACCCTCTACCGACAAGGCACCAGCCCACAACTCCAGAGTGCAGCTGGGAAAAGAGCCTAGTGGCCATCTTGTCTGTTTGGAAGTCAAGAGTACTGGTGAAGTGCAGTGCCACTATGCCAGGCCACAACCTCAAGTAAGGAGGAAGATATCACAGGCTCGCCAGCCATAGGGTAAGCCCACTTTGAAGCACCGGGGCTACATGCACCCAGTATGGGGCCCACAGAGTGCGTAAACCGATGGCACTGGGCCTTGGAAGATTATCTAGCTGGTGAAACCCGCTCCTGGCGTTCCTGTGCAATTCGTTCAGCCGAGGGGGAAAATGAACCACCGATGGGGACAACTTGGTGAGACTTTAAACCACCGACCGGCACTGCTGATACCCGTTGGGGTACATCCCTGTTGAGACCCCAGGCTCACTCTATGACCTTGTGGGTGAGTTTGGGGAGCACCCCCTGCTTGCCTTCTCATTAGATACTGATCTCCCCCTCCACCCTTCACACCTCTCATCGCATGTCCAGCACCTTGCGTGGGGGTGGGCCTGCATCTGAGTCTCTGCCTTCCAGCCTCACATCTGGGACCCACACCAACAGTCTGTGTCAGAGGTGTGGGGGGGCTGGTGACCCGGCCTCAGCTCCTGAGGACCACAGAGGCACCTCAGCTGCACTAGATTTGGAGAACCAAGGCTCTTCCTGCATGGAACCAGCCTCAGCTAGACGCCCCTGTCCTCCATGCCATGCCTGAAAGGACCATACATACATAAGTGGCAGCTCGACCCCACGGAGCCCACTGGAGGGCCCTCAGGCCACTGGCACATCGTCTCACACTGTGCACCACAGTCCAGCAGCCACTTATATGTCCATCATCTCCTTGGATTGAGGCCCTCCTCCCTCTGACTCACTGATTACCAGCTCCTTGCATGTTCTTCCAAATTACTCACATAGACTGTGCTGCAATGGTGAAGGGCTAGCCTAATAAATACAACATAGTCATGGAAATGTGGACTTACCAGGCAGCAAGCAAAGGAACTCACAAACCAACAGACTCATCAGCAGAGGGCAAAGTGTACATGGTTGGCTTACTGTCTAACATTTTCTCCAAAATAAGTTCCATCAAAGCAGAACTCAAATCCTGTAACCATGAGATCCGTAGGGAGTTTAGCAACCTGGGAGACAAGGTCAACCACTCAGAGAGTATGTTGAATGCTCACACCAAAGACTAAGAGAAGCTCTGGAGGAGGCTGAATGCCCTGGAGGAACAAAACATTGACCTTCTGTTGAAACAGGAGGACCTTGATAACTGGAGCTGCCGGAACAACACCCGCATCAGAGGCATTCCACAGGGGCCTGAAAGTGATCACATCATGGGCTTCATCAGGTACCTACTCCAGAATGTCAGATGCAACAGAACACTACCTTTCCTCAGGCTGAACCTGGCACACAGGGTTTCCCTTGACGTCTACGCCTCAGGCCCCCCTGGACATTTAGGTTGGCGTTCACTTCTTTGAGGAGAAGGAGGCCATTCTGTCAGCAGCACAAGGCAATGTGGATCTGATCATTCATGGAGCAACAATTCACCTATTTCAAGACCTAGTACTCACTACATTGCAAAGACAGACAGAGTTCCTCCCCATCACAGCAGCCCTTATGGAACGCAATATCTGATATCAATCAGGCTACCCCTTTAGCCTTATCTTATAGTGGGATGGCTAATGCAGAATATTTTGTTAGCTGCAAGAGGCCATCTCACTGCTGTGGCTACCTTCGGACTGGATGGCCGAGGTATCAAAATGCAAACAGCAGACAGAAGGTCCGGAGTGGCGCACCTCCGCCCATAAACACCAACTCTGCCACAAGAGGCATGATATAACAGATTAATGCCAAGACAGACTCACCCTGTAAGGGGCATCTCTAGGAACTCCCTGAAATTGACCTGAACACCCATAATACCCTGGATCTTTGGGTGCTCAAGAAGGTCGCGAGGACACTCTGGGACCGTGAACTCTGAGACTCTAACTCTCTGTTTGTTCACGGCACAATTGTTTGTTTCGCTCCTCTGGAGCCCCCCCCCCCCACCATATTGACTCTTCCTTCAAGGGGGCCGCACCACAGGTGGCTTTGGGACTTTCATCCACAACATTGACAAGGACACTCCCTAATTGGACTCGGTTGGCTTGCACAATTCATGAAGTGTTTCCCTCTTTCCCCACTGGTCTTTTCAGTTTTTCTCTCCAACTCAGGGTGTGGGAATGGCAGAGAGGGAGGGTACGCACCGCGCAGTGATCCTGGTCCTTCCTTAGACACAGACCTTCTTTTCCTAGCATGCCTATTTCCCCCTAGCCCAGATAGACATGGCATCCACCATTGCATCCGAACTACTCTCACTAAATGTTAGAGGTCTCAACTCCCCTAATAAACAATGCCAAGTTTGGTGCTACCTGACACACCCTGACATCATCTTCTCACAGGATACTGACGTACTACTGCAGAATGTATCATAAGGGCCATCCCCTTCAATATTGGGCATCCTCCATGACGTAAATGGTGGTGTTGGCGGGGCTGAGGTGCTGTGTAAGCCACTTGATGGGGTTACTGATGTCTCTGTGACTAATGACCCTGGGGGTCTGCTATCTGTCTGACAGGCAACACCACTCTCACACTGCTTAATGTCTATGCCCCCAACTCTTCCCAAGCTACATTCCTGCAACTACACTGTGACAACCACTGCAAGACACATCAGAGAACACGCTCGCTGGGGAAGAATTCAACCTGGCCAGAAGACCCAGACAGAGATAGGAATAAGAACACCTTCCATGGCACTGGGGTGATGTCACCCCTACTAAAGAAGGAGAACGCTGAATTATTCCTCCTCAATGTGTGGCATTATCTCTACACAGTCTCCAGAGAATATTCGTTCTACTCTCACATCCATTTCTCCTACTCACGCAAGGAGTATATCCTGATTACGCGCTTACTCCTCCCCACAGTTGACTACTGCTATATTGGACATCTAGATATCAGATCATGCCCAAGTCGAGCTCACGGCAGCGAGATTCTTGCACTCCCAAGCCCCACACCTCAAACCCTTCATCCTCAGGGACTCGTTACCATAGCTGATATAAGGAAAGCCATAACTGACTTTTTGGAGCATAACTACCCCAGATATTTTGGGACACATACACTGGTATGCCTTTAAGGCTATCATTCGGTGCACTATCATTGACATTGAGAGGGGGTGGGCCAGGGAGGCTGAGTAAGTGGAGGACTCCTTCACACAGGAGATCAAAGATTTGAAGGCCGAAGACATTCAACAACCCTTGAAGCTCCTTAAACACAAATTAGCAATAGTAGGAGGCCAGCTGAAACTGCACAGGACTAAAGAAGGTGATCATTAAACTGGGTCTCCACGATGTGTTTTGGAACCTCCAACCAGATTCCAGAAACTATTTATTCTACTCTCACTTCCACCCCTCCTACTCGCACATAGTTTACATCCTCATTACGCACTCACTTCTTTCTGCAACAGACTCTGCCAATATATATCAGACATTTTGATATCGGCTCATGCTCATGTCAAGCTTACATGGTGGTGAGACCCTCGCACTCCCGGGCTTCTTCCAATATGGCCTCTCAAACCCCATATCCTCAGGAACCCAGTAAACAGAACTGATATAAGGAAAGCCATAACTGACTATTTTGAGCATAACTGTACCCAAAAAGTCTTGCCACATACGCTGGAACGGCTTTAAGGCTACCATTCAGGGTACTATCATTGTCATTGAGAGGGGATGGGCAAGGAAGGCTGGATTAGAGGAAGACTCCTTAATACGGGAGATAAAAGATTTGAAATCCCAAGACAAATAACAACCCTTGAAACTCCTTAAATGCAAACTGGCAATAGTACAAGGCCAGCTGAAACTCCACAGGACCAACATCGCAGATTGTTTCCTGTTTGAAGTGGACCAAAAATTCTATGGACAGGGCATTAAAATAGGCACCGTCTTTGCCTGCAAACTCAGGGTTCAGCATGCTAGGGCTCACATCTCGAGGGTTAGACTAGAGTCAGGGGCTTGGAAGCTGATGAAACATGATAAACTGGCTGTATTTGGGACCTTCTGTTAGAAAATCTCAGGATAAGCAGGCTGTCTTTTGGACCTTCTATTGAAAAATCTATTCACAAGACTCAGTACAACTTGAGCCCATACAGCACTTCTTAGACCAATGTGAGTGGCCCTTCATCCCTGCCCAACATGCAGCCCCTCTTGATGCCCCCATTGAGGCTGCCGAGTTCTGGCAAGAGATTAACCCCTTCGACGCGCATGACGGAGCGGTTCCGTCATGCACGTCGGTTGCGCTGTGCGCATGACGGAACCGTTCCGTCATGGCCCCGCCCGCGCACGGAACCTTCAGCGTGGCGCGGAAATCCGCGCCGCGCTGAAGGGGTTAAAGCAATGCCAACGGGAAAAACAATGGGCCAAGACGGCCTCCCCCTCGAGTTCTATAAGACTTTTCTGATTCCCCTACAAGTCATCTACTTGCCCTTTACAACTCCTTCTCTTTGCACGCATGGGCCTAACACCCGCCATGCATGAAGCGTAGATTGCTCTGATCCCTAAACCTGGTAGAACCTGACTGACTGTGTGTCCTATAGGCCTTTATGACTCCTAAATGTTGATGCTAAAATCTACACAAACATTCTGGTGATGTGTCTGAACCTCTCCTCCCCAGCTTGATAGAGCTGGACCAGGTGGGGTTCATCCGCAATCAGCATGGAGCTGACAATATTCACTGGCTTGCCCATCTGATAGAAAAGGCACACACGAGGAAGAACCCTGATCTGCTACTATCTCTAGATGAAGAAAAGGCCTTAGACCATGTCAACTGGCTCTTCCTCACAGAAGTACTCTATAAGTTCAACCTGGGACAGGGTTGCCCCAGAAGATCCTGGGTACTTATACTGGCCCCATGGTAGCAATACCGGTAAACGAAATGCATAGGGCACATAACCCTGGCCAGAGGAACTCAACAGCGTTGTCCGCTGTCTCACGTCCTTTTTGCCCTCATGGTCAATCTCCTGGCCATTAGGATTCAACAAGATCAGGTTATGATGGGGATCCCATTTGAAGGTAGTCTGAACAAATTCAACCACTGTGCTGATTAAATCCTACTTACACTGACCAATCCAGTACAATCCCTAACATCCCTTCTCCCTTCCTGGAGGAATTCGTAAATATGTCAATATTCAAGGTTAACCTCATGAAATCTCACATCCTTAATAATACAATTCCAGAGGTGGACGCTGCACATTTGACAAAGTCCACTCCATTTCAATGGGAGATAAATTCCACAAATTATCTATGGCTTAACATCACACACCATCTTAAAGATTGGTTGAAAGCTAACCAGTAACCCCTGTGCATGAATGTTCTCAAAGACATACGTCCGCTCAACCTCTCATGGCTGAGCTGTATAAAAGTTATTCTATTGGACATCTTCCCCAGGACCTTGTATGTGATCCAACTGTTCCCTACATCCATTTTCGCACAAGATATAAGTTGTTTACAAAACAACATTCTGGCCAATATCTGGGTAGGTAAAGCACCACATGTCTCCAACAAGATCTTCTGCTTCTCAGAAGCAGGGGGGTGCTGGCAAGCCCTGATTTCTTGGAATAATATTGGACAGGCCATCTACAATATATCTCCCAGTGGGTGGTCTGTCAAAGTAAGAAACAGTTTCTCCATGTGGACAGGGTGGTGGCATTTTGTCCACTATTGAAGGACAGGGCCCTCCAGGGTCACGCGGGTTCTTACGACTACCTGATATCTCTTCCAAAATGAAGAGTTGGTCAGACAGTAGAGAATATAAACTTACATTTTTTCAGGTATGTACTCTGCAGAGGAGCCCAGTTAGACCTTCACCTTAAGATGTCTGTCGAAGGGAGTGATTCCCCAGGGTACGCTAATACACAATAATCCTTTCTGGAGACTTCGGCCATGCCTCTGGTGGAAAACTACCGACTTGAGCCAGGCATGAACAAAGGAGGTACACAGAGATGAACTTGCACCTGCCAGAGGTGTGCACTATTGGTATGTCAAGGCCACCGTGCCAAGTCTCAGCGTCTCCTAACTTGGGAGCAGAACCACATGAAGAGATTGGAATGTACAAATCAATCAATCAATCAATCAATACATTTATAGAGCACGCTACTCACCCGTGAGGATCTCAAGGCGCTGAGGGGAGGGGGGTGCTGCTACTGCTCGAAAAGCCAGGTCTTGAGGTGTTTCCTGAAGGTGAGATGGTCCTGGGTCAGGCGTAGGTGGGTGGGTAGGGAGTTCCACATCTTGGCAGCCAGGTAAGAGAATGATCTTCCTCCAGAGGTGGTTCTGCGAATCCGTTGTACGCTGGCGAGGGCGAGGCTGGTGGTGCGGAGCTGGCGGGTTGGAGTGTGGAACGTGAGGCGGCTGTTGAGGTATTCGGGGCCCGTGTTGTGGAGCGCTTTGTGTGCGTGGGTGAGGAGCCTGAAGATGATCCTTTTGCTGACGGGAAGCCAGTGCAGTTCTCTCAGGTGGGCAGATATGTGGCTGTGGCGAGGGATGTCGAGTATGAGTCGTGCGGATGCTTTCTGTATGCGCTGGAGCCTTTTCTGAAGTTTGGCTGTGGTTCCTGAGTAGAGGGCATTCCCGTAGTCCAGTCGGCTGGTTACGAGGGCCTGGGTGACCGTCTTTCTGGTTTCGGTAGGGATCCACCGGAAGATCTTTCGGAGCATGCGCAGGGTGTTGAAGCATGAGGATGAGATGGCATTGACTTGCTTGGTCATCGTGAGGGAGGAGTCCAGGATGAATCCCAGGTTGCGTGCGTGGTTCGCGTGTGTCGGCGTGGTGACCAGTGCTGTGGGCCACCAAGATTCGTCCCAGGTGGATGGGGATGGTCCGAGGATGAGGCCCTCCATCTTGTCTGAGTTCAGTTTGAGACGGCTGAGTTTCATCCATTCCGCGACATTTTTCATTCCTTCCTGGAGGTTGGATTTGGCGGTGGCTGGGTCTTTGGTGAGGGAGAGTATCAGCTGGGTGTCGTCGGCGTATGAGATGATGTTGAGGTTGTGTTTGCGTGCGATGGCAGCGAGTGGGCTCATGTAGATATTGAAGAGGGTTGGGCTGAGCGAAGAGCCTTGGGGTACGCCGCAGATGATTTTGGTGGCCGCTGAGCGGAAGGGAGGAAGGTGGACTCTCTGGGTTCTGTCGGAGAGGAACGAGGTGATCCAGTCCAGGGCATTACTTTGGATCCCGGCGTTGTGGAAGCGGGTTATTAGGGTGCAATGGCAGACTGTATCAAAAGCGGCTGAGAGGTCTAGGAGGATGAGAGCGGTTGTTTCCCCATTGTCAAGTAGGGTCCTAATGTCGTCGGTGGCTGTGATGAGGGCGGTCTCGGTGCTGTGGTGCCGTGGGTTTCTTCAGTATGGCATTGATCTCAGCGTTCTTCCAGCTCTCAGGGAAGGTGGCGGACGTGAGGGAGTTGTTTATGACGTTCCGGAGGTGGGGTGCGATGATGGAGTCGGCTTTGTTGAAGATGTGGTGAGGGCATGGGTCGAAGGAGAGCCGGAGTGGATGGTGTTCATAATGTGGGTGGTGTCTTCAGTGCTGATGGGAGTCCAGTTGCTGAGGGTGGTTGTCAGGGGCGTTGGTTCTGTGGTTGGGGGCGGAGTCTGAGTCTGCGCGCCAAAGCTGTTGTGTATGTCGGCGATCTTGTGGTGAAAGAACGTGGCGAGGGAGTTGCAGAGGTCTTGTGACGGTGTGATGTCGTTGCTGTTGGCGCTGGGGTTCAAGAGCTCTTTAACGATGCTGAAGAGTTCCTTGCTGTTGTGTATGTTGTTGTCCAGCCGCTCCTTGAATGATGTCTTTTTGGTGGTGTGGATCAGCTGGTGGTATTTGCGAGTGGCGTTTTTGAGGGCTGTCAGGTTTTCTGTCGTCTGTTCATGGCGCCAGGTTTTCTCGAGGGTTCGGCATGATTTCTTCGATTCTTTGAGGTCGTTGGTGAACCATGTGGCTTTCCTGTTGCCGGGCTTGCCTGGAGGGTTCTTCAGTGGTGCAAGGATGTCGGCGCAGTTGATGATCCACTGTGTGAGGTTGCGGGCTGCATCGTTGGTGTCCGTGGTGTTGATTGGTGGGTTCTGGCTCAGTGATGTGGTTAGCTGGTCTGTGGTGACACAGCATCTGCGGGGGATCTGTTGCGGGTGGTGGTGGGATGTGGTCTTCTTGTAGGTGAAATGGATGCAGCTGTGGTCAGTCCAGTTTAGTCCGGTGGAGTGGCTGAAGGTAATGTGGTCGCTGGCAGAGAAGATGTTGTCGACCGTGTGGCCGGCGTAGTGGGTGGGGGTGTTCACCAGTTGCTTGAGTCCGAGGTTGGCGAGGTCATCTAGCCTGGTGGTGGTGTTGTTGTCGTTGTTGTTCTCCAGGTGGAAGTTCAGGTCCCCTAGGAGGATGTAGTCTGATGAGGCGAGGGCATGTGGGCTGATGAGGTCGGCGATGACTTCGCTGAATTGAGTGCGTGGGCCCGGGGGTCTATAGATGAGGGTTCCTCTGAGGGTGGTCTTGGGGTCGGTGCGGATCTGGAAGTGTAGGTGTTCAGCGGTGGTGAGGGTGTCTTCGGAGTTGGTCGAGATGCTGATGGTGCTCCTGTGGATGATGGCGATTCCTCCTCCGGTTTGGTTGACGCAGTCCATTCGGATGATCTTGTAGCCGTCCGGGATGGCCATGGCGATGTCGGGGGCTGAGGAGGCGTTAATCCAGGTTTCCATGAGGAAGGCGACGTCTGGCGCTGTTGTGTCGAGGAGGTCCCATAGTTCGACCACGTGCTTGTGGACGGAGCGGGTGTTGAGCAGGATGCACTTGAGGTGGTTGTTGTTGCCTGGTCCGGATGGTGGCGTGAAGTTTCGGACGCAGGTGAATTTGCAGCGTAGGCATGAGAAGGGTCCGTGGGTGCGCTTCGGGGTGACTCGGTGGCAGGCAGGTGGTTGTCCGGTGTTGAGTGCGTTGAGGGCGGCGGTGTTGTATCTCAGTCGGGTTTCCTGGCTTTGGCGGGGGCCATGGGTTCTGGCGCTGGGCGCGGTCCAGGCGCGGATGGACGCAGACGGGCTTGCCTTTGGCACGCCTTCGGAGCGCCAGCGGCGCGTCCGCTGTGTGCGTCCGCTGCGCGGCCCCCATATGAGGGGCTGTGGGAGGGAGAAGCAGCTGGGAGGCGGGAGTGAGGCGGCCAATGGGATACCAGGGGGCGGGGCCGCAAGGGACGCAGCGGCAGGAAGCGCAAGGGAGGGGGGTGGGTGACACAGAAGGCAAAAGGGGGCAGGGGGGAGAGGGCACAAAGGGCACAAAGTGAAAAATTACAATAACAGTAAAACAAAGTAAAACAAAAGTGGCAACAAGTACAAGGCAGAATCAGAGTCATGGAGACACAAGAAATAAACAAGCACAGACAATGCAAGGCTGACCTCGGTGGGGAGAGGTGGTCAAATCACAGCGGGTAGCGGCAGCGGGACAGCGGCACAGGAGGACCATGTGGCGGCTGGGGGGCAATCTGCCTGGTGACAGGGTCAAGGGTCGCTCCCTTCACCACCGCGCGGCCTCCATATGAGAGGCTGTGGGAGGGAGGAGCAGCTGGAAGGCGGGAGTGGGGCAGCCAATGGGATACCAGGGGGCGGGGCCGCAAGGGATGCAGCGGCGGGAAGCACGAGGGAGCGGGTGGGTGACACAGAAGGCAAAAGAGGGCAGGGGGGAAAGGGAACAGCCTAAGCAGTCTTCTAGTGGTTACGAAAAACAGAATGGAGTCACATGGGCTAACTAAGGCCTAGATGCGGCAATGATAATTCAGTGGGTTTCATAACGTGAATACAAATGGCGTCTATTTTAGCCACAAATTGCTAACCTAACATAGCATAACGGAAGCATCTGTACGAACGGGAATTTCATACCTAACAGACCCTTATTTTAGCATGAGTGGCTAAAAGCTTTATTGCTATCCGGCAGGGTCTTTACAATTCTAGGTAAGGAGAGAAATACTTCCTAGCCATTCATTGATCAAAGTGAAAACATGGCAAATGCAAGCATCAAATAAATGTTATTCAGTATTCAAATATTTCTCGTCTATTAACATTATTGTCTGTATTTCTGGCATTATCATGGGAGAGTACTTATTGTCACATTTGGGCAACGGAACACTAGGAGTGTGTTTACTTATGCAATAGGTGCAGCAGGCTGGGAGACAATTTATGCATAGACAACATGTGAAAATAACCCCAGCAATGGCTATAAGGACAAGAGGTATCTTTCAACCCCATGGCATCAATAGTCCCCAGAGCCATCCCGAGAGGGACCATGTGCCATTGTCTTTTTGAAATTCGTAAGCTAGTCTGTGCAATTTCTGTATTGCAGAGTATACAGTCGGGGCCCTGTCAGGTATGTACACACAGCAACTGCTGCGGATGACGCGGCAGGCTCCACCCTTGTCAGCTAAGATAACATCTAAAACCTTCCGGTTTTGAAGCGAGACAAGTCTCATAGCCTGGAGCTCGACTGTAATATTGGTCAGTATACCTGCAGTGGTATTAATGACTCCCTCGGCTACTCTGGCCAGATGTCAAATATTGCGAACATTGAACATGGGGTCCCAGAACGGTGTGAAACCGTTCATTATGTCAGTAAACTGCTGCAAGGAAGTATCTGGTTAATATCTGAATCTATAACCTTTTTAACACAGAAAACTGGAGTATCCCTACGCTGCAGGCGATGAGTTCTGTGATAGTTGGAAGGAGCTATATAAACTGGGGGAAGGAGGTAAGAAAGGTAGCATCGCCCAGACCATCCCTCAGGCAGCCACACATAACCATGATCACCACAAACAAAATAAACATTGGGTGGTGGGATCAATGGCGGGCTCTTGGGCATTCTCAGTATGGAAGTGGCGTTGCATCTACTGTTCCCTACCTCTATATCTCCCGTCTCTTGAACACAAAAGGGTACCAGTGCATCCAACACTGCCAGGGGTATGAGCTTATCTTCAGTGACATTGCGGGCTTGGAAAGATTGGTAATATTCAGATATATTGAACTGCGAGAACCTATCTTTGTCCACCCCTGTTCTGTTTGCCTTCCCACCTCCATTTGCCGGTCTGAGGCAGGAACTCAAGGATACTCGATCAAATCATCTATCTCCAGGGGAAACACCATGTGGGGATCTATGCTGAGGATACATATTCATTGTCCGAGAACAGGAACTGGTGCTCCTGTGTTCCAAAGAGTCAGGGTGGGAGAATGAGTGGATCAAACTAAGAAAGGTGAACCAACCCTCACAGGTATCAACATAGGACAGAGCCATAGGCAGCAAATTCTCACTTTGATGTGTAACCGAAAGTAACAACCCACACACCCATCATTTCGTTGTGTTATAAACAGCATGTGTTTGATGCAGTGTCTGAATAAAAACATTATCTTTATAGGACTTCCGGTGCTCTTCTTTGTGAGATGCTAAAGTGCCAATAATATGTTCAGGAGGTGTCAGTGTGGTACTTATCCAAGCATGCACAGGCTATATCTCTTCAAGAAAGAACAGCACCCCAAATACAAATATCAGAGAAAGCAAAATTATTACCACGGAAACTATTTGTGTCTTGGAGTACCAGGAGGACCAAACGGGATCATGCAGAGTGAGATGCAGGGCTGCTCCTCAACAGGAATGGGACAACCAAAGGGATACATTTAAAAAAAATACTTCTGGGAATTGGAGCAGCAATACAACCGGCCAGAGGGGTATCCTTCTTTCCTGTGTTCGTTATGAGTCTCACAGGCAGGCTCCTATCGTTCATCAAACACTCCCATGGTGGAGCTGCACAATTGCAGCCCTTGCTGGAAAACAATCGCCGCCCTTAATGAGAAACAAATTCTTCTTCTTTCAGGATAGGGCAACCTCCCTCCAGGGCAATTACCCTCAGCTATCCTGTCCAGTGTCCAGTGCAGTGCACCAGTGTTCTTTATTCTAACCTAAAGCAGGCACCAGAGGCACAGCACCTCCAACCTAAGCTCGAGTCCTTCCCTAACTCCTATGTTGCCCTGCCAGTGCACTGTCCATCCGTCGGGGCCGCAGATTGTACCTGGTGCGCCCAGGCTCTTCCTCGTTAAAACATTGGGGCAAAAACTTGGATTCAGTTGGTGATCGGGACTCAGATGTTTGCACGCCAGAAGCTGGAGTATCCGGGGCAGCCCTTATCTCAGGGGATATTGCCTCGAAGAAGGCCTCGTCACTCTCCTTGTCTGTTTGCGCCCCTCTCAGCCGGGCGTCAGAGAAAGGGACAAACTGGTGAAAAAGCTCCCCTTCCTGATCAGCTATCCTGTCCCACACCCAGGCATTGTATGGAAGCGGAAGGGGCACCCTTTTTACATTGGAGGTATGGACCTAGTGATTTCGGCCGTCGATCTTCACTGCAGTGCGGGTGGCCAAAAGCACCTGGGCAGGCCCCTTCCACCTCGGCTCCAAACATTTTCTGCGCTGAAACTACCGAACCATAACAAAATCCCCATGCTGGATCTGGTGAACGGGGCCCTCTGGCACCGGTTGTAGAGTGGCATGTATCTGCTGATGGAGAGAACAGAGATCTTTAAACAAGGTATACAAATAGTCAATCAAAAGAGGGCACTCTATCTCAGAAAAACGCCTGGGTCTTGGGACGCCCCAGACCTTGGCAGGCCATCCAAAGACAACTTCATAAGGTGATAGCCCTGTTCTAGAGTGTGCTGTCACCCTTGTGGACAATAATGCTAAGGGCAATGCATCTGGCCATTGCAATCCTGTGCTTTCATGGATTTTCGCTAGCTTCAGTTTGAGAGTACCATTGTACTTCTCAACAAGACCTGCTGACTGGGGGTGATTTGCTGCATGAAATTTCTGCGTAATTTGTAAGCCCTTACACACCAGATCAATGACTTTTGCATTGAAGTGGCTCCCATTGTCATTCCAGATCATGCGTGGCAATCCGTAGCGTGAGAAGTACTCTTTTAAAAGTGCCTTTGCCATTGCCATGGCCGTATTCTCTTTGGTTGGGTAGGCCTCGATCCACTTACTGAATGCACAAACTATCATAGTACATATTTCAAGTTATTCACTCATTCCATTTTGATGAAATCCATTTGGAGATCCTCAAAAGGGAAGGAAGGCGGTGCAAAATTACCAGCAGGTGTGGGGGATGCCCATCCCAGGATTGTGCTTTAGGCAAATAATACAGTGCTTTACCAAATGAACGGCAACTTTAGAGATATTCTCATTCTACCATACTGGGTCTAGTAGTTTACATATCCCTTTGGCACTAATGTGCGCCAGGCCATGAGCCATGGTGACTATGGGGTGGATGAAAGCATTTGGCAACAACCATCTCTGCTTCCCTGACAAATCAGTCCAGCACCCATTCTCATCCAAATGTCCTGTCCTCTCCTCCCACATCTCCAGTTCGTCTACCGTCGCCTCTCTTTGTATTTCCTTTACAATTTCTACTGTAACCTCAAACATTGTCTGGAACCCATCTAGCAGGACCTGCCACAAACATTTTATTCATTTTTGATATGGCTGTCTCCTTAGCTGTTTGGTCAGCAAATGCATTACCCCTTCCAACATCATCTATAACAGCCTTGTGTACGCTGCACTTGATTATAGCCAACTTGTCCGGAAGTGTCAATGCTGACAACAACCTAAGTATTAGGGACCGTGCTGTATCCTTTGCCCATGGGATATCAGGAACCCTGGCTCTGCCCAGAGGCACCCAAAATTATGTGCCACCCCAAAAGCATACTGGCTGACAGTGTAGACATTAATAGCCAGTCCTTCACTCAGTTCAGTGTCTCTCAGAAGGGTGACTAACTCTGCAGCTTGGGCCGACTGGTATGGAATACGGGATGTCTCAACTACGGTATGTAATGTGGTGATTGCATAGGTTTCACTAGTAGTGCCATTCGGCTGTTTGCAACAAGAGCCATCAACAAATAGTTCCACTTGGGGGTCAGATAAGGGAACATTAGTCAGGTCTACCCATCCCTTCATTTCCTCTTTAGTCCAGAATAGACAATCATGGTCATCACTGTCCTTTTCTTCCGAAGGGAGGGGCAGTAACGTGGCTGGGTTCAAAGTAGCGCATCTTTTGATAGTAATGTGCGGAGCAAATAATGTTAGCTCATATCCAGTGAGACGCGCACTGGTGAGGTGCTGCATCTTCGGCTTGTTCAAAAGCATGTCCACAGCATGAGGTACCATAACTGTGAGGTAAGTATCAGGAACGAGCGCTGCCGGTTGCCTGATGAATACTGCCACTGCCGCGGCAGCTCTCAGGCAGCTCGGGAGCGCTCTGGCGACAATATGCAAAATAGCAGAGAAGTAAGCGCAGGGCCTCTGCTTACCACCGGAACACAGAGAGCACGCAAACGTCCCCTCATATACATAAAGCACAAAAGGCTTCTGGTAGGCAGGAGTACCAAGCACAGGAGCAGAGAAAAGCACAGTCTTTAATTGTTCAAATGCTTGCTGGCATGCAGGTGTCCAAGGCAAAGGCTCATGCACGTCTTTGGTGGTGAGGTAAAGAAGGGGTTTTGTTAGTAAGGAAAAGTTTGGGATCCAGTTCTGACAATACGAAGTTATCCCGAGGAACGTTCATACCTCGCGTTGGATTTAAGGAACAGGCATGTTAGTAATAGCATTCAGTGTCTGAGGTCACTAGGAGATTGTCAAAATATTGCAGCAACACATTACCAGAGGGGAGTTCCAAAGCATCTAATTGCGCTTTCAAAGACTGACTAGAAATACTGGGGCTTTCTGTATAGCCTTGTGGAGCATGTCAGAATCTAAAGCTCCGACCAGCTATTTCAAATCCAAACAGATGACGGCTGTCGGGGTGTATTGGGATGCTAAAGAAAGCGTTTTTCAAATCAATCACTGAGAAGAAATTTAGCTGTCGGGAGAATCATTGTCAGGATCGTTGTAATGTCAGTGACCACAGGATATTGGGGTACCACAATTTTATTGACCTCTCTAAGATCAATAACAGAATGGTAAACATCAGGGTGGGTGTCAGAACAGTCAAAAGGTGCCTTTTTATTAATGGGGAGAATAGGGCTGTTGCACACATTTGCTGCTGTCTCTTCAATCACACCAGACTTAATCAAGTCCTGTACTATTTGCAACAAGGCCTTCTCTCCTTCCTGGGATATTTTGTATTGGTGAATTCGAGGCAGTGTAGCTTTTTCCTCGATCTGTATAGAGAATGGTGGGATCTGAAGCAACCCTACATCTGTATTTCCTGTAGCCCATAATGTGTGTGGCACATCCCTGAACTCGGGAGGGAGGGGATCATCCTTTGCGAAGCATTGTTTGGCATAAGCAACTCGTGGGCCAAGAGTCATGTAAACACCATCTGGGGAACAATATATTGTCACATGCAATCTTTTTAACAGTTGCAGGCCTAGTAAGTTCTCCCCACAATTGGACGTTAGTAGAAATGGTGAGTCAACTGTAACAGGGCTGATAGTCAAAGCAAGAGGTTTGGAAATAAGGCTAACAACCGGTAGGCCTGAGAAACCCACCAAAACATTGTTGTGGCCAGACAGAGCTGCCCCCGGGACCAGTGAATGGGAAACAGAGCTATTCATAGCCCCTGTAAGGACTAGGAATTTCTCTCTGATCTACAGGCACCAGAACTCGTCCCTCACCCTGCCCTTGGATGTCCTAGCTGTGAGACAACCCCGTCACTTCATCCTTGTCATAGTCGTCGTGGTAGTACTGTCTTCCCCGAGTGTCATCAAAATAATTCCCGCTCTGCCTGTTGTAAAATGCGTCCCCTCACTGTGTTCTCCCTCAGCCTCCTCACCCTCTGCCTCCAAAACCCTGATCTCTTGAAGCTCCACCTTTTTGCAACAATTCCGTACATTCGTTCCACCAGTGCCCCTCCTTTTTACAGTACACACATTAGCTGGGTCCCACAGGAGCACCTGAAGCGCCACCCCTGTTTGTTCGGGGTGGCAGTGGACCCAAACCCGAACCTCGCCCTCTGCCTCTTCCTCTTGCAACTTGCTGCATTAACACCCCCGTCTTCAAATCTTTCGACTTCTTTTCCACCCTTTCTTTGTCCTCATTCTCTCTATGCTCATAGTACTGTGCCATACTTAATATGAACGACGGAGAGGAGGTCATCAAGGTACTTTCCGAGGCCTGCAAACTAGTTGCAACCTCAGGGAGCAGGTTAGTGACAAACCGGTTTACAAACAAGCGAACACCACCCTCCTGTGACAAATTCTGACCACTAAAGTCGAGAAACACCCCTTCAAATCTGGTAAAGAAATCTGACACACTCTCATCCTTTTTCTGAAGACACGTAGTCAACTTATCCCAATCCACTTTCTTCGGTGGGATAAGGGAGTACATATAGGCAACAATATGCCCCAGTAAAGCCAATAACTCTGCCTTTGGCTTCTCCCCGGGCTTGCGCTCCTTATCCCATGCTCTAATCTCATCCCACATGCTGCTCAACTCGAGAGCATGGTCCTGCCTGTGGACCTGTCTCCATATATCTACCGGTACTAACAAGCCGTAAAATAACTCTATGTCAGCTAACGTCATCACTGTGCAGGAGGCTGCCTCTGTCAGTTCTTTATAATGTGCAGTGGGGTTTTTCCATGGGTCTGGCAACTGGCTCTTTAGGGAAAGAACCTCACTCCTCTTCCAAGGAGTTTAGATCCATTGTTCTTGAAGCCAGGCTTCGACTCGTGGTCGTATTACAGTATTCGTGTAGTCACGCAATTCTGGTATTTCAGGATGAAAAATAAGATGGACTTCCCTCATGGGGTGTTGCATCCCTAGCGACAGAACCTTCTGAAGTAATCTGCCTCGAAAACCCTCCAAGGTAGACACATTACTAAAAACCTCATTCAGGGCCATGTCTGTAACATATACTCTGTCTCGTATATTATATATAATCTGTGGTGCGGTACCCTGGAAATACTGTTCCCACAATTCTATCAGAGTGGCTGACATGTGCTTAAGGCCATGCTGTTGTGTAAAGGGCTCATAATCTTTCATCACACTCTACACATTCTCCACGCTATATATTGGGTGCCGGGCCCATTGAGCTACCTGATTCGCCACCATCTGTTTCTCCTCAGTACCCACAGCAGAGTGCACCAACACTTTCTCCATGCAGTCTCGCTCTGCTGCCCAATTGGCTCCGGGAAGTCCGTGTGCAGGCGTTTCAGCATTCAACAGTGTCTGTGGTGTCACACTCACAGGGGACAGGGCAGACGCAGAGACAGGCACCATCATGTAGGGGGACAGAGTTGTAGGTATAAAAGGAAGCATAGTGGTCGAGGCAGAACCAAGGGACGGGGCTGGAGAGGGAAGGGATAGAACGGGGTAAACGGTAGTATCTGCCCATGAAGCCAGCGGAAATACAAGGGAGGCAAGTGGGGCTGGGGCCAAGGCAACAGTACCAGAAGCATCAGAGGGAATAGCCCCAGAGGCCGAGGATGGGGATATGGGGACCGTAGGATATATCCCCTGTGGGGCATAAGGTGGCTGGGGACGAGAATCCAAGAGCTCTTCGACAAGGTCATCTTTCTCCTCCCTAGCAACATAACATGTGTCAGTTTGCAAGCGAAACTTCCTTTCTGCGCACTTTATGCCTTTCTCGGTTTTTTCCCTTTTATAGGCTACTGCCTTTTGTGTAATAGTTTGTGTCTGCTTTCTTCGAACCTCCTTCTCCTCTCACATACGTTGCTGCTTTGCTTCTTTCTGCCATATTCTCAAAGAATCAAACATGGACTGCCTACTCCTTTTAGCAAACAATTTGTCCTGCAGGAAATTTATTTTCTCCTCATCAAACGAGCCAGTAAGTGGCCATTGCAGCTCAGCCTTGTCCCTTGTATATTTATTCCACAATGTGCTAAAGATAATAGGGCCAATACCATGCTTAACATGTATGTCAAAATTCGGTGTCCCCTCCGGAGGTGTGGGCTGGCTTTATTCCAACCTAGCATCAGTAGAACAGCATTGACATCCAAAACATCCTAACTTACTTAAACAAGGCATCTTAATATAAGGCACATGCACTGACCCTAATGGACAAACAACACCCACAATGGTAATACAAAAGATACAGTAACAAAGTCGCTCAAGAGCCAAAACAACCGCCTGGAAAGCACAGTCGCTTCTCACTCAAACACACACTCTACCAATATTATCACCAGCGTTAGTCTACAGACTACGCAACACCCAGACACACAAGGACATCACAAGTCAGCCCGAAGGCTGCGTCCCGTACAAGACAACATACGCCAATTACCAGTTGACCTGGCAGATTGTCCGGGAACAGCCCCAGACCTTTTCAATGCGCACGCCGAATTACTGGTTGGCCCATCAGACTGCTCGCAAACACTCTGTGTCCTTTACAAGGGTCTTCAAACCCACCAGATACAAACCAAGACGGTGTAAAACCGTACTGAGACACAGCCCATTGACTTGTGTCGTTCAAACAAGTCAGTTCAGAAACTGCATGTAATACTGTCTGAAGACTGCATCAGGACACAGCCCAAAGGCTCATGACGACCAAGAAGCGTGCCATTTTCCCAAGAACCAAGTCACTCACCTGGTGCACACAGGTGGCGTCAAATTATTCTCCACTGCCAACTCTCTTCAGATCAAACGGTCAGCTCCAAGGTTTTGCCTTCTCAGGACCCCAGCCGGTGACCACTAGCCGAGGATCCGCCTGATCGGAAGGGCGGGGCAACTGTGACAACAAAGCTCGGTCTTATGGATGTGGGCCCGATCCGCCCAACCGACCAGACACCACCCTGGCCCCTACGACCCGATTATGGGCAAGGAGGCCACACTTCATGGGGTCCCTGTTCGGGCACCAACTGAAGAATGGGAACCTTTAGGGCCACATGGGTTCTTACGTCCACATGCTATGCCTTCCAAAATGAAGAGTCGGTCAGACAGTAGAGAATGAAAACTTAAATTTATTCAGGTATGTACTCTGCAGGGGAGCCCAGTCAGACCTTCACTCTAAGATGTCTGTCGAGGGGACTGACTCCCCAGTGTACGCTAATACATATAAACCTTTCCGGAGACTTCGGCCACGCCTCTGGTGGAAAATTACCGGCTTGAGCCGGGCATGAACAAAGAAGGTACACAGAGATGAGCTAGCACCTGCCAGAGGTGTGCACTATCAGTATTTCAAGGCCACCATGCCGAGTCTTAGCATCTCCTAACGTGGCAGCAGAACTACATGAAGAGATTGGAATGTGCAAACAGAATAACAGTTCTATAGTAAGTCGAGTTACTGCCTTCGGCAAAATAGAATAATAATGAAGTACAGTTTTCTGCTGAGGCAAGTGTGTTAGGGAAGTAAGGCCTAATATGAGCAGAGCCTAAGCAGTCTTCTAGTGGTTACGTAATACAAAATGGAGACACACGAGCTAACTAAGGCCTACATGTGGCAATGATAATTCAGTAGGTTACATAACGTGAACACAAATGGTGTCTATTTTAGCCAAACATTGCTAACCTAACATAGCATAACGGGAGCACTGTACGAAAGGGAATTTCAAACCTAACACTATGGGATTTGCCCTGGCTGCCATGTGCTGCACGCCCTCTGAGTGCTTAAACAGCCACCCCAACCAGGACGGTCGTGGAATATGGGATCAAACAGCAGATGACAGAGGCCTTACCAACTTCCCCTCCCCTAAGATACCTATTGCAAAGAATCCTGGTTTAACTCCTGCACTCTCCCCCACTGCCTAAATAATTTAAACAATGCAAGTAGGAGTTTCGGGTTTCTGAAAATTCCCAATTCCAATATTATCTGTTCAGACACTGGGCCGTCCAACCTTCCAACTTCCGGCTGCCACCAGATCGCTCTCCCCTTTTAAATGTAGGTTTGGTTGTTCACCAGAATCAAGGGGCTGATCTTGAGAATATATCAGGCCCTACAGGACTCCAAGCCTAGAACAGCTCATGCCAATAAAACTAGGTGGGCTAGAGACTTCAAGAGAGACATATCCCTAAAAGAATGATACACACTGTTGGATGACATTTCTAAATCAGTGTGTAGTGTCCCCCAAAGAGAGTTGGCATACAAAGCAATATTTCAATGGTATCTCACTCCGGTAAGCCTACAGATGTCTGTTGGAGATGCAGCAACCACAGGGACAATTTCCACCAGATATGATGGGTCTGACGTTTTGGAAGGAGATACTCAGGCATATCAAGGCCACTGTAGGATATCCCATCCAAGCTGGGCCCTCCGTCATCCTCAGGGGCTGAGGCTAGCAGTGCTGGAGGAAATGATGGACTCGGACTGGATCCTTATACTCCATATGATGGGGCTACCGAGCAATTGATTGCCAGGTAATGGACAAAAAATGGAAAGAATGGAACACGCACACTCACTCACTTGCTCACATAGATACTAACATGTACTCACTTACCTATACAGACAAAGCCACAAGCACAAACTCACCCATACAGCTACTCACATATCCCATTACTCAACTATACTGCCTTTCACATAGCCAGTTACTCACCCATATACCACTCACACATGCACTCACTGACTGACACAACCATACACACACTTACTTAGCCATACAGCTGCTCACACATGGGCTCACTAACCCATACAGGCAGTCACACACACCCCCTCACCCACCCACACAGATGCTCAGATACTCATAGAGGTACTCAGACAACCAATCACTAACCCATAGAGAAACTCACATACTCACTCACACACCCATACAGCAACTGACAGACAGATACAGACATTCACACAAACAGTCACTCACCCGTATATTCACTGTGACAGCTAATCACTCACTTATACAGGTAGTCACACACCCACTGAATCATCCAATTGGGCACTCATACACAAACTGATTCACCAATAGACCTTGGTATATATATTTAATACTCAAAAATGTTGTAAAAACACTCACAGTCAATGGATGATGTCACTGACCATGTCATGAGTGATGTAATATGTGAGGTCATAACCAGTGCATTGTGGGGGCCCAAGTTATAGTTAGCTCAGCTTAACTATAACATCCCAGTAAGCTTTGTTTTGTTCAGTATATATACATATATATATATTTTTATGGGAAAAAACCCAGGTTACAGGAACGTTATAGTTAGGCTGACATTTCACTTGCACGAAACCCGTGAAATTCAGCCGTTATAGCTAGCTAAGATAACTATAGCTCCCCCGTAGCACTGCTGCTTATGTCACATATTTCATCACTCAACATGGTCAGTGACATCACTGATGTCATCTCAAATGACATCACAAAATGAAGCTCCCGGTCTCCTGTGCTGTGCTTTCTTTAAGCCCCTGGGTGGGCCAGGTCTTGGGGGCAATGCATAATATTATGGTGTGTGGGCCTGAAGTGGCCCCCTCAGCTCTGGGGACCACCATCTCCCCGTGGCTAAATTTATGAAATGTGGGGGGCCATGTGGCCCCCCACAGCCCCGTGGACTGCCACTTCCTAGCTATTTTTTTAAATGTAGTGTGGGGGCTCAAGCCATACTTTTGCTGCACTTCATGTAAGCAAGAGCAGGAAAACTGTTCTCGCTTCCAGGAAGCAAAGCAGAAACGCTTTTGGGCAAAGGGAGATGCATGTTAGCAGCTCCCTTTGCCCAAAAGCAATGCCAGCTCCCGCAGGAGGCAGGGAGCCGGCAGGTACCGCAGGGGCATTGGGGCTCCATGCGGTCCCCAACCAGAGGCCAAGCCCTGGGGATGGGGTCATCAAGGCCCAAAATGGGCCGGTAGGGGGCCTGCAGGCCCTCCCTTCCCATTTAAAAAATAAATATATAAATAAAGGATTGGCCAAGACTCAGGGGATGGGGTCATATATATTTTTCTCTAGTGATAGGAGTCGCGACCCTATCACCGCTCTCAGCGTGGCCCCCAGTGTTACGTGGCAGTGGATTCGCAGATTCACTTTAAATAAATAATTAAATAGTATATCATTCAGAAATTAATGTTGCATTTTTGAACTTTTTTTATATGGCTAGTGAGATTGAAGTTAACAATCGCATTAAAATTGATAGAGTTAGAAATAAACATTTAAAAAAATGTAAGTTAAACTTGAAAAGTGTACTGTGTTGTAGTACATTGAATTTGTGATTTAAAAATTTTTTTTTTATTGGATTTGGAAAGCGCTGGAATTACCTCCCGAGGGGTATCTCTGCGCTGAGGAGTGGTATGTGCAGTGCTTGGTGTGTCAATTACTGAACAATTCAGTCTTTAGGAGTATCCTGAAGAGGAGAAGATCGGTGCACTTCCGTGATTGAATGGGCAATTGGTTCCAGTACACTGGGGCAAGATATGTGAAAGCTTTGCCCCATGCCCTCAGTTTTCTGTAACGGGGAGAGCTAGCAGAGCTTTATCTCCCGATCGAAGAGATCTACCGGGCAGATAGTATTTAAGTTTTTCAGTAAGATAACTAGGACATCTGCCATGTAGTGACTTGTGGACTAGATTGCAGATTTTAAACTTAATTCTCTGATGGATGGGAAGCCAGTGAAACTGCTGTTACAATGGCTGGGTTGTGGTTCTGGGGGGCAAGCTAAGAGCCAAATGGGCTGCTGTATTTTGAACCACCTGCAGTCTGTTCAGCATAGCTTCATTTGCAGACATGAGCAGGGCATTGCAGTAATTAAGAAGGCTAATAATTAAGGCTTGTATTAAGGTCCTGCAGACAGTTATGGGAAGGAGGTGGAACACCCTGCGGAGGAGGCTCAGTGTGTGAAACAGGTACCAGTGGTGGCCAAAACTTGGTCTCTAATAGTTAGGGAGTGGTGCAGTCGGACGCCCAGGTTTTTAGCCAGAAATTCATAGGTGGGAGCTGAACCTAGCTCTGCAGGAGACCACAGGGTTTGGGCTTTACCAAACATCAAGATTTCAGTTTTGGTTGAATTAAGCTGAAGGAAGTTTTGTGTCATCCACCCGGAGGTAGCTCGCATACCTTCCGCAAAGTGAGATTTAGTAGAGATCTTGTCATTGTCAAAAGATAGAAAGAGTTGGATATCGTCCGCATAGGAATATGGGGAGAATCCATGGTCTCTGATGATCTTGGCATGGGGCGAAATATACATTAAATAGAGTAGGGCTAAGACAAGAGCCCTGAGGTACCCTCTTGGTGAGCTCCAGAGTGCAAGACCGAAAAGGGCCCAAATTGACCATTTGGGTTCGCTGGTTCAGGAACCTGGCGAGCCATTTAAGCGCCAGTCCCTGGACACCTATCTCACTCAGTCTATGGAGTAGCATCTAGTGGGACACTGTATCAAAAGCCGCGGACAAATCCAGAAGTACCAGCAGCGGCACCTTATTGTTGTCCAGGGCAAGTTTAATGTGATCTGTGACACCTATGAGGGTGGTTTCAGTAGAGTAGTTGGGTCAGAAACCGAATTGGGAGGGGTCAAGTTTGCTGTGGAATTCTAAATAACCCATGAGCTGAGTATTAATATGTCTTTCCAGGAATTTACTCATGAGTGGGAGGAGTGAAATGGGACTATAGTTTGTTAACTCAGTTGAGGGTACATGTGTCTTTTTCTGGATCAGGAGTACTTGTGCTGCCTTCCATTTGCGTGGGAGTTTCTCTTCACTAAGGGAGGCATTTAGTATAGTACAGATAGTAGGGACTAGTTGCGGGGCTAAAGATGCAAACAGGTTGGCTGGCAGGATATCGAAAGGGGAACCCGATTTAGCTGTACTCAGCATCTCTTCAACTTGAGGTATCTGCAAGACGTGAAAGCTTTTGAGGCAGCCCTCACTTTTTCTCTGAGATGTAGACAGTGGGACAGAAATATCAGGGGGTACATAGTCTTTGGGGAATTGGTCGCAGATTATATTATTTTTTTCCTCAAAATAGTTGGCAATATTATCACATAATGTCTGAGAGGGGGGATCTGGTTAGTGCAGGCTTTAGGGTTTAAAAAGGAATTAAGAACTGTGTAGAGTTCTTTAGTGGAATTGCCAGCTTGGTGTAGCCGAGAGGCAATATGAGCTTTTCGTGCCTTTTCAATATTCATATGGTAGAGTGCAGGAGCCGTTTTATAGATTACTTTCTCTTTCTCTATTTGTGTTTTTCACCACGTTTTTTCCAATTTTTTGCAGTTAGACTTTTCTTTCCAGAGTTCGGAGGTGTACCAGACTGAATGTGTCCTATGGGAAATGATATACTGCTGTTTTAAAGGCGCAAGGGTATCTGTGACTAATTCTACAGCAGCATGGAATGTCCTCAGCCTGGTCTCGATAGGAACAGGTCCAATATATGTCAGGGGTATAAAACCTTTCCCAAAAGGGTCCTGTGTAATTTTGTGCCATTGTCTTCTAAAATTACGAAGGGTAATAGAAGGAGGGTCCCTAGGTAAGATACCATGTATCTGGAAATTGATCATGGAGTGACACCACCAGGTCACTGGGCAGGGTGGTTCTGCAAATATATGAGGAGAGTTAGAGAAGAGTGTGTGACCGGCTAAATGGGTTGGACCAGCATTGATCATTACTAATCCTAAGGAGGCCATATCCGTGAGAAAGTTAGCTGACTCAGTGTTTTCACTATCTTCAGCATGAATGTTAAAATCCCCTAGCACCAGAAAGTGCTTAGAGGAAATGGTGTGGGGGCAATACTTCCCATTATTTTAGTAGTAAAATACTTAAGGTCGGTATATAAGGGTGCCCTCAATGATAGACACTTTTAGTGTTTCTGTATATATAATCTGTATACATAATGGCAATATCTCCACCCACTTTAGTGTCCCTATCCAGTCTGAGTATACGTAATTTTCGGGAAGGGCTAAAATGATGGCTGAAGTGGAGGAAGGCTGAAGCCAAGTCCCGGTAAAAAAACATAACTCAGGGGAATCAGAATGAATACAGTCCCATAGTTCAGTGGAGTGCTTGGGTAGGGATCTGACATTGGCTAGATGGATAGAAGGAAAACAATGATAAGTGGCAACAATTTGGTGCCTATTTGTTGGAAGAAGGTCAGTTTGAGTTGGCTACTGATCAAGTTATTTGTACATACAGTTACAACAAATTAAAAGACAACAAAATGCAAGCTAGAGCAGTACATAACAACTTAGAGTTGGTACGTATTCCTCAGAAACTGGCAGATTTGAATGCTTATGAATCTATTCTTAATCAATATGTACACCCATTTCCAGCTATAGTTCGTATGGAGCATAAAACAAGTAAGCTGCCACCAACAGATTTACCAAGAGGTCTGAAAGGAAGAGATTTGTATTTACCTTTAGATTTTAGAAAAAACATTGAAACTGGTGCTGTAGACTGGGAGGAAAATGAGCCTATAGTTATTCTAGTAAATGGTGTACTAACAAAGAGTCAAAAAATCTGGCAAGAGTTTGTATATGTTACTAAACTTCAGAAGGCTACATTGTACCTGGTACAGAATAATATTTTTTATAAGAATGTAAATGTTGATGAAGAGGTAATATGCTTAGAAGATGAATCACTAATGTCAATTGGCCAAATTGAAAAAATGGACAAGTCCAGGACTGAAGAGATTTGTGAACATTATAGTATAAATCCTTTACATTCGAAATAAGTGATAGGAAACAGTATTTAAATATTTCAAATTAAGGAAGCAAAGGGAACTCTCATGAGTGTATGGGAAAAAAGTTTAGAAGCTCGCTGTTTTCCACAGCTATTCCCCACTGGAGAAGGTGGACGATGTGATGAGCGAGCTGTATGGATTCCAGCTTTAGAATATCACTCAAAAAGATTGTACGCTGAAGATCCAAGATTTCAACAGTGCATTCCATATATATTTCATCTTCTGTTTGAAAGTAATTTGTCTGCATTTTCATACGCAGTGAACCATACATTAAAAACAGGAGTTCAACTTCAGCATGTTTCTGTAAAAGAATTCATGGACAAAGTTAAAAAAAGAGATGAAAATTTAGAATCTCAGTTGATTAACTTGATGGCATATCATCGTGGTACCAATGAATATTGGTTTCGTCGTCATGGTGAACTTAAATGTATGTTAAGAAGCTTAGGTATTCCTACATAGTTTGTAACACTTAGCTGTGCGGAATATGTGTGGGAAGAATTACTTGAATTTCTATGAGAAGCAAATTCAAATATTAAAATCATTGAATTGAAGATACCTGGAGAACTCTGTTCCTTGGATCCTGGAAATGTCTTCATGTATTTTAACCATAGATTCGATAGTATGATGTCATTTATCTGCGATAAAAATGTTCCTCCTCTAGGAGAAGTTACTGATTTCTTTTGGCGAAAAGAGTACCAAGCAAGAGGTGCTCCTCATAGACATGCTATCATGGATAAAGAATGCACCAAACTTTGGAACTGAGACGGATGAAACAGTTTTGTCTTTCATCGAACAGTATGTTATATGTGCCATTCCAAGAGATGGAGCAGAAGAGAGCTTGAGACAACAAGTTTTAAGGATTCAAAGTCATCGATGTGGGAAATACTGCGGACGAAAATACAAGTGTAAAGGGAAATTTCATACAAAATGTCGTTTTGGATTCCCACGTCCTAAAACTTCTAAAGGAAGAGTAAATCGTTTTTTCTCAGCAGTAAGGCATACAATAACTTTGAAATATCCCAAGAATGCATACAACTTAAAAAGAAGGTCCAAAGTACATTAATGACAAAAATCCAATTATTTTGAAAATGTAGAATGCAAACATGGATATTCAATATTTTGCAGATAATTCAATAGCTGTTGCTCGGTATGTTACATCATATATAACCAACTCTGAAAAGACAGAGATGAAAGAAATGTGGGAAGAAATTTCAGCAGAGAAGAGTCTTAGCAAGAAATTGTACAGCTTCAGCCTAAAAATGATTTCCCATTGAGTGATTGGATCCTATGAATGTTTGGATCACTTGAGCAATGCCAGTTTATATTGAAAGTCAAGAGGAATCATTTGGGTAAGTCTAGGTCTTGCCTCCACACAAAATGGAGTATTGAAATCTTTAAAAGAAATTGGATACTTAGCACAGAATGAACCAGAAAGTACAGATAAAGTTAAAACGAATATGCTGGATACATACTATCCCAAAAGGAGTCCACATCTCAAAAACCCATGTCTGTATGAAATACTTCAACATTACAGCTTTGAAAGAAAAGTTACAGAAAGTATAAAAGATGAGAAATATGCAGTAATTGGATGTGACAAATGTTTAGTAAAACATGCCAAAGGAAATCTTTTTAATCACAGAAAACTCAGTTGCGAAAGTCCAGATTAGTGAGGATTTTCCTCATTAGCACTTTTGCAACTGTTCAGGCCTTGGCGTAGTGAAACAGAATTACATGGAGATTTTGAATGTTATGAAGATTCTTTTAATGCAACTAAAGATACCATTCAATGCACAATTTTCCCAACTTATCTACATATGTTAAATGATGAGATTGAACAAGAAACTACTATTGCAGCTGAAATAGCTGGAGAAAGTTCACAAGGCAGTCAAAGTTCTGGTCCACTGAATCAAGATCCACTGGGATAACCAATTATTGAAACTGAAGCAGCAATAGCCATAAATGAGGTACAAACTACAATGCAACAAGCACAACAGGATAATATTTAGTTGGAAAAGTTAAAAGAACAACTAAATATTGAACAAAAAGAAATATATCTACAAGTCAAAAAACAGGTACAACATGGTTTGCTGCACGACAAAATGGAATGCTAATGCTCATCATTTAAACCTATTCTATTGTAGTGGTCAAGCTGGAACAGCTAATCTTTTCTTGAATAAAGTTTTGACCAGTTATCTACAGAATCACATTTATCTTGTGTTGTAAGAGCACCAACATGATTAGCAGCACACAACATTAAAGGGATTACTTTGCATCGATTACTTAAGCTACCTGTTGAACATGATAATAAATTGGTATATTAGAGCTATCTGAAGAAGCTTGTTCTGAAGTCTCAAGAGTACTGAAGAAAATTAAACTTTTAATCATAGATGAGGTGGGCATGATCTCAAACTTAATTCTTGCCTTTGTATAGTTAAGAATGCAAAAGATTTTAAAAACAGAGTCCGATGTTCTGTTTGGAGGAAAACATTTAATTATATTTGGAGACCTACTACAACTTACTCCTGTAAAACGACAACCTGTTTTTAAGACACTTCTCCATGAAGACACAAGGAAATCTTTGGGAAGTGTTGGAAATGTAAACATTTGGGTACATTTTGAATATAAATAACTTGTTAAGAATATGCGACAAGCAAGTGATGAAGATTATGGAAATATTCTTCAAGACATAAGAAAGCTGTTTAAGTAATGTACAATATGCTTATAGAAAATAAGTCTATAGTTTGTGTTAGAACTGGGGGTCTCTAGTTGGGTGAGGTAGGTACCTTAGTCCAAATAGGGACCCTTGCTTCTAGTCAGGGAAAGGAGGTACACAGTCTTAGAAAACCCATGCTGACCCTCCGGTAGTTTGGCATGAGCAGTCAGACTTATCTCCAAGGCAATGTGTAAAGTATTTGCAACCACACTCCCAGTAACACAGTGCTAACACTGCAAATGGACACCACACTGATTTTATAAAAATAGCAGTATCCTTATCAAAAGAAATACGATGGGACCAAACGATAGAAATCCAACATATGCGTATTTGTAATATTTCACTTTGCCAGTTATTAGGCCGAAAATCACTTGTAGGTTCTTGCGGTATTAATGAGCAGTTCACGATGATCTAATGCACTCCTAATGCAATGCTATGCAGTTTGTAATCCAGTTCGTAATGTAGAAATAAGACAGTCCTTAATGCAAGTACTAATGCAGTTCGTAACGCAGTAATAATGCAGTTCGTAATGCAAGAATAATGCAGTTCTTAATGCAAGAATAAGGCAGTCCTTATGCAAGCATAAGGTAGTTCGTAATACAAGGAATATTGCTATAAGCAAATCTGTGCGGTCATCTCGGGCAGCACTAGGCCCCAACAACAGAGATAACTGTCGTAAACTTAAAGGGGTGGCCCGGTATTGCTGGGCAGGTACGGGCCGCTCAGGGACTCAGCGTGTCTAACACGGTGCAGCGGGAAAGAGATCAGAGCACTCCTGTACTCCTCCTGCACGCCTCCCCAGGTCACATACACTTGCGGCTCCCGACCGGAGTCCAAGCCTTACCTGGGGGGTGCGCTGCCTCGCTCTCTCTCTCTCCCCTCTCGTCAGATGTCCTGCTGGGCGGTCCCAACGGCATTGCAGCTCCGTTGCTAGGCGACGTGGTAGCCGGACGGGTTACGGCACTGCATTCTCCTTCGTTGACGATCTTGGGCAGATTCCTCTTGGCGAACAATGATCATGGTCCCTTTTACCTTGCATCTTCCTTGGCTTCACGAAATCCTTTAGCACGTTGCGGCTTGGCTCGGCCCGGCGATGGCGATCCTTACTCACGGCCTCAGTTACGATGACGACTCGGACCACAAACAGCAATGCAGCAGCGTGGGGCAATGCGGTCACGGGGCACCTTGTAAACAGCATCACAGACCACACGGCGGTCTCATGTGTGTAAAAGCACACACACAAAGCATCGCTGAGACACGGTTGGAAACGTTGATGTTCCTGAGTTTCCACAACAGGGGACCAGCTCTCCTCGGGCCCTTGGAGACAAGTTACTTCAGGACCCAGCACACAGCAAAGTCCTTTCAAGCAGGGGGACACAGCACAGAGCAAAGTCCCTTGTCCTCTCCTTAGTCAAATCAGCAAATTGCAGGCCAGCCCCAGAACACACAGCAAGGGCAGTCCTTCTCTTCAGTCTCTACAGTTTTTCTTCTTTGGCAGAGGTTCCTCTTAATCACAAAGTAGTTTCAATCCTTTTTCAGTCTTGAGTTCAGTCTAGAGTTCAGGGGTTTCAGCTCTCACATTTATACCCCTAAATGCCTTTGAAGTCTTTGTGTTGAGGGGGCTCTGAGGCTGGTCCAAAGCAGTTCAGAGTGTCTTCCTGCCTATGATAGTGAGGGTCTGGGCCTCAGACCCTCCGCAGCAGGTGGAGCCATCCTTTTGTGGCAGCAGCACAGCCCTCATCACATCCAGGGGGCTACTTCTCCCACCACAACAAATGCAGGGCAGCCTGTTGCTGTCTCACCTACTGCTCCCTGGTGTCAGGACACCTCCCCAGACCCTGTCACATCCAAACCCAGACAGTCAATACACCACTAGGCAGAGGCACACAGGATGGTTAGGACAAGAAACCAGCCACTTCTAAAAGTGTGGTTTCTAAACACACAATTTAAAAACCATCTTCACAAAAAGATGTGTTATTAAATTCTGAGTTCAGGCACATTAAACTCCATCTCTCCATCTTATGCCGATTGGAAGATATACTGGAAGCAAGTGACACAGCATTCCCCATTCTGTCCCATGGGCAAGATGGCTTTGCAACAGTGAAAAACAAAATTGGCCGTATTTCACTGTCAGGACATGGTACACAACGCAGTACGTGTGCTACCTTTCACATACACTGCACCCTTCCCTGGGGGGTACCTTGGGCCTACTATAGGGGTGTGTGATGTGCACAAAAAAAAGGGAAGGGTAAGGCCTGGCAAGTGGGTGTACTTTTCAGGACAACACAGCAGTTAACAAACTGTGTGCAGGCCTGAGATCTCTTTTTAGGGCTATTTATGTGAGTGGCACAATTAGTAGCATTTGCATTACCAGCACTGGCACACATTGTGTACTTTACTAGGTACTTTACTAGTAAGACAAACATACTAATTACAGACAACCAATTACCATGACACTTTATACAGAGAGCATATGCACTTTAGCACTGATCAGCAGTAGTAAAGTGCCCAGAGTCCCAAAACCAACAAAAACTGTTCGGAAACAATACAGGGGAAGGCAAAAAGTTCAGGGATGACCCTGCAAAAAGGGCCATGTCCAACAGTTTGTCTAATGCCTACACTGCAAGAGTGTTCAACATTTAATCAACAATTTCTCAAACTGGAAAAACAACCAATTATGGAAATTGAAGCTATTGATAAAATCTAACACCAGTGAATGACAATTCTTCTAACAGAGAAACTACAGGCTAAATAGCATTCTTTGGAAAAGTCTGTATCTAAAACTGCAGGCTTAGAAAAGACTTTACATGTATGTATAAACTGTCGGATAATTTTGTGGCGTAATTTGAATGTAGAAGAAGGATTAGTAAATAGAGCAATGGGAAAAGTTGTTGATTTTGTAAGAATAAAGATGTAATAGAATTTTTTTTTTTTTTTTTTTTTTAAACCGTTTATTACAAGACTCAAAAATATACAAATATGGGCCTACAACCTTCCGGCCGGCCGCTAGCAATGAGAGGAGCATACGATATACATTTATAAAACACGTGGAGCTGCGGAGGAGCATGCACAGGAGTTAACAGCGTTGAGAGCCACACCATCTCGACCCCACTATACGGTTTCATTTTAAATTTGAAGAACAACAAGAAAAAACAAACCCACAAGGCAATCCACAATCGGAAATAGCAGCACGTGCTCCCCTAGAGGGGGGATCCCAACCATCAACAGGAGTCTAAAGAGGGGGAAGAGATCAGGACTAGGGCTGGGGAAACCCAATGCCCGGTACTGGGGGAATGAGTCGGCTAAGGGGACGGGGCCGGCGACGGAGCGGGCCATAACAGCGGAGCACAGATACCCCCGCGGTAGGCGTTCCGGGGCCCCATACTTTCACCCACGCCCCAGGCTTACCTCTCGCCACATACACCACCTTTTCCCGAAACATGCACCAGTCCATATGTTCCTTCCAGGCCGAGACAGTCGGGGGCCTCTGGGATCCCCACAGTTGAGCAATATCATGCTTGGCCACCATATATCCCAGAGTCACCCACCACGTCTGCGGCGCCGAGTAATCAGTAGGTTCCCACACATTCAACAGGCATCTCCTCGCTTCGGGCAACAGCGCCACATGCGTAACCACTCGCAGCACCTCATGCACACCACGCCAGAACCCCTCCACCTCCGGGCACTCCCACAAGATATGCAGAAAAGTCCCCAGAGCACCGCACCCACGCTTACACAACCCGTCCTCAGCATAGCCCATACGCAGGAGCTTTGGCCCCGTCATGTAGACCCTGTGGAGTATCTTGAGTTGGACGAAGCGAAGGCGAGCCGGTATGGCCACCTCCTTTTGGGAGGCCACCGCGGAGATCCAGTCCTCGTCGTCCAGCTCCAGCCCATCGGCAACCAAAGCCTCACGAAGGGCAGTCAACAAGCCCGAGCGGTCGTTGATCAGTTTTTTGTAGATCAGTGAGATCGTGCTGTCCGGGACGTGTCCATCCAGCACTCTATCCTCCAGGGGGGAATACTCCGGGATGGAGGCAACGTCCGGAAAGACGGAGCCCAGTGCATGACGGACCTGCAAATACCGAAAGTACTCACTGCCCTGTAACTGAAATTCCGTCTGCAACATCTCGAACGTTTTAAATCCTCCCCTCGTCCAGAGATCCCCCACTTTGCTAATGCCTATTATGTCCCACTTCTCGAAGCCCTTCGAGGTCCACAGGGAGCCCAACCGCTCAGACGCGTATAGTGGTGACGCCCGGGTCAAACGGTCCTTCCACCCCATAGCTGCATTGGCCGCGTGCCACACTCGCACCATGACACGTGTGGGCCCGTTAGGCGAGCGTCGGGCGCGCTAGAGTAGAGCGCTCGATTATAGTCACCACCTGGCAGTAGCATCTTATCCATTTCGAATGCCGGGTTTAAGGCGGGCCCGTATAGGCCATGATTAATCGCAACTAGCTGGGAGGCCCAATAGTACCGTTTAATATCCAGGAGGGCAATCCCCCCGTCATACCATGGGAGCGTCAATTTCGCCAGGGCAATACGCGGCCTCCCGTCCCAGAGCAGGCGGCGTTGCAAACTCTCCACCTCACGGAAGTAGCGCGCCGGGACTAAGTCCATAGTGTTCTGCAAAGCGTACAGGAAGCGCGGCAACGACATCATCTTGAACAATGCCGCCCGGCCGAGCGGCGAAAGCGGCAGGCGCCGCCAGCGCGCGACGTCCTCCTTCAGGCGCTGGAGGGGGGGAAGCAAGTTCCGATCGTAGCGGGCCTCCGGGTCCAGAGTAATGAAGACACCCAGGTACCTGAACCCCCGCTGGGCGATCTGGATCGGACAGCCCCGCGGGAGGATGGGAGCCTCCCCAGAGAGCACATACACACACGATTTAGCCCAGTTGATGACCAGGCCGGAGTTGCGACCAAATGAATGTAAAACATCAACCAGTACTATTAACGATTTACGTGGGGAGGCTAGGTACAAGAGGATGTCATCAGCGTATAGGGATACGCGGTCCTCATACTCGGGGGTCCAGCGGAGACCACGGATAGAAGGATCCCACCGCAGCCACTCCGCCAGGGGCTCCAAGGCCAGCGCAAATAGGAGCGGCGATAAGGGGCAGCCCTGCCGCGTGCCCCGGCCCAGCTCGAACGGAGCCGATACTCTTCCGTTCACCACCACCTGCGCCAATGGGCCCGAATACAGCAATTTGACCCAACTGATGAACCCTGGGCCAAATCCAAACTTCGCAAGCATCGCCCAGATGTATGGCCATTCAAGCGTGTCAAACGCCATGGTGGCGTCTAAGGACGCCAAGATGGCCGGCTCCCGTATGAATGGGACACGTGCGAGCACCCCATGTAAACGCCGCAAGTTCAGGGCTGTGTTGCGATGGGGAATAAAGCCGGACTGGTCCTGATGAACCAAATCGCCCACCACGCCAACCAGCCGATTGGCCAGTACCTTGGCGAGAATTTTGGGCTCCGCATTCAATAGCGAGATGGGCCGATAGGATGTAACCCAGTCCCGAGGTCTCCCCTCCTTGTGGATCACCACAATCGTAGCCAGACGCTGGTCCAGCGGGAGGGAGCCCACCGAGCGGGCCGCCAGGAACATAGCACGGAGGTGGGGTGCCAGTGTATCTGGTCGCAACTTGTACAACTCGATAGGGAGACCATTCGGGCCCATGGCCTTGCCAGAAGCGACCGAGCGTATGGCGAGGGCGATTTCGTCGGAGGTGGGAGCGGCGTCCAGCGACACCCTGTCCTCCCCCGAAAGGGACGGCAGCGCGATATCCCTGAGCAGGGCACGGGAATCCTCTTAAGAGCAGGAAGAGACCGGGGAATACACCTCACGGAAATAATCCGCGAAACAGGAGACAATTTCTTCTGGCTCAGTTACACACACACCATCCGTTTTCTCAATCAGCGGGACCACACGATTCGTTCTCTCTTTTTTGTCCAACCACGCTATCAGTTTACCAGCCTTATCACCCACATCATACAGTCGCCCCTGTTGCTCTCTACTGAGGCCCCTGGCCGCCTCCGTGACGAGGGCCCTATAGGCCGCTTGCTTGAGTTGGAGGACATGTAATGCGGCATCCGTCACCCCACCTTCTAGATTACCCTCCAATTCGGCTATTTCAGCCTCCACCCGGGTCACCTCCTCCCGCTCGCGCCTCCGGGCGTGGGAAATAAGGGATAGGGCCTCCCCTCGGAGTACCGACTTGAAGGCCTTCCACAGTGATACAGCCGAAGGCACGGACCCCACATTCTCATCAAAATATCGCTGCAGGGATTTAATCAAGTCAGCGCGAATGGTGGGGTCGCGCAGGTACCAGGGATTGATGGGGACTACCCTACCCTCACCCCTCGGGAAGACATCGAAGTGTAACAGGAGCGGGGAGTGGTCCGAGATACCCCGTGCCAAATGGCGCACCTCTCCCACCCTCCCAACATAGGCCGCCGGGACAAGGACATAATCTAGTCATGAGAGACTACCATGGGCCCCCGAGTGGAAAGTGTACTGCAGCTGCGTGGGATGTTTTAAACGCCAGCAGTCCACCAGTCCCAATGTATCCAAGAGGCCGGATAGCCACGCCTGTGCCCGGGGGAGGTCCCTAGGGGGGTGACGATCCACAGTCCCAGAAACCACCGCATTGAAATCCCCCCCCACCACCAGAAGCCCCCCCCGGAAGGCCAAGGAGAAGGTGCCCCAAGTCTGCAAAGGTGGTCGACTGCAGCCCCGGTGGGATGTATACTGACACAAAGACAACCACTTTGCCCTCCATTCTCCCCACCAAGACTGTGTAACGTCCCCTGTCATCGTGGAGCACCTCATCAATCTCCAACGGGAGCGAGTTCTTCACCATGATGCCCACACCCCTTGAGCCAGACGTGAAGCCCGAGTGGGCCACTAGGCGATAGCCACGCCGATTCATGGCGCAGAAGGAGTTGCCAATGAGGTGTGTCTCCTGCAGAAAGACTACATCGGGCGAGAGTCGCTTCAAGAACTGCAGGACCACACCTCGTTTGATCCTGTCCCCCAGTCCATTCACATTCCAAGACAACAAAGTTAATTCCCTACCCCCCATCATATACAGAAACCATCATCCGTCCCCCCGAGAGCACTTTAGAACTAACACAAAAATACTTTTGCCTTGTGATGAAAACGAACAACACCCCATCCCTGCCCACCCACCCCAACAAAACTCCCCCCTCCCTGCACCCCTGCATGAGCCCGAACAGCCCCCCCAACGTGCAGTGTGCCTGTCGCCCCATATATAGTGAAACTAACTAGACCCCCTAGAGGAGGAGGGAGAACCCCCAACAGACCCAACACAACCTCCATAGGAGGGGAACTTACACAGACAGACGCATGATCGAAAGTGGCATCATTTTCGTCCCGAGCGAGGCCTAATATTAAACCCTCAGTCACGATCCAGCGGGCCGTCTCCCCCCGCCGCCCCCCCAGCCCCCCCGACCACGCTCCCCAGACAGAGTATCCAGCCAGTCCCCGGCCGCTTCGGGACGATCAAAAAAGTGCGTGCGACCTTCCACCTCCACTCGCAGCTTGGCTGGGAAAAGCATGGCGTATTTGAGGTTTAAGTCCCGAAGACGGCGTTTGACACCTAGGAAACTCAGTCTCTGGTTCTGGACCGCTGGGGTGAAATCAGGGTAAAAATTTACCTCCATATTATCAAGCTTAACCGGTCCATGCAGTCTGGAGGCTTGCAGGATAGCGTCTCTGTCCCGAAAATTGAAAATCCGGGCAATGAGAGGTCTCGGAGGGGCTCCGACCTTCGGCCTTCCCCCGGGGACCCTGTGGGCCCTCTCCACAGCAAAGAATTTACTCAGCCCCCGTGGCTGGAGATGGGTAACAATCAGGTCCTCCACAAAGAGGTCCGCCGCCGCCTCCTCGCGTCCCTCGGGCACCCCGATGATGCGGATGTTGTTCCTCCGGGCCCGACTCTCGGAGTCCTCCAGGCGCCGATCCATAAGCGCACTCGCCTGACTAAGCCGGCGCACCTCTGTTTGTAGGGCCGCCACATCTGTCGTGAGGCTCGATGCGGTGTGGGCCAAAGAATCAACTCGGTCGTTGGTTTTGGAAAGGTCGGCCCTCACCAGGCCAACATCCACGAGGACCGAGTCAATCTTCTGCGCCAGTGTATCGAACCACTGGCCCACCGAGGCCTTCATCTCGGCAATGGCGCCCATGACATCTCGCAGAGTCAGATCCGTGGGCAAGTCTGGGGCATCAGGAGGACCCTCAGGGGACTTGTGCGGTCCACCGGGAGATCCCTTCTGGAGGGTATAGCGATCCATACTGTTGGCCTGATGGACGGCGCCACGTCGGGTCGATTTGATCTTTGCCTGGTCACCATCTTGTTTCGTGGCCATGGCCACCAGACTCCCGGTCGCACCAGCCACGTCGTGAGGGGCAGGCAAGCAGGGCCACGAGCTCCGGGGGGGGCCACCCCAGATCAGCGGGGCGGATCACAGCCGGCGGGCAGGCAGGGTCTCCCAGCGAGGCCACCCCAACACCAATAGCAACGCGACTCAACCTCGCAAAGACGGCAAGGGGGTGCAAAAGCGAAAGCGAAAGTGCGGGGCACGCGAGTCGCCAGGCCCTGCCCGCCGCTGTTGTTCACTTTGTCACTGGATCGCCCCACAGCGCAAATCCGGGGTCCGGCGGGGAGAAGGCCGCAAACCTCAATCGGTGCCACTCCGGTGTCCGAGGTCCGATTCGGAAGCGGGAAACGGGTGCCACCTCAGCTCAGGCTCACCAACACAGTCCCCTCATCCGGGACAGGATAATTTCAGGATAATCGTAGGAGGTTGCGGAGGTCCTCGGGAGCCTCGCACCTACGCGGCCATCTTGGTTGCGCGCTAGGCTCCTCCTGTAATAGAATTTTTGACTATAAAATGTGATCAGATGAATGAATTAAGACAGATTGGGCATTGTGTTGTACATTTTTTGCCTGTAAAAGATAAGTATGTTTGCAGACAACAGATTCCTGTCTCTTTTGCATATGCAGTAACTATTCTTGAATCTCAAGGTTTAAGTATAGACAGAGCTTTTGTAAATATTGGAATTACGGTGTTCAAATAGGGAATGGCACATGTTGCATTGTCTCGAGTAAGAACATTGTCTGGTTTGTATTTGATAGATTTTGATGAGGAAAAGGTTAGTGCTGATGCAAGTGTTTAAGAAGACTTTATGCTCCTGATTTAGGTGAATATCCTATATATGAGATACGTATAGTATGTCCAAAATGGAAATATGTCAAAGATGCAACCGAGGTTCAAAAAAGGAAAGCAACTGAAGAAAAAGTTGAAAGTATAAAGAAAAGAAAAGTGTTGATGATATTGTAGGATACCACTTACAAAACAATTCAGGTATCAACTGTTATGCTAATGTGATTCTAAAAGTTTTGTTTAATTTATTACATCTTCATCCTGAAATCATGGGAAATCATGAAAAAAGATTCTGTTCTTTACTACATAATGTATTTCAACAGTTGATAAGTGACAGAAGTAAAATGCATACTGCTTCTGCATTCGGCATCTTTTAGATATATATACTGGTTCATTGACATTTACTCTCAACATACAACAAGTTGCACAAGAATTTCTAATGGTTATGCTTGGAGTATTAGAACATGAAGGAATACACATTGAAAACGTATTCTGACTAAGTTACAAGTGGAACCATAAGTGTGAAGACTGTTCATTTACTTCTACCTCTGAAATACAAACAGAACAATTCCTAAACTTGAAAATGCCAGACTGCGAATCAGTACCTTTTAACAAATTGATAAAAACAGCAAATCAGGATATGAGATGCTCACGTTGTAGATCACAGATATTGTCTACATTACCTATAGAAAGATTTGGAAAATATCTAATTTTAATGTTACAACAATGTAAAGCAAATGGAAGAAAATTGGAATCTAAAATTACAAATTTTAAAGCAAGTCAAATATCTATTTCAGGAAGAACTTGTGGGAATTATTTTACATGATGGTTCTACTACAACTTCTGGACACTATACTGTTTATTTAAAGTGTAACAATGGATGGACACTTTGCAATTATGCCCACTTGGAATTCAAACTTAGATTTCCTTACGAAATACGAAATTCCTATATGCTATTTCTGCAGTCAAAGTTTTGAGTACATCATTCAGCCTATTGGGGAAGATGTCAACAGAAAGTAGACAGCACTTCAAACTAATATTATTTATAATTAGTGTTTTGATTATTATTTGCAATAATTAATATTAGATTTGGAAAATTGTGTTTAAAAGCAAATAATTTAAATATTGTCTGTCTATAGTATATCAGATGTAAATGAAAGTGTAAATTTTGGCAAATGTATTTGTGAGAAAAATAGAGTTTATGTATATGAAGGAAGTAATAATAAAGTGTAGAAAGGAAAATGCATAAGTACAAATATTGATAACGTTAATCTAAACTAATTTTGTTTTCTACAATCAATTTGATTGTTTTTTCACTGCTGTTCAATGATGATACTACGATGAAATCACTGTGTAGGGTGAAGTTAAAATTGGAATCTGAGAACAGCAAAAAAGGGAAACTGAGAATGTTGTGGAATTCTAAATTTATGTTGTGTTCTCAAAAATATATTATCATTTCTATAATATATTATCATTAAATAACAGTTTTCCTTTTCTTCTTTATAGTAGCTCCTGTTGAAGTTTACATTTTTTTTAATGCTGTGTATGATATACTACTCTAAAATAGTTTTACTGAATATTGTATCTAAATTACTTGAAAGGTAAGATTACATAATATAATATGCATTATAACAAGGAAAAATGTTTTACATTTTATTATATGTTATTTGTTTCTAATATAAATAATGTTCATACTTCCTACTATTTGAAAAGCATCATCATATTTCTGAGGAGCAGTATCACACTTACTTTTTACAAAAGTGCATAGACCAATAAAAGTTATTTTGTTGTAAGTTATTTACTTATCATTATACAGCACAGGTGTGGATTGAACTCTCTATCCAAGGACTTCTCAGACGCATGCATAGATAACAGATGTCTGCTTCTGTGACTCAATACTCTAGTAGAATTGATAAGATGTGTGCACTTCTATGATACACTAGATAGTTTTGAGGTTAGAGTCATCAGATGCACAACACATGTCAGAATACATGTAGAAGCCTACACATACTAGAATATGTCTGTTTCACACCACGTTTTCAGAATTTGCATAGAAGGAAATGTATGCATTAGTTTCTCCTCCTTATACAGTTATGATGTATTTTCTCATTTTCTCATTTGAAGAAGTATTTTAAGACATATTATAGAGCTCATAGGACTAAGTTTTAATGGATAGAATCTACTAAATATGGTTCAATTTATGCACTCACCCAATCATACAAACACTATCCTTGTACTAATTCATTCATTCAGGCACTATGCATCCATCCATCCATCCAATCATCCAGATACTACTGTGGCAGTCATTGAATCACCCAAACTCCTGCACTGTACCAATCACACAGGCAATACCCATACACTCAACCATTCACCCGGGCACTGCCCATACACTGCTCTATTCACATAGGCACTACCTATGCACTCATGGAATTACCCAGGAAGTACCCATGCACTCATGGAACCCAATATACACTATCCATGTACTCATTGAATCATCGAGGAACTACCCATACACTCATTGATTCACCCAGGTTCTATGCATACACTCATGCAATCACCCATGCAATTCCCCTGCACTTAACAATTCACTATGGTACTACCCAATAACCTATACATTTACTCAAGCACTGTGCATGGACTTATACTGTCATCAAGACAGTAGTCATGGATTCAATTAATCACCCAGGCACTACTCATGAACTCACTGGATGAGGCATGCACTACCCTTGCAATAATCCATTCACTCAGGTACTACCCATGCAGTCATCCAATCACTCAGGCACTTCCCATGCACTCATGCAATCACTCTGGCACTACACTTGTACTCAACCATTCACTCAGACACTACCCATGCACTCATCTATTCTCTCAGGCCCAATCCTTGCACTCATCAAATAACCCAGGCATTACCCTTGCACTCATTCTTCTACTTAGGCACTACCCATGCACTCATTAAATCACCCAGGCACTGCCCCTACACCTAATGAATCACTCAGGTACTACTCTTGCACCAAACCATTCACTCAGGCACTACCCATGCACTCATCCATTCTCTCACCCACAACCCATATACTCATACAATTACCCAGGAATTAACTTTGAACTCATATTGTTACTCAGGCACTACCCATGTACTCATCCAATCACCCACTCAGTACTCCTGTACTCATGCAATCACCCAGGCTCTACTCATACACACATCCAATCATTCAGGCATTACCAATGCAGGCATGCAATTACCCATGCACTATCTATGCACTCATCCAATCACCTAGGTACTACCCCTGCGCTCATGCAATCACCCAGGCACTACCCATGCACTTATACAATTACTCAGGTACTACTCTTGCACTCAACCATTCACTCAGCCACTATCCATGTATTCATCCATTCTCTCAGGCTGTACCTATGCACTCGTCAAATGACCCAGGCATTACCCTTGCACTCATCCTTCCACTCAGGCACTATCCATTCACTCACTCATCCAATCCCCCCTGCACTACCCCTGCTCTCATGCAATCACCTAGGCACTACCCATGCACTCATGCAATTATTCAGGCACCACTACTCTTGCACTCAACCATTCACTCAGGCACTACCCATACACTCATCCATTCACTCAGGCACTACCTACGCACATATCCACTGCCACAGGCACTCCCTTGCACTCATCCTTCCACTCGGGCACTACTCCTCACTCAACCATTCACTTAGGCACTACCCATGCATTCATCCAATGACCCTGCCATTACTCTTGCAGTCATCCTTTTACTCAGACACTACCCATGCACTGTTCCAAGCACCCATGCATTACCCTTGTACTCATGAATTCATTGAGGCACTACCCATGCACTCATGCAATCACCCAGGCAGTACTCCTGCACTCATGCAATCACCCAGGCACTATCCATGAATTCATGCAATCACTCAAACACTACTCTTACACTCAACCATTCACTCAGCCACTACCCATGCACACTCATCCATTTACTCAAGCACTACCCATGTACTCATGCAATCAAGGAGGCACTACCTATACAGACATAAATTCACTCAGGCACTGCCCATGCACTCATCCATTCTCTTAGGCACTACCCATGCACTTGTCAAATGATACAGGCATTACCCTTGCACTCATCCTTCTACTCAGGCACTACCCAAGCACTCATCCAATCACCCAGTCACTACCCATGCACTTATGCAATCACCCAGGCACTACCCATGCACTCATGCAATCACTCAGGCACCATTCCTGTACTCAACCATTCACTCAAGCACTATCCATTCACTCATCCATTCTCTCAAGCACTACCCATGCAATTGTCAAATGACCCAGGCATTACCCTTGCACTCATCCTTCTACTGAAGCACTACTCATGCACTCATCCAATCACCCATGCACTACCCCAGCACTCATGTAATCATCTAGGCACTACCCGTACACTCATCCAATCACCCTGGCACTACCCATGCACTCATCCAATGATGCACACACAACCCTTGCACTCATGCAATCACCTAGGCACTACCCCTGTACGCAAATATTCACTCAGGCAGTATCCTTACACTCATAGATTCACTGATGCACTAACTATGTACTCATTCAATCATCCAGGCAATATTCTTACATTCATCACTCACACATTTATGCAAGCAATCAGTTTCCCTACATACAATTTTTCTATTTTCAACCAGTATAGGTGGTTCTGTGAGAACCTTTTTTGTAATCAATTTTGACATTTTTTGGATTTTCTAAAAAGTTCTTTTGGGTGTTTTTGTTTTTTTAAGCTAAAAAATAAAATGTAACAAGTCTAACTGTGGTGTTTCACAAGAAATACAAGGTGGAAACCACCCCCCCCCCCCCCAAAAAAAATGTGCACTTATGTATTTTTAAAAGATTCGTAATTGAGTCAATTGAAATTTCCCCAACGCAAAGAGTTGTAGGGCATGTCCTGCATCTACGAGTTCAGGGAAGATCTGGGATTGTGGAGTGGTGAATACAGCACCAGCTGACATTGATGGTTGGTTAGTGTCATCAGCTGCAGGTTGCTCCCTCTTCTCCTCTCCCTCCAGCACAGTGAAAAACACCCATATGATGCTTTTTCTTTGCGCTTTTTCACTGGCTCTTCCATCTCCTCCTGCTGCTCCTCTTCTGGAAATGCTGATGCCATTTCACAGTCAAAAATGCTCACACCACCCAAAAAAAACAAGAATTTTAAACAGTCGAAGGCTTTTTCAAGATCCAGTATGAGACAACCTGCCCCAGGCCACCTCTGCACACTATCCGAGGCCAACCTAAAGAACCGCCGCGGGTTCAGTGAGGTACTACGCTTAGGCACAAATCTGTTCTGGTTGCTGTGCACCAATTGTGGCACCACTGGCACCAGGCGCTCCACCAACACCTAGGCAAATATTTTATAGTCCACGTTAAGTAGAGCCAGGGGTCGGTATGATCCCAGACTCACGGAGTCCCTGTCTGGTTTAAGCAGGGACACCAGGTAGGCCTTGCACATTGAAGGGGGCAAAACGTGCTCCTCGAGAGCTGTGGAATAAAGAGTGAGTAGTTTTGGTACTAGGGACTCCCTGTAGGCCTTATAGTATTCAGCCGGGAGGCCATCCGCTCCCTGCGCCTTCCTGGTGGCCATGGAGCCGATTGCCTCACCAATCTCCTCCAAGGTAAGGGGGCCGTAAAGCTACTCCAGATGTTCTCCAGGGACCGTGGGTAGGCGGACAGCTTCCAAGAAACCGTCCAGCTCGAGCCCGGAGCAGCGCCCCGCAGAGCGGTACAGCTGCTCTTAGTGGTCGGACATCACCCGGTGTATTTCGCGCTGCGTGTGTACCAGGGGGCCATCGGGCATACGTATGGCCCCGATCGGGCATGGTAATTTTCCTGCTTGAGTAGCCAAGCTAGCAAGTGACCTGCCCTGTTGGCTTTGGCATGAGTGCGTGCCGTATGGGCCGTGTAATTATGGCAACGCAGACGCTTCAGAAGGTCAGCATGTTGCGCCTGAAGACGTTCCAGAAGCGTGGAGTGGTGATCCCTGATTTCACCGTCTCGATCATATTTAAGTAATTGCGTTTCGAGGCGAGTGAGTGACCACGCTAAGTGTTTGCGTATGTTCCACGTTGCACCGAGGCAGTGGCCCCTGATAGCCGTTTTATGGGCATCCCGCTCCACCAGTGCACTGCTCGTCGTCCCATCATTCAGTTCAAAATAGTCCAGGATAGCCGTTCCCAGAGATGCACGAAATTCTGGATGTTCTAACGCGGCGGGTTGAAGACGCCATGTGGGTACAAGGGGGCGACCAGGGTCCCAGTTCAGTCACTGCTTTAGGGGATTGTGGTCTGAATGGGTACGCCCCAAATACTCAGCATCTTCAATCAGCGGGGACAATGCCTGGGAGCCCACTACCCTGTCCAATCGCACGTGAAGATTGTGCACTGCAGAGTAGTAAGAATATATACGAGTGTCAGGGTGCAGGCAACGCCACACATCTAGTAACGCCCAGTTTGAAAGCCATCTGGCGAGAGCCCGGGCATTCGAGCCGGCCTGCGTGGTTCGGAGGGGCGGAAAGGACCTGTCCAGGTGTATATCTAGTACCGAATTGAAATCCTCACCCAGTAACCACGGAAGTCCAGCGTAAGGGGCCAATGACGTGGACAGTTGTGCCAGGAATGAGGGTTGGTCAATGTTCGGGGCGTAAATGGAGCCCAATAGTATTTGCTGGCCGTTTAGTGTTCCCCGAGCCAGAGTGTACCTGGCTGCGGGATCTATCACTGTCGGCACATATGAATGGGGTACCCGCCCGCACCCAGATCAGTGTGCCCCGAGCGTGTGTTGAATAGGTTGTGCCATATAATTGGCCTCTCCAGCGTTTGCACAACCTGTCTAGCTCCGGCTGGGTCATTTGTGTTTCCTGTAGGAGGGCAATGGCAGCAGAGTGTCTCTGAAGGTATGCAAAGATGGAATAACGACGTGAGGGTGTGTACATGCTGCGGATGTTCCACGTAATTATGTTAGTGCATGCCATCGCGGGTGAGCCAGTGTGATAGGGGTGCCGGGGCTAAGGCGGCCGCAGGCGGGCGCAGGCGGCTCAAGGGACAAGGTCCGGCGACATCATGTCGGAGTGCTGCAAGAAGAAACACAACTGAGAAACCAAGAACAGTGTAACATCAGGGGCAGACATTGCGTAATGTCCGTCCAAACTTCTATAACGATGGAGTGGCGTAAACTAGGTCAGTAGGGTGCCTGTGAGGGTGTGCGTGCCAGCTGTGATGTGTTGTAGCCTTCCCCCTTGCTCCTGCATATGATGTGTGTCAACAGTGTGAGCTCTGGCACCATCCTGTGGGGTCAACGGGCCATGAGTCTGGTTGGTGGGCCAGGGAAATGCAACGCCCCCTGGGTTCATCCCCCCGGCTCCATGAGCTGGTATGCGTGACCCAGTCGGCGACAGGCAGGTCACCACCGCTCCAACACCAGGAGGGCCAGACAGTACCGCTAGTACAATAGATCCACCCCTGTTGCCAGCCATAGTCAATACCCAGCGGAGACTGCCAATGGGTTAATTGAGTGAGCTGTCCATGATGGTGGCCATCACCAGAAGGCTAGTTCACATAAGATCATCAGCAGTTTGCGGAGTCACCACCGGTAGTGTAAGGTCATCTGAAGCGGTGGTGGAGGGCGAGGAAGAGCCGCTGGGCACCAGAATGGTCTGTATGCGGGAGTCCAAGTGTTCTTGGGCATGTGGGGAGCCGAGGGTGGTGACTGCTTCTAGAGCTTCCAATCTCTCCCTACGCATGCTCTCCAGGGTTGGGGCATTGATCCCAGGCTGGATGAGCCTCCTGGCCCCGCGGCGTCGACGACGTCGGGCTCCTCCACCTGTTGCAGCGCCACTGCTTGAGTATACAGGCCTCACGCCCGACCATAGCCCCGACTCCTCGAGCCAGTCCCATGCCGCCTATGGGGAATCAAAGAAGTGCGTCTTCTCCTTAGCTGTAATGCGCAGGCGTGCTGGAAACAACAGTGAGTATGGTATTTCAAGGGTGCGGAGTTGCTGTTTCACTGCAGTGAAGTTGCTCCTACGCTTTTGCACCCGGGCTGTATAGTCAGGAAAGAACATGACTGAGCTACTGCTTACTGTGAGAGGATCCATCTTGCGCATTTCTTGAAGAACCACGTCACGGTCTCTATAGTTGAGTAACTTAAAGAGGAATGGCCGTGGTCTGGCTCCCGGCTGAGGATTCTGTGCTGGGATGTGGTGGGCTCTTTCGATCACAAACTGCTGCGACAAGAGACCTTGAGGTATAAGATCACGAAGCCACCGCTCCATGAATTGTTTCGGATGACTACCTTCTTCACCTTCCGACAGGCCCACCACACGAACGTTGATGCGGTGGGAACAACCCTCCGCATCATCCGCCCTGTCTTCCAGCTCATGAACACGATCCAGCAGGTCTTGCAGCACTGTAGTGTGACTTTGTGTGATAGGCTGGAGCCCCTTAATTGTTTGGCCCTGCATAGTGACTCTATCGGCCAACTTACGATGGTCCACGTGTAGGAGGGTGAAGTCTGAGGCGATCTTATCTATTCTGGTTTCCAGGGAGGTTCTGGTGTGTTCCAACACGGCATCTATCCTTTCCATCGCTGCAAGGACGGAGTCCATTTTTGCTGCTAGGGCCGTGGGTGTGGGTTCCGGCGTGCCACCAGCACACGGAGGAGGAGGGTCTAGAGCATTCCCACGTGAGGGCCCCTGCTGCATTTTGGCTTTCATACGACCCATCATGAGTTGCTGCGCCGTGGGCATTCGCAGGTGGACACCAGCCGAGGCGGCGTAACAGCGAGGGGGCTGCCGACAGTGGAGGCCGCTCCAGTGATAGGCGCTTGTGAGAGTTGTCCGGTGAGGCTAAGCACCGCAGGTGCACCCCGGTGGTTGCGGTTAGCGCCCAGCTGAGGACCCGCAGGGGCGTCGGATAGATTCCGTGTTCAGTTGTACAATGCGGGAACGACAGTAGGTCGCGCCGAACGGGATACCAGGGCGCCTGACCTGTCGGTCACAAAGCAATTTGGCAGTTCCGTCGATGCGCAGGTCCCCAGGGGCTGCCGCCTGCACAGATATCCGCTACGTTAGTGATTGGGTCCCAAGTACACAGTCCACAAGGTGCTTGTTAGCGCTAACATACGCCGAGACAGCCAAAGTCCGCTCCAATTGGATTCCACATGGGCTGCCGCACTGTTGTAGAGCTTACCAGGTGTCACCCGTCCGGGTACCCAACGACACGGGCCGACCAGCAGGTACGGCAGGAGCCGAATCACAGCCGGACCGTCCCGGCGGGAACCTTTAGGCAGTACTTCAACGGCTCGGCTGACTGCTGCACTCACCAAGTGCCACCACCTCTAGCGCCACAGTCCAGTGTGGGGTGGCCCACCTCTTCTCTAGCCGCTCCCGAAGTTTCATGGAGTATGCCCGGCCCATGTACTCTCGTCACATCAGTGGCACACACCGATCGCCGGCGCAGCTCTCCAGGTATGCCACCTTCAGGGCTCCAAGTGGCAACTCATATGTTGCGTCAGTGGCCTCCAGCATGAGTGCCAGCCGGTACCACGCAGTCCGATCCAGGCAGGGACAACCCCAGCTAGCCACCACCAGCGGCAGTCCCCCTGGCCTCCAGGCCGCAGTGTCCCCGTATGGCCCGCACCAGGAGGCGGGGTCCTGTCATGTGTAGCGGCACCACCTCCTCGATGCTTCCGAAATGGCACCAGGGGCTGCCCCGCTCACCTCCAGTTACTTCTCCAGTATTGAAGCACTCCTCACACCTGACACAGAGGGGGGTCCGGCTCGGTCCAATGTACGCACTTCACCTGGTGCTGCCTAAAACCACAGTCCACTATCGCCTCCAGTCACAGCAGCTAGATGCGGGCGGCCATCGTCTGTTGCGAAAGCGCCGCAAGGAGGTTGGCAGCAGGTAGGGTTTCCCGGTCCTCACCGCCACCGCCGTGGGCAGGTTGGGTCCCAGGAGACGTAGCGCTTCAACCACCAGAGGGCGCCCAGGACCACACAAGCGCCTATCCCGTACACCACCAGTAGCAATGACAGCACTTGGAACACTCCGGTGTTCAGGTAGGTCTACTGACCTTGCGCCGCCAGATTGCAGGAGGGGGGACCCAGCGCGGTCCGATGTATACCGCTGAGCCACCTCGCCCAACTTCGCAGAGCCCAGGTCTGCTGCTGCCGCCGGGAGCCGACTTCAGGCGCGAGCGTCCATTTTGCGTGCAGAGGATGCCGCATGCACACACAGGAGCCGGCAGGTTCGCACAGTCACCACCGCGGCCCCAGTCGACCCAGAGGCACAGCGAACAATGCGGTCCAATGGGCACCGCTGAGCGGCCGTTTCAACCACCTCGCCCGACTTCTCAAAGCCCAGGTCCGCCGCTGCTAGCTGACTTCAGGCGCGAGCGTCCATTTTACATGCAGAGGACGCTTCGCGCGCACACCGGAGCCGGCAGGGTCGCACAGTCACAACCTCTGCCCCAGCAGCCCCAGAGGCACAACAAACATCCCAACTGATGCGGGAGAGCTTCTTACGCTGGATTCACCCAAACAGGTGCGTGTTGGTGAACGAAGGCAGGAGAAATTGGCAGGCATGGGGGATTAACGGCTCCGGCTTCACAGATCCCTGTCCGCCATGTTGGCCAGCAAGCCACGCCCCTCCAACAAATTTATAACTTCTATAATACTATTTTTTTACATACAGTAAGCAGTGAGCAGGAATTGCTCTACTCTCTACTGCTAACACATCCAGCAACCGCGATACCGCCTGTAGGAGGAGAGGAGCTTCATGATTAGTGTTGGCGGCGGGCGGGAGAGGAGCCGCCAACATCGCTTTATCTTCCCCAGGGAGGTGCCGCGACCGGACCGGAGTAGGGGCTGGAGCAAGAGCTTGAGCTCACTTGCCTTCCACTTCCCCATAGAGGAGCCTAGTGCCTGGCCCGGGTTGTGACGGAGCCTGGAGCCCAGAGATTAGAGACCGGTGACTGAAGATGGGAGTCAAGTGAGGCAGGGGGACCGGTCATCTGAGCTAGAGCTAAAGCGGAACTTGCCACTGCAGGTTCGCTCACTCATTCACAATCTGCTCATCCCTGCTTGCTTGTCTGCTCCCTACCGCTCCCTCCTGCACACATCAGTTTCTCCAGCTGCCTGGCTTAGCCGCACGCGACCGCTGGGCCGAGTGCCGACTCGCGGTTCTGTGCGGTGCCGTGCAGCTCCCACGGTTCTGGCATCACCTGCACAACCTGCACAACAACCTCATAGGCGCTGGAGAGGCGGAGGCGGCGGTGAGTAGCAATATATAGCACAACATAGTACAACACAGGCTACCACAGCAACAAGGAGGTGTGGTGGAAAGGAGCTTCACGTTTACCCATCCACCTATCCACGCATAGTCATCAGCAGCAGGCAAAAAACGGTAGGCCAAGGGTCAAACGCAATAAGCATCAAAACCTTGTGTGATCAGCTGCTGAAGTGGGGATTGGTCTGGAAGACACAGGCCTTAGCGTGCAGAAAAGGAAGATAACTGTCCAGCAGTAGTAGTAACTGACAGTAATCGAGAGACTGACAGTGAATAGCCAGCAAACAGCCAGGCAATAGAGAGCTGCCAGGGAGCAGGCAGCAGACAGCGGGGAGAATAGAAAGAAAAGAGAAAGCGGTCACCCCTACTGGCCCAGTGCGTGACGGGCGTGGTCAGTTAATCAGTTAATCAGTAGTGAACCCTGATCTCATTGTCCTCCCTCCACTCCAGTGCGTCTGGCCCTGCAACCCCTACGCTGCCTATACGGACTCTTCGAAGGCCCAAGACGGGGTACCTTGGCTTTTTGCTATAAAACCAGACAAAGCAAAGAATGTGATCAGGGAAGCAGAGGAGCGCAGCCCCGCAAAGGAAAAAGAAACAGAAAGAAAAGCTAGAGATACCCACTGCTGACACAGTTCGGATACTTGACCTGTCGCCAAGTGCACCTGGAAGCACTATAGCCTGCACCTCCCATCTGCACTCGCAGGAAGCTGGCTTCGCTCACTACAAATTATCTCGTTTTCAACCAAAAATAACATAAAAATGTGCCTTCCTAAAAGACGCAGGGGCAGCCGTCTTCTCGAGTAACACAAAAATCAAGGGACTTTCTATCCCTTTGAGCCCCACAGTGACCATTTGCAAGGGCAGCTCAGGCGGCAACTTTGAGATAGGCAAGCCACAAATCAACAAAGCCATAGACATAAGTAAGTTTGATGCACTGGAACCATCACAGGGGGGAGGCGACCCTAATATAATTACGCTGAGCAGTCTAGGGGTTCCACCTTCAGTCTTGGCTGCTGTTGGGAGTACTCATATTACGACCGTATTAACACACCTAGAGATATTGAGTGACTCTGCAGTCAATCCTGCAGCCTTCCCCCATGTCAGTCCAGACTTTACGTCCAAGCACATTGACTCACCAACAAAGACAGGCACACAGGGCAGCCCAAGTGATACAGCGGAAGGGGGAGCGGCCATTTCTGCTATTACACCATCTTTATCACAAGAGTACCCACCACATTGGGGAGACCTTGCCCAGCACTTACACTATGGGCAGAGCTGGACTAGGCCTTTGCGATGCGATGAGGACGCTTGTGCTGTGGAGAGGGATCTCTCCTTTTTAGAATCAAAAGAATGGGAAAATATGCTCTCATCATATGGCAAAGATGGTCCCGATCATCCCAGGTCCTCACCGGCCGCTAATGAGAGGACGAAGGAGGACCTCAAAGAGGAGACGGCATGGGCCACAGCTCTGGACATTTTACAAAGGTCAGCTGATGCCATGACTTGTCAAGCCAACAAAATGGACATACAAATCAGCCTTTTGAACACACTGGCGGTGTATGTCGCTAACATAGACGATAAAATCACTAATCTAAATAACTTGATTAGACGGGCCCAAGCAGACACCGACCTCCCGCCGCAAAGATGCGATTGCTCACCAATAATTGAGAAACTAAGCACGCTTCCAGAGATGATGGCAAACTTGATGGCGGATCTAAAAGATATCACAATTGCAAAGCCTCTCCTCCCAAGCATAAAAGATGGCGCCACAAGCCCCGCCAACAAAGATAAGGTGGCGGCAAACTTAAGGGTTAGGGGGGCCGGAAGCAGGACCATGTCCTCATCCCCGGAAACATCGGCCATTGGCAATACTATGAACAACTTACAAAAATCCTCTGCCGCGGGCAATGCAGAGCTCATCTCATCATCCCATTTAGATCAGGATATGGAAGATCCCAAGGGCAAGGGGAAAAAACTAAGAAAAAGGAAAGGCCGCAACAAGATTCACCGGTCTAAGCAAGATCTGAGTCTCTACCCTTTATTCAATACCTATAGACGAGCAGCCTCAACCGGGCACAAATATCAAATAAGATCAGATGAGGCAACCAAGGAATCAGAGATCAGAACAATTTCATCTGGCAACGTCAAACAAAATCAGTCTGGCTCCCCATCCATTGAGAAGGAAAAGGATGTTGCCAGGGTTGACCCTGAGCATACGAGAAAAGGGGGGAAAACAGAGCCAACTATTAACATTCAATTGGAACATTCGGACCCCAAGTCTTTGCCAAGGGCAGAGGGCCATAGGTTCACCAGGCTTATAGAGCTGCCTGGCAGCACCAAAATACCAAATCAGGCCCAAACCAGCAGATTGCATAAAGATTATCTGGGCAACTTTACTACACTTGCGCAGGGCAAGGGAGGCAAAGTGCCAATCAGCCACGGTGTAAATCAAAAGAGTCAAAAGAGCCCTAGAATACTGAACACGTCGACTTCCACACCGATGCACAAAGTAACGAAGGAGGTAACCCTCGGACCCTTGGCAGGAATTGTCCCAATGGACTGTACGCCAGGGCCGGAGACACTATCTGAGCCTCCTGAGGTCCTCTTTCATGAAGTTACAACTTTCACGCTCTTTTATCCGGAGTATAAGTCCAAAGGTAGTTGCGACATATTAAGCCGTGGAAACATCATGAAACTGATATAAGCTATAGGCCTGTCAAACGCTGTAACATCACAAGACATCACCTCAATAGAATCTATTGCACCAGGACAGGGTCAAATAAATGAAACCATGAAGGTCTCCTGGCGATCGATTGAGGCAATGAACAAATTCTTAGGGCACACGGAAACCTTTAAGCAGTGGGGTATTACCATACTTCCCGGTAGGGATCCAGTCTACCCACACGTTCTGCAGGAAACCGGAGCCATTAAGCGCCGTAGTGCAGGGCAAAGAGCGGTCTACTCGGTTCTGAGGAGTGCCCGGGATAAAAGTCCCATCTCCGATTCAAAAGAAAAAATAGCAAGAGAGGGTCAACACACAATAAACAGGTGACTGGAACAGGCCTGCACATGGTCATGTTTGGGGGGATCATTAAACTCAACCCGGCTGCTACGCTGACAAAACAACGACCAAATGGTCCAAGAAGCTTGCCCATTAAGGATCTGCTCTTGGAACATAAATGGGCTATCGAACAAACTGGGGGACGATGCCATGACCTCCTACCTACGGTCATTTGATATTATATTGCTGCAAGAGACATGGCTCGCGGAGCCGCAGCATCTGGAAGGGTTTAAAACTCACCACACTCCAGCTTTGAAAACGAAATTCTCCGGATGAGGCAGCGGAGGCCTAGCCATTTACATATCATCAAACAACGCAATCACCTCATGGAACCTCGCAAGCTCTTCCCATTCTCTCTAGTCTGTGGGAATTTCTTTCAGCACATACAAAGGCCAGCCCAGGACCATAATCTTATTGAATGTGTACATCCGCCCTAACTCCACGTCCAGGCAAACCCTCTCAGATGAGGTGATAGCGATGGTGCTGGGAATGAGATCTGGATTCTCGGACGCAGATATCATACTATCTGGAGACTTTAACATGTGGCTAATGTCTGACCTACAAAAAAATGAGGTAATCAAATCACAGGATCGCGACTGGGCCATACCACCGCAGGACCACCCCGGATGGACCAAGGAGGACCCGAAGGGCCGTACCTTACAGGGAAATTTAGAACATCTTGGTCTTAGAACCCTTAACGGGCACTTCTTTCCTGACAAGCCACCTGGCCTCTCATTTTTATCAAAAATTGGTGCATCCTTAATTGTCTATACTTTCGTCAGCCTTCCCCTCTTGAATCAAATCTCCGGCTTCGGGTTTGGCAACAGACTAGAAAGCGACCACAGCCCTCAAGAAATACTGCTTAGCACTAGGCTGGTACAACATGCTAAGGCAGGGGCACAATCTTTCAAAAGCTTTACGATCAATTTAAAACGTATTAAGGGCTCGGTCAAAAACCTAAAGCAGGTAGCAATGGAGGCAAAATACATGTTTGAGAACACCAGCACAACAACTGAAGATCAAATTGTAAATTGGACAAACTTCGCGAGGAAGCTGTCAGCCACACACGCAAAACCAATAATGCATGTAAAAGCGACAGGGACCCAACAGTTGACCTCTTGGGATCCTGTGATACGATCGGCGGAAAGAAGCATGAACCGGCTATGGAGGGAACTAAAAATAAAGCCAATGGACCCATCAACTATAACCAAACTGAGAGAAGCTCGAAGACATTTAAAGACTGTAAAAAGAGAACATCGAAGGGCTCATTGGAACTCATTTTGGGCCAAATTACCCCTCAACATCAGGACAAACAACTCTGCGAGGTTCTGGTGCACTATAAACAGTCTTGGAGGCTGTGTCCAGAAAGCCGCCTCATCAAACATACTGGAGTCCGGTGGTTCTTCTTTCTGAACAGTCACTTTAATGATCAACAAACCCTCACCTTTAATCAGGTAATTGGTATAGAGGGCGGCAATGCAGCAACAGTGGCTATCTTTCCTCCGGAACACTTTCACAAAGCACTAATCAGGGAAGAGCATTTCCATAAAGGCCTAGCAACCGAAAAGCATACAGACAGACAAATCTATGTCAACAGCATTGAGCACAGTACAGTCCCGGTGGACCAAAACGAAAAGCAGTCCAAAAAGGGTAGGAAAGATCTCGACAGAATTGAGCACAGTTCAGTCCTGGAGGACCAAATTGAAAAGCTGATCAAAAAGGGTCGGAAAGATGGGGCCCCAGGGCCTAGAGGCATTCCTCCAGCCTTGTTTAAGGAAGATCCAGCCTTCTGGGCCTCCAAGTTAGCTCCACTCTTCACTTCCATCTTAGAAAAGCATACCATCCCACCCTCTGGGCAAGGATCAATTCTTGTTCCAATTTTTAAAGGAGGGGACAACAAATCTCCAGAAAATTATCGGTTAGTTGCCCTAATTGACAACGAGGCAAAGTACTTTGCAGGGATGCTGCTTAATTCTCTTCGGGAATGGGCAGAGGAACGCTCAGTAATCCCTCCAAACCAAACTGGATTCACAAAAGACACTAGCACTATGGTTAATCTCATGGATCTCTCTTGCTTGATAGATCAGGCAGAGTCTAGCACCAGACCGTTCTACATGGGATTTATAGACTACAAATCGGCGTTTGATAGGGTCAACAGGGCCAAGCTATGGCAGAAGCTCTCCTTATTGAACATAACAAATGGATTACTAAGAGCAGTACAGCTACTACATCAGGACACATGGGTCAGGATCAAAATTGGTGACGGTTCTAGACCAATTTTAACAATGCAAGGACTCAAACAAGGATGCGTCTTGGCCCCCACACTTTTCAACTTATTTTTATCGGATTTCCCAGAAAATTTAAATACAGTCAACTCGCATGCTCCCAAACTAGGCAGCCTACAGCTGTCAAACCTATTATACGCCGACGATGTGGTACTTCTAAGCAACACAAAGATAGGTTTACAAAGGCTCTTGGATGCAACTGCCACATACTCAATTAAGAACGAGCTTCAGATAAACAATAAGAAAACTAAAATCTTGGCGGTTCATCCGGGAATGCCCAAGAAGTTGGCATGGGTCTTAAATTCAGAAAGCATCACAGAAACCAATTGCCAAAAGTACTTAGGAGTCCTCTTCAACAACAATGGAAGATACAAAAGCCATTTGGGAGAGCAAAAAAATAAAGGAACAGCGCTAGCATTTGCACTTAGCTCTATCCACAGGAAATTACTCGGCCCAACATTCGCTCCAACACTTCAGGTGGCACAAGCAAAAATCATCCCAACTTTAACATACGGAAGCGAGGCGTTAAAAGGGCTGGACAGTGGCCAACTTGATAAAATCATTGCAAAAATCTTTAGAACAGTCTTCCAGCTACAATCAAATACGTCCCCGGCACAAATCAGGCTGGAATTGGGAATCTGCAAACAATTACTGGGCAGAATGATGACTTTCCTGGTGAGCTGCCACAAACTGAGGATATCAAATGAAGGCAGCCTAGCGCAACATCTATGGGCAAACCTGAAAACAAAACGATGGCTAGCGGGGCATGGCTACTTGTCAAGCGGGTTAAATACCTTAGGCCTGAGCAAAGTATGGGATCTACACGTTAGCCAAAATGAGTTCAAAAGGCTAGCAAAAATAAGCGCAAAAAGGCTCTCCTCTATGGAAGACAAGGCAAGTCTTGCAAGAAGAAGCCACGGCTGGATGACTCTTAGATCATATGAACAGTTGACATCTCAGAGTTATCTAACTTTACCATTCAGTGCACGCACTAAACTCTGTTTCTTAAAACTAAGATTAGGGGTGATACCCTTGTCCTGCCACCTTCCCAAATGGAAAAGAGATCAAGCTCAGGAACCATGTCGGTTCTGTGGTTATCATAGGGAAGATATAATTCATGTTTTATGCCTGTGCCCAAGCCTCATGAAGGAAAGAAGGTCCCTCCTACAGAGGGGCTGGAACAATAAGGAAGTCAGATCATGTAGAGCTGCAGTATTGGCATGTTTTGACCCATGGAACACAAACTTAAACTGTGCACTGGTAAGGTTTATGAACCGTGCAGCAAAAACATTGGTGGAGGAGCTAAGTCAACCGCCACCTCAGGTAGTGACTCAGATTTCAGGATCACTACAACAGCTGGACAAGCTTCCGTGTGGACATTTAGATGCATGAAAATCTGCTGGAAACCTCAAAACAAAACTGCTACAAAAAAAAAAAAAAAAGGGAGATTGTCGTATAGGCTGGCTAATTCTGGGACTTAATATACAATCTCACGACCACAAAGGCCCCTAAGGGATCATCATCACAGGCATTTTTGGGTAGTGCAATTACAAGAGAGCTCGGACATGTGGGGGGCCGGGCGCTTTTTTTTTTTTTACAGGAATCGGGGTTCAATTTTATAAAATTCACCAATGTGTTACATTTTATCTTTTGCACTTGCAAAGTTTTTTTTTCAAAATCATGCAATAAAGTTATATATATATATATATATATATATATACAGTAATAAGCATCTTTGTGAAAAAAATTATTAATTTGTTCTACTTATGTATTTTAGACTGACGTTCGTACAGTGGATTCACACGCCAACAGCGTAGGTACGCAACCAGTGCGCGACCTTATGTATAAAGAAGATATTTATCATAATGAGACAACAAAACATCTTTTATACTATTAGAAGCAATCATACAAAACTATATTTAGCAAAAAAAAGTTTTAAAAAATTACCGTAAACTATTATATACAAATCTTCTTTTTCTATTCATAATTCTGTAATATAATATCACACTGTACAAAATTAGGGACAATAGAACAATATTACAATTTTGTAAATTCAAATAAATAACACTAAAATATTGAATATATATATTTTTAAATAGTGATTTTAATTAATTTAAAGGTTTTAAAAAATAAATAGAAAATCTTCCAAAAAAAGAAAAAAATAGTTACAAACATCTTCTAATTAATAAAATTGTTTAAAAAAACCTCAGAAATTCACTGAAAAAACAGAGGTTTGAGGGATTTTATAGTTAGTAATTAGCATTTGAAAAACCTTAGAATTTCACTGACAAAACCATAGGTTTCAGGGACGTTATAGTTAGGAATTAGCATTTAGAAAACCTTAGATATTCACTGAAAAAAACCACAGGTTTCAGTGACGTTATAGTTAGGCTGACATTTCGCTCACATAAATCCAGAGAAATTCATCTGTTATAGTGAGCTGAGCCAAGTATAACTCGTGCCCCCACAATGCACTGCTGATGACAACACATATTACATCACTCATGACATGGCCAGTGACATCACTGATGACATCACTGATGACATCACTGATGACATCTCAAATGACACCTCAAATGACATCACTGATGACATCTCAGAGAAGAGGTCTTTGGGGTCACAGGACCCGGGTGGAACAAGCAGTTCTTGATTACCTTGCCTAGTGATACTGGATGCAGAAACACATGGAAATGTACGTCATCGGGGGCACCAACGATGCACTTCAGTTGGTCCATCAATGAACGGCAGTGATAGCAAGACGGTTTCTGCCACACAGTCAATACCACCAAACAGGGGATACAGCAAGGCGCGGGGTCATTTCTGACATCAGTCACAGGTGCTGTGGATTGCCCTCTTGTTGAAGGAACGACTGAAGGGCTCGGTGGCCGGGCTCGCTATCAACAAGCCTTGGCTGGGGCAAATGGAGTTTCAAGGGACTTATTGGGGTGCTCCTCCACTTCTCTGTGTCACCACCTGGACGGACCCAGCGGCAAGCACTCGGTTGCTGCTTCGGACATGGCCTGTGGTGTGCAGGGGAATGGTTCCACCAAGCTTATGGATTTCCTGTTTTTTTGGCTTAGTCAGGCAGGCCTCATGGTTTTCTGGAGTTCAGCTGCAGAATAAGTCAGTTTTGGTGTAGGAGTCAGAGACAACAAGCAGGTCAGCAGGGTTTGTGTCAAGTTAGTCACACGTCCTCTTCTCTTTGCCCTTTTTGGCTCTTTGATGTCCTTTTTCTTCTCAGATCAGCAGGATCTAAAGATATGTGCCTAGGGGTGCCTCTTAAATACTGAATTTAGGGGTGTTAGAGGGAGTGTCAGGTAGTAGCCAACGGGCTACCTACCTTCAGGGTGACTACACCCTCATATGACCACTTCAGTTGGGAAGTGGGAATAACCATGACCCTGGTTGGTTAATTCTCTGCAAGACAAGCTGGAGGAATTGGAAAAGTGCAGTCAACATCTCCTGCCCCACCTCAGGGGTGGTGCTGGCTGAATGGGGTCCCATCTCCTATTCTAACTAATTTTCCTGCCTGCCCTTCCACCAAAAGGGGAGCAGGACAGGGAGGTTGGCATCCTCCACTAAATGGAGATGCCTGGATTGCATTTCAAAGGCGGCATCACCTTTGAAGCTTCCTGCCTTGTGAAGAACCGGGATTTAAACCCAGCGGCGCAGGGGACATGCCCGAAGTCTTCGGGTCCACCTGTCTTAGAGTACAGAGACACGGGATTCTTCTGTTGACATCAAAGATCAAATTGTATTAGCTGCAGCCAGTAACAGAGGTCCTAGAAGTACAACACGGTGTATGTTCTAAGGAGACTGCTCAACATAATAGAGCCAAAAACCACGTTCCTGGCTAGCATCAATTACTCACAAATCTGACCAATCAGAGGATGATATTTACAGAGGCATCACATAACGACAAACCCACTTTCAGTTATCCAACCCATCGCCCATGACAAGGTAAAAATCCAGCATTCTTGCTCGAACAGGCCGGACGGCCCATCATAAAAGACCTCAACCCAAATCAATAATTAGGCCATAAGGCCATAAAAGGAAGGAGCAGAAACAGATGAGAAGCAAGATAGAGGGGTGTGTGCGTGTGCCATAGAATCAATAATGTCCTGCTCTTTGATCTCTATCTGACCAGCTGCTCAACAAGTTTAGCCTCGGGCAGCAGGGTCAGTTGACTCAGGTCAAACAGGAGTCAACACGAACTCAAGCTAAGGTGTATGCGTCCCTAGAGGCTCGTTTGGCCAGTCATCCCGTAGTCATTAGCCTATGTGAGGGCAACCACAAAATGGCGGTTATGCACAAAATGAAACCCAAGGGTGCAGACTAGATCGTCAAATATACAGTGAATCCATCGGTGTAGCATGACGAAAACGCTTACGCATACCGCACTTGTCAGTCGCGGTTCGCTGATACCAGAATCATCACGATACGACAACCTTCATTGAATGGGTTCAGAATTCACGGAACCACAGACCCTTCTTTTGCCCTTACATAGGCAATAACCTAAACTCACGTCAATCTGAGTCCAGGTCTATATTCATCAGATCATTGAGATGTTGCTGTAGCATCATCCTGGTACTTAGTAACTCTCTCTGGACAGGTCTCCTTGAACACGAGGTAGCAAAAAGGCCACAGATAGCAGGAGCACACTGTATAAAAAGACAGAACAGGAAAAGGATAGCTAATACCATTCCAATGACCATCAGAATCTTCCATCCCCAGGTGGATAACAATCCCCAGAACCATCCCATTAACGACCAATCTCCTTCGTCCACATGTATGGACTCGGAGAGCTTATGTAGCTTGGAGATGGCTTGGAAAACTGTGAGAGCGTTGTCTGGAATGAAAACACAACAGCTTGATTGGATCAATTTACAGACCCCTCCTCTATCTGCAAGTATGACATCTAACGCAACTCTGTTCTGAAGAGTCATAAGGCGATCCGACTGGAGCTCAGCAGTCAAGTTACTAAGGGCGCCGGCAGTCTCGACTATGGTGGACTCAACTACTCTCGTCAATTGCCGTATGTTCCTGCTGTTAACCATAGGTCCCCAAAATGGCAGAAAACCCTTCGAGAAATCTCCCAATTCTTGTCCTGCGGTATCTTCCTTTCTGAAGACACCTCTAACGACTCTCATCTTGTGGTAATCTGCCGCAGCTGTAAATGTAGGGGGTAACAAGAACGAGACAAAACATGTGCCCGAGAAATCAGGGGGCAACCATGTATACGCTCTGTCATGGCAAATGAAGTAGGTACCCTTAGCTGCTAGAAATGGTGGGGAAGTCTGGGATGCAAAAACATATGTCTCAATGCAAACACTCTTCCCTAACTGAGCTCTAGGATTCTTGCCATTACCTTGCAGACAGTAATGACCCTGATGGGGTACTATCCAAATCGGAGAGGATCTCTTCGCTCGCTGGTTCCCACTCAGACTAGCTCCATATCCAGTAACGTTCCATCCAATATACGCTAGCGTCTCATCTCTCGGGATAGTCTCATAAGAGCCTATTCCTCTAATCATGTCGACTATTCCCTTGACCAGAGCACTATTCTTCAGATTATCCTTCACAGAACGTAGGGGGTTGACTTCATGGGCATAAATGAACATTGTTCTGTATGCCTAACACAGAACCATTGTAGCTAAATGGCAGGACCAGGTAAGGAATACCTTTATCGGTAGTATGGGGCATAAGGCCACACACCCAACAATTAGTTGTGTTCACTACTAGCTGGTGTTAGTGCAGAAGCTGAATTATTAGCGAATTCCATTCTACTAATGGACTCGTGTTCGGGCAGAGGGTGAAAAGAATGCGAAGAAACAGTAGGAGGAGGCATGGGTTGTGCAGTGGGCATGAATGTTACTTGAATAGAGAATGTCACATATCCAATTAAAAACATCATTAAACTAAACAGTATAAACAGACATAATATTAAAAAACGTTTTCTACTCATTATTATACACATTTCGTTCTTGAAGCTCATTCTTTTAGTAGGTCTCTCCATCCCAAAAACTCCATCCTCTAACCGTGCTGCTCGCGGCGGATGGGTGTTCCGTGCTAAGGAATGCGCCTGTCGGTCCAGGGAACACCCTTAGACCAACCAGAACCGTTGACCTAACGTCTTTGGCTTGCACTCCAAGGACTTGGCACCGCGACCCTACAGCTGAACCCGGATGGTGGTTCGAAAAACAAAAATCAAAATAGTTTCTCGGAGGGGAGCTAACCCTAAAAAAATAGCAAAGAAGGAACTTAATTTGTTATTTGTCCCGCGACTCTTGGTCGCAAATTATAATGCTCTTTGCCAGGCAATGTCTGTTCTCGGAAAAGTAGCTCAGGTTTAACAGTGTTCAAACGGTTCGATGGAGGCACAGCTTCTTGAAGAAGATTATCGCTTTCTGGCTCAGTGTTTGTTCCAATCAAACGGGCATCGCTGAAAGGCAGAAAACGAGGCACGTTCTCAGTCTCAGAATCAGGAAGTCCTTTTTGGACCCACCGGTCGTACGGCAGAGGCAAAGGGGCCCTCTTACAATGTACGCCGTGAATCCAGTTCTTTTTACTGTGCACTCGTACCGCAGAACGGGTAGACAATAACACTAGGTAAGGTCCTGTCCAGCGGGGCTGCTCGTTCTTGGTTCGCTGAAAATTCTTCACGAGCACCCACGCGCCAGGTTCAATGGTGTGCCCTGGATCTTCAGAAACCTGTGGCAAAGTATCATGAACCTGTTGATGCAGAACACGCAATTTAGCCGTCAATTCGTACAGGTAGTCAAGCAATACAGGGTGTTCTATCTCACTAAATTTTGTCAGACGCGGCACTCCCCAAATATTTGCCGGGTGACCAAACACAACCTCATAAGGACTCAGACCCATTCGCGAATGCACAGTCATTCTTGTGGACAGAAGGGCTAACGGCAAAGCATCAGGCCATTGTAGACCAGAGCTCGCTTGAATTTTGACCAATTTCAATTTTAACGTGCTATTGTAGCACTCAACTAGACCAGCTGACTGGGGATGATTGGCAGCGTGGAACTTCTGCCGGATTCCTAACCCATCACACACTCTCTTCATCACTTGACCCACAAATTCGCTCCCATTGTCACTCCAGACCATTCTCGGCAACCCATACCTAGGGAAAAATTCCTTAATAAGGGCTTTAGCTGTGGACAAGGCAGTATTGTCCTTCAAAGGGTAGGCTTCCACCCATCTAGAAAAAGAGCAAACAACCACTAAGACATACTTCAGGTTGTTGCACCTCTCCATGTGGATGAAATCTAGCTGCAAAGCCTCAAACGGATACGTGGGAGGAGCAAAATGACCGGCTGGAGTTGGAGTTCCCTTACCAGGATTGTACATCAAACAAACCATACAGTTCTTGACCACATTCTCTGCACACTTAGGAATTCCAGCATTTTGCCATACTGGGGCCAACAACTTACAAATCCCTTTCACACTGATATGGGCCATTCCATGTGCCATCGTAACCACTGGAAGTACATACGCATCAGGCAACAACCATCGCTGATGTTCTGACAACTCAACCCAACAACCATTCGAGTCCAATTTACCCTTGCTTTCTCTCCATTCATTCAACTCTTTCTCTGTAGCTTCAGCTTGGATGGATTTCACACTCTCAATCGTATCTTCACACATACTTCTATCTGGAATCCATCTCGCCGAACCCGCAACATACATTCGACTCATCACATCTCTCGCAGTCTCTTTCGCGACTTCATCTGCAAACGCATTACCACGACCAACATCATCCGTGACTTTCTTATGCGCACTGCATTTCTCGATCGCAACTTGCAACGGCAGAGTAAGAGATTCAAGAAGTTCATTCACCAATTGACCATGTTGGATCTTGGTCCCATGCGAAGTCAGAAACCCACGTTCTCTCCACAATCGTCCAAAGCTAAGAGCAACACTGAACGCATACTGGCTGTCAGTGTACACAGTCACTCTTTTCCCTTTCGATAACACACACGCTCTTGTCAATGCAATCAACTCTGCCGCTTGTGCTGAATTATGTGGGATACGAGCAGCTTCAACAATCGTATGCAAAGTCGTAACCGCATATGCCGCAGTCGTATCACCATTCGGAAGATTGAAGCACGAACCATCAACCCATAAAGTACCATCACATTCCGCAAGAGCAGTGTCCCTAAGGTCTATCCTCCCTTTCGTTTCTTTCTCAGTCCTAAGATAACAATCATGCTGTTCGGTATCATCTGTCTCAGTTGAGATCGGCAACAACGTGGCTGGATTCAACGTGTTGCATCTCTTTATATGCACATGACTTGCTAACAAGGTCAATTCGTAACCTGACAACCGAGCACTAGTTAAATGCTGTGTCTTGGTACGGTTAAACAAGGTATCCACTGCATGTGGAACCATCACAGTCAGTGTATTGTCCATCACCAAACCAGCAGACTGTCGGATTGAAACAGCCGCTGCCGCTGTAGCTCTCAAGCAACTCAGCAACGCTCTAGCTACCGGATCCAAAGTCGACGAAAAATAAGCACATGGACGTTGCTTATCGCCAAACTGTTGAGTCAAAACTGACAATGCACATCCCTCTCTCTCGTGGACATACAATGTGAAGGGTTTACTGTAATCGGGAGTACCCAACACAGGAGCCGAACACAGCGCATCACGCAATTCTGAAAAACTCTTCTGACATTCGTCAGTCCAAGGAATAGGATTCTGAGTATCCTTAACAGTAAGAGCTATCAAAGGTTTTGCAAGCAACGAAAAATTAGGAATCCACTGTCTACAGTACGATGTAATACCTAGAAACGCATGCACTTCTCTCTGTGTCGTAGGCACACTCATTTTCGCAATCGCTTGAATTCTTTCTGGGGTCAATCTTCTTCCCTCCTTCGATAAGAGGTGACCTAAGTAGGTAACTTCTTGTCGGCAATACTGCAACTTTGAAAGAGAAACCTTAAGATGGAAATCAGATAAGTGACGTAACAATGACAGAGTAGCCTCTCTACATGTCTCTTCATTGTCAGCAGCAACTAAAAGATCATCAACATACTGAATGAGGGCAGCACCATCAGGTAAAACCAACAAATCAAGTTGCGTCTTCAAGGCTTGACTATAGATCGATGGACTCTCACAATAGCCTTGAGGAGCGCGTTTAAACCGGAAACTTCGGCCTCCTAAAGAGAAGCCAAAAATATCTCTACTCTCCACGGCAATTGGGATGCTGAAGAAAGCATTCTTCAGGTCTATCACCGAAAACCACGTGGCTGTGGCCGGAATCAAAGTCAGTAAAGCGGTGATATCAGGCACGACAGGGAATTGCGGAACAACGATCTTATTCACCTCGCGAAGATCGATCACAAACCTATATACAGGAGGCTGAGAAGAATCAATTCTCTTCAGAACAGGCAAACCGGACTATTGCACACATTACCTCTCGTTTCCTCAATCACACCTTTCTCAATCGGATCAGAGATGATCGCCAAGAGTGCTTTTTCACCATCACTTGAGATACGATACTGTCGGATGCGTGGCAATCTAGCATTCGCCTTCAATGTCACAACATATGGCGGTATCTCCAAAAGACCCACATCATTAGGACCAGTAGCCCAAAGAGAATCAGGAAGAGAAGACAATTCAGCTGGAAGTTGCTCTTTAGCCAAATACATCGGAGAGATCACTCTCTTTCCCAATGTAAGCTGTACTCCTGAAGGAGAACAATAAAGCGTCGCATACAATCTCTTCAACAAGTCCAATCCCAACAAGTTCTCACCACAACCTGTCATCAGAATGAGGGGTGCTTCGAATTCACAAGGTCCGACAGAAAGAGACAAAGGACTAGAAATCGGATTTCTAACCGGGGCACCAGAAAAACCTACTGAAACATTCGTTAAGCCAGACAAAGGTGCGCCAGGGAGTTTAGAGTGCATGATAGAACTCTTCGCAGCACCAGTATCCAACAGAAAAGGCTCTGACACACCTGATGCAATCACTTCAACATAAGGTCCACTCTGATCTACTAGAACTGAAACAACTCCCTCTCTTTGTCTGTGGCTGTCCTAACAATCATTACCTTCCTTATCCTCTCCTTCAACGTAATAACCGTCCGCATAATACTGAGCCGTCCTACCAGACGCGCCATTCTGTTGATCAAAACAATTCATCGAATTTTGCGTAGGCAAGGAACGCGCAATCTGAGACATACCACGTCCTCGACCTCGCGGTGCTTGTTGAACACCTCGACCTCTCATACCAGCAACACCATTCGTGCGCTGTAATAAAATCGGGCAACTATTCTTGAAGTGACCTTCTTCTTTGCAATACGCACACTGATTAGGACCTACAGGAAAACGCTGTTGAGAAGACTCGAACCTTTGCGAGTTTCTCTGATATTGTTGGTGTTGCTGATAATCACGCTGGGTGTTGCGAGGCGGGTAGGCTTGCTGCGAAAGAACCTTAGTCTTCAATTCTTTGGTCTTTTTATCTGCTTTCTCAATCTCATCCTTATTTCTATTCTCATAGTACTGGGCAGTAGCCAATATCTGTGCTGACGAAGAAACATCCCAGGCACTTTCAGAATCCTTCAACCTATTACACAACTCGGGAAGCAAATTATGCACAAACTTGTCAACGAACAACCTTTGACCACCTTCTATACTCATGTCTTGACCACTATGGTCTGCAAATGTCTCTTCAAATCGAGTGAAAAAGTCGGACACAGTTTCGTCTTTCTTCTGCTTGCATGCAGACAACTTGTCCCAATTGACACGCATAGCAGGCATCAAAGTCTTCATATAATCAATAATTCTACCAGGGAGATCAGCAATCACATTCTCTGGTTTAGCACCACCTATTTGTCTTTCATCTGCGGTTCTAAGATTATTCCATGTATCACCTAATTCCTGCGCATGATCCGTATGACGAATCTTACTCCATATAGGCTGTGGAACAACATTCCCAAATAACATATCTATATCAGCCAAATTCATAATACATGAACCCGCAGTTTGAGATAGCTCCTTATAAAACCCCGTAGGATTTTTACGTGGATCAGGCAGAGTCTGCTTTAGAGCTAGGACTTCGGCACGATTCCATGGAACATGTACCCAAACGCGCTGGAAATGTGCTAGAACAGGTGGATTAGCATTCGCATCACCAGGTCTCCAAACGGGAGGAACCTCACGCATCGGGTATTGACGTGCCTTTCTCCTAACTGAAGAATCAGGCTCAAATAATGACCTAGAAGGAAACTCACTCCTAAACGACAACAATGTCGCGACTGCTCTATCAACATCAAGACCCACTATAGTTCCTTTTGCAAACTCGGACCGCACACGGAACAACTCATGCGGAGTTTGCCCTACCTCACTATCTTCCCACTGTTCACGAAGGAAAGAACACATCACATCAAATACGTATCTCTGTTTCGGTGCTTCACATTGATGGAAAACATCCATAACACCCTCAAGATCATAGTGCGAAGGAAAGGTAACCCATTTATAAGCCAAGTGATCTAACACTGTCCGTTCATCAGGACCAGGCAATTGACTACGCAATTGCTTACGCTCTACAACAGGAGACATACCCAATGAACCCATTAGAGGAGAAAAAAGACTAGCAACCGCATCAGTCATTCTCCGTTGAGCAGAAGGAGAAGGTGACAAAAGAACAGGAGACAAAGCAGAATGAGAAGGAACCGAAGTTGGAACAGTGACAGAGGGAACAGACAACACAGGTATAGGAGTAGCAGATGAAGGAGGTAGCAAAGACGGCGGCCCTTGAGAAGGCTGCGCCGAAGCAGTAGTAGCCAGTAGAGCGAGAGCTGGCTGTTGAGGAACCACTGGAGGTAAAACAACCGGAGGTTGCGCAACTACAAGTGGCGGAGGTGCGGTAGCACTCTGAGCATAAGGGGGCGGCAAACTTAATAGATGCGACATTAAAGGATCTTTCGCAAGATCTTTCTTTTCTTCTTGCTGTTGAGGCGGCAAAACTGGATAACATTTGTCTACCGCTAATTGACGTTGCCTAAACATCTGTTCGCTTTCTTGCTCTTCCTCATTATCCTTAAACGGTATAGCAGCCTGCACCATCGACATACCTTGTGCACGCTTATTTTGTTTCGCTAACTTAATTTCCTTTTGTTTGGCTTCCTTTCGCCAAAGGCGGAAAGAGTCAAACATTGCCGGCCGGGCTTTCTTTTTGAAGAGTCTAACTTCTAAATTATCTAAAATCTCCGTTTCATAACTACCATATTGGGGCCATTTTAGGACACCATCCTTCCTAGTATATCTAATCCATACATCATTATACGTGATGGGGCCCACGCCGTGTTTTAAATAGAGCTCATAGGTCGGAGTTCCAATCAGAGGCACCGGACACGAGTCCTCCAATCGGGAATCCCTATTACAACCATAACAAAATATCTTTCCAAGTCTGCTAAGACCAGGCATCTTCGCTCACTAGTCTAGCTTCAAACTTCAAGGGAATATCAAAACGATAGCCTCATGAATACATGAGTCCCTCGGCTTTGGGGCCTGCAGGTACCAAATCAAAGCGATCCCGAAGGATACCAAAACAAACTAAGGACTGGGAGACGCTCCACTCATACTTAACTGAAATATTGATGACGTCGCCAGAAGACCCGTCTATCGTCTCGCTTTACAAGTCATAAAAGGGCTCCAAGACAGGGCGACAATCAGGGCAGCAGTCCTTCGTAGCCGTCGGAATGCGGGGAACTTCGCAGCAAAGACTTTCGGACCACAACGACATACAGGGGTCGATAAAGTGGTAGGCCTCCCTCCAGAATTTTCACACGAAGCTCCTCACGATCTTCAGGCTTGGACCGGTACCGCTGAAGTCGCCCCACGTTGGGCGCCAACTGAAGAACCGGGATTTAAACCCAGCGGTGCAGGGGACACGCCCGAAGTCTTCGGGTCCACCTGTCTTAGAGTACAGAGACACGGGATTCTTCTGTTGACATCAAAGATCAAATTTTATTAGCTGCAGCCAGTAACAGAGGTCCTAGAAGTACAACACGGTGTATGTTCTAAGGAGACTGCTCAACATAATAGAGCGGAGCATCGTCTTTTATGCCAAAAACCACGTTCCTGGCTAGCATCAATTACTCACAAATCTGACCAATCAGAGGATGATATTTACAGAGGCATCACATAACGACAAACCCACTTTTAGTTATCCAACCCATCGCCCATGACAAGGCAAAAATCCAGCATTCTTGCTCGAGCAGGCCGGACGGGCCCATCATAAAAGACCTCAACCCAAATCAATAATTAGGCCATAAGGCCATAAAAGGAAGGAGCAGAAATGGGGAACAACCTTTACAACGCAACTTTTACAACGCACTACCGTTACAACAAAACTGTTACAACGCGAGTGCATTGACAACGCAGGACATTACAACGCAAGTCTTTACATCGACTTGCACTAGATGGCGTGCTAACATTAAAAATAGTGTAGTTTACTATCCCAACACCTTCCCTACTGTTACGTGGACTGGAGTTGGAATAGTAAATTACACTTTTTTAATGTTAGCACGCCATCTAGTGCAAGTCGATGTAAAGACTTGCGTTGTAATGTCCTGCGTTGTCAATGCACTTGCGTTGTAAAACTTTCGTTGTAACAGCATGCGTTGTAACAGCATGCGTTGTAACGTCATACATCCAGCAGAAACAGATGAGAAGCAAGATAGAGGGGTGTGTGCGTGTGCCATAGAATCAATAATGTCCTGCTCTTTGATCTCTATCTGACCAGCTGCTTAACAAGGTACTGGCTCATCAAGTTTAGCCTCGGGCAGCAGGGTCAGTTGACTCAGGTCAAACAGGAGTCAACACAAACTCAAGCTAAGGTGTATGCGTCCCTAGAGGCTCGTTTGGCCACAGTCATCCCGTAGTCATTAGCCTATGTGAGGGCAACCACAAAATGGCGGTTATGCACAAAATGAAACCCAAGGGTGCAGACTAGATTGTCAAATATACAGTGAATCCATCGGAACAACACTTGGAATGGCATTTCAGCCTATAGGAGGTGGAAAGCACCTCTGCCCAGATCAAGCATTGTCTCTCGCCACTGAGAGCAAAGGCTCTCGCCCCATGAGATCAGAAAAGTGTCTGGTGGTGGCAGGCTTGCTAAGACTAGTCAGAGACCATACCAGTGTTTGGTAGGTTTTCAGGGGGCACCTCTAAGATGCCCTCTGTGTGCATTTATTAATAAATCCAACACTGATATCAGTGTGTATTTATTAAGATGAGATGTTTGGTACCAAACATCCCTGGGTACAGTGAAGCCATCATTGTGCTGGGGAGTTCGTAATGATGGGTTTCCAGCTGATGTACTCTCTATGGCTTCCCTGCGCATTTACAATATCCAAGAATGGATTTAGATATTGTAGGGTCATATCCGCTCAGACAGATATGGCCACAAATGTGATATGGTGCACCCTGACATAGGGCTGAAAGACATGCATTAGGGGTGACTTACATATATCCCATGCAGTGTCTATGGGCATGGCACACATGGAGGTGTGCCATGTCGACTGTTCAGTTTTCTCTGCACCAAAATACAGTCTGCAATGGCAGTTTGCATGGTCTTGATTAGGGGTCCCTAGGGTATCACAATTTATGCTGCAGTCCTAGTGGACCCTCTTCTGTCCCCATGACCTAAGTACCAGGGGTACCATTTACTATTGGATTACAGGGGCTGCTGAAGTTGTACCAATAATGGAACAGTTTTTGGGAATGAGCTCTCACAACGGGAGCCAGTGCACTTTCATTTGAAATCACAGCATGTTCCAGGCAAAACGAGACACTTCCCTACATTGTCTGTGTACAATATCTTGCATGTGATGGCTGTGAAGTTTGACATCTAATTTTTGCAGATTGCCTCTATCATCTTCATACCAAAGCATCTTGTCTTGAACTCTCATCCCTAAACATTCTTAGCTGTTATTGATGCATTTTAATCATGACTTGGTAATTCTTTGCAGTATTATTCCAGGCATGGACCTGCCTGTCAATCATCTGAGGGAGTACTTTAGGTGAGTCTGAAATTTCAGGCAGAGTAGTCTCCAGTGCATGAATGTCCTGAAGCACATCAGTTTGTTGCCGGAAATATTGCTATAAAATTGATCATCCCAGTGGCATGAGCCCGTACAACCACCAGCATGCTCTATTATTAGCCGCGGCCATTGCAGGTAAGAGCGGTGGGGTGTTGGGGCAGGGTGGGGGGGATTTCGAGTGACAACCACGAGGGAAAATTAAATAACTAATTAATTTACACTTGTGGCCGTCTTGTCTTCACCTCTGCCATGCACTAATTGAATGCCAGGTCAGCATATCTGACTGTTAGGCTCTATGGTGTGGTAGTAATAGAGCAGATTCAAGAAATGTTCAATAGAAGTGTCTCCAACCAGTCGATCACAAGCTAGCAGTATCTCCCAGACACCTTCAATGTAGCTCACAGCCTTGAGTTCCTATTTTAAATAAGCACAAATTCCTAAATTCCTTTTAAATTTAAGGGAAGCGTATGTTTATTTTACATTATTTTTATCAGGTTGTAGATAGCAGGACCTGACAATGAGCAATGCTCAGTCAGATTTATGAACCAGGGTGAACAACTGAAGCACTGAAGTATTTAACTCTTAATAGTCCTTGTCAACTCACTATTAGAGCTGTGCAGAAAATTATGTTTCTGAATGCTTTTAAATAGGAGAAAATGTAAAGGAAAAGTTATCCGAATGATTAAGTTAACTCTTCATTTAATTTTCTCCAGTTTCAAAACTTTATAAACAACAGACTTCTCACAGTGGCCAGTAGACATGGTTCCATTAGTATAACTGAAAATTAAAAAAAAATTTAATGAGAGAAATGAAAAGTGCAGAAAAATGTTCCATATTATGAATATTTTTGCAGAAAATGTCAACATTTAAAATGTTATGCTCTATATAGCAAAAGGTATGTCCTTTGCTGCAAGCACATACGACACAGGCTCTGAGTCGCCCATGCAAATATTTCCCATTCATATGCACACATGTTCATACAGAGAACACACTCTCACTGACACACATGGCAGCCCTGTCATAGTGTTCCAAGTCAAAGTATTTTGTTTAAACCATAGTGTCTGGCTCTTTAGACATTAGGCTTAAAGTCAATGGGCCCCGATTCACAGAACTAACTTAAGACAAAATCCTAAACTTACTACTTTTGGTATTCACAGAAGGCATTTAGTAGTAGCAAAGTTAGGATTTTGTCTTAAGTCTGTCTTAAGTTTGTCTGTGGGAGCACCAGGACCCCTGAATTATTAATATTTATTTTTAAAACAATAGATGAGCAAATAGGGCCACTCATTTATAATTCACTGCTCCAAACAAGCAGCGCCCCATAATGCCATGTAAGGGCATTATTTGCTTATATATTTGTACCCTGGTGGTGCCCCTAGAAGGGCCACCACTTAATATTTTTTTTATATGTTTCGGAGGGCTTGACTTCACTGTGTGCTGATCCCACAAAGCCATAGGTCCAAGCACACAGAGAAAATCACTCACAAATGTTCCAAAACACTTGAATAACATGAGTTGCTATCACCTTCTTCCATTCTGCTAGTATTGTATGTCCTTCAGTTCTGGGGCCATACTATCAGTATGTCTTGCTTTGCTACTGCTGCAGGTATTAATTAATACTGTTACATTTTTAAGAATGCTAGTTCATAGCCACTTTGCAAGGCTGTTCCCTCTTGTCGTTATTTGTTTTTGTACCCTAACCTTACCCTTTCCTTTGAATCTTTGAATATGTTCCTGAAGTCCTGGGGTGCAGGGTCACAGTGAAGCTTGAGGCAGGGTCAAGGAACACCCAAATGTTGCTAGTAAATAAATGTTACTTACCCAGGGCAGGGCTTGATGAAGAACCATTGGCTATGACTTGCCAAATAGAGGATAGGCTGACAGGGGATGCTACAAATTGGGATGCCCACAAGGCCAAAGTAGCAAATATTAGTGCAGTGAAGCACTCTCACCATTCAGAGTCATTTCCCCTGAGGGTTGCTGGCTGTTGCTCTCTGCCATTTTAGGTGCAGAAAATTGATAGATCCTTGATGCTCTTGGTGAGCTCTTCTGCTATCTGTTGGCATATCTGGGAACGTCCTGCTACAGGCTTAAATTCCAGCTGAAAGGGCAGAGGCACAGAGCCTCATAGAAGGCTTCAATCTTTGTCTCACCTTTGGGAAATTGGTAATACACAGCTCCCAGCATCCTTTAGAGTACTAGCCTGATTGGTAATCAATCAATCAATCAATCAGGCTTGTTAAAGTGTAGCTACTCACCGGTGAGAGCCTCAAGTCACTAGGGGGTACAGGGTGTTAGCTCAGTTGAGTGCTGGGATCATCCAAACAGCCAGGGCTTGAGGTCCTTCCTGAACTGGATACCTTCTTTAACTATGGCATTGGTACAGGTTTTGTCTAGGTAAGTGATTCTTCAGCTGGCTATAGTGGGGTTTTCAACCTACCACTAAAACATTTGCATTTAATGTTCAAAATTTGAGCACCAGGCAATTAGGTTGGGTTCTGTTTTTGGACATCCTCCTGCCTTGGAGTGAAGAGTTATATATTCTAGGCAGCAACACAGCCACCCATGCGGTAGATGCAGCTGTTGCTAGGCCACCACCATATTAGGCTTGCTCCTACTATTAAAAGACTCTCAGACAAAAAAATAAAAGCACAACCTTTTCCTAAATCCATTGAACAGTGGAATCAAGTCATAGAAAATTAGACATGTTGATAGTGCCAGGAACCGGTGAGAAGTTAATTGTAGTCAAGGGCTGACGGGCATCAAGGATCAAACCAGCGCTGTGACGAAAAGATTGAAACCAAGAAGCATCAAGAATCATTTGCACCTTCTCAGAGTTCTGAAGAGCATCATGAGGCTTCAAATATGAGTTACATTGGCAAAGACCTACACTTAGGGCTGTATGGAAGCCAATTTAATCATGACAAACTAGATTGACATCAAGTTCATTTCGCATTGACCCTGATTTTGACAATGCAGAGCAGCGCAGAGTTTTGAGAGAGCAAGGCAAAGATCAAGCAGATAGTCTTGCTTACCGCAGAGGTTCAGCGACTGCCAGTCACAGAACAGAGGCCTGAAACTAGAAACTGCAGCCAGTGCCTGAGAGTTAAGCACTAAGGGGCCGATTACGATGTAGTTCGGAAACTGTTCCAAACGATCGGTCTTGGAATGGTTTCCATCCGAATTAGGTTCTGCGAGTCCGAACGACAGATTACAATGCTTCCCAACATCGTTCTGTCTGACTCACATTGACTTCAATGGGAGCCTGTGTTCGGAAGGAGAACACAGGTTCCCATTGAAAAAAGGGGTGGTTGAGGAAAACCTTGCACCCAGTGGCGGGCACCCCATGGTGCCTGCCACATTGTGCATGGTTTGAAAGACCTTGAGGACCACCACAAGCCCCATCAGGACGCCTCCGGGTGAAGGGGGGCCTGCAATGGACTCCCAAAGATAGATTCTGACAGCCATTTTGTGTCAGGCAGACTGAATTGGAATGGCTGACCGAATGAGTCATTGTAATCGCTCGCTCGGAAAACGTTTCCAAAGAGCTATACGATTCAGTTCTGAAAGACTCAAGCTGTCCAAATGCCTTTTGGAACAGAATTGGACAACCCAAACAGTTTCCAAGCATCGTATTCGGTCATTTGGGAATGTTTATGATTCGACTGGAAACGAGGCTTTCAAATCTGATTCGCCCAATCCAAATCTCGTTCGGAGCATTTCTGAACAACATCGTAATCAGGACCTATATTGGTGGATGGTTTTGGACATGGAAGGGGTGAGTGGCATTTAGTATTACCACTCCAACCTATCCATACTGGGGAAAATGTTGGACACCGAATGGGTGCAATTTATTATTCCACACAAATCTAAACCAATTTTGGGAAGGCATTGAAAATTAACGGTGTTACATTTACTATTCACATTCCAATCCAAACATATTGGGGTAAGGTAGTGGACACTGAAGGGGTGACATTTAGGGCGTCCTTTGGATGTCAGCTGAAAACCCTCAGAGGCTTTCCGACCAACATCCATGGTTTAAACTCTGACCATCTTACTACGAAGAAGGAGGTCAGAGTTTAACCCCTTTGCTGCTAGGCCTTTTACCCCCTGTGCTAAGCCGTTTTGTGGCTACTTGGGGTAGTTTGCGCTTAGGCCCCTGTAACTTTTTGACCACATAAGGTTTCCACTCCAAATTTGCGTCCTTTTTTTCCAACATCATGGGGATTCTAAAGGAACCCAGGGTTTGTGGATTTACCTGGAGGGGACCCAGAAATTAGCCAAAATACAGCTAAATTTTGTTTTTTGGGGGAAAATGCGAAAAAAGGGCTACAGATGAAAGCGTCTGTTTTTTTCCCTGCAAAAGGTATCAAAAAATGGGTTGTGGTGTTGAAATCACCATCTTCCCAGCTTTCAGGGACAAGCAGACTTTTGTCCTAAAACCGCAATTTTTTTACACAGTTTTTGCATTTTTCTGGGACATTGCCTATTTTTGCTATTTTTTGTGCTTTCAACCTCCTTCCAGTTAATGGTAGAAATGGGTATGAAAGCAATAATGGATTCATGAAAGATATACATTTTGGAAAAGTAGACACAATTCTGAATTTAGCAAGGGGTCATTTGTGTAGATCCTTCAAGGTTTCTTTATGGAAACTAACAGTTAAATATAGGAAAAATTGAAAATTAGTTGAAAAAAACTGCCATTTGTGTCAACGTTTTCACATGTAACTTCTTCTAATTATGGCAACTCTTTGAAAGCAATATACCGTTACATTTGCTGGACTTTCCTGGTTATCAGGATATATAGGACTTGTAGGTTCACCAAGAACCTGACGAACCCAGAGCCAAAAACTGAGCAGCGACTTGCAATGGTTTTTTATTATGTACCGTGTATATAGCAATTATTCTTGGAAAATGTATACATGGAAAAATCAGTATGAAAGACACCTATGTATTTTTGAAATGGGAACAAAATATAGAGTTTAGAAACAGTAGATATTTGCACATTTCCAAAATTGGGAATTCTCATACAAGCATGAGAATTGTCGATCATTTTTCAAAAGTACTTTTTTACACGAAAGCAGAAATACATCAAAAGTCAATAGGTAATAACAGTTGCTTTACAAAACTGAATTAAACTAAGTCTCCCGATAAAAATGGTACCTCACTTGTGTGGGTAGGCTTAGTGCCCACGACAGGAAACATCTCACAACGCAACGTGAACACACCACATTTTCACAATGAAAAATTACCCTTTTTTTGCAAAGTGCCTAGCTGTAGTTTTTGAACCGTAGCTCTGCCGGCACCTAGTGAAAGCTAGCAAACCTATACATTTTTGAAAACTAAATACCGAGGGAAATACAGGATGGGGTGACTTGACTGCCTCTCACCAGGTTCTGTTACCCAGAATCCCTTGCAAACCTAAAAAATTGTCTATAAAAACCTATTTTCCTCACATTTCTGTGGTAGAAAGTTCTGGAATTTGTATGGATCCACAAATTCCCACCCACCCGTGTTCCCCAAAGTCTTCAGAGAAAAATGGTACCTCACTTGTGTGGGTAGGCTTAGTGCCCGTGATAGGAAAGGGCACTAAACGCACTGTGGACACACCACAATTTCACAGCGAAAAATGCCCCTTTTTTGGCAAAGTACCTAGCTGTAGTTTTTTAACCCTAGCTCTGCCGACACCTAGGGAAACCTAGAAAACCTATACATTTTTTAAAACTAGACACCCACGGGAATCCACGATGGGGTGACTTGACTGACTCACACCAGGTTCTGTTACCTAGATTCCCTTGCAAACCTAAAAAATTGTCAAAAAATCAACACTTTTCTCACATTTCTGTGGTGAAACATTCTGGAATCTGCATGGATCCACAAACTTCCACCCACCCCACATTCCCCAAAGTCTTTTGAGAAAAATAGTACCTCACTTGTGTGGGTAGGCCTAGTGCCCGTGACAGGAAACGGCGCAATACGCAACGTGGACACACCACAATTTCACAGCGGAAAATGACCCTTTTTTGGCAAAGTACCTAGCTGTAGTTTCTTAACCCTAGCTCTGCTGGCACCTAGAGAAACCTAGAAAACCTATACATTTTTTAAAACTAGGCACCCAGGGGAATCCAAGATGGGGTGCCTTGACTGGCTCACACCAGGTTCTGTTACCCAGAATCCCTTGCAAACCTAAAAAATTGTTTAAAAACCTACACTTTCCTCACATTTCTGTGGTGGAAAGTTCTAGAATCTGAGTGGATCCACATATTTCCACCCACGCCGCGTTCCCCAAAGTCTTCAAAGAAAAATGGTAGCTCACTTGTGTGGGTAGGCCTAGTGCCCATGACAGGAAACGGCACAATACGCAATGTAGACACACCACAATTTCACAGCGGAAAATGACCCTTTTTTGGCAAAGGACCTAGCTGTAGTTTCTTAACCCTAGCTCTGCTGGTACCTAGGGAAACCTAGCAGCCCTATACATTTTTGAAAACTAGACACCCAGGGGAATCCAAGATGGGGTGCCTTGACTGGCTCACACCAGGTTCTGTTACCCAGAATCCTTTTCAAACCTAAGTAATTGTTAAAGAAACCCACACTTTCCTCACATTTCTGTGTTGGAAAGTTCTGGAATCTGTGTGGATCCACAAATTTCCACCCACCCCGCATTCCCTGAAGTCTTCCAAGAAAAACGGTACCTCACTTTTGTGGGTAGGCCTAGTGCCTGCAACAGGAAACGGCGCAAAATGCAACGTGGACACACCACAATTTCACAGCGAAAAATGACCCTTTTTTGGCAAAGTACCTAGCTGTAGTTTTTTAACCCTAGCTCTGCCGGCACCTAGGGAAACCAAGCAAACCTATACATTTTTAAAATTAGACAGCTGGGGGAATCCGGTATGGGTTGACTTGACTGGTTGACACCAGGTTCTGTTACCCAGAATCCTTTGCAAACCTACAAAACTGTCAAAAAAACAACTTTTTCCTCACATTTCTGTAGTGAAACGTTCTGGAATCTGCATAGATCCACATAGTTCAACTCACCAGCATCCCCCAAAGTCTTCCAAGAAAAATGGTACCTCACTTGTGTGGGTAGGTCTAGTGCCCGTGACAGGAAACGGCGCAAAACGCAACGTGAACACACCACAATTTCACAGCGAAAAATGACCCTTTTTTTTGCAAAGTACCTAGCTGTAGTTTTTTAACCCTAGCTCTGCCGGCACCTAGGGAAACCTAGAAAACCTATACATTTTTTTAAACTTGACACCCACGGAAATCCAGGATGGGGTGACTTGATTGGCTCACACCAGGTTCTGTTACCCAGATTCCCTTGCAAACATAAAAAGTTTTCAAAAAAACAACTTTTTCCTCACATTTCTATGGTGAAACGTTCTGGAATCTGCATAGATCCACATATTTCCACCCACTCTACGTTCCCCAAATTCTTCTGAGAAAAATGGTACCTCACTTGTGTGGGTAGGCCTAGTGCCCGTGACAGGAAACGGCACAATACGCAACATGGACACACCACAATTCCACAGCGGAAAATGACCCTTTTTTGTAAAAGTACCTAGCTGTAGTTTTTGAAACCTAGCTCTGCAGGCACCTAGGGAAACCTAGCAAACCTATACATTTTTGTAAACTAAACACCCAGGGTAATCCAAGATAGGGTGAAAATGATACCTCACTTGTGTGGGTGGTCCAAAGGCCTGTGACTTGGAAGAGCCCAAAACATAGGGATTTAGAGTATAGCACCGAGAATTCTAAGCGCTACATTTTTTTTAAAATACATTTTTAGCCAGTTCTGCTTTGGACACCCACACAAGTGAGGTATCATTTTACTCGGGAGAACAAGGGAAACGCTGGGTGGTAGGACATTTGTGCCAGCACGAGGATTCCACGCAAAAATATGTGGAAAATATGTTATTTTCAGCTAAATGCAGGGGATTCTGGGCGGGGAAACGTTGGGGGATCCACACAAGCCATACTTCTTTGGACTCCCCAGGGTGTCTAGTTTTCAAAAACATGTGGGTTTGGTAGGTTTTCCTAGATGCCGGCAAGCCCAGGGCCAAAAAACCAGGTGACCCCCCCAAAAACAAGTACTTTTGTGATTGTTAATTTTGAAGTCTCCATAATACGATTTGGGCCATTTACTGTTTCAGCCACTTTGCCTACCCGCACAAGTGAGGTACCATTTTTATTGGGAGACCTGGGGGAACGCTAGGTGGGAGGAAATTTGTGGATCCATGCAGATTTCAGAACTTTCCCACAATGAAATTTGACAAAAAAGTGATTTTTTTTAGCTAAATTTGAGGTTTGCAGGGGATTCTGAATAGGAAAATGTTGGGGGACCCACGCAAACCATACCTCGCTGGACTCCCCCGGGTGTCTACTTCTCAGAAATATGTTGGTTTGGAAGTTTCCCAAGATGGTCGCCGAGCTCGGGGCCAAAAACCCAGATAACACCCTTTGCAAATCCAGGTTGTTTTGTGATACATCATTTTGATGTCTCCTCAGTACGTTTTGGGCCCTTGCCTGTCGTGGGTACTTGACCCAACCACAAGAGTGAGGTACCATTTTTATGGGGAGACCTGGGCAAACACTGGGTGGTAGGAAATTTGTGGATCCACGTAGATTCCAGAACTTTCCCACACAGAAATGTGGGAAAAAAGTAATTTTTTCAGCTAAATTTGAGGTTTGCAGGGAATTCTCGGTAGGAAAACATTGAAGGACCCACGCAAGCCATACCTTTCTGGAGTCCCCAAAGTGTCTAGTTTTCAGAAATGTGTGGGTTTGGTAGGTTTCCTAAGATGGCCGCCGAGGTGCCTGCCACATGGTGCAGGGATTTACAGCAACTCCCATTTCCCTATGGGAGCTTGTGCTGCGGCCGGATTCCGTCCCCCACTCAAGCTCCCATAGGGAAATGGGAGTTTGTGACTGCATCATGTGTGGTTGCATCGTAATTGCGGGTTGGAAAGCAGACCCGAGGTCGGTCAGTTCCGAAACAGCAGAGATGTCAGTCAGAGGCAACCCCGACTGACATAATAATCAGGCCCATAGTATTCCAACTCTAATCTATAAATAGATGGAGGGTATGGTGTTGGAAACTAAAGGGATAGCATTTACTATTCCCACTCCAATCTAAACCAATTTGAGGAAGGTGTTGGACACTAAAGTGGTGGCATTTACTATTTCCAACCAAATCCAATGACATTTGCATTTATTAGCATTGACAATGTCAAGGTGGATTCGACTAGGGATATTGTTCGCCTTTACTTTAATATTTGATATCTGTCCAAGTATACTTTAGAAATATGGGAACTCAGCTCAGCATCTAATCCTGAGTTTTGTTTTTTACTGAAAACTGGTTCTGTAACTCTGCGGCCTCTTGCATTCCTGTAGCCATCCCTGAACACTACTCTCTTATTATATCTGACCTGAAGGATCGTCCGGGGGGAGGGGGGTATTGCTATTGCTTTTCGCAATCCCCTAAAGGTTCAGTTAGGTATGAAATGTACTTTTACAATAGTTTTATCTGCCACAGAAACGTGGAAAGGGGTGCAATTATACCGTCTTCCAGGCATGAAAGAGGAGTTCACTCAGGCTCTATTGGATTTTACTGCACCCTATGCCTTGGCCTCTGCAAAGTTCCTTCTGCTATGTGATTTCAACTATCACTGTGAAAACTGCGAGGATACAGGTGTGATTCAACTCTTAGGAGATTCAGAATCACTGGGGCTTAAACAGATAGTGTCCGGCCGCACACATAAGGCAGGACTCACGTTGGATCTTATCTTTACTAATGATAATGATGTCTCCAGTGACTCACCTCATCCTGTCATCTGGTCACACCATTCCTTAATCATGTTTTTCATTCTGCGTAAAACCGTTCATGGAAACCCTAAGAAACCTGTATCTAGATACCAATGCAACTGGAAAACAGTTACGCCTGCCGACTTTATGGAGGCTGGCTTTGATCCCCTGCCTTTATCTCACTTAGATGTGGACACAGCTTTCTCTGTCTACCATGACTCCCTGACCAGTGATTGTGATTGCATTGCACCCTCACAATAATGTTCATCTGCCTCTGCTAGAAGTTCAGCTCTGTGGTTTTCGCTTCAAGAGAAATCGGTCTGTAAGCACCTTGAGCGTAGATGACATCTTACCAAATCTCCCAAAGCAAAGCAGAATATGGTTCCAGGCTTGGAGTCCAGCATGACATGATAAGAACAACACAGAAATTATTTCTGGCCTCTACAAATGTTAAGGCTGTAAACTCCACCAAAGAGCTATATAGAGTAATGAATAGCTTCTTGAACCCCCGGGCATGTGCCTCTACAATTGTGGCCTCACAAGAGCTGTGCAATGAGATAGCTGACTTTTTTAAAAACAAAATTGAGAAAATTTACAGTAATTTTCCTGTCATTCATGACATGTCTGAGTATGGTCCTAATCCTCCACATCCTTTAACTACGGGGAGCCTGAGTGACTTCGAACCGTGTTCCATAGACCAAGTGTTGGGTTTGTGTCTCCATGCCAAGTCCTGTTCTCCACAGGACCTTTGCCCGCCCAAGACCACAGCTAGCCTAGCAGTATGCCTGGCTCCCATGGTTACAGATTTTTTTCAATCTCTCTCTGACTACTGCTAAAGTGCCCGTAACTTGGAAAGGTGCTTATGTATCTCCACCGGCTGAAAAAGCCTACTGCTTGTCCAACAGTTCTTTCCAACTATAAACCTATTTCGCTATTACCTGTACTTGTGAAAACCTTAGAAAGGTTTATTAATAAACAACTTTCTACCTTTCTTGAACCTAACAGCATCCTGGATATTTCACAATTTGGTTTTAAAGAGCTTCACAGCACTGAGACCGCGCTATTGGCTCTGTCAGATAAATCAGGCTCTCCCTTGATGTAGGAACTCTGGTCACGTTAGTACTGTTAGGTTTATCAGCAGTATTTGACACAGTGTCCCACTCTATTCTTACCCACAGGCTTCACGAGGCAGCGCTATAGGGCAGGCTCTACACTGGCTCTTGTCCACCAAACACTACAAGTCCCCCTGGATTCTTTCAAGTTGCGACTGATGCATATGAACAAGGGGGTCTACCAGGGATCATGCCCGAGTCCCACTTTGTTTAACATCTATATGGCATCATTGTCTCGAATCGTTAGAGCTTGCGGTGTAGAGATCGTGTCACACACAGATGACATACTGTTTTCCTTTGGTCCTGTTTCTGACAAGGTGAAAAGTAAATTCACAAACTGCATGATAGAAGTCGCTGTCTGGATGAGTAACAACTGTCTCCAATTAAACAGCGACAAGACAGAGATCCTGCTTTTTGGTAAGGCCAACGAGATATGGTCAGTCAATTGGTGGCCTACATCTTGGTACGTTTCATACACCTAAGCAGGTAGTAAAAGATCTTGGCATGAGGCTGGATAAATCACTCTCCATGAAAGATCAAGTCAGCTTCCCCTGTGGCACATGTGTTGCTACCTTTAGGCTTCTAACAATTGCCATGCCCTGGTTTCCTGACGCCGCTAGGAAGACCATTGTCCAAACTCTTATCACCAGTCACCTGGACTATGGGAACACCTTGCTGACCTCTATAAATCATACCCTACTGTCAAAATTGGAGGTGGTTCAGAACACCGCTGCTCAACTAATCTGTAACCTTCCTTCGTGCTCGCCTGCTTCTCCAATCCTTAGAAAGCTTCGGGGCATACTATCAAGAAACGGCGTTAAAATTATCGCCGCTCTGGCGGCAGAAAACTGCTGCTAAAGCAGCGATAATGGGCTTGATAATATGCCCTTGAGAATTCCCATAGAAGCCTATGTTCTGGTGTCAACATGGGCTTCTATTGGAATTCTCTGCGGCATATTATCAAGCCCGTTATCGTCGCTTTAGCGGCAGTTTTCTGCCGTTAAAGCGGCGATAATTTTAACGCCATGCTTGTCAATATGCCCCTTCATTTTTTAAGAACTAGTTAGTAAAGAGAACAAAAAACTGCAACAAAAATGCCTACTTCAACATGTAAATTCTAGGAAAAAAAGCCATTATATTTGGACACATTTCAAAGCTATACACTTCCACTATATGTACCACATTACTACATCGCAATTTTAGTAGGGGGTACGGGTAAGCAGGCGAGTGGTTAAGACTAGCAGTTGTTCACTAAACATGACAATGTAGTGGTACGATATTAATGCATGCCATATTTTGTAGCTCAATATTAACGACCTTGATATAGTGTCATACAACCTTCAGAACTATTGGGGGCGTGATAAGCCATTAGTGAAAGCTAAGTTCAGGCACTAAATCTGGTTCCATAGTTACAGCATGGAGGGATCCTTTGTCAACATTTTTTTGAAAAGTTTGCAGTGGTTTATTGAACCTTCTGAGATGGGAGTACATAACACATAAATTGTTATTTCCTAATGCAACCAGAACGCAGAGATTCAGAAAGCACACGTTGAAAAGCTTCCTGGACATAATGCACAGAGGAACGCCAATGCTTTCCATTAGAGCGGAATAGCCTCTCCATTTCTACATTTATGGCGCAGAAAAAAGTTTTACATTCTTAAAAATGCCGTCAGAACCGTAAAAAAAACAGTGAAGAATTGTCTACTTGAGGATAGTAGACTGGATGGTATCTATATATCATCAGGTATCTGATTACTGCTATCCATTAAAAAACTGCTATTTAGTAGAATTTCTGACCAGTGAAAGGGAATATATGTATTTTTATATGAAGTACAGAGTGATGTCTTAGTCAGAGATAATCTGAACCATTCGAGGTTTGAGCCTTTTGCCATTAAAGGATATTCAAAGACCACATTCATCTAAAACAATCTACTGCATAGGGGTTTGGGAGAATAAATCCTGCTGTGACACCCTGGAGCACACAGTAGCATAAATTGTGCAAGTTCAGACCTTCGGGCTGCATTTCTGACGTGACTTAACCCTCTGGGTATTTATGGAAATGCTTCACTCCACTCAGACCCTGTGATGTCTTCTCATCATTCTCTCCTAATGTGATCTCCAGCTGTCTCATGATGAAAGGGCAGGCCCAACGTAAACAATCCCATTGACCTGCTCAGAGGGGCTCCGTTTCATGTTCTCTTTTCCCACATTTTATATTTTTGAACTTTTACTTTCGAGAATCCGAATCACTGGACTTTACGGCTTCAATAGAGCTGGAACATTCGTGGCTACAATGAACAGGCAAAATATTTTATTTAAAGAATAATCTTGCAGGGCGTGAATTTAGTATTGAATAGATTTTGGCAGGCGCTAAAACTTAATTTGATTTTTGTCACTATATTTTATTCAATGAACACTATTGCAATTTGAATGGCACAGTGTTTTACATATAATGCCAATTACATGATTAATTGATTTCGTGGTTCAGCCACTTACAGTATAAGAATAAATGTGTGTATGGGGAGTGATCGTTTAGGGCTTGTGTTGTGTAGACATGCTGGTTGTAGTAGCTAGTACCTTCCCTTTGCATACTGGCATAGAGCAATTAATGCTTATGGCAGGGGTGGTGTGTAGTGGTGTCACCCTGTGGTCAAGGTGTCTGCATGTTGAACAGCAAATAGGTGTAGCAACAACAAGGTGATGGATGGAATGCTTGACTTAATTTCAGTCATTGGCATTTACTGGGGCCACATTCCACTCCATCATGTTGTGCCCAAAAGGCCACTCTAGACAAGGGCCTGCTTTATATAAATCAATACCGACCCCGCAGCTCATGGGAGCAGTCCACCGCGAACTGTGAAGTAAAGCCACCACCAGAAAGGACCACAAGCAACCCCATACCTGATTTGCCATACTTGGGGATTATCAGTAGGGTGTACTGCCGACTCCACTGGGATCAAGTACCCCATGCAGTGGAAGCGGTACTGACAGGGGCAGCAATATGTAGTCAGTGCTTCTGCGGCACCGCCGAGTATATTATTAGTTGCCTGTCATGGAGGTGAGCCTGCCATGAAAAGGGTGGCAGAGAGGCAACTAATGGGGCCCTAACAAGGCCCCTTTTCACTCCTGGGCCAGGGGGAGCATTCAGGGGGGCACATGTAGTGCCCCCCTGGATTTGCATCCCCAGTTCCTGCACGGTGTGACATGTATGCCACACCATGCAGGAAGGTGCAGTCGGTGGTGTGACGACAGCGGTCTGCATGTTAAGCTCTTCTATGAGCCTAACAGCAACTGCCATCAGACTGCCGCAGCACCGCCCGTGAGACCAGGATTTAACTCCTAATCTGGCGGGCGGTTGCAACATGGCTTTGGTGGACCGACAACAGATGGCACGGTGCCGCCCCCACTATAGGACCGGCAAAGTCATAATCAGTCCCCAAGTGTGGGAGCATGGCAGCTCAGAAATTTTTCCCCTTGAACTTTGGTTGCTGAAAGGAGGTGAAATCTTTAGATGATAATTCATAAGAAAACAATTGGAGACGGGAATACGTGTAGATTTGTGTTAAAGCCTCTTTTCACATTCTTATCCCATTCTGAAGAAAGATTGTTCTTAAGTAAACTCGCCTCTGGGGCAGCAATGCAGGACAGCAGCAAAACAACGTGCACTGCCGCCTCAAAGTGGAATTGACACAGACTGCACAGCCCAGGACCTGCGAGATTGTTCTTCTAGTGGAGCTGATATTCCCAGATGGGCTGAGTTAGGAACCTGATCCATAGAATATTTTGTAGGGTTTTCTTCCCAGGGCTGCTTTCAGGCATGGTTGGCATAAGGTGTCTTCATGCGATCTGACAACATCCACTGCACCCGGCATGTTTCTAATTTGTTCTATGTCCTTAACCCTTGATACTCACTTGCCTTGCACATTTACTGTTCTCTTTAGACTGTCCATTGTGAGTGGAGGATCTGTTATGCACTCGGGGGGGGCAAGTTTAATGAATCCCTAGCACTGCTCAAACACTTTGACCAGCTGCTCCTTTTGTCCTGAAATATCACACTCAGTGCCCCTCTCATTGAATCTGGCTCACCCTGTACACATGATGGTGATACTTGATCAGGTCTTTTTACATTCAATGTCCATCTTCACAAGATTGAACTCTAGCCAGATCAGTGTGCACTGAGTGTTTTTTGGAATATTAAATATTTGCCTGTATGCAGCTGTATGGCAGCATTCTAATGGTTCGGTGAGCATGTCAAGGAAGACAGGGTAGCTGTAATTTTTCTCTGGGAGCAATTTTGCCCACAGAGCTTGTCGCATACCCCTGCTGAGTGACTTTGTAACTTGTGATGTAGTTTGCATGATGCGTACATGGTCTTGCCTGCTTTGTCTTCCAGTGCCTTACCTGCAAGATGGATTTACCTATGTATGACAACCAAACACCTAGTTAATTACATTTGCTGGGGGGCTTATGCTTAGGACCCAATCGCCATTCCAGCCGATGATTCTTAGCTCTATGACCAAATACCAGAACTTTGGTTTTCATGTCATCTGCATGTAGAAGGTTCTTTGCATTATACAGATTGAGTATGTCCAAGGCCCTCTTCATTCTGATTCTAGTTTGATCCAGTAGCACCAGGTCATCGTATACTGCATGAAGGGGAGTCTGTTGGGACCTAGCTGAGGCGGGAAGATGTTTTGTTTCAGAAATTCCACACCTATGTCCACAGTGTATTAATTGCACAAAGTGGGAACATTGATGCACCCTGCTTTAGCCCTTTGTTAGTATAGAGTTTTGCAATAGCATGGTTCTGTGTGATCTTTGTCTGGACCCATGTGTACATGTACAGTGCTGTGATGGCCGCAAGGAGTTTCCTCAGTAATCCTCATTTTGCAAGTTTTGACCAGAAGATGTTTCAGTCAATGCCATCAAAAGCGTCACTATAGTCAACAAATCAAATGTTAAGTGGTGGTACTGTGGTTTCTATAGCCTTAGCTGTCAAATAGGAGAGGGCAATTATGTTGTCCATGGTGGAGTCCTGAACCCCGTCTGGTATTAGGGTATGATGTTATTCTTGTCGATCCAAGCCTCCAGCTCGTTCAGAATTATTTTTGCAGGGCCTTTCCATCAGCATCCAATGGGGATATCAGACTGTACTTTTCCAGGTCAGGTGCTGTCTCCCTTTTTGTGCATCGGATGCAAGATAGAGCCGTTCTATGAGCCCAGGAAGGCACATGAAGAGAAACAGGCATTGATGAGGCTGTGCATGTAAGGTGGTCAGAATTCCCGGTCTTCATTGAAGATGTTACCTGGTAAGCATTTGGTCCAGGTGCTCCATCCTTCCGGATGCCTTTGAGGATACTTAATGTCTTTTTTTTGGAGACTACCATTCAGGACTCCTCAAAATCTTCTAGGTTATTATCAAGTGCCTTCTTGATGGAATCCCTAGTTTTGTTAGGGTCGACATAAAGTCTTGTTCCGTAGGTGACACATTCATTCACCTAAAAGGAGTTATCCTTGTGATTTCTACTGGTTAGGCTATAGACAAATACCCAGAAATCCCTGGTCTTGCTGGGTGCTAGGAAGAAGTATATGTATTTCCATTACTCCTCTATTTATTTTTGTTTTAGATTCCAGTAAAATATTTTGTGTATTTTCCTTGTCTTTTTCAACATACTTTCTGTTTGTGATCTCTTCTGTGTAGGAGATCTGCACAGTGGCACTTCCTTTCGCTCTCTTTGAATTCTTTGTTGTCCAGATACAAGAACGGCCTTCCACTTGTAAGCACTCTTTGCAGATTTCTATGTTTATGTGCAGTTAAGACTTCATATAGCTTTTCCATTATTGCTACTCAATGTTTCTCAATTCCAGTGGTCTGGAGAGCACAGACTGGTTTTCACTGTGTGTACCTGTTCAAACATGCAAAGCCTCATTTGATTAATTTTTTGTTAGATCAGCATTAAAGCAGAGTGTTTGGCTGGCCGGATGGTCTTCCCCATGCGTCGTCGCACTCACATTGACCACAATGGTTATTGGATAATGGTCGCTTTTGGTTCTGTGTAGGACTTGATAGCTTACACATCTACTAAGAAGATTTCTACTTAGGAAGATGTTATCCAAAGTTGAGATGTTTTTGAAGGTGGGCTTTGGTTTACCCTCCACCAGGGCCTGTTTATTCAGCAGAACCCAACACAAATTCACTAATGCATGCTTCCAGAATGTTTCAACTGTGGTCTCCTCAACTTGTTTCAGGGTGTCTCGAGTGTTGAAGTCTCCGGCCACTAGGCACTCATATCCTGGGTGTCTGTAAAAGAAATCTTGTATCAGGTCAGTGATCTTCATGGCATTCACTACTTTCACATCCCTGTGTGGATTGACACACAGGTTTACCACTATAATTGAAGTGGGTGTTCCATCTATTTCAATGGTGTGTATTGCAAGGATCTGAACATCATGTGTGCAGTTGCTCCATTCCTTTATTTGCACCTGCAGGTCTAGTTTCACATTTACAAATAGAGCACCCATTGGTCTTCTCAATACATTTTTCTTAATAGGAGTTACTTGAATTGCCTGGAAACCAGGGATGGAAATAGGCAATGTTGACCATGCTTCCTGCAGGCATAGAAAGTATAGAAAGTCACCAGTCTGTAGAAATTCCATTGAGTCATTCTTAACCATTAGAGTGCTAAGTGCCGCCACATTCCAACTTATTACCCTGATTATTTCTTTTAAGTCTGTCTCCTTTATACCCACTGTGTGTCTCTTAAACAGGCCTGGGTGGAGTTCTGCATAGCGGAACTCAGTGAAGTGACCAAAAAAACTCCCCTTTGCGCTGACTTTTAGCAGGGCTGCCTGTGCTGCACTGTAATATCTGTGCAAACAGCACCACATGCAGAGCAGGATGGCGCTGCTTCTTTTTGTCACTTGAGTAGATGTTCTACTCGAGCGGCAGCTTCCTCTATGCGGATGGAAGGTTTCTCAAAATGAGTGGTAGAAACTATCTGCCACCGCCCACATTGGGAAATCAAGCAGGGAGGTGGTCTGAGGGTGATTTTCCTAGCGCGCCAACTCAACTTAACGCAAGTGTGAGCGAGGAAAATACTCCACTCTGCAGGGTTTTTCGGAACTCCACGCACTGTGTGAAGCGTGGAGTGGGAAAAACTCTGCAAGAGGAGTGGAATTTCACACCAAGGCCTACTCTTATGGCTGTCTCCTTTATCAACACTGAGCATTCCTCCAATATCCATGTGTTTGACCAGCATATAGGTGACATTGGATTTTACAAATTAAAGGCCCTCATTATGTCTGAGCCAGAAATCATAATGGGACCAGAAACAGGAAACACTGGCCTCATGGGGATTACACCGAGGGCCTGATTATGAGTAAGACAGCTGTACTCGTGGTGGCGGTACAACCACTGCCAATATGCGGGTGTTCTCGCAGTATTTTGAGTTTGGTGGTCGTACTGCCACTAGACTGCCGACTCCGCTGGGATTAAGTATCCCATGCAGTGGAAGCGGTACTGACAGGGGCAGCAATATGTAGTCAGTGCTTCTGCGGCACCGCCGAGTATATTATTAGTTGTCTGTCATGGAGGTGAGCCCGCCATGAAAAGGCTGGCAGAGAGGCAACTAATGGGACCCTAACAAGGCCCCATTTCACTCCTGGACCAGGGGGAGCATGCAGGGGGGCACATGTAGTGCCCCCCTGGATTTGCATCCCCAGTTCCTGCACGGTGTGACATGTATGCCACACCATGCAGGAAGGTGCAGTCGGTGGTGTGAAGACAGCAGTCTGCATGTTAAGCTCTTCTATGAGCCTAACAGCAGCTGCCATCCGACTGCCGCAGCACCGCCCGTGAGACCAGGATTTAACTCCTAATCTGGCGGGCGGTTGCAACATGGCTTTGGTGGACCTACAACAGATGGCACGGTGCCGCCCCCACTATAGGACCGGCAAAGTCATAATCAGTCCCCAAGTGTAGGAGCATGGCAGCTCAGAAGTTTTTCCCCTTGAACTTTGGGTGCTGAAAGGAGGTGAAATCTTTAGATGATAATTCATAAGAAAACAAGTTTAGACAGGAATACGTGTGGATTCCTGCATGTTATTCCCCATAATACTGTAATTTAGAGTAATTCCCTCCTCCCAGGAATTGCTCTTGTGGTATAGGTAACTCAGGGAGAGAGGGGGGATTCAGGGCCAAAACCAGGCCACCTCTAATGGGTCCCCTTACAGGTTTAATCCATAGGAAGAGTTGCACTGGGCATGATTGTGACGTGTACCATGTTGAATCAGATTAGGGGTTTTGTTTGACACCATGTGCTGATGTAGTGTGGAATGTCAAATCGTCACAGACCAAAATATCGCAATAACACATTGACTCAATAAATTAATTGGTGGGGCCCATAACACCAACACTCACACTTCATTGATCTGCTCTCATGGGAGGGATAACTTTCCATACGCTGACATGAAAGGAAAATCTTTTTACCTAAACTCTAATATACATTGAATACCTTTATTAACTTCAAACCTCGTGATATTCCCCTCATTTGGCGATGAATCAGTTATTTGAATTGTATTTGGTAATTCAATTATTTTATTTATACTCTTCTCTTAATCTAATTTCTTCAAAAAAATGACTCAACACATTTGTCTATTAATCAAAACATCGTTTATCTAATTAATTGCAAAATTTAGAAAATCATTGACCAAACCGCAGAACATCATATTTACCTAATCTGGCTATTAGTCGTCCTCTAAGTCAATCAAGTCGTGGAAAATCTGTAATTCATCAAAGTCAGGCCGCAATTCAGTCTGTCAAAGATTCATGGAAACAGCTGTCCAGCAGTGTCACCGTCCTCTCCGTCAGCATAACGTCAGAAAATGAAAGTTCGCTCAAAAAGAAGGAATGAAGGATTCTAATTCACTTTGTCTACCTACTTATATAATGAAACTAACGTCACAATGTAACAAAAATCAGTTTTAGACAGCCCTGATTGGCTGGTTTGGGGTCATTCGGTAAAGTTCTCACATAGTCCGTTAGATTAAGTCATCACACTTGCTGGTTCCGGTTTTAAAGACAGTCCTTTGTTTTGTGGTCCTGGCAACTCTCCCAGTACGACCTTGGTTGGTACATCTTGCCTGGGGTCAGGACGAGGCTACTGTTGCTGGCGGTGGTGCAGGCGCACTTCACCCAAAACCTCGTGAAACGGTAGAAGTCCCGTCGTGTGTCTCAGTCGGCCATCTTTTCTCAGGCCCAAATGGTCAACTTAAGTAAAACAAACACAAAACGTAATTAAAACATTGAAATGGCTAATAAAATGTTAAACCCTCACTAATTCCCCTATGTGTAAGTAATTATCTAGCATAATAGCAACATTCAAAGCATTTATATTCAGCCAGTGATGTCATCTGGTGCAATTTACAATTACGTCACAAAAGCAAAATATATCATGCAATATTCCAATTTTCTACCATTAGTATGCGTACATATATTAGTATACAATTAGTTTAGCCATGCAAAATGCAAATCCCACGTGTAATTCTTTTGTTAATATAATTGGTGAGTTATCGCTTCAAACGGATTAATAATATTACAATTAATAGATTATTCGGATTAATATAAACATGCAGAATGGGGGGGTATGCAACATTTTGTACTACCCGCTCCAGCAATCCCCCCTTTGGTGATTTTATCACCACACCAACAAAATTTTGTATCCCTTTTACGGAATTTCAAAGTGATTTCTTGTTTTTATTCATATTTCAGTTTCCCCTGTTTCTTCTCTTTTTGCTGATTTATATATGCTTTCCTTAAACTCCTCCAATTCTATCTCTTCAAATTCTCTTTCTTGTTTCTTATCACTTCTCCTTAAATTCACTCTTCTTAACTTTTTCAGATTTTTATCCTTTTTACGACAGATACACCCTAATCTAATTATTAATACTATGAAAATCACACATGTTAATGAAAATAATATCTTACCTAAAAACGTACTACCTAGTTTTACTATGAAACTTTAATAGCCGATAATTTCTTTCCAATCTTTTCCCAAACACCTTCAACCTCCAGTGGTGCAATTTCGTCATGCAATTCTGTAATATTATTAATATACATTTTCAAATCTTTACTTTTGTCAGGAATGTAAGTACAACAGTGTTGAACTTTCAGCATCCCACAGACTCCACCCTCTTTTACCAATAATATATCAAGGGCAAGTCGATTTTGAAATACCATAGCACGCATGGCAACCATTTCAGTATTTACTAATAAAAATCCTCCAGCGGTGCTTGTTGACAAGCGATCCACTACCGTTGAAAGCCTTCTAATTTTGTTTGCATCAGAGATATTCCCACTGCTGGTATCAATGCTCCAAAAATGTCACCTACAATTTCTGCCCAAGATTCTCTCTTACTACGTGCTAAATAACTACCTAAGCTATGAACACCATCTTCTCCTCTATCCATATGAAAAATCTTTGGAAAAACCAGGCCTGCATAACATGTGCCATACCAATGGTCTGGCAAACGATAATATGCCCTGTTCCCACAAATGAAATATAATCCAGGAAAAACTGGATCTTTTCCACCTTTAAATCCCCATCCACCCATGATTCGGTACGTATCATGGCACTCACTATTACCTACAAAATAATTATCATATGCAGTTTGATTCCTTCTAATACACAATTTCCCTGTCTGAGACCAATCTAAAGCCATAGTTGGGCTAGCTTCACCTTTCAGATGTTTTTCCATTTCTACATCCCAGACTGTCTTCTCCACTTTTCCTTCAGATGCTTTTCTTTGCATTTTCAGTCTCCTTTCTTCAACCATATCTAAAAATGTATTTTCCTCATTCTTTAAACTGCAAGTCAAATTGTTTTTAAATATATATTCTAATGTTAGTTATTTAGTCTCTAAGAAAAATTCACCTAACACCTTTGCAGGTTTTAACTTATTTAACTTGTTAATTGACGGTACTTGTGAAAATATAGTATCTACATCTGAAAAATAATACTCTAATTTCCCTGTTTGATAAAATAGACTAGCTATTACAGTACATGTTATTCCATAAGTTACTGGAAGGTGGGGATAAGTCACTCCCTCCGATACAAAGGCAGGTAACTGCATACAAACGTAGCAGTCCCTCACATCCATTGTCTTTACATATTCATACAACAATTTCGAAAACACATTATTAGAAAAATCAGTTATAGACCTGTCTTTCTATGAATAGTTTTTATCTGTTGTAGTCGGAACTACCTTTTGAATCTTCCCTATAGTAGTCATGTTTTCACTATGTCCTTCTAATGTATCTATAATAACTTTAAATGAAATCAGTAGAGCAAGTATACTCCATAGAAGCATTAATAGTCCTGTACAACAACAACACATTTTACACCATCTCTTCAAAAATTTACATCTATCTTTTCTACTATCTATGTTTGACATCTTTGCTAAAATGGACTGTGTCTTTTGACTTAGCCTCTTCTACTTCACAACTAGTTTTCTAACCCAAGGCTCTAAGAACCTACTTGGTTCTACCAGTTTTTGGTCTTTTTCTGTATTTTATTGTCTTCCCATCAACAGTTTTCTTATCTCATTCAGTTTGGCATTTCACCATCTTTCACTTTTCCTTTGTTATCTATATACAGAATGTCCTGAACATCCGTTTCTTCTCCAATATCGGACAAGATAACTCTCAGGATTTCCAATTCTTCGTCTTCCTCAACCACTTCTGGTACAACCACCTCTGGATTTCCTTGGCTATCCGCCTCTTCTTTTACTTCAGGCAGGGCCACATACGTCCATTCTGGTGATTTATACGTCTGGTTGGGTTTCCTTGTTCTTTTGCTTTCTTTAATTACAATTGTTTCTTCTTCTTTTGATTTCTCCTGACTCGTCACTTCATTCACCTGTTCAGCCCTTGGTGAATTTACTTATGTCAGTCGATATCTCAATCTCTTTATTTTATTCGGCCAAATGTCATCTTTTGCAGTTCTTTTCAATTTACTCTCTTTATCGTTCTTTTCAGTTCTCCAAGCTCTCTTTCTTAGAACTCGACCTTCAGGTATTTCATCTTCGCTTTCCTCTGACTGTTTCAACTTGCTTTTTACTCTCAACAGTTTCTTTTTCCACCACTTGTTTTGTTTTCCCTACTTCTGTCCCTCCTCGAATCTCCGTCATGCAATCTTCCTGCTGACTACTTGTCCGTGTTTCTAACTGGATGTTGGTGTTCCCTACACCTCCTCGGGGGTCTTCCGCAATAATCTTTCCCTCTCTCTCTGTATCTGGCACCTGTCCATCTAAATGTGTTGTTTCAGGTGGAATTTCTCTCAATCTTTCATCTGGCACTTCCTTCTCATGAATCACTTTTATTGTCTCTTCACTGTCTTTTTCTCTGTTCTTTCCTTGTTCTTTCCTGGAACATTGTGCTCCTTGTTCGGCTTCTGAGTCTGAATTGGTATCAGAAATCTGTAACCTTCTTCTCAGGGACTACTTCTGGGGACAAATGTTAAATTTGGTTCTGCTTCCCCCCTTTCAGAGTTTTCTTTGGCTGTTGGCTCTCCGTCATCTGACTCAGTACTAGATTCTGATTCATCAAAATACTCTTTTTCTGTGCTGTCCACTGGATTTAAATTCTCAAATTATTGGTTGCATGGATACAGTTTTTCAATCCAGCACATGTGGCGCATGGCCCGTCCCATGATGATTTCATGGGGGCTTAACCCTGTAGTTCTGTCTGGAATTGATCTAATAGTCATGAGTACTAGAGGCAAGACATCAGGCCATTTCATACCTGTGGCTAAACACATTTTCCCTATCCTATATTTGATAGTACCATTCATCTGTTCCACCACATCAGAACCTTCTGGTCGGTAGGCACAATGTAGTTTTTGTTGTACATTCAATGCTTCACAAATAAGTATTATGATCTCATTATGGAAATCTCCTCCTCGGTCTGATTCAATTTCACTGGGAACCCAAATCTAGGGATGAATTCCCTCAAAAGTAATTTTGCCACTGTCATCCCATCATTTCTTCTCTACCCATCTGGAAAACAGACAGACCATAACCAAAACATACCTCAGTCTGTTACAGGGAGGCATCTCAATGAAATCTACTTGCATTCTGGTAAAAGGCCCTCCTTCTCGACCTATTGTTCCTAGACTCACTACTGTCTTTCTTCCTGGATTGTATTGCTGACATATTAGGCATCTCTGACAAAGACTTTCTGCTACAAGTCTGAATTTTGCATTATACCAGGTTTGTTTAAAGGACCTGACCATAGTATCTCTCCCTATGTGTCCCTGTCCATGATACATCCGTGCCATGGCAGACATCATGCTATCGGGCATGACTGGTCTTCCATCCCGATAAACCCACACCTGATCTTTCTCTCTTGGTGCACATACTGCTTTTACCCACTGCTTCATTTCCTCATCTCCTGCTTCTTCCTGCAATTGTCTTACTTCTTCCCACATTCCCACAATGTTAGTAAACATCAAGGAGCAAGAAACCGCTTCTCTTTCCTTAGCCCGATTAATGGAATTCTGATTTTGTGCACAATATTGTGCCGTGTCATTCGCAAATTTATTTCCAGTGGCGATATAATCACCACTGTGACTATGGGCAGCACACATTACAACAGCCAATTGCCTAGGCAGCTGTATCGCCTCAAGCAGCTTTCCAACCACTTCAGCATTCTTAATGGGAGTTCCATTTGATGTTAAGAATCCTCTCTGCAGCCATATCTGGCCGAAATCGTGGACGACACCATAGCCATACTGGCTGTCAGTTATTACAGTCACTCTTACACTTTTCCCAATCTTGCATGCTCTTGTCAAAGCAACAAGTTCAGCTACTTGTGCCGATTTTACTCCTTTCAGATATGATGCTTCCATCACAGCTACAACTGTGCATACCGCATATGCTGCACTTAACACTCCATCATCTGTTCTCAAACATGACCCATCCACAAACAGAACAAAATCACTTTCTGGTAAGGGTACATCTTTTATGTCAGGTCGAGGTTTTGTACAGAAATCAAGTACATCCAGACAGTCATGATCTGCTTCATCTCTTACTTCCACATTCTCAGCATCAGGCAGCAATGTTGAAAGATTCACATTCAAGCATCTCACAAGACTTACATTTGTTGCACCTAATATGACCTTTTCATACTTAGTAAGCCGACTATGTGTCATATACTGAGTACGACTCCTTGTTAAAAGGATCGCCACATCATGAGGTACAAACACTTTCACAGGATATCCCATAACAATTCCCTCACTCTGTTCCAAACTCCGACATGTAGCAGCTACTGCTTTCAAACACCCAGGTAGGGCTACAGCTACTGGGTCCAGCATTGATGAAAAATATGCAATTGGTCTCCTCAGTTTTCCATGCTTCTGTATTAGAACAGAGAGTGCACATCCATTTCTCTCACTGCAATACAACTCAAACTCTTTCTCATAATCAGGCATACCTAATGCAGGTGCTTCACACAACCCATCTCTCAACCAATGCTGCCAATTCCTCTTTGTTCAAATCAATGGGATCTTTCACATCACTTCTTGTCAGTCGTACCAAAGGTTTTGCGATCAACGAAAAATTGCTGATCCATTGACGACAATATCCAACCATTCCCAAAAACATTCTCACTTCTCTTTGGGTCATGGGTGCTCTCATTCCTTTTATGATCCTGATTCTGTCTATTGTTATTTTATTTTTCTCAGTCCTTTTTCAATGTTATGTCCTAAATATTGTACTTCCTTCTTAAAAAATTGTAATTTCGATGGTGACACCTTTAGGCCTCCATCTGCCAAATGATTTAGCAAAGCTATCGTGTCTACCTCACAAGCTTCACGGGTTTTCGATGCCACAAGAAGGTCATCGATGTATTGAACTAACACCAAATTTTCTGACATTTCTAGACTTTCCAAGGACTTCTTCAATAGCTGATTAAATATTGAGGGGCTTTCTGTATACCCCTGTGGAATTCGGCACCAAGCCAAAATACGCTCACCGAAACGAAATGCAAAAATTTGCTGACTGTCATGGTGCAATGGGATGGAAAAGAAAGCATGGCATAGATCAATCACTGTATACCATTCTGCATCATGGGGAATCTGATATAAAATCACAGATGGATTTGGTACAATGGGACAGCATGACACAACAATTTTGTTTATCTTTCTCAGATCTTGTACTATCCTGAACTTCCCATTAGGCTTTTTCAATCCCATTATTGGTGAATTACATGGACTACTCATTGTTTCTCTCAATATTCCTTGTTTTATCATTTTCTCAATCACAGGATTTACTCCTTCAATTATTTCTGGTGTCAGTTTATATTGAGGGACATTTGGGTAACGTACTCCTTCTTTTACTGTTATTTTTACTGGATCTACATTTCTCATTAATCCCACATCTTCTCCTGCGAAATCCCAAACTTCTGCTTTTACAGACTGTTTCAATTCTTTAGGTAATTCATCAGGATTAAATACAGCATAGGTTTCAGTAACCTCCTTCTCCCTGTTTGCCATTGTCATTTTATACAACACATCATCATCTGGGGTTCCAAATGATATTCCATCCGGGGTACAAAATATAGTGCAGTTCATTTTGCACAACAAGTCTCTACCTAACAAATTCACAGCACTGGTATCGCACACGACAAAGCGGTGCATTTCAGAAAATTTCCCTATGCTAACTTTGACTGGTTCTGTAAGGTAAGTTTTAATCTGCCTGTTGGATACACCAACTACTTGGATCGTTTCATCCGAGAGAGGAAGATTCTTAACATCAGCTGATCTAACTGTTGATCGAGTAGCACCAGTATCAACTAGGAAAGCAATATTTTCATTATTAACCTTTCCATCTACAAATGGGCCTGTCTGGTCTACTTCTAGAGTTGCGTCAAGTACGCACTCTTCTTCCTCCCTTCAGCACCGTCAATAACCCTCTTCTGAATCACTCTCATCACGTTGCAGCCAATACTGCGAAGCAGCGCTAGCGCGCGGCGGTTTATTTACCTGTTCTCCGTTGTAGAATCCCGTTTCACCACTATACTTCTGGGAATTTTTGCTCTGTGGAAAAGGCGGTTTTGGCATCTGATTCTGTTGGGTAACAACCTGCTGCTGTCGCTGCAGTTGACCACTCACCTCATTCTGCACCTGTGGATTCAATGATGCATTTTCATCGTTGGTACTAGTGGGAAATTTACACTCGGATTTCCAATGCCCTATCCTACCGCATTTATGACACGGAAATTTCTTCTTAGCTTCCTCTATATTTCCTTTACCTTTCCCAGGACTAAATTTTTGTCTTGATCCTGCATTATTCGCTTGTTCTGCTAATTGAGCTTCCTGTCTCTCCGCTACCTTTACTTGTGCCCACATAGCCTTTTCTTTCAATTTTCGCTGTCTAGCTTCAATCTCATCACTGAAATATTTAGCATGTCAAGTACTTTGTCTATTTTCTTATTTTGCCAGTCTACAGTATGCTGTTTTATCATATCACTAATTTCTGGACGAAGACCATATACAAACCTGTATACAAAATGACTTAGATCCTTTTGACTCAGATTTTCGTCTCCACTAAATTGTTTAAAGGCCAAAATTAACCTCTCATAATATGAATGTACTGACTCTTTTCTTTCTCAATCTGTCTCTTTAGGAGGTACTTTGTTTTTCAGAAACGCAATATCCTGTTCGTATTTCTTCATTACCTCGGGGTCTGGAGCCCCTGTTTTTGGATGCCTTGGGTATTCTTGTGTTGGCCAATCTATCATGATTTTGCACTCTGTCCATAGATCTGCTGGTACTATTATGTCAAACAGGCTGTTTAGATCAACGCACAATACTTTGGACAATTTTACAAATCTGCCCACCTGTCTATACCAGTCGATGGGTTTTTCACATAGTCGAGGGAAGTCATTTGTGAATGACAAAATATCTTGCCTAGTCCATGGGACATGTACATATCCTCCTCCTGGAATTTCTCTCATAGGGCATTCTGTTACTACCTTCTCCTTTTCTCTAACAGGGAAAGCTGAAAAGGTTTTATCTGAAACATCATCTCGTTTTCGATACCATCTATATTTCCTTTTGTCCACATCTCCCCACTTTCTCAACTGACTCATTCGTCCTGTGGTATTCATATTTTCAATGTCCTTTTCAGTGAAATCTGTTTGATATGGTTTCTGTAGGGCTTTTACCTTTTCAATATCTATACCCATTTAATTTGCCACTTCTTTCATGGAGACTTTTTGCTCTCCACGTTATGCTTTTACACAGGAATAACAACTCCTCATCTTGGTAGGTTTTTAATTTCTCCGTAGGGATAGTTCCTACAATTAACTCTTCCAGTACCATTCATAGTTTGGCCACATCTATTGACTGAGATTCTTTGTCTTTCTTTTGCAAGATTCTCAACCACTCACTTAATTCCTCTGTAGATGGTCCTACTGACTTCTCTACATTACCTTGTCCAGAATCTTTTTGGGTTTCTAATATTGACTCCACTGTTGTTACACGTCTTTCTGGCCTACAAACGGATTATTTGAAACATTTGGTTCAATCATACTTATTGTCTGTCTCCATGGATTATCATTTTGACTCAGTTTTGGTTGTTCAACCTGTTTATTGCTTTTATAAGGGACCGTTAAACAATGTTCGACATCTTTTTGTTTATCGAAAAAAGGCATTATTGGACCTATCATTACTGGAACTGTTACAGCTTCCAAATTTTTGGTCAATTCTCTTATTTTCTCTGTTAATTCTAAGGTTGTCTTTACTAGTTCCACTGAATTTTCACCATTTATTCTACCTCCTGACTTCTTTTCTATCTCTCTAATGGAATTGTTTTTTCCCAAATCTTGGAACTCTGGTTCCGATTTTATGATTCGTAAAGTTTCTTTCATTGGGGCACTTGGGGTTAATATTTCTGGTATGGGGTGGATTTTTATAAAATATGTCATCAAGAACATCGTCCTCCGATTCATTCACTCCATACCCTCTCGTTTCCACATTATGTCTCTTTTCTGCGCATTTTCTTCCTTCATTTTCTCCTGCAGTTCTTACGGGAAACAAACCCTCAGTCATACTCGCATTCCGCCATCTTCTCATTCGATCATCATGATTCTCATGCCCGTACGACCTACCAAACATGTATCTATACCTTCCGCCACTTCTCTGTCTTTCTCGGTCATGCATCTCATCTTCCCATTCTGTCAATGCTTCAAATTGTGTCGGTCTAGGTCTTGGTTCTAAGTTCATCATTTTCTCTCTTAAATTTCTTAAAACTGCCAAATTAAATGAAACTAACGTCAAAATGTAACAAAAATCAGTTTTAGACAGCCCTGATTGGCTGGTTTGGGGTCATTCGGTAAAGTTCTCACATAGTTCGTTAGATTAAGTCATCACACTTGCTGGTTCCGGTTTTAAAGACAGTCCTTTGTTTTGTGGTCCTGGCAACTCTCCCAGTACGACCTTGGTTGGTACATCTTGCCTAGGGTCAGGACGAGGCCACTGTTGCTGGCGGTGGCGCAGGCGCACTTCACCCAAAACCTCGTGAAACGGTAGCAGTCACGTCGTGTGTCTCAGTCGGCCATCTTTTCTTAGGCCCAAATGGTCAACTTAAGTAAAACAAACACAAAACGTAATTAAAACATTGAAATGGCTAATAACATGTTAAACCCTCACTAATTCCCCTATGTGTAAGTAATTATCTAGCATAATAGCAACATACAAAGCGTTTATATTCACCCAGTGATGTCATCTGGTGCAACTTACAATTACGTCACAAAAGCAACATATATCATGCAATATTCTAATTTTCTACCATTAGTATGCGGACATATATTAGTATACAATTAGTTTAGCCATGCAATATGCAAATCCCACATGTAATTCTTTTGTTAATATAATTGGTGAGTTATCACTTCGAACGGATTCATAATATTACAATTAATAGATTATTCGGATTAATATAAACATGCAGAATGGTGGGTATACAACATTTTGTACTACCCGCTCCAGCAGTGCCACATCTTTCTTCTCCAACCGTATATGGGGATGGGTTTGCTGTTGGTTTTTTCTAGCTCCTGGTCAATGTGCACTTCTAAGAGAGGTTATATCTATTGTTAAAACCTTTTTTGTTTCTGTATTTTTATTGTGCGATAATAGGAGTAAACCAAATGATACCGTGGTATAAACGGTGTGGTCATGTGTGTGATGTATTTTACAACTGGCATATTGTGAAGCAACTTGGTTGAATACACAAGAGGCATTTCAAAAGGGTGAGGTCTTATTTTGTTGTTTCACAACGCAATAACATATTCATATTTGTGTGGCTTTTGTGTGTGTACTGTACAGAGCAGATGCACGCACCTCATACAGTCAGACTACGAAATGGGAGACTTGGAGGTGGGAGCAGGTAAAAAATGCGATCGCCACATGAAGTAATGTTTTAACAAACTCAAGCATCTAAGCATTCTTTCCTGACAAAATCTGTGCACCCGTCTTTCACCAATGTGGAAAAGTGCGTCAAAAAGTCCAGTTTGGTTGGCTGCGTGCATAAAGAGATTTAATTTTTAGGAAAAGGAAAACGAATATGTTTCCTCACACAGATTCCCATTCTTTGAATATTCTCTAGGCACCAGATTGGATCAGGACACCTCTGCCAAAGAAATAAGACATAAGTTAGCAAGTCTTTTTTGACTCCTCTCAGAGGTAAGATAAAAGAATTAGGGTATCTCTTGCTACAGAACTTTTATCTTTGAAAGAATACCCTAGCCTTTCCCAAATAGATGTAGGGAACGAGGCACCTGAGTTAAACCAGAATGTCATGCAGAACAGACTCCGTTTAAATTTAGTCTCGGGCTTAAGAACTTTCCTAGAATACGGGGAGGAAATTAATTTATCTGTAGTCAACTGTAAACTGTTACACTCCAGAGTGTCTTCACCAAAGAGTAGCAAACCTTGACACAGAGGACAATCCAGCAGGAGGTGGTGAATTTATGAACTGCCTTTCATTTCCTCATTTCCGCTGTCCCTCAAAAAAAAAAAAGTTCATCATAGGAGCACACCACTTTCGTCCTTTGCACATACAAACTGGTAACATGCTTCAGGTGAAAACAATGCCACCTCTGCATTCTTGGAATGGGGAGGAGTGGGAAAGAAAACCAGCTGTGTAATGAACTGACCCACACAGAATGCAGAAAATACTTTGGGCAACCACTCCACGCTCCTGCACCGAAGCACCATAACCAGAAATAACATACTAACAGCATATGGCGTTTACTGACCCTTGGTGTAAAGTTATAACAAACAAGAAAGCAATTATCTGAGTTAATAACCATAACAAACACCTATGTATAGTTTTTAATGTTAATGCTATCAAACACAGTAAGAGTAAGTTAAGATAACACCGCAGCATTACAAAACGTGAAGGACGGAAAAGTTGAGTTAGTCCTTTAAGAAACCAAATCACCAATAGAGACTTGAACAGGGAAGGCTGATCATGGATCAGGTAACACATGTAGCCTGACAAATTAGCTTTATAGCCTTCCCTGGTGCCTAACACCAGACCCTATTTGGCCAAACACTAGGAAAACCTCGTGTGTCAAGACGTTGTGCCTGAAGGCGCTACACTTTCTCAAAAGAGGACAAATTGACAAAATAAATCTAGGGAACTGCATATACTGACTAGACTGAAGGTCTCTATGCTACTAGAATGATATCTGTGACTTCCTCTGAGAGAAGAAAGAAAGTCACACTGCTCTTCTTTTATAAAATGGAGGCCTGAGGACACGAGTTGAAAAACAACAAAAGTGAGGTTCCCTCAAGACCTACATTTCTTTAGATAGCGGCTTCTCAGAGCTCAAACATGGGGCATAATAAACATTATTCTCCACACAGAATGATTACTTGTTCTTACATATTTTATTTCATTTTTAAATTTTTTACTTTTGGTATTTCACATCTTACACTTTTTAAAAATATATATATCTTTTCAATTACAACAATGTGACTATCATCATCTTTCAAATAATGCTGTACATTAAATACAGATAATTTCAGCACTTTTAAAGTCACATCCAATTAAATGATATCAATTTAATTCAACACATCCCCACACACATTCACACCTCTCTCAACTCTGCAAATATATCCCTTGCACTCAATACAATTACACTCTGCACCGCAGAGCAACACTGCATGCACAGATGAAAAAAACCAGGTGATAAAATCAACCCTCGATTGCTGTGCTGGTAGCTGGGGTGTCGCACTGTCTCTCTGGTGCATGAAATGTTCCTCTGGGGTGCAGAGTGTGAATGTATTGAGTGCAAGGGATATGTTTTTACTCCACGAGTGAAAAACAGCCATAACTGGGAGAGCCATTCAAAGGGAACTTAGAGAAGGGAGAACACATTGATGAACTATTAACAAGAGCTATTAGCTAAAGGTAATACTCCTTCAATGCTCCAGAAACAGTGATGGCTATCCATCTAGCAGGTGTTGGAACGCCTTTGAGAACAAACTATAGTAGGGTTTGCGGGTATGCAGTGGAAGTAGACAAGGGTCCCTGTTGCAGGTGCTGAGTTCCTTTTGCACCACTCTTGGTTCAGTAGTGGTACCAAAACTGCAGCAGGTACTAGGTGAGATCAGATGGTTGTGAAGGATGGTCAATGGAGTAGCTTCAAAAAGTCCAGTACTGTAGATGAAATTGACTGGCATCCAAAGCCACACCCAGAGACCTATCAATGACTTTGCGCTGCTTACCATGTCCGAGCTTGGACTTGGGCCTTTTCAAAAAGAGGATTTGCTCCATCAAAAGGGATTTCCATCAGGATCACATAAACATAAGCAGGTACTCATGGTAATTATATCAATGCATGCTCTCTTACCAGCACACCAACACACTTGGAACAGGATACCTTGTCCGTGTTTTCCAACAAAATCATAAAGATTTGCTTACCCACTTACTGCTCATACGTTACCATTTTGGAAAAAATCCCCTTTATATGATTTGGTAGGCTGGCTTTGGCATGATCATCCTTTTCCCAGTCAGCATGAGTGTAGCAGGATAGCACAGAAGTCGTGTATGCTGTCTGCAGTTACAGACTGACTGAGGCTCAGGACCTCATTACGAGTTTGGCGGTGCAGGAGTAGGACCACACTGCTCCTGCAAATCCAAACCTGTGGTTGGAAACTCCTCATCTGGTGGGTGGGTCTTTGGCGTTTACATGGTGGTGCCTATGAAATAGGCACCGCCATGGGAAAGTCAAAATAAGTACCTGCACGGAATGGACTGCTTCATTTCATGCTGTGCAGGCACTGGGGTGCACGCGAACAGGAGCACAACTTGTGCCCCCCTTCATGCATGGTGCATGCAGGTCACACTGCCATGAAACGTGTGGCAGTGAGGAAATTCGTAATATGCTTGGCGGGACCAAATATAAGCATATTGCGGCCTCTAGACCATTGCGCCATTGATCTCCGATCCCTGGCAGTTGCAGTTTTCCCAGGGTGGCCCAACCGCCCTGGTCGTTGGAGGGCACCGTCACGCCTATGACATAGGCACCACAATGGGAAAGTCAAAATAAGTACCTGTAGTCCATGCTTTGCAGGTACTGGGGTGCATGCACACAGGTGGGCACAACATGTGACCCCTTTCATGCACCCTATGGTGCATGCAGGTCGCACTGCCATGAAAAGTGTAGCAATGAGGATACCCGTAATATGCTTGGCGGGGCTGCAGCGGCACCGCCAAGCACAAGCATATCGCAGCCTCAAGACCACCGCCCCAACGCCAGGGATCTCTGATCATAATAGGGCAGTCGGAGAACCACCACCACCGCGCCCCTGTGAGTCTGTCAGTCTGTGGACTACCAGGCTCATATTGAGACCCTAAGACATTGTGACACAAACTGGCAAGACACTCTAGCATACTGTAAGATGGACCAGTTGGGAAAGAGTAGGGATTAAGCTTGGGGAGGGTGCCTCAACCTCTAGGTTTTCAGGTGGTGTATGTGTCAACAAACACACTTTTGATGCAGTGACTTGTCCACTGATTTATTGTATTATTGCCTTGTTTGAAGCTCTTTTGGCTTCTGTGCTATATTGCCCTCATACTTTGGTGGCCATGGTGTTGTCAACATAGGCTCCAATACTCTGATGGGGGATTGGGGTAGATTTAACATCAAAGTGTTTTTTAAAGCTTTTAAGGGGTCGTACACCAAGCCTTTTCTGTCAAGACCCCAGACTTGAACAATGGTTTCTACAGCTTTCAGCCTCCATCTTTGAAGTATATGTATTCAGTCATCTAATTGTTTAGTCACGTGCCGCTCTACTTATTCAAACAAGGTTGTAGCGCACCCAAGACATTCCTTATCTGCACCCATCCATGCCCTTACATGATAAGAGCCCAGCCATGCTACCTCTTTGATCTGAGCTGTACCTTGTCTTGCTTACTCTCCAAAACAACTGTTTCATTTAATAAGCACAACAGTCCCTAGATATCACTGTTTGGAATATACGTAATGAAACTTGGTACTATTGCCTCAAGAGAAGCAATGTAACAGGACATGTTATTTTATGTTATGTCAATTTATAGAGTGCGCTAATAACCCACAAGGGTATCCAGGCTCTTGAGCAGGTGTGTAGGCAAGTGGTCCCTGCAGAAATATTCACAGCCAGGTATTCAGCTTCTTTCGAAACTCAAGTACGGACTAGGTTCTAATGGGTTGTAGAAGGTCTTTCCATTTTTTTGCGTGTATTGTAAGATAAGGGGACAACCTTCTGCTCTGCTTTTGTGAATACGGGGGGTGTGCGAGTGAGAATGAGGCTGAGTGTAGGTGTCTTGATGTGCTAAGAAACTGTATGCGGCTGTTGTGGTATTCTGGGCCTGTGTTGTGTAGGGCTTTGTAGTTGTGTGTTAGGAGTTTGAATTGGCTGAGTTTGTGGGTGGAAAGCCAGTGCAGCTCCTTGAGCTGAGGTTAGATATGGGTGCAGCAAGTAAGGTTGAGTATGAGTCTTACAGTAACATTCTGAATATTGCCCTAGATTGGCGTATGTCATATTTAGAGAACCACCATCATGTAGTTGAGCTACCTTCCACGAATCCAAACTCAATGTGATCCAGATCGGGTTACTCAATCTCCCTATGCTTCCACGGACAGAATGATTTCTCAGTCACACGCACACACACACATCATACGCTGGTGGGGCCCATAACACCAACATTCATTCTATCAAACCATCCGCACCTAACCAGAGGGAGATTTTTCTCCGGGTTTTCCGATCCAGACTGCTTCCTTCAGATGGAAGTACCACTTTCCCTAAATCACCCTAATGTCACTTCCAACTATAAAGGTCGATTAATCATTTTTAGTTGGATTGTGTTTAGCAATACCTTAACACTCTCAATTATTCAAAAATACATTTCAATGAAATAACAACCCGACACATAAATTCAATTAATGGTTTTCTTTTTATCTAAATCAAATGCAGATTAAATCCTAATAAATCAAATTCATCTTTTGTCATATTTACCTATTCTGGCTATTTGTCGTTTTTCTAAGTCAGACTCTGGTCCTCAGTTAATCCGTTAAAGTCACCGTCCTCTCCGTCAGCATAACATCAGGATACTGGAAACGACGACGTCACGACGAACCCTCATCTGATCTGCTCAACCGTCCGCTCCTACCCTCTCTAGTCTACCATTATTTATACTAAATTTTACATTCACAATGTTACATTTGACATTTCACAGTGTTCTGATTGGCTCATTAAATACATCTTAGTTCATCAGGCAACATCGGCATATTTTCCCATATAGGAAAAGTATCGTCCATTCATGATCAGTTTGGATTCATAAGTTTAAATGTTTCTTTTTCTTCCGCATTCAGGGGCATTGGCGCCTCGCCCAGGTGGCCTTCATGGGCACAGACTCTCCGGTCACACAGGGCACACGGTTGCTGAAGTCAGTACAGGCGCCTTTATCCATTGTTCCAGTAGTGATGTCATAAATTTTGTCAGGCTCCAGACGGCAGCCATTTTATGGCAGGCCCAAATGGTCAACTTAAGCAAAGAAAACACAAAACGTAATTAATACATTGAAATGATTATAACAGTGTTATTCCCTTGCTAAAACCCATATGTGTGTGCATTTATCTAGCCATATGCAACATCCAAAGCCATTAGTACTTGATTATTTAAGCAAAATCCACAATAACATCACTTCAAGCAACGTTTATCATATTAATATGTGTACAGGCTTAGTTCACTTATTATTTTAGCCATGCAAACTGCATTCCCACATGTATTCTTTCCTTAATAAGGTTGGTTAATTCAAACCGATCAAACTATTAATCATTATAATTATTCATTAGTCGTTTTAATATAAACATACGAAAATGAATTGGGTATATAAAAAAACATATTACCCGCTCCATCAATCCCCCCTTTGGTGATAATATCACCCCAAAACAAAACCCACAAATTCAATTTGTTTTTCCCCTTTTACGGAAATTCAAAAATGTTTTCTTGCTCAATTTATAATTCTGTCTCCCCTTCATCTTCTCTTTTTGCTTTGGCTTTGTCATACATATTCTCCTTCCACTCCTCCAATTCTATTTCTTCAAAATCTCTTTCTTGTTTCTTTTCTTTCTTTTTTATCACTTCTCGTTTAATTTTCTTCTATTTCTTCTATGTCTACAACACATACATCCTAGTCTAAATATTAATAATACCAAAATCACACACGTTAGTGGAAATAATATTTTCCCTAATATTGTACTACCTACTTTAGCTAAGAAATTCTTAATAGCGACCATTTTATTACTCATTTTAGTCCAAATACTTTCAACCTCCAGTGGTACTATTTCATCATGCAATTCTGTAAGGTTTTTGATGTAAACTTTTAGATCTTTGCTTTCGTCAGGAATGTAAGTACAACAATGTTGAACTTTCAGCATTCCACAGACTCCACCCTCTTTTGCCAATAAAATATCAAGGGCAAGTCGATTTTGCATAATCATAGCACGCATAGCAACCATTTCAGTGTTTACCAAAAGAAATCCTCCAGCAGTGCTTGTTGACAAGCGATCCACTATTGTTGACAATTTCCGAATATTATTTGCATTCAAAGATATTCCCACTGCTGGTATCAATGCTCCAAAAATATCACCTACTATTTCTAACCAAGTTTCTCTTCTACTGCGCATTAATAGGTTATTTTGTCCACTATTTTCTACTCTATCCATATGAAAGATTTTTGGAAAGACCAGGCCAACATAACATGTGCCATACCAATGGTCAGGCAACCTGTAATAAGCCTTGTTCCCACAAATGTAGTATAATCCAGGAAAGACTGGATCATTTCCACCTCTGAATCCCCATCCAGATGCAATAAAATATGTATCATGGCACATACTAGTCCCTATATAATAATAATCATATTGGGATCTTTCCCTGCTAATACATAATTTGCCTTTCTGTGGTGTATCTATAGCCATTGTTGGACTGGCTTCATTTTTCAGCTCTTTTCCTTCATCTATGTCCCACACAGTTTTGCTCATTTTACTTCCTTCTGCTTTTCTGTGCATTTTTAATCTTCTTTCCTCAACCATATCCAAAAATGTCTTTTCTTCTTTCTTCAAGCTACAAGTTAAATTGTTTCTAAAGATGTATTCTAATGTTAGTTCTTTAGTTTCTATAAAAATTTCACCCAACACATTAGCAGCTTTAGCAGGGTTTAACTCATTATTCATAGGCAATTGCCCAAGAATGTTATCTATGTTCGACAAATTATATTCTAATTTCCCTACTTGATAAAATATACTTGTTAGCACACTACATGTTATTCCATAGGTTGCTGGGAGGTGATGATAAGTCACTCCTTCTGAAACAGAGGCAGGTAACTGTATACATACGTAGCAATCCCTTACATCCATTGTTTTTACATATTCATACAACAATTTTGAAAACACATTACTAGAAAAATCAGTTATAGACCTATCCTTATGTATATGTTCAGTGCTTGTTTTAACCGGAACTATCTTTTGAGAACTTTTCCCTATGTTAGTCATATTCTCAGTATGCCCTTCTAATGTATCCAAAGTTACTTTGAAAGAGATCAGTAGAGCAAGTACGCTCCAAAGAAGCATTAATAATCCTGTACAGCAACAACACATCTTGCACCATCTTTTCAAAAAGATGCATCTACTCTTGTTATCATCTATGTTAGCCATCTTGTTAAATAGACTGTGTCTTTTGACTTAGCCTCTTCTACTCCACTACTGAGTTTTCTACCTTAAGGCACTAAACACCTAGCAGGTTATCCCAGTCCTCCAATTTCTGGTTTTAGTCTCTTTATTTTTCTTCCACAAATGCCTTCTCGGGATTACTCAGCTTGGCATCTCATCATTTTTCACTTCCTTCTCGTCATGCAAAAACAGAAATTCCTGATTTTCCGTTTCTTCTCCAATATCGGATAAGATAACTCTCAGGATTCCCGCTGTTTCTTCTTCTTCAACCACTTTCAGTAAAGTCTCCTCTGGATTTCTTTGACTATCTACCTCTTCTCCTTGTTCAGGTAGTGCCACATACGTCCATTCAGGTGACTTATACTTCTGGTTTGGTTTTCTTGTTCTTTTGTTTTCTTCAGACACCTCTGTCTCTCCCTCTTTTGCTTGGTTCTGACATGTCACTTCATTCACTTGTTCAGCCTTTGAGGGATTAACTCGTGTCAATCGATATCTCAGTCTTTTTATCTTGTTGGGCCAAAGGTCTCCTTTAGCATTTCTTCTTGATTTACCTTCTTTGTTGTTTCTCTCCTCGATCCAAGTTCTCTTTCTCAGAACTCGACCTTCAGGTATTCCACTTTCACTGTCTTCAGATTCTGTCTCAATTGGCTTTTCACCTCCAACAGTTTCTTTTTCCACCTCTTGTGTTTGCCCTACTTCTGTCCCTCCTCGGGTCTCCGACACGCAATCTTCCTGCTGGCTACTTGTCCCTTCACCTAACTAAGTGTTGGTTGTCCCTACACCTCCTCGGGGGTTTTCCGCAATCTGTCCCTCTCTCTCTGTACCTGTCCCTTCTTCTTCTTCAAGAATTATTTCAGGTGGAACTTCTCCTACTCCCTCATCTGGTGTGAATGTCACTTCTGTTGGAGTGTTCTTTTCTTTTCTTCTTTTTGTGTTCGTTACTGGTACTTGGTATTTCCTGCTCGTCTCCAGAATCTGAACTTATATCTGAAATCTGCAGTCTTTTCCTCAAGATTTCTTCTTGTGGAGTTTGAACTGGTTTTGGCCTTTTCTCCCCCCTTTCGGGATTTTCTTTTGTTTTTATTTTCTCATCATCTGAATCAGAACTCGATTCTGAATCAAAATATTCTTTCCAAATGCTGTCACCTGGACTTGGAACTCTCAAGGTGTGACTTGCATGTATCCAATTCTTTAGTCCAGCACACTTCACAGCAGTTGTTGTGGTCAGGACAACTTGCCTTGGCCTTCCCCACCTTGGAACCAAGCAATTTCTTCTTCTGTGGACCTTTATTCTCACCCAGTCCCCTGGGCTCAGATCATGGGCTGGTTTTCTTTCAAGTGTGGTGGCATCCGCTCCAACCTGGTGAAACACAGAATGGACTGCATCAGCCAAGCCTTTACAGTAATCCAAAACCATGTCATCAGTAATAGTCATCAACTTGTCGACTGGAACAAACACGTGTCTCATGGCGCGTCCCATGATGATTTCATGAGGACTCAAACCTGTAGTTCTGTCTGGAGTAGACCTAATCGTCATTAAGACTAGAGGCAAGACATCAGGCCATTTCATTCCTGTGGCTAAACACATTTTCCCTATTCTGTTTTTGATGGTACCATTAATTTGTTCAACCACACCAGAAGCCTCTGGTCGGTAGGCACAATGTAGTTTTTGCTGTACACTCAATGCTTCACAGATCAATCCCATGAGTTCATTATGAAAGTGTCTTCCTCTGTCTGATTCAATGGTCACCGGGAACCCGAACCTTGGGATGAATTCTCTTAGCAATAGCTTAGCCACTGTTAGTCCATCATTTCTTCTTGTTGGGAATGCTTCCACCCACCTGGAGAACAGACAAACTATCACCAAAACATACCTCAACGTGTTACAAGGGGGCATTTCAATGAAATCTATTTGCATTCGGGTGAAAGGTCATCCCTCATGGCCTATTGTACCTAAGCTCACCACTGTTTTTCTTCCAGGATTGTATTGCTGACATATTAGGCATCTTTGACAGAGACTCTCTGCTATCAACCTGAATTTTGCATTGTACCAGGTCTGCTTAAAGGCCCTTATCATGGCATCTCTCCCTAAGTGTCCCTGGCCATGATACATCCTTGCCATGGTAGACATCATGCTATCAGGCATTACTGGTCTTCCATCCCTGTAGACCCACACATGGTCTTTCTCCTTGGTGCACAACCTGCTTTTACCCACTGTTTCATTTCTTCATCTCCTGCTTCATCCTGCAACTGCCTCACTTCTTCCCATGTTCCCACAACGTTAGTAAACATTAAGGAGCAAGAAGACATTTCTTTTTCCTTTGCCCGATTGATTGAATACCGATTTCTTGCACAATATTGGGCCATTTCATTGGCGTACCTATTCCCTGTAGTGATGTAATCACTACCTTGACCATGAGCAGCACATTTTACAACAGCCAGCTCTTTAGGTAACTGTATCGCTTCAAGCAATTTTCCAACCACTTCTGCATTCTTTATTGGAGTTCCACTAGAGGTTAGGAAACCTCTCTGCAGCCAAAGTTGGCCAAAGTCATGGACAACTCCGAAGCGATACTGGCTATCTGTTACCACAGTCACTCTCACATTCTTCCCTATTCTGCATGCTTTTGTCAATGCCACTAGTTCTGCTACTTGAGCGGATTTAACTCCTTTCAAGTGTGATGCCTCCATGACTTCTGAAACTATACAAATTGCATATGCTGCACTCAACAATCCTTCATCCGTTCTTAAACATGATCCATCCACAAACAACACGTAATCACTTTCTGGCAATGGCAGATCTTTTATGTCAGGTCTGGGTTTTGTACAGAAATCAAGCACATCCAAGCAATCATGATCAACATCATCTCTTACCTCCACTCTTTCAGCATCTGGCAATAGTGTGGCTGGATTCACATTCACACATCTTTCAAGACTCACGTTTGTTGCACTTAAAATGACTTTTTCATACTTAGTCAGCCGACTATGTGACATGAACTGTGTTCGGCTCCTTGTTAAAAGGATCGCCACATCATGAGGTACAAACACTTTTACTGGATACCCCATCACAATACCTTCACTTTGCTCTAGACTCCGGCAGGTAGCAGCTACTGCTTTCAGACATCCTGGTAAACCTACAGCTAGTGAGTCTAGCATTGATGAGAAATATGCAACTGGTCTCCTCAATCTTCCATGTTTCTGTATTAACACTGAGAGTGCACATACGTTTCTCTCACTGCAGTACAACTCGAACTCCTTCTCATAGTCTGGCATACCCAGAGCAGGTGCTTCACAAAGACTGTCTTTCAATTGTCTAAATGCTGCCAATTCTTCCTTGTTTAATTCAAGAGGGTCTTTAACCTCACTTTTTGTCAATTTTACCAATGGTTTGGCAATCAGGGAAAAGTTACTTATCCACTGACGACAGTAGCCAACCATCCCTAGGAACATTCTCACCTCTCTTTAAGTCATGGGAGCTCTCATTCCTTTTATGATTCTGATTCTATCTATTGTTATTTTTCTCAGCCCTTTCTCAATATTGTGTCCTAGGTATTGTACTTCTTTCTTGCAGAATTGCAATTTTGCTGGGGACACTTTCAGTCCTCCATCTGCTAAATGATTTAGTAGTGCTATAGTGTCTACCTCACAAGCTTCACGTGTTTTCGACGCCACCAAAAGGTCGTCGATGTACTGGACTAGTACTGAACTTTCGGGCATCTGCAGACTTTCTAATGACTTCTTCAACAATTGGTTGAATATTGAGGGGCTCTCTGTATACCCCTGTGGGATCCGGCACCATGCCAAAATACGCTCTCCAAACCGAAATGCAAAAATTTGCTGTCTGTCATGATGTAACGGAATTGAAAAGAAAGCATGGCACAAATCAATTACTGTGTACCATTCTGCATCATGGGGAATCTGATACAAAATCACTGATGGATTTGGTACAATGGGACAACATGACACAACAATTTTGTTAATCCTTCTCAAATCCTGTACTATTCTGAACTTTCCATTAGGCTTCTTCAGTCCCATTATAGGTGAGTTACATGGACTACTCATTATTTCCCTCAAAACTCCTTGCTGGATCATCTTCTCAATTATTGGAGTTACTCCTTCAATTATTTCAGGTGTCAACCTGTATTGTGGAATGTTTGGATAAACTACTCCTTCTTTTACCGTAATTTTTACTGGATCTACATTTCTCATAAGGCCTACATCTTCTTCAGTAAAATCCCAGACTCCTGCCTTCACTGTCTGTTTTCATTCTGGTGGTAATACATCAGGATTGAATATGGCGTATGTTTCAGAAACATCATTCTCTCTGTTAGCTATGGTCATTTTATACAGGACATCCTCATCTGGTGTCTCAAAAGCTATTCCATCTGGAGTACAGAATATAGTGCAATTCATCTTGCACAACAAGTCCCTACCTAATAAATTCACAGGACTGGTGTCGCACACAACAAAGCGGTGCATGTCTGAAAATTTCCCTATTTTGACATTTACTGGTTCTGTAAGGTACGTTCTAATCTGTGTGTTTGACACACCAACTACTTGGATTGTTTCATCCGAGAGAGGAAGATTCTTTACATCAGCTGACCTAACAGTAGATCGCGTAGCTCCAGTGTCGACTAGAAAAGTAATGCTTTCATCATTAACCTTCCCATCTACAAATGGTCCTGTCTGGTCTATTTCTAGAGTTGCACCAAGCACGCACTCTTCTGCCTCCCTTCGGCACCATCAGAAATTCTCCTCTGAATCACTCTCATCATTTTGCAGCCAATATTGTGAAACAGCGCTTGCGCGTTGCGGTTTGTTTACCTGCTCTTCATTGTAGAATCCCTCTTCAGTACTATACTTCTGCTTGCTTCTGCTTTGTGGTAAAGGTGGTTTTGGCACCTGATTCTGTGGTTTAACAGCCTTCTGCTGTTGCTGCTGTTGGCCACTCTCCTCACACTGCACCTGTGGATTCAATGATGGATTTTCATTATCAGTACTTGGAGGATACTTACACTCGGATTTCCAATGCCCTAACCTACCGCAATTGTGGCATGGAAACTTCTTTTTAGCTCCTTCTATATTACCTTTCCCCTTTCCTGGGCCAAATCTCTGCTTGTTTCCTGGGTTATTTGCTTGTTCGACTAACTGAGCTTCCTGTCTTTCTGCAACTTTCACTTGTGCCCACATTGCCTTCTCCTTCAGCTTGCGTTGCTTTGCCTCACTCTCATCACTAAAGTATTTAGCATGTCTCAGGATTTCATCAATTTTCTTGCTTTGCCAGTCAACTCTGTGCTGCTTAATCATCTCACTGATTTCAGGACGTAAACCATATACAAATCTATATACAAAATGACTCAGGTCCTTTTCACCAAGATTCTCATCCCCACTAAACTGCTTGAAAGCTAGTATTAGTCTTTCATAATAGGCATGGACTGATTCTTTCACTTCCTGATGTGTTCGATCTATTTTTACCCAGTCTGGTTCTTTGGGAGGTACTTTGTTTTTCAAAAATACCATAACTTGTTCATATTTCTTCATTACCTCGCGGTCTTGTGCTCCTGTTTTGGGATCTCTCGTGTATTCTTTAGTTGGCCAATCTATGACTATTTTGCATTTCTGCCCATAAGTCTGCTGGCACTATTATATCAAATAGGCTATTCAGGTCAATCCATAGTACTTTTGACAGTTTCACAAATCTATCTACCTGTCTGTACCACTCAACTGGTTTCTCTCGTAAACGAAAGTTCTGTCTGAGACATCATCTCGTTTCCTATACCACCTACTTTTCCATTTATCCACATCTCCCCATTTTCTCAACAACGTGATTATGTCCTTAATCTGTCCCATTCGTCCTGTAGTGTTCATGTTTTCAATGTCTTTTTCCGTGAAATCCACCCGGTAAGGCTTCTGTAAAGCCTTTACCCTGTCAATGTCAATTCCCATTTCACTTGCTATTTCTTCTAACCTGTCATGTAAATTCTTTGCTCTCCAAGTGACACTTTTGCATAAAAATAACAACTCCTCATCCTGGTAATTTTTCAGCTTTTCTGTGGGGATCGTCCCTACTATTAATTCTTCTAGTACCATGCGTAATTTTGCCACATCAATTGTTTGGGATTCTCGTTCCTTTCCCTGTAAGCCCTTCAACCATTCACTCAATTCATCTGTAGTTATCCCTGTGGATATTTCTACACTTCCGTGTTCTGTCACTCTTTGTGGTTCTAATATTGATCCTCCTGTCATTCTGTTTCTTTCTATGGGATCGGGACTTAAAAACGGATTATTTGACACATTCTGTTCACCTTCACTCATTGTATGTATCCAAGGGTTCTCCCTTGCTCTCATTAGGGGTTGTTCAGCCTGTCTACTGCTCACATATGGAACAGTTAGACCATGTTCGCTTTCTTTCTGCTTCTCAAAAATGGGCATAATGGGACCTATTGTTACAGGAACAGTGACTGCTTCTAGGTTTTTGGTCAATTCTCTTATCTTCTCTGTTAATTCTAGTGTGGTTTTTGCTAATTCCATTGATTGTTCACTATCAGCCCTATTTTCCATGTCTTTCTCTCTTTCCCTAAGGGAGTTACTTCTTTTCACTTCTGGAGTCGGGACTTCTGTTTTAATGATTCGCAGGGTATCTCTCATTGGGGTACTTTGGGTTGATGAATCTGGTTCCTGTCTGTATGGCGGTGGATTTTTGTAAAACATGTCATCTAAGACATCATCCTCAACTTCATTTGCTCTACATCTTCTAGATTCCACATTATGTCTTATCTCTTCGCACTTTCTTCCTTCAGTCTCCCCTACAGTTCTTACGGGAAACAGTCCTTCAGTCATGCTTGCCTCTCGCCACCTTCTCATTCGATCACTATGAGTTTCACGATTATACTGTCGTCCAAACATATATCTGTATCTATTACCACTTCTCTGTTTTTCTCGCTCATGCATCTCATCTTCCCACTCAGTCAACGCTTCAAACTGCGTAGGCCTAGGTCGTGGCTCTAGGCTCATCATCTGCCCCCGCAGATTTCTTAATGTAGCCAGATTAAATGAGCCATGTTCTGGGAATGCTAGAACTCCGTCTTACCTTGTGTATTTTACCCAATTGTCTAACCAAATGCAAGTATGATATCCATATTTCGCAACCCTGAAGGATGCGGGTGTTTTCGCCGGAGGAAGTAACTGTCCTTCCCTTGTCACAATCTCTTTGTCTTTCACAAACTATCCTATAATTTTACTAAATAAGGATCTTTTCTTCTTTTCGGCTGAATGATAATACATTTTCCTATCTTCCGTGAGTCCCTAGTCTCTTCTTCAACTGTACGATCTTTTGTCCAATAGCAGCGCGACTCACACTAACCCACCAATCCTGGAGCGTCTATGTCACTGTCTCAATCCTCAAATCCCAGCGCGACTCACACTAACGCACCAATCCTGGAGCATCTACGTCACCCTGTACTTCTTCCAATACTTGCGTGGCACACACTAACGCACCAATCAGGGCGTTTCTGCTTGTCTATCCCGCTGTCCAATCCCAGCGCGGTCTTCCTGACGTCAGCAGTTGCTGCAGCAGCTCCTGCTCCTGACTCCTGTCTCCTGTCTACCCCTCCTTTACAAAACTACTCGGTAGACTTTGTTTCAATTTCCACAATTCTGTTAGTTACAACGTATACACATCTCCATTGTCTGCTTCGCTAACCAAAGAATAGCAATAGACCTTTCTCACGAGAATTCCGTCTTTCCCGAGAGCAGCGCTTACCTCTGCCCCACTACAGAATCGTTACTTCCGTTGATAAAGTAGCACATCCCTCTACTTCACCCTTCTATCAAGCATCAATTAACTGTTTCTCCAGAATTAAGACACATAGTTGGAAACACAATGCTCCTGAGAAATAAAACCAGGGTTTCGCAATTAACCGAAATGCCTTTTTCATTCACGCACTTTCACACAAGAAAATGTAGCACATTCACACAGAATCCTGTCTTTCCCGAGAACAGCGAACAGTCTGTCCTACTACAGAATTATGACATACGTTAACAAAGCAGCGCTTACCTCTGCCCTGTCCTTCTAACAAGCTCAGAGAGTACCTATTACCTTTCTAGTGATACGCGTTATCGGAATGCCAATTGGATCCCTGGTACCTAAGACCAGAATTTCACAGGTAACCTCCGCTATCATACACTCTTCTCTCACACAGAAAATGTCTCTAATGGCAACACACGGCGATGTCACCGAATCGAACCCAGACAATGCGACGTACAACTTCAATTGTTACACGTTTCTCCCTGTGCACCTACAGGGCCAACAATTCCGCCTTTCCCGAGAGCAGCGCTTCCCTCTGCCCTACTACGGAACTGTTTACCGACTTCCTACATCCCAGAAGCCGTACAGACTACATAAAACTCAACACAACTTCAACATATAGTGTTAGTACACATATCAATACCAATCAATAATCAATAAGCTATATACAAGCAAAATCACTAAACCAAAACAATAAAAACCATCATACTGCTACCAGAAAAACTGATCCAGATCGGGTTACTCAATCTCCCTATGCTTCCATGGACAGAATGATTTCTCAGTCACACGCACACACACACATCATACACTGGTGGGGCCCATAACACCAACATTCATTCTATCAAACCATCCGCACCTAACCAGAGGGAGATTTTTCTCCGGGTTTTCCGATCCAGACTGCTTCCTTCAGATGAAAGTACCACTTTCCCTAAATCACCCTAATGTCACTTCCATCTATAAAGGTTGATGAATAATTTTTAGTTGGATTGTGTTTAGCAATACCTTAACACTCTCAATTATTCAAAAATACATTTCAATGAAATAACAACCCGACACATAAATTCAATTAATGGTTTTCTTTTTATCTAAATCAAATGCAGATTAAATCCTAATAAATCAAATTCATCTTTTGTCATATTTACCTATTCTGGCTATTTGTCGTTTTTCTAAGTCAGACTCTGGTCCTCAGTTAATTCGTTAAAGTCACCGTCCTCTCCGTCAGCATAACATCAGGATACTGGAAATGACGACGTCACGACGAACCCTCATCTGATCTGCTCAACTGTCCGCTCCTACCCTCTCTAGTCTACCATTATTTATACTAAATTTTACATTCACAATGTTACATTTGACATTTCACAGTGTTCTGATTGGCTCATTAAATACATCTTAGTTCATCAGGCAACATCGGAATATTTTCCCATATAGGAAAAGTATTGTCTATTCATGATCAGTTTGGATTCATAAGTTTAAATGTTTCTTTTTCTTCCGCATTCAGGGGCATTGGCGCCTCGCCCAGGTGGCCTTCATGGGCACAGACTCTCCGGTCACACAAGGGACACGGTTGCTGAAGTCAGTACAGGCGCCTTTATCCATTGTTCCAGTAGTGATGTCATAAATTTAGTCAGGATCCAGTCGGCAGCCATTTTATAGCAGGCCCAAATGGTCAACTTAAGCAAAGAAAACACAAAACGTAATTAATACATTGAAAGGATTATAACAGTGTTATTCCCTTGCTAAAACCCATATGTGTGGGCATTTATCTAGCCATATGCAACATCCAAAGCCATTAGTACTTGATTATTTAAGCAAAATTCACAATAACATCACTTCAAGCAACGTTTATCATATTAATATGCGTACAGGCTTAGTACACTTATTATTTTAGCCATGCAAACTGCACTCCCACGTGTATTCTTTCTGTTAATAAGGTTGGTTAATTCAAACCGATCAAACTATTAATCATTATATTTATTCATTAGTCGTTTTAATATAAACATACGAAAATGAATTGGGTATATAAAAAAACATATTACCCGCTCCATCAAAAGCACTCAGTTGTGGTGTACCACAGGGCTCCATAGTTCCCCCCTTATTATTTGTCATATATATGGGCCCCCTTACAAGTCTTTTTTATCCAGGGTGGGGCAAAGTGTTACATGTATGCAGATGACACAAAGCTGATCCCTGGGTTTAAATGCAACATCCCAACATCCCCTTCAATGACCAATAATATTCATTTGATACGTTGGTAGATGTCACAAACCAAATCCATCTAGACCAAACTTCTGATTCCACCGGAAGGTGCATTAAGACTAGAGGCTTTTCCTTTGCCAACAATGATATATTCATGTTGTCTTGACTCAAAGTCAGCCCGAAATGCAGGCATCCACTTGGACTTGACCATAAATTTCAGTTATGAGGCAAGAAATAACTGCCAGTATCTCCTTCTTTTGTTACCGCAAATCTGTCCAGAATTTCCTTTCATATTTGGATAGATATCATCACTTTTCAATAGTCAATACTATTGTTTTTATCACGCATAGATTATGGTAATGTCTTATATTTTGCCAACTCCTGCTAAAACTCTAAATGTCTGATTCACAAATGTAACCTACATTATGAGTAATATACACTTTTGAGTAAGTGCACTGCCTTTTTTACTATTCACAAAAACCCGTGTAAATTTGCTCCACAAGGGTAACTTACATGTCTCCACTAAACTGAAGGCATGAGAACTGTTTACAAACTGCTGGGGCTATTCACAAAGGTTTCTAATACTTTTGAGTACATTTTTATGGGTACTTTACTCTTAAGTTTATGATTAACTTTACTTCTTTTGGCTATTCATAAAATACAAGTGTAAACTATTCAAAAGTGTAAGATATCTTTGTGAATTACACCCCAGAAATTCCTTACAGATGTTTAAAAATGTGGGGGCTCAGCAGTACCCCCCAAGCACCAACATATAACTCTGGTACTAAGGCAGCTACATTGGCTCCCAATTCAGAAAAAAGTCACTTTCAAAGCTATGATCATTGCCCTTCAAGTAATGTTTCCCTGGTTTCATAACTAAAACAATTCAACACCTTTAGTGTTGGGCCGGCCAATGGCCAACACCCGCACTACCTCTCCAGTGCTTGAGCCTGCCATTGGCCGGTGAGTGATAAAAAGGATCCTCTGGTGCAAAACACTGGAGGTTTACTTCTTTTTTTGCTGTGTGAGATGTGGAATCGCTTTCACATCTCTCCCCGCTTCCCTCCTGCCCATCTCTGACGCCAGCTTACCATGAGCTGCACTGACCTCACAGTTTCCCTGCCGGACCACAAGTAGAAGCAGGTGAGTGCTGTCTCTACATTCTGAATGGGAAAAAAAATCCAAATTCTGCCTCCCCAGGTTTCAGGAAGGCCTCGTTTGAAAGTGAAGAGCTTCCCCTTCCTCGTTTAAAAAAAAAGGAAAAGGGGAGAGCCTCCCCTTCCTCATTTGAGAGGAGAGAGCCTCCCTTTTCAAACAAGGTCTCTTTGATACTGTTTCCTGGCAGTGGATCATGGGCGTGTCACAATCCACTGCCAGGAAACCCACTAGGCCACCAGGGAGATCGATTTGGGGGTCAGCCCTAGGGGTAATGGCATGCCCCTCCTCCCCAGGGATAACAGTATTAAAAATAAATAATGGTGTTTTTTCCCAATGGGGGACGCATACAAGAACTACCGTTGACCCTTGTGTGAGCCATTCCTGTTGCAGACACTAGGCCCAGGCACATGGGAGGGGGGTAGCATTTTTATCTGGACAAGTTGGAGAACCCTTGGTGATAGGAAATTTGCAGATCCCTGCACATTTCTGTAGTTGACATCATAGAAATGCAAGGAAAATGTGTGTTTTTATTGAACGTTTCACCATTGCAGGGCATTCTGGGTAAGAAAATGTTGGGGGATGCACACAAGTGACACCTCCCTGGACTCCCTTTGATGTCTACTTTTCAGAACAATTTGTGTTTGATTAGTTTACTTACATGGGGACCCCAGGACTAATTAGTACACCTACCATAGTTATCATTATTGCCACAACACAATTTGGGCCCTGTCCCTGTAGTGGGCACTTGGTCCACCCACACAAGTGAGGTAGCACTTTTATTGGGAGACCTGGGGAACACCATGTGGTGGGAAATTTGTGCTGGCCCAGTGATCCCACAACTTTCCCACACATAAATGTGAGAAACATTTGACTTTTTTGCAAAATTTGAAGTTTGCAGTGGATTCTTGGTAAGAAAACGGTGGGGGTTGCAAGCAAGTCACACCGCCCTGGCCTCCCTGGGGTGTCTAGTTTCAGAAATTTCTGGGTTTGGTAAGTTTCCCTAGATGGCTGCCAAGCCCAGGACCAAAAACTCAGGTGCCAACCTTGCAAAACCAGGTCATTTTGTGATAGATAATTTTTATGTCTCTACAATACGTTTTGGCCCTTCCCTGTCACAGGCACTTGGCTGAACCACACAAGTGAGGTTGAATCTTTAACAGGAGATCTGGGGGAATGATGGGTGGTAGGAAATGATGTGCGGGTCCAGTGATCCCACAACTTTCCCACACAGATATGTGAGGAAAATGTGACTTTTAGCAAAGGTTGAGGTTTGCAGGGAATTCTGTGTAGGAAAAGTTTGTGGAATCAATGCAGGCCACATCTTCCTGGACTCCCCTTTGTGTCTTTTTTTCAGAAACATCTGGATTTGGTATGTTTCCCCAGATGGCCACCAAACCCGGAAACAAAAGCCCAGGTGCCCCCTTTTGAAAAACCAGTTCAATTTGTGATGCCCCATTTTTCTCGGGAGACTTGGGGGAATGCTGGTTAATTTGTGGCTGCCCTCAGATTCCAGAACTTTCCTCACAGAAGAGCAAGGAAAATGTGCTTTTTCAGCAAAGTTTGAGATTTGCAGGGGATTCTGGGGAAAAGAAACGTGGTGAGAGACACGCGAGTCACCCCACTCTGGACACCCCCAGGTGTCCTGTTTAAAAAATATTTGCTGGTTTGATAGGTTTCCCTAGATGTCGGCTGAGATTTGGCTCAAAATTCACAGCTACCCACATTGCAAACAACACATTGTTTTTCAGTGGAAAAACGTGATGTGTCTACATTGCATTTGGCGTCTTTTCATTTCACAGGCACTTGGGTTGCCACACAAGTGAGGTACTGTAGGACATTTGTGGCATTCGAGTCAGAATAGGTCTCACGTCTGTTACGCTCATCAGCGTTTCCTCTGCCTTCTCTTGGGGGGGCTCTACCATAACCCAAATTAGGATGGTTTTTACTGACAAAAAGGTGCAAAATATGTCATAATTTGGTTAAGTGATTGGTAATCTCCTTTTGAAAATACGCTAAAGATACATTTCACTGCATAGATTTGGGTGTTTTAGGTCCTGAAGAATCGCCACTTGATATTTTTGACAATCACAGGCGAGAAACATGTTGACCCATTAACAATTCTTTAGGCTATCTAGGACCATTATATCCTTCGAGAGCAAACCACCATTTTAACTAGACAAGTGAGCTCATTCATTAAAATTTGTTGTCCTTGAGTCTCATTTGCTCTATTTTCATGCTCTTTTTTGTTTTTTCAAAACTATTGCTACCAATCTACACCAATAACATCCAGACTTCATTAAACTACAGCCCGAAAAAATGTCTCCTGCTAAGAGCCATTCACAGGCGCCTGTCGAGCATTGCAGCATCGGCCCAATGAGGAGCTAAACCAATGATGAAGCATGACACCCAACTGGGTGTGTGAGGGCTCTTGCTCCTTTTGGAGCATTTTCCCACTCTGAAAACTGTACTTTTATACACTTTCCTCATCTTCCTCAAAAGGAACTGCATACTCTTGTTGGACTATGAGATAATATAATGAGCACATACGCTGGACATAATTACTCCTGGTCCAAATTTTATACCCAGATTTTTTACACAGGGCACTAAGGCAAGTTTTTTCTCTAAAATACGTAAACCAGTATCATTTCCATATTGTCTCCTTTTAATTTGACTTGATTGAAGCGCATCCAGTTTTTACTGTTTCAAAGCAGTTATACGAATGCATGGGCTATTGATGTTTTAGAACAATCTTGAGTGCCCTCAGTGTACATAGAGAATGGAAGGTTAAATGATTGAACTAGATGACCCATGTGTAGTGTTTAAGGATTAAAAACAAGGGGCAAAGGAATGGAACCCTGTGGTATTTTGCAGAGTAGCATGGCAAATGAATCAAGTGGAGTCACACAAACTGCTGGGTTCTGGTACTCAGAAAGTCCTATGGCCATTTTGTTTTAAAATTCTGTCACCGAGATAACCAAATCTAGATATCAATAGTTTAATGATCAATGGTTTTAAAAACAGCTGACAGGTATAATTTCAAGACTACGGGAATTCCCCCAACCAAGTGGTGGTGCAGCTCCCTCCACTGTCTCTGTACTACAGCCTACGGGAAGCCTTCTTCCAATAGATGCAGTAAACAGTTTCTTTCCACTTATCCTGACAATTGATTGTAGCCTGCTCTCTAGCAAGCGAGACAAATTGGGAAGTTGAGAAATATGTGATAATTGGACAGATTATTAGGGTCCAACATCAGTTTTTGAGGATTAAGTAAAACAGATTTCCATTCTGATGGCGCAGAGCCAGAAATCATTAAAGCAATGATAATATTCCTTGCATAGACATTATAATTTTCTAATGAGTAAACTTCGTCATTATCAAATCCTCCCAGGAGCATTAATCTCCAATGTTCTGCACCAGCTGTGCAAAGGAAGTTCCATCAAGAACGGTAAAGTGTGAATGAATACTGGTTTTTGCAAGGGACAAAGAGCCCTCCCACTTTGGGCTAGAAGTACATTTTTCTCTGAGGGTAGATAGCATGGCCGCAATGGAGGTGATTTTGTTTTTAAAAATTCACAATAGAAAACATTTAGCTTCCAAACGTTTAGTTTGCATTTAATCTTTTGTCCCCTTTAATTCCTGAGGCTATACTAGAAACTGATATCATTTAAGGGACTAGAAAAAAGCCTTTCAGACTTAATTGCTCACTTGGAAATGTGGTTGTACTACTTAAGTTTGAGAGGCAGTGGGTAGTTGTTGTCCTATTGATGTTCTAAGTTGTAAAGCACATCTCTCAATTCTTTATCATATGAAAAAACTAGGGGGCAGATTTATCAAGGTTTTGCGTCGCCCTTCTGTCGCACAAGGTGACACAGGCCGAGCAAAACCGAGAAAGAGATTTGATATGCCACACATGTGTGGCATATGTGACCTTGCATGGCATAGTTAATGTGGTGTAAAGCAAGATCTTGTGGGTGCCTTGCGTGACACTGTGACCGGAAGGTGTTACATGGGTGGAGAGTAGGTGTTCCCATGCATCTACCCATGTATTTTGAAGCATTGCCATATTTACCAACACTGGTAGACATGTGAGGGCATAGGAATTGTGCTTCTTCCAGGGGAGGCGCAACAAGGGGGAGTATATTTATTTCTCCTGCGTGTTTGCTCTTTTTAATTATGCTGCATTCTATAACACACTTATGAAGAGGAAAATGCCTCCAAGAATTGCTTTTGTGCAGGAAGGTGTCCCTTACTGCACATAAGCAATCCTGCCTGTAGCACCATGGCACAAGGGTGCCTGCGTTGTGGTTAGGATGCAGATTGAGTGCCAGTGCAGGCAGAGGACAGGAATGCTCCATATCTCCAACGACAATGGCCCATTCCTGCACTCTCCTTTTCACGCAGAGCAGCAAGTTGTTTTGTTGTGTAAAACAATTGTACATTTGGGCCCAGGTTTCCTTGCTTCTAAACCATTCAGTGCAACTTTGCTTCCAAGGCCCTAAGACATGACTTAGATCAGTTCACTTAAAGGGGATCAATTGGGCACATCTGAAGAGTTGGCCACTTGGACCGCTCCAACACTCATTTGCATCGTTGATAAGGGGCCCACGCATGTTCCTCCCTGTTTATGTATTTTATGTATGGCTCAGAGCTTGAACGAAGCTACTCCATTCAGGGACAACTGGTGCTGGGGTACAAGCCCCCTGATAAACTAAGGTCGAAGTTCCTATTCCACCTTATCAGCAGGAGGTAAGCCGGAGGGGCTACATCTGTTTTTCCACAAAAAATAAACATGAAGAGAATTGGTCTGCTTAATTTATTTCAACGAACCTTTGTTGACAATTATTTCTCTAGGATTAGTTTTCACCAGGTTGAGGAACCCAACCTGGAAAAAACCTTCTTGCAGAAATATTTGTTTCTTCATGTTTGCGATTCCCTTTGTCCGCATCTTTTAAAGAACCATAATTTGCTCTGGAGAAGAACTGAGCTTTGGAGTCATTGAATGGTGCTACTAACTTCCGGTTCGCTCACAGCTACGAGTTGTGTTCCTAGAGCCTTCCTAGAGAAGGAAGAGAATTTCTCTTTCGTGAGACTCTTCCTGTTATTCTCATGATAAGAAAATGTGTCTTCAATATTTAGTCAGTTGTGAGGAGGCGTACTTGATGTGGGTAAATGAAGCGGGTAAGTGTTTATTAAGACATACTTGGTGCATTTGGATGGGACATGCTGTAGTCCAAGACATCATATACACTTAAGGTGGGGGTCCAAAGGGAACATCAGTTTCCTGCTCGAAAAGCTGGGTTTAAATCCAGACACTCTTATGGGTGACACAACAACCTCCCCAAAACTGGATTTATTTTATAGGAGCAATTCGGTATTCTTATCAAAATTAGGAAAACGTTTTGAAAGAATAAAGGGAGTTGTAGGTGCACATCTGACTGATGCAGAAAAAAGGAACTAATGGCTGAAAACGAGATGGTGCCCTAATGGCTCCATTTCTTTGCATCCAGTTGAGGAGCAGAGCCACCCGTGCACAACCTACCACCACAGGGGAGCCACTGCTGTGAATAAAGCTTCTGGATCCAGTCTGCTGCATGGTGGATGTTCATTGATGAGGAATCAGAAACAACACTACTGTATATTTAAATAGAACCATCCACAATATTCCTAGTCCTTTGAAAGCATAAGGTTTGCTCAGATACACCTACACACACGCACGAAAAACAAGTCTTGGGGTATCCTGCACCTACATGTTAGCATTAGTAGTTTCTGATAAAGCACGTGTAGTTATTAGAGGACTCCTTGTCACCAGGACTAATCCTTTGCATTCTTTTGCAACACTTTGGGGCATATGTGCAAGCCCATATCGCCACCGCGACGTCACCTTGGTGGCAATAGGCGCTGCGCCTTAAGTACATGGCAGCGTTAAGCCACTTAACGTGGCTTAATGCTGCCTTGTACATAAGGCCCCCTTTCACGCAATCGTTAGCGTGAAAGGGGTGGGCAGTGGGTGTTGCGGTGGGCGTTCCACTGCACCACCCATTCATTTTGACGCTACCCCCATGTACAAGGGTGGCATACAAAGGAGGCAGCGCCAAAATTAAGGGCAGTAAAACCCTGGTCTTAAAATGGCAAAACGAGGAGAAATGCATTTTTCCTCCTTGTTTTTACTTTTTCCATGTGTGCTGCCTTGTGCTAGGACTCCTGGAAAAAGCAAAATGCCATGGTTTGTTTATGTACAGGAAGGTCTCCCTTCCTGTACATTAACAATCCTTTGAAAAAATTCCATTTTGTCACTGTCATGTGTGCTGCATGAAGCAGCACACATGAAAGTGACAGAATGGCATTTTAGGATTGATTATGTGCAGGAAGGGATACCTTCTTACACATAAACAATCCTCCTCTGCACGCAGACACCCTTGGTGCCTGCGTTGGTGCTAAACTTAGCACCATTGCAGGGGAAAATGCAAGGCTGCACGACATTCTTGTAAATATGGTGCAGCCTTACGTTTCTGAAGTGGCAGAGCGTGTCTTTAAGCCAAGGAGCCTAACGACACGCTCCACCACTTCCTTGTACATATCCCCCTTTGTTTTCAGGTGCATCTCTCCAGTTGGCCCCATTGAAGTGAACGAAACTACAACGCTCAGAACACTGATTTTCTACCGAAAGTCGGGACACACCGTGTCCCAGTGTGGTGGAGTCATCCTGTAATTTTTTGTATGGGAAGGAACACTGCTCTCAAACTTAACTATTAATTATAGACTATAATTAATAGTGTGTTGGCTGCTTTCAAAGGGATTCACTTATGCTACTTGCCATTGTTTACAACGACGTTCCTGATGTAGTTCATATTCCCCCCCAAAAGTCTCTCAGGTAAAAAAGTGCCGTGTTACAAGATTCCCTCATTTTGATCTACTTTGTTTTAGTGATTTAAGCCGTCCTTATGCCTCAAATGTTGCTTGCTTCATGCCTACTGCTGCTTGTAAGAAGTTATGTGACTTGGTGCCAGAGGCAGGAATAGTGGCATCATATGTAGTGCTCAAGGCACAATTGCATTTTGCTTGCTGGTATCCTCACTACATGCTGTAGATATGTCTTTTTTCGGCCTTTTGTCTTATTTTGACAGTGTCACTAGATGGCACCATAAGGCTACTGATCACCTCACCTTATAGACGAGCCAGCAATAAGCCTACTGAAGGACTATTTTTTTATGACCATCATTTTTATGAAACAGAATCCCTGGACTAAATATTATCTAATCTTTACAAACAGAAGGGTTTTCACTAAAAAGGATGATGATGTAACCATGACCAAAATTCCAAACTGTGATCATTTGGAAATCAGCCAACTCAATTCAAACGGTCTAAAGGGACCACTTACTCCTCTCTTAACTCGAACTTCTCACATTCCTCAGTAAAAAAGCAGTGTTAATTCTGTACTATTTATGAGTGGATGCCTCCTGCTTGGAAACAGGATGAGCCATTTGTGTATTACCTCCTCAAATTATCCAAAAAGCCAAGTATTCAAAAGAAAAAATCATCAGATGGTTGTTTTTCTCAAGGTAAGTGGAAACCGTAGTCTGTGCTCAGTGGGTGGTAGGTATGTAATAAAAGCTGTGAAGAAGAAATCCTTCCTGACCTAACTGAGAGCATCCAGATGGTTAAACAATTGGGACAAATTTGCCACATATTAGCATTCTAGTCTGTTTACATTTACGTTCAGCAATAGTAACATAACCTCATATTGCATGCCTTCCACTATAGTTCATTGGTAAAGGCTGCAATTTAGAAAAGCAAAATTGTTGAGATGGATTCTCTTTATATTTTAAGTTCACTTATATAAACCAGATGACATTTGATGTGAGACATAATTTAGACAACATTTAAAAAGAATGCAGCTCACATACCCAAGTCACTGCATCAAACCAATGTACAGAATATGCTGCATACAGTATGGACCTATTTCCAGTTTTCAGTACATTTCGATCATATATTTAATTGGACATAAATTATTTTATTGAAAATTTGTAAATGAAAGTGAACATATATCATGCTTAAACCACTCATAGGAAACATTCTTCTCTATCGCTGCCTAGCATAAGGTGAGATTCACAAAGGTGCAGGATAAAAGTAAAAAAAGGTGGATATCTGATCACAAGGGATTATTCCTATATTTTGGGCAGATTTATGCCTTTAAAGGTGCAGACAGATCTTTCCGCTAGCACTTTATGAAATATATACCAATCACACATTTCTTGGCGTTCTTACTGTTCATAAAGTGTTGCTCCTGGCGTACAATGTGGCATGCATAGAGGTGACACAACCAAGAATGTTTGTGTGTATCTTTCTTTTCTCCACGGTGAAGGAGAAACTCCATTCTCCTAGATCCTTATTAAATATAGGAGTTCACCTCCGCCAGTCCCCATCTGGAAATACACTTACTCCTGACTTTCACAACAAGGCATACATGCCTTTATTGGTGTCCACCTATTTCTCATAGGGTTCCTCACCCAGAAATGTCCACAATCTTATCGGAAACCCTACATTTCCAAATGATTTTTTTTCTCATTTCTATACTTTCTGAACATAAGCACCACCAGTACCGATTCAGCGAGTCATGATTTAGAATTTAGAATGTGTTTTTCTGCACATATTGAGTACATAGGTGCCCATAATGATCTTCAGAAACACGCCTTCATAGGGTGGATGAGGCCATAAATTCCCTCAAACTGGGACTAAGGCTCCTAAAGTTTCAGATAATCAATGGAAGGTTTAAACATGGCAAAATAAAATTACCCGGAAGTTGGTCAATCATGCCTTTAGATAAACATGTCAACCAGATATAATGTAACATGCGTAAAATTTAACATGGGAGATCAAAAGCAGATACAATAATCACTTTGCTTTAATATTGTGTTTCACCGCACACTTCTTCCATATCTTGAGGCTGTAAATAGCAGATGGTACTATTAAAAAAAGGAATGGTGCTTAATTGCAAACCCCAAAAACGTGGAATGTTGAAGTGTCCTTGCAGGATTTGTGCTTGTGATCTTCAGCTGACATTGAGTGTTTGTTGCAAGTGTTGTCTTTGAACTATCTTGCTTCAAATGTAGTAACAATGCAAGGTTATATCCACTCAGGATGCCTTACAGCTGAAGTTTACTAGCCGGATTTAGCATAAAGTAACCAACATGCTATAGTAAAAAGAAAAATCAGGGGATGCTAGTAAAATCAAAAACTACCTCAAAAAATATCTCAAAGGCACCACACTACTTATAGACCTGTGAACCACCTCCCCGGCGGTTCCACCTACTCATTAAGAGGAGGGGGAACCTCTTCTATTCGAATGACAAAGCTTCACTGTAGTGATGAAGTTCCAAGCGTAGAGGTGATGAAGTAGACGTAGCTGAGTAGTGTCTTTGTAATTTATTTATTAAGTCCATGACAACAGTTGTAGCAGCCCTACCAGGAGCAGCCTGCCTCCTGCTCAGCTCATCTTCTACTGTCAACACTCACACCAGGCGTACTGCTCCAGTTTCTCTTGTTTCTTGTGGGTCTTGATTCTTTAGTTTCAACACTTTCTCCTGGAAGTGTACTAGCACTATCTGTGTGGTCATTTGTGAACCACTTCCTAGAGGAACTGTACTATGTGCTGTCCAAGCCTGTCCTTTCTGTTGGGTCCTTCCAACATGAAGACTTACTAGACATTTCATCTTTAACCTCCACAAGACCACTCATAGAACATGAGTAAGTCTCCAGATCAACGCCAAAATTTAGTGATGAAGTTCCAAGTGTAGAGGTGATGAAGTAGATGTAGCAGAGTAGTGTCTTTGTAAATAATTACATCATTGTTAACAGCCACACCAGGAGCAGCCTGCCTGCTGCTCAGTCCATCTTCAATTGTCAACACTCATGTCCATCACACCAACATTCCAAACAGAACACTCACACTGGCTGAGCATCTAGGAACCAGGTAACAGGGAACATTATAAACACAAATGGAAGATACCACATATCTTTGCCCCTTAAAATATAAACATTAATTAAACCATTAAAAAAATTGCGAACAACTATACACAACAACGTACAAAAGAAGGCAATAGTCTTCAACCCAGGGGTGAAAGGTAAAAACCACATCACGAGAGGGAACAAAGATTAAACATAGGAGGAAAGAAGAGTGAAAGGAAACACACGAAATATCACACATCCTACTCTTTTAATATTAAGAATAAATGGAAAGTTTAGAGAACCTTAAGCTCACTGAAACAAAGTGGCACCACACAAAAAGACACGTAAAGCTTAGACTAATGAAAGATGCAAAAGAAGCATCCAACCATGCACTGCAAAGCAGAGCAAAGCACTGTGAAGAGAAACACCGGAGTAAAACATTGTCAAACTCTATCACTATGGGTGGATGGCACCCATGAATAGTTTCCTTAGAAAAGGAACACAAACACACAATCTGTGAAGAAGGGACTGCAACCCAACTCACCACCTATCATGTAAGGGACCATACAAGCGAAAAATGGGACTGTGACTCAAAATGCAAACAAAACTAAATGGGGCTAACACCCATACAGTTAGTGAACAGGAAGTGCAGCACAAGGTGACTTACACACACAACAACTTAGAGGATAGGTGCAGCACAAGGTGACTTAAACACCATATAACAAACGTGCAGCACAAGTTGACTTACACACAAAACATCAACTCAGAGATTAGGTGTAGCACAGGGTGACTTAAACACTGAATAACTAAACGTGCAGCACAAGGTGACTTATTCACTATGACAACGCAAACTGTAGAAATAGGACTGGCACCCACTCTAACATCCCTAAAGTAAGGCTTTAAAATGTGAATCAAGAAATTGAGACCAACCCCCTACAAGACAACAAGCAGATAACATTCACAAGGCTTGGAAAAATATTAAACATCATGTGAATTTGGACAACCCTGACGTGTAGAGTAAAACATTTCAACATTATTGCACACATAAATAGACTATTGAAAGAAAAACACAGTAATAGTAATCATCTCCCAAAACCATATCCAGATTGGAGAGTACAGAGAAAAAGAAAAAAAACTTGAGAGAAAGATAATTGTATAAACAGTAACAATAAAGTTGGCAAAATGTCCCCATGAATGCTTGTAGGTGAGGTGAAATTAATTTCATGAAATGCCAAAAAAACATGCCAAACCAGATGCGGAAAAATGCTTTCGCTTCACACACTGACTCAAATGGACTGGAGGAATGACAACATTCTACAGCTGTGAGTAAAGTCATGTAACGCAACCACTGCAAACTATGGTAATCACCTCACACGAGAGATACAGAGCTGTCTGACTCAAATATCAAATCCACAGTAGACGTTTAAAAGGATTGGCCAACAGACACTGATTCAATGAAATATTAAGTACATGACATCAGTGGTAACAGCCTCACCAAGAGCAGCCTTTCTGCTGCCCAGCCCATCCTCAACTGTCAACACTCGCACCAGGCACCCAAGCATTCCACTCATATCCATCACACCAACATTCCAAACAGAACACTCACACTGGCTGAGCAGCTAGGAACCAGGTAACAGGGAACATTATTAACACAACAGGAAGATACCACATTCATCCAGCTATGGGGGCTTATTTACAAGCCCCTTGGCCCCTTGTGCAGCTGGTTTGTCAATTTTCCCCATTTTAAAAGCGACGCACGGGCGGAGGAAGGGGCTTGTAAAGAAGCCCCTTTCCTGTCGAACACCTTTTAAGAAGGTTATGTCCGCCAGAAAACCCAACCTAATGATGTTAGAAGTACTGCCCTAATTAGAGCAGTCCTTCCAACTCAGTTTTTTTCTTGTCTGAAAACACAAATGGCAGCGGGTTCGTTCCCTGAATGAAAAAAAAAACACGTCAGTGATTTGTTTTTGAAAGTCCCCAAAAAAACCTTATCTTTTCGAGACCTTTCAGTAAAAAATTCTCCCTGCAATGGTGAGGATCTGTAAGTATTGTAAGCAGTTAGCAACTAGTCCAATGTTATGGGGCCTCCATCGCACCAAATGGATAGCTGCTCCCGATGGCCGCTGTCCATTGAGATTCTAACTAACCACCTTAGCAATTAACAGGGACAGAAGACAAGAGGGAATGTTCACCAAATACAAAACTGACAGATAGATGTTGGTGTCATCCAACAATATTCATGGTAATTAGTGGCCATGGTAGGAAAAGTGGTGAGCCATGGGCATCAGCTTTGAGATTTGGCAATTCCAATGGTGTACAGCGATTGTGATAGTATACAAGCGCCCCGACCACTCTGCACCTGCAGACATAAAACACTGCACAGTATGACAGTGGTATAGTGAGCAAGACAGCGTGATAGCAGCCATTAGTTTACAGATGCAACTCTCTAATGTTTAAATCCAGGTAGGAAGCATAACTATTACTTTACATCAGTTCTGCTCACTTGGCTATATAGAAGTCATCGTTGAAGAAGGAAGAGAAGAATGATGATACATGAAATGATGGCAAAATGGGGGAAACCCAGATAACTGGTGAGAGGTGTGAGGAGTAGTCCTGCAGCATTTTTTGAAGGCAGAAACCACACCTTCTGTGTTTGAGGCACTGAAGGCATCTGCGTGCAAATGTGTTAAATGTGTTTGGTATTGAGTCTTCAGCAAGCGGACAACTATACCCACAAAATGATGGTGTTTGGGGTAAATAACTAAGCTGTCAAAGATAACAGCACCTCTGGTTGAGTTAAATTAGCAATGCAATCATATTTATGGTCAATACTGAAATAATTAATTTCTTTTGACATGCTTTTAGACTGCTAGGGAAGGGAGTGTGGCAGTTTTCCTATTGAGGGAGATTCAAGATTTCTTGTCATGATGTCTGTAATGGTGGCTGTAGTCGTAAAAACCATCCATTCTTTCATAGCATGAAGAATCAGGTCATTGTTCTCAAATGATGCATAAGTGTTGAGGTCATGAGCTGGCAAAACGTATTGGTACTGTACTAGACATTGTGCCCTGGGGGCTTAACAAGTGTGTGCACCCGCTTTGTGCACCCCCTGCAGCAGAATTGTACTACAGAAGGGGTCACAGAGGCTTGTGCGTTCTCTTCTGTAATACTGATAGCACAGGTGCACATGTAGCGTCAGAGCAATCATGAGAGGGTGGTCCCTCATTTGTACTTGATCGTGGCTCCATGCAAATGAGGAAATCACTTTTCCTCTGTGCCCACAGACTAGTATGGACTCGGGCGCAGAGGCAAACATGACCTTTAGATACGCACTAAAAGTGCGGCACAAAAAGGTGGTGCACTTTCATTGCACATTCTAAAGGCAACCCTCTGGAGGGGAGAAAGAAGGTCCTGGACCCCCCAGATATCCCCCTGATAAGGGGGATAGTCACTCACTGCACCTTCCTTCAAGGGGATCTCTCTTCCCTCTTCAAAGTGTAGACAGCATGCCGCTTGCACTGTGAAACAGGAAGTGGCCTTGAAGCAGCTGCTCCGTATTTCACCTGAATGTGTTATATAATACAGGCACAGGTGGAATATGGATCAGTTCCACTGGACTATTGAGCATTTGTCATATCAATATCACCCCAGCCATGAACACGGACTGTTTCTGTCGGAAGAATATCCAGTGATAATCAGGAAGAAACAGGCAGAAGACTGGAATGGAAGAATCCGTCTTTAATTGCAGTGGACGTCGGTCCAGTTTCGGGTCCAAGATCATAATGCCCGTTATCACAAACCAACCGATTCCCCCAACCACCAACATTCAAGAATACACAATACTTAATTACCAGAAAGCCACGAGCATTGGCATGAGTGCCAAGCTTGTGAATACCTCGCAGAACACATCAAAAGTGAAACACCCACGTACAATCGACACACCTCCCCCCCAAAAAATCCAAAAAAGAAAAGAAAGAAAAAAAAACAGAACAAAATAAATGCCTAACTCATAACATACGGTACAAAAGGGGGTGGTGATGGACGGAGCATCAGAACCAATCAAACACTCACACCCAGTCAACAGATCTAGGTTTGATCCATCACCGTTCTTTAGCCCACTCTGCCACCCCAGTTCAGACATTGCCATATGCAAATCAGTCTGACCCTGTGCCTCATGGGAACAGTCCAGCCCGAACTGCCAAGCCATGCCTTCCCTGGACCGGAAACAAGCTTCCTAGGACCGGTTTCTGGCATTTCAGCCGTCTTCAGCCAGGCTTGCTTGAATCCTGTGGCAAAGTGAAGCAAGGAACTCACGTCTGAGCATACCCTGCCAACTTATGGCGAAAAAAGCGGTACAAAAGGGGGTGGTGATGGACGGAGCATCAGAACCAATCAAACACTCACACCCAGTCAACAGATCTGGGTTTGATCCATCACCGTTCTTTGGCCCACTCTGCCACCCCAGTTCAGACATGGCCATCTGCAAATCAGTCTGACCCTGTGTCTCATGGGAACAGTCCAGCCCGAACTGCCAAGCCATGCCTTCCCTGGACCGGAAATAAGCTTCCTAGGACCGGTTTCTGGCATTTCAGCCGTCTTCAGCCAGGCTTGCATGAATCCAGTGGCAAAGTGAAGCAAGGGACTCACGTCTGAGCATACCCTGCCAACTTATGGCGAAAAAAGCGGTACAAAAGGGGGTGGTGATGGACGGAGCATCAGAACCAATCAAACACTCACACCCAGTCAACAGATCTGGGTTTGATCCATCACCGTTCTTTAGCCCACTCTGCCACCCCAGTTCAGCCATGGCCATATGCAAATCAGTCTGACCCTGTGTCTCATGGGAACAGTCCAGCCCGAACTGCCAAGCCATGCCTTCCCTGGACCGGAAACAAGCTTCCTAGGACCGGTTTCTGGCATTTCAGCCGTCTTTAGCCAGGCTTGCTTGAATCCAGTGGCAAAGTGAAGCAAGGGACTCACGTCTGAGCATATCCTGCCAACTTATGGTGAAAAAAGCGGTACAAAAGGAGGTGGTGATGGACGGAGCATCAGAACCAATCAAACACTCACACCCACTCAAAACAGATCTGGGTTTGATCCATCACCGTTCTTTAGCCCACTCTGCCACCCCAGTTCAGACATGGCCATATGCAAATCAGTCTGACCCTGTGTCTCATGGGAACAGTCCAGCCCGAACTGCCAAGCCATGCCTTCCCTGGACCGGAAACAAGCTTCCTAGGACCGGTTTCTGGCATTTCAGCCGTCTTCAGCCAGGCTTGCTTGAATCCAGTGGCAAAGTTAAGCAAGGGACTTGACTGGGGGTGAGTGCTTGCAATGTTCAACACTCCGTCCATCATTTCCTTTGGTTTTTGCTTAACTCATAACATAGTCACAAAATCTCACAGGGAGACGGTGAACCCTTGCACACTTGGAAGGAGCACTAGAGTCAACGGGAAGAGAATTGTTCGAACTCACAGTAGTATCTTGTTCTCTAAAATTTACAAAAACTTTGGAGGCACACTCCTCCAAACAACTTTTATTGCCTCTAAACAGAGATATCCTGATTAAATTCCAAACATGACCAGCATCCACCCTAACAGCATTTTTGAAGACCTCAATAACTCTTTTAGGTGATGACTAAATCGAAAAACACATGGAGACTCCTTCGTTTTTTTTAATACGTACAAAATCTCCAATCTCAACTGCATGTTTACTCACAGATCCGAGTCTCCTTCTCATGCCTTGTTTCATTTTCTCCTTATATGCCTCAACTTTGAGATGGACCTTTTCATAGTCAACATTGTTAAACTGACTACTCTTGCATATACTCTTCTTCAACCACCAAGGAGCCAACCTGGTACTAGGTTTTTCGTCCTCTCATAAATTCAAATGGACTGACTAGAGTTACATAGTTAGGAGACATTCTTTATGCCAAGAAGATGGATTGTAAAGCGTTATGCCAATTCAAACCTCCTTTAACTGACAATTGGATAGCTTCTTTTACAACGTGATTAAATCTCTCAGTCTGGCCATTAGCCTCGGGATGGAATACAGCAATTCTTTTGCATGTAATTCCACATTTCTCAAATGAACACTCCATTTCTTTGCTAATAAACTGTGGCCCATTGTCATGACAACCTCTTGAGGAATACCTTCCCTATAAAAAACATCATCCAAAAACTCAATAATCTTCCCTGAAGTAACCTCCCTTACCATCTAACATCAGGCCACTTGGAATTGTAATCAAGTAACAGAATGCCAAAAGCTTCTTGTTTAATTAAAACGGCGAAAGGCCCAATTATGTCTAGGCCAAGGTTCCAGCATGAAGCTGCAGGAAAATCAACTGGGTTCAGGTCACAAGGCTACAGCAGACTTGTCACTGGAGGAACAAATGGCACAAGCTCTCACAAAATGTTCAATGCACATGTCAATACGTGGCCACCAAAAAGATTCTTTAATGCATGTTCTAGTGCAAGAGATGCCTAAGTGTCCATCGTGTGCTACTGTGTTCCTTAAAGCATTGGGAGGAACACATTTATCACCTCTTACAACAATGTTGTTCTCAACTGCCAACTCATGGAACACGATTTTCGTCAATAAAATCTGCTCAATGAAATTCACCCAAATGCATGCTTTTTATTAAAATGCCTGGGATTATTAACACAATAACATGAAAATGTACAACGTGCCATGTGCAAAAGGCACGATGGTTTGATTTTATTATGAGAATAATGCTAACTGAATCTTATTCTGTCTTCCTAACTGAAGAAAAATAAATGACAAAGAAACAAACTTTATTCTTTGTGAAAGTAGTGTAGGTTTTAGAAACTATTCTCTGTTTTTGTAAAAATAATGTAGGCCACATAATTGTTAGGGGATGTGCTTCCGTGATCCTGGACTCCCGTCCCTCAAAATGTATCAAGTGTTTCCTTAGAGTTTTTGTCCTCCAAATGCTTCCTTAGAGTGCAGATTTTTTATTTCTGAATAAAACTTTAGATGCCTCTCCTGTCTAGGAGAGGGTTGCATAACATGTGAATGTAACTGTAACAGGGATTGAACACATTAGTAGCTAGATTATTTACTTGCCCCCCTAAGTAAGTTGTATAGTGATTAAGACAAAGAGTGTTTAGAAATATTAGTTAGGTCATAGTCAGTAGACTGCCACACCATCATGTTTGGCCAATGAGAATGTTTTTAGAGAGTAGAGAATGTGACATTTTAACCAACGAAAGGAAGTAGCGTGCTATAAAGATTTTTGTGGGAAAGTGTTCCTCGGCTCGTTCACAAGAATAGTGACCTGTCCTGCGTTTGTGGTATGCTGCATGCCGTGCTGATTCCTGATTCTCTGGCTGGCAAACACTGCTGTTCCTAAGAGACTTTCCTAGAGACTTTGCACATCATCGGCTCGTAATGCTGCCTTTACTATACTCTAACGGCAGTGGAGTTAGCTTTTCAGACTATTGCACACTGTACATTAGTATTTCAAGTCGGAAGTGAATCGTTGTTTCACTGATGTTATCTCTCTCTCTCACTCCTCTATATCTGATATTCTGATGTATTCGTAAATGATCTCTGATGATTATTGTGAATCTATTTTGTATTCTGTGAAATGAATTATGACATTCCAACTTGTATTTGTGCTTGACCATTCATAATATGAAATAACAAGAAACACTAATAGAAAAGAATAGTGTTTGTCTTCATTACTGAGTTATTGAGTTATTGGATATGTTTACAATGACAAATGTTTAGCATATTTCTTCATTGCAGGTCCTCGTGGGGAAATAGCATATCGTCTTTCATTATTTGGTCCCTTTTAGCTCTACCACAGGTTCATTGGAGGAACTTTGATATTGCTAATTGTATGATAATGACTTATGGACCCGTCATTAGAGTTATGCTTCCGATTATATAGTATAGTGGGTGGTGTGGGTAGGTAAGCTGACAAAAATCCCCCAATGCTTCTGCTGCATCAGTTTTTGGTAGTTGCATCAGATGGTTAATTTAGACTAAAATACTAGGTAATGAAGAGACGGAGTTTGAAAGACAGAACATACTTAAAAAGGTTATTATATATCTGAGTTTGTCCCTTTATGTCACGTTGAGGTTTGTTGACTTTCAATGGAATTAGCGAGTCCATCATTGGCCTGAGATCCCGGGATAAGCCTAAGGGCTATTTTAGTGTGGCATACACTAAGCTTTATGTACATTGTCTGCTGTTGATGCGGTACTAGGCGGTCGTCAAACTGAAAGTTACTGCACAGGGAACTTTGTTGAATGAAGTAGCGGAGGTTTATTTGGATAACTTCAGAAGCGCAACTAGGGAAGTCCTGAGAATTTTCCACTTGTAAAAGAGCATAATCACGCTGGTCTAGGTTGTGCTGGAGTGTAGAAATTTCTTAAAGTGCATGAAAATACTTTCGTATTTCTTTTAGTGGAGCAGACAACCTGCATTTACGTAGTTTATTATTGTTTGATAAAAGACATTGATGCTGAATTTGTAAAGGGAGGGTCAGTAGAAGGAGTAATACTGACGTAACAGAGAGGCACGCTGGTATTGGACAGTGGTGAGTATATGTCACCAAAAGTGCTGCGCTGTTATCGGTTAGTTGGTGTGAGCCACACTGAGATTGGATAACATAAAATAACTTTGATTGGAAGCAGAGAAGCATAACCCGGAAGGGAGTTTGTAGATACATTTACTAATACGAACTTTACAGAACTAAAAGAAAACGTGAAGATAATTAAATTTTTGAAAACATTGTTTAGCAAAGACCAGCCAATAGTGATTAGAGAAGGAGTTTCTATAGCTCTTGAAGGTACGTCTGCATCATTTATGGCGATAGAAAGGGGATACCATACTTGTACCTGGTTAGAAAATTGGACGAAATATTTAGAACAAGATGGTAATTTGGCATTTCCAGCAAATGGTAGTTTTAATACTAAGATTGTAGAAAATTTAAGGAGACAAATGAATAAGTTGAGTCCAAATCCAAGACCTATGCAGTACGAAGCTCTTGAAGAGTGGGATTACAAAGCATGTAAAAGAGAAAGGGACAGACAACAGAATAGATACAAAAATACAGTGAGTAGGTATTCTGAAGCAAAGTGGGATGCTCTTAAAAAATTGTGGAGAAAAGACACTGTTGAAGGAACAAGGATATTTCCAGTTAGAGAGGTTTAGTTGACTGAAGGGGAAAAAAATAAGGAGAAAAAGACTAGAAGGATGCTAATATAAATAATAGTACAGATGAGTTAGATGAGGATTTTCTGAATGAATTATTAATGAACAGACCTCCAACATATCAAGAAGAATGGATTAGTACAAATGCAAGTGCAAGTGTTTCGAGTGTTTCACCAAGTGCTCCTTTAATTCAGATTGAGGAGCAAATAAATAGGTCACCTGAAGTTTTGAGTAAGATTCAAAATGTAAATAGAGGAGAATTAGTAAGAGTAAACAAAATAATTAACCCAGATGTTTTGTCAGTTCCAGTGACAATTGTCCCCATAGTTCCAAGGACCTACTCGAGTACATACGTTAACTGTTCCAGGAAAGGGTAATAAATATTATCAAACAGACCATGGAAAGGTAGTAAAGGCTAATAAAAATAGTGATATGAATGTGAGTGTAGTAACAGGACAAGTGGAACAATTGATGATGTTTCACAAAGAACACTAAAACGAGTTATAAATCTTGACCCTAAGAGATTGACGCAAGTTGAGAAAAGAATAAGTACACAGACACCTAAAAGGTCAAGAAGTGAAACGAGTGAAATTGTACAAAGATCAATGGGTCCGTCGCCAGAAGAATTAGATGATTGGATTAAAGAAATAGCTCCTGGTTGCAGTGGTCAAAATAAATATGCATACATAGATGTGAACCAATTGAAGGGAGATTTGGAAGAGATGATTGCAGGTACAATTAGTCCAGAAAGATTGAGTAAATATTAGGAGGTTAAGTTGTTTTTCTTGTGTAAAAATATTAAGAGAAAAGCAAGAGGTTTACATGAGACTTTTGCTGAAGTTGCACAAATGTATGGAGTCGATATTGAAAAATCTAAAGCCTTACAAAAAATATATAGATTGGATTTCATTGACAATGATTTGGAGAAGCTGAATGTATCAGGGAGATGATTATAGCTTAAAGAATTGATTTTCACATTAAGACGTTGGGGAGAGTTAGACAGATGGAAAGGACGATGTGCAAAAAAGAAGGATGAAGCGAGTGTGTCAACAAAAACTGCATTGCCATTGTACCCTGTAAGAGAAGTAGAAAAAGAATCAGTATCAGAAGGTGTGGTTACAGCATACCCAACGAGAGAGGTACCAGGAGGTGGGTTTGTGCATGTTCCTTGGTCAAGACAGGATATATTATCATTTACGAATGATTTTCCTAGATTGAGTAAAAATCCTACAGAATGGTATAGACAAGTAGTAAGATTCGTGAAGGATTCAAAGGTTTTGTGGGTTGATTTGGAAGGCCTTTTTGATATTGTAGTCCCAGCAAATTTGTGGATTTAGTGTAAAATTGCTGTATATTGGCCTAAAAAAGAATATCCAAGAAATCCAAACACATGAGCACCTTCAGAAGAGCTAATGAAAAAATATATTTAGGTTATTACATATGTGAAAGGGAAAATTTCTCCAAAAGAAACTAATTGGGTGAAAATAGACAGAACTACTCAAGAATTGAAAGAATCAGTGCATGCATATTATGAGAGGTTTCTTCAAGAATTTAAACAGTACAGTGGTATAGAAAATATCACAGAGAAAGATATGGGATACTTTGTTTACAGGGTTGTATATGGATTGAGACGTGAAATAAGTGCTATTATTTAGCAGCATTTAATTTGTTGGCAGAGTAAATCAGTTTCCGAAATACTTTGTTATGGGAAGTATTGTGTAGATGACATAGAGATGAGACACAAGAAATTAAAAGAGAAATTAATGTTGGCTCAGATGAAAGCAGCAAAGAAAGGGGCTATTTGAGTGTTGATTCGCCAGATGATTTTCAGGACAATAGTCAGACTACTACTGGAATAAAAGGTGTGGTTTCAAATAGCAATACAGTCAGGCAAATGATCCTGATGGGTCAAGGAAGAGGTAGAGGTAATTTTAGAGATAAAGAAGAATTGAAAAAGAGGTATCCTTGTCATATTTGTTGTAAATGTGGACATTGGTGACGCAAGTGTAGGAGCCTGCTAAATAATACAGGACAGGGAGGAAATGGTGACCAAATGCAAATGCGAAATCATGGTTATCAAGTGCAGATAAATCAGGCACAGATGAATAGAGCACAGATGAATCAGATGCAAAATCAGAATTCACAAATGCAGGTATCGAATAATAGAGGAAAGGGTTTACAGATACCACAAGCTCCTTTGCCAAATCAGGATGTGAATGGTCAAATGCAAAAGTACAATACGAATGTGGGTTTTTATGCCAATGGTCAAATGAATTTAAATGTGCAGATGTCATCACAATAGTTGATGACAGAAGAAACTGATTCAGATACATCACAATGACAGTGCCTGAGGGGGGAGGAAGAGTGCGTTCTTGGCGCATCTCTAGAGGTAGATCAGACAGACCCCTATATGAATGGCGAGGTAGATGGTAATGCCAGTACGTTCCAGTGAGAACTGTGGAAATTCCAAACCTACCCCTCTCTAGAGAAAGTATCCAAGTTGTAGGAGTTCCAAATAAGTTAATTAAAACACCAGTGATGAGACCAATAAAAGTTCAAATAGGAAATTACCAAGAACTACACAAACTTGTTGTGTGTGATACTAGTCTGGTTAATTTGTTAGGTAGGGACTTGTTCAGTAAAATGAACTGTCCCATTTACTGTACACAAGATGGAATAGCATTTCATGCAAAACATGAAGACGTGATCTTCAAAATGTCAAGGCAGGGAACAGAAGTGAATGAGTTGTATCCATTGCTTAGAGCAAATGATTTGCCTGTTGAGTTCATAGAAACAGTGTTGTCTGATATGTGGAATTTTACAGGAAAAGATATTGGATTCATGAAATGAGATGCACCAATTCAAATAACAGTAAAGCCTGATGCAGAATTTACAAGAATAAGTCAATATAAAATGAGTCCTGAGACAATTGCAGGAGTGACACCTGAGATTAATATGCCGATTGAGCAAGGAATACTAAAGGAAATACTTAGAAGTCCATGCAATTCATCTATAATGGGAATTCGCAAATCAAATGCAAAATATAGGATTGTACAGGACCTGAATAAGGTGAACCAAATTTTTATACCTTGTTGTCTAATTGTAAAAAATCCAGCTGTGATCCTATATCATATCCCATGTGATGCAGAGTGGTTTTCAGTAATCGATCTGTGTCAAGCATTTTATTCATTACTGTTACATCCGGATAGTTAATATTTATTTGCGTTCTGGTTCAGGAACCGTGTTTTGGCATGGTGCTGCGTTCCTCAAGGGTATAATGAAAGCCCCTCGATTTTCAATCAGATACTGATGAAATGTCTGGAGTCATTGGTAATGCCTAAAGATTCAGTTTTGGTTCAATATATTGAGGACCATTTGGTGGCATCCAAAACGAGAGAAGACTGTGTGACAGATACAATTGCTCTACTGAACCATTTGGCAGTGGGTGGGCATAAAGTGTCACCGGCAAAAATGCAATTCTGTAAGAAAGAAGTTCTTTATTTAAGCCATATCATTGAAAAGGGAATTCAGAAAGTCTCTCAAGATTGGATCAATGCAAATATGCGAATGTATGCGCCCAAAACACAGAAAGGCGTTCAAATGTTTTTGGGAATGGTTGGATCTTGCAGGCAGTGGATTTTGAATTTCTCGCTGATTGCCAAGCCTTTACAGAGATTGACACACAAAGATGTAACAGATCCAATACATCTTGATGTGGAAGACATGAAAGCATTTCTGGAATTGCGAGACAGTTTATGTCGAGCACCAGAATTAGGAATGCCATATTTTGACAAGGAGTTTGAATTATTTTGTAATGAACATGATGGTTGCGCATTGTCAGTTCTAACTCAAACTCATGGAACAGCACGAAGGCCAGTGGCATATTTTTCTGCCACATTGGACCCAGCTGCTGCAGCATTACCGGGCTTTTTAAAAGCAGTTGCTGCTACTTGTGTGAGTCTTGAACAGAGTGAGTCAATTGTAGTGGGACATGCTTTGAAAGTGTATGTGCCAGATTCAGTTGAAATTTTGTTAACACGAACTCGCACACAGCATCTTACAAGCAGTTGGTTTACAAAATATGAACAGGTGATATTGGGAGCTGAGAATGTGACAAAAACAAGATGCACGACTTTAAATCCAGCTACATTGTTACCAACACCAGTCTGTAAAGTGGTTATGGATGAAGTTGATCATGATTGTCTGGATGTGACTGAGTTGTGTACCGAACCAAGGCCTGATATCAAAGATACTCCATTGACTGAGTCTGATGTTATATTGTTTGTGGATAGATCATGCTTAAGAGATTCAGAAGGATGTTTACGAGCTGCATATGCAATCTGCATAGTGGCAAATGTGATTGAAGCGTCATGGTTGAAAAGAGTGAGTTCTGCACAAGTGGCTAAGCTAGTGGCTCTTACTAGAGAGTGTTGCTCAGCAAAGCAAATGAAAGTAACAATATACACTGATAGCCAGTATGGCTTTTGGGTGGTTCACAATTTCTGGCAGTTATGGTCTTAACATGGATATTTGACCTCTTCAGGTTCACCAATCTGAAACAGAGAGGGTGCAAAAGATCTACTGATGGCACTTCCATTGCCCACACAAATTGGGGTGGTGAAATGTTCAGCACATTGGTCTGGTTGTGATTATGTCACACTGTTTAATAGATATGCTGACAAAATTGCACGATTTTGTGCTTTTAATACATATTCGATTAAGGTTGATGTTCTCATCTGTTGAAACTTAGGATGAGGTGAGAGAATTACAGGAAGAAGCAAGAGATTCAGAGAAAAATTAGTGGATCAAATCAAGATGTACATGCAGATCAGATGATGAAGGGTGGATCTACATGGACAGGAGACCAGTAATGCCAGATAGTCTGTCATCACAGATGGCAAGGGTCTACCATGGTCCAACACACATAGGTAGAGATGCAATGATTAGATTGTTTCGCCAAGCATGGTTCAACCCCAAATTCAGAGCTATTGCAGAAAGTCTCTGTCAAAGATTTGCTGTATGTCAACAACTGAATGCAGGGAGAAAAACAATGGTTAGTATGGGACAAATTTATCCAGCAAGACAAAATGACAGTCTAACAGTTGCTAAATAGCTTCTTAGAGATATAATACCTAGATTTGGTTTCCCAGTCTCTCTGGAATCAGATAGGGGAACACATTTTAGTAATGAAATAATTCTGATGATTTGTGCAGCATTACAAATAGAACAGAAGCTGCACTGTGCCTACAGGCCTGAGGCATCAGGTGTTGTTGAGCAGATGAGTGGCACAATAAAATCCAGATTGGCTAAGGTTTGTGCGCCCACGACACTGACATGGCCTGATGCACTGCCATTGGTGTTGATGAGCTTGAGAAGTATCCCTGAGAGAAGAACAGGAGTGCCCCCACATGAAATTGTGATGGGCAGGGCTAAGAGACAGCCTACAGTCCCAGCAAATCAACTGATGAACATATCTGATGATTTGGCACTGGATTATTGCAAAGGATTGGCTGATGTGGTAAATTCTGTGTCTCACCAGGTTGGAGAAGTTGCAACGACAACACAGCAAGAACAGGGACATGATCTCAGTCCTGGGTATTGGGTGCTTGTGAAGACGCACATGAGGAAGTCTTGTCTAGAACCGCGATGGCATGGTCAATATCAAGTAATACTGGTAACAATGACTGCTGTTAAGTGTGGAGGTTTACCAAATTGGATACATGCAGTCACACCAGAAGAATCCCAAATAAGAATTATAGAGCACCTGAATGGACATATATGGTGACTACTGCATCGAATGATTGGGAAAAATAATTTGTTGAATTTTGTTCAAAAGCTAGTTGCTCATATAAGCCACCCTAGATAAACTGTTTTTCTGAAAAGGGTGCAAAAAAAAGAGAGTGGGGATTTACGAAATAAATTAATTCTGCTGAATTTTGAAAAGTTCTGGAGCAAGAATTGAAGCTGAAGGAGGCTGAAGGCCCAAAAGGTGTAAGGTGCACAACCTAAAACTTATCTAGCAAAATGTAGTGCAATTTAGTTCAGAAATGTTTGACAAAAGTTTTGATTTTTTGAATAATTTTGAATATCTAGAATGGATAGAACTAAATCTGAGACTGGTAAATGGAATCAATGCATATTGAAGCAGAGATGTCTTAATGTTTGTCTTGCATGTGTTATGTTAACAATGATTGTATGGTTGGTATTAACATTTATAGTACCATATTTTATGTTTATTAATGTAGTGAATGTTACTAATAATAATGAACAAGTAACAAATAATGCTAAAAGAGATCTGAAAGAAGATCCAGAGACTAATATTAAGAAAATAACTGGTAGTGGAATTACATATGGATAAATCGATTAACGATTTCTCACTAAATGTCTTCACTAAACTCTTGTATGAATATGTGGATACTATGGATACGAGAGATTGTTATGTGTGCATGCAGTTACCTACATCTGTATCTGAAGGGGTGACTTACCATCACCTTCCTTTAACCCCTTCGCTGCGGCGGAAATTCCGCCGCAGCGCTGGGGGGTGCGGGGGGGCAGCGCGGCGGCCGGTGCTCATGACGGAGCCACTCCGTCATGAGCCACGGTTGGGCTGTGCTCATGACGGAGTGGTTCCGTCATGACTCCGCCCACAGCGCTAATCGCCCGCACAGGCGGGGAATTAGCGCCGCGTGGGCGGCGCGGCCGCCAACAGCCGCAACATGACGGAACCACTCCATCATGAGCACACGGCAACCGTGGCTCATGACGGCGTGGTTCCGTCATGAGCACGGAACGAGTTAACATATGGTATTTCATTTACCATACTAACCAGTCTGTTCTATGGTAAGGAGAGGTTTCAATACTTTTACTCAAACTTTGACTTAGTTTTCTCAGAAGTTTCAATTAAGAAGAATATGAATATAGTGTATAGTGCTAGGAATGCGGGATGAATAGGAGATTTTTTCCATTCTTCTAAAACGATAGACACAGTATATGCACATCAAAATAATCTAACTTGTAAGTTACTTAGGGCCTCATGTAGGTAAATAAATTTTACCGGTTCATAAATACCGAGCCGTACCGAATCGGTAAATTAGAACCGGTAAGGTATATGTAGGTAAAAATTCGGTAACAGTTACCGATTCGGTAACATTCGGTAAATACGAATCGGAAGTCACCGAATCGGTAAATACCGAGGTGGTATCCACCGAATCGGTAAATACCGAGGTGGTATTTAGCCAATCGGAAAATACAGAGGTGGTATTTAGCGAATCGGAAAATACCGAGGACACTACCACCTTCCCTTAACTAAGTAGCCAATATCACAATCATGTCATCATAGAAGGTCTCTCAGGCTTGAATAGGGGACCCCATACCTCAAAGATCAGCTTAGTGAAATCACATCACAGGAGCATCCGGAGTCTCCTCGCAGGAAGGCTCGTCTTCGGTCTGAATAATAAACATGACGTCTGAGATATGAAAAGCACCAACTGTCAGGTATGTGCAGCTGCGCGTGTGCCATGGCTAAATCGTGGGTCGAACAACCTAGAGTGGAAAACATGCATTGTGTAAAATTCCAGACTGTGTGTCACAGCATGTACAGACCAAGGTCGCTGCGCAGAGCTTGGGATGGGAACAACAGAATGCACTCGTCTGAAGGAAGTCTCGAGTCAGCAGTTTATTCAAGAAAGAACATGTAAACGCAGTGTCGTGTGCAAAGACACAAACATGGCTACATAACATTCAACGTGGTAATGCCAACTGAACAATGCATGTACGTATTCAGGGAGAACTCACTACACGCCCCCTTGAGCGAAGCAATATGCAATAGGCAAGAAAAGAGAGAACGCAGAGTTCAGTTTCGTCAGAGCAGAACAGGGCGTAACCAATGCAGCGCCAAAGTCCTACAGTCCAATTAATTGCAGCATACAATTCCAAAAACACAATGCAAGTATAGTAAAAAACTCAAGGAGACCATCAGGAAGAGAAAAACGAGAACTAAAAGAAATAAATGTTGCGCCAGGGTGCTGTCCAGTAGCACAGGCGCAATGGACGACAATCCAGTTAATCCATGAATGTATAGGCAGCATATGTGGCCACGGCTTCCAACAAGCAATCGTTTTCAGGGCCACTAAAAGTCTCAGCCATCCAATTGAGTAAAGAAAAGGAACATACGTGTTCTCCAACCAACGGAGCCTCTAGCACAATCAGAGGGCACCCGGAATGTTCCTCCAAATAGCTCATGGACAAGAAGTCGTAGGCTGCCGCTGAGATGTCCCAATTACCCAGGATACCATGCGCCGCTCCACACGCCATGATCCGGACACCAGAACAGGACAACTCGTGAGACACTAAGGGCCTCATCAGTCGATCGAAATCCGGCACCGGAGACACCATGTTGGTCAAGCACAAATCCACAGGCCATTCAAAGGGACAATCCAGGCAGTGCAATACAGGTTGTACGCAGGTGAAGTAGGAATACCTGAAGGATAATCCATAAGCCAGGCTCAAAGTCGCCAATGGCAAAGTACCATAGAAGTCAAGCATCCTATCACGAAGAAGATGCAGACGGGACAGGTGCTCGTGTGGCACAGAAGGAGCAGCCATTCCGTAGTATGAAAAGTAAAAGCAGCACACCTGCCACCAGCGCCAGAAGCAGCGGAACACCTCCAAAGATGCTCGAGAACAGTGAATGAACAAATGCCGGAATTACACCACAAATTGTTTGGAAAGAGGTCACGAGACCCGAGCCCCACATGTTAGAAAAAATTGAGCCAGGCCGGTCGTGGACGAGGCATTGATAATACTTTGGATCAAAGAGCCGAAATGCAGGGGGAGGTCAGTATTCAGAGGCGCCTGTTCCTCAGTGCGCGTAGTAGCAACGTGAAGGACAAATATTTTAACGAGAGGAAGTCAAAGGCACCTCTTTGTGGGACAATGGCGCTCTATTCTGCTCAACTTGTTGGACTCTGCTTTCAAGGTTGGAATCGAAGGCCAGATGGAAACATCCCGCCGCCCATGCGGGGGTGGAAAAAGAACAGTATTGCAGCAGACAACTTCATGCGAGACAGTTATGTACGGGATTACCACTCACATCCCGCAGCAAACTTCATCAATCATTATTAAATGAATACCGTTTGCAAGCACAGTGAAAGAAGGTGTAATCACAGGCACTGGGATACCTCGTAGGACGCACGCCAAAATCGGGGCTTGTACATTGCATGCGCCGTGTACTTGCATGTGCCTATTGTCTCATGTATGAATCCTAGAAGTGAGAGTGCTAGAGCTAATATCTATATCGGCTTAGGCCTTCTCCATGTTTGCTTGGTCAATAGCTCTCAGTCTGGAAGCCGCCTCACTGTGCGACAACTTGCAGACCTCGTTGTAAATAGCATACGCGCACCTTTTGGTTCTGCCATCCACGGGACCATTCACAATATCATTCCATTCGGTATGCACATTGATGGAGTGGGTGGACTTCCTGATCCTGTAGATGTGCTCTGTGTCAGCTGGTGGACAGAGTGGGATGTGTGTCCCATCAATGCAGCCAATATAATGGGGGAAGTAATTCCTGAAGGAACGGGACAGGCAACTCTGGGATACACCACCCACCGCAGCTGTCACCACCTGAGAAATGCCGGATGCCAGCAGATGGGGGCTGCAGAGCACCTGCACATGTGGGGGTATGGCGTGCGCCCTTCTCATTGGCTGGTCCAGGAGTGGGTGCGGGTCCCTGATTGAGTCCATGATGGTTTCGGGGTGTAGCCTGTACCTCTCATGTATCTCTGCATCAGTCAGCTGGAATAGTGTGATGCGCTGTCTGTGGATGCGTTCCTTCCGTCGCCAAACCCTCAGTCCTGCTGCCTGTAGACGTAGGCGCATTGCAATGACGTACATAGCTGCCAGGGTGTCCACGCTGTTGCATTTTGGGATTGCTTAGCTGCACTGTTGTTGGTTACCACCTGCTTTCAATCCGTGTTAATTACCGACTCTTATTTACCGATTTTCTTGGATTTCTTAATTACCGAGTGCTCCTACATGTCATTTTAACTTTTTACCACTTCATATTTACCACTTCATGTTTACCGATTCGTTAATTATGTATTCGGTGAATATGAATCGGTATTTACCGCCTCATATTTACCGAAAAGTGGTTTTTGGTCTCCTACATCTCACTTGTCTGAATACCGGTCGGTAACGGAATATTTACCGAAATTGGGCCGTTACCGACCGGTATTTCGCTACCTACATGAGGCCCTTAGTGTGGAAATAGAATTTATTAATACAGTAGAGGATAGAAGTAGAAGTTTTAAACAAAGAGCTGCAGAGCTGAAAAGTAGAGAACCGCCATGGGCACATAAAGAAGGTGATTACAAACAGGGTGAGACTTATGCTGCAATTACTCTGGATTGGCCTCATAGAGGGAAGCTTTGCTTACTAAGGCAAAAGACTGATTATAATAATCATTTTTTTGATTCCAGTGAAAATGAACATACTCTATTTATAGCAGGGGGTTGGGGATTGAGAGGTGGTACTGATCCTGTGTTCCATGGAGTTTATTATGTATGTGGAAAAAGGTAGAAAAAGTGCCTATCATAGGTTACCACTGCATCGCTATGGGTGTTGTTATATGGGTATAATCTTTCCAAAAATATATCATATTGGTGATAAACATGGAACAAATGAGAAATGACTAACACAGAATATGAGTGGTTTGAGTGCTGCAGAAATTTTGGGAGATATCTTTGGAGAATTGATACCTTCAGCTGGGGTGATTCTAAATTCTCAAAACATTAGAAAATTATCTACAGTGATTGATCATTTATCAACGGATACTGCTGGTGGATTTTTGATGATTGAAACAGAAATGGTTGCTATGAGAACCATGGTTTTACAAAATAGACTTGCCCTAGATGTATTATTGGCAAAAGAGGGTGGGGTCTGCAGTATGCTGAAAATTCAACAATTTTGCACATATATTCCTGATAAGAGTAGAGATCTAGAAGGATATATCAACAACATTACTGAATTGCATGATGATTTAGTGGAACTGAAGGTTGATGGTACTTGGGAGAAACTTGGTACGGGTTTCTCTTTCATAGGTAATTGATTTTCAGCATTTACTAACCGCTTATTAGGAAGGATGCTGACACCAACAGTTGCTGTTGCTACTGGTATAGTAATGGTATTTTTGCTTTATAAATGTTGCTCGAATAAAACAAAAGATGCAAAACAAGGAGCAAGAAAAAGGAAAAGAGAAGAAATAGAAATGGAGGTTCGAATGGGTGTTTATTATAGTGTGATGAAAGATTTAGAATATGTTAGGTTGAAACAAATGCAAACAATAGATCCTACATTCTCAAATTATGTTATCAGACGGTAACCTGATAAGGGTTATTGTAATGGTTTAAGATACCATCTGATGGGGTATTGATGGAGCACGATTTTTGTGAATAAAATCTGCTCGATGAAATCCACCCGAATGCATGTTTTTTTATTAAAATGCGTGGGATTATTAACAATAACATGAAAATGTACAATGTGAAATGTGCACAAGGCACAATAGTTTGATTTTATAATGAGGATAATGCAAACTGAATGTTATTCTGTCTTCCTAACTGCAGAAAAATAAACAACAAAGAAACAACTTTTATTCTTCATGAAAGTAGTGTAGGTTTTAGAAATTATTCTCTGTTTTGTAAAAATAATGTAGGCCTCAGAATTGTTAGGGTATGTGCTTCCGTGATCCTGTGCTCCCGTCCCTCAAAATGTATCAAGTGTTTCCTTAGAGTTTTTGTCCTCCAAATGTTTCAAATGTTTCCTTAGAGTGCAGATTGTTTCAGCCTATTTCTCAATAAAACTTTAGATTTCTTTCCAGTCTAGGGGAGGATTGTAGAACATGTGAATGTAACTGTAACAGGAATTGAACACATTAGTAGCTAGATTATTTACTCTTCCTCCTAAGGAAGTTGAATAGTGATTAAGACAGAGTGTTTACAAATATTAGTTAGGTCATTGTCTGTAGACTACCACACCATCATGTTTAGCCAATAAAAATGTTTGTAGAGACTAGAGAATGCCACATTTTAACCAACAAAAGGAAGTAGCGTGCTATAAAGATTCCTGTGGGAAAGTGTTCCTCGGCTCGTTCACAAGAATAGTGACCTGTCCTGTGTTCCTGGTATACTACATGCCGTGCTGATTCCTGATTCTATGGCTAGCAAACCGTGCTATTCCTAAGAGACTTTCCTAGAGACTTTGCACATCATTGGCTGGTGATGCTGCCTTTGCTGTACTCTAACAGCCATGGAGTTAGCTTTTCAGACTAATTGCACGCTGTGCATTAGTATTCCAATTCATAAGTAAATCGTTGTTTCACTGATGTTTTCACTCTCTCTCACGCCTCTATATCTGATATTCTGATGTATTTGTAAATAATCTGTGATGATTATTGTGAATGTATTTTGTATTCTATGAATCGAATTATGACATTCTAACTTGTATTTGTGCTTGACCATTCATATTATGAAATAACAAGACAAACTAATAGAAAAGAATATTGTTTGTCTTCATTACTGAGTTATTGAGTTATTTGGCTATGTTTACAATGACAAATGTTCAGCACATTTTTTCGTTGTAGGTCCTCATGGAGAAATAGCATACCGTCTTTCATTATTTGGTCCGTTTTAGCTCTATCAAAGATTCATCGGAGGACCTTTGATATTGCTAATTATATGATAATGACTTATGGGCCTGTCATTAAAGTTACCCTTCCGATTATTGTATAGTGGTTGGTGTGAGTAGGTAAGCTGACAAGAATCCCCCAATGCTTCCGCTGCATCATTACCCTGCCTTGATTTGATAGTAGATGACTCACTCTATGGCTTTGATTGCAAGTTGACTGAATATTTCCCCCATACCTCCAAGTACAAAACAGTGTATAAATCATGCCAGTATCCAACAGGGGAAACGTGCCTGGATCTTAGAGTGACATGAGGATTTTGGGTTGGCAAGTACCATAATCCACTGGTTATACCCCATTTTGAAGAATTCTTCCTAAAGTGTGAAATATGTTTTTCACTGTAAGATTTCAAAGCCTGTGTAATATCGTTGGCTGCAATGACATCACCCCGGCGCTGGTGACATGTTGTGTTACACCAGAGTTTTTTTGGTGATGTGCCCTGAGGCACTGGTATAGTGGTTTGCCCCACACCACACAGGACCAATAGAATAAATGCGTGGCTGCTGGGCGTGGCCTCAGAGAGGGACCCCGCGCAGCAATGGGAAAGTTACCCCTGAGTCTGTGTGTCCGAGCTGTCATATACCTCCTCATGCGCACTCACACACCAGTAGTTACAATCAGTTATGGCTCCATTACCCTTCCACTAGAACACTTGACGCGACACAGCAGCCTGGGTTATGAGTTTTTAACTGTGTGATAACTATCGCATCCGGGATTTGACCACTTGTAATTGATACCTATGTCTTAAAAATTGAAACATACTGGTGAATGCAAAAATATTACTCTCTAATGGTGTTGCTTTACATACCCCTCATCTGGATCATTGGGAAAAGTATCTATTTTTTCACTTAAATAAAGTGCATTTCAGTGGACCCTTCATTGATTCGTTCACCTTAATCAGTTCTTAAAATACGCAAATCCAAAAAACACACATGAAAATCTCAGAAGCTCATAAATCGTCTGCACTGGTTAATCGATAACATTTTACATATTTCATTGCAAGCAGCCTAGACCTTAGCAGGTGAATTAAGTGTACTCTGTCCTGGACCACCTGCAACTGGGAGAAAAACAAAGATAGAAACCCCACCTAAAGTGTAACACTCCACACAAACATGATACCCACAGATCTGGAAGAGCTCATGTAGAAGCAGCTACTGGAAGCCCATTGCAACTGGCCATTAAAGTTTAAAAAAACAATAAACCCACTTGCTTACTTTTAGAAGTGGCATCCTTGACATAGCTTCCCCTGACTTTTTGTCTCTAGCGCCTGCTTTTTTCACTGTCTACTGGATTTCCTTTGCACTGGCTTAGATGCTTTGAGCACTCTGACACTGCTGATCAATGTCAAAGTGCAAGTGCTCACTGTGTAAATTGTAATTATAATTGGTTATCCATGATTGGCATATTTGATTTTCCGGTAAGTCCCTAAAAAAGTGCACTGAGGGTGTCAGGGTCTGTAACTCAAATGCTACTGGTGGGCCTGCAGCACTGGTTGTGCCACCTACACAAGTAGCCTTTTTCAAATGTGACTCAGATCTGCCACTTCAGTATCTGCGTACAGTTTTAACTGCCATGTCAGCTTGGCAAGTGCACCCACTTGCCAGGCTTAATGTTAGTCACCCCTATGTAGGCCCAATGTACCCCATGGGCAGGGTGCAGTGTATGTGAAAGATAGGACATGTACTGGTGTGTGTTGCATGTCCTGATTGTGAAATACTGTGCATCACATTTTTCACTATTGCAAGAACTAGCTCTCCCTGAAACTGCCTTGTAACCTTTAACATGTGTAACTTTCCATTGGGAACAGCTAGATATTTGGAGTTTAGGCTCTCTGACCTCAGAATTTAATAACTCACCTTTTAGTAAAGGTGTTTTTAAAATTGTGTTTGAAAATGCCCCTTTTGAAAGTGGGCATTTTATTGTTTAACCATCTGGTGTACCTCTTCCTGTTTGTGAATTCACCATCTGACTTTGGAGTGACAGGAGCTGGGGATGTGCATTCATCATTCTAGATAGCCACAAGGGCAGTTTGAGGTGTGTCCTACCTTTGCTGGGTGACTCATAGCTAGGCTGAATAGCCCTTTCTGCATTTGGAGTGGTGGGAGGAGTATTCACTAGCACATGAATAGGCTGTGTTTGCTCTGCACAATGCTGTATCCACCGCCTGTGTTAAAGCTGGCAAGGGAGGACAGAACTGGTTTTTACTAAGCTCAGAGACTCTTGAAACAAAGACCACAAAGAGAAAATGTGTTATCAGTATTGGACCTTAAACCCCAGAACTTTAGAATACTTTTGGAACTAAGACATACCTGCTAAGAAGAAGAGCAGCCAGGAGGATTAAAGCCCCTTTGCTGTGTGTTGCTTTGTTGGGTTGGCCTGCAGTTGCTGCTTCAGTCTATGGGCGGAGGACAGGACTGAAACGTTTGCCCTGCTGTGGTTTCCTGCTAAAAAAAAAAAACTGAGAGCTTGATGTGGAGCTTGCCTCCTATCCTGTAGTCTCAGGGACACAACGACTTTACCTGCAGCACCCTTGAACTCCATTGCTGGGAGTTCTGACCTGCCTTGGGGTGCCAACTCAAGTTCTGGGCTCTTGGACGTTGTTCCTGCTGCAAAGAACTGCAAAGAAAGAAACAGGAAAATCAACACTTTGCCTTTCCAGCACCTATTTTTCCATTGCAGCACCACTGTGCGGTAAGAAGTTCCACGCACCACCACCATGCAGCTGAAGAATCAACACAGCGCCTTTTAGCAGCTGAAAAATCAGCCGCATGCCAAGTCCAGTGCACTGACCTCCGAAGTCCGAGATCATCAACTCCAATGCAGGCCCTGCCGGCAGCTGAAAAACTGACTCATCGTTTGACTGCGGCTGAAGAAATGAACACCTCTCTTGTTTTGCCAGCGCATCGACCTCCAGCATGTTCAGATTTCCACACATCGTACCTGTGCTGCAAGTTTTCTGACGCATCACCCGTAGACCAGAATCTTCTTGGAATCGACGCATCACTTCCCCTTACAGTCCAGATTTGAAGCAACACTTCTCCAGTGTACAGCAGAACTGACGCATCACCTCCTCGAGGACTCAGGAACCAACGTATTGCTGTGTTTTTGGACGCTTTCCTTCTCTGCAGCTGTTTGGTCTAGGGAATTTTGACGCATCTGAAAGTACATTGTGTAAAATCATGCATCCAGAGACTTCTATGGACTGGTTTGCTTGAAACCTTTTAAAAGATATATTTTCATATATGTAGTTTGGATTTTTGTCATTTTGGTTTTATTTGGTTTAGATATAAACACTTTATTATTATAAACTGGTGCTGTGTCCATTTGTGGTGTTTTCACTGTGTTACTGTGTGTTTGGGTACAACTACCTTACACATTACCTTTGGGAAACTCCTGTCTGCTCGAGCCAAGCTACCAAGGGTGTGAGCAGAGCTTTTTTAGAGTGTGTAACTCCTTCATCCTGACTAGAAGGAAGGGTGCCTACTTGGACAGGGTGCAAGCCACTTCCAGCAAGAGACCCTCAGGTCTAACAATTACCAATGAATTTCAATGGCTCGTTTGAAGACTTATAATTTTTTTGGTATGATTTTGAATGTCCTAGGCTAAAGAACATTAGACATTCCCTTACCCAACATGTGATCCCATCATAAAGTTTAATTCCTCTCTGTTTTGAACTAGCCGAAATTGACTACAAGATGCAGACCATTTTAAAGGAAAAAGAAGCAGCCTGCAACAGATGTATGTATATATGGTAGACCTATCAGTCTTAGGGTGGTCCCCCCCAACTGTTTGCCTTCCTCCTCTATTTTTTTATGATATTGTTTTTGTTGACATTTGGACTCCGTGCATTTTACCTCAGCTAAACAGTACTAAAGTGCTTGCGGTCTCTCCTCTAAACATGGTAACCGCCAGAACTCAGTCTGGGACACTGGCATGTGTCAGGGACTCTGGCAACGACTGGTGCCAGGGAAGACAAAGTAGGCAGAATACTGGGTACAGAGATGCCCAAGATCACACAGTGAGTCAAAGAAGAATGTGAATCCAAAGAGGAAGAGGAAACTCTGTACAGGAGAATAAGAGAGTTAAGGCTCAGAAAGGGCATGCCCTCAAGAGGTGGTTTAGTATTCAGAAACGCTACACAAAGGACGAATGTGCAAGTTATGTATATGAAACAACATTAACAATAAAGGGAGTGTGGGGTAAAGCACTCAGGAGCTCCACACAGTAGGACTGAAGCTCAGTAAGTTCCTCTTTCACAATTGCTGTTACAGATGCTGACCGCAAATACCTACATATAGGATATGCCTGCAAAGTCAGGGTCTGTGGAGCTGATACCTATGGTAATGTTATAAATGACACCACCTAGGTTGTCAGCTGTGCCCACATGTCCTGGTGATCAAACAGAAACACACAAGGCAGCAACAGCAAGGGGTTAGAACTAAATGAAAGCACTACAGACAAGGAGCTAACAAGGAGGAATGATTAACAGAAAAAAAAATAAATCACGGGACACACTTGGCAGAAAGCCAGTAACAAACAGGAATAGAAAGACAGAAAACTAGGAACTGGAACTGGAACTAAGGAAATGGTAAGAAAGGCAGGGACTGGAAAATGATTACCAGAAGGAGAGGCTACAAGGGTATGTTAGAATAGTGCAGGTTCGGGAATCAAGAAACAAAGTAGCATTGAAGGCAGTGCTGGAGCAGGACTAAGAAGTGAGCTAAGGCTCAGGAGTCAAGGTGCTATTTCAGGAACACAGAATTACTAAAGCTCAGGAGTCAAGGCAGCACTGCAGGCAGTGCTAGTTCAGGAACAGAGAATTACTAAAGCTCAGAAAACACTGGAAGCAAGGATATCAATAGCTCAGGAAACACTGGAAACAAGGGTCGGTCTCACCGGTACACAGCTAAAATGACCAGCCTTGGCCTGAAGAGAGCTGGGGCTTAAAAGAGCTCCCAGTAATCACATGCATCAGGTGTGAGCAGGCTAGCAGCATCCAGCCACATGTGAGCTGAATTCCTACACCCGTTCTTGGCCTGCAGGGGTGCAGACAAAGCAGTGAGCAGAGAATTCTAGATAACAGAGTGTCAAACATTAGCAAGCTGGCTTCAAGCATGAGCAGGCTGGCTTTCACAAAACCCGGCATGGATTGGAAATGGATGTCGATTCCCAAATACGGACTAAGTGGATGGAAGTCAGGATCTGCATGCGTGGGAGTATCTGGAAGCTTATTAGAACACAGGAAAGTCACACTATTCACCCCTCTGGTGGTGGGCACAAGAGTGCAGGGAGCGAATCATGACAGTTACATTGGCTTATCCCCAATAGGCATTTGTAATTTTCTTGTAAAGTGGTTCTACACAAATGCAAGGCCTGCACATGAAATGCCAATATTGGCCTTGCGTGCTACGCAAACAAATGATGGACGGAATGCATCATACATTCACCCCAGTCAAGAGATCTGGGTTAAATTGCAGCACTGCTTGTGCCACCCACTCAAGTAGCCCTTTAAACATGTCTCAAGCCTGCCATTGCAGAGCCTTTGTGTGCAGTTCTAAACTGCCATTTGGACCAGGCAAAAGAAACCCTTTGCCAGGACTAAACATTTGTTTTTAATACATATAAGTGACCCCCAGGGTAGACCCTGGACAGCCCTGAGAACAGGGTGCAATGTGTTTAATAAGCAGGATGTGTACCCTTAAGTGTTACATGCCCTGGTATTGAAAAACTCTTTCATTCATTTTTCACAACTGCCACGCATTTCTCCCACGTAGGATAACATTGGAGTTTCCATGCTACATTTTATGAGTGTGATTTCCAAATCGGTAGGGATAACCAGTTCATGCTTTGTGTTACAGCAGTGACATGTCCGAGATACCATTTCAGGGCTACTCATGTGGGTGGCACGTCAGTGTTGCAGGCCTACTAGTAGCATTTGATTTGCAGGCCCTGGCACACTCAGTGCACTTTACTAGGTGTTTCTAGTAAATCAAATATGCCAATCATGGAGAACTAATTGTAATAATAATTTACACAGGGAACACTTGCACTTTGACACTCATCAGCCGTGGCAAAGTGCCCAAAGCATCTAAGCCAGCAAAAACAAAATCCAGCACAGCATCAAAAATACAGAAGGAAGAGGCAAAAAGTCAGGGGAAACCATGCCAAAGATGCCAAGTCTAGCAGTTGTCTATGAATAAAGAAGCCAAAAAAAGGCTTATTAATAAAAGCCATTTTTGCAAAGTTTTCAAAGGAGAATGGAAGCATGCGTTTAATACTGAGGCTTTCTTTATTGAGGGAAGCTATTTACAACAGAACAAATTAGTGCATACAGTTGAAATAACTGGCCGATGCTATGAGATAAAAGAAGGTACTCTCATTGCAAAAGAGGAGATGATTCCTAGAAATGTAGATGAAGAGTTAAGTGAAGAGTTCAAGGAAGGTGCAGACATGCCCCTGCTGTGTATAAATTGGACCTCAGTTGTATTTGTAGAATTCACTAGGAATCAACTGATATATTATGTTTTCTACGTCAATTTCCAGATAGATGTTTGAAGCTGAAAATTGCACTGTTGCAAGAGTTATACCCATGAATTGTCAGGAATATTCTAACTTACTACGACACTCACTGGCGTGTCTATCCAGGAAAGTGTGCAGAAGTACTTTCCATCATTTGTGATCCTTGCTGCTCATCATTCAAAAATGCAAAATTTAGTTCAAAGGCTTTACTTTATAAAAAGCCCTGCATTGTGTTTAGGAGAAATGAACAAAGCACTTCTGTATAGTATAGTATCACAGTTTTAACATGTATGTAAAGATATTCATTTCCGTTTATTTGGTCCTAAAGTGCAGTCTTGAAAAAATGAGGAGTTGGTATGTTCAGGTGTACAGGAACAAAACACAGTTATTAGTACTAATAACTTTAGATGAGAAATAGCAAAGTGTAATGTTGTTTCTACAGAGAAACCAAACTCTGTTTGTATTCGGAACATCCATTACAAAGGCCATATTTGAAATATTGATGTGCGCTTAGAAAACAGCAGAAAACAGAGAAAAGAGGCTAGAATTTGCAATGTCTTTATTTGTGGAGGAACTTTTTAATTTGTCGACACGCCAGATCATGTGCAAGTATTGCGGTGACAAATTAGAGGACAACAAAATGCCTACCAGAGAAATACACAATAAGTTAGAGGTGGTTGAAATTCCAGAGGAACTTCAACATCTGAATGTTTATGTAGGAACACTCATACAATATATTGACCCATTTCAAGCAACAGATTGTATGGATCCAAAGACTGGGAAACTACCACCCTCTGAGCTTTAGAAAGGGCATAAAGGCAGAGTTGTGTATATACTTTTAGATTTTTAACGCAATATTTAAACTGTGGGTGTAGAGAGAGATTTGGAAGAACCACTTGTTATTCTAGTGAATGGTGTGCTCACAAAAAACAAAACAAAACTTGCAGGAACTAGTGGATTTAATTAAGGAGAAGAAAGCTACTTTGTATCTTAAAGAGAATAATGTCTTCTATAAAGATGTAGGTGTTGTCGAACATGTAACTTGCATGGAGGAAGAAATGTTGACAGTTTGAAAATGTTGATAGAAGTAGAGCTGAAGAAATATATGGGCACTAAAGTATCCAGCCACTATATTCAAAATAGGTTACGGGGGCTGCCATTGAACTGTATCAGATGGAAAAGTTAAAGAAGCTACAACATGTGTGTGGGAGAATGGTTTAGAGTCTCTATGTTTTCCTCAAGTATTTCAAACTGAAGTAGGCAATGACGTGATGACCTCCCTGTGCAAATACCTGTAGCAGAGTATAGGTCAGAAAGATTACATTCAGAAGGTACTAGAGTTCAACAACGTATCCCATATCTGTTCTATCTCTTGTTTGAAAGTGATTTGTCTGGATTGTCATATGCAGTTTGCCATATTCTTAAGACAGGAGTTACTGTGCAAAATATATCTGCAAAGACTTTGTTGAAACAATTCTTAAAAAAGGTGAGGGATTTGAATTCAATTTGATAAATGTGATGGTATGACAACGTGGGACCAATGAGTACTGGTATCGTCATCATGGTAAACTCAAGTGTATGTTCTGAAATTTTGGTGCACCAACTTGGTTTGTAACACTGAGCTGTGCAGGATATGCATGGGATGCTTCAACATTAAAGGTATCAAACTGAAGATACCAGGGGAACTTTGCTCTCTGGATCCTGCAAATCTTTGCAGGTACTTTAACCACAGATTTCAGCTGTGTTGCCCTTCAGATGCAACAAACAAATCCGCCTTTGGGAAAAACGTCCCAAGAAAGAGGTGTTCCTCATATTCATATGCTGTTGTAGGTAAAGATGCCCCTAAATTTGGAACAGACAAAGATGAGTCTGTACTTTCTTTCATAGAACAGTATATTATTACAAGCAGCATCCCAAAAGACACTGAGGAAAAAGGGCTAAAGCAGCAAGTACTGTCTTTCCGATCACATAAACGTGGAAAGTACTGTTGACGGAAATACAGAACAAAATGAACAGTTCACACAAAAGTAAGTGTGAACAGCTTTATGTCTGCAGTAAGACATACACTTACTCATAAATCACCCAAAACACCTATAAGCTCAAGAAAACAGAGGCTTTGAAATATAAAATGACTACAATCCTGTAATTTCAAAAATGTGGAATGCCAATATAGATATTCAATTTGAGGCAGACAACTCTATAGTTATTTTACTTAATTCATAACAAACTCTGAGAAGACAGATATGACAGATGTGTTGGAAGAGATCTCTGCTGAAAAGTCTAATAAAAAAATGGTACCATTTTAGTTTGAAGATACTTTTACACAATGTTGCTATCGTTTGAGTTCTGCTAGTTTATATTCTAAGTCACAAGGAATTATTTGGGTGGGTATAGTCCTAGGATCAACTTGAAACAGAGTTTTGAAATGTTTTCCAGAACTTCAATATCTTGCTGAATTTGAGCCAGATAGTACAGACATTTTAAGAACAAGCATATTGGACACTTACTATCCAAAAAAGAAGTAAACATCTTGAAAATGTTTGTCTATCTGAAGTACTCCAATACTACACATTTAGAATCAATGTGACAGAAAATGTAGATGAAAGTAAATTTGTATTAGTTGGTTGAAATTGCTGTTTGGTGTTACATAGCAAATGCAGTTTAATGCCAGAAAACTGAGCTGCCATACTGCTGAAAAAAGAAAATCTTTCTATTTGGCACTTTTGCAGTAGTTTAAACCTTGGTGTTGTGAAACAGAATTACTAGGAGAGTTTAGTGCTATGAAGACTCTTTCAATTCTGCAAAGAATAGCATTGAATGCTCAATATTTACAAACGACTTGAAAATGTTGAATGATGACATTACAGGAAGATGCAATTGCTGCTAAGGTCGCTAAGGAGAGTTTGCAAAGTAGCCAAAGTTCAGCTCCCCAAAGTCAGGACCCACTTGGCCTGCCAAATATCGAAGATGAGGCTGCTATTGCAACAAATGATGTGGAGACTGCAATGGGGTAAGCAATACAGGAAACTGAGTAGACATATTTAGTTACACAGCTAAATGTTGAGCAAATGCAAACATATATGAAGGTGAAAGCTACAGTTGAGCATGGATTGTTTCACAACAAGAGTGTGCATGCATAACATTCAAACCTATACTATTGTATGTTAGTGGTCAAGCTGGCAATTGTAAAAGTTTCTTTATACAAGTTCTTGCTGCTTTTTTACAAAAGACTACAGAGGGCAATATATAATGTATGGTTACAGTACCAACTGGATTATCTGCACTCAATATGTAGGCACTAGGCACACAATATGTTTACCATCTTGTATAATACTGAACATTAGTTCTGCTGTTGTCTTCATTGCTGGATACATTTTTTAAGAAGACAACATTCTAAAACACAGCGGGGCATATTAGTAAGTAAGGGCGATAATTATCGCCCGTGCCAAGTATCAGGATGTTTGTTATCGCCTCCTTTCCCCGATAATTTTTGGCTTCTTACCGATGTATTATCAACACGTCTGTAAGAGGCGATAATGTCAGGGAAGGCGATAGATATTCAGACGATACCTTGCCATCGGCAGCGATCGGCACACAGACATGAAAGAGGTAATGAGTATGCTGCATTATTATTTTTATTAAACTCCATATACTTGGCACGGGCGATAATTATCGCCCTTACTTGCTAATATGCCCCTACCTCTTTGATGCCTGTGGGTCTTCTGATGGAAATCTGGCTTTAGACAGGTTTTTAGCAGGTGTTAAAAACCTGCGTACATCGGAGGTTAGCGCAATTTTATTTATCGCGGGTCATTCTTGATAATACAGCGAAGTGCTGTTAGTGATTTTTACCATGACATTTAGGTAAGTAACGCCTACCTTGCATGTCATTAGTGATACATATCGCTGGCATGCAAGGCGATGAAAAAACCGGCAGGTAACACCGGAAAACCTGCGCTAACGCATGTTAGTGCAGGCTTCCTAATAGGGTGATAAAAATATCGCCGTTTTAGCGGCAAAAAGTGCCACTAAAGCGGCTGTAATGCCCTTGATAATATACCCCAGCGTTCCTCTTTTGAAAGAACACCTACTAATCTTTCAAAATATTACCATATTCAATTTCAGATGCTTGTCACATATTCCTGATTAATTCTTTGTATTCCAAATATAACCACATTTTCACATTTCCAATGACTTCCTAGTTTCATCATGCAAATCACAGGCTGACCATTCACAGGAGTAAGTTGTAGTAGATCTCCAAAACAATCAAATGTTTTCCTCCAAATAGGACATCATGATCTGTACTGAGCACCTTTTGCATTCTTAAATGAACAAAGGCAAGCATTATGTTTGAGACAATGCTCTCCTCATCAATGATTAAAAGTTTCAAAATTTTTTAACACTCTTAATACTTCATGACAAGCTTCATGTTTGGTATTCCAGTTTGTTGTCAAAATATGGAATGAATAAAAGCAAACTTTGAAAACATATTTCGCTATCATTATAGCTCTTCAGAAAGGTTTAGCTTTGTCCAGATACAAGGGAGTACACACCATAAAATTGCTAGAATACCAGACAATTGAGGTGAGCAGATTTAATGGGTTGCTGGTGTTGTAGGGTGATCTATATAGGAGCTGCTCTCCACCTAAACTTGGGCGCTACCCAGAGCTCTCTGCTTCTTTTTTATATAGTTTGTGTTAATCTCTAAGCCAGAAAGGGTAGTGTTTTGACTTATATTGGGTGCTCCCTTGTGCATGAACAAACCTAAACCTCTCTAAAGAGCTATGATGATATACAAAGCACCTGTCAGGGGTTGCTTTTATTCATTCCAGGTTACATTGGATGGTATTTTGTGTTGGCGCTCAGCAGCTAATTTTAGCACGAGGGAAAACACAGATGTGTTCCATATTGTTGTGAATACGATGCATCTCTGCATTTTGAAATGTAAATATGCCCATTTGTCCCTTTCTAGCTTGGTGTGGATGGCACTGTGCTAATACCATGCTTCAAAACATTGCTAGAATAGCAGACATTTGAGGTGAGCTTATTCAATGTGACTTTGGAGTTGCAGGGTGCCCCAGACACAAATATATATATATAGTTAGGACCGAGTTCCCATAGGAAATCGGAAAATTCTATTTTGAATAACTTTGGTGCCGGCTGACTTATCTTCGTGAAAGTTTCAAAACTATTGGGGCCCTCCGCTCAGCTCCTACCCTGAAAGTCTCGATGTGATTCGTCAAGCGGGGGCTGAGAAAAAAGGGGGTTCCCAAAACGCGTTTTCCCCATGCATTTTTCCATAGGACCTTTAGTCGAAGGTACAGCCCGAACGGCTGAACAGAATTACTTGAAATTTGGCAAAGAGGTAGTCCTCAGGTCAGGCATGTGCCTTTTGCTTAAATGGTGTAAATCCGTTCAGTAGTTCCTGAGGAAATCAAAAGTAAAATCACATATATATCTGGGGAGAGCCAAACCACACATCTCCTCGTGAGATCTGAATGGCTGTCAGCACTTCATCCAAGAAGTGTTGGCAGCCATCTTGGGACCAATATACATGATAGCATCTCATTAAAAAGCATTGCAGTTAATAGAAGGTTTTAAGACTTTAGTTACATTATAAATCATTTGTTGATGGTACCATACTCATTTTAGGAATTGTGGTGTGTTCTAAGGTGATTTTACCATGTGAAAAAGCCTTCTGCTGTGATATCATGAATCATGTTTGAGAGAAAACTATTTTCTCATGCTTTTCCCACAGAGGTTTGGAAGGTGATCTATAAGCTAACTGAGAGCATATTTTCTGTAAATTCACATTATCTTTCTCAGTCATGTGAGAATGAAGTCTGACATTCTCAGTAAAACATGTACATCCAACAAGGTCAGAGACTGTCAGTTAATTCCTTTGTGTTCTACTGCAGCTTCCCAGAGTGTTCTAAAGAACAACTAGAGCGCTAACAGTCCTACTTATGACAAACGTATGGCACACCTGAAGCCATCTTGGTTGGAATAAAGTGGTAATTCTTAAAACATTTAATTTAAAAAGGAACAAAATGAGGGGGTTCATTTTGCCATAGAAAGTATGATTAGTGCTGCAGAAAGAAAAATTAGGGCACATTTTGAGTGACTTCTGACATGCAGACTGAAACATGCACTTTCAATACCAGCAGCAGACTTCCCTGGTGAGCAGTAGCTTTACTACAGTGATCTAATAAGCAACTAGAGTGCTAACATTCTGAATTTATGGCAAATTTGTGACACATCTGAATGCCTTCTTGATGGAATCAAAGTAAAAAACTGAAAGTATTTCCCACTGAGGAGACTGCAGTAAATGAGGAAATTAGGAAACTTCATAACAAATAAATCTCCCAAGATGGCCACCAGAGACAAAAGAGCCCAAATGTAGCCCAAATATCACCCAGATGTAGCCCAAGTATAGCCTAATCACAGAATGTCCCAGAGTGTTCTTAAGAACAACTAGAGCGCTTACTGTCTTACTTATGACAAAAGTATGGCACACCTGAAGCCATCTTGATTGGAATAAACTGGTAACACTTAAAACATTTAATTTACAAAGGAACACAATGAGGGGGTTCATTTTGCCATAGAAATTATGATTAGTGCTGAAGAAAGAAAAATTAGGGCACATTTTGAGTGACTTCTCAAATCCTCTTCTATTTCATTAAAAAATTCTGATATGCAGACTGAAACATGCACTTTTAATACCAGCAGCAGACTTCCGTGGTGAGCAGTAGCTTTACTACAGTGATCTAATGAGCAACTAGAGTGCTAACATTCAGAATTTATGGCAAATGTGTGACATATCTGAATACCTTCTTGATGGAATCCAAGTAAAAAACTGAAAGCATTTCCTACTGAGGAGACTGCAGTAAATGAGGAAATTAGGAAACTTCATAACAAATAGATCTCCCAAGATGGCCACCAGACACAAAAGAGCCTAAATGCAGCACAAATATCACCCAGATGTAGCCCACATGTAGCCCAATGACAGAAGTGTGCAAAACACTTATTTTTTGTGTATTTGCAGATTTATATAGTGCAGACTTGTCAGGTATTGGAATGCTTTACATGAGCATTGGTTACATCACACAAGATCAAATTCATTTTGGTTGTAGACATGGGGAGATTAAGTGATTTGACCACAATCACAGAATGTTGAGCTGAAGCACAAACTCCAACCTGGTTGACCAGTTGCAAAGTCAGCAGCTCTGGAAGTAACACCACATCTTTTCGCCAAGGTGCAACATTTAATCAAGTGGTCAACTGGATAAAAAAACATAAAGATTACAAATAATTTAAAAGTTCTTTGTCGCTATTTGAAAACTCAGAAAATGTGTCCTCATTTTAGTTTTTTAGAGCACTAACCATAATTTGATGCAAATAAGACCCTCTCATATATGTAATTTCTAAAGGAAATACTCTAGGTATTACAGTTTTGATTACATCAAGATGACGTCAGGCGTTCCACACTTTTGTAATAAATATAGAATGTTAGCAATCTAGTTGTTCATTGGGATACTGTTGAGAGGCAGAGGCCAGGGGCACGGACTCTGAAAATTGAAGGCAGATAGGAGAGTGCAGAGGCAACAATTTGACCACACTGGGCAGGCAGGAAGGGCAGTGGCAGCACAACAGACTATGGAGGGCAGTGGAAAGGGGGGCAGGGGCAACAAACCAACAATACAGGACTGGCAAGAGAGGCTGTGGCAATATAATAGACCATTGTGGGCAGAAGGAAGAGGCAGTGGTAGTACAACCATACATGCCAACAGACCCGTTTCAGCCAGGAAACGTCCAATGTTTTTAAGCTCAAATGGGCTTTATTTGATCTGTCTCCTGTCTACAATCTCCTATTTTTCAATGTAACTCAAAGGGGAAAATCAATAACCCAGTTTTTTTTCAAAATCTCCCTCTTCCCAAGTTCAAAATGTTCGCAAGTATGGTACATTGAATCATGGTAGGCAGGAGGAATTGGGGTAGGGACATGGACTCGGATAACAGAGGACAGGAGGGACATGGAGAGGTGCACCAAACTGACCCTACAGGGCAGGCATCAGGGTTTGCAGCAGCACAATACACCACACTGCGCATGCGGGACGGGAGTGCAGCACAACAATCCATAGAAAGCAATAGGGAGGGGACAGGACCATGCACATGGACAACAGAGAACAGATGGAAAAGAGGCAATGGTAGCTAGCTGACCATAATGGACAGACAGGAGAGAAAGCTGCAGCATAACAGACCATAAAGGGCAGGAGGGACGGATCAGGGGCATTACAATGGAACAGACAAGCCAGGAGGGAGGGAATAGGGGGTCTGCACATGTAAACAGAGGGCTGGGGGCAAGGTGGCAGGGCAGGAGCAGCAAGATGACCATGGAGGTCAGGCAGGATGGGCACTAGAAACAAGACACACCATGGAGCTCAACAATGAGACTATGGTGGCATACACACAGACCATGGAGGGAAGGTGGGAGGGGGTCAGGGGCAGCTAGCTGACCACACAGGGAAGGTGGGAGGGGACATGGCAGCACAGAAGACCATGCATGGCAAGCGGGAGGGTTGGTGGCAGCACAATGGCTATGATGGGCAAGAAGGAGGGTGCAGGGGCATGCACAAAGGACCATGGAGGATAGAAGGGAGGGTCAGGACCTGGGCACAGACAAGAGAGTTCAGGGGAAGGGGCCTCACAACAGACCGCACGGGGCAGGCAGGAGGAGCAGTTGCAGCACAACAGATCAGGGAGGGCAGAAGGGTGTGCCAGTAAAATGGACCAAAGAGGACAGGAGGAAGGGGATAGGGGCATGGCATGTGGACAGGCAGGGTGGAGGTGGCAGGGACAGGTTACAGTCATCTGACAATGCTAGGCAGGTGGGAGGGGAGTGGCAGCTCAACAGAACACTCAGAGTAGATAGGAGTGGCAGGTCCATGGAAAATAATGGGCAAAAAGAATGGAGCAGGGGAATGCACAAAGACATCGGAGGGCAGGGGGAAGGAGAATAGGGGCAGCAAGCTAAGCACAGAGGCTAAGCAGGAGGTCAATGATGTTGGCCATAGAATTGGGCAATGGAGGGCAGGAGGAGTGGACTGGTACATCATGCTAAATGGAGGGCAGTGGCAGCACATCAGACCATGCATGGCAGGAGGGAGGAGGCTAGTCCATGGATTCAGACAACAGAGGATAGGGAGGAGGTGGATGGGGCAGCAAGCTAACTGTTCAGAGAAGGTGGGTATTAGGAACTTTATTGTTTTTAAAATGTGTGTCTGTGCGAACTACTTAAAATATGAACAAGTATGCAGCATAATCTCACTTTTGTTCAGGAAGAAGAGGACGTTTGTGACTGTGACTCGGGGCTCACTTGGCAGAAACACCCCCTGACCCTCCACCCCCATCGCAAAATGTAATGCCCGTGAAAAGGGTAGGTGGACGCAGTGTTATATAGAACATAGTCCTGAGAGCACGATTGAAAATGAAAACTAGATGTAGTATATGGTATAAACTATGCACCAACAAGTGTGATATAAGATGAACCAGGGCGTGAAATATAATATGCAATACATTGTGCGCAATGACAGATTCATTGGAGAGCTCGAGATAGCACAGGCACTAGCGCGTGCTATGCGATATGCGCCTTGGAGTGTAATATGCACAGGGCAGTGTTGTGTAACATAACTAGTCTCTAAAGTTGTAATATAAAATATGTGCTGGGGAGTGTAACGTTGCATATGCACTGTGACAAAGATATGGATCCCAGATTGTAATATGTATGGCATAGCGCTGTGCGTTATAACATACACATCGAGGAAGGCATGTTAGATGGGGCAATATAACCTGTGCGAAGGCAAGTGTGGCATGACATATTCACGGGGTGGTGTTACAGTGCACATGGGCTAGAGAGTGTCATAGCATACGCACTAGCTGGTGGAATACAACACAGAGGTGTGAGGCAATCGGCGGGCACTGGTGGGTGTAACACAGCATTGGGCTCAGCCAGCAGCACGCTGTGACTCTCAAGTGAGGTTTGTCTCCTTTCCAGAGAGTAAAATAAAAAGTATTACACATCCGGCGGTGGATGTGTTTTTTATTAACCGTTAGGTTTTTTTTTGCATAGTTTGGTCGAATTTTTGTCGAATCCCCTTTGACTGGCTTGGTGTGCGTGTATATTAAATGTGCCCGTCAATAGCTACCCATGTTTGTATAAATATACGACAAGGGTGTCTACTTGGAGAGTACCCACCGGCGGGGGCGCCGGGATTAGGCACGGCAGGGCGTCAGACACGTCAGAGCTTCACTAGCGGTGTAAATACATTCCACGTGGATTCATTCTATGCATAGTCGCCTTTTAATGAATATCACGCAAATCGTCATGGTGATAGGTACATACGGTTTGTCCAGCATGTCCTAGGTGGTTCTATAAATATATATATTTTTAAAATAATAAAAAACAAAGGCTGGCCCCGGGGGATGGGGTCCCCGGAGCCATAAGTTGCCTGAGGAGGGGAGCAACGCAGCCCTCTCCTAAAGAATTTAAATTAAAAAAAGGCCCTGACCCGGGGGTTGGGGTCCCGGGACCGATTAAGCCCTTGGGAGGGCCAAATTAATTTTTTTCAACAAAAAAAATGAGGGTGCAGGCCCTGGGGGATGGGGTCACCAGGGCCAGTAAATTAGAAAAAGAAGGGGGGCCACACAGCCCTCCTTCTTAAAAAAATAAAATAAATAAAAGACCGGCATCGCGCTGGAGGCCACGCCCCCTCCTTGCAGCACTCTGCAAACGTGCCCCCTGGCCAGTTGGAAGTTGGGGAATTATTTCCCCTTCAATACTGAGGGTCCCTGAGGGCCAACTAGCCCAATAGGTATCTCCAGTGTGCGCCAGGGAGCTGCGTTGCAGACAGGTGTTCTGAGGCCACGCCCCCTTTTACACCTCTATGCAACGCAGCTCTGTAGCGCTTACTGGAGGTACCTAGTGGGCTAGTTTGACCCTAGGGACCCTTAGGTTTCAAGGGGACTTAATCTCTCAACTTAGAACGGCCACAGGGCGCGTTAACACAGTGGTGAAGGGAGGGGACGGGGCCTGAGGTGACATGTGCAAACACACCCTGTGGCGCGTTTTAAGTTGGGGAAATAATTCCCTTTCAATCCTGAGGGACCCTGGGGGCCAACTAGCCCACCAGGTGCTTCCAGTAAGTGCCACTGCTCTGCGTTGCAGAGAGGTGGTGCAGGCCGTGCCCCTTTTTACATCTCTCTGCAACGCAGCTCTGTGGCGCTTACTGGAGGTACCTAGTGGTCTAGTTGGACCCTAGGGACCCTCAGGATTCAAGGGGACTTAATCTCCCAACTTAAAATGGCCACAGGGCGTGTTTACACAGTGGGGAAGTGAGGGGATGGGGCCGGAGGTGACGTGTGCAAACACGCCCTGTGGTGCGTTTTATGCCCTATTATATACTAGGGGCTTACAGAGGAGGTCATGCTGATCACAGGGGGACCCCAACGCATAGTGTTCCCTAGTGTATGTAGGTGTTTTCACTGTATTCTGAGTGTCTTTTAACATAGCACTGGCTCTAGGACTGGTTAGTCAGACTCAGTTACCACCAGTATCTATCTGAAAAAAGTTGAGGGTACAGGATGATTTTGCAACAAGGCTTCTTTCTGCTCTTCTGTTTGTTCTTTCTGCACGTTATCCTTCTTCCTGCACTTTTCTTCGTCTTTGAGGACTTCTGTTGCTTCTTTCTGCATTTCTTTTTTTTCTTTCTGTGCGTTTTTTCTTCTTTCTTCACATGTCCTATCTCTGTAGGCATAGTTAGAAATTAGCAGTTAAAAAACCTTTGAAATTCACTGAAAAAACCATAGGTTTCAGGCACGTTATAGTTAGGAATTAGCATTTAAAAAACCTTAGAAATTCACTGAAAAAACCATAGGTTTCAGGGGCGTTATAGTTAGCTGGACTTTTCACTCGTACAAAACCATTGAAATTCCCCCGTTATAGTTAGTTCAGCTAACTATAACTCGTGCGCCCGTAATGCACTGCTGATGACGTCACATATTACATCACTCATGACATGGTCAGTGACATCACTCATGACATCACTGATGACATCTCAAATGACATCACTAATGACATCACTGATGACATCATCCTTGTGATAGAGTGGCAGACCTGGCAGAGTGGCAGACCTCCTTCAACTATGCAGAGAGGCATTCCAGTAATAGGATCTTATGGTCTAGACCACGTACCCGATAACATAAGAGGGGGCGATAGGTTAAAAAAACTGCGTAGACTTGAATCACGCTACATAGTGGATTGTCACACGAAATCCCCTAAGGGTCTGAATAGTGAAGAATTAGCATCGCATTTGGGCTCATAATCAACTCAGCTATAGGATTGTTTAGCACTGTCTCACTTTAATAGAACTGTATGAAGGATTATTGATGAGCATTAGCAACAACAAGATAATGCATTGTATTTCTTGTAATGACTGTAACGATTACGTATGAATTCTCAGAAACTGATTATGGCTGACTAAGGAAGGTTATAGAGATGTGTAAATGAAATGTGGATTCTAATTTTTTGATATTTTTTTATATATTCTGTAATGATTAAGTGAGAGGAGTAATCAGAGAAATATCAGTTTTGTTTCAATATAAGTAGGTTCATAGTTTTGAGGGACTTAAGCCGATTCACGGCGAGATTTGTTTTTTGAGAAAATATGAGAACACCAGATGGGGCCAATTCATGGCGTGTTATTTGGTGGCTAGCGATAACATGAGCATCACTCATGGAATGTTACTCGCATATTTAGATGCTTATAAAAATTGATAAGACTCGTGATTAAGTTTAACATTATCGTTAAGCGTTCTCGGCATTCTTCTCAAAATTTGCATTGCAATTCTGTATAAAGTGGATTTAAAACAGCTATAATTACACATTTATTAATGGCGCATTCTGTGAGGATGTTTTGCACAGTCCCTTTTCCATGTCTACATATTGACGTTATGCCTGTACAAATAATGGCGGCCTCTCGGAAAGCTCACAAACACCGAGGAAGGCAGTTCGCCGAAACGCGTTTGTTTGTATCGGAATAAAGGTCTCCTCCGAGCGTCTCCCGTGAGTGCTTATTTCTCTGAAAGACGAGGATTGGAGCGTTGATATTTTGTGGAGTGTACCGCCACAGCAAGAGCACCCGCCCGCGAGTGAATTCCCTGAAAAGGTACAACTTGAGCATATATATATATATATATATATATATATATATATATATATATATATATATATATATATATACATTACATACTGGGGGTCACCAGTAGGTAGTTATGGTTAGAACCTAGTTTCCATAGGAAAAGCGTTTTTTGTTTTCCCAATAACTTTAGCGCCGGTTGAAGAGTCTTCGCGAAATTTTCAAAACTAGTGATCTGCTCCAGTCAGCTCCTGTTTTGAAAGTTTTGAGAAAAAAAGGGGGGTCCCAAAATGCATTTTCCCCTTGTTATTTTCCATAGGAAACTTTAGACAAAGCTACAGCCTGAACTGCTGAACGGAATTACACCAAATTTGGTAAAATGGTAGGTCTTGGTTCAGAAAGAGCCCTTTTTGTTAAATGGTGTTAATCAGTTAAGTAATTCCTGAGAAATTAGTAAAAGAAAAAATATCAATATCTGAGCACCGAGGAGGAGTTGCTAACCCTCCCTAGCACGAGTTTCATTATAATTGGCTGCCAACACTCCAAACCAAGAACTGTTGGCAGCCCTTTTGTGACTCGATAACTGACTCAGAAGAAAACTGTGCAAAAAAGGATGAAACACATGAAAAGGGGGCAGGGTAGGAACACCCTGACCCCTAGGCCTGCTCAGGGGGTCCCACAAGGACCCCCAGGCCCCCCCCAAAAAATTATTTTGGTATAAAAAAATTTGAAGTCTCACTGGGTGTGCGACTCCGGGCGAGAAAAAAAAAAAAGCAAAGGGTGAGGTTATTAAATAAGGGGGGGACTCGTGTGCTCCACCAAACCCTGGGGACACCCACCTCCCCAGGGCTTATGGTAATTGGGTGTGGGGCCTCGGGCCCCCCCAAGCCCCGTGGACTATCACCTCCCTAGGGCAATAAATAATAAATAGTGTTCAAGTGTTATGGACCCCAAGCCCCTGGGGCTTTAGAAATGTAGGGAGGGAAGTGCCCCCCTCCAGGAGCCCTAGGGCTGGCTCCTGCAATGTCCTGGGGAGCCCACCCCCGGGACATTGCCGTTTGCTATGATAGGGTGGGAGCACGGCTCCCTCCCTGCCATAGCAAGCACTGCTTTGCTTCATTAAAGCGAGAGCAGGAAAATCTGCTCCCACTTCAATGAAGCAAACCAGATTGCTTTTGAGCAAGGGATCTGCATGTCAGCACCTCCCCTTGTTCAAAAGCAATGCCGGCTCCCGCAGGAGGTGGTGAGCCGGCAGGAACATGGAGGCATTGGGGCTCCCCCCACGGTCCCCAACGAGAAGCGATGCCCCGGGGGATGGGGTCCCGGGGGACAAAAAAGGCCCCTGAGGGGGCCACTTGGTATCTCTCCCTTTTTTAAAAAAAATAAACATTTGGGTATGCCCCGGGGAATGGGGTCCCTGGGGCAAAAATGGCCCAGGAATGGGACTACTCGGCCCTCCTCCCTTAAAAAAAATAATACAAGAATTCCAAATGCCCCAGGGGATGGGGTCACCGGGGCTAAAAATGGCCTGGGAGGGTGGCCACTCGGCCCCTTCCCATTTAAAAAAGAAAAAAAAACATTTGGGCAATGCCTGAGGATAGGGACCCTGGGGTAAAAATGCCATGGGAGGGGGGCCACGCAGCCCCCCTCCCTTAAAAAATAATAATAAAAGAATTGGGCATGTCCCGGCGGATTGGGGTCCCTGGGGCGAATATAAATTAATGGAAGTGGACAGTTTTTTTTGGACAAAGTTTGAAGTCACGACCCTACCGCGGTGCTCAGTGCGGCCTCCTAGTGTGAACGCGATGGGCGTGTGGCTCTCAGCGTGGTACCCTAGTGTGAACACAATGGGTGCGCTGCTCTCAGCGCGGCCCCTATTGTGAATGCGATGGGTGCATGGCTCTCAGCGCGGCCCCCTAGTGTGAACGCGATGGGTGTGCGGTTTCTTAAGTCGCGATGGGTGCGCGACTTCAAGCAAAAATTATTCTTTTTTTTTTCTATAGCTTGGTTATATGTTGGGTAATTGGGTGGCTCTAAAAAGAGCCCTTGTTTAGATTGGTAGATTGTTGTAGCTACATTTAAGTGCGGATGGAGAGCTTTGGGTTGTTGAGGAACCCTCTGTTGCCTTGATCAGTGAAGTGTACTTCATCACTTCTGTAGATGCCATCCATATCGGAACGTAGATTGTTGTTTTTGATGGAGCCCATCCTATGGTCTCTGAGGTAAGTGGAAAGAGCTTTATTGACATTTTTTCTAGCTTTCTCAATCTGTGGACAGAATTGATTGGACCACTTCCATTTCTGTCTTTGGCTTATGTTAGAGAATACAAAGACAGTTTGGGGGAAAAGCAACATCAATTCTGCAAAGGTGTCCTTCATTTGCATTTACAGACCTACCCCAGTCAATGTGCCTAGGTCATTGCCACCACAGTGCACAATCATGAGGTCAGGGGGTTGGAGATGCAACAAGGTTTTAATCAAAGGAATCAATTGGTGTCACTTTAATCCTATCTGTCCAATCCATTTAATGTCTACATTTTGCAAAGCTAGGTCTTTGTCAATACCTCTGTGTTCAGCATACCTTTTGCACCAGAAAGCATAGCTGTGCCCAACAATCCACACTGTAAGCATCTTGAAGGGATGTCGGGAAGTAATGAAAACATATCTGTAGCTGAGGTTGTCAGTTGGTAGAATGAGAGGTATGTAAAATGGTGGACCAGATGCAATTTTTTAAAAATGAGAGAAATCCGCAACATTCTATTGGGAATATCTCTGGCGCCAGTTGATGAATCTTCGCGAAATTTTCCAAACTTTTGGCCAGCTTCGCTCCGCTCGTACCCTGAAAGTTTCGTGGTGACTCATCAAGCGGGTCCCGAGAAAAAAGGGGGGTCCCAAAACACGTTTTCCCCATGCAGTTTCCCATAGGACCTGTTGTCGCAGCTACAGCCCGAACTGCTGAACGGAATTACACCAAATTTGTCAAGGAGGTAGTCCTCAGTTCAGACTCTTGCCTTTTGCTTAAATGGTGTAAATCCGTTCAGTAGTTCCTGAGAAAATTAGAGCTAAAAGTTAGTGATATCTATGGCCGGGGACCTCAGGATTCAAGGGGACTTAATCCCCCAACTTAAAATGCGCCACGGGGCGCGTTTGCACAGTGGTGAAGGTAGGGGGCGGGGCCTGAGGTGATACTGTGCAAACACGCCCTGTGGCTCGTTTTAAGTTGGGGAATTCATTCCTCTTCAATCGAGAGGTCCCCTAGGGGTCAACTAGCCCACCAGGTACCTCCAGTAAGCGCCACGGAGCTGCGTTGCAGTGTGTTGTAAAAAGGGGCGTGGCCTCTGAACACCTCTCTGCAATTCAGCTCCCTGGAGCATACTGGAGGTACCTGGTGGGCAAGTTGGCCGCCAGGGGACCTCAGGATTCAAGGGGACTTAATCCCCCAACTTAAAACACGCCACAGGGTGCGTTTGCACAGTGGTGAAGGTAGGGGGCGGGGCCTGAGGTGATATGTGTGCAAACACGCCCTGTGGCGCGTTTTAAGTTGGGGAATTAATTCCTCTTCAATCCAGAGGTCCCCTAGGGGCCAACTAGCCCACCAGGTACCTCCAGGAAGCGCCACGGAGCTGCATTGCAGAGTGTTGTAAAAAGGGGCGTGGCCTCTGAACACCGCTCTGCAACGCAGTTCCCTGACACATACTGGAGGTACCTGGTGGGCTAGTTGGCCCCCAGGGGACCGCAGGATTGAAGAGGAATTAATTCCCTAACTTAAAACGCGCCACAGGGCGTGTTTGCACACGTCACCTCAGGCCCTACCCCTTCCTTTACCACTGTACAAATATTCCTCTAAAATCAGCCGAACTACGAATTCCGATTTACTCACCTCTAATCAGGAGAGAACCCAGTGCTGCATCTTTTAGCCCAGCACTGACTCTGAAAAGTAATTCTAAGCGTACTTACCAGTAACTTGTATTTCCTTCCATAGGAATCCATTGTGTGGTTTTCAGCAGAAAATTTTCAAAGTGTCCATTTTTGAAACGTACAAATATTACTCTAAAATCAGCCGAACTACGAATTCCGATTTACTCACCTGTTATCAGGAGAGAACCCAGGGCTGCATCTTTTAGCCCAGCACTGACCCTGAAACGTAATTCTAAGCGTACTTACCAGTAACTTGTATTTCCTTCCATAGGAATCCATTGTGTGGTTTTCACCAGAAAAGTTTCTAAGTGTCTATTTTTACAAACTAAAAATATTCCTAAAAAATCGTCTGTATGACTTAAACACATTCTTTCAACTGTTTACAGGAGGTTGGCCAGTGCTGGATCCAGGATCCACCACTGAGTAAGAAAAAGTAATGATAACACTACTTACCTGCTAAGTGAATTTTCTGCCATAGGATAACATTGGTGATTCTATGTGAAAACATTTCTAAGTGTTAACTTTTAAAATACAATAACATTCCTTAAAAATAACTACTGCAACAAAGCGCTTTTACTCAACTGTTTACAGGAGATGTCCAAGGACTGAATCTAGGATCCAGTCCTGTGGTTAGAAAAGTAATCCATAAAGTAACTAATTGCATTTCACTAGAAATTCACATTGGGCTCAATGTTGCTTTGTGTTTGAAATTGTGTTGCCCATTGCAACAACTGTAACTACTGTACTTAAAAGTCTGTTGCCTATTTGCCAAGTATTTAAACTAAAGTAATTCATTCTGAGAAAGTATATTTTGTATTGTAATGTCTAATGTAATTATAATGTAATTAAAAAAAATATATCTAAAAATAAATAGTTTAAAAAATATAGTAAATCAGTATAAAAAAAATCAGTATAACAATTAATACATTCAAAATTGTCATTTACAAAACCTTTGAAATTCACTGAAAAAACCATAGGTTTCAGGCCTGATATAGGGTTCCTTGTCTCCCGTGAAAACATACCTGGCAAGTTGATTTCTTTGGCCCTGACGACCCGTGGACTCTGCTGCCTGCCCCTGCTCCCTTGTTGCCTGAAGCGGTTCCGGCTCCCGCCGCCGCATCACCATCTTGCGCGGCCGCAGTGGGGAGACCGGACCACAATACCCAGGAGCCCTAGCGGTCACGAACCACGTGACCTAGAGTTGCGCGCCAGGAGGCGCATAAATCCACGACGCCGCTGCGGCAGAGCGGGTTCCTTGTCTCCCGTGAAAACATACCTGGCAAGTTGATTTCTTTGGCCCTGACGACCCGTGGACTCTGCTGCCTGCCCCTGCTCCCTTGTTGCCTGAAGCGGTTCCGGCTCCCACCGCCGCATCACCATCTTGTGCGGCCGCAGTGGGGAGACCGGACCACAATACCCAGGAGCCCTAGCGGTCATGAACCACGTGACCTAGAGTTGCGCGCCAGGAGGCGCATAAATCCACGACGCCGCTGCGGCAGAGCGGGTTCCTTGTCTCCCGTGAAAACATACCTGGCAAGTTGATTTCTTTGGCCCTGACGACCCGTGGACTCTGCTGCCTGCCCCTGCTCCCTTGTTGCCTGAAGCGGTTCCGGCTCCCGCCGCCACATCACCATCTTGCGCGGCCGCAGTGGGGAGACCGGACCACAATACCCAGGAGCCCTAGCGGTCACGAACCACGTGACCTAGAGTTGCGCGCCAGGAGGCGCATAAATCCCCGACGCCGCTGCGGCAGAGCGGGTTCCTTGTCTCCCGTGAAAACATACCTGGCAAGTTGATTTCTTTGGCCCTGACGACCCGTGGACTCTGCTGCCTGCCCCTGCTCCCTTGTTGCCTGAAGCGGTTCCGGCTCCCGCCGCCGCATCACCATCTTGCGCGGCCGCAGTGGGGAGACCGCACCACAATACCCAGGAGCCCTAGCGGTCACGAACCACCTGACCTAGAGTTGCGCGCCAGGAGGCGCATAAATCCATGACGCCGCTGCGGCAGAGCGGGTTCCTTGTCTCCCGTGAAAACATACCTGGCAAGTTGATTTCTTTGGCCCTGACGACCCGTGGACTCTGCTGCCTGCCCCTGCTCCCTTGTTGCCTGAAGCGGTTCCGGCTCCCGCCGCCGCATCACCATCTTGCGCGGCCGCAGTGGGGAGACCGGACCACAATACCCAGGAGCCCTAGCGGTCACGAACCACGTGACCTAGAGTTGCGCGCCAGGAGGCGCATAAATCTACGACGCCGCTCCCGCGTCGCGGGACCGCGCGCGGGTAGCGCCGGGAGAAGCCCGGGACAAGGGCGGGACCGTCTGTGGCCGTCCGGGGCGTAAGGAGGCCGGGCTGGGCCCCACCCTTTACGCCTGGCATCAGAAGTAAGCTGCTGTTAGTCCCAATACTTGGACAACTGACCGTTGCTCAAATACTGACTATTATTTCACGTTTGGTTCCGTGTAAAAATGGCAGGGAAGGGGAAACGTCCCACAGCCCCCTCCACAATTGCAGGGACTATGGACCAATTCATCACCCGTGCTGTCTCGGTCTTGGACCATGAAATTGCCATTACTGAAAGACGCCTCTCGTTAGACCCCTCACTTGTTAGGCGTTCATCACTGGGCCCCCTAGCTCTCGTAAAATCACCAAGTAATGTTAGAGAGCAGCCGCGAGAGGAGGCATCACGATTTTCACCAGATACAACTGACTCAGTGGCTGCATCGCTAGCAGAGGAAGTTGTATCCATACCTGCACCTAAAACACCTCGCCCTCAGACTAGAGCAGGGGCCAGATCTACTACATCCACCAGTCTATCTACACAGAAAAGGAAAAGGGGAGGGGTGACGGACGGCACCAGGCCAGCAAAAAAATGTTCCAAAGTACCTAAAAACACTGTTCCTCTTGATTCATCAAGCATTAGTCTCCGCACGTCTATGGCTGACGCTGGTAGACTCGCTTTCCCTCCATTTGATCCAAGTAACTTTGCTCTTCAGTTAGAATGCATTGTTCGTTCCTTAATTACCCCTTTAATGGAAAGGATTGAAATGGTTGCACTTAAAGTAGATAAATTGGAACAAACCATCTTGGATAATTTTTGCTCGTTAAAGAATGTCGTTAAGTTATGTACCAAGGACATACCTAAAATTAATTACCCACCGAGAGCTAACTCTGTTGGTCCTGTTCTATTTTCATCTGACATACCGCCTGTCCCTGCCCCTGCTCCAATCGCTGTAGATACTTCAATCCTAAATATCCATCAACCGCTACGGCAGGTGGGAACGACACAAAATAGCCAATCCCCAAGGCGGGAGGGTAGGTCAAGTAAAGCATCCCAGGATACCAACACTAATATCACGCATCCAGGTAGCTTAAGCACTAACTTAGACACCTTAAACATTGCTCCTCAAGGCAATGACTCTAGGCCATCCTCGATCCAACTCCACCTCCCTTGTGAATCCTTCCCCTATGTTGTAGTTTTAGCGGGCGTTCCCGAACTCCCCACTAACAAAAATGAATCTTATGAGCAATTAAAAAACAAAGTTAGCCACTGGCTCAACATTCATAGACCAATTCCAAATGAATTGAATGGTCGGATTCTATTTGTTAGAAGGGTCCAATGAGTAGGTTCTCAACCCAAAAATATTCGGGGAGATTGTATTATTGTCAATTTCAAAGACGCACGCCTTTCGAGGTTTATTATGGAAAACACCCCCTATGGTCCTAGATCTGGAATTGAGGTGCACGACCTAAACTACTTTTATACCCCAGCCATTTGCCACTGACAGTCTTATAGTACGAAAACCCCCTTAATTCCCACGGCATCAGGGGCTAATGATAGTCTACCTATAGATGGCGTGGCAGTCACTTCTGAGGCCTTATTGTCGCCCTCAACTAGGTTGGAAGAGAGGGTAAATGCATCTAGAAGCCTTGCTGAGCCTCATGTCATATGTCCGAGTAAAACCTTTGGCACCCTTTTGTCTTGGAACCTGGCCGGTATTATGACTAAAATCGACACACCTGACTGGGTCAGATTTATTAACGATTACGATGTCTGCCTATTTCAGGAAACATGGTCCTCCGAGGCTCGGTTTATGCCGGGTTATCTGAATTTTCATGTTCCAGCAACCAAAGGCCCTAAAGGCCGCCCTTCTGGCGGACTAACTATATGGGCTCGTCAGGATCTGTTCTCACGTGCTGTCGTAATCGACACTGGGTCCCGGGATATCCAACTGGTGAGGCTCACTTTCGGTCCCAAGAGTACTTTGGATATATATAACATCTATCTTCGGGGAACGAAGGGGAAAAAGTCAAGCGAGTTGGAAATCCTAACTACACTTATAGAATCTAAATCGTGTAGAAGGGACCTGATCGTAGCCGGGGACTTCAATGTTACCTTCGAACCCCTTCTAGATAGTGACTCTGAATGGGGCCTTGACCCCGATGAGGATCTACGCTGGGGTATTCCAGTCCTCTCGCTACCTCCCATCAAACGGTGGTCTATGGTAGCAACACAGGTCAACGCACTTTGCCTAGAAATCGGTCTTCGGGCATTGAATGGAAGAGTTAAAGGGGACAAGTTGGGAGCATCCACCTTTGACAACGGCCGTTCAGCTAGTAGGATCGATTATGTCCTGTGTTGTTTGAGGTTGTGGTCCCTTCCCATTGACATGGAGGTGGTGCGAAGACTGGAGAGCGATCACAACCCCATTTGCGTTTCTCACAGTTGGTGGGGCAAATCCTGTTCATTGTTAACCCCTTCGCTGCTGCGGACATTCCGCTGCAGCGCTGGGGGGGGCAGGGGGGCAGCGCGGTGGGCCTGTGCTCATGACGGAGCCGCTCCGTCATGAGCCACAGTTGAGCTGTGCTCATGACGGAACGGTTCCGTCATGACTCCGCCCATTTGCGTTGTCGCCCCGCACAGGCGGGGAAACAGCGCCGCGCAGGCGGAGCGGCCGCCAACAGGATTGTCATGATGGAACCGTTCCGTCATGAGCACACGCCAACCGTGGCTCATGACGGAACGGTTCCGTCATGAGCGGGGAAGGGGTTAAAGGAACCAATTCTGGTCCCCCCAGCATGTGTGCCAACCAATGACCTGCGAAGGTTAAAATGGGCATCAGTAAAGTCCAATGACTCAGTAATAGCCCACATCAATACTAATCTCTCTGCAATTAATGCAAACCTTGAGGATATTTTGCAAAACCGAGATCAAAATGTGCAAGCAACCAGATTACATGAGTCTTTTTTTGAGGGATTACGTCCCTTTTTTTTCAAGCAAATAAGACAGGGTACCAAGCCATCGCTCAAGCAACCAAGGTGGTACGACAAACAATGTAAAAGTGCAAGACGCACCTTGGCTAAAGCCCTATCCAGTGGGAATACACCACTTATTCAATCAGCAAGATCTGCCTATAGGAAAAGCATCGCCCAAGCCAAAATAAAATGGGACGAATTGTTTTGGCAGGACCTGAAGGAGGCCAGCCATTCCTGGGATGCTAGACTGTTTTGGAACGTACTGAAGTGGGGTAGAGGAGGTTTATCGGAAAACCCTTCAAATCATGTCTCACAAGAGGATTGGTTGGGCTATTTTAAACCCCAATATGCGCGAGACCCCCACTACACAATTCCGGGCATAATGCCTTATGTTTTCTATTCGTCCGGGCCTTTTACCCCCAAAGATGCTCTAGCTGCACTGTCCTGCGTTGCTGCAGGACGGGCCCCTGGATTGGACGGTGTTCCTTCTGATCTCTTTCTAGAGAATAAAGCTCCATAGAGCAAGTATATCACCCTTATAGCGAACGCCGTGGCTGAAGGCGCTCCAGTACCTAAATCTTGGGGGGGGGCGCCTTCATAATTCCAATCTACAAAAAGGGCGATAAAAGCCTCCCTGGGAATTACAGACCCATCAGCCTAATTGACACAATCCAAAAAGTCATCGGGAGGATGGTTCTGAATGAGGTACTTATTTGGATTGAAGCAAATGAGATTCTCTCTATCCTCCAGGCGGGCTTCCGCAAATCCATCAGCACCATTGACCAGGTGTTTCGCTTTAAGCAATTGCTATGGAAGGTTGTCGAACTGGGCAAAGGTAGTCTCTATGTCACTTTTGTGGACTTAAGAGCTGCCTTTGACCTTGTCCCCCGTGAACAGCTTTGGAGGGTTCTAGAAAAGCTGGGTCTATCCCTGGAACTCTTGACTCTAATAAGAAGATTGCACGAGTCCAATTTTGCAAAAATACAATGGGGCGGTCTGGGGGAATCAACCACCGAGTGCCCCGTTGAGCGGGGTGTGCGTCAAGGATGTACAATGGCCCCAACACTTTTTTCCTTGTATATTAATGGAATAGTGGACCATATGCTCCAGGCCAACACTGATGCTCCAAAATTGGCAGGTGCACCCACACCAATATTAATGTTTGCCGACGACACTCTTATAGTGTCTAAAACCCCGAGCGGCATGCAGAGGGCACTGTCAATTTTCGAAAAGTTTTGTAAAGACCACGGATTGGAGGTCAATGTGGCAAAGACAAAGCTTATGACCTTTAACCCACATACAAGCTATAGAGTCGGTAAGCTTATGATGAACGGCCAAATTCTCGAGGAGGTAACTAACTTTACATATCTAGGCATCCAAATGTCCCACAACAATCGGTGGAATAGGCATTTAGAAATGTCAACACTGAAACTTACCCAGATTTCGGGAACGCTGGTTAAAGAGTTTAAAAAATCCCTTACCAAACCTGTTAAACGAGTGTTACAAGTCTATGAGGCAAAGGCCCTAAACTCAGTCCTGTATGGAGCTGAGCTCTGGGGCTTTGATACATTAACATCCCTCACTGCAGTTGAAAATAAATTTTTTCGCTCCATTATAGGCTTGCCACAAAGCACGCCAATGGTCCCACTGCGTTATGACCTAGGCAGGAAGGCCATCAAAGACTTGGCCATACTGGAGGAGAATATGGACCACCCCGGAGCTTCGATCTTACGCAGTGGGTATCATGGACGTAATTCAGGCTGATAAGTTTCACAAAATCAAGTGGTTAAGGAACCTTCGAGAATCCTTAAAAGCTTTGGGGCTGGAAAACTTATGGAATGATCCAGCTGCCGCTGATTTTCCTGTAAAAAAGCTTTTGAAAAAACTTTATTGGGATAAGGTATATCACAGGGTGTGGGCAGCTTCCACTTCCCCCACGATGACTAGCCGTTTCTTAGAGGCAAAGGTTATACCTTTTTTGGAACCTTTTGGGGATTTTATAACATCACCAAAGGACAGGAAACTCTATTTTCAACTTAGAGCAGGTTCCCTCCCACTAAGGGCCTTAACTTGTGGGTGGTTTGGTGGAAGCACATGTACCTGCCCTGCTTGTGGAGCCAAAAAAGAAACCACTGGCCATTTCCTGTTTGTGTGCCCTGTATACGCCACTCCCAGACGTCACTGGCTCTCCCCTCTATGCAAATTGTTGGGTACTAGGAGCTCTGTTGTAGCTATTAGAATTCTACACACGAGCACCTTACCAGTTCACTCAATAGGCTTAGCTAAATACTTGGGGTGGGCATGGTCACTTAGATTAAAAACCCTTCGTTGCATAGAGAATGTATCTGGGCAGGTTTAAAGCTTTCTAATATATTGCTGTCATTCCCGCTATAATTATTCTTTTTATAACCCACGTGTATTGCACATCATTTGTCTGCTTCAATGTTTAATCTTTTCTTACTAAAATTTTTTATCTATTTATTGGAATGTTTTTATGGAAATTAGTGATTGTGATTTTTTTATATTAGTGATTTTGCTGTGTCTTGTATGAATTATTTTTAATTCGAATAAAGACTTATGATGATGATATAGTTAGGAATTAGCATTTAAAAAACCTTTGAAATTCACTGAAAAAACCATAGGTTTCAGGGGCGTTATAGTTAGGAATTGGCATTTAAAAAACCTTAGAAATTCACTGAAAAAACCATAGGTTTCTGGGGCGTTATAGTTAGCTGGACATTTCCCTCGTACAAAACCCTAGAAATTCCCCCGTTATAGTTAGTTCAGCTAACTATAACTCGCGCCCCCACAATGCACTGCTGATGAAGTCACATATTACATCACTCATGACATGGTCAGTGACATCACTGATGACATCACTGATGACATCTGAAATGACATCACTGATGACATCACTGATGACGTCATCCATGTGCTAATTAGTGCATCTTCTCACACCCTTTGATATACTCAATCAAAGTTCTAGGGTTTTGTATGAGGGAAATGTCCAGCTAACTATAACGCCCCTGAAACCTATGTTTTTTTCAGTGAATATATATATATATATATATTACCTACTGGCGGTCGCCAGTAGGTAGTTATAGTTAGGACCACGTTTCCATAGGAAATCCTCAACATTCTATTTTGAATAACTTTGGCGCCGGTCGACGAATCCTCGCGAATTTTTCAAAATAGGTGGGGCGCTACGCTCCGCTCCTACCCTGAAAGTCTCGGGGGGATTCGTCAAGCGGGGGCTGAGATAAAAGGGGGGTTCCAAAACGCGTTTTTCCCATGCATTTTTCCATAGGACCTTTAGACAGGGCTACAGCCCGAACGGCTGAACAGAATTACTAGAAATTTGGCAGAGAGGTAGTCCTCAGGTCAAGGAAGTGCCTTTTGTAGGTTTGGTGTAAATCTGTTCAGTAGATTCTGAGAAAATAGCCTTTAAATCAATATATATATCTGAGCCAGCTTACGGTGCGCTTACGGTACGCTTACCGTACGCGTACGGTGGCGTGCGCGAGCGCGATTCTGATTGGCTCTTAGATCTTAGTAAACATTCGAATCGGCCGAAACCAGGAAGCGGCGGCCGCCCTTTTCTCTCTCGCACTGAGAGTTAGGTTTTAAAATAAAGCCAAAAAACATGTAAAGGGGCTGTTTAGACAGCTCCCACACACATAGCCATGTTGAGGGAGTCCCCAAAGATCCCCCAAGGCCAAAAATGCAATTTTTATTTTTTCGCTAATTTCGCCGATTACGCTTACGCGTACGGTAAAAAATTATAAAAAAAAAAAACTATCCACACTCTCCCCACCCCGTGTGCAATTGGTGGCCGCAGGCCACCAATTGAGCATGGCTTATAAGAGGTGTGATAAACTATAATATTTTAAACAAAAATAATAAAAGAAAAAATTATCCACACTCTCTCCACCCCGTGTGCAAATGGTGCCCGAAGGGCACCATTTGTGCATGGCTTATAAAAATTACGAAAAATTAAAATATTACCTTTCAAAACAAAGTGCATCATATGTCCTCCATGTGCGCACGGTGCGCGAAGCGCATCGTGCGTACATGACCCATCTAGCGTAACGTGGGCACGCGGTGCGCGAAGCGCACCGCGTGCTTACTGTGCGCGCACGGTGCGCGAAGCGCACCGTGCGCGCACGGAACGAACTGCGTTAAGTGGGCGCGCACGCCACGAATGGCGTAAAGTAACTTAGCATTTAAAAAACCGTACAAATTCACTGAAAAAACCATAGGTTTCACACACGTTATAGTTAGGAATTAGCATTTAAAAAACCTTGCAAATTCACTGAAAAAACCATAGGTTTCATACATGTTATAGTTAGCGGAAATTTTACTGATAAAAAACCAGTGAAATTCCCCCGTTATAGTTAGTGCAGGCAACTATAACTCACGCGACCGCAATCTTCTGCTGATGACATATGTGTCTTTATGAAAAAAAAATATTTGTAATATATGTATAGCTAAAAATGTATGGAAGAAGACATGGGCAAATAAGTGTCTAAATACAGTATTAGCATCAGCAGAGGATTGCGGTCGCGTGAGTTATAGTTGCCTGCACTAACTATAACGGGGGAATTTCACTGGTTTTTTATCAGTAAAATTTCCGCTAACTATAACATGTGTGAAACCTATGGTTTTTTCAGTGAATATATATATATACATATATATATATGTATATATATATATATATATATTCACTGAAAAAACCAAAGGTTTCAGGGGCATTATAGTTAGGAATTGGCATTTAAAAAAACCTTAGAAATTCACTGAAAAAACCATAGGTTTCAGGGGCATTATAGTCAGCTGGACATTTCCCTCGTACAAAACCCTACAAACTCCTGTTATAGTTAGTTCAGCTAACTATAACTCGCGCCCCCGCAATGCACTGCTGATGATGTCACATATTGCATCACTCATGACATGGTCAGTGACATCACTGATGACATCACTGAAGAAATACTCGTGCGGCACGGCAAGTATGATGAAGCACATGAGGACCCTTCATCCAAACAATCTTGCACGAGAAGAGTGCCGACGGATGAGAAACACTCCTGCTCCTGCGCCTTCCACCTCATCGCAGCCGAGCACATCAAGAGTCCATCCATCAGCTCAAACCTTGGACATCCGTCCTCAATTTCAATTTTTAAAAGTGCTCTGCACTAAGTGCAAAGCGACTTTGTGCTATGGTGAGCAGTCGATCGATCTGATCTGCCGCCGGCAAGAAAGTCACATTTGCTATATTTTTTTTTTTTATTGTTCCCTGAAGTTCATTGTTTGGTTTCTCCTGGTTTTTTTTTTTTCTGAAAAACCAAAAAAATCACAAAATTGTTAGAAAAACCAAAAAAAAAATATAAAAGAAGAAAGAAGAAAAAAAAAAATTCTTGTAAGAACTAACTTTCCTGGTTTAAAAAAAGAGCTAAATTTCTTTGTTAGTTTGTGAAAGTTTAGATGAATGTATGTGTAGTATGTAATGGACTGAATGAATGCATTAGTAGCGTATGGTGAATGTATAAGTGCAGAACTATGAGGAAGTGCTGCAGCATCACACAGTAACCTCTTTAACTACAGTGTGCTGTAGTACTTCCGAAGCACAGGGATGCAACATATGTACATAAATATGTTGCAAATCTCTGCTTCTCTCTGCACGGCTGCTTAAACTGCAGCCATGTGGTGACACAGGCACCCTTTCACCATAGTGCAAGGATATCTGTGTCATGTGCTGTTTGTTTTTCTGCAGGAAGACACACCTTCCAGCACAAAAACAATGAGAAAATGCATTTTTCTCCTTCAATGTATGCTGAACATTTCAGCATGGATTGAAGATATAAAAATGTGGAGAAATGAAAACAATTCTCCCTGTTGTGCTTTCCTACACCAATTTTAGGATGGTGCAGCATTCACACACATATCGAGATTCATGATTTCTGATAAATCTAGACATGTATCTTGTTCTATGAGTATTCAGTGCAATCATGCACAACAACACTTATAGAACACCCTTTCAACGCAAAGTGGTGTGCATAATGAGGTTGTATTTACATGGAGTATAAAAAGTGCACAGAGTGCCTTTTCCTCTCTTTGTAAATATGAAAGAGTGTCTTGCGCAATAACTATGTACAAAAAGTGACATATTGAAGTGATTGAAATAATTGTGGTCCTTCAATAGCTAAAATAGGAAATATTATGAACCCCTCAAATCTCTTTTTTTGCAGGTCACATGATATCTGATTATGGTCAGATTTCAAAACTACATAGGTATAAACAAAGTGTTTTTAGAAACATGTTTCAACTTTGTAGCTTCTTGCAGACCTCCTCATTCTGCATATTGAGGCTTAGTTAAACTTACCTTCACAGTAATAGGAATAAAAAATGGTACACATTTTTTTCACATTTTCATTCCAATCTAAATTCATAAAAATTGCTTATTTTAAAATTTGAATCTGTGAAAGAAAAGGAAAAAAAATTATAACATGTAATAATACATTTTTTACAACACAGCATAATTTCCACAAAGTAATTTTTTTGCCTTTTTTGCTGTTCTCAGAATATATTAAATTTCACTAAAAATAGTGATTTCAATCGTACTCATCACTTAACAGCAGGCAAAAAAAAAAACAATCTCAAAGATTGTTAAAAAAAAACAACATGCTATTCTAAAAAAAAAAACAAGATACAAATCACAGATTTATAAAATGCATACAGATAACAAAATTTTATAGGTTTAACTTACAAAAACTGTAAATGTTGTCGCTTTAAAATATTCACCGAATCTAAGGATGAATTTTTGGAGGATGCACCACACCCACAATATTTTCCTTCAGTGGTGTGGAAATGTTCTACTTTTCTCGAGGAGCAAACAAAGACCAATGCCACCTTCGTCACGCGCAAGATTTGCAAAAGAGTTCTGTTACGAGGGGATCCTAACAAAAAATTCTCGTGCGGCACAGCAAGTATGATGAAACACCTAAGGACCCTTCATCCAAACAATCTTGCACGAGAAGATTGCAAACAGATGAGAAACACTCCTGTTCTGTATCTGTAAAAAAGAATCACAAATAAATGTATATTAATAACTTTCAAATTTATACTATTCCATTACTGTACAAATACATTTTATATAAAAACTGACTAAGAAGTTATAGCCCTGAACCACAAGTGTGACGATGGTTAACACACTACATGCATAGTGCATACTACTTTGAAGCAGTTCATGCCCTAAAGCCTACCTCACTAAAAGACAACATGCTTACTGACTGAATGATTACAGTACTATAAGGAGACACACTGGGTGAGTGACAGGGTGTTTGCTAGAAGTGTATGAAAACTAGCTAGGGAATTGAAGGTGTGAAAGACAACTGTGTAGGTGATTAGAGGACTGCATCCATACTGGATAGGCATTTAAAGCAGTCCATGTGCTAAGGCCTGGCTCATTGCATGAGTACTTGGGTACTGACTGAATGATTAGAGTACAGCAAGGAGAGTGCCTAGGTGAATTTATATGTGGTAGGCTTTTCACACAGGGAATGGATTAGTACTTGGTACTGAATGGGTCACTAGAGGAGTGCAAAGGGAGTGACAGGATGTTTGCTGGACTGTATGGATACTGACTAGGGAATTGAGAGTGTGAAAGACAAGTGTCTAGGTGGTTAGAAGACTGCATACATAGTGGATAGGGGGTTGAAGCAGTCCATGTGCTAAGGCCTGGCTCAGTGCATGAATACTTAGGCACTGACTGAATGATTAGAGTCTACAAAGATAGTATCTTGGTGAATTTATAAGTGTTTGGGTTTTGGCACAGTGAATGGATTAGTACATGGTGCTGAATGGGTCTCTAGAGGACTTCAAAGGGAGTTACAGGGTGTTTCCTGGAAGTGTATGGATACTGACTAGCGAATTGAAAATGTGAAAGACAAGTGTATAGTATGTTAGAAGACTGCATGCATACTGCATAGACATTTGAAGCAATCTATGTGGTAATGTATGGTTCACAACATGAGTACTTGGAAACTGACTAAATCATCAGACTACTGCTAGGTTAGTGCCTGGGTAAAACTTTTTAATTTTCAGTTCTGGCACAGTGAAGAGAATAGTATATGGTACTGCACTTTAGTGTCAAACCCTGACTCATTTTAGCAATGCATAAGCAAAGAATAGCTTCTAAAGCTACTAAAACTTGACAACATGACCGATTTTAAAACAGTTATCTGTCATCAAATACACTATGATACCAAATGCTTCTCTCACAATCCTTACCCAAATGTACACAGACTCACAGTTTGATTTTAGACAAGCAACACTATCCCTAGCAGTTTACCAAAACTCATTCACTAGTCTAGAAGAGGTAATGGTACTGCACACAATCTACATATTTAAGTACAGCACATTAGTGTCAAAGCATGACTCATTTAATCAACGCATAAGCAAAGACTGGCTTCTAATGCTACTAAAACTTGACAACATGACAGGTTTTAAAAGAGTTATCTGCTAAAAATTACACAATTTTACCAAATGCTTCTCTCACAGTGGTTCCCAAATGCACACAGACTCACTGTGTGATTCTAGACAACAACCACTATACCTAGGAGGAAATTTTCTACTTTTCTCGAGGGGCAAACAAAGACCAATGCCACCTTCATCACGCACAAGATTTGCAAAAGAGTTCTGTTACGAGGGGATCCTAACAAAATATACTCGTGCGGCACAGCAAGTATGATGAAACACCTAAGGACCCTTCATCCAAACAATCTTGCATGAGAAGAGTGCAAACAGATGAGAAACACTCCTGTTCTGTATCTGTAAAAAAAAATCACAAATAAATGTGTATCAATAACTTTCAAATGTATACTATTCCATTACTGTACAAACACATTTTATATAAAAACTGACTAAGAAACTATAGCCCTGAGCCACAAGTGTGATGATCGTTAAAACAGTGACAGGGTGTTTGCTAGAAGTGTATGAATACTAACTAGGGAATTGAAGGTGTGAAAGACAACTGTGTAGGTGATTAGAGGACTGCATCCATACTGGATAGGCATTTAAAGCAGTCCATGTGCTAAGGCCTGGCTCACTGCATGAGTACTTGGGTACTGACTGAATGATTAGAGTACAGCAAGGAGAGTGCCTAGGTGAATTTATAAGTGGTAGGCTTTTCGCACAGGGAATGGATTAGTACTTCATACTGAATGGGTCACTAGAGGAGAGCAAAGGGAGTGACAGGATGTTTGCTGGACTGTATGGATACTGACTAGGGAATTGAAAGTGTGAAAGACAAGTGTCTAGGTGGTTAGAAGACTGCATACATAGTGGATAGGGGTTTGAAGCAGTCCATGTGCTAAGGCCTGGCTCAGTGCATGAATACTTAGGCACTGACTAAATGATTAGAGTACTGCAAAGATAGTATCTTGGTGAATTTATAAGTGTTTGGATTTTGGCACAGTGAATGGATTAGTACAAGATGCTGAATGGGTGACTAGATGACTGCAAAGGGAGTTATAGGGTTTTTCCTGGCAGTGTATGGATACTGACTAGCGAATTGAAAATGTGTAAGACAAGTGTTATGTTATGTTATGTTATGTTATGTTATGTTATGTTATGTTATGTTAAAAAGGGTTTTATATAGCGCACGGCTACTCTACAGAGTGTCCCGGCGCTTTTATTAAAGACCCGCCTAAAGACAGCAGACACAGTGAGACAGACAGAAAGCAGAAACATAACATAAGAGGAAGACTACCATACTAAAGAGTAAAAAGCCAAGTTTTTAGGCCTTTCCTAAAGGCCAACAGATTGGCGGTGCAACGCAAGGCCAAAGGCAGCGCATTCCAGCGCTGTGGCGCCAAAAACCTAAAAGAACGCCCCCCAATGCGAGCCTTCCTAACACGGGGGACTACGGCCAAAAAAAGAGACTCGGACCTCAAAGCTCGGGCCGGATGATAGAAAACGAGCCTCTTCTAAAGATATTTCGCACCTGAGGCATAAAGAGCCTTGTGCGTGAGCGTCAGGGCCTTGAACATAATCCGTTTCCGGATCGGAAGCCAATGTAATGACTGTAAGAGGCAGGAAGCATTGGCTCGCCTATGCAGGCCGAAGATCGCCCTCGCGGCCGAGTTCTGGACTACCTGGAGCCGTTGCAAAAGATACTCCGGTAGGCCCAGATATAAGATATTAGAATAATCCAGCCTTGAGCCAATCAGGGCCAACACCGTCGTCCTTCTGTGCTCTTCGGAAAGAAGAGGAAGAAACTTGCGTAACATTCTCAGGAGGCCGAAACAGGTTCCAGTAAGACCTAGAATCTGGGTTTTCAATGACAACCCATTGTCAAACTTAATCCCCAGATTCTTAGCAAGCTGGGAAGAGCTCGCTGGAGGAAACATGCTCACAGGCCACCATTCCTGCCAACTCGGGTCCAACACGCAACTAAAGAAAAGCACCTCAGATTTGTCTGAGTTGCACTTGAGACTGTTACCCTGAAACCATTCAAAGACAGCCCCAAGGCACTCACGGATGCTCTCCCCATCAAAGTCATCACCTTTCCTGCACGTGAAGAGGAGCTGAGTGTCGTCGGCATAGGAAACGATCTGAGCTCCCCGAGACTCCGCCAGGGCCACCAAAGGGGTCATAAAGATGTTAAAAAGAGTAGGGCTCAACACAGATCCTTGTGGAACTCCTACTCCCAACGGCGGCATCGCGGCGGAGCTAGGGGGAACCCAAACCGTTTGCTGACTGCCTTCCAGAAAAGATCTAAACCACCTGAGCACCGTCCCCCTTAGACCGATGTCATGAAGTCTAGCGAGGAGACCCTCGTGGGGGACGGTGTCAAAGGCTGCCGACAGATCTAACATGACAAGCATAGCCTTGCCACCTGCATCCAGCACCTCTTTTATAGCCTCAGACACTTCCAGAAGCACCGTCTCTGTACTTAAATTGGGGCAAAAGCCGGATTGCGACTGGTGCAGGAGGCTATGGCATTCCAAGAAATTGGAGAGCACCGAATGAACATGTTTCTCCACAATCTTGGCCAGAGCCGGAAGCAGAGAAATAGGCCTATAATTGGCCAAAGTCTTTGGATCCAGACCAGGCTTTTTAAGAAGGGGAATCACAAGCGCTTGCTTCCAAGCCCGCGGAACCAGACCCTGACTAAGGGACAGGTTCAAAAGAGGATTAGCCAAAGGATTAACGACTTCCGCCACCTTGGCCAAAAGCTTGGCTGGGCACGGGTCTAGCGGCGAGCCAGATTTGATATTGGCCATAAGAGCCAAAGACGATGCAGTCGAGAGAGGCGGAAAAGCTGCCAAAACCGGGCCCGAGGAAGTCCCCGGATCCATGTCACACTCGAAACTGGGACAAGGCTTAACGATACTCCGCGGAAGAGTATCCTGAATCGATTTAATCTTATTGACAAAGAAGTCTGCTAGGGCAGAAGCCCACGACTCAGAGGGAACAGCCACCGTCACAGTTTGTCGCGGGGACATAAATTCTCTAACAATAGTAAAGATCTCCTTACAGGAGTTAGAGGCGACCTCAATCCTTTTAGCCAAATAGTCCTTTTTTTCCGCAAGGATAGCACGATGATATGCTTTGACTGTCATCCTCTACGTCAGCTTGGCGGCCGGATCGTACTGCGACCGCCAAGCCCTCTCGGCTACCTTACATAAGCGGCGAGACGCCGACAGAGCAGCAGAAAACCAAGGGGCCGAGGCCCGTTTGGATGAACACCGGGGGGCCCTCTCAGTGGCCAGATCGTTCAGGCTCTTGGCTAGCCAGACCTGCAAAGATTCGAGGTCACTCTCCAAATCACCCGTAAAGGAGCACGGATGATCGTAAAATGCCCGAGTCAGCATATCGGGAGTCACCCGATGGTACGCTCTAGATGAAAATGCCTGATATCTAGGACCAGTACTAACAGGTTTCTTCAAGCCTAATACATGGAATTTGACCAACCTGTGGTCAGACCAAATCACCGGGAAAAGTACACAAACTTCAATGGGAGACATTGAAAAAACCTGGTCCAAGGTGTGGCCTTTATCGTATGTAGGTCCTGTGAGATACGGAGCGAGACCAAGAGGAGCCGTAACATCTAAGAGCTTCATCGTGTCGGGATCAGAACTGTGGAAGGGGTAAGTGTATAGTATGTTAGAAGACTACATTCATACTGCATAGACTTTTGAAACAATCTATGTGGTAATGTATGGTTCACAACATGAGTACTTGGAAACTGACTAAATCATCAGACTACTGCTAGGTTAGTGCCTGGGTAAAAGTTTTAAATTTTCAGTTCTGGCACAGTGAAGAGAATAGTACATGGTACTGCACTTTAGTGTCAAACCCTGACTCATTTTATCAATGCATAAGCAAGAATAGCTTCTAAAGCTACTAAAACTTGACAACATGACCGATTTTAAAACAGTTATCTGTCATCAAATACACTATGTTACCAAATGCTTCTCTCACAATCCTTACCCAAATGTACACAGACTCACAGTGTGATTTCAGACAAGCAACACTATCTCTAGCAGTTTACCAAAACTCATTCACTAGTCTAGAAGAGGTAATGGTACTGCATACAATCTACATATTTAAGCACAGCACATTACTGTCAAAGCATGACTCATTTAATCAACGCATAAGCAAAGACTGGCTTCTAATGCTACTAAAACTTGACAACATGACAGGTTTTAAAAGAGTTATCTGCTAAAAAATACACGATGTTACCAAATGCTTCTCTCACAGTGGTTCCCAAATGCACACAGACTCACAGTGTGATTCTAGACAACAACCACTATACCTAGGAGTTTACCAAAAATCATTCACTACTGTGGAACTGATAAGGGAACTGCACACAATCTACATATTTCAGGACTGCAATTTTGTGTCAAAGCCTGAGTCATTTAATAAAAGCATAAGCAAAAACTGGCTTCTAATTCTACTAAAACTTGACAACATGACAGGTTTTAAAAAAGTTATCTGTCAGAAAATCCACGATGTTACCAAATGCTTCTCTCACAGTGGTTCCCAAATACACACTAACTCACAGTGTGATTCTAGACAAGCACCACTATCCCTAGGCATTTACCAAAACTCTTTCACTACAGTGCAAGTGGTAAGAGAGACAACAAGACACGTTTTAAAACAATTATCTGTCAGCAAATACACAAAGTTACCAAATGCTTCTCGCACAGTGGTTCCCAAATGCACAGAGACTCACAGTGTGATTCTAGACAAGCAACACTATCCCTAGCAGCTTACCAAAACTCATTCACAACTGTGGAAGGGGTAAGGGGACTGCACACAAACTACATATTTCAGTACTGCACTTTAGTGTCAAAGCATGAATCATTTTATCAATGCATAACCAAAGACTGGCTTCTAATGCTACTAAAACTTGATAACATGACAGGTTTTAAAAGAGTTATCTGTCAGCAAATAAATGATGTTACCAAATGCTTCTCTCACAGTGGTTCCCAAATGCACACAGACTCACAGTGTGATTCTAGACAACAACCACTATACCTAGAACTTTACCAAAAATCATTCACTACTGTGGAAGTGGTAAGGGAACTGCACACAATCTACATATTTCAGGACTGCACTTCTGTGTCAAAGCCTAACTCATTTAATCAACGCATAAGCAAAGACTGGCTTCTAATGCTACTAAAACATGACAGGTTTTAAAAAAGTTATCTGTCAGAAAATACACGATGTTACCAAATGCTTCTCTCACAGTGGTTCCCAAATACACACTAACTCACAGTGTGATTCTAGACAAGCACCACTATCCCTAGGAGTTTACCAAAACTCATTCACTACAGTGCAAGTGGTAAGAGAACTGCACACAATCTACATATTTCAGGACTGCACTTTTGTGTCAAAGCCTGACTCATTTAATCAAAGCATAAGCAAAAACTGCCTTCTAATGCTACTAAAACTTGACAACAAGACAGGTTTTAAAACAGTTATCTGTCAGCAAATACACGATATTACCACATACTTCTCTCACAGTGGTTCCCAAATGCACACAGACTCACAGTGTGATTCTAGACAAGCAACACTATCCCTAGCAGCTTACAAAAACTCATTCACTACTGTGCAAGGAGTAAGGAGACTACACACAATCTACATATTAAAGTACAGCACATTAGTGTCAAAGCATGACTTATTTTATCAATGCATAAGCAAAGACTGGCTTCGAATGCTACTAAAACTTGACAACATGACAGGTTTTAAAACAGTTATCTGTCAGCAAATACACGATGTTACCAAATGCTTCTCTCACAGTGGTTCCCAAATGCACACATACTCACTGTGTGATTCTAGACAAACAACACTATCCCTTGCACTATACCAAAACACATTTCTTCATCTAAAAGGAGTACTACATTTTAGTATAGAAACATAACTCATTTCACAAATTCATAAACAATGACTGGTTTCTAATTCTACCAAAATATAAAAACAGCACAGTTATCTGTCTGCAAACACATGAAAAACACAAATGCGTATCACAGAATGGTTTCTACATGCACACACACTGTCAATAAGATTGTAGAGAAAAAAAGTACTCCCTACACTTTAGCAGGAGAAATACATTAGTCTGATTAAAATCAAAATACTCTACATACATCCCCTCACAAATAATTAACTCACCTTTCAAGTTGTTTTGTAGATTAAGACACAGCAGATTTTCTTTTACAGAATCTCTGCACTGTGCACCTCTCAGCAAAAACAAAGAATGGAAAAGTTTCCCTTTCATTTTCCGCACATATACATGTAAACATCAAATCACAATCCTTCACACATACACTCAAAAGCAAACACACATTTCTATTGGTTAAACATTTCAACCCTTTCCAACTGAAATACATTTCAACCCTTCCCCCAATCTGCCTTCTGCCTCTTACCATAGAAACAGGTCATGAAACACTGCACTGAGCACACAGGTCACAAGTTCAGCACACAATGTTGCTAAACAAGACAGGAAGTGTGCTTGACTTTTCAACATATCAGCTTATCATATATAATGTTCCTTACAATCTGTTTTTGTTAACCAATAAGAATCATACCTTTAACAAACAGAAATATACACCCTACCTTTCAGTGTAGAAAGTAGTCATACAACCAATGATTTCTTGTCTTAAAAAAAAAAAAGATTCCATGGATCCGCGCACCCAACGCGAGAGAATCCGTGCACCCAACGCGATAGGATGCGCGCACCGTGCGCGCATTTCGCCGTTTTAAAAAAAATAAATAAAAGGGGGCCCAGGGGGTCCTTCTGGGACCCCTAAGCACCTCTAGATGGTCAGAGTATATCCATTCTGCCCCCTTTATATGTTTTACACACTTTTTCCCCTTGCTTCTTCAGCCTCGCTTCTACCGAGGCAGAAAATGACTGCCAACAGTTCCTGGTTTCGAATGTAGACAGACACTCAACAACCAATTAGCATTCCGTGCGCGATCGGGAGGGTGCGCGCTTGGTTCGGGGAGGGTGCGTGCACGGTGCAGGTAGGGTCCGCGGATCCTCCCCGGCCATAGATATTTATGTACTTTTAACTCTAATTTTCTCAGGAACTACTGAACGGATTCACACTATTTATGCAAAAGGCATGAGTCTGAACTAAGGACTATCTCTTTGCCAAATTTGGTGTCATTCCGTTCAACGGTTCGGGCTGTAGCTGCGACGACAGATCCTATGGGAAATTGCATGGGGAAAACGCATTTTGGGACCCCCCTTTTTTCTCGGCCCCCGCTTGACAAATCACCACAAAACTTTCTGGGTAGGAGCGGAGCGGAGCTGGACAAAAGTTTGGAAAATTTCACGAAGATTCGTCAACCGGCGCCAGACTTATTGGGAATAGAATGTTGTGGAAAATAGGTCCTAACTATAACTACCTACTGGCAACCGCCAGTAGGTAATATATATGTATATATGTATATATATATAACCGCTCTGATCACCTTTTCTGGAGCACTCTAGGACAGGTGCTAAACTCGTGGAGGTGTTTGGAGGTAGCTCACCCTTTCTCCACCACTCTGCAAATGCACCTCCTGGCACAGTGCTGGTTAGGGTATTAGTCCCTTTGGCTCCAGAGGGTTCTTGCATGCCATCAAACCCTCCTCTTACCACCAGTAAGTCCCACACAGTGGGATTGCTGAGAGGTCTTCAGAGGCCATGCCCTGTTTCACCACCACTCTGCAAACGCACCATCAGGTGCGCTGCTGATTGAGAGATCAAGTCCCCTGGGCTGCTTAGCGTCCTTTGGGGCCAACAAGCTATCCTGTTACACCCAGTAAATTCCTTAGAGTGCAATTGCTTTTTCCACCACTCTGCAAATACGCCTCCTGTGTCACTGCTGGTTGGGGAATGAAGTCCTTTTGATGCTGAGGGTTCTTGGTGGCCCAGAAGCCCTCCTGTTACCTCCAGTAAGTCTGACATAGCAGGATTCCTGAGAGATGTTTGGAGGCCCATCCCCTTTCTCCACCACTCTGCAAACACAACTACTGTTTAAAAAGCCATAGGATTTTATTTAAAAACCAAGGGTTACAGGGACGTAATAGTTAGGCAATAGAATTTTTTTTAAAACATAGAAATTCATGAAAAAACAAAAGGTTACAGAGATGTTATATTTAGGCTGACATTACACTCATACAAAGCCAGAGAAATTCAGCAATTTAAGTTAGCTGAGCGAACTATAACTTGTGCCCCCACAATACACTGCATATGACCTCACATAATTCATCACTCAGGAAATGGTCAGTGACATCACTAATGGCATCTCAAATGACATGACTGAGGACATCATACACACAACCACTCACACACCCACTCACACTCTCATACAACCTCTGGTACATCTACTCACACACCCACGCAACGACTCACATACCCGTTCACAGACCCATACCAGTACTCATGCATTTACTCATTCCTCCATAGTACCACTCACTCACCCACACACTCACATGTACAGCCTCTCACACAAGCCTCCTCCTCTCACACATGGTGCTCCTCCCCTTGTTTTTAATTAAAAAAAGGAAAAGGCTCTGCACCAGGGGATGGGGTCCCTAGGGCTGAAATCAGCCCAGGGAGGGTGCTGTGTGGACCCCCTCCTTCATTAAGAAAAGGCCTGGCCCCGGGGGATGGGTTCCCCAGTGCCACAATGTGCACAGGGAAGGGGGGTCATGCGGCCCCCCTCCCTTAATAATTCTTATTTTTTTTAAAAGACCAGCAAGTTGCCGGAGGCCCTGCCCCCTTTCTCAACCATTCTGCAAATGTACCTCCTGGCACACTTCTGTTTGGAGGCCAACAAGCTTTCCTGTTACCTGCAGTAAGTCCCACACAGCAATATTGCTGAGAGGTGTTTGTAGGACACGCCCTCTTTCTATACCACTCTGACAAGGCACCTTCTGGTGCACTGCTGGTTGGGGGATGGAGTCCTTTTGGATGCTGAGGGTTCTTGGGGACCCAGAAGCCCTCCTGTTACCTCCAGTAAGTCTGACATAGCAGGATTATTGAAATCTGACCACAGGCCCACCCCCTTTCTCCACCACTCTTCAAACATGACTACTAGTTAAAGAACCATAGAAATTCACTTAAAAACCAAAGGATAGGGGAAATTATAGTTAGGAAAAAGAATTTTAAAAACGTTAGAAATTCACTGAAAAAAACATATGTTACAGGATGTGTTATAGCTAGGCTCAGATTTCACTCATACAAAACCAGTGAAATTTGGCAGTAATAGTTAGCAGTGCTAACTATAACTTACTCCCCCACAATGTACTGCTTATGACCTCACATATTACATAACTCATGACATGGTCAGTGATATCAGTGATGACATCATGATGACATCTCAAATGATATCACTGATGACATCTTCCACAAAACCACTCACACACCTTCTCACACCCCATAAAACCTCTTGAATGCCTACTCACACACCCATGCAACCACTCACATACCCATTCACAGATCTATACCAGTACTCGCACACCCATTCACTCCTCCACAGAGCCACTCACATGCCAACTCACTCACTCATACAGACACTCACACAACCAGCCACTCACACATACAGCTAGTCATATAACCTCATACTCACTCATACAGCTACTCACACACCCACTTATTTACCTACAAAGTCACTCAAGCACCCACTCACCTACCCAATTAGCCTCTCAGAAAATACCCATTCACACACCTGTACAAGGACTCACAGATCCACTTACTCATCCATACAGCCATTCACACAGATGCTCACTCTCTAACACAGCCACTGACACACCAACTACCTTAACCAAACACCCATGCAAACAACCAATCACTCACCAACACAGCCAGTCACTCACTCATACAGACATCCAGATACCTACCCACTTACCCATACAGTTACAACACACCCATGTATGTACCCAAGAAGGCACCTGTGCCTCCACTCACCCACCCATACAGCCACTGACATACCCTTTTACTCACAATACAGCTACTCACACAGCATCTCACTCGCCCACATAGTTATTCACACATCCATTTATACACCCATGCAGCCACTCACACACCCATATGCACAAGGATACATACAGTCACAAAGCCTCTCACATAAAATATATTACAAGTAATATCACTCATTAGTAGTACACTTAGTATACTACTTTAACTTTTGTAGTACCATAGTACATATTTTTAACAATCATAAACTCACTGCTTTTATATAAGTAAAATCTGATCCTAACTAAAACGTCCCTGTAACATTTAGTTTTTTCAGTTAAAATATATATCTATATATATATACACATGACAAAAATGTAATTAGTTTACCTACTTTTGAAAAAAATTAATTTTTATTTTATTAGTTTACTCCTACAACAGCTTAGCATGTGTATATTAATACACATATGTATATGTGCAGATACACAAATCATTTGAAATTATAAACATAAATTGTGATTATCATTTTAAAATAAATACATGTAATACTTAACATTATTTGTATTTCAAATGTTATTATCAAAATTAAGTACACATTCATTAATGTTATATTGTTAATAATTTATTAAATGTAATCAACTCTTTTTACAAAAATAATTAATCTAGATAGAAATCGTTCATCAATTTACATTTAATTATTTTAATGTTGCTTTATTTTAATTCTATTCCAAATTCTCAGTCTCTCTCTCCCTTCGCCTCCCTGTCTCTCTGTCTCTCTCTTTCTCTCTCTCTCTCTTTCTGTCTCTCTCTTTCTCTCTCTCTCTCTCTCTCTCTCTCTCTCTGTGTATATATCGCCAGTAGGTAGATATAGTTAGGACCTATTTTCCATAGGAAATCCGCATCATTCTATTTGGAATAACGTTGGCACCGATTGACGAATCTTCGCGAACATTTCCAAACTTTTGGCCAGCTCCGGCCTGCTCCTATCCTGAAAATTTCATGGTGATTCATCAAGCGGGGGCCGAGAAAAAAGGGGGGTCCCAAAACGCGTTTTCCCCATGCATTTTCCCATAGGACCTGTTGACGCAGCTACAGCCCAAACTGCTGAATGGAATTACACCAAATTTGGCAAAGAGGTAGTCCTCAGTTAAGACTCGTGCCTTTTGCTTAAATGGTGTAAATCCGTTCAGTAGTTCCTGAGAAAATTACAGTTAAACGTACATATAGATCTATGGCCTTGGAGAATCCGCGCACCCTCCCTGCACCCAGCGCGCACCCTGCCATGCACGAGCTGAATGCTAATTGGCTGCCAACACTCTGAATCAGGAAGTGTTGGCAGCCATCTTGTGCCTCGGTAGAACCGAGGCACAAGAAAACCGAAAAAAAGGGGCAAAACGCGACAAGGGGGCAGGGTAGAAACACCCTGACCCCCTAGGCCTGCTCAGGGGGTCCCACAAGGACCCCCAAGGCCCAAAAAAACACGGGATGCGTGTAGGGTCCGCGCATCCCGCTGACGACAAAAAAAACAAAGCACGGACTCCCGCGCTTCGTTTACAATTAGCCCCCGGGGGGCCAAGCCCCAGGGGCACTTTTTTATAGTATGGGCCCCGGCTACCACCACCCCCGGGCTTTAAGTTAATGTATGCGGGGGGGCTCATGGCCCCCCGAAGCCCCGGGGACCACCACCCCAGGCCTTGTTTGTTTTACAAAAAAAAAACCTGTGTGGGGGGCTCAAGCCCCCTGCACACGCCCCGGGGACTGCCACCTCCCCGGGGAACTAATTATTTAAAATAGGGGGTCCGTTACGGACCCCCAAGCCCCAGGGACCACCACCCCCCGGGGCTTTAAATTAAGTGGGAGGGGAGCCGTGCGGCCCCCTTCCTGGAGCCAAAGATGGCCCTGGGGACCACCACCCCCCAGGGCCGGCTCCTGCAGTGTCCTGGGGTGCCCACCCCTGGGACACTGCTATTTGCAATGGCAGGGCGGGAGCCTCGCGACTCCCACCCTGCCATTGCAAACTGCTTTGCTTCATTGAAGCGAGAGCAGGGAAACCTGCTCTCGCTTCAATGAAGCAAAGACGATTGCTTTTCCACATGGGGAGCAGCATGTTAGCTGCTCCCCATGTGGAAAAGCAATGCCGGCTCCCGCAGGAAGCGGGGAGCCGGCTGGGACCGTGGGGGGATTGGGACCCCCCACGGTCCCCAACGAGATGGCCAGGCCCCAGGGATGGTGTCCCCGGGGCCAGTAGTGTCCCGGGAGGGGGGCCACACGGTCCCGCTCCTTTTTTAAACGGCCCAGGGGGATGGGGTCCCTGGGGTCTTATGTGGCCACAGGAGGGGGGCTACGCAGCCCCCCTCCATAAAAAGATTTATTTGAAAAAAAAAAAAAAAGCCCATGCCCCGGGGGATGGGGTCCCCGGGGCAGATTAAGGCCTCGGGAGGGGGACCACGTGGCCCCCCTCCCCAGTTTTAAAATAAAAAATAAAAAATAGGGGGCAGGCTCTGGGGTATGGGGTCCCCAGGGCCAAAAAATAAGAAAAAGAAGGGGGACTGACAGCCCCCCTTCTTTTTCTTATTTTTTGGCCGTTTGATTAAACGGGATCAGGGAGTAGGCCACGCCCCCTCCTTTCATCACTCTGCAAACGCGCCCCCTGGTGCGTTTGCAGAGGGGGAACGAATTCCCCTTCAATACTGGGGGTCCCTGGGGGCCAACTAGCCCACCAGGAACCTCCAGTATGCGCCAGGGGGCTGCGTTGCAGAGAGGTGTAATGAGGCCACGCCCCTTTTTACACCTCTCTGCAACGCAGCTCCGTGGCGCTTACTGGAGGTATCTGGTGGGCTAGTTGGCCACCAGGGGACCTCAGGATTCAAGGGGACTTAATCTCCCAACTTAAAACACGCCACGGGGCGTGCTTGCACAGTGGTGAAGGTAGGGGGCGGGGCCTGAGGTGATACTGTGCAAACACGCCCTGTGGCGCGTTTTAAGTTGGGGAATTCATTCCTCTTCAATCCAGAGGTCCCCTAGGGGACAACTAGCCCACCAGGTACCTCCACTAAGTGCCACGGAGCTGCGTTGCAGAGTGTTGTAAAAAGGGGTGTGGCCTCTGAACACCTCTCTGCAACACAGTTCCCTGGTGCATACTGGAGGTACCTGGTGGGCTAGTTGGCCACCAGGGGACCTCAGGATTCAAGGGGACTTAATCCCCCAATTTAAAACACCCCACGGGGTGCGTTTGCACAGTGGTGAAGGTAGGGGGCGGGGCCTGAGGTGATATGTGTGCATACACGCCCTGTGGTGCGTTTTAAGTTGGGGAATTAATTCCTCTTCAATCCTGAGGGTCCCTGGGGACCAACTAGCCCACCAGGTACCTCCAGTAAGCGCCACGGAGCTGTGTTGCAGAGGGTTGTAAAAAGGTGCGTGACCTCTGAATACCTCTCTGTAATGCAGCTCCCTGGCACATACTGGAGGTACCTGGTGGGCTAGTTGGCCCCCGGGGACCTCAGGATTGAAGAGGAATTAATTACCCAACTTAAAACGCGCCACAGGGCGTGTTTGCACACGTCACCTCAGGCCCCTCCCCCTTCCTTTACCATTGTACAAATATTCCTATAAAATCAGCCGAACTGCGAATTCCGATTTAATCACCTGTAATCAGGAGAGAACCCAGTGCTGCATCTTTTAGCCCAGCACTGACCCTGAAAAGTAATTCTAAGCATACTTACCAGTAACTTGTATTTCCTTCCATAGGAATCCATTGTGTAGTTTTCAGCAGAAAATGTTCAAAGTGTCCAATTTTGAAATGTACAAATATTCCTCTAAAATCACCCGAACTACGAATTCCGATTTACTCACCTGTTATCAGGAGAGAACCCAGTGCTGCATCTTTTAGCACAGCACTGACCCTGAAAAGTAATTCTAAGCGTACTTACCAGTAACTTGTATTTCCTTCCATAGGAATCGATTGCCTGTCTGACAGCCCTGCATCCCCAGAATGGTGGCGGTGCCTAGCAGGCACCGCCCACCTGTTTGGGACGCAGGATCCCCGCCAGCCTTTTTATGACGGTTCAACTGCCATGGAAAGGCTGACGGGGATGTAATTTGGGGGCCTGTTGCGGGCCCCCCTTGACCAGGGGCAGTTCGGGTATGCACTTGGGGGGTATTTATGGTGCCCCCCTACATTTCCCTGCACCATGTAGCAGACACTGCATGGTGCCTGCCACATAGTGCAGGGAAATGTTCAAAGTGCATTTTTAACATTGCGGCGGGTGCTGCAGTTAGCAGCAGCCACCGCAATGTTAAGTATTTCAGATGCAACAGCCGTGGTGGCGGTCACATCTTAATTCCATGGGTGAGACCACTGCCTTATAAGCGGGCGGTCCCCATCCTCGGGACGATGCCGGATGGACTGAAGTCAGTCTGCCATCATAATGACCACCTAAGTCATTATAATGAAATGTGGCTCTAAAATGTCAAAGAACAGAAAGTTTTTGCTCGGTGGAAAAGAAATGGAAAAAACCTTCCTTTTCATTTACCTGGGCATTCCTAGTGATACTGATTTTAATTGGAGGTTCTTATTGAATGTCAGAGTTTTACAATTCCAAAGGACAATTCATGCAGTTTTTAGATTTGCAAAAATGCTGGAACATAAACCCATACGTGAACTGATATGTGTATTTAAAAGCAAATGTCAATCGGTTGCAAAATATGGGGCAGGTGTCTGGGGACATGTAAACTGTAAAGCCCTCCAGACAGTACTTAACAAGCTCATAAGAAGACTCCTGGCTATTCCACACTCTACCCCAACATCATCTAGCCACAAGGAGGTAGGGCTAAACTACCTGGAGGATTATATCAAATTACAACCCCTCTTACTGTGGCGCCATATTTAGAAAAACCCAGAAGCCCAATTATGTAGATAAGTGTGCTCAGATTGTATGAATCTGGACTATTGCTTAGACATACCTTGGCTTAAAACTGTTAAAAAGGGATTCGAAAGTCTGGGTATCCCAGCTTTTTATCATAGCCCGCCCTTTTGTCAAACATTTCTTCAGCACACATAACAAATCTTTTTATCAATTTGCACAAAAAGCATGGCAGGACGAAAGCCAGGAAGGGTACGGAGTTAACCCTCAGGCTCCACTATTACGCCCAGCACTTTACTTACAGTTTATTTTAGACGAAAGACAGAAGTTTTTACTCACAAGGTTTCAACTAGAAACCATACACTTTCTGGTGGCTTACCCCTCCAAAGGTACTTGGTTTTCATCTTTACCTCTCTGTCATTGTGAGATCCCTGCTGAACAGAGCACTTTGCATTTTACATTATTTTGCACATTTTATCTACATCAAATAAGGCGGTTCCTGCTCCCCATATGGTGTGCTTTGGACTCCAGATCTCACATAGCAGCCTTTTACTCCTTGCAGTTCATGGCAAATAAAACTGTCATTATTGCTGTTTTAAATTACATCTTAAGAATTTTGATAACTTGACTCCCATGCAGCATTAAAGTGAGGCAGGTGATATGACATTCTGCAAGTTTGTGAGCTGTTTGAAGATCTAGGGGGTGATTAGGACAGTGTGCAGGCCACCACGCCAGCCCGGTGGTGGCGAACCGCCCGAAATCCCAACTTGATTTACCCCCAGCCATATTACAATGGCGGGAGGGTATCGCGGAAGATGCAACGTGTGTCCGCTGCTTTTCCGCCGGTTGGCAATCGCTCTGATTGCTGGCAGGGCAGGCTTGGGCCTCAATATGGTGGCTGTGCCTAGCAAGCACCGCCATCCATATTAGGATGCAGGGTTTCACAGGCATTTCCGTGGTGGCTTCACCGGCATGGAAAGGCAGTCGGGGAATTGCTTTTGGGGTCTGTTGCGGGTGGTGGGGGGCTGCACTTTGGGTGTACCTATGGTACCCCCTACATTGCCATGCACAAGGTGGCAGGCACTAGGCGGTGCCTGCCATCTTGTGCATGGTGATGCACAACATGGCACTTTGGCATTGCAGCGGGTGCTGCTTACAGCAACACCCGCCGCAATGTCAAACATGTGGAATGCGACTGCCAGGGTGGCGGTCGCATCCTAATTGGCGGTGCGGTACTGCCACATGCCTGGCAGCCGGTCCCAGCACGGCTAGGGTGGCGGGCGGACTTAAGTCCACTGCCATCCTAATAACCCCCTAAGTGTTGACAAACATTGTATAGTGTTCAGCCACTGGCCCTGGTTTCAGAGATTACGGTTCTTTATTGCATACTTACCATCTCACTGTACATTATTATATTGTACTAGTGTCTGGACTTTTGTACGGCGTTTTGCGATTTATAGTTTTTGTGATGCTGTTGATAACCTCATTTTTTTAATGTAGATCAGCTATTATTAACATTGTCGTGTGCATAAAACCTTGGCTGGACACTATCGTTTATTAATACTGTGATTATAGTTTTCAACTGTGCCTAGTAGCACCCCACGCACTAACTCTTGGGTCAAGCCTTGGGCTACTTTGCCCATGTCTTCTAAGGCAATAAAGACTGTTTGAGTGATCCAATTTGCTCTTGCTAATGGAACACTGTAAGTACTGGTTGCTAAAGACCCTAAGCTTTCTCACATTTTGAAAGTCCAATGGCGGTTGCTGTCATCCAGTCTAGGAAACTTGGATTTACACATGTACTCTATACAATGTTACCCTTAACAACAGATTGCAAAGATTTTAAAAAATGCAGCAAAATTCAGCTTCAACCTACCAGTGATAACTGCCTTGAAAGTGTTTCACTAGCTCCCTGAGAAATCTAGGATTAAATTCAAAGGTATACTTACACACTACTGCAGTTGGGGAGGAGATCTCTGCACATAAAAATATATACCTGTCCTATGTTTTTAAGTGAAGAGTCTCCGCAGTTGTAAACTTATTATTAAATCAGAGACAATGGCTAATCTCTCTTGCAAGAAGTACAAGCTTAGAGGAGGTAGGTGACAGGAACAAATGCTCTCGTTGCTCAGAGTGTGGTATGTATCACAGCTCAAGTTCCTCTACTTACCTCCATGTGCCTAATGACATCATGTTTGAGGTCCTAGAGAAAGAGGAAAGTAGAGGTTTGATGGATCCATGATGATGCACTTGTTTTATGAAGCTGCATCTGGCATTTGAGACTGCACTAGCCATATGGTAATGGAGCCCGTGCAGATGATGGTTGTATCCATGCCAAATCATGGCCTTGTTCATGAAATATAATAGTGGCACACTATTTAAAGAATGTCACTTCAGACATAGTATTTTTTTAAGATGATATGATGCTACCTGAGATGTCAATCAGGTCAAAAGGGGCATGGAAGTGATATACTTCAGCTACCCAAAGGCATACTGGTGAATTGATGTAAATATGAAGTGCTTTAAAATATTTAAAAAGTACAATCATGTTTCTCAACAACAAATAACAAGTCCAGAAGAAATGCTAAGCAAGAGGGTGTAAGAAAAAGACTCAGCCACATCATGGAGGATTTTCCTACCCTCAATCTACACTCTCTTTTAACTGCTAAATTGCTCAGATTCCATTTTGTTATTCTACTCCTTATCTTTTTTTCTACTCTCTTTCCTCTCCTGCTACCGTGGCAACATATTCTACCTTGGGAGGATGCAGCATCTCCAAATCCAGGTGCACATTTACTAAGGTGTTTGCATTGAGGTTGCCTCACTTTTATGGCACAGCCCCGATGTAAAATCATTTTTGGCATTTACGAAGACACTCAAGACCATCTTACATGGCTTTGAATGGTTTAGTAAGTAAAAAGTAACTCATTACTTTGCTTAGGGGAGGCATTACATAGGTGGAGCATGGGTGTTTCCATTCACCCACCCATGTATTTTGCACATTCCCAGATTTATAAAGACTTGAAATCCTAGGCTGCATCAAAATGCTACATCTCTCTGAAACAGACATAATGCGAAGAAATAGATGTATTTCTCCTCACTAATTCCTCTTTCCACGGATGCAGCGCCCACAGAAAGAGGATAATCCCTTTAAGGATTGTGTTTGGTGCAAGACGCTATTCTTTCCTGCACAAAAATAATCCTGCCTTTAATGCAGACACCCTTGCACCATGGTGAGAGGGTGCCTGCATTGGCCCTAGGTGTCCACAAGTGTGCCGGCATAGGGAAAGAACTGAAAAGTGCCATATCTTAGTATGTACATAGCTTTTCACCTCTCTTCCATTCACACAACACAGTTCAGCAAGTTGCCTTGATGCACTGCCTTGCGTGAATTGTAAGTAAATATCCCCCAATCTTCAATGCCCAAAACTATCATCATTGTTGTTGATGTGAGTAGTGGCAGGGCCTTTCCAGTTGCCTGGAGGAGACAATAAAGAGCATAATATTGTCCTTCTCACGGTGGATGTCTTCACAGTATTGTAGCCTGGAATGTTTGACAATGAGGTCTGTATTCTATGGGCAGAGAGAGGCCCAGAATAGCAACCTAATTGTAATACTGCTTTGCTTGACCTTTCCGCTGCTTTGCATACATTGAAGATTGCCTGTCTGCTGCAGCCAGTAATGGCGTTTAAGCAGCAAAGATCAGCTTCTCCACCAGTGTGTCCTAACTCTGAAATGTCTATGCTCATTGAGATGTTGTTATGTCAGGTCTAGGTGTTGTCGGGAAGGACATCAGCCTGAGATGTGTACCTCTGTCAGCCACAGCAAAAGGTCTGTCCTAACCTATTGGTGGAAGTGTGTGTGAATGCATGGTGCGGATGCCAATATGCTATTCAACTTGAGCAAAAATGTCCACTACAGCTATAGCAACATCCTTTGAGGCTACAGAAGAAGAAGAAAAAGAAGAAGAAAAGAAGAAGAAACATTTGTTTATTAGGACCATGGTCTTCTGTACAACAGCATGTCATTACTTATACATTATGACTAAAAACCATAAATAACCTAAGTTAAATAGATAATTTCTTCCTTTCTTAGAGCTATTAAACATCTTTCCACCGCACAAATCACATCTAAGAACTGTGTAGGGTATATAAATGTTGATGCATCCATACGGGCAGTAATTCTGTATTTCATCTGAATAGGCTTTAGCAATGCTCGCTTTAGTGGTAAAAATAAATATACACATATTATCACCAATGTTCCCTCTGTGTGCGGCAGAGTAAGGTCTCTGTGCCCTGCAGCCAAGGCTATGTGCGCCAAGAACCCAACCACACTAGTAGACCAGAGCTTTAAGTGGAATGAAAAAACTGGGGGTCTCTCAAAGGGATCTGACCGATGCAATTAAGCTAAAAATATGTGCTTAGCATAATGTGACACCTGACTGATATTTTGCTTCTTCTGTCATTGCATCCAGATATGTAATACAAGCAACACTACTCCTACAGGAATCCAGGACTATTGGCTTTGTCAATGGTTGTTTGTGGCATAAAGTTGTATATAATATTAAAAATGCTTCTGCTCTTGTGGTAGAGCTTGTGGCTTAATGCTCGAGCTGTCGACTTAGAAGATGGGTTTGAGTCTTGGGTCAGATTAACATCCTGGGACGCTCAGCAAATCAATTAATTTCCCCATGCATATAAATAAATAAATAAAGCATGCAAATCGCTCCAATACTTTTGGGTTGAGTTTGCACTATATAAAACTTGCTGCCTTTCCTTTCTAAATGTGGGGCTGATGGTTTGTCTTTTGAAAGAATTTATGTTAAATGCAGCCCATGAAGGACGCTGTGATCAGGGGAGCAACTACACCCGAACTTCGGGGGGGGGGGCTAACACTCCTTGCCAAGGCTGGTCCTACCACTGATCGCACACTGTGCAACACTGGTGCCTCCACCCCCATTTCCTCATCCTCGATGAATTCGCTCACTACCACTCACCAATAATGCACCGCTTCTCTCTATAGCACCTTTCTGACTAACATTTCATTTTAATAGCGCTGCTCCTAGTTTACTCACACTCAGTTCTGTGGGCTGCATGGTGCACATTTTTTCTAGCAGGCACATTAACCCTCTGCTCTGTGTGGGTCCATGGAGAGGGCGAGAGCTGCTTTGAGGAGTTCCCTTGCTGAAAACAACACATGGGCTAGCATGTGGAGATAGTTGCATGTTGAGTGCCCAGGGACAAACCCTAAACTCTTCCCTGCCAGCTGAGTTTTGCCACTCCACGTTTCGACAAAAACTCTGCCTGCATCTGCATGGCTGAGTTTAGTGGTATCTACCCCTTTTCTATGCCTACAATATTTTGGATGTATTGTACAGATTGTAGAAACAGTATACACTGCATGGTTTTCAGAAGGACACAGCAGAGCTGCAATGAACACATTGAGCTGCAGCTTGAGTGACCAAGCGGAGATGACTTCTTGTCTCGGAAGTCCCCTGTTTCTGAGTAGCCAGCAGGCTGCTGTCTGGTTAGCAGCATGCCGAGCTCAGCTGCCAGGGGTAATTTTCCTATCATGTATTAATTATACAGCTGTGAGGAGCTGATTGAAATGACACTTGTGTGGAAGCATTGGGGGGTGTTTTTGAGAACATAGTCAACCCCTGTCAGCCACTGACCACCCTGTTTCCAGGCCCCTTGTGATCTAGTAAACTAATGAGGGACCAGCAGGGGGTTATTCTGCACAGCCTCACTTTGTGCTGAAGGGGTTAACTTGTGTGTGGTCTTGAGGTAGCCGTGCACTACAGCTTTGTAATAGTGTGAAAACGGTGTCGCTCACCATAAACCCACCTTATTCCTCCTCCACCCGCCCCCAGGAACTAATGTAGCAGCAGGGGGTTCTCCATCAAAGCCTCCTTGTGTGCTGAAAGGGTTAACTCTTATTCTAAGGGTCTGAGAAAGCAGTGCTTTGCAACAATGATCACTATGAACCACTGACCATCTTATCACCAGGTCCCCTGGGATTCTAATAACTATTCATGCACCAGCTGCAGTTTCCACAGCCATCTGAGATGTGCACTGTCATAAGGGCAGAAGCACATCCGTGGGAACGATAGAGTCTTGTTAATGTGGAACTATGCGCCAACCACCATAAAGCACTAATTAGCCTTGTAGCCAGCTGCCCCCAGAGGCTTACTAAACTAGTGATGCTCAAGTGATGCGAGTCTAGACTCACTGTGCTGCTGTCAGGGCTAAATGCTGTCAGATAGAGATAGGAAGATGGCAGTGCACTGCACACTTGTGTGAAACTAGATGGGGTGTTTGTGTGGTAAATAGTGCCCTAGCCTTGTGCTGCACCTGCCTCACCCTGCTGTGCAGAGTTTAGCTGCTATGCAGAGGTTAGCTGCTGTGCTAAAGGCACCAGGGCACCAGTCATGCTCTGCAGACTTTTTGGGAAGCAGAGGTAGTGAAAACTAGGGCTCTTTTCTTGCGTTACACTTGCATCGCTCTAGTTTGAAAGGGTTAGCTGCTGTGCAGGGTCTAGCTTTTGTGCAGGGTTTAGCTGCTGTGCTAAAGAGAGTATGGCACTAGTTGTGCTCTTGTGTGTTTGAAAACAGGTGGTGAAAACTAGTGCTCGGTCTTGCATAGTACCTCTCTTGCTCTTCTGTGCAGAGGTGAGCTGCTGTGCAGGTTTTAGCTGCTGTGCTAAAGGGACCAGGGTGCTAAAAGTGCTCTGTAGGCTAGTGTTGAAACAGAGGTTGTGGAAAGTACTGCTCCAGCCTTTCGCTGCACCTGCCCCACTCTGCTTTGCGGTTCATGGGATAGCTGCTGTGCAGGAGTTAGCTGCTGTGCTAAGGGGGCCAGTGCACCAATCATGCACTGCAGACTTGTGTAGAATCAGAGGTAGTGAAAACTAGTGCTCAACCTTGTTCTCCACCTGCCTCACACTGCTGTGCAGGAGTTAGTTGCTGTGCTATGTGGTGGCTGCTAATCGTGCTCACAGACGTGCGTGGAAATAATGAAGGAGTGGTTGGGTCAAAAGAGAGGTGCCAAATAATCAACCACTGAACACCTTATACCAGCCCTTCCAGTGAACTAGAGTTGCACCTACATGTAGTACTACTGAAGGGGTTAACTATTGAAGTGCTTTTAGCCCGATGGGCGTTGCAGCAAGTTTAAAAGCATGGGGTGTGCTTTCACGATCCGGGATCATCTGAAGCACACATTGTGCTTTTAAACTTGCTGCATTTCTTTACTCAATGCAGGGCAGCTGCGGGGTTGATTGTGGGCCTTTTGAATATATTTAACATAAATACTTTCAAAAGGCAAACAATCAGCCCCACAGCCACGTTCTGTTTAGAAAAGGAATGCAGCAAGTTTAAAAGCAAGAACGTGTGCTTTCAGATGATTGTTTGTAAACTTGCTGCATTTCTTTTCTAAATAGGGCGCGGCTGTGGGGCTGATTGTTTGCCTTTTGAAAGTATTTATGTTAAATGCAGCCCCTGATGAGCACAGTGATTAACATAATTACTTTCAAAAGGCCCACAATCAGCCCAGCAGCTGTGTTCTTATTAGAAAAGAAAGGCAGGAGGTGCATGAGCATTTTCTGCCTTTCGTCGCAGGAATGCTCTCCCGGGATGTGCTGTGTGTGCATGTGTGTTCACACACAGCACTGCGTTTGGGAGAACAGGTGCGCGAGTGCACAGGTGCACCCCTTACAGGGAACAGTGATCATCAATAAGTGCAGGGAGGAGCAGCTCAATCTTAGCCCACACCTATAAATACCCTCTTCATCGAGAAATAGTTTCAATTTCCCTCCTTCAGAAATATAAAGGTTTTACTCGAAGTCTAAACTTTAATAATGCATTTAGCATTTTGAGGTTTGGTAGTTCAGAGGGCTATGAATGCACAGTTAAAACTTTGTAAGAGTTTTACAGTCGAAGGGTAGATTTCCACATGGCCAGGTAATTGAAGTCCCAGTCCCTTGACTCCAAGGCCCCTCTTTCACCTAATTCCTTTTTTCATACAAGCAAGGGGATATCCGTATTACAATCTAATCCCATGGTCTTTTAACAGTCGTGGCCACCTTAAGTCTCTATTAATGATTTCATTTACACAATTGCTTGAGACTTTAGTTTTGGACTAATCAATTGTTTATGCCAAAAGTGAATCCAAAGGATTTTTTCAGGTATGGGCAGTAAACTCTAGCTCTGCCATTGGAGTTCGAAGAGTTTTGCCTACTCTGCACTCCACTTGGAGCACAGAGTTTATCAAAAGCTCTGCCAACTGTCATGTGGCAGAGATTTTCTTGCACGCGGCTCGCCAAAGTTAAATTGGAGAGCACAAGCAAGAAAAAACTAGCACTAGACTGCATCCATGTGAGATTTCCTAATAGCAGACAATGGTGGCAGGTCGCTAACAATTGCATAGAGAAAGTTGGCACTCGCTTTGAGAAAACTACAGCTCAAGTAGAAAAATTAGTTGAGCGGTTGAAAGAAGCAGGCCCTCTGGCGTGCCACGTGGTGCTGTCCGTGCTGAATCTAAAGTGGAGGACAAGCTCCCGGTGCTAAAAATCAGCATGACCAGTACAACGGACCAGAATTCCACTGCTCACAGAACTCTGAGAAATCTTCCCGTGCTTTTAGTTAACTCAACAGAATTCCATGGAGTAAACCTCTGTGAGTTCCGCCCACCATTCATTTTTTAAAATTTCAGCTTGTTTTCCATCATTCCAGTTTGAATCATTGCACATTTTGTCCTCCTCCAGTCTATATTGATGCTTAAACAGCCAAAAGAAGTCCAACCGTGCCCTATGCGGCTATGTTCCCAGTGACCTTTATAATTTTCAAGTATTTTTAAAAAACAATACGTTTCCTAAAATAACCCGCACCCACCAAAATGTCCCTTGTTGGCATGCTTCATAATCGGGATCTTCCCACCTGGCTGCGGGACGGGGCATTCTATGACCAACTGAGACGTGAGAGCTCATTGTAAGGTGTGGACTAGAAAGTGACTAGTGACATGAGAGTTGGAGGGTCAGACTAGTGGGTTAAAAAATACCTGACTACGTGGGAACTACGTTTTATTAAATCCTGTAGCTGGTATTATTAAAAGGTTGGAAGAGGAGAAACACACTTTGATGGGTCTCACGGTCTACATGTTTCAAGCCTATCCCCTAGGACTTTTCATCAGGACCAAACTAAATGATTCTATGTACCACCGGTCTTCCTAAAAAATATTAAGGTCAGAAATTGTCCTGCAAATACAATACCTAGTAGGTATATTTTCTGCATTAGATCTGGAAAGTTAGGACATTATGTAAATTTTGGAATAAAACATTTATGTTTTTCTCAATACTATATGCATTTTTTTCACAAGCACACCATTCGTTTATTTCAAAACGGATCATTTGCTCACTACCAATTTAGCCATATCGATGTACACATGTATGGAGTAGCTACCCAGGCGTCTCCTTGAGCATGCGGTAAACTACCTGATACATTGTGTGATTTATGTTAAATGTTCTGTATTGTATTTTCTGTATTTCTAACAGCAGCACAACACTACCAAGGTTTATGTAAGGATTAGTCGTGCACTTGCAAAAATCACTTTTGTTCCACAGTTGGTGATGTGTTTTATATATAACTTTATTGGCAAGTTAATAATGACATAATGTCCTATCTTTACAGATCGTATGCAGAATATATACCTACTAGGTATTGTATTTGCATGAACATTTCTCACCTTAATATTTATTAAAAAGACCAATAGGGTATCTTTCTAGGAGTGGTACATGGGATCATTTAGTTCGGTCCTGATGAAAAGCCTTAGGGGATAGGCTTGAAACATGTAGACCGTGAGACTCTTCCCCCTTTTAATAATACCAACTACAGGATTTAATAAAGCTTAGTTCCCACATGGCCATGTATTTTATAACCCAGTCTGACCCTCCCACTCTCATATCACTATTCACTTTATAGTTCACACCCTGCAAAGTGCTCCCACGTCTCCATCGGTCTTGGCACGCCCATCCCGCAGCAGGGCGGGAAGAACGCGATGATGAAGCATGCCACCAAGGGACATTTTGGTGGGTGAGGGTTATTTTAAGAAAACGTATTTTTTTTTATACTTGAATACTATAAAGGTCACTGGGAAGATAGCTACTTAGAGCACGGTTGCACTCCTTTTAGTTGATCACGTAAAGAAGGAGTCCGACTCCAGTGTAAACCTGACCTCTCTCTCCTCCTTTTGTTTGATTCGTATGTTTATGCTTAGAAATAGAATTTCAGCCCTGTACTTATTTGTACAGGGAACATGACATTATATGCTGACAATCCTGTTTTTGACAATGAGTTCCCAAAATCTCTTATGAATTCTTCAACATATAGTAGTTAACACACAAGTCTCTAACATATCTAAGTGCATTCTCTAATTCAATTTATTGTTAAAAATAATGACTAAGTATCTTTTGGAGGTGACTACCTCTTCCACTATCCTATCAATTGACCAGGTATATGGTTGGCCCAGCTCCATGCCATGTCTTTTTTTCTATGTTAATTTCCAATTTACTGCATCACAGTATTTGCCGAAGGTGGCTAGTTTCCTTTGAAGTCCAACTTGTGTCCTCTGGGGAGAGGAGTTGCCCTAACGGTTAGGGCGCTCGACCTCGGACCTGGGGGAACTGGGTTCGAGTCTCGGTAATGACGCTAAACATCCTGTGATTCTGGGCAAATCACTTAATCTCCCTGTGCCTAACAAAAAAAAATGAATGTGTGTCCTCATGTAACGTAACTGGTGCTATTTAAAGCGCTCTGATACCTGATTGGATTTGGGTCAAGTTCGCGCTATATAAAACTCTGCAAAAAAACAATATATATATATATCTAATAGAGCTAGGTCATCAGCATATAGTAGGCAAGTAACATGATGACCCCCCATTTTCTGTGAGAATTAATGAGTATTTTGCAACGTGGTTGGTAGGTCTGCCAAATACAGTGAAAAAAGTGTGGGGATAATACACACCCTTGGCGAAGCCCTTCTTTATTGGGATTTTACTGAGTAGAGAGCCTAAATTATCTAATTCCACCCTTGCCTAATCATCCCAATGCAGTACTTTAAAAAACATTGATAGACTCTAGGCAATATTCAGACCCTATTATTTGTTCCACAATACCTCCTTGTTTACTAGGTTGCAGGCTGAGCGAAAATGAACAAAGCAGCAATATAAGTTACCCCTGGTTTCAATCCCTTTCTGGGCCATTTCTCTTAGGCTGAAGCAATGATCAGTGGTGGAATGGGCTTATTTAAATCCTCCCTGTCAATTGTGATAAGGTTATTTTTGCCAATCCATGCTTCATTTATTTTAATAATGCTTTTGTACAAATGTATGTACCAACATCTTTTTCTTTTGATAAACTTTATGCGATTCACATAGTGTATCATAAAAGCATACATAATCAAGTGCAATACAGTAAAATGAGTAAAAATAATTTAAAAAACAAGGAGATAAAAATACAGATACAATTTAAGATAATGCAGCAATAATCTGCTGCTCAGCCGATAATGATTTCTTATGAAAAATAAAAGCCCGTAAAAATCGTGCTAAAACTACACATATATACAGATTTGGAAGTAGGTGTAAGTGTAAAAAAGCCGGTCTACATTGCTTACAATTTAAAGATTTCATTAATGGCTTAATAAAAGAGTTTCTCAAATTTGCATAAAATTTGCAAAATAACAAAATATGCATGGTCGATTGTTTTGACATTTTGTCACAGGGGCAATACATTAGTTCACATGACCAGTTATTGGTATTGGGCAAGCTTGTCAATCGGTGAAAAATATCAAACCTAAAGCGTGTCAGAACAAATCTGTGCTGGGCATTAAGAACGTTAACTAAGTAGGGTTGCATAGAAAAGGTAGTCAAGGTCATTTGGTTATGAAAAACAGTAGGTTTAAATAATTCAGCGGATAACCTTAGTTCCTCGAGTAGAGTAAAACAGTCAAGCTTTAGCAATTTCCTAATGATGTTTCTCAAGGTTTCTGGATGGCCTTAGTATTCGGGGTGGCCAAAATCAGACATGAATTGCTCAATGAATTTTAACCATGGAATTTTTAGAGCATGCTCTGAACCACAACAATCCTTTGCAAAGACAAGGTTAAGCTCCATATAGTCCGATGACCATATTTTGTGCCAAAGCAAAACTGGCTGAACCTTTATCAAATCTGCTAAATGTAATGCACCCAACTCAGAGTGACATACAAAATTGGAACAGCTGTTAGGAAGCGCATGAAGATTTTAAAAAAAAAGGCATTTTCTGACAGCTGTAGGGTCACCACATTTACATAGCCCCACAGCTCAGAACCAAACATTCTGATAGATCGACATTTGGCATCATAAATGCTCAACAGTTCTTTAGGATGTTTAATAGCCAGTTTCCTTGAAAAATTGAACAGGGCCATAATTGATTGAATGAATTGGAGTCTTCTAGAATTTATGGCACTTCTCCAATTCCCCTCACAATCAAATACAACCCCTAGGTATGAGAAGGAGGGTGTTTGCGGTATGATAGCTTTTGCAATGTGAACGTTACAGCCTTTTGTTGTTATTTGGCCTGCTTTCATAACAAAAGTTTTACTAGTATTAATTTAGAACCCCAGATTCTGCATCTAGTGTGCAAATTCATTAAGGAGGTGCTGCAGAGCCAGCTGGGTGCGAGCCATAAGCACTGTGTCGCCTGCGTTAAGCAGAACCGGTAACTTGCAGCAGGTCAGAGCATTTATTGGTAAAGGTGCTACCCAAGCTGTTAATATACAGAATAAACAGAAAAGGAGCAAGTACGCATTCTTGTCAAACCCCTTTTTAGATACTGAAAGATCGAGAGCTTTCACCTGTCGAATCATAGTGCACTCTTGCAGTGCTAATTGAATATAGACATCTAAGAAAGTTGACTATTGTGGTATCTACTCCCATTGAAAGCATGACAAACCAGAGTTTATTGCGAACTACGGAGTCGAAGGCAGAGGACAGATCGACAAATGCCATAAACAAAGTACCACGCTTAGGGTGAACATATTTGGTTCAATTAATAGCCTGCTGCGTAGTCCCAATTCTCGGCCAAAATCCGTATGGTAGGTCCGAAATGAAGTTATTACAGTCAGCCCACTCCTGTAGTCTATATAAAAGCATGCAACCAACCACTTTGACTAGTGAGTCTAACAGGGAGATGGGTCTGTAATGGGAAGGGCAATTTCAGTCGCCTTTTTTAAATATATGCATTATATGGGACTCGGACCAGGTGTTTGGGAATCCAATACTCTGACAAGATCTGAGGACGAGAGTCATAAGGGGGCCCCAGAAATCAATATTATCCCTAAAGAGATCAATCGGATGCCATCTGGGCCTGGCGCTTTACCTCCTTTACTCGACTTTAGAGCCGAGTTGACCTCATATAGAGTGAAGTTGAGGGCAAACTGGTAGTGAGGGAGTGGGGACAAAGAGGAGTCAGCCACAGGTGCTAATGTAGGGTAGCTACTAACACACTCAGTTGTACTGGCATATAAGTTAGAATAATAGGTTAGCCAGTCTTCTTCAATAACTGCGATCTCAACTCTGGGCTTATTGTCATCACTAAAGCAAGGGGAATTTATAGCATGCCAAAATGCTGTGTTGTCGTTGTTACGACAAGCCTCGTGCAATTTATCCCATGCCTCCTCCTCAAACCTTTTTGAATGTGTTTTTTGGGCAAGCCTTTATGCCCATCTACAGTTTTGAACTTCAGCTGTGTTCCTTTGTAAAGTACTTAGGGTAGTTTCAAGATTTTATGAGCCTGAGTGCAGGCGTGCTCAAACCAGCCCTTCGTTTTTACATTTTACAGCACCTCTCTTCTGGCAGGAGGTTAGCCCTGCTTTAATTTCATTGGTAATTAGATTGAATGCTTCTATGACAGTAGTAGCTGCTGTTGTCTCCTCTAGGCAGGTATGAAAAGCCCTTCTCTGGTGTTGGATTAATTGTTTTAAAAATTTGACCATCCTTTAGTCTGCGTGTATTTTATATCCAGACTTGGTGCTGTCAAGAGGTGGACACCTAAGAGCATCGGTTTGATCCTGAGGATACGTTCATGCCTGGGACACTCAACATACAAAGTCTGTAATTGTATCTAGGCCATTTTCGGTCTCCATTGCCGTAGCTAAAACATTTAGGGGGTGATTAGGATGGCTGGTGATGTTAGCACAATGTGATGTTAACTAAACTCAATGTGTAGTGAACTAGTCTGATCTTATTATACGACACTCTTGTCTGGGTTATACATAGTTACACGCAAGTGAATACCAAACCTCCTCCTTACTATCGTTATCGCAATTTAGCCCGAAAAGGCCTTTTTATTGCTGCACTATCCTCCTACTTCCTGTGATCACACTTACTTCAAAGCGTTGCCATCATTCGCTTCTCAGCTACACTGCCAAACACACTTCACGTCTTGCCGTCTAAACAGTACTTCCGTGTTTTCTCCATTTACAAACCTGATACCCGCCAATCATCCTTCATTCACTCTTCACGTGATACGGGAGCGTGGTCTCCCATACGTCATGACGTCCGTACTCGCCATGTGATGATATCAAACAATTAGGAATCTCCCAAAAAAATCTGCCTTTCTCACAGTTCATCAGACTAAAGCGCATCACTTCAAACCCACAGGAGGTGCCAGAAACAATCAATAATCAGGCCATGAAATACATGAAAAGAGGATATCCGAGGAACATCATTGAAGAATCCATCCCTAAAGTAGGGAATTTGAACAGAGACACATTAATTGCAATTAGAGAAGACACCAGAAAGACACCAACTGTGTGTGTTTTGAAATACTCCACTCAAGCCAACAAGATTAAAAACATCATCAGCAGACAGTGGTCATTAATCAAGATGGAACCAGATTTGAAACCCTTGTAGGACGAAAAGATCATGTTCGCCTTCCAAAGGTCAAAGAACATCAAAGAATATTTATCGAAAAAAACACTAAAAAAGAGAAACACACCTTTAAAGGCATGTGCAGATGTGAGAACTGTGTCCATTGCAAGAATGTAATTACAGGCAATGAAATTGCACATCCTACGAAAGGTACTAGGATACCACTCTTACACTACAGTACATGTGACACTAAGAATGTGATATATGCAATTAAGTGTCCGTGTGGCAAAATTTATGTGGGTCAAACCGAACGTAAGGTCAAAATCAGGATGACGGAACATAAGAGTAATATTTGTATGAAGAATATGAAATCCACAGTTGCTTCTCACTGACATGAAGCGTGTCATCAAATAGCACAAGTCAAATTCACAATTTTGGAAGCCGTACAGCAACGTTGTGATATGGACCCGCATAAACAATTATTGAGAGCAGAATTTTACTGGATCAGAAATTACACTCTATGCAGCCACATGGAATGAATGACCCCATTGAATTACAATGTTTTTTTTTTATAAAGGACTGACTCATGCAGCAGATACTATCTAATCAAAAAATCAAAGGAGGGAGTGAAGAGGAAAAATGTAGAATTGTCCTCCTCTTGATACTGTTATCCAACATAGGGATTCTACCATATATCATGTGAATATATATGCACCCATGTGTGTGCTGCTATTTTTATTTTTATTTGAAGTGTTTAGTCATAAGTGAAAAATGTTGCAAAAGGATCAGAGCTCCTTCTCTCAATTTGTGGGAAGGGCAATGTTTCAAAAATTTGTAAATTACCCCTCACACACTATAACCTGATTCTGTGTCATGCTTCATCATTGGAGTCTTCCCGCCCCTCTACGGATGGAGCGTGCTATGACTTGCGTAGACGCAGGAGCACTTTATTCAGTGATTGGTGAGTATGTGTAGTGCATGGGATCGTGAAAAAAAAATGTGGGATGGTTAAAAATTCTCTGGCTAGTTGAAAGAAAATACTTTATTGTCTTTCCTGGCTTTGAATAGTAAAAGTGGGGAGGTGTAGATGGTGTACTATAATGAGTCACCTCCTACATGTTTCAGAAGTTATCCCCTTGGCTGTCTTCCTCAGGACCAAAAAAAGATCCCTGTTACACCTCAGTGGGTGATAGAATTTTTTTTTACATATGCCTGATAGTCACAAACAATGTCCTTTGTTCCCTGTTATGGGAGTAGAAGAATATACCACTTGTATATCTTAGAACCTGAAAAGAAAAATATTTTGGATAAATCATGGCTTTCATCATTTATCTTTATCTATTCACAACACCATCACATGGAAATTTTAAGCTTTTTGTGATATATTTCTCTTGTGCAACTCTGCTGTAGGTAATGGTACCATTTGGTAAATATTCTGTACTCATAAATCATCTGAAAGAACACTCCTTGTGATTTCTAGTGCCCAGTATCACATTTATTCAACATTCTTTCATACATATGTATCTCCTAGCAAGATACATCTTATGTTACAATACATTCATACATAAAGGAAGTATTTGTACATTCCTATTGAGCCCCAAAAGGTTACGGATTAATGTTCACAACAAACAAGCACTCGCATTCATACTCCCATGACGAGCCTTGGAAAAAATTGGAGATGTTTGGCAAAAGTCTGTGCACTCGTCCTTTTAAACTGTGATCTCATGGTGTGTCTTTTTTTTTTAAAAAAAAAGATGGTATTCATGCTCTCAAAAGGACGTGCCATAATAATACATACTTTAGAATTTAATCATTATCGCTCCACGAGCTCACACGAGTGGTGTAGGGTACCTTCAAATAGATACTGTTGCTATTTTAAAAGAACAAAAGGAAAAACAAGGTTTTAACGCCAAGGTGATTTTTAAACAAACAAGCGTGGTCTCTTTGGCTTTTTTAACCCCTTGTGTGCAGGTTTATTTCTCCCGCTGTGAGAAATAAACGGCGTTCGGGAACACGACGTCTCCCGGCCGTCGTGCGCACACGCCCACCGTAATGCCAAAATCCATAAGGAGGAAGAGAACCGCCCAGTATGTATAATAACTTTCAACACAAACTCCAATGGTATCACAAAAATAGTAAACAAAGCGTAGCATTTGTGGATCTGCGAGCTGCCTTTGACCTTGTCCCCCGTCATCGGCTATGGGCTGTGCTCAATAAATTAGGACTCCCGGTAGAAATTTTGACAATGATAAGGAGGCTCCATGAGTCTAATTTTGCAAGGATCCAGTGGGGTGGAGCAGGTGAAGTCACTCCAGAGTTTCCGGTCGAGCGGGGTGTGAGACAAGGCTGCACCATGGCTCCAACCCTTTTTTCCTTGTATATTAATGGGATTGCCCAAGCTATGCTCAACGCCACTATTGATGCCCCAAAACTTGCTGGAGTTACTACTCCGATATTAATGTTTGCGGATGATACGTTAATCGTATCAAAAACTCCAAACGGCTTGCAGAGAGCATTAAAAGTCTTTGAGGAGTTTTGTCTTGGCCATGGTTTGGAGGTAAACGTGGCCAAGACTAAACTCATGGCCTTTAATCCGCATCCAAATCGTAGAGAGAGTACGTTTTTTCTGGATGGGCAACAAATAGAAATGGTTTCCAACTTTGTCTACTTGGGTATACACATAACTAGTACCAACAGGTGGGACAAGCACATTGAGGTCGCTGCCCTGAAGCTTAGACAAATCTCGGGAACCCTGATAAAAGAACACAAGAAGTCTTTTACCAAGCCCGTTAAACCTGTACTCCAAGTTTACGAGGCAAAGGCACTGGGTTCAGCTTTGTACGGGGCAGAATTATGGGGGTTTAGTCGGTTGGCTCCCCTAACAACAGCAGAAAATTCTTTTCTCCGTAGCATAACAAGCCTCCCGCAGAGTTCACCTATGGTCCCTGTAAGGTACGAGCTTGGCAGGAATGCCGTTGCAGATATCGCCAGATTACGTCCAATTTTATACTGGCGAAGGCTTTGGACTACTCCCGAGCTCTCTTTGTACGCCAAAGGGATTATTGATGTCATAGAATTAGATGTCTTTCATAAAATTGAATGGCTGAGGCAGCTTCGTCAGACCTTAACAGCCATGGGCATGGCGGGGCTATGGAGTGAACCAACAACTGCGCAGTTCCCCCCAAAGAAAGTTATGAAAGCTATTTATTGGGAGCGGGTTAACCACCAGGTGTGGAATCGTGTAAATCCTAATGGGATGGCTGGTCGTTATCTGGAGGCGAAGTTTACACCCGCCTTTGAACCCTATTGGGACCTGATCACAAAGCCTAGAGACAGGAAGCTGTATTTTCAGCTGCGAGCAGGTTCTCTTCCAATTAAGTCTCTTACAGGCAGATGGTCTAGTGCAAATGAAGAGATCTGTCCAGCTTGTGGGGTGCATGTTGAATCTATCGCCCATTTACTGTTTGTCTGTCCAGCACTTGCTGTTTCTAGGCGAGTGTGGTTGTCACCATTGTGTAGGAACTTGGGTACCACGAGCAGTGCCATTGCCTTAAGAATTTTATGCACCAGCACTTCCCCAACCATTTCTATCCCATTAGCAAAATTTCTGGGTTGGGCGTGGAACCTAAGGGCGAAAGCCGCTAGCAAATCACAGATAATTCCCTCTCAAGCTACCAACATCGCTGTCGCCTAGTGTCAAATAATGTAAAATGTTTTTACAATGCTGTAGCCTAGGGGGTTTTTTAATTATACATTGTTAAACTTGCTGTTAGTCCGACTAGTTTAATGCTTTTTTAGAATTCATTTTAACTTATTTATTGATGAACTTAACAATTTTAATGTGTTTTTATATGTAATGTTTTGATTTATGTTTGTGTCTTTCATGATTTTGTTAAATCGAATAAAGACTAATGGTATGGTATGGTAGTAAACAAACACTGGCGAATCCTCAACAGTGGAAGCATCAATCTACCAAAACCTATCTTCTCTCATAGAAGAGGTAAGAGTATCCCTGATTTGGTGGTACACACCAGACCACTAGAAAGAAGAGAAGAACAGACAATGCAAACCACTTTAATGCCCCCAATCTCTGGGCATCATCCCTGTGGAATGTGCAATGTGTGCAAACTAACTAAGAAAAGCAAAGAAATCATGTTCCATGATGGAACCAAATGGGACCAAAGAAGATTCACAACATGCAATTCAAAAAATGAGGTTCATCTGATCACGTGCCCGTGTCTTTTAGAATACGTAGGAATGACCACACGCCCTGTCAAGGTAAGGATAGGGGAACATTAAATGCAAAAAGAGTACCACCAAAATGGCAGCCCATTTTTTGGAAAAAGCCCTTAAGTGGGAAGATCTCTCGTGGACAGTAATCGAACAAATCCAAGACGAAAAGTATTTGTTCAAAAAAGAAGAACGGTGGGTGTTCCGTTTGCGGACTCATGATAAAGGCCTAAACGATGAGATTCCTTGGAACCAGCTCTGATGTCTACAAAATCTAACACAGGAATCCCCTGGCAACTAATGATCTACCCAAAAGTTTGCCAGACTCATAAGGAGTATACAGTACTACAATCACCCCCATATCTAATACTGAACAAATAGGAGGTTTATGCCCTTGGAAACTGTGTTTCTTCCTTTTTCTTTCTTTTTTAGAGAAACTATAATTTTTAAAACCTGAGTGTACACACACTCTATTTTTAAATATACATGATTTTTGCTTTTCAATCCTTATCCTCTGACAGGAAAACATTTCCAGTTAATATTTGTCCAGCCTCTAGCGTTCTACTGCTGGGATTTATTCTTTACCTTTTTTCCATTAGGTTTTCCATTTTTCATAAATTTGGCCCCCTCGTGTTTTTTCAAAAATCCCTCATACATGAATGCACGTTTGCGATTACTCCATCCGTGCATCTCTAGCGCAACAATTTGTTTTTCTTTTTTGTTTAATAATTCCTTTGAATTCAACCTAAATTTGGCTGCCTTTTGAAACTCCTCCAAAATAAGCCTCAAGACAAACAAATATACGCTTGCTTTTTCAACCGATTCAGTATTAATCGTTCCAACAGGAAGTGTATCAATATGAACCCTTTTTTGGGTCCATTTACCGGCGGCCATCTTTAAAATTTCAAGGTCTAGCGTTTTCAGCCACACCTGTTTCCCATCAAGCATGCCTCCTTGCACATTAAAAGACCAGGCTCTGGCAAACCTCAGTTAGGTTCCGACGAGCCACGAGAAGGTACTTCCTTTGATGATCACGCTCCTTCCAGCATGTAAGTAGGACAATGGCATGTCCTTAAAAAAGCCAAAGAGACCATGCTTGTTTGTTTAAAAACCACCTCGGCGTTAAAACCTTGTTTTTCCTTCTGTTCTTTTAAAATACCCACAGTGTCTATTTGAAGGCGCCCTACACCTCTCGTGTGAGCTCGTGGAGCGATAATGATTACATTCTAAAGTATGTATTATTATGGCACGTCCTTTTGAGAGCATGAATACCATCTTTTAAAAAAAAAAAAAGACACACGATGAGAACACAGTTTAAAAGGACGAGTGCACAGACTTTTGCCAAACATCTCCCATTTTTTCCAAGGCTCGTCATGGGAGTATGAATGCGAGTGCTCGTTTGTTGTGAACATTAATCCGTAACCTTTTGGGGCACAGGAGGAATGTACAAATACTTCCTTTATGTATGAATGTATTGTAACATAAGATGTATCTTGCTAGGAGATACATATGTATGAAAGAACGTTGAATAAATGTGACACTGGGCACTAGAAATCACAAGGAGTGTTCTTTCAGATGATTTATGAGTAGAGGATATTTACCAAATGGTACCATTACCTACAACAGTGTTGCACAAGAGAAATATATCACAAAAAAGCTTAAAACTTTCCATGTGATGGTGATGTGAATAGATAAAGATAAGTGATGAAAGCCATGATTTATGCAAAATATTTTTCTTTTCAGGTTCTTACAATATACAAGTGATATATTTTCTACTCCCATAACAGGGAACAAAGGACATTGTTTGTGACTATCAGGCATATGTACATTTATTCTATTGTTGCAGCGCGGAACATCAAATTCCCCCTTCGACACAGACCAACTACCTCAGCATCAAATTCACTCATATACATTCATTGGTGGAGCCCATAACACCAATACCTACTCTCAGTTGATCTGTTTTCTGAGGGAAATATGTTTCCAAACGCTGACATGAAAGGAATACCTTTACCTTACACTAAACTCATTGACCTCAGACCTAAGATATCCCTCTCATAAAGAGATGGATCATTTAGTTGTTTGCAGGTTTAGTTTCACAGTCATTTATCTAGTCTTTAAATCTAATTAAATTCTCTTCTTAAATAATCGACACAACACATTTGTCAATTAATCAATTATTCTTTATCTAAGAAATATTGCGAGAAACGTTAGAAATCATCAGCATCATTTCAGAACATCATATTTACCTATTCTGGCTAAAGTCGTCCTCTAAGTCAATCAAGAAGAATTTTATTCAGCAAAGTTAGGCCGGAATTCAGTCTCTCAAAGATTCAGAATAACAGCTGTCCAGCAGTGTCACCGTCCTCTCCGTCAGCATAGCGGCAGGAAATCGAGTTCGTCAAAGAAGAGCAAGCAGTAGCGTTTTTAAGCTCAATTCCCTACCTACTTTTATAATGAAAATAATGTAAAAAAGTATCAAGATCGGGGTTTAGAAAGTCCTGATTGGTCCACTTGGGGTCGAGGGGTACAGTTCTCAGGGTGTCCAATGATAAAGTCATCAAACTTGCTTGTTCCGGCTTTTAAATTGAGCTTTGTCTTTGGTCTTGGATAGGTTCCCGGAGCATCCTTGAAGGGTACATGTTCTCCCGGGGTCAGGTCCAGGCCGCTGCTGCTGGCGGTGACGCCTGCGCACTTCACCCAGAACCTCGTGTTGTCAGGGCAGTCACGTTTAACATCTCGTTCAGCCATCTTGTTTAGGCCGAAATGGTCAACTTAAGCAAAAGAAACACAAAAACGTAATTAAAACATAGAAATGGCTAATAAAATGTTATCCCCTTGCTAATACCCATATGTGTGTATATTTATCTAGCAGAATCAACACTCAGAGCGGTTTATACACACTGAGTAAAGCACAAATCACAAATACATCACCAAAGCGACATATAACATGCAATATTCTAGTTTTGTACTATTAATATGCGTACTCAAGTTAGTTTACAATTAATATAGCCATGCAAGGTGCAATTCCCACATGTAATTCTTTTGTTCATATAATTGGTGAGTTATCACTTCAAATGGATTAATAATATTACAATTAATTGATTATTCGGATTAATATAAACATGCAGAATGGGGGGGGGGGTATACAAAAGTTTGTACTACCCGCTCCAGCACTATCACTCATTGCGGTGTAACAGGGATCAGTTTTTTGGTCCTGAGGAAGAAAGCCAAGGGGATGGCTTCTGAAACATGTCAACCTTGAAGGAGGTGACTCATTATAGTACACCATCTACACCTCCCCACTTTTACTATTCTCAGCCAGGGCAGACATTAAAGTATTTTCTTTCCACTAGCCAGAGAATTTTTAACCACCTCACATTTTCTTTTCACGATTCCACGCACTACACATACTCACCAATCACTGAATAAAGTGCTCATGCGTCTACGCAAGTCGTAGCACGCCCCATCCCGTAGAGGGGCAGGAAGACCCCAATGATGAAACATGACACTGAATCAGGTTTCAGTGTGTGAGGGTTTTTTTTAAAATGTTTTGAAACATTGCCCATCCCACAAATTGAGAGAAGGAGCTCTGATCCTTTTGCACCATTTTTCACGTATGACTTAACACTTCAAATAAAAATAGCAGCACACACATGGGTAGATACTATGTAACCAGTAATGATGTAATGTGTTTTTACTGTATTTCACATGGAATATGTATTAAACATTAGAAAGTTCACTCTATTTCATACATCACAGAAGCTATTTGACACCTAGTAAATGTAGCATATAGGGTATTCATTTAGGGATACAGTTTGAGAGAATAATAGATGTTTGCATAATATCAGCAGGTTCATTGTATTCACAAATGAGTGTATTATTCTAGACACGCATGGGTTACTGTGGATATCCGTCTTAGGACGTTGATTAGTTGATATCATCACATGACAAGTACGGACGTCATGACGCATGGGAGACCAAGCTTCCGTATCACATGAAGAGGGAGTGAAGGGTGATTGGCGGTTAGCAGGTTTGTAAATGAAGAAAACACGGAAGTTCCGTTTAGACGGCAAGATGTGAAGTTTGTTTGGCAGTTTAGCTGAAAAGCGAAAGATGGTAACGCTTTGAAGTAAGTGTGATTACGGGAGGTAGGAGGGTAGTGCAGCAATAAAAGGGCCTTTTGGGGTTAAATTGCGATAACGGTAGTAAGGAGGACGTTTGGTATTCACCTGCGTGTAATGATGTATAACCCAGACAAGAGAGTTGTATTATAAGATCAGACTAGGTCACTACACATTGAGTTTAGAGGTAAAAGCATTGACCATTGGCAACATCAGTGTTTCGAGTGGATATTAACCCGCTATTTTTAAGTCACCATCCTATTATGATTGCATTTCTGGACTTTTGTTCATTCTATTATATCCATTGGTTCTGTTGACATTTGATATTTAACAATGATGAGTCTGAATGCTTCTATGAGTTAGTGAGAACAATGATAATCTTGAGACTGATTTGGTGTTCTTGTATTTTTTTCTTTAGACCCCTGAAAAAGGGTCCATGACAGGCCCGAAATGCATTGGGTTTAATAATTAACATTGCCTTACCACAGAATTATGGAAACCTGTTAAATATTTGGTGAAATTCCAGATTATTAATAAATTGATGAAGTAATCAAGAAACAATAAGCATCAGAATTTTGTTTTTACAAAGTTGAATTGGGTTGAGAAACACATTGTTTCATTGAAGGTGCACACATCCAAGGGACTGGTTCGCCTGACCCATTTAGTTATGCAGTGTTTAGGGCACTGTCAGACACAGTGCAATGGATGAAGTAGCACACAACGAATGTTGAAGATTTTGGTAACATTGAAGAAAAAGAGTGCACTGAGAAACAAAACTGTGTTTATACCCCCCAGTCCGGGATCATGTTAAGACCCCAAGTACCAGCAGCTCCTGCTCAGCCAAGACCCAGTGGGATGGGGCACACTGGGCCAAGGGCACAGGGTAGTGGGGGTAGGGGTTGTAGGAGTGATCTATGGGCCAGCATAGTGAGACTACTGAGGTCACTCTCACCAAGACCACCATCAACCAAGTTTTGGGAGCCTAACATCGGTCCTAAGACGTCATGGGACAGGTACTCACCGAGCACCAGGAGATGAGGCAGTTGCAGAGAGAGCTCAATTATCTGATGAAGACTCACAACTCCAATTTAGACTCCCTGACTGGGATGCTGCAGTTTATTTGTACCCATATGTGCAGGGCTTTCCCAATACCATCTACCCCTTCCTGTGGTCCTGCAAAATCTGGCCCATCTACATCTTCCACAGCCACAGTAAGGGAGGCCCTGCCACCGGTAGAACCACCTGCAGCTACCCCACACCCTGCAAATGTGGATCCCTCCTCACCGCAGAAGGGGATAACCACTCAGATTATCAGGAGGTGAGAATGGCAAGACCGCTACCACCCTCAGCAAGCAACCTGAACCCTAATTTCCTCCAGGGTGTGACCAACATTCACTCTGTGGACTATTTCTGAACACATTTACCTTTCTCATGCCAGTCATATTCTGGACATTGGACTTCAAACAATTTTGGCTCTGCAACTATGGTTTCATTCAACATGACTGACGTCTTCACTTTTTGGTTTGCTTTTTCATTTTCACACTGTTTAATTTCTTCATGTTTAGCTCAATAAATTCACAACTCAAAAACTCATAGACTGGTGTTGTATATCTCATCTCTATCAATGCATGTGTTTCCTTCCATAATACCTTTACAATGACAAAAATCAAATGTTTGTGTAAACATGGATAATTTGGAAGTAGGTGAAACATATACCGTTAAATCATCTCATGCAATGTTTATTCCATTTGACCGATAATTGTACACAATTTCGCTACCATGACAATCCATACTTGACACTAATACTCAGTGCCAGTTTTCACAATTCTATCCAGACCTTGTCAACATGGAAGAAGGGAATATCCAAAACAATCAGATTGAATAGGCAAATTATCATTGACTCGTGTCATTAGCTGGAGCCAGATCTTCTGGCTCCTATACGGAATCACACATAAATAACACCAATAGACAAAAACATGGCAGTACTACATTTGAGAGACACAGGATCATTCCCGATCCACTGTTACAGTATGGGGTGTAATGTCATAACCAAGTTTCATTGGTGTGCCACAACAAGCATGTCCTGCAATGGTGATACACATCACCAGTTACATACACTATACACATAATGATTTTTGCCAATGTGAAGGGAGATTAGCATGATTTCACTCCACTACCACATGTGGTTTGGGCTAATGGTGGCACACATATTGCCTTAGTGCCAACATGCGACAGAGGACAAGTCCAATGTAATCTTCAAATCTTTCATTCAATCACAATGCATGTTGCCTTGGTGCATGTTTTGTACACCCAAAGTCTGTGTCTGTCTTTCCCAGGATCAACCCATGCTCCCTTTGTACTTCGAAACAGCACCCTATACCTGCAAATGTCACAACTCTAAAATGTCCAAATGAAGACAATATGATGAAGGAACCTAAGAACTGATCAAAACAAAAGATTACCAATCAAACATAACATAATAAACACACATCAAAGCCCACGTTTGGATGATACAGTTTCACAAAATAATCAGAGATAAACGATGCAACTGAACACAATAGTAGATGATTCAAACTTTGATCAACATACACCTTTAGCCTGAATTACCCTGAACGTGCCCTTCCAAACAAATTACCACCACATATATCTCTCATCATTACATCAATAGTTGGTGTGATGGTAAAAGTGATAACAAGTAAAGATATACTTACATTCTTCAAAACAAGTTGTCAGTGACTTCTTGACGTAAGTCAGCTCCTTCTTCTTCTCCAATATCATCTTCATTTGGCATTTCAGGATCCATACTCATCGCTCTTCATGGTCTCCATCCTCTGCGATGTAAGGGATGTTCCATCACAGGGTGATATGTGGGGCATACAGCAGGCCACGGAGATTTTGCACACCTTATTGGGTGAGTAGATGAGGGCTCCACCAGTTTTGTCCAGACAACAATATCTTGCTTTTAGGAGCCTGAAAGCCCACTCTACTGGCAGCCATGTTCTACCATGGGCATCTTTGAAGCAGACTTCACCATGGCATTGTTGGATTCCTCAGCAGGGCCAACAACCGCAACTGCTGTTCTCTTTTAATAAATTTGCTCCCTCAGTTCAAGACACCTTTGCTTCAGGGATGAACGCAATCTCTATCTGGATGAAGGACAACTTCCTCCAGTTCAATGCCGGAAAGACAGAGCTTATGCTCTTCGGTGATGCCCCGTTGTGGTGGACGCCCGAGTGGTGTCCAGAAGATCTTGGCGCTCCCACCTAAGATTTGTGTAAAATATTTAGGGATCCGTCTTGACCAGGCTCTGACCTTAAAAGAGCATGTGACTGCCACAGTCGGTCCCTGCTTTCATGTATTGAGATTAATACGGAGAGTCTTTCCACTGCTCCCTGACTCGTCAAGTAGAACTCTTATGCAGGCGATGGCTTTGAGTCGCATTGATTATTGTAATGTGCTATTAATCTCGGTGAATGAGTTGTCTTTGCAGCGCTTGCAGGTGGTTCAAAATACCGCTACATGCCTTGTTTTGAACGCCACCCCTAGGACTCCATCCCTTCCTCTTCTCCGTCGACTCCACTGGCTGCCAGTTCACCAGCGGGTGCGGTTTAAGATCTGCTGCAGGGTGTATAAGTCGCTTTATAATTAAGGCCCCTCTTACCTTGCCAAAAAACTCACCAGATACTCCCTATTAGAACATGTCGACCTTGTAGGGGGTGACTCATTATAGTACACCATCTACACCTCCCCGCTTTTACTATTCTCAGCCAGGGAAGACAATAAAGTATTTTCTTTCCACTAGCCAGAGCTTTTTTAACCATCTCACACTTTCTTTTCACGATCCCACGCACTACACATACTCACCAATCACTGAATAAAGTGCTCCTGCGTCTACGCAAGTCGTAGCACGCCCCATCCTGCATAGGGGCGGGAAGACCCCAATGATGAAGCATGACACTGAATCAGGTTTCAGTGTGTGAGGGGTATTTTACAATTTTTTGAAACATTGCCCTTCCCACAAATTGAGAGAAGGAGCTCTGATCCTTTTGCACCATTTTTCACATATGACTAAACACTTCAAATAAAAATAGCAACACACACATGGGTAGATACTATGTAAACAGTAAACATGTACTGTGTTTTTACTGTATTTCACATGGAATATGTATTAAACATTCAAAAGTTTACTCTATTTCATACATCACAGAAGCTATTTGAGACCTAGTAAATGTAGCATAAAGGGTATTTAATTAGGGATACAGTTAGAGAGAATAATAGATGTTTGCATAATATCAGCAGGTATACAGTATTCACAAATGAGTATATTATTCTAGACACGCATGGGTTACTGTGGATATCCGTCTTAGGACGTTGATTGGTTGATGTCATCACATGACGAGTACAGATGTCATTACGTATGGGAGACCACGCTCCCGTATCATGTGAAGAGTGACTAAAGGATGATTGGCGGGTAGCAGGTTTGTAAATGAAGAAAACACGGAAGTACCATTTAGATGGCAAGACGTGAAGTTTGTTTGGCAGTTTAGCTGAAAAGCGAATGATGGCAACGCTTTGAAGTAAGTGGGAGCACGGGAGGTAGGAGGGTAGTGCAGCAATAAAAGGACCTTTTGGGATTAAATTGCGATAACGGTAGTAAGGAGGAGGGTTGGTATTCACTAAATCCCTTCTCAAGGTACCTCGGATTAAAAGAACAAGGTTAGGAGGAAAGGACTTTTCTCACCTTGCCCCGTCTTATTGGAATAAGCTTCCCATACAACTTCGACAATGCCCCGATTACCTTTGCTTTAGAAAGCGTCTTAAAACCTTTCTTTTCTAGCCATTGGTCCCTTAGCGTAGCCTACCGTGTCCTTTGCACTGGGATACCCTTCTGGGGGTGATTCAAGCGCATTATAAAAACTAATAATTTTAATAATAACCATGGTCAGTTCGGATAAGCTGAGTCTCCTAGATGGAAGACAAAAGAATGCCAAAAAATGTAACAAAATTTCAGATTAGTCAACCAGAAATTCCCCCCAAAATATTATGAAAAATTGTACTGACCAACAAGCCAGGCCCTCTCAGGTTCAGTTGTGTATGGAGTGATTTCCGTCGTACAAAGGAATAATGGGCAGAGCTGGGGAAACCCGCACAGATACTTGTGAAGTACAAATCCGGTATGCAGACAACTAGCACGTTGATTGAATGGAAGTGTTTCCAATTCCGGTAGACCCGTTCTCTGGCATGTGGTGGCACTAAGGCAATATGTTTGCCATAAATTGCTCCAACTACATGTGGTAGGCAACCCAAACTATAAAGTTCCCCTTCACATTGGCTAAATCCTGCTGCTGTGGAAAGTGAATGAAGCTGTTGATGTCTCATCATTGAATATATAAAATCTTGTAGCACACCAGTGAAAGTTTGTTGTGACATTCCACCAGATTCTGCCACAGTGTATTTGAAAGAACCTGTGGTTACAAATTATAGTACTGCCATGTGTGTGACAATTTGTATATTAGATGTGGGATTTCTGTTGTGAGGCTGAAGATTTGGCTCCAGCTGATGACATAAATCCAGTATACTTTGCCTATTCAATCTGAACTTGATTATATCCCTTTCCTGCATGGTGGCAAGGCCTGGAAATGGGAAGTGCGCCTGTGGCTGCCATCTACTCACCCTCCTAGGGTTCATATGTTTGCACTGGATAAACATTTGAGCATTTTTTCACAATTTCCACAGCAACATATTTTATAATTATCACTAAAGCCATGTAGTTCTACAACATGTTTATGGTAGTACTACATATCTTAATCAAACATTTGTTTTTTGTGCTGTATCCTGCACAAATGACATTTATGGCCTAAAAGAAATGTAAAATAAAAAAAGTTGTAAATAATACATTTCAAATGCATTATTTGCACAATATCTTTTTTTAAATGTTTCCCCCCAAAAATACCGTCAACGGAGATGTAAACAACACAGTGCAAATATCACATTTCAGCACTATTACACATTACCTATAAATGTTTTTTTTTAACAAAAGGAGTGTCCATCAAAGTTTGAATATGTGAACAAACTTGTCCTTATTTTGAGTGAGTGGTGGTGATGCACTTAACAGTCACAAACACACTATTTTGAACTTTTAAAATGATGGGTGCTTGATCTTGCTGATAGGACATTTGGAATCAGACGGTCGCAGTGGAAGTTGACCACATAGTGGGTGGTAAACTTCACAGCAGATGCAGCCTTAGGCTAATGATGGTGAAATTAATGTACGAAGGCCAATGGCCTTGTCCATCTCCATTGATGATGCCGTACGTCGTGTACATACACACAGCAGTTGGAAATAGTGCTCATGTGCCTCCTAACAGTAATGCCATCAAGATTACCCCCACTTAGGCTTCTATTTGGCACCTCTGGGAGCAACCATGTAAGCTTGGCAGGTGAGAGGGCCCCTGCCTTCATGCCAGAGGAGCTGGACAAAGGAGGTCCTTTCCCTATATGGCCAGCTATATGACACACCAGTGGAACAGGTACATGTTTGAAATGCATATGTGAATCTGTCTAACCGTTTTTTCCACTAACACAGGCTACAATGTCCCTTTGAGTTGCTGAGTGAAGTGTAGTGAGGGTGAGGGAACTGGTATGGAGGGCTCCAACTCAGCATCTTATTTGGAGGCCTCCCCAAGCAACCAGTCCCTAGTGCTTGTGAACCTTACTACTCATGTTACACCTGCAACCTTGCCCTCACCCAGAGTACCATCTTTACCCTCCCTCTTGCTCCCCCAGTTGGTCAACCCCGCTCCCCTAAAGGTTTGGTGGCCCCTTCACTCCAGGCACATCACCCCCTGCCCCTGTCCCCGGCTGCGCTAATTGAGGAGGCTTTTGAAATCCTCTGTAGGATTGCTGTAGGCCAGACTGCACTCCTGAATGCCAACCAGGGGAATAGTTGCCATGTGCAAAAAACACTAACTTACTTGGAAGGCATTCACAATGGTCTTGTCAAGGTCTGGCCTCCTCATTGACCACAGCCTTCCAACCATCCGAACCTTGTGCTCCACCTCCTGCCCCTGCCCCTTCCCCATCCCAGTTCCCTATTCCAACCTCTTTCTCAAGCACACTCACACATTGGTACACACCCACACCAACCCACACAAGCAGCAAACATACAAAATCAGGGACCACTAAAACACAGGTGCACAACCAAATATACAGACACTGCAGCCACCACCACACCCAGAAGCACAACCCCAACCACCAGCACATCCACAGCCACCGCAGCCACCACCCATCCACATGCAAAACCCCCATCACCAGCACAACAACAGAAACTGCAGCCACAACCACAAACACATGCATTACCCCACCAGCAGCACACCTAGAGACACCGCAGTCACCACTGCAGTCACCACCACACCCACATGCACTACAACCACACCCAGCACCTCCACAGCACACCCATCCACACATACAAACATACACATTAGAATTCAAACCCACAAAACGTGAATGCCCACATTCATACAAACAAGACACCTGTGACACCTATGCACCAAATGTGCATCACATACACCAGTCCCACAGGCACCTGCACCCTCAACAGACACATGCACATCAGACACTGCCAATCCCTCTACCTCCCAAACCCAACTCCCTGTCAAACACCCTACCTATTTTCCCACACAATATGTCCTCTTTACCCTTGCCCTAAGTGCTTCCACACCCCAACCCATCCCTTCTACATCCCAAACCATCCCTACCAAATGCAAATTGCAACCCACCACTTCCACATCCCAACCCACTCCTATCAAATGCAAATCTACCCCTTCCACATCACAACCCACCCCTTCTATATCCCAACTCACCCTACCAAATGCAAGAGAATCACTCACGAAACCATCCCAAACCCAATCCCCATTCACATGTAAGATCTTTGAGGTACCTGCTCTGCCCACTAAATGCCCCTTCCTGAGGACGTTCCAATTGGCAGTGAATTAGGAGGCAAGCTTTGTGCCACTGCACAACAGTACAAAATTTTGGAATGATGGACTGCCATTTGGCTTTAATATATTATTTTGAGAGCCTGATCACATTTCACCAAATTAGTCCTGGCATTAATTTTCCTTAGCAATTATTTGATTCCTAGCAATGTTTCTGAGTAAAATGTGAAGTACTTTTTTTCTTTAACATGATGGAAGGAAATACAACTGATTTTTTTAAATGTCTACTTTGTTAAGTGCATACACTGGTTAACATAGTATGTGATGGTCATTTGAATTTAAGTGCAGGCATTCATCATTGTAATGGCCACTTGCACCAACTAATTGATTTTACACATTTTATTTGGATGTGTTACTACATGGTGTGTTTGTATCACCATGGTTACTAATCAGTATGGAGAATTGTGCGACTATTGGAATTGGATACAGTACAGGACTTGCACTGGTCAAGGGAGAATGTTACATGGATGCATATGTTGAATGCTTCTATTTTGTGATTGACATTGATTTCACTGTTAAGTTCTAAGCTAAAGGTTACTTGTTTAGTGCAATTTCTGCATCATGTTAATTTGCACTTATCCCTATGTTGTGTATTGCATATCTTTTTATTGTGTTGGGATTTTTTAAATTTCTTTAAACACACCTGTATGGTGGACTTTTTTTTTTAATTTGGATATCCTTTTTTTGTGCAAGTGTCCATTTTTTTAGGGCAGCTTGCACAAAATGTATACATACAATGTGATCATACAGATGTGTTTCTTTATCCTCTTCTGTGCTTATGACGAGCCCAGCTCGTCAGGAGGCACAGTGGAGCTGTGCTCATGATGAGCTGGGCTCGTTATAACTGTCGGGCTCCACCCACGCACGATTGATTCCCCGCCTGTGCGGGAGAATCAATTAGTGGGCGGAGTCGTGACGAGCTCAGCTCGTCATGAGCACAGCTCCACTGTGCCTCATGATGAGCTGGGCTCGTCACGAGCACAGCGCCGCCGCCGCTGCCCCCCGCGCCACGGGGGAATTACCCCCGCGGCGAAGGGGCTAAATTTCTTAAACGTCAACATTACAGACATATGTATTGCACATTGTTATGTGACTGCTTTTAAGAGAGATTTATAAATGCACAAGTCCTGTGCAAATGATAACAGACAAGTCAATAGGTAACAGGTAGAAGTGGAGCTTACCGTCGATTGGGCCTACAACAATGTTGGTTTTGTTCGTCATCAAGCAGCAGGACTTGGAAGATCAGATCCATGGCAGAACAGGAAGTGTGACAGTGAGGAAAGGTGAGTTTCTGCCGTATATCCTTCCATTCTACCAACTCAAGTGTGGAGTTTTTACCACCATAGTCACGTTGACAGGAAGGCACATCGTAATTGGCCCGGCAAGGAAACTGAAGTTCCTGCCTCCGACAGCCGCTTTTGCCTATCCCGCCAACTACTTGGTTGAGATTTCCTGGTGGTGATGGTGGGACCGTGGAGGTCTTTTATATATGGACCTGCTAACATCTAAATAGGGTGGACGGACTCCCAAGCCGTGGGGTGGCAAGACTGCCAAAAAAGTTATGGAAGGACTCGATCTGCCAAGATCTAAATCAGACCCTAAAATTTTAATGAGCAACAACAAATGTGTGTGTAACATTTGGTGCCTTCTTGTTTAAACACCTTAGCTCAGTTAAAATATTTTTGTAACAGCGTTCTCCGTGATTGTCGTGGCATGGACTTTATCCTTCCATTCTTCCATGATAAGTCTCTCCCAAGTTGAAAATGAATTTAACATTGTCTGAATCCGCAAACATTTTTTTCTGTATCTAAATAATGTATGTTCGACTTTACTACAAAAAGTATGATAGATTCAACAGGCATATGTTGCAATCATAAGTGCATTAATACATCAAGCTTATAGTAAACACACCCACCATATGAATTTTCCTAGCAGATGGGTCACCTGGGAAAATAATCTATGGAGCACGTCCATAATGTATTTGAGCCCAATAAAACTTTCCACAAAGATTAAGTTAGGATGTCTTACTTTGAAATCTTGCCTCTTTAGACAACTGCTCTAACAGACCAGCTAATATTTGCTAGGGGCGTGTGCCAAACAAGATTTGTTTCCATTGGAGACACCCAGAGGTTGAAAATCCCAGACACACGCACAGTCATCTCTGTTCCTGTAGAAGACTTTTTAAAAATCTTTACCAGATACAAATCTTTGGCAGGCCCACTTTTTTTTCTTTTCCTTAAGGACTTCAAAACCTCAATTTGTATATTGCAGGTTAAATAAATATTCATTTTGATTAGTTATTTTTACTATTATAGAGCGTTTTGACCAATCTTCTGATTTATTTTATTATTTGGAATGGTAGTTGGAAATTCATTGTTTTCTGCTTTTTTTGTTGCCAAATTCTGTACATCACACCGTTTTAACGTTTACCGTTAAATAAAAATAAAAAAACATGAACAAATTAATAAGCTAAGGGCCTCCTTTATGACATTTTGGCATAGGGCAGCGCAGCAAGGTAACTTGCTGTGCTGCCCTATGCCAAAGTGAAAGGGCTGGAATGCACCATATTTAAGCAATAAAGTGCATTCCTGTCCTTTCTGCTTGTGCTGGTGTAGCACAAACATAGGCACCCTTACACCAGAGGGCAAGGGTGCCTTTGTTGCATGCAGGGTTGTTTTTGTGCAGGAAGGGACACCTTCTTGCACAACAACCAATCTTATGAGGCATGTTCCTCTTTCCCTGAGTGCTGCAGAATGCAGACTGCAGCATACAAGGAAAGAGGAAAAATTAAGGAGAAATTAGCATATCTCTCCTCGTTATGCCTCACCTCAGGAGGTGTACAGATTTGATCCTCCCCAGGATTACATCACTTTGTTAATCTGGGGCAGCGTCAAATTCCATGGGTGTTGCGTTGACCCACTACAACACACTTGGAATGCCTCCGGGGCACAGAGGAAAGTGAAGGACTGGTTTGTGCTGTGTAGCCTTACTCATGATTTATAAGGCAATTGTAACCAGGCAGAGTGGCTTGAAGTGGCTTCATAAATCTTTTTTAGATCTCTATATCATGCATTTACCACTTTATGTGGTGCAAAGGTGGTGCAGGGCTCTTATAAATAACGCCTAAGTGTATAATGATTTAAACTAGTTACGACTTAGCATCAAAATTGAAAAGGAAATGCAAAAATATTCGGATGCGTTTTCATAGAATACCTTGATATCATTTTGGCATTCACTCATTTCACGCATTTTGGTATGTCACACCACATTTCCTAACCCTTTATTTGTGCAACGTATCCAATGCTTAAACAATTCTAGTATTGTCACAACTGCAGAGGTTCCTTTCGTTTTATCAGTCTTTCTATTATTATATTGACACTGATTTAAAAATGGCCTTCCTTCTTTTAAAGAAATATATATATATTAGGACATTTTGCAGCATAGTTGATACGCTGCATTTCCAAAATACTTTCAACTAATAAATCCATTTAGTCAAATCTTGCAAACTCTCAAAAAGTCAAATGCTATTTCCTACTTCTTACAATCTTCTGATGATAGACATACAATCATTGAAATCAGCATATTTGTTAGACATATCTCTCTAATCATTTACAGCTATAATTGATTGATCAGTCTCCTAGCATAATACTCAACCTGCTACCCCTTGCTACCTGTTTCCTACTCTTCTTACAGTAAGATTAAATAAATCTGGTCCTAATATAAGTACGCCACCACATGGGTACAGATTTAGCTATTCACCAAGCTTTCCACGTTTAGGCCTGGAGAGCTGCACAAGCTGTAATTTACAAGACCAAGGGGGATTTTTGCAACTCAAAATGTTGGAGCGCAGTGTTATGCTAATATATGTAACGCTGCGCTGTGACATTTTTAAAATGCAGGGATGCGCCATATTTACAGAAATACGGCACACCCCTGTGTTTGCCCTAGTGCTGGTGCTTTAAAAGCTACCTAGCGTCAGCGCAGGCACCCTTGCGCCTTGTTGCAGTGGTGCCTGCGCTGCAGAGGCGATTTTGATGTGCAGGCAGGGAAACCTTCCTGCACATAGACAATCTTGAAAGGCGATTTGCTTTTTCTATAGTCTGCAGCACACATGGAAAGTGGAAAAAGCGGGGAGAAATTAATAATTTCTCCTTGTATCGCCTATCTAAGACCAGGTATTCCCTGGTCTTAATGTTTGGTGCTGCCCCAGCCTTGTAAATATGGGGCAGCATAAAAAGTGGGTGTTGTGATAGAATGCCCCCTGCAACACTCATGCAGGCCCCTTTCACACTTAGGGGCTGATTATGATGTCGGACGGAAAGCTTCCAACCTCTATTCGGAAGCTTTCCGACCGCAGTCGGAGACTTTCCAACCAACATGGTCGGTTTGTGGTCCGACCACCGAATTATGATGTCTGCGGTCAGAGCGGAACCGCATCGTAATCCCTTATGGACGGCGTTTCCGTCATCAGGATTGTGATCTCTATTTCTCACAGCCTTTCTGTGCTGTGGACCTGGACCCCCTTGCCTCTGTAGCCCAGAGTTGGTGGTCGAGGGGGACCTAGGGTGCCCCCTGTAAATCGATGCACTGTGTTGCAGGCACCATGGGGTGCCTGCCACAGGGTTTTACACACATGAGGAAATATGAATTTTTATGGTCAATTGTGTCCCCTATCTTAGACCCCAACGGCTCCGTGTACATGCTACAAGTACATGTATGTTCCCTCCACTTCAAGCTATGAAGACGCAAATACAATTGTGTCCAACGTTAACATGACCTCTTTCAGATCCGCCATGAATGGGTCAGATATTCCGTTCCTAAGTATGCCTTGCCACCATCTTTATATGGTATACTTTTCACGTTTTACAGCTCTGGCAAGGTAGGCCCTGAATTCTGCCATCGAGCTTTTTCCTGCTTCTGCCTCTGAATGCTCCAGCCTGGACCTGCATCTGTATCCATGACCTTTGTCTTACTTCCTGCGCGGCTAACGGTGCCTGACTCGGCCTGTTGCCTGCCAAGACTGTATTCAGCCTTCAAGTTATCTGCTCCGCTCCTCGAGAAATACATTCCTGTCTAGTAGTTTAGGTAAACATCCTTCCAGCTACAGAGCAAAGGGCCCGGCCTTACTGTCTCCGAGCAAGTAATTCATGACTTTCGTTTTGTGGTAAATATTTCATTACCGGTACTATTTTTTATGCGGTAAAGTCTAGTAAGAATAACTCAGTAAATATAAGAGGCAGAATCCGTGATATTAGAGGTTCTAAAAGGCTTTATTCCTTTACAAAGGGAATACAATTCGAATTGCAGGCTTCAAATTCCATCACCACGAGAGTTCAGGAAGGAAGGCGATACATTATTGACAGGTAATCACTTTTATAAGAAATGCATTATAGTGAAACAGATGCAGGAGGCGTAACAGTTGATAAGAGAGATAAAATATGCATACGTAACCAAAAAGGCGGACATATAGGCGTAACTTAGAAAACGTCATTATACATGATGTCACAAGTGGGTGGATCCATAAGAGAATCCTGCAATGTCAGCAGGAATATTTGGCAGAGATGCGTGCGCAGCCGCATGACGTGTGATTGACGTGCAACTAGAGGGTGAAGGGGACTTGACATTTAGCTCTACATGTGGAGACAGAAGTCTGAGGGGTCATGTCAACCTAATCCCAAATCATATCTAATATCTTATGTTTAAAGAACTGTATTATCCAAAAGGAAAGGTCTCTCGGACGGAATCTATTCTATACTGACTGTTAGTGCGTGTACGAGCGTCTAAGTGTCTACATGAGATGCGAGGGGGCAGGAATCTTCCATGGTAACAGGGGCTATGAATTACTTGCATGAGGACAGTGAGGCCTGGCCCTTAGCACGGTAGCTGGAAGAATGTTTACCTAAACTACTAGACAGGAATGCATCGGATGAGGAGCGAAGCAGATAATCTTGAAGGTGAAATACAGTTTTTGGCAGGCAACAGGCTGGATCAGGCACCGTTTAGCCGCGCAGGGAGTAGGACAAAGTTCATGGATACAGATGCAGGCTCGGACTGGAGCTTTCAGAGGCAGAAGGCAGGAAAAGGCTTGATGGCAGAATTCAGGGCCTACTCGCCTGAATCTGTAAAATGTGGAAAGTGAACCACATAAAGTCGGTGGCCTTTCATACTTAGGAACGGAATATCTGACCCATTCATGGCGGATCTGAAAGAGGACATGTTGACGGTGGACGCACATGTATTTACGTCTTCAAAACTGGAACTGGAGGGAACATACATGTACTTATAGCATGCACATGGAGCCGTTGGGGTCTACGATAGGGGACATAACTGATCACAAAATTCATATTTCCTCATTCCCTCCTTGTCCCCTACGGACCCTCAGGAGATATCGATCTTCATCAATCCATCGATCTGTTCATATAGCATCATTTGTTCTTCTTTCTTCTTCCGGGATCTTGAACGAAAACTTGGATGTGGGATACATGATGTGGCACACAGACCACAAATCGCTGGCCCACATTGTAGACATAAGCAGCAACTGAATAGTATGAGAAAGCCAATACCTAGGAAGGACAGGATCCTCCATCCCCAGGCTGACAACACGCCCCAGAACCAACCGGACCAAGTCCAGGTGCCTGGACTCTGGTGTATCTGGCTTATAATCTTATGAAGGCGGGTTATGGCTTTATATACTGACGGCGAATTTTCTGGTATGAAAATGCAGCAACTTGATCCGATGACCCTACAAGCTCCGCCCCTATCGGCCAGGATGACGTCAAGGACAAGACGATTTTGAAGCACAACAATCCGCATAGCAGACTGCTCTTCTGTTAAATTGCCTAGGCGGAAGTAGTCTCGTTCACTACTACTTCAAGGGTTCTAGTTAATCTACGTATCAGCTTACTATTAGTGACTGTACCTATATAGGGAAAGAAACCCTTATTGAAATCTGTGTATTGCTCCCATGCCGTTTCAGTGTAATCGACAATTGGGAGATCTCTCTGCTGTCTATTGTGTACTAAATGGGTATTTCTATAATAATCGGGAGGAGCTAGGAAAACAGGTGGCAGAAGGAATGCTATGTAACAGGTACCATCCCAATCTAGAGGTAGACGTATATATGCGGTCTGGCCACATATGAAGTAGGAATGACGGGAGGCTCTAAAGGTAGACTTGCCTTGATCATTGAATTTTATCACAGTGGTGCATTTACTATGGCCCATGTGTATGGAACCATTCTTTCTTACACATAATTCCCCTTTAACTGGGAATACTGACATGGCGGGCAAGATTGGTGTAGCTCCAGATTCAACGTTCAGGATCATGAGGTTAAGTGTAAAATTACCTAATCCATATACTTCATTTTCTAGATCAGTTCCTGTTCTTTGGGGAAGTCCCTCCTTGTTAGGGTAGCAGACTTTAAGCAAAACTAGGTTCAGGTTTCCCCATACCCAGTTGTCTTGATAAACTGCGGAATTTGAATCTAGGGAATTAATCAAACTAAACCATGCTCCACAGGAGCCATTGTGTGTGAACGGATATGGGAAGAGGGGCAAAACTCCCTTATAGTTCTGATAGGGAGGGAGTCGGCCACATATCCAACAATTGGTAACATTGCTGGTCTGATGGGAATGATGTAACATACTAATGAATGTATTGTTGCGCAGCGCAAATCTATAGGACAACTCATGCGGAGGTAATTCGCTAAAAGAATGTTCAGTAGTAACATTGTAAACACGTTTAGAAATAGGGTAATACATATGCAGCAGTATACTGGAAATGATGATCAGAAAACTTAAAAAAAACAAAATTAATAATGTTACTGTGCAGTGACTACGAAGTGATTTACAATACGCATGCTTTTTAAGCTGCATCTGTTGATTTCTTTCTCTATTCCGGTCTAGAGGATACATGTCAGAGACAAATTCAACCGATTCACCTTGGAGAGGACTTAAACAATCAAATTGTCTGACGTGCTAGACCTTAATTTCAGTTTATAAAGTTCCGTTTTTGTGGGTTCAACCAAGGGGAGCTTTGAGTCTGTCTGTGAGGAAATGCAGGGCTGAGTGTTCACACTGGAAGGTAGTCCATAAATTTTTTTGATATGACTCGAGTGCAACCACCCTTTACGTCCCTCGATCTTCACGGCTGTCCTTGTTGCTAGTAGAACAAGTTTTGGCGATTTCCACCTAGGCTCCAGTTGGGTCTTCCGGTCGAAATTTCGCACTAGGACCATATCACCTGGAACCACGTCATGGGGCTTCACCTCAGTGTTATCGGGAAAAGCTGCAGCTACCTGTGAACGACAAGATTGTAGTGCAGACATCAAGGAAGCCAGGTAATCTGTCAGCATATTACAGTCAACATCAGTGATTTTGCGAGGTATAGGCGTCCCCCACATATTTGGTGGTCTACCGAAGATCACCTCGTACGGGGATAGCCCTGTTCGAGAATGTGCTACCATTCTCATATAAAAGAGTGCAACTGGTAAGGCTACTATCCAATCGACACCTTTTTCTCTACATATTTTGGACAATCTAATTTTCAGAGTTTGATTATGGCGTTCCACGAGACCTGCTGCCTCGGGATGTCGGACACAGTGGAATTTCCATTGGTAGCCTAACAAAAGGGAAACATGTTTCATTAGTTCGGATGAGAATGGCTGGCCGTTATCTGAGTAGACAACACGTGGTAAACCGTACCGTGGGAAGAATTCTCGAACTAACTGTTTGGCAGTAGTCGGGGCAGTGTAATCTGAAACCGGGTAGGCTTCTGTCCAACGGGAAAGAGCACAGACAACTACGAGAACATATTTGAATCCTCGACATCGTTCCATCTGGATATAATCCATCTGGAGGACTTCAAAAGCATGATCGGGAGATTGAAATCCACCCTGCTCTACGGGGATGCTTTTACCTGGATTAAACTGACAACATATCATACAGGTACGTACTTTCTGTTTGGCTGCTGCTCGCAAGTGTTTATTGAACCAAATGTGTTGAATACTGTCTAGCATAGCTTTTTCTCCTAGATGCGCTGGACTATGTATTGTGTTAATGATGACTTGAACCATGGAGTCGGGAAGAAACCATATAGATTTTTCCTTCGTCATCCATCCTTGATCCGTTTGGATCCCTCCTAATTCAGTCCATTTCTTTATTTCTTCTGATGTAGCATGTGTCTGTATGTCAATTATATCAAGGGCGGGATCCTTAACTGCCATGCAATGTGTTGGTGTCGGAACTATTGTCTTTGTCGCGTCAGTTGTATGAGTCTGGTTCTGAGCAGTCTGTTTAGCTGTTCTGTCAGCTAGGTCATTACCCTGAGAAATGATATCGGTAACTTTTGTATGGGCTTTGCATTTCATAATCGATATTGCAGTAGGTAGATGAATCGCGTCCAATAGGGCTTGAATGAGGGGTCCGTGTTGGATGTAGGCACCGTGAGAAGTTAAATAACCTCTCTCTCGCCACAGTACGCCGAAGTCATGGACGACTCCAAATGCATAACGTGAATCTGTGTATATGTTGACTTTCTTATCTTTGGCTTGAATACAGGCTTGTGTCAGAGCGATGAGCTCTGCTGCTTGAGCTGACAAAGTGTTAATACAATTTGTTTCAATGACTTCAGTGTCTGTTGTGACTGCGTAAGCGGCCACTAACTCTCCTGTACTTGTTCTCATACATGAACCATCTACATACAATGTCAGGTCTGGATCTGATAAAGGGATATCTGTCAAGTCTTGTCGGGGTTTCGTCGTGATAGTAATGACTTCGACACAATCATGTGCCAATGGATCTGTTCCGCCTACTGGTAATAGTGTGGCAGGGTTTAACGTATTACAACGTCTGATTTCTATGTGTGGCTGAAACAATGTCAATTCGTAACCGGTGAGTCTCGCTATAGTCAAGTGTTGTGTTTGTGTGCGGTTCAAAAGAACCTCTACTGCGTGTGGTACTTGTACTGTCAATTGATGTCCTAATACTATGGCATCACTTTGTCTGATTGCTAAAGCTGTTGCTGCCACTGATTTCAGGCACGCAGGAAGAGCCTGAGCTACTGGATCTAATGTACTAGAGAAATAAGCACATGGTTTGTGTGATCCTGCTTGTTCCTGAGTGAGTACTGACAAAGCAGTACCTTCGCGTTCTGTAACAAAGAGTGTAAACTGTTTATTGTAACATGGTGTTGCTAAAACAGGTGCTTGGCATAAAGCTTTCTTTAAGCTTTCAAAGGCATGTGTATGTTCTTGAGTCCAAGGGAGGACAGTCGATGTGGCTGCCTCCTGTGTTGTCAACTGGATGAGGGGTTTTGCTAGAAATGCATATTGAGGGATCCACTGCCTACAGTATGAGGTGAGGCCTATAAAAGCCCGCACCTCCTTTTGTGTCTTGGGTGGTGGCATGTTAGCAATTAACTGGATGCGATCAGGTGTAAGCTGTCTTCCCTCCTTGGACAGCGAGTGCCCAAGGTAAACAACTCGCTGGACACAGAATTGCAGCTTAGAAGGGGACACCTTGTGCCCCTTGTCGGCCAGAAATTTTAAAACCGTCAGTGACGCTGTTTCACATTCATGTTCGCTTCGGGCGGTGATCAGCAGATCATCGACATATTGAAGCAAGGCAGTGTTAACTGGCATGTGGATACTGTCAAGTTCTCGTTTCAGTGCTTGGCTATAGATGCTGGGGCTTTCTGTAAATCCTTGAGGTGCGCGTGTGAATTTAAAACTTCGTCCATTTAAACTGAATCCGAACAGATATTGACTTTCCGGATCTATTGGGACGCTAAAGAAAGCATTCTTAAGATCAATTACAGTGAAGAACGTTGCTTCTGAGTCAATAGCAGTTAGTAATGAAGAGATATCTGGGACCACAGGGTATTGTGGTACAATACATTTATTTAGTTCGCGCAGATCAATAACCAATCGATATACTGGTGGTGCTTTTAGATCCGTTCTTTTAAGAATCGGAATTATTGGGGAATTGCATACATTGGAGTCGGTTTCTACAACCACTCCTTGTGCAATGAGCTCGTCAATGATTTGCAGCAAAGCCACAACAGCATCTGGTGGTAACTTGTATTGTCGCATTCGTGGTAGTACTACTCCTGTTTTCAGTGTGACTCGATATGGTGTAATGTTCATGCAACCAACATCAGTGGGGCCTTGTGCCCATAAATGTGTAGGTAAATTCTGCAACCGGTGCTCCATGTCTCTGGACACGTAGTGACCTTTAAAGTCACGTAGAAATAGTCGTACTCCTTCCGGAGAACAACATATTATAGCTCCTAGAGCTTTCAATGTTTTTATACCTAACAAGTTTTCTGGACATGATTTAGTAAGCAATAAATCTGTAGTACGTGTCAATGGACCAACCGTGAGTGGAAGAGGTTGTGTTACGTCATTAATTATAGGTTTTCCTGAGAATCCAAGGGAAATATTCTGTGAGCCTGAGAGGGGTGCCCCTGGAACTTCACTGCGTCGTATAGTTGTTCTGCTTGCCCCTGTATCAAGTAAAAACTTTCTGTCTTCCCCTAATAGTTCACTATGTACATAAGGTCCCTCTTGATCTACAGGAACCTCAATAAGGGGTAAGCCAACTTCCCTCTCTAGGCTATTTCATGTGTATCGCTGATAATCGGGATAATCTGCTTGTGCATACTGATACATCTGTTGCGTTGTCGCTTGTGTGGCAGCAATAGGCTGCGCTTGTGGTGGTGCTACGGTCTGTTGTGGAGCTGCCTGTTGCGGAGCTAGTTGTTGCGGAGCTGACCTAAGTTGTGCATGCTGAGGGATTTGTTGTTGATTCTGATTCTGTCTAGGTGGACGTGGTCTTTCCTGGGTTCTACCTGTGGCAATGTTATGTTTCAAGACTGGACAATCGTGTATATAATGACCTTGTTGTTTACAATAGTTACATGTCCCTTTAACTAGACCTGTTGAATCACCCATTTGATGACTATCAGCTGGAACTGACTGAGCAACAAGCATTTTCATTTTTGTATCTTTCATACGTCTTTGTTCATGTTCTTGTTCTTCTCTAATTCTATTGTGGTGATATTGTAACATCTGTAACATCTGTGACGGGGTATTACCTTGCCAGGTACTCTCAAATTTCAATACTCTATTCTTAACTTGCGGCAGGGAATTTTCAACTAATTTTGTCACAAACAGATGTGGATATGACTCGCTACTTGCTTTTATGCCACTGTTAATACCAAAACATTTTTCAAATCGGGAATAGAAATCACTAGTGTCTTCATCTTGCTTTTGTTTACAGGCTGAGATTGCACCCCAGTCCTCCTTTTTCGTAGTTAATAAACGTGGCAGTACCTGCACTAGTAATCCTGGTAGTGCTGTAGTCTTTTCCCCAAGCCCTGCTCCTGCAGCTCGGGCCTTTTCTTCGTTTTCTAATGCTGTCCAATCTATCTTTTGGTCTCCCACCTCCCATTCCTTTTCTTTGAGTTTCTCGTAAACACCGGCAGGCATTAACACTTTCAGTATTTTCATAATGTCGGGATAGGTATACTCTCCCATGAGTAACATGTCTTTTATCTCACGGTGGAAACCTGCTGGATCCTTGTCATGGCTGGGTACTACTTTCTTCATTTCTAATAATTCAATTTTTGTTATAGGCGTGTACACAAACACGCGTGTAAAGTTATTACCTTCACCTCTGATTGGGTGTACTTCGCGTAACGGGTTCTGTCTATCTATGTGATACATTTTTCTTCCCATAATGGGAACCGGAACGTGTTCTGGGCACACGAAAGTTATATACTGGTTTCGAAATTCTAGAATTTCTTTAATTAAATCAGTACCTGAACCTCTCCAGTTATTCGTGAGTAGTTCTGTCAATATGTCAGGTAAGGGTCCTGGATCGGAATGTTGGCCTTTATATAATATAAGGAGGTGTTGAATCATTTATATACTAGCTAAACGCTGTTCGTCTGGGGCAAGATTCAGAAACGTGTGTGCTAGTGCATCATCACTGTATTTGCTGGGACTGTCAGCCCATTGTACTGCTGACCTGGCTAATTCTTGTTCGTCCATGGAATCGAGCATATGGTACCCCCTTCGATCTCGGAGTGATTTATCAGCAGCTTGGAATAGGTGTTCGGGGGACCTTGTATTCAACATAGGGGTTTGAAAATGTCTGCTATATTCTGGACGTATCGGACGTATCGGATCATTAAAGCCTCTAGTATTATTATGGGGTCTTCCTCTACCTACGTAAGCTATCGTTTCTAATTGTTCTGATTCTTGCTCCTCCTCTTCCTCTGATTCAATTCTGTCTGCTTCTCGTCTTTCTTTATGTATTCGTTCTACTTCCTTACGGATCTTTCGATACATGGCGATTATACACGCCTGTTTATCATGTTTCTCGTCTGATATGTTCTGACCCCATTTGACAAGTTTTTGTATGGCATCATGATCTGCCCCAGGCCTGTCTTGGTTCCTAATTACGCAATTTATGAAAAAACGTAGTAGTTGTCTTTGGACATCCACTTTCTGGTATTCCATAGCTTCGTTAATACTTTCTGGACCTCGCCCTGTTTGGACAAAGCGATATATATTGTCTAGGTGTTCAACCATCCCTGGTATCGTCATTAAATACAATGTAGCTCGTCGTATACGTAGTGATGATATGAGCAATCTGTCCTGTTTACCTGGCACTGGATCGTATCTACAATCCACAAGCTGTTCTTTAAACATGTCGGATGTCGCTAGTTGGGGTGTACGCTGGAGTGCTAAATCTCTAAGAGTCTGTTTATTTCGCGGCGGTGTGGCAAACATGTCTGTCGTGCCTCCTGTAGCACCATCTGAAGTGCTGGGCAAGAAAGGATTCGTTGGACGTAAGATAGAAATCGTAGATGTGGGAAAAACAGTAGAAACGGACGGACCTGTGGGAACTTGTGTAGGAGTTTGTTGTTGCGGTGTTACAGACGGCAAGCGGTGTGTGTGGTATGGTATTAGCATACTCGGGAGCTACGTCATCTAAATAGGAGGAAAGGAAAACGTCCTTGGCTGTTTTGGGATGTGCTTTTATCGGGAGTAATGGAGGAGTCAAGTCGTTTGGTATTTCCGGGGTAGCCTTAGGTAACCCTTCGGCCAGAAGAGGATACATACCATTCATAAGAGTGTTTCTTTGTCTATCTACTTGTTCTAATTTTACTCGGGTACCTTCCTTAATTAATAGATTTTCTCGGGTTTTATTTGAATTCTCCCTACCTTTCTCTTCCTGTCTGAGCGCTTTTTCTGTACGTCTATATGATTCTTTACGCCATAATTCAATGGCATCTTTCTGTGACTGTCTGGCTTTCTTTTTCCATAATTCTTCTTCTACTCTCATGATGCAATCTGCATCCCAGGTCCCCGCTGCGGGCCATCTCTGACTTTCTGGCAAATCCTTGGTGTAGTCCACCCATAAATCAAGAAATAATACGGCATCTAGGCCATGCTTATGATACATAAAGTATCCTGGAGTGTCCCTAGGTGGAATGGGAACAGCTTCTTCGAGTACTCCTTTTCTGGTTTTGATCTGTCTTAATTTCGAAAAGAGCGGCATTTTTTAGATCTGGTTACTTAATCTTAAACACACTTAATACAAATAATTACAATAATGAACAGTCATTCACACCACAATGTATAGAACGTATTAAAACATTTAACATTTAACATTTAACGAATAATGATGACTAATAGGAAACTAATTACTGACATAATACTGACACTAGATAATACTTAATTATATGCAAGACATACTAGATATACTGCTAAACAGTATAGATACACTGCTAAAACAGTGCAGACCGGATTTGTGTACCCAAACCCGTCTTGACCGGCACAGACTATGTGCACGTTAAATGCCTCCCCGGCAATGGTACTCACCGGGTAGCTCGGAACGGAAGGCCTCGGAACTGAACTGAAACTGGACCGGACTGGACTCGACTCGACTGGACTCGGAACTTCGGAACCTGGTGGGCCTCTGTATACCTCGGATCTTGCTCTCTCAGCTAGGCTCTGGTCGGGATACTTCGCACTTCTCACCGCCTCGTCTGGGTGTTGATCGCAGCCTCAGTCGCCCCCGCTTGGCCGGAGGGAGATACAGGAAATCCTGCAGGAACGCGTTTATTTTGTCCGTTCAGCTGTGGCAGGAGACCGGGCCTGCAACGCACCTCCGGCGCGTGAGATGAGTAAGTGTCCCTGTTCGGGCGCCAATTTCTGTGGTAAATATTTCATTACCGGTACTATTTTTTATGCGGTAAAGTCTAGTAAGAATAACTCAGTAAATATAAGAGGCAGAATCCGTGGTATTAGAGGTTCTAAAAGGCTTTATTCCTTTACAAAGGGAATACAATTCGAATTGCAGGCTTCAAATTCCATCACCACGAGAGTTCAGGAAGGAAGGCGATACATTATTGACAGGTAATCACTTTTATAAGAAATGCATTATAGTGAAACAGATGCAGGAGGCGTAACAGTTGATAAGAGAGATAAAATATGCATACGTAACCAAAAAGGCGGACATATAGGCGTAACTTAGAAAACGTCATTATACATGATGTCACAAGTGGGTGGATCCATAAGAGAATCCTGCAATGTCAGCAGGAATATTTGGCAGAGATGCGTGCGCAGCCGCATGACGTGTGATTGACGTGCAACTAGAGGGTGAAGGGGACTTGACATTTAGCTCTACATGTGGAGACAGAAGTCTGAGGGGTCATGTCAACCTAATCCCAAATCATATCTAATATCTTATGTTTAAAGAACTGTATTATCCAAAAGGAAAGGTCTCTCGGACGGAATCTATTCTATACTGACTGTTAGTGCGTGTACGAGCGTCTAAGTGTCTACATGAGATGCGAGGGGGCAGGAATCTTCCATGGTAACAGGGGCTATGAATTACTTGCATGAGGACAGTGAGGCCTGGCCCTTAGCACGGTAGCTGGAAGAATGTTTACCTAAACTACTAGACAGGAATGCATCGGATGAGGAGCGAAGCAGATAATCTTGAAGGTGAAATACAGTTTTTGGCAGGCAACAGGCTGGATCAGGCACCGTTTAGCCGCGCAGGGAGTAGGACAAAGTTCATGGATACAGATGCAGGCTCGGACTGGAGCTTTCAGAGGCAGAAGGCAGGAAAAGGCTTGATGGCAGAATTCAGGGCCTACTCGCCTGAATCTGTAAAATGTGGAAAGTGAACCACATAAAGTCGGTGGCCTTTCATACTTAGGAACGGAATATCTGACCCATTCATGGCGGATCTGAAAGAGGACATGTTGACGGTGGACGCACATGTATTTGCGTCTTCAAAACTGGAACTGGAGGGAACATACATGTACTTATAGCATGCACATGGAGCCGTTGGGGTCTACGATAGGGGACATAACTGATCACAAAATTCATATTTCCTCAGTTTCCATGGTAGGCCCATGCCCCCTCGCATCTCATGTAGACACTTAGACGCTTGTACACGCACTAGCAGTCAGTATAGAATAGCCTCTGTCCGAGAGACCTTTCCTTCCAGATAATATAGTTCCTTAAACACAAGATATTAGATACGATTTGGGATTAGGTTGTCCTGACATCCCAGACTTCTGTCTCCTCATGTAGGGCTAAATGTCAAGTTCCCTTCACCCTCTAGTTACACGTCAATCACACGTCATGCGGCTGCGCGCGCATTTCTGCCATGTATTTCTGCTGACATTGCAGGATTCTCTTATGGATCCACCCACCTGTGACATCCTTTTAATGACGTTTCTAGTATACGCCTTTATGCACGCCTATTGTAACGCCTTTTTTATTACGTATGTGTATTCTTATCTTTCCTATCAGCTGTTACGCCTCCTGCATCTGTCTTTACTGTAATGCATTTACTATATATATTATAACCTGTCAATAATGTATTGCCGATCCCTTCCTGAACCTTCGTGGTGACGGAACCCGATTGCCTGGTTCGAACCATAATTCCTTTGTAAGGAATAAATTCCCTTTTATAACCTCAAATACCACGGATTCTGCCTCTTATTTTTACTGAGTTATTCTTATTGAATTTTACCGCATAAATTAAGTCTAGGTAATTTAAATTTACCACACACACACCCTTTTCTTTATAGGAGCCTGTATTACTGCCGGTTTCAGGTCGAAACAAAGGCTCCAATAAAGAAATGGGAGTATCCGACCAAACAGTGTTCGGTCGCATCGTAGTGAGCCGGTCAGAACCAACTACGGGAGGTCGGTCGATCCCGAGACTGAGACAGTATCAGTCGGAGGCAACTGCGACCGACATTGTAGTAAGCCCCTGAGTGAAGCGTGAAAGGTGGACATATTTACAAGGCAGCATTAAGCCACATTAAGTGGCTTAACAATGCTTTGTAAATAAGGAGAAACGTTACATTCTAGTGGTGATTTCCCCTTCTAAATATGGACCCTAGTCTTTTGAAAACTTTGTAAATCCTGTTTTATGCATAGGCGATGCCCGGTATGCCCGGTACAATTGGTACTGTCGAACAGCAGTGCCCTTGTGCAATGGCACATGTTTGATTCTATTTTTGTCTGCACCCGAAATACATTTTTTCCTTGTAAAGAAACACCCTACTCAAAACCTCCAAGCACTTTGGGAGTGTTCCGTTTCCCTTCCTAGCATAGAACGACATTTACTCCTGCCCTCGGTAGAAGCAAATCTCCAACCGTGTCCAGGGTAGGCTGTTAAAGGTGGCGAATGGTCACAGACAGACGTGTTTATGTGAGTTAAAAAACTTTGAAGAGTACCACGGTTTGACCCACCCCCCCTCCCCTTCATCCCTTCAATGTGATCAGTGGAATATTATGAAACCGTGATCTAACATTCAGAGGGAGCAAAATGATTTGCAAGCGCTCATTGGCTTTTTTCGAATACCTTACTCTAAATCGAATTCGAGCAATATGAACTGGTTGGAGGGGTCAGTCCAGGTTTTGCGGGCCGCTGGACTGGGAGCTGAGCCGTGAATGTGGGGACGACCGAGCGAGGAGCTCCGTTCCGTTCTCTGCTCCTCGCAGCCGTACCCGGCTGTTTCCATCCATTTCCAGCCGCTTCCAGCACTTGACTCCATTTCGCGGCCTCGCCCAGCCGTAGCCCGTTGCCCGTTGGGGGCCTGTTGGGTACCGATCGGATCTGGGCTTCCGACGCCATTCCGGCAGAGACTGCAGCCGGCAGTGAGCCGAGAAGAAGAGCTGAGAGCTGAGAGGGCTGGCCGCTCCCCCCGAGCAGCGTCATCGTGAGGCCAGTGAGGCAAGTGCCGCCGAAGACCGGAGGTGACTCGAACTGCTACTGGCCTTGTCCGTTTCTCAGGTAAAGCCCCGTGTGTGCGCGGATCCTCCCGCACTTGTCACTGTCTTGGGCGGAATACCTGCTGAGGGACTGCTTTGCTGGGAAGCGGGCTGCAGGGGACTGTCTTCATGCCATCACGGGCCGGCCAGACTGTTGTATCTGTTTTGGGGGCATTTTAAAAGTACCGCCCTGTAGCGGTTGAATCGGAACCATCTCCCCTTAGCTGTGGCCGCAGGCTGTACTGATCCGCTTCCGGGCTGGCAGCTTGCGGGACTGTGCAACAGGGTACTGTCCTCTCTGGGTCACGGGCCGGTGGGCGCACACCTTTTGTGAACGGAGGAACCACATTCCTTTCTTGCGCAACCGGCGGCCCCGTGGGGGAAGCCCCATTAAGAAGAACTGTGCAGGTGTCCCCTGAACTGAACTGAACAGAGACCCCAGTACTAGTGATACTGTTTGAAGCAGGAGGTTTTGTTTGGTGACTACTGGCGCACGGGATTGCGAGGACCAGCAGCCCGGTTCTTTCATCAGCTGTCTCCTCTTCCCTTTGTCTCCACCCCTGCCTACAGCTTGTAGGTTTTGTAGGTTTTGTCCCGCCCAATCCCTACGGGGTTTTTTACCACCTCTTCACCCGCTTTGCGGGACGGGCGAAGCCAAGGGCGTGCCCGTTTTAGCCCGTTCGAGACCGAGAAAGATCGGACCGGGCCATCCCTTTTTCGCTTGCTGCAAATACGCTTTCCACATCTGCACAGTCTAAGACACAAGTGAGTGGAAACTCCCCACTAGCATTACTATGGCTTGCAATTTGAGGAGTAAGACTTCAGCTGATAGAGCCCAACTAACAGGAACTCTGGATAATTTCATTATTAGGGCCAACTCAGTGATTGATCAGGGGATAACCCTTATGGAGAGACGAGTGTCGCAAGATCTTGTGATGGCTAAACGCTCTTCAATGGGTCATTTCGCCACTGCGCGTACACCGGAGCGCGACGGCTGTAGTAATTTGTCTTCTGTCGAGGCACTTGTCCAACCTCCTCTTTCCTCACAAGACAATGAGTCTATAGCATCAATCTCGAACTCTAAGACAACGGAACCCTCAATGGATAATGACCGCTCTATTTTGGCTAACCCCACGGAGAACCTAGGAACTTGGAATCCTAGGGAGAGACTTACAGGTGCCAAGCCAACATCTAAGAAGAAGCATACAGCCACTGATTCATCTCGTACTAGGAAGTTGAATTTGGCCAAAGGACCAGGTGCTAGGGTTGCAACACCATCCATCAATGGATGCAATGTACCTAGTGTTCCAACTAAGCATGGCCCGCCAGCATCAAATGTATTGAGCTTAGGGCCGAAGGAGACAAATGTCGCCCAGCTTCCTAGTGGAATACCAATGTCTGAGGATCTCTTGTTTACAAAACTGGGCGCTTTATGGAGATCTACACTTGGTCCATTAGAAGAAAGACTTGGCCGAATTGAGTGTCAGCTTTTCCAACTAGAATCCGCCTTAAGTGATACTCAGGTCGGCACAAAGTCAAAGTCAATTGGCCCGAGAATCGATAACTCTGTAACCAACCCTGTGCCTGAAGGAGTCAGATTAGATCATACTCAGCCCCAATTAGAGCAGCCCTCCTCAAATGCCAACAAAGTCCAATTTCCAATAAGGGCCGATTCCACGCTCCCAGTACCTCAGAACTTAGTTAGGCAGCTACCGGCTCCGGTGGAATCTCAGGGGGTTAATATAATTGATCTACCGCCAGAAACCAGTCCATATCTGGTTGCACTGGAGGCGATCCCTGAGATAACAAATCCAACCCAGGAATCCTGTGCATCACTAAAAAATAAAGTAACACATTGGCTCAATATTAATAGACCATTACCGCATCTTATTTCTAGTGAAATTTTGATGGTACGTAGGGTTCCCTGGGTGGGCCGCAGCCCAAAAACCATCACAGGTGACTGTGTGCTGATTAATTTCAGGGATCCCCGTACAGTGGAGCACATTTGCAGCTGGAGTCACAATATTAGTGGGTCAACTATCCATTCTCTCCCCCTGTCATTTTTCTACCCTGTATCGCCGGATTGTGGAGGTGGATGGCCTTGGGTAACACATCCGGGTAGAGGAAGGCCAGTGAGGGGTCGGCAAGGGCATTTAGTCGACCAGTATAATGTACCCACACATAACCGGTTTAGTGGCTTGGAATTGGTGGATTGACTACGGTACACTAAGTTGAACACCTCCTGTTCTATCTCTCGTAGGAGTTCTTCAAATTCAACTGGAAAGTCAGAGCTTTTTAGCACCGGATCATCAACCATTTCCAAGGATCCTGCTCCCCAACTGCAGGCCCCTAACATGTTACTTGCTCCTGAGGCTCCAAGAAGCAAAGAGTTGTACCTCACACCACAGACCCTAGAATCGAGCATTTTGAGAGAAGTACATATGGGCAGCACTGCATCCGGTAGTGACGCAACTGGCAGAGACCAAATTGCTAACAATGTTACTCCCTTGAAGCTCCTAAAAATTTTATCATGGAATGTGGCAGGCCTGACGAATAAATTACACTGCATGGAGTGGGGGGACCTGGTGGACCAACACGATATCTGTCTTTTTCAGGAGACTTGGGCCAGGGAAGAACATTTTAGAGCGGGATTTGCCACTTACTTCATTCCTGCCAGGTGGGGAGGCAAAGGTAGACCTTCGGGCGGTCTTATTTTATTTGGGTTGTTCTTCATCTAGGCTGTATGGTGGAGAACCTGCTCACTCATTCTGATGATGTTAAATGTATTACTATTAAATGGCTCAATTCCGTCAAGTTAGCCATCGTGAACATATACTTATGCCCTGTAAGCTTGGCCACATAGTCCCCTACTATAGATGTACTATCCAACTTTCTTAGTTCATTGTTAGGCGACTCTCACCTTTTGGTAGCTGGTGATGTGAACTGCCACTATGAGCCCCTCTTGGGAAACAATGAAGGGGCCCTTATGGGAGAGGATGACTATTGGGCTAGTCCACCTTGCCAATCCCCCCGCCCAAAAATATGGTCCCCATTGGCGACTCAGATCTTCTCTCTTACTTTAAATAATTCTTTAAGGTCTTGCAACGGGCGTACACCGTCCGATATTCCGTCGATTTGCACCTTTAATAAGAGGGGCCAAGAATCTCGCTTGGACTATATTATGGTCGAAACAAGGTTGTGGCATAGAGTGGTTGACTTCAGGGTAATCCAAAGGACAGATAGTGATCATAATGCGTTATGCTTGGAAATGAAACCCCTAGGCCCATCTGAAATTTTAAGGTCGGTCCTGAACGACCCAGATGAAGGGCTGTTGCTCTCCAATAACAGACGTAGGGTACAATGGGGGAATCTATTGCAATCACATGATGATCTAGGCAAACTATATGACACTGTCCTCCCTAGCTTAATGGAGGTGGAGGCTCTAATTACTAAAGTCCCTAACCCAGATGTTAATGAAAACCTAAGGTCTATTCATTTGGCCCTAGTCTCTAATTTAGCCGAAGTCCTTAATCCCCTGGCTCCGTCTAAGAAGAAAAGAACTCCAGCTGCGTCCTGGTACAACTCTACTTGTAGGAAGGCTAAGTCGCAGCTGATTATGGCAGGCAAATCTGCAACATGCAAAACCCAAGTTAGGGATCGGCGACTGCATTATAAGGTGGTAATGGCCAATGCAAGGAAAGACTGGGCCTTGCACAGGTGGGCTAATTTAACTGCTACTCTTGAAGCTAGGTACGCCCGTAGATTCTGGTCACTAGTTAGTACTGGCTCGGGGGAACTCAGACCGGCGATAGAACCTAATATTGCTTCAACGGTATGGGATGCACATTTTGAAGCTTTATATTCAGATAATCAGCCAAAGGATGTTACGTTGGTACCCTTGGCTTTACCCACTTGTCCGGAGGTATTAGAATTCTCCCTGGAGGAGGTAACTTGCGTGATTCGCAAACTTGCTGTGGGTAAAGCACCGGGGCTGGACAAACTCCCGGGGGACTTATTTAGGCCCCAACCAGGGATTTGGGGACCCTACTTTGTCATCCTCTTCAATGCAATCCTTAGAGGTATGCAAGTCCCTGATACTTGGCTGGCAGCAGAGATTGTCCCGATTTTCAAGAAGGGCTCTCCTCTGCTCCCAGTCAATTATAGGCCTATTAGCCTCATAGATGTCCCGCAAAAAATGTTCGCGCGGTTGGTTCTGGATCGTCTGATGGTGTGGATAGAGGAAAATGATATTCTAACTCCTCTTCAAGCAGGCTTCAGGAGGAACACATCCACCATGGACCCGATCTTTCGCCTGATATTACTATACTGGAAAACGGCAAAGATCGAGGGTCTCAGTCTCTACATGGTGTTTGTGGACCTCGGTCCGCATTTGACCTAGTCCATCGGGCAAACTTTGGGGGGTCCTCAATAATCTTGGTGTTCCGCAACAAATCCTGCAGGTACTGATGAGATTACACGAGGGGAACTTTGCCAGTGTTAGAAGTGGTAGGAACGGGGCATTGTCTTCAAGGTTTCCGGTTGGTAGGGGTGTGAGACAGGGTTGCGTCTTGGCACCAACCCTGTTCTCCCTCTTTGTCAATGGTGTAATTGCTCATTTGGAAATTGTACCAAATAATGATGCCCCAAGGTTGGCAGGTAGGAGGGTTCCGGTGATTATGTTCGCCGATGATACCCTCCTTCTTTCTAAGTCCCCCATGGGAATCCAACGTATACTGAATGGCTTTGAAGATTTTTGTCGAATCCGTGGTCTGGATATAAATGTCCATAAAACATAATTTATGATATTTAATCCTCCGTCTTCCACTCGCGCCAGTCCGACCCTGGGGAGTGAAAGGCTGGAAAGGGTCAAAACATTTCAATATTTGGGGGTTACTCTTGAAGAGAACCTTTGCTGGGGTCCGCAACAGGTCAAATCACAACTGAAACTGTCACAGCTGACGGGGGGTATCCTTAAGGTTTCAAACCTGTCGTCATACAAGCCAGTGAGTCCAGCCCTGGAGATTTACAAGACCCAAGCAAGGGCTGCAGCCCTCTATGTTGGGGAGCTGTGGGGGCATCTAAGTGGCTCAGCCATCGCGAAAATAGAATCTAAATTTATAAGGCAGCTGCTGTTACTCCCTCAGGGCACTCTGCTTCTCCCCCTTAGGCTGGATCTTGGATTAGGTCCAATAGAAGATGAGCTAGCACTCAAACGTTTAAGGTTCTGGCGCAGGCTATGGGCAACACCAGATCTGTTGCACTATAGGCAAGAGCTCAAGCAGATATTGACCTATAGCAGCTCTGGGAAAATTCCCTGGCTGGCCTTTATTAAACATGAATTCTTGAGATTGGGACTAGCGCCCTTATGGGATAACCCGGAAAGTTCTTGCTCCCAAGTCTCTAGCAAGTTGCTCACCAGGATTTTAAAGGAAAAACATTTGAATTCTACATTCCATGCTTCCAACACTGGTACTCTGACTAAATCATTTTTAATTGTCAAAAATGTTTACTTTTTTGAGAACTTCATGGATATTGTTTTACCGCTCCAGGCAAGGAAACTTTTCTTGCAATGGAGATACGGCACTCTAGCTTTAAAAGCTTTTACCAGCAAATGGCCAGTTACAGCAAACAAGCTCTGCCTCGGGTGCAGTTGTGATGTAGAGGATAAAGTTCACGTTCTTTTTTTCTGTCCTGCATACACTAAATCCAGGAGGCATTGGCTGGTACCTCTCTGCAAAAACCGCGGTTTTAAAAACTGCTTACCTGCTTTTAGAATTCTTAAGTCTGACTCGTCAAGTTGTATTGTTTTTGCACTTTCCAAGTTCTTACTAGCTATGTGGACGAAGCGGCGCCAATTAATTGACACTGAATGCTAACGACTTAATACACTGACTTCTTTTCCTTTAAAAAAGATGCTTAATGATTTTATGAAATTGATTTTTAAAAATGTAAATGATTTATTAATCATGTTTTATTAAGTTTTATCCTGTACTCTTTTATGGCCAACATGGCCGAAATAAAGAACTTTTGATTGAATATGAACTGGTATATAGGTTTGAAGTTTAAAGTGCAATTAACTTTCGGATTTGATTAAAACCAGTTAAATGTGCAATAATGGTGCCGAAATATTTGATAGATAAGTATTCCTCAAGTTTTGTGAACGGTTGTTCATACATCTTGCATTGTGTATCTATACCTTGCAAACATTATGCGCACAAAAAGTATGGTTTACAAGTGTACTTGTGAATCAAGCATAATATAGTCATACTCAGGCTAACGGTTTCTGGGCATTTGGCTGGCTTACACTTCAAAATATACTTGTACATCACAACCTTGTGTTTTTGCTTCTTGTTGTAGCCTTTTAAAGCCATTAAGTGCTTTATTTTTCTATGTTTGGCTCACATCGAAGGTTCAGTGTCACCAGAAGCCCCAAATGATGAATCGACCGCACCTAATGGTAAACGCATATACTATTCTAGATAGACATACTCAGGGCCACTTTAGAGATCTGCATCAACTTGGTCTCTTACCCGACCTTCCTTCATGAACAATCAACAGGATGGGCTCAGAATATGCCTTTGTTGGCTGATGGTTGCTTGGGTTGCATAATGATTTGTGACATTCACAAGATGGCCGCTTTAAAGAGCACTTCTAAAACATAAACTCAGACTCCTCCAGACCTGGTGATAATGGTCCCATACGAATTAAACGAGACATTTTGCATCGGTCTACTACAGCACAGATGCTGGGTATCAACAAAAGCAAAGCAAGCTTAAACACCACCAGAATCGTAGCACATACTGCACGGACAGAGGAAAGAACTTAGGGAATGACCAAATGTCAGACTACTATCCGTCTACATTACTGATTATGCATTTTATTTTTTGTGCACCACCAAAGAACTCAGATTCATATCGCTGGTCGGTTATGTATTTTAATCAGTGATTGTTTTGTGTATTGTCCTTAGCATAGTGGAATGATGTGTGATCTGTTGCCCACGCCATGCCCCATAGATGTACCTGCTGGAGGTAGTTCTCATCCAGCTTCTTTGGGTGTAATTGCAAGGACATATGCAATCTGCCCAAGTTTGTTGTTGGTACTGTTGGTCTCCTGGTTGCATGAGATTAGAACAACACTTGCACATCACCATGGGCCTCATGTAGGTAGCCAAATACCGGTCGGTAACGGCCGATTTTCGGTAAATATGCCGTTACCGACCGGTATTCAGACAAGTGAGATGTAGGAGTCCAAAAACCACTTTTCGGTAAATATGAGGCGGTAAATACCGATTCATATTTACCAAATTCCAAAATACCGAATCAGAGTTACCGAATACATAATTAACGAATCGGTAAATATGAAGTGGTAAATATGAAGTGGTAAAAATTAAAATGACATGTAGGAGCACTCGGTAATTAAGAAATCCAAGAAAATCGGTAAATAAGAGTCGGTAATTAACACGGATTGAAAGCAGGTGGTAACCATCAACAGTGCAGATAAGCAATCCCAAAATGCAACAGCGTGGACAACATGCCCGCTATGTACGTCATTGCAAGGCGCCCACATCCACAGGCAGCAGGACTGAGGGTTTGGCGACGGGAGGAACGCATCTACAGACAGTGCATCACACTATTCCAGCTGACTGATGCAGAGATACATGAGAGGTACAGGCTACACCCCGAAAACATCATGGCCTTACTCAGGGACCTGCACCCACTCCTGGACCAGCCAATAAGAAGGGCGCACGCCATACCCCCACATGTGCAGGTGCTCTGCAGCCCACATCTGTTGGCATCCGGAAGTTGTCAGGTGGTGACAGCTGCGGTGGGTGGTGTATCCCAGAGTTGCCTGTCCCGTTCCGTCAGGAATTTCCTGGATGCCATGATGCAGAGAATGCACCACTACATCAGCTTCCACAACACACAGGCTGCACTGCAGTAAACAAAAACAGACATTTCTCACATGGCACAGTTCCCCCATTTCATTGGCTGCATTGATGGTACACACATCCCAATCTGTCCACCAGCTGACACAGAGCAAATCTAAAGGATCTGGAAGTCCACCCACTCCATCAATGTGCATACCGAATTGAATGATTTTGTGAATGGTCCTGTGGGTGGCACAACCAAAAGGTGGGCGTATGCTATTTACAACGAAGTCTGCAAGTTGTCGCACAGTGAGGCGGCTTCCAGATTGAGAGCTATTGACCAAGCAAACAAGGAGAAGGCTTTAGCCGTTATAGATAATAGCTTCAGCACTCTCTCTTCTAGGATTCATACATGAGACAATAGGCACATGCAAGTACACGGCGCATGCAATGTACAAGCCCCGAATTTGGCGTGCGTCCTACGAGGTATCCCAGTGCCTGTGATTACACCTCCTTTCACTCTGCTTGCAAACGGTATTTATTTAATGTTGAATAATGAAGCTTGCTGCGGGATGTGAGTGGGAATCCCGTACATAACTGTCTCGCATAAAGTTGTCTGCTGCAATACTGTTCTTCTTCCACCCCCGCATGTGCGGCTGGATGTTTCCATCTGGCCTTCGATTCCAACCTTGAAAGCAGAGTTCAACAAGTTGAGCAGAATAGAGCGCTATTGTCCCACAAAGAGGTGCCTTTGACTTCCTCTCGTGAAACATTTGTCCTTCACGTTGCTAATACGCGCACTGAGGTACAGGCGCCTCTGAATACTGACCTCCCCCTGCATTTCGGCTCTTTGATCCAAACTATTTTCAATGCCTCGTCCACGACCGGCCTGGCTCATTTTTTTACACATGTGGGCTCGGGTCTCGTGACCTCTTTCCAACCTATTTTTGGTGTAATTCCGGCATTTGTTCATTCACTGTTCTCGAGCATCTGTGGAGGTGTCCCGCTGCTCCTGGCGCTAGTGGCAGGTGTGCTGCTTTTCCTTTTCATACTCCGGAATGGCTGCTCCTTCTGTGCCACACGAGCACCTGTCCCGTCTGCATCTTCTTCGTGATAGGATGCTTGACTTTTATGGTACTCTGCCATTGGCGACTTTGAGCCTGGCTTATGGATTATCCTTCAGGTATTCCTACTTCACCTGCGTACAACCTGTATTGCACTGCCTGGATTGTCCCTTTCAATGGCCTCTGGATTTGTGCTTGACCAACATGGTGTCTCCGGTGCCGGATTTCGATCGACTGATGAGGCCCTTAGTGTCTCACGAGTTGTCCTGTTCTGGTGTCCGGATCATGGCGTGTGGTGCGGCGCATGGTATCCTGGGTAATTGGGACATCTCAGCGGCAGCCTACGACTTCTTGTCCATGAGCTATTTGGAGGAACATTCCGGGTGCCCTCTGATTGTGCTAGAGGCTCCGTTGGTTGGAGAACACGTATGTTGCTTTTCTTTACTTAATTGGATGGCTGAGACTTTTAGTGGCCCTGCAAACGATTTTTTGTTGGAAGCCGTGGCCACATATGCTGCCTATACATTCATGGATTAACTGGATTGTCGTCCATTGCGCCTGTGCTACTGGACAGCACCCTGGCGCAACATTTATTTCTTTTATTTCTCTTTTTTCTCTTCCTGATGGTCGGCTTGAGTTTTTTACTATACTTGCATTGTGTTATTTGGAATTTTATGCTGCAATTAATTGGACTTTAGGACTTTGGCGCTGCATTGGTTACGCCTTGTTCTGCTCTGACGATACTGAACTCTGCGTTCTCTCTTTTCTTGCCTATCAAATATTGCTTCGCTCAAGGGGGCGTGTAGTGAGTTCTCCCTGAATACGTACATACATTGTTCAGTTAGCATGACCACGTTGAATGTTATGTAGCCATCTTTTTGTCTTTGCACACGACACTGCGTTTACATGTTCTTTCTTGAATAAACTGCTGACTCGAGACTTCCTTCAGACGAGTGCATTCTGTTGTTCCCATCCCAAGCTCTGCGCAGCGACCTTGGTCTGTACATGCTGTGACACACAGTCTGGAATTTTACACAATGCATGTTTTCCACTCTAGGTTGTTCGACCCACTATTTAGCCATGACACACGCGCAGCTGCAAATACCTGACAGTTGGTGCTTTTCATATCACAGACATCATGTTTATTATTCAGACCGAAGACGAGCCTTCCTGCGAGACGGCTCCTGATGCTCCTGTGATGTGATTTCACTGAGCTGATTTTTGAGGTATGGGGTCCCCTATTCAAGCCTAAGAGACCTTCTATTATAACATAATTATGATATTAGCTACTTAGTTAAGGGAAGGTGGTAGTATCCTCGGTATTTTCCGAATCGCTAAATACCACCTCGGTATTTACCGATTCGGTAAATACCACCTCGGTATTTACCGATTCGGTGAATTCCGATTCGTGATTACCGAATGTTACCGAATCGGTAACTGTTACCGAATTTTTACCTACATATAACTTAACGATTCTAATTTAACGATTCGGTACGGCTCGGTATTTAAGAAACGGTAAAATTTATTTACCTACATGAGGCCCCATATGTTTTAGTAAGTCACTTTAGAGGCCTTGTGTTCATCATTAAAGTCCTAACATTTCGGTTGCAGTTAGCCTTCTGCTCTATCATGCCAGAAATAGTTATGGTGTTTATCTGTGGGGTTTGCATGCACTTGGAAGGAGTGTGCTGGACCATAAGGAAAATTCTCAGTTTTCCATTTTCATATTTTTTTTAAAGCTAAATACAGACTGAAAATCATCTATGTATCTGCCTGCAATCATTCGTGAGTAAGGAAGCACTGAAAATACGTTTTATTTTGATCTTTGATGCTGTCACTCATGACTGCTATGCCAATAATTGTGCAGATTGACACAAATGAGAATTACAAATGGACACGTTTTCCTAATGAAGCAATAAACTGTTGCAGTAGTGCATGTTTGTTCTGAAATTCTACTGAGGTTTGATAGTTTCCACCCCAGTGGTGTAAGGAAACTTGAGGTGGCCCCCCTGCAAAGCACATGGAGGCCCCACCGGTGGCCCGGCCCACCACCTACCACTTTGTCCTACCATCCAGAAATCTAGTATATTATGATTTGAAACCTCCAACATTTAAATGAAATGCCTCTATATTATCTTTCTAAGTTCTAATGAGAGAGTGGGAAACACTCTTAAAATACAGCCTACGCCATTTGTAACAATACTGTCAAAAGCAGATTATTTAACTGAGGCAGCAAACAGAACAATACCAAGGAGTCATCCTATTGTCTGAGGAAAACTATGAAGGGTCTGAAATAGAATTGACATTAATGGACAATAACTTGAAACTTTGAAAGACAAACCCAAACCTGCAATTCCATAAAAACTTGACTGACAATATACATGAGAAGTACACAAGATATAACTCGGTATTGTACAAAAGTCAAGAGAAATAGACTGGCATTTTTCTCTTTGCAACCCTACTTTATATTCCTTATCATTAAATGCATTCTCACTGTCTCACTACAGCAGTAAATGTAAATTTCAAATGTAAGGAATAGACAGAGTGGGGGACCAGGGGGTACTGGAACCAGAAAAAAACGAAGCCTCTGTAACCAGTTTACAAAGTTATGTAAATATGCAAATGGTCTCTGGCCTCGAGGAAGTTGCCTTCAACCCCCTTGCTTCTGGGCCAGGAAGCTCAGGTCACCTGCATCCACCGCACACGGCACGCACCATTTTATTTATGACGTAGGACTGTTATGAGGCAACTCACTGCTGCAACCAACTCTGGCGAGAGAGTGTGGTGCTGCCTGTGTTCGCTATAGCGCTGTTGGGGCCCCTGGAGACTGGAAAACGGGGGCTGTTGGGGGCATAGCTGCCAGGGTTTCAGATTGCCATGTGTGACTGTTGTTTATGTATGTTTCATCCCCTGTCAGTAATCTCTGACATACACAGATAATTCATTTTTCAAATAAAAACTTTATGGACTTAATTGAAATGTGAAACTGAGTTTTCTTTGCCAGGATGCAGTCACAGGAGCAATGTTAGTTTTTGCAGGCCCCTCTGTCAGAATACAGGGAATATATTGGGACCTCATTTTCACTGCAACACTGAGAACCTTCACATTTCACCACAGTCCCAGCTCTGATTGGGTGTAACAGTTGCTCCCCTGGTGGCCAAAGGCGGAGTCTTTTCCTTCTCAAGTAAGATGGCCACCACGTCTTTCACTCTCTCAACAAAGATGATTCCCATTTCACCTCTCTAGAGAATGGGTGTAGTCAAAAAATCTTTAATTCATGGAACCATGCTACAAATTCTCCCTTCTTACTCAATCAATGTGTTGTCAATACCAAAATCCAAGATCTGGCAGTTGCAAGGTCTCGAAGTTCACTCAAAGGGAGAGGATAGTCAGCATACATTTCTCACCAGTGTTTCAAGGGTCATCGTACAGCACCAACGTGTTTTACACAAGTCCTCACAGCGCACACAACATAGAACCACCACAGCCTACATAGTCTACTGTAGACGACCCACTGTGCAGATTAATTAAAGACTGACTACGTTCTGTGAACTGAATCATCTGATGCAATAACTACATCTTTCTAAGTATCAGTAAAATACGTCATTCCAAATCTTCCTTTCGGACACGAGTTCCTCAACCTAAACCATTCTTCAAATAATATATTTTACAGCCTAGTAATAAATGGGAGCACTGTGCTTCAATCATCAGTCAAATTACTGCTAAAACGAATCCAGGTGTACCGATGCCATTAGATGAGAAATGACCACCTCGTCAATTTATGCCAGATCACCAATGAAGGACAAGACGTCACCAGACAATCTTCGTGAGGCACACCGAGGGGGGCCAGGAACAGTTCACAGAAAGGCCCCACACTTTTCACCACAGGAAATATCTTCATCCAGAAGCAGCTTCATTAAACAACGGCTGAACCTACAAATGAGCACACAATGTCCTACCGACCCTGGGCCGGGGCAGGGCTGAGAGCGCCAGACGAGGCTGTCCAGTCTACTGGAGAATGACTCCATGCACCTCAGTACGTCACTAGTGTAGCTACTAAAAAACACAGGGCGCATCCCTCTGTGGAAGCCCCTACTGTGTGAGCTACCACTGTAGGTAAGGTCCTGTCTTCATAGTAGCCCCAGAAACAGCTGACCCCCGCTGAATGAGCAGAGAAGAGGGACTGGCTGAGTGCTCCGGACTGGCCTCTTGAGTAAGGTGAACTGGCAACCCCACTGTAATGTTCTTGGAAGGAGCAGGGAGTTGTGTGTGCTGCTTTGACTCCTCTTGAACTTAAAAGCATGGACATTACTTACAGCTTGCCAGGGGTTGCTGCTGCGACACCTGGCTAGCCCCTTGTGACCCCTGGCACTGCCTTTGCTACACCTGGCCCTAAAGGTGGCAAACACAGTGCCAGGAACAGAGGGGCAACTCATTCTTATAGACATTGGTTGGTTGGCGCTCCACTTTCTTTGTTTTGTGTCAATTTCTATTGCACTAATAGTGAATAATAGTATATTATTCACTATTAGTGTATTAAAAAATGAAGTAGAATTAGCTTGAATATGACCCTCGATGGCAATGGAGGTAAATAAAAAATGCTTTTAAATGTATGTTGTGTATGTGCTTGTGGGTAAAAGTGTTTATGTGAGAGACGGTGTGTGTTTGTGTGAATGTGTGTATATGTGTAGGTGTGAGTGAAAGTAAAGGTCAAATGGTGTGTGACGTTGCTTGTGATGTCGTTTCCGATAAGCCTGTCATTTCGGTGAAATTATGTCCATGCTGAAAAGCTGCCTTTCTCTAGATGGGTTGCGCCTGCTGTCAGTCATCCCTGAGGAGAAAGGAAAATCTTGACGCATAAGTATTTCAGTACCCTCTCTGTGGTTCTGTCATTGAACTGGCCCTCGTGCCTCGAACACACAGAGAAGAAACAGTGGCATAACGCAAAATGATAGCCCCCCTGCAGAATGTGATAACCGGCCTTAGTCTCAGATATCTCCCAAATATTCATAAGCTCTGGGCTGAATAGGGTTCCCCTGAAGGGTAGGGGGAGGGCGCACCACAAGGGTAACAGGAGCTGCAGGGGCATGTGTTACGCCGCAGAGAGGACATATTCTTAACTCAGACAGTTGAGCAATATTTGCCATGCCAGGCTGTTGTCTACATCAAATGCTCCCCATTGTTATTAAAAAAGGGCTCTCTTTATCTTAAAAGTGGACCCTGAACCTCGCCAGGTTAATTCTTTTTCGACAGTGCCTCAGTCTGTAAAGGCCCGCAAGACGAGACCAGGCCTGTTTGCCGCACATGCAGAGCTCACTATGCTTGTGAAGTCCCACCAGGAAACAGAGCATCCAATCTCAGACCGGGCATATACCTAGGCCCCTGCACTCTTCTCTGTGCCTGGACTCCAGAAGCCACTGATCCTCCATTTTATTGTGAGCCGTCAGTACTGCCTGAAGCAGCAGCTTTCAGCAGAGGCCTAATGCTGTGGCATACTGAACAAGTAAGGTTCTCTTCTCCCCGCTTGCTTCAGCCTCACCTACTGCTGTCCTCGCCACTCATCAGCTGCTGAGACCCAGACCTTCAACCATTCCTCATTCCATTTTTAGGCTTGCCTGGCTTACATTCTGCAACAATCCGCCTCCCTGGCTCCCTCCTCCCTCAATGGACCCCCCACTCCTGGTGGCCCCAAACTGAATATCATAACTTAAGGTCACCTTTTTTAATCTAATTGACACTACACTTCTCTGTAAGTGCCCGAACCAAGAACACAAATGTGCGAGAACTCTTTGGAAAGGAGTGTCTGCATGGAGAAGGAACTCAGGAACCCTAATGGGCTTGTGTATAGTTTAGAACAGCACTTTCCCTCTCCACAGGTGAATGGCTGTAAATTCGCTTTGTGTGCTCTGTACAGGCCTTTTCCACTCGGTGTGTCTTTTCAACCTCTTAGTTTGTTCCCAGGGTGTGTACTGTGACAAGTTTATCTTCCATTTCAGCTGTATGTTAATTTGTCCCAGCCCTTCTATTTGTCTTTAGGACCATGATCTTTGGTGGTGCCGGGCTACATATTACGTTTTTTACTTTTATTCCTGAATTCCTGGCCGGGCCCCGCCCCCACCATGATGCCCACCCTGATCCAAATGATGATCTCATCCCACCTCAGCCCACCCACCCACTGAATCTCATTGTCATTAAACTGCAGTGAGGTTGCTCCCATCGTCATGCTGCTACAGTGACTGCAGTTCTAGTGTAATATCACTACATTGAAAGTGGCATCCATTAAGCTGCCATTGCATTAATGCCATACCATTCCACCTGGTTAAGTCTTCATGGAGGGTGAGATAGAGTGATTCTCGAGGGATATCTTTGAAGTCAATGGATATCCCCTTTTTGCATGGCTCTGGTGGTTTCATTCATGGTGATGGTTAAAATCTTTCTTGTTTGGAGGGTGAAGATGAGTCAAAGGAGGGTGACACCACTCAAAAGACAGTGAGTTGAGAGGTATATGAGGTCACTAAAGTTATTGCTGCCCCAAAATGATCATGCCACTAGTGAGAGCCGCTCCCACTTTAATATTGCTGCATTATGGGTGGTCCCCTTTGTGAGAAACCTGCAGTAAGGCCTACTACTTTCCAGTGTAAATCAAAATTTGCGCTGGACACGAAATCCGATTTGAAGACTTTGTGGCAGCTTGCATCAATCTTTGTGACACTGCACTGGCGCAAACCTTTTAAAAATGTGGGACTGTGTATTTTATCAATGTATACCCAACTTGTCAGTGACAACACTTCCCTTTAAGTCTGTACGCCTGTGATGAGTTAAATATTTATATTGAGAATATGTATATTCTGGCAGGTTTAAACATATAAATAATGAATATTTTCTCTAGAGCTCGCTACATTGCAAATAACTGGTCCTATACAAATACCTGAGCTCTGAAGTACGAGAGACTGCGTCACTGGGATATCAAGCCTGTCTCTTAAGCCGGGGACACCTCAAGCCTCGGCGCGCCTGGGTTGAGTCACAGAAACAGCCTTTCTGTTCTTCTCCCACAGTTATGCTCCATTTTTGGACAAAAGAGGGACTCCTCGCCACCACCGACCACTCACTCCTACCTCGGCTCGGACAGACACCTGCAGCTTCAGTGGCAGTTACGCTCATGCACACTTTTGATTGCACTGCGCATGACAATGGTATGCTCACCCTGAAGATGCGCACTTGCGCAGCAGCAGTGACATCTTCTGTGCACCGCGCACACCATAATTAATAAAGAGCCTGCCTCAAAGGCCCGCCCGGGGCCCGGCGGACCATTTAATTAATTAAGGGGCCGGGCGTGCACCGTGAGCACTATTTTATTAGTTAGAAGGCCCCTCGAGCACCGCCCCCAGTAACGCAGCCCGGGTGCCGGGGTGCTCCTGTGTTACACCCTTGGCAGTGCGCGCACCATTTAATTAACAAGGAGGCCGTGCACGCACCATGGCCATGCACACCATTTAATTCCTCTGCTGAGTGAGGGGGCCACCGGAGAGAGGGGCCCCTGGGGCATGGGGACCCCCGCAATGCGGGGGCTGCAGGTCGCCTGTGTTACGCCCCTGTTCCACCCTCAATCTCTAATTGAAAACTGTCCTTATGGCCAATTACTCAGTTTACAATGTAATTGTACAGAAACATCCAGATAGAATGACCATGCCGCTAGTTTAAGCAAACAACTGCAAACTAGAAACTACCCAGTAGATATCATTATGAGGGAAATTAAAAGAGCACTGAACAACCATGTGGCCCGACATCATCACCGCAATACCTGAACGATACAAGATTACCCCTCGCGACCGCATCAATAAGCCTGGTGGAGAGGTCAACATCATACACAAGGAACCCATACAATGCACCACCCAAATGATGACGTCACTCCAGCATGGAACACCTCAACCTCTGACTCCAAAAAGACAGCAAGACCACCATCTGGGGCACCCTCACCCACCATCCTCCAGGACCATGTCCAGCCTTATGCAACTTCACCGCTGATTTCATCGCCCCTCACCTTAGACTCCAACAACTGTATTTTCCTCCGAGACCTTCCATCTTGACACTACCAACCCCCTCAACTGCTGCAGCAACATCGAACTCACACAATTCATTCATGACCCTATGCTAGACCCCATCTTCCCCTCCAGTGACTGCATCAGGTACTGCCACTCCATAGAACTTACCTGGACTGATCACTCCATCGTCTACTTCAACATCACTAGCTCAAAGACCTTCACCCAAGTCTGCCCAATGCCCCCCACTGCAGCTGGAGCAATGTTTCAAAGAACACATGGATCAAACCCCTCAACACCACCCACCCCATTTCCTTCAACAACCTAGACAATGATATCAGAAACTTCAACAAATGGATCACCAACAGCACCGACAGTGTCGTTCCCATCAGCAACAAAACCAACAGAAGGTCCACCAAGCAGGCCAGCTGGTACACTGAAGACTTCAAAACTGCTGAACAACACTATAAATAACTGCAAAGGAGATGGTGCACGAGCAAGGGAAAGACTGACAAGACCCTTTTTAAGACAGCCCTCAACCTCTACCACAGACGGTTGAGAGAATAAAAGAAAAAAGTCCTTTGTCTCATGCATCTAACCAAGCTCCAATAAGGGCAAACAACTCTTCAACATTGTCAAGGAATTCTCCAAACCCTCAGCTGCCACAAACAACATTACCCCCTCACAAGAATTCTACAGCAACATTGCAAACTTCTTCTAGGACAAGATCGCCAATGTCTACAGAAACTTCAAACCCCAGCCCAAGGCCACCAACTTCTTCAAGCAACACAACGGCTCCGCTACCACCACAGACATCTCACTAACCAAATGGAGCTAATTCACCCACCAGGACACCACCTCCATCATGAATTCGGTCCACTCAGGGGCTCCACTCAACCCATGCACTCACCACGTCTTCAACCTAGGCAAAGCGAGATTCAGCCACATACTCATTACCTTGTTCAACATCTCAGTTGCCATGGCCACCTTCTCCGATACGGGAAACACACAAGAGTCAACGCCCTATAAAAAAAACATTGGTAGATCCCAGCAAACTCAACAACTACTGAACGATCTCCCTTCTCCTGTTCCCAGGCAAAATATTAGAAAAAGCAGTCAACCAAAAACTCTCCCCACACCTGGCCGGAACCTCCTACTTGACCCCCCCAACCTGGATTCCTCAGAAATTACAGCACCGAGTCAGACCTCATCGCGGCCACCAACAACATCTGAGCCCTACTCGACCAAGGTGAGACTGTGGCTCAGATCCTCCTAGACCTCTCACCAGCCTCCGATTTGGCCTCCTACCGCACGCTCATCACAAGGCTGCATAAAATAGGCATCCAATGAGCCGCTCTCGGGTGGATTTCCTATTTTCTCACAGGAAGAATGCAAAAAGTCAGCTTTTACCCTTCACCTCTAAACCCAAGGAAATCATCTGTGGAGAACCCCAAGAATACTCCCTCAGACTCACAATCTTAAAGGTCACCTCTGACCAGCATTACAAAAACCTACTGACTCAACATCATATCCTACGCCAACGATACACAACTTATCCTCTCGTCTCTGGTGACAACACCAAGACCAACTTCCACAACTGTATGACACACGTCGCTAGCTAAATGAAGGACAACTGCCTGAAGCTCAACACAGACACGGCAGAGATACTGATTTTCAGAAACAAAAGCTCCCAATGGGATGCATCCTGGTGGCCCTCAGAACTCAGACCTACTCCTAACCCCACCGACCACTCTAGGAACCTACGCATCATTCCGGACAAGCTAACCATGATGACTTAGATCAACTCCGCCTCCTCCTCCTGCTTCTTTATCCTCTGCATGCTTCGCAAGATATTCAAATGGCTGTCCCAAAGACTAAAACGCACCATCACCCAGGCCCTCGTCTCCAGCTGATTGCCCAATGGCGACGCTCTCTACGCAAGGATCACAGCTCACCTCCTCTGAAAGGCTACAGACCTTACAGAACATTACAGCCAGACTCATCCCGGACCTCCCTAGATAAGACTACATCACCATCAACCTCGGGGAACTCTTTTTGTACAGAAAAGATGCAATTTGAAGCTCCTGAATTATGCATATAAGGTACTACACATCTGCACACCTGCCTACTTGATCCACTCCCTAAACTTCCATCAGCCACCAGCCACCTCCACTCTGTTTCCCTTTCTCTAACTCTCACCCCCAATGTAGCAGATGTGGAGGTCACTCCTTCTCGTACCTTGCAGCGTACACATGGAACAAGCTACCCTCTCAACTACGGATCTCCCCATCTCCTTCAGAGTTCCAAAAGTCCCTGAAGATCTGGCCATTCGGCTAATCAACCGGACCCTGCCAGTACCTAGATACCCTCCCAAGTGACAAGAAGTACTCTACAACTCTACTGATTTATTGATTGATCGATTGAGAATAAAATTACATCACCCTGTAACAGGCTCACATTTGTCACAAAATATGTGTGTAAATCAAACGATTAGCAAAATCATTAACAGCTAATGGCATATCTTGCATAAAGGAACTGTGGATGTGCCAAAACCCCTCTCTGATTTTGATCGTGGCATAAATCTGAGGAATAAACTGGTCCACACTAGACCTAGGACACAAACCAAAAATCAGACGCTAAACACAATATCAGTTAAGACTCAACTGATGTCCATTTTTGCTTGTAGAGTAATCATGTAACTTTTTTGTATACACCATAACATAGTGATACAATTAAAGCAGCATTGAGGTCATGAATTTCACCTCAATCTTATTTTCCTTTATCTATCTCTTGTCACAGACAGTAGATTACAGATCGATCTATTGAAAAATTCATAGCTAAATGATAGGAGCATGTATTCACTGTTCAATCACATTCAACAATCTTTTTTTAGTCAGCTCTAGAATATAATGTATTCATTTTTAAAGTTGCTCTTTTGATAAGAGTATTTTCAGAGATTCCTCTTGCAATTTTTGAGATTCCATAACTATGTAAAGAGTGCATACATTTCCACGGAGCCGTCTCCCAAATGCCAGTGAAAATATGTCAGTAAGATGATGCCAGGCACCTAAAACGAACGTTAGGAACTTTAAGAACTGCTCTAAATCAGGTGCACGGTCCAAGCACCTGAAAACAGGTGTGAATAAAGGGTAAGTTCTCAGGACAAGGCGGGTGACTATATTGTAGGTCTGGGCTAAAATTCCGTTCCGCTCGCGGAAATTGCGATAATTTGACATTTTCGCGTTCTGCGGAGAGCGCGAAAGTGTCAAAATTGCCCCAATCCGCATTTTACCGGAAATTTTTTGTTTGCTCGCGCTGTAAAATAATACATTCTCGCGTGCGCGCGATCGCCTTACCTGAATCCCCGTGTTCGCCGACAAGTTTTCCCAATCCGGTCGTGTTCTCCATGAGATGTTTGATTGTTGGTAGCCATTTGCGCTGTCTTGCGACAGTTCGCGCCCGCAGTAACGTCATTCGTCGCGCGATCACGTCTTTCTTCTCGCGATCATGCACCGCAAGACAAGTGAAAACAAGATGGCCGTGCCCGCGAGCAACCGCATGGGTAAGTTGGTGAGCCGTGTCCACGCAGAATATAACGCGAACGGGCGGGGAAAAAACTTCCGCATCTTCGCGATATTTCCGCGTGTTTGCGGAGATTTTTTAACATTTTCGTGATAATTTGCGAAAGTGAATTTCGCAAATTCCGCCCACCCCTACTATATTGTTGACAGAAAGTGGAAGCCTTTTTTGACAATTATGGATAACACTCATGCTGACAGTGTTTGACAATCAGGATTACATGGGGCACTCTGACTGAATAGTCTTGGTTGTTCATTTGTGTGGCTCACTGTGAATGTTTGTGCTTCTTGAATTTGATGCACAGAAATGGTTTTTCATGAGTATAGCTGTATAGTATCATGGTTGCTATATATTGAGCATGTCTGAGAAGTATTACAATAGCAGACATAAAATAATGTCATACCAGTTATTTTTCTGTTTAGCAATAGGCTTTTGTATCATTATACATGACATTCGTCCAAGAAGAACATATATTTGGCTTCTCTTTTTTAGTTTTACTTGTTTGATAGTCCCTCTCCCCCAACACACACACACACAAGTAAGGACCTTATTAACCCAGGGAGGAAAGGTGGAGACAAGTATCTGCTCATTGGTCTTGAAAAAAGCCACAGACTGCGAATAGGGCTTTAGGAAGGTGGCTGAAACATGTCAACCCATGGATGAGGGGTACCATTATGTATCCCTCAACATCCCATTATTCTCTAGAATGTCTTGTAACAGCATGTCTTCCTGCTATTGTTATGATTCTGACTTGCAATTTTATTACTACAGTTACTGCTCTAAGCCAAGATGATTCATGCTCTATTAGAAGCACTTTGAAGCTCGGGCTTTATTATTACAGTCTTTGCATATTAATATGAGCTAGCATACACATTCAGCTAATGACATCCAAAACATAAGAATTATTTGGAATTCTGTCACCTAAGAAACTTCTAGCAATTTTTCCAGAATTGTATTTTTTGAACCTTGGATGAAAGATCATTAAATAGTTGCATTTTTTACATTTTAATTAAGCTCTGTAGGGAAGTTTTCCTGCTCCTTGGAGAGAGCAGAGAGATTGCAGTGCCCCTCAGGGCATCACAATCTCACTGCTCTCTTTAAGGAGCAGTGGGTCTTATTGTGTATGGAAAGTTTCAGATAATCTGTCAAGCAGGTGCCAAGAAAAAGAAAAGGGGTCAAAAAAGTGCATTTCCCATCTTAATTCCTAGATATTTTAGAAACAACTCCAACCTTACACGCTGGATGGAATTACAAAAAATTTGGCAGAAAGATAGCGCATGGTCCAGAAAGTGCCCTTTTTGTTATTTGGTGTAAATCCGTTCTGTAGTTTTAGAGATAATAAAGAATACCAAAATACCCAAATTTGTGACAATCTCATGCAGAGATCTGATTGGCTGCTAACACTTCAACCAGGAAGAGTTGACAGCCATTTTGTAACTCGGCGTCAGATCACAGATTTCAGGATGAAGACGCTTGAGAAACAATCACATTGCCAAACTGCACACAAGGTCACTGGAGACATTAGCTTGTAGTCCAATACTTTAGTGTAGAATATGCAGTAGATATTTACCCAATGAGGTAGTGCTCACTAATTAACTGGCAAAAAGTTCTCCATTTGAGTAGTCATTTTGTGCAAAGCTGTGAATTCTTGTTGGATAAAGGGGCATTCAGGGACATTCTGGTGCAGTCACTCATACAGATATTGATACACCCATAAAGATACTCAAACACCTCCTCACAATCCCATTCTGCCACTCTCATATATACTCACAGACCCAATCACTCACACACTCACTCACCGACCCATACAGCCACTCACACACTTACTCACACACCCACCCACTCACTCATCCACTCACCATTCCATACAGCCACTGACACACTTACTCACTGACCCATGCAGCCACTCACACACCCACTTTTAAAGGTTACAGGTTACAGTTAGGAAATAACATTTAAAAATCCTTAGAAATTCAGTGAAAATTCAAAAGGCAGGGTTCATTATAGTTCGGAAATAACATTAAAAAACATACAAAATTCACTGAAAAAAAAAAAGGTTAAAGGGATGTCACTGTTAGGAAATAGAACAAAAAAAACTTAGAAATTCACTGAAAAAATCAAAGGTTACAGGTACATCATAGTTAGGAAATAGAATTTTTTTTAAACGTATAAATTCAGTAAAAAACAACTAAGGTGACAGGGATGCTAAAGTTAGGAAATATAATTTTAAAAACCCTTAGAACTTCAATAAAAAAACAAAGGTGACAGGGATGTTACAGTTAGGCTAATTTTTCACTCGTACAAAACCAGTGAAATGACATGGTCAGTGGCATCGAAAATGACATCACTGATGATATTAGTCACAGAACCACTAACACAACCCTCTCCTACACCCACACACAAACTGACAGAAAAACTCACTTAGCCATTCACAGACCCATACAAGTACCCACACACCCACACACTTAACCATAGAGCCACTCACACAGCCACTCAGCCACCTGTGCAGACACTCCAACAGCCCCACACCTGTACAGCTACTCACACATCCACTTACACAGGTATTCATTCATGCACACAACCTCAGAACACAGCCATGCACTCACCCATGCAGACACTCACACAAATGTCACTCTCCAGTATAGCCACTTACACAGCAACTCACTTAACCAAACACCCACCCAAACAGCCAAACACTCACCCAAATAACTAGTCATACACCTGCTCACTTACCCATATAGCCACTCACTCACCCACTTACCCACCCATAGAGCCTCCCACACTGAGCTCACCCACCTATACAGCCACTCACATACCCACACACTCACCAATACAGCCACTCTCACATCCACTCACCTATACAGCTACTCACGCAACAACTTATTCACCCATACAGCTACTCACATACCCACTTATTCAATGATACAGCTATTTACACGCCCACTCATTCACCAATACAATCACTCACACACCCACTCACAAACCTTTCAGCCACTCATACAGGAGATAAAAACAGCCACGCACATAATATATGTTAGAAATAGTATTACTCATTAGTAGTACACAAAGTATACTACTTTAACTTTTGTGGTACCTTGGTATATATTGTAAGCACTCATAAACTTTTCAAAACACTCACATCGACTGGATGATGTCATCAGTGATGTCACTGACCATGTCATTAGGTCATAAGCAGTGCATTATGGGGGCGTAAGCTATAGTTAGCTCAGGTTACTGTAACTACTGAATTTCACTGGTTTTGTATGAGTGAAATATGAGCCTAACTCTAATATCCCTGTAACCGTCAGTTCTTTCAGTGATTTTCTAAGGTTTGTTTTATTCTATTTTTTACCTATAACATCCCTGCAACCTATTGTTTTTTCTGTGAATTTCCATGTTTTTTTAATTTTCTATTTCCTAACTGTAACCTCCCTGTAGCCTTTGCTTTTTCCAGTGAATTTCTAAGGTTTTGTAAAATTGTTTTCCATAACTGGAACCTGTAACCTTTGATAGTGGGTGTGTGAGCACTTGTGTTTGTCTGTGAGTAGGTGTGTGAGTGTCTGTGTGTGTCTGTGAGTGGCTGTGTGAGTGCTGCCATGGGTCTGTAAGTGGGTGTATTAGTAGCTGTGTGGGTCTGTGAATGGGTGTGCGAGTTTTGCTATGAGTTTTGCGTATTTGCAGGCTTTGGGGGTTTAAACGGGAGAATTATGGACTCAGATCTCACCAGGAGACAACACGAAAGAAACCCAAGTTCAGATTGTGATCCAATAGATAAATTATGCATTCACTTCGATTAAGGATTTCAGATAATTTTTCAACATGAAATACATCAGGAAACATATTTGCTTTGCATGTGCAAGCCCAAGAAGTTATGATTGTGTGCACTTCATTCAAGTGCAACTTCATCTGGGGCACCTGGTATATGTATGTTTGAAAGTGCTTCCTGTTGAGGTTTAATTTATGTATAATTCAAATAATGGGCAGAATAAAACCATATTTTAGTCTGTAAAATTCCACACTTTTGCCGAAAATGCCTACCCAACTGAAGCACTTTCTCCTGAAGAATTAGTAAGTGCTATCTCATTGGGTAAATGTCTACTGCATATTGTACAGTTCAGCTGCATAAAGGACCACACATTTCATTTGTTCTCTGCGTCTCTGCTTGCCATTTGTTTTAGTGGGTTAATCACCCTATAATTGATTTTCTACATTCTTTATACTTCACAAATTTGTCACAAAATATTGCACTAAGTATTTTATGTTTTCTCAGAAAGTCATGAAGATAGTGTGCATTTGAAAAAGTGTATACCACTTATATACACATATTGTAAATAATGTTTGAGAACAGTAGTTTGCTAATATAGGCCTTCAATACGATGCCAGTCGGGGGAGTGTTTGATCAAAATTGTAGCAGGAAGAGGACCGTCCATGAAGGAGTCGTTGGTCCCACCTGCCGAATTACAATGAGACCACCAGTACAGCGGTCTAAAACATGCCATTTACTGTTGCGGCTTGTGCTGCCAGACAGAAAAGGGTCGCAGAACCAGTCACAATTGTAAAGGGCATGTTTACACACATCCATGCACCATGTGCAAGGCACACGGTGCATGGATGTTTGTGGGGGCACCACGTGTGATCATTTTTAATGTAAGACTTTTTAAATGTGTTGCACGTCTTTGTGACGCCACCAATATTTGTGATGACGTTGGCATTCGTGAAGATCATGTGACTATGTAACAAAGAGATTTGATTGGAGAAAACAGTTTTCATTAATCTTCAAAAAAAGTTTTCGACCATTTCTCTCTTCTTAAAGCTTCCAATTGGTATTTGGATAATCCTTAGGTGGTGCACTGTACTTTTAGTGCAGAACTGTGTTTCAGATACTGTATTGTCATTTTTTTATATAAAATGGCAACAGGAGGAAGTGAGGAGCATGAGCTGCCATAACAAACAGAAGAACAGGAGACCCAGCAACATCATAAAAACACAGACGACAAGGAACCAGCCCAAAAAAGGCAGATCATTCCTTAGGATTTTTTTACTACCCCGTCAGGCGAAAATAAAATAGTTGCCAAATTTGTGAAGTGCACCTTGTGCGAGAAAACCCTTTCAGGGGCACTGCAAAAAAATATTCTTGATAGACAACACGCATGTTGTCCCATTTAAAAACACATCACACTACCCATCTGAAGAGGTCAACCTCTAGGGCTCCACCATCTTCTCCTGGAGAAAAAGTACATCAAGAAGTTGAGAGGCGACTGCCAGAAAAATCTCCAGAGTTGAAGAGGATGGGCACATTTTGTATAGACTGCCACACAACTTCTACAGTGTGTTGCTGTTATTTTGGAAACTGCGAAAAAAGCACATATTTTGTTTTGTTTATGCCACTTTTTCAACTGTTTTTGACTTTCTGGTCATACTGTTTTATTTTTGACATTGCCATTTTATTTAAGAAAAATCATTTACAAAATTCAAAACAACAAAAAAAACTGTTACAGAAAAGAAGAAGAAAAAAAGGTTCTTGTCAGAACTGTTTTTATGGTTAAAAAAAGATAAACTCTATCTGTGTGCACATATGAAGAGGAGGGGTTGCATAAGTGAGTGACTACGCAACTGATTACGAGTTGACTCGCAGGGGCATGGTGGTCTTCCAACTGCCCTATTACGATTAGGGCAGTCGGTGCAGCGGTCTTGAGACTGCAATATGCTTGGTGGTACTGCCACAGTCCCACCAAGCATATTACGTGTTTCCTCTCTACCGCGGTTTTCATTGCAGTTCCTTCCCCATCAAAACCGTGGCTCAGAGGAAACAAAGGGGGCCTTGCATGCACCCCTGTTGCCTCTGGGCCATGGGTTTCCTGCAGGGGGGCACATGTTGTGCCCCCCTGTGTGCATGAACCCCAGTACCTGCACGGCATGGACTGCACCAGTCCATGCCATGCAGGCACTGCCTTTGACTTTCCCATTGTGGTGCCTATTTCACAGTGTTGTGTAGTTCCCACTAATCCATAGGACCTGCGCATTTGTTGGACAGCATAAACTTTGGGTGAGGTGCCCAGACTGATACCAAGCACCCCTGCAGGACAGGTTGTCCTAGAGACCAGCTAGCTCACAGTGCCACCATAGGCTGCCCTAACCTAACTAGGGAGCAAATAGTTTCTGACAACCACTGAACATGACAACCCTGACTCCTTAGGGATCATGGAAACAGAACAGAACCTTTTGCTCAGTCACTCCTCCTTTTTGTTCTCAGAGATGTATCCGGAGAACATACAGTGGGATGTTTTCAATATATTTATTGAACCAATGTTATTCTTGTATAGAATACATTTGCTGCGATAATCAGTGGACAGAAGCAGATGAAAGTGATTGCAAGCACGAAAAGGGTAAATAGGAGAAACAGTTTTACCATGGTGCTAAACAATTACTATATGCAGGCATATAAAAAAGGCAGTAATCTTGTGTACTCCTACTATGCAAACCCTACTCTGCATGTACCTAGAGTGTGTCTCGGTGTGAAGCCAAGAATCCCCCCAAGAGACGATCCAACTCCATTACCTGGTGGGAGAGAATGAAGGACCCGTCTTGGTCATGAACTTGACACCCCTCACGAGATGTCAGACAGCTGCGTGGTGAAGTCTCAGCATGCAGGGACCCTTGGTGTCAGCTGAAGTACCTCCTCTGCTAATCTATTGGGATCCTCTATATTTATAATAGAAAGAAGCCTTGCAATGTGCGTATAGATTAGTGATATTATGGATACGTAGCCCAGTGGATGAAGATAAAACGGCATTTGTACATAGTGTGCAGAAGGGTCATGTACATGATGTTCGAGGCATTCTGATAATGTTGTGTGAAGCTAGATGTGGAAAAAAAGTAGTTTCAGAGAAACTAATCCAACTTTGTTGTGCACACAAATATGTGCAAAAGGTCACAACAGAAATGTTATTGTGAAAAATAGGACAATGTAAGAAATTTGCTGCTTACCTACATGGGCCTAACTGGGCCACATAACAATAGGCACTGCCATGGGAACACCAAAGAACTTCCCACCAGTGACTTCAAAAGTCATAATATGTCTCTGAATTGCGATTGCGCATATCAATATCATTATTTACTATATTACTCCACAGGAACCACTGTTTCTGTTTATACTTATATTATAATATGGCAGGCGGCACACTGGTTTGGCGGTGCGGTGGTGGAGCGGTTCTGCTGCCGCACTGCCAAACTCACAATCAAGCCCTGATTGTGCTAGTGGCTGCATAGGTGAGTCACTGGATGCGTTAGTGGGTGCATGAGTTACTGACTGACTCTGTAAGTGTCTGTATGGGTGAGTGTTTATGTTAGTGGCTGTATAGGTAAGTGGCAGTCTGTATAAGTGAATGACTGGGTGTGTGAATGATTGTATAAGTGAATGACTGGGTGGATGAGTGCCTGTATTAGTGTTAGAGTAACTATATAAGTGAGTGAGTGAGTGTGTATGTGTGTGTGGTGTGTGTGTGTGTGCGTGTGTGTGTGTGTGTGTGAGAGAGTGGGTTTATGAGTGAAAACATAGGTGTATGAGCTGTTGTTTGAATGTGAAAGTGGGTATGTAAGTGGCAGTATGAGTGAGTCAGTCAGCCAGTCAGTGAGTAAGTGAATGTGTATGTGTGAGTGAAAGAGTGTGTGAGAGGATGTATGAGTGAGTAAATAAAAGCATAAGTGCCTCTATGGGTACATGATTGACTGTGTGAGGGACTGCATGGGTGAGAGAGCGGGTGTGTAAGTAGCTCTATAGGGAGTAAGCTGGTGTCTGAGTGCTTGCATGAGTGAGTGATTAAGTGGGTGACTGTCTTTATAAGTGAGTGACTTGGGTGTTTGTGGCTCTAGTGGTGAGTGACCGGGAATGAGTAGCTCTTTGAGTGTCTGCATGTGTGAGTGATGTTGAAATGTAAATGTTATGCATTCATTCTGCTAGTGTATTGCTCTATGTAGAGTTAGCATTCGCAGCACCATTTTAAGTCGAGCCGCCATTTTGAGCCATGATCAAAACTAACTTCTGTCTCATTCGTATGTCTGCCTCAGCGAAAAGCAGCTGCTGTATTTTCTTTTTCTCTCCTCCTTGTATTTCTCCAAGGTTGAACTTCGCTGTGCTAATGAATAGACTGTTTTTGTCATTGCATACCTTTCTCGCTAGATAGGCATGCTCCCACCCTTAGAGCAGTGAGTACAGGCCGAGTAACCTTGGCTCTGAGGTCACATGTACCCGGTCCTGGAATTGCAACTCATCCTTCTGTATCTCCATTGTTCACTAGCTACCAACTGGAAATTTCCAGTCTGACCGTGTCTTTAGTGATCCTGAAAATGTACATTATACGTTGTACTAATGGTAGAAGTCAGTCCCTCTGCAGCAATCTAAGGAGGCTGGTCAGACCGGACTCCACTCGAGTGTACTTTCATTAAATATCTTTGGTTTGTATTCTCTACTGTCTGAACGACTCTTCATTTGTGAGGAAGGCTGAGTAGTGGTCATGTGTGACCCGGATGGCCCAATCGGGTCACTTCCTTCAGTTGGCGCCCGAACAGGTACTCCATTGGGTGGCCCATCCTAGGTGAGGAGGTCGGGCTACGTCGGATCGGACGGGGGCAGGGGATCCCTGCACGAGAGAGTCTTGTACTTGCAGCTGCCCCGTCTGTCTGGCCGGGTAGTGCCTCATCCAGTGGTCATCCCGACTGGGGTCCTGCACAGCGAAACCCTTAGATCTGACTGTTTGGTCAGAAGAGTCGGCAGTGGAGAATAAACTTGTTTGACCTGTGTGCACCAAGTGAGCTTGCTTTGGTTCTTTTTGGCTATGGCGCCATTTTGATTTGTATTTGGCACAGTCTGAGGAGCGCCTTTAGACAAGTGCTTGAATTTGTTTGGGTTCTTTATGAACATGGTACCATTTTTGATCTGTACTTGATGAGATCTGAGGACTGACTTTGAAAAAGATATTTGCACATATCTGCTCGGCATAAATAGTGAACTTGTTTTCTTTTGAACAATGCCGTGCCTTAGTAAGGTGTTTTGTTTGGGCTGTCGTTGTTATTCTGCTGATGCTCAATTGGAAGAAAGTCAGCCAGCGCCTCCAGAAGGCACTCCAAATTTTGACATGTATATAAAACATGGCCTTGGCCCTAATATGTTTAGTACATTATGGCACAAATATACAAGGGACAATGCCGAGTTGCAGTGGCGGGCACTTTTGATTCACAGAAAATTAATTTTCTACAGGGGAAGGCAGTTGATGTTTGATTCCCTCAGAACATAGCAAAAGGAGGCTAAACAGAGATGAATGAAAGCAGAGAAAGAGTCCCGGAAGGGGAGAATGCAGACAGTAACTCAGAAAGCTGTAGCGTGTAATAGAGAGAAAATAGAAAAAGGAATAGAGTGTGCTGATAGGAAGTTTTGATTACAATGCGAAAGTCTTATGTTGGCCGAGAAGAAAATGATACTTTTGTTGATGAATTGTTAGATGCTCGACCCCTGCCTCCATATGCCCTGAAGAGGGTACACCCCGTACTTCCCCCACAGCCCCAGCTGCCCAATTCTTCAATCTCTGCTGTCTCTGCTACTGTTGCTCCATCTGCCTTGGCCACGGAACCGTCTGTCCTTTCTTTGTCATCACCGTCTGTGGCAACTACGACTGTTAAAACGTAAGCAACACCTATTGCTTCGGCATCTGTTTCACCAGCTCTTACACCACCAACCCAGACAATAATAACATTATTGCCCGGTACTTCTGTTATTACTCCCACTGTTTTTCCCTATCCCCTAGCGTAGTATAATATTGAGACACCAGTACGCGGCCCTGAGGATAGGGACTGGACTAAATTCAAGGACCGATTAGGGCAGACGTTGATACGGTCTGCTGTGGGGGAAGCCGAAAAAAGAGTGGTGGCTAATCAGGCCACCAAGTAGGCTCGTAACCCCATTTTCAGTGATGAAGATGAGTGGAGTGTAATGAAAGATTATGAGCCGTTTGTTCAGCAGCATGCTCTTAAGCACATGTCGGCAACATTGATTGGACTGTTGGAACACTGTTTTAATGATGTAGCACCCCAAATTATTTATGATATTAAGGATCATGTATACGCTACTGGTATGGCACATGGTGAGGTTTTCAGTAATGTTGTGTTGATGGTCGCCTATCGCAATAGGCTGCTTGAGAAGAGTTTGAAGACAGTATCCCAGTTTCCGATAAGGGAAGTGCACCCCATTTACCACCCTGAAATACCAGAGTTGCGGGATCAGCATGACAATGTTACTAGACCACGGGTAGAAGTCCATTTCCAAGAACAGTGAATTTACACTCCATGGAAAAGGAGTGAGGTTTTGTCCCTTAAGAACCAGCTACCTGACCATAGGAAAAGTTCTACAGCATATTATAAGGAATTGACTGAGGCCACTTCATCGACAGTGATGCTGCTTGTGGATATTGAAACGTTATTTGGTTTATTGGTGCCTGTTGATATTTGGAGGCAAGTGCACACACAGGATCATGTTGTGGAATAGGGTGGTACCTGGGATCATATCAAAGCATGGGACCAAGAGAGGAAGCCTGGTAAGAAATCTAAAGTAGAGATACTTGCTTTGCCTGGCCGGATTATCACGTATATGCACTCTCTTATTCCACCAAGAAGGGTAGATTGGGACAAGTTAACATCATGTTGTCAGAAGAAAGATGAGAGTGTGTCAGATTTTTTCACTTGGTGTGAAGGGATGCTTTTGGATTTTAGCGGACAGGATTTGTCAGTGGAGGAAGGAGTCCGATTGTTCGTTAATAGATTTGTTACAAACTTGCTTCCTGAGATTACGACTAGGTTACAGGCCTCAGAGAGTACTTAGACTACTTCCTCCCCTTCAGTAATATTGAGGTTGGTGCAGTATTATGAGCATAGGGAGAATGAGGAGAAGGTAGAGAAAAAGAATAAGGAATTGAAGACAAAGGTGATGTTGCAGCAGGCTTCTGGGGGAAATGGGAGAGGACATGGTGGTTCTGACCATCAGCTTCCACGTACCAGCCGGAATGCTATGCCTGTTGGGCTGAATCAGTGTGCATATTGTAAACAGGAGGGACATTGGGGCAGTGAGTGTCCAGTGTTGCTGCAGAAACTTGCAGCCCCTAGAGGATGGGGTTCTTGTGGACAGGGTCATGGAGCTGGTGGACAGGACAGAGCTCAGCATGCCGCAGCCTCGCAGGATCGTCCGGGCAGTAACTATTTTGATGACACTAGGGGTGGGAAGTATTATCACGATGACTATGATATGGACGAGGTGGCGGGGATGTCTCATAGCTAGGACAGCCAGTGACAGAGTGAGGGGCCAGTTCAGATACCTGTAGACCAGTGCGGTCCTTATGTTACTGCAGATTTGCATGGCTCAGCTAAGGTTTTTTTGGTGGATACAGGTGCTATGAATAGCTCTCTTTCTCGTTCACTGGTCCCCGGGGCAGCTCTGTCTGGCCGCAATAATGTTTCGGTAGGATTTTCTGGTTTACCGGTTGCGAACCCCATTTCCAAACCTCTTATACTGACTATAGGTCCTTATACTGTGGATTGGCCATTTTTGTTGACATCTAATTGTGCAGAAAATGTAGTGGGCTTGGATTTAGTAAAGAAGTTGCATGCTACTATTTATTGTTCCCCGTAAGGTGTTTACATGACGATGGGCCCAAATGTAGTCAGCTCTAGGCAGTGTCTGTCCAAAGATGCGCCCTCCTTGCTGAATTTAAGGATGTGCCGCCCACGTTGTGGGCAACAGGTGACACAGACGGGGGACTATCGCAGATACCCCCAGTTCCTATCAAAGTTAAAGACAATGCCGTTTTGCCTCATATTCCTCACTACAAAATACCACAAGCAGGGGAGTGAACCTTGTTGAAAATTATACAAGATTTGATTCAGTCAGGGGTTGTCGATGAGACGACTGCAAATGTGTGTAATAGCCCCATTCTTCCCATTCTTAAGAGGGCACCCTCAGGCTCCTCTGATGATCATCCAGATGTTCATCATCGTTTTGTGATTGACCTACATGAAATTGATAAAATAGTAGTTCCCCAGTTCCTGGTGGTCCCTGGCATTACTGCCCTTTTGACGATGATTCCTTCTACTACTAAATTCTTCTCTGTCATTGATTTCAAAAATGCATTCTTTAGTATCCCGATTGATCCAGAATGCAGGTACTTGTTCGGTTACACTAGCTGGCAGAAGCTTTAGATTCTGGCGTGTGCCTCAGGGCTATACAGAGAGCCCTAGTATATATAGTCAAGCTTTGAAAGCCCAATTGGACTCCCTCACGCTCCCCTCAGGTAATGTATTGCTTCAATATGTAGATGACCTTCTCATTGCTTCTGACACTGAAAAGGATTGCAAGGGGCATTGATCGGTCTCTCATTTCCCCCAACCAAAATGTTTTTCTGGGGTATAGTATAGGTTAAATAGGGTTTTATAGTGTTGTGCTTGAAGGTTTGCCGCCAAAAATATATATTCCCCCAATTTTAATGACAAATCTAAACCTATGTCATCATCCCCTAACTTTAACGCCCACCTTGACTCAGTTTTACCTAAATCGTCGGGTATTGTTTCCATCAGTATATTATAAAAGTCCTCGATCCGCCCATCCCCCCGATATAGCTTGTCCATTAGTGGTATTGCTTGAAGGTTATCATGTCTGACAACTAAATTTTTTAAACACCCCCTTATTTGAATATATTTAAAATAGGATCCGCTATTAATCCCAAATTTCAGAACTAATGCCGGGAAAGGTAGTATTTCTAATTTATCACGACCCGATGGATACCAGCCTGTGCCCAATCTCTGGCCATACTATCCGATAGCTTGGCTTGAAAAGAAGAGGTTCCCCATAATGGGGTATATCTCGGGGATTTTCATAATCTTACTTGCTTTAATCCATACCATTCTGGCTGCCTTCAAGCACTTGAAGTTGACCTTTTTATAATAGCTAGGCTCAAGCTGCTTAAGAAAAAGTCCTGTTGCTTCCTCCCCAATAGCTAGCTGATATATAGATGTTTTTCTCCAAGGTTGAACTTTGCTGTGCTAATAAATAGACTGTTATTGTCATTGCATACCTTTCTGGCTAGGTAGGCCTGCTCCCACCCTTAGTGTGGCGGGTACAGGATGAGTAACCTTAGCTCTAAGATAACATGTACCCTGTCCTGGGATTGCAACTCATCCTTCTGTATCTCCATTGTTCACTAGCTAACAACTGGAAATTTCCAGTCTGGGCATGTCTTTAGTGATCCTGAAAATGGACATTATACGTTGTCCTGATGGTAGAAGTCAGTCCCTCTGCAGCAATCTTAGGAGGCTGGTCAGACTGGACTCGCCTCGATTGTACTTTCAATAAATATCTTTGGTTTGTATTCTTTACTGTCTGACTGACTCTTCATTTGTGAGGAAGGCTGACAGGTGGTCGCGAGTGATCCGGGTGGCCCTAATCAGGTCACTTCCTTCAGTGGCTGCATGAGTGAGTTACTGTCTGTATCAGTTGTTGTTTGAGTCAATACACTGGGCGTATGACCCCCTTTAAGAGGTAAATAGTGAGTATGTGAGTGGCTGTATGAGTGACTGACTCACTGTGTGAGTGGCTGTATGGGTAAGTGACTTGGTGTGTGACTGCCTGCATGACTGAGTGACTGCATGTGTGAGTGTCTATATGGGTGACTGAGTGTGCGTATGAATGTATGACAAGCTGTGTGAGTGGCTGATGGATGAGTGAATGCCAGTGTGAGTGTCTGAATGATTGAGTGAGTCATTGTGTGACCAGCTGCATAGGTGAGACACTGTGTTAATGACTGTATTAGTTAGTGATTGAATGGGTGAGTGTGTGCATAAGTGAATGACAATCAATCAATCAATCAGGGGGTTTAAAGGGCACTATTCACCCATGAGGGTGTCAAAGCACTGGGGGAAGCAGCACCGGATCCGGCGAAGAGCCAGGTCTTGAGGCTCCTCCTAAAGGTGTGCAGAGTGGGGGAGCATCTAATGTTGACTGGGAGCTTTTTCTAGGCTTTGGCTGCGATGTAGGAGAAGGCTGCTGATGCGCAGGGTTTCTGCTGGGGTGAGGTCGGGGGAGCAGAGGTTCCTTTTGGGTATGTGGAAGGAGACTATTTTGTTGAGGAATTTGGGCCTGCTGTTGTGGAGGGATTTGTAGGCCTAGGTGAGTATCTTGAAGGTTACTCTCTTCTCGATGGGCAGCCAGTGAAGGTCTCACAGGTGTTGAGTGATGTGCTCATGCCTTGGGATGCCGAGGACGAGTCTGGCCGTGGTGTTCTGGATGATCTGGAGTTTGTGTTGCAGGTATTTGTTGATTCAGGCATACAGGGCATTTTCGTAGTCCAGTCTGCTTGTAATGAGTGCGTGGGGGACGGTCTTTCTGGCCTTGGGGTGATTCACTTGAAGGTCTTGCGTAGGATGTGGAGGGTGTTGAAGCAGGTGGAGGCTCCGGGCGTGGTCCATGGGGGTGGCAGTGTGGGTATCGAGGGCCACCAGGAGTTGTCCCATACGGAGGGGGAGGGTCTGAAGACTAGGACTTCTGTCTTCTCCGTGTTGAGTTTCTGACAGCTGCTGCTCATTCAAGCTGCAATGTCTTTCATTGCTTCATGGAAGCTGAGTCTGGTGGTTTCAGGGTCCTTTGTGAGGGTGAGGAGCATCTGGGTGTCATCTACGTAGGATACAATGCTGAGTCCATGCTGTCTGACGATGGTGGCGAGGGGGACCATGTAGATGTTGAAGAGCGTGGGACTGAGAGAAGATCCTTGTGGTACTCCACAGTTGATCTCTGTGGGTTCGGAGAGAAAAGGTGGGAGTCTGATCCTTTGGGTTCTGCCGTTGAGGAAGGTGCGAAGCCAGTGGAGGGTGCATCCCTTTATTCCGGCATTGTGGAGTATGGCTGTGAGGGTGCGGTGGGAGACAGTGTCAAAGGCTGCGGAGAGGTTGAGTAGGATGAGGGCTGCGGTGTGGCTTTGGTCGAGGAGCATGCAGATGTCATCAGTGGCAGCAAAGAGGGCGGTCTCGGTGCTGTGGTTGCTACGGAATATGGTTTGGGAGGGGTCGAGGATGAGTTCTCTTCTATGAAGTTGGTCAGCTGGTCATTAACAATCTCCTCGATGACTTTGGCTGCAAAGAGAAGGAGGGTGATGTGTCAATAGCTCTTCAGGTATGTCGGGTCTGCGGGTGGTTTCTTGAGGAGGGGCTTGACTTCTGCACGTTTCTAGCCAGCTGGTAAAGTGCTGGATTTGAAAGTGGTGTTGATGATGCATTGTAACTGAGGCACAATGGTGACTGCGGCTCTGTGGAAGATGTGCGAAAGACAGGGGTCCGTGGGGGCTCCTGAGTGGGTGCTCTCCATTGAAGTAGTGGTATCTTCGATGGTGACCAGAGTCCAGGCGGTGATGGTTGGCTGACTTTTGTTGCTGGAGGGAAGGGTGGTTTCTGGAGTCTGTTCACTGAAGTTTTCGTAGAGGGCTTTGATATTCAGGTGAAAGTAGGAGCCCAGCTTGTTGCAGAGGTCTTGGGAGGGAGTGAAATCTGTTGCTTCGCTGTGGGGCTTAGTGAATTGCTGGATGATGTTGAACAGTTCCTTTGAGTTGCTGGAGTTGGTGAGGATTTTGTTCTTAATGAAGGTCTTCTTTGTGGATCTTATGCCTTGGTGGTAGTCTGTCATGGCCTTCTTGTCTTCCGTGGTTTTGCTGTTTCTCCATCGCTTTTTGAGACGTCTGCAGAATTTTCTGGCTTCTGGGAGGTCGGTGGTGAACCAGGCGGCTTTCAGGGGGCATGGCCTGTCGGTGGTGCGGAGATGTGGGAGCTTGTCTTTACAGTTGGTGAACCAGTGGTGTAGTTCCTTGGCTGCAGCATTGGCGTCGGTCGAGGCTGGGGGGCTCGTGGCTGAGGGTGGAGTTGAGGTACTCCTCAGTGACCTTGCGGAGTGCAAGGAGTGGGTTTGAGTGCTGTGGCAGTGTTGTAAGAGAAGTGTATGCAGTGGTGGTCCATCCAGAGGGGCTGCTTTGTGTGGCTGAAGCAGATGTTGTTTTTACCTGCGAAGATGGGGTTGAGGGTGTGTTCTGCCTTGTAGGTAGGGGTGGTCACAAGCTGTTTCAGTCCGATATTGATGAGGTTCTCCAGGAGGGCGGTGGAGTTGGGGTCGCTGAGGTTGTCAAGGTGAAAGTTCAGGTCTCCGATGAGTATGTAGTCACGAGGGGTGCAACAAGGTCAGCAAAAGTATTGGTGAATGAAGTGCGGGGTCCGATGGGTCTGTAGGCGAGGGTGCCACGAAGAGTGGTTCCAGAGCTGGTCTGTTTCTGGAAGTGAAGGTGCTTGGTGGTGGCAGAGGGGTGGCTCATGGTGGAGGTGGAGAGTCAGAGAGAGCTCTTGTGTGCAAGGGCAAGTCCTCCTCCTGGCCGGTTGGGGCTGTCCTTCCTCTGGATCTTGTAGCCGCCTGGAATGCCGGTGGCGATGTTGGGACAAAAGAGGCGTTGGCTCAGGTTTCCGTGAAGAAGGTGACATCTGGCGAGAGGGTGTTGATGAGGTCCCAGATTTCTATGGCATGTCTGTGCAGGGAGTATGTGTTGAGGAGAATGCACTTCAGGGCTTCGTGGTGTCGGCGTTCGGCATGGGGCAATGGCCGTGATTGTGCGGAGTGTGGTGAAGGTTCAGCAGCAGTGGCGGCAGCAGAACTGGCTGTGGGTGGTATTCAGTGTGGACAGCTGGCAGTTGATGTTCCTCCCGGGTTGAGTACGATGAGGGCAGAAGAGTCGTAGCGATGGGTGGCCGGAGAACCAGGGTCCCTTGCGCTGGTCACGGACAGGCGCAGATGGCTTGCCTTTGGCGTACCTTTGGCGCACCAGCAGAGTGCCTGCTGCACCCTTCCCATTAAATAGGGAAGGGAGAGGGGAGTGAAGCTGGGAGGCGGGAGCAGGGAGCAGCAGAACGAGTGTCCGCAGGGGCAGCAGCGGCAAGAAAGGGAAAACGGGCAGAAAAACAAAGAGAGACAAGGAGCAAAGGCAAAAGACAGGCACAATAATAAAGGAAGTAAAACAAAGCAAAAGACAGAAAAATGACAGAAAAATGGGCACAATACAGCACAGACAGTAGTGGAACCAGTAGAAGAGCAAAGAGGAAAGCAGAGCTGGGAGGTAGGAGTGGGAAGCAGCAGGGGGGAGGGGCCACGGGGGCAGCAGCAGCAGGAAAGGGAAAACGGGCAGAAAAACAGAGAGAGACAAGAGACAAAGGCAAGCAACAGGAAAACAGGCACAATAATAAAGGCAGAAAAACAAAGCCAAAGATGGAAAAATTACAAAAAAAAGGGCACAATACAGCACAGTCAGTAGTGGAACCAGCAGAAAAGCAAGGCTCTCCCACTGGACCACCAGGAATGAGGTGCCGGTAGGAGGCTGCAGGTGAAGGAGGGCCTCAAACACCTACCTGTACAAAGCAGTTCACAGGGCAGCAGCACTTAACAGCGGAGCTGCAAGGGGAGAGAGCAGGTCTCTGACTGGGTGTGTTAGTGGCTATAGGGATAAGTGAGTGGGTGGGTAAGTATGTGTATGCATTAGTCACTGGATATGTAAATAGAGGTATATGTGACTGAATGGGGGTGTAGGAGACTATGAGTCGGTGACTGGAAGGTTGAGTAGTTGTGTGGGTGAAGAACTAACTGTATGAGTACCTATATTGGTGAGTGAATGTGTGTGTAAGTACCTGTATGAGGGACTCAGTGTATATGTCAGTGTTTCCATTAGTATTTGTCTGGCTGTGTCAGTGGCCATATTATTGTGTGTCCAGGTGTAATAGTGTATAGAAGAGTGTGTTCCTTTGTGAATCAGTGTATATATAAGAGTGTGTCTGGGTGTGTCAGTAAATACCTGGGTATGTTACTCTATGTAACATACATGTGGATGTCTTAGTGTATGGATCACTGTGTGCCTGGGTGTGCGACTCTATGCATGAGTGTGTGTCTAGGTGTGTTAGTATCAGCAGCAGTGTCTGGGCGTAGTACTGTATACTGCATTGTGTGACTGGGTATCTCACAGTCTGAATCAGCCTGTAAATGGGTGTGATAGTATTTTTATAGATGAATAAGTCTGTGTGAGTGCCTGTATAGGTGACGAACTGACTTAGTCAGTGGCTGTATGTAATATTGATTATGTATGGCAGTAGCTGTATAAGTAACTGACTGGCTGTGTTAGTAGCTGTTTATGTAATGAAGTAAGTGTATGAGTCACTGTTTTCATGAGTTAGTGGATGTGCTTCTAGCTATATGGGTGAGGGATTGGGTGTATCAGTACTTACATGGGAAAGTGACTGAGTATGTTAGTGATTGTCCATATGACTGACTGGTTGTATAAAGTACTGTGTAGATGATTGAGTACATGTTTTTTTAACAGCATTAGGAAGTAACTAAGGGGCTTATTTACAAGCCCCTTGCGCCACGGTACATCACTTTTTATTTCACATTATAAAAGTGACACACCGGCGGCGCAAAGAGGCTAAAAAATAAGCCTCTAAATGTGTGAATATCTGTATGGGTATGTAAGAATATGTAGTAGTAGTTGTATTCATGCGATGGAGTGTTACTAACTATGTCAGTGGGTTACTGGTTGAGTGAGTGATTGAATGAATGAGTCACTGGGTGTATGAGATGTGTAATTAGCATGTCTGTGAATGTGTCAATGGCTGTACAAGACTCCTACCTTGGTGTATATTTTTAAAGTGTACATTTTCTGAACTACAATGAAAGTTATAATTAAAAAATGGGCAAAAAAAAGTTGTTTCAAGCGATGCCAAGTACTCTTCATGTATAAAAACAGTCTTCAAGGGTGTACCTAAGCAGTATTTCGTGGTATAAGAAGTCTTTTGAGACATCTGAAGATGTTCAACTCCAGCCACTATTGAAAAAGAAAAAGAACATAAATGTGTGTTAGTGTTCATTTTCAAAATTACAAAAAGATAACAATTCACATTAGTTATACTGTAACACTGTATCACAATGTAGTAAGATTTTCATTTTCCCTTTATACTATTCTCAGATTTCATACTTCTTCACAATAAACGATGGTCTATATGAAGCATCATCCTGGAACAGTGGGAAAAAACAATTGTATAGATTGTAAATGAAATATATAGAGTACATGCTTATAGTTAACTGACACTATGCATTGCACTCACTACAATGTATTACTCAGTTGTTTTATCTGTAGTTACCACGCTAATCTAAACAAACCTATGTTAAAAATATTTTTTACATTATTTTATCTGGTACAATACCACAAATACATTTTAACCACTCTTTAATTTTGGAGATCCTTTTGAAAATATCACCCCTGGTGGGCCAAATGATGCATAAACTGCTCATCATCTATATAAACAAAATCCCATACAGTAGTTTCTTTCCACAAATATGACATAGAAGTTTGGTTGAAGTAAGAAAAGGGGACCATTTTTTTGTTTTGAAGGCAATTTTTTATTTCAACTTATCTCTGCTGTAATTAGATTCTATCCATCTAGTTTCAGACTTTAATTAGAGGGTGTAGGATTTAGATGTTATACTTTCTGCAAGATAAAAGAACTCTTGAACTCTGAAGAACTTTATAAAGACATTGACCCCAATAGGCTGAATAATGTATAAAATACTGATGAAGCATGTAGAAGAAATACTATACACCAGTTTTTTATCCAGAATTCCTCCTTAGAAAGTTGGTTAAAGAAAGAAAAGATAAGAGTTTGGCAGTTTGAAAGAATATTTTGGTTTGAATTTAAGGTTGATGTCATTGCATTCCATCCATCCAGTTTCACTCTTTAAATGGTCAGTGTAGTGTCCAGAGGTTGCATTCATTCCTTTGTGATAGATGATAGCCAAAGTAGTAGAAATTCTTCCAGAAATTGATATTTGTCCTGCTTTGTACTTTGTAATTTGAGTTCCCAATTTAGAACCATCTGCTGTGCATCATTGTAGCATTACTCCCAGGTTTTTTCAAGTTGTTCATAGAATCAGTGTAGACAGAACATCTGGTTTGAAGTTTAGGCAGGTCATATTTTGGTTAGCCTTCTTCAACAATTTGTTAAACGTCCCAGTTTTGAAATCTGGTAATGTTAAATAGAGAAAACACTCAAAATTAGTTTGAGTGGTAGATGAATAATCACAATCTTCACAGTCATAGTTCCATGTGTGACTCAGTCTGAATAAATCATCAATATTTACAAGTTTTTCTTCTAAAATTCCAAATATAACCATAATAATTTCTAATGCATCTTGTTGAGTGTTGAGTGATCTGCTAAATACATCTAAAATATTGTGAATACCTTAAGCACAATGTGTCACAGCTCTGTCAGTCAGTAAATGTTGGAGCAAATGATACAGTGCAGAACAAAATCTTTTATCTTGTTTTTGTTGAATTTGGTTTACTAGATGTGGTAAATGAAATAGTACATTGAGAGAAACATGTAGATAGCAGTTGACACCTGAACTGTTTTCCGACTGGTAAACCTACAATATCCTAATCATGTTCTAGTTTTCTCTTTTTAACACCTTCTAGATTGTTCTTGTGTCCTTTTTGTTCTTGAGCATCTGTACACTCTTTTGTAATCTTCCACTTTGGACATATTATCAATTACTCATAAATAGGGTATCAGCCTAAATGAGGAGCGAATACACCTCTTAAATGATTGTACTCTCTTATAGAGCTTGCATCAGCACTAACTTTCTAATCATCAAAATCAATCAAAAATGAACTGTATATTGTTCTGACTATGCAGTACTTCCAATCCTAACAAAAATGGCGTCCACACTTAAACCTTGTCATTTATGGATAGTTACAGCAGTGAGAGTGGAAACTAGCAAAAAACAAACAACACATCAGCCAATGTGCTTCATGCATCAATCTGATCAAATTTTAGGGTCAAGTATTAAACCTCGTCTCTATATGGAAAATTAATGAATTCAATAACTTTACCCATTGCACCATTTCCTAATCCTTCTGCAACATTTAAATTATACCAAACAGTTACCTGACTGTTTTTGCATACACGTAAACACTTTTCTAATCCTGCATTCCCGAATGCAGGGTTCTCTAAAGAATCCAGTTTTGCTTATATTTCTTCTGTGAGAAGAATTGTCACTCCCTGATGTTCCATTTTATCGACAGCTGTCAGTTCCAAAATATCTTCTTTCTCCAGTTTTAGTAATTATTTGTTGAGGTTGGAGCACTCTTGAAGTTTAGGCATTAAACAGACTATGGATTTCTGTTATTCAATAAAATTGTACATTAGTTCTGCTGATATAATGTTAGAAGGAAATAGTTTCTTGATAAGTCGACTTTCTAAAGCACATTTTTCCTCATTTGTTAGAACTCCTACTCTAATGTCCTTAAGAATAGTTACATAATCCACATCAATTTTCTGGTATTCTAGTTTATTTTCATATTCAACAGATAACATTAGTAGTCGATGTAAAGTAATTCCTTTAATATATTGTGCAGCTAATCCTGTTGGCGTTGTTACTACACATGATACATTTGATTATGTAGTCTTCTGTAGAAAACCAGTTAGAACTTTCATTACAAAGCTTTTTCCAGTGCTAGCTTGACCACTGATGTATAGTAATATTGGTTTATACAAAGAACATTCATATTGTTTCTTTTCATGGAAAAATACAAGCTCTGTGTTATCTTTAAAAATGTCTTTCTTTTCATTATTCAGTTGTTCTTCTAACTGTTTGAAATTACAATTTCCTCTCTTGCTTGCTGCATGGCACTCTCAACCTCACTCATAGCTATAGCTGCCTTATTTTGAATAATTGGTTCTCGAAGAGGATCTTGAGTCAGTGGTCCAGAACTTTGGCTGCTCTGTAAACTCTCCTTGGCTGTCTTAGAAGTAATGGTTTCTTCCTATTCAATCTCATCTTTTAACATTTGCAAGTAAAAGTGAACACTCAATACTATCTTTCACAGCATTGAAAGAGTCTTCGTAACAGTCATAATGTCCAAGTAAATCTGATTCAGCATTCTATGGTTTGAACAACTGCAAAAGTGGCAAGTAGAAAAACTCTCTTCTCTCTGGAGTTCGGCAACTAAGCTTTCAGTGGTTAATTAGATTTCCTTTGTTGTGTTTCACCAAACAACCATCACATCCAAGTACTGCATATCTCGCTGCTTCTATGTTTTCAGTTACATTATGTCTAGATGTGTAATATTAGTAGTACTTCATCTAGACATTGTCTAAAAGATGTGCGCTCCTTCTTGAATAGTGTGTATCCAACATACTAGTTTAGTTTTCAGAATGTCTCTACTTTCTGGATCAAATTCTGAAAGATACTGTATTCTTGGGAAAGACTTTAATATTTTAAACTCCACCGTTCTGAGCGCTCATAGGATCCTATTTCTCTGTAGGAAAAGCAGACTCTTTTCTGCAGAAATCTTCTCCAACATCTCTTTCTTTTCTGTTTTTACTGATTTTATGTATGACATCATATAGACAGCAACAGCAATCGAGTTGTCTGCCACAAATTGTAGATCCATGCTTGCATTCCACATCTTTAGAATAACAGGGTTGCAGTCATTATTATACTTTGAAGACGCTGCTGTTCTGAGATTGAAAGTATTTTTTCCCTATCAGAGTATGTCTAACTGCAGACAAAAAGCTGGTGACTTTTCCTTCCAAAATAATAGGTCGTTGGAATCCAAATCAACATCTCATGTAAAGTTTTCCTTTGCATCTGTATTTTCGCCAACATTACTTCCCACATCTAAAATTGTGAAACCATGATAGAACGTGTTATCTCATGCTCTTTTCACCACTGTCTGTCAGGATGGCACATGTCACATACTGTTCTCTGAAACTCCAGACAGACTTATCACTATCTGTTCCACATTTCAGTGCATCTTTTACCTATAACAGCATGTGAATATGTGGAGCATCTCTAGCTTGGTACTCTACGCCAAAAGCAATCAATTACTTCACCAAGAGAAGGATTACTTTTGTTGCAAATGAAAGAAATCATGGCTTGAACCCTGTGGTTAAAATATCTGCAAGCTTTTACAGTATCCAATGAGCAAAGTTCTCCAGCTGTCTCCACTTTTATATCCTTTATGTTTGTGATTGCTTCTTGCAAGAATTCAAGCAGGTCATCCCACACATACTCAGCAGAACTGAGGGCCCGATTCTGATGCGGTTTGGAAAGCTTCCCGACTGAATCAGTTTAGAAATGGTTTCCAACCCACTCGGATCGGGAGAGTCCAACCGACCAAGTACGATTCATCTGGATGCTTCCAGATACGTTTTGATTGGACTCCCATTGACTTCAATGGGAGCATATGTTCCTAACCGCATCGTAATTGGGCCCTCGGTCGGGAAGACACGTTCCCAATCTGATTTGGAAGGAGCAAATGCTGTTAGGAGGCCTTCCTACCGCATCATAATTGGGCGCTAGGTGGGAATGCTTTCCTACCCACATCAGAATCAGGCCCTGAGTGTTGGAAACCAAGTAGATGCTCCTAGGTTACTCAACATGCTTTTCAGCTTACCATAATGACAATACCAATACTCTGTGCCATGTTGGCACCCCTTTAAATTAATCAAATTGTATTCCAGGTTTTTGTCTTTTTCTTGAACTTTGTCAACACATTTCCTTGCTGTGAGATTTTGCAGATATACTCCTCTTTTTAGAATGTAGTTTACTGCATAAGATAGTCCTGACAAGTCACTCTCAAATGGTAGGTGAAATATATAGGGAATACAATGGCAAAATCTAGGATCCTCTGAATCTGGTCTAGTTGATCAGTACTTGGCTGCTGGTATTTGTACAGGCCAGTCATCGTGGAGGAGTGTGGCTCAATGGTTAGAGCGGCAGACCCTGATGCAGAGTTCTGACCAGGGACCAGGGTTCGATTCCCGCCTCGGCAGGGCTCGGGCTCGGACCTGTCTATTCTCGCCTCGGTGTCCTATTCTAATCAAGGGCCCCATGCTGCAACTCTGGGCAATAGCTTGCTTAGCCTCCACACCGGCCCCAACAGTGCTAAGGATGCCTGGCTTCACCCTGGGGGTGCCCAGGAGGGGACACTTCACAGGGAAAGCCAGGAGGGGTTCCACAGCGGTATGAGTGTCAGCGCCAGGAAACCGATTGCCGACACCGCAAGGTGGCCGTCTGGTGACAGTGCGCTCTATAAGTACCATGACATTTACATCACATCTACCAACTACTCCAGTGGGGATCAGATGTGGAAAATAACGAGCCTATAAACTTTTCCCCCACACACTCAAGGGAGCTCCTTTTTCTTCTTTCATTTATCATCAATAATCCCTTTGAAATGCAGACGATAAATACTGTAGTGTTCACAAATTTCTTCTTATCTGGATCGATCCACCTTTTCAATCTAACCTCTTGATGATGATGATTTATTATCCTGCATATGTGTTATAATGTGAAGAACATCTATATTTTGATTATAAATATTATTTTGTACCAGATCTGTTCCTTATTTTAGTTTACTTAGCTCCACTAACTCTTGCCATATATTTTTGCTCCTGGTAGGGATGCCAGTGATTAGAATAAGTGATTCTTCAAAATCTCTCTGCACCGGTACAGTTTCAATATTCTGCTGGAAATCTAATGGTAAGTATGCAACTGTACCTTTAAGACCGTTCTGTAACTCTGTTGGAGGTGACTAACATGTCTTTGCCTCCATATGAACTATAGTTTGGAAAGGATGTATACATTGTTTAAGAATTGATTCATGAATATTTAACTTTTGAAGTTCTTGTGACATTGCAACTAATTCTAACTTGTTGTGGACTGCAGTAGCTGGCAATTTGTTATCCTCCAGTGAACTAACAGGATAGTCTGTCATAGACTACAGATGGTGCAACATGCAGCGGCCAGACTGGTGCTAGGATGGAAAAGAAGGACCTCAGCTACGATCGCTTTGAACACCCTGCATTGGCTGCCTATTCATAAAAGGGTGCTTTTTAAAATCTTGTTAATTACTTTTAGGGCAGTTAACAAAACAGGTCCCAATTAAATCGAGAGCATGTTCCAACACTACGTTCCCTCCAGAAGTCTTAGGTCTCAAAGTGACAATCTTCTGACTATTCCCAAGTTTAGGCTTAAAACCAGAGGAGGTAAAGCCCTGGCTGTTTTAGGGTCTAGAGCATGGAACTTACTGCCCCCCTCTTTCCGACAAATCACCACAGAAATATATTTTAGGAAAACTGTTAAGACCTGGATCTACACCCTATCTGACACAAAATGCAAAAATATGATTTAGTCCTTACCAAGGTCTCACCACAAGATCAATAAAGTCATCATGGTCTCTTATACCTCTGAAGCGCTAAGATGCTCCCTGGAGAGTAGTCTGCGCTATACAAATACTAATTACATTACATTACATTACATTACATCATAACAGTACTTACATATAATTTGTCATGTGCAAAAATCAAAGAATCCTGTGAAAACAAAAAAGCTACAAGTTCAGCCCACTTAGCTCTGTTTTACTGTTCATTTTTGAAGACAGAAACCCATAACGAGTTTGACTATTGTAGTGAGTGCATCAACAACATACACACAGTTCAGTTTGTCTTTACAGTGTTAAACTTTGCAATCTCTTTTTGAAAGTTATCAACAGTAATACTTGTGTTCTGTCCTGCTACATTTGCAGATACCAAGTCCTCATTTTCCCTACACTCCTGTTCAGGACCAAAGAAACAAAACTGAACAAATTCAAAAACGTTTTCTACCTCTGATGCTGTACCATGCAAAATAGCTCGAATCAGTTCTCGTGGCATAGAGCAGGAGATTTGTCATAGCAAAGCCTCCTAACTAAAGTTCGCATTTTCGAGTAGTGAACAGCTAACATTCTGAAATTATCAGAGCTGCTTTGGTTAATTTTCTTTGATAGAGATGCTAGTGAATGTCTCTATAAATTAGTATGCTTCCTTACTTTGCATTGATCTACACCATGCTAAATCCCTATTTTTTGTTTCACACTTTTGCATGGAAAGTTATGTAGAAGACTTCCCAGTATATCAATAGATTCCTGCCTAACACTGCTTTCCTCATTAAAGAGATGCTCAGTACTAGAAGTATGTCTCCATTCACTGCGGAAAACTTTAAAAAACTTACTTCCATTGACAAGTCTTTTCTTTTGGCTTCTTTTTCTCATAGACAACACTATCCAGTGTCCCCATTCTGTTTCGAATCAAAATAAATAGCTTCCTGTTGAGAGAAAAGGCCTTATCAGCTACAGCTTCAACACATTCCTCTTGTCTGACTGCTTCTCTTCTTCTTTCACACTTCTTCATAGTTCTTATTAGATTCTAAATTACTCTACTACGGACCATTCTAATTCTGATTTCCTTAAACTGCCTCTGTTGTCTGGTTAAACCTTCTGCTTTTTTAATGATTTTTTACGCTTCATATCATGTACCTACATATGATATACTTTTTCTCCTTTCTTAGTTGATTTCAAACTTTGTTTATTATTCACTTGAATTTGCTGACTTTCCAGCTGTCCACATACTATTTTAAAGCATGTCTTACCAACAGCTCTTTTCTCGTTCACCACTTTCTCTGAATTGTGCTGTTCATTTGTGAGGAGATAGTATCCGTTCCTCTGTTTATTTCTTCTCTCACTTTTGGAAGGCATTGTAGCTGTCTGTGCTTAACTAGAAATTGATGCCTAAAAAGAAAAATAAATAAGTACATTTACTTTTTCATTATGTAGTATCAGATTAAATATTTTAAGTATTTAACTACCAACATAAAACAGTTGTCTTCTTATAATATAGCTAACTTTACTCTATTATATTTCATGTTTATGTCTGTGTGTCTCTGTCTGTGTCAGTGTATACATTAGTCTCTCACTGGGTATTGTATCATACCCATTACTGTGTTACTCTGTATCTATCCAAGTTTAAAGAACTACTTGTCTGAATGGGTGAATAGGGTGTGTCACTATTTGGCTGCATATCTGAGTAGGTGTAGGAGTACACCTGAAAGAGTGCCATCACATGCTTAAGTAACTATACCAGTATGCAAGTGCCTGATTAACTAATCCTGTTGCTCACTAAATATCTATGTTATTGGCTGAATAAATAGCTGAGTGTCTGTGTTGGTCAATACAGGTGTATGTAAGTGTGTCTGCAGTTGCCTTTGATAGTTCTGAATATATAACTAGTTTCTGAGTGAATGTATAAGTATCTCTGCAATGTCTCGCTGGGTGAGAGATTGTATGGTTTTAGGCACATGTATGTCATTTGAATTATTGCTGGTATACTATATATACTATATATAATACAAGGCATAGGAGTCTCCAAGTACATGAAAAACTCAGTGAAAAGGACATCTCTTACTGTTTAAACAGAAACCAGCATGCATTATGGCATACCTATAGGCTATGTTAAAGGTGAGTCATGTGTTCAACAAGATGGGTTTAAAACTTGGTGAATGGCTTTTTTATAAGAATTTGGACTGGCACTAAAGTACGCAGACACCCTCAGCAGCAGTAAACCTCACCTAGAAATACAGATACCCTATGCAGTACTAGACCTGATCCATGTTTAAAGGACTACTTCAATCGACGGGTGACTAGGTTGTGTCACTATTTGACTGCATGTTTGAATAAATGAAGGAGTACATTTGTAGGAGTGCCACCAGATGCTTAAGTAACTATGCCAGTATATGACTGACTGTTGAACTAACTCTATGGCTCACTAAATGTGTATGGAAGGGGCTGAACAAATAGCTCAGTACCTGTGTTGGTGAATATAGAGGTATGTAAGTGTGTCTCCAACTGCCTTTGGATACATAACTAGTTTCTGAGCATGTGAGTGAATGTATAAGTACCTCTGGAATGTCTCACCGGGTGAGAGAGAGACTGTATGGTTTTGAGCACATGTATGACACTTACTTAGAGGGCTCCAAATACACTAATACTTAGTGAAACTGAAAAGGACATCTCTTATCATTTAAACACAAATCATCATGCATTATGGCTACCTACAGTCTTTTTCAGAGGTCACTTATGTGTACTAAAAGATGGGTTTAAGACTTGGTGTACTGCTTTTTTACGGGAAGTCAAGCTGGCACTAAACGTGCACAGAAACCATCAGCAGTAGTAGTCCACACCTAAAAATGCCCTATAAAGTAATAGGCCTGCCCAACGTTTGCAAGACTACTTCATTCAATGGGTGACTGGTTTGTGTCACTACTTGGCTTCATATCTGAGTAAGTGTTGGAGTACACCTGTAGGAGTGCCATCAAATGTTTGAGTAACAATACCAGTATATGAAAGTCTGTTTCAACTAACTGTATGTCTCACTGGGTGAGAGAGACTGTATGTTTTTGAACACATGTATGTCATTAGCATTGTATGTGGTATACTGTATGTTGTTCTTGGTATGGGAGCCTCCAAGTGCATGAAAAACTTCAGTGAAACTGAAAAGGACAACTATTCCTGTTTAAAGACAAACCATCATGCCTTATGGCATACCTACAGCCTATCTCAGAGGTGAGTTATGTGTACTAAAATGTTAGTTTAATATTTGGGGGAGGGCTTTTTCATGCCAGCTCAAACTGGCTGTGAAAGTGCACAGACAAGCTCTGCAGCAGTAGGTCTGGCCTATTTTTAAAGGACTACTTGTTTTGATAAGTGACTAGGTTGTGTCAGCAGTTACATATATATCTCCCTGCTGCATTCTGCATGCATAAGTGCTGCATACTTATTGTTGGACATGGCTCTTTTAAAGGGTTTTTCTGTCCTCAACCCACCAATCAGCTGACTGCGGGTCTTATGAAGCCGATACTTCGATCTGTGGGCCCTCCGGCTTACTACACTTGCTTAGGTCGCCTGACCGTCCCGTTAGTAAGGGATCTTGGTGTAATCATAGGACCAACTATATTAGTCTCAGGTTACGACCCCACCTAGTGAGGGGCAACCAGATGTTAGTCAAACTATCCTCCTCTACTTCGTGGTTCAGGCGGACCATGGCAAATGAGGCTTTAAGCCAGTCCTCACACTTTGGGGGGAGGGGATCTTTCCACTTTTTACAGACCTTTCTCCGTGCTAATAGCACCAAGTATAATAATAACCCACAGGATATATGCGGAGCAGTCTGACAAAATAGCCTATCATCCCGGAAGAAGACCAAAGACAGATTAACATCAATGTTGGCTTTAAAAATATCTCAAAGGGTATCGCCAATCTCCTTCCAAAAGATTTCTAGTTCAAGGCATTCAAAAAAGATATGAAGGTCGTTGGCAGTAGGCATCTTACACCTTGGGCATTTGGGAGTTGGAAATGGGGCAAGCTTGGGTATTTTAGCTGGGGTATAATAAAGTCTATTAATGACGAAGAAGTGTTTCTTTTTTAGGCTTGCAGGTTTAATATATGTATATAGTACTTTCAATGAGGGCTCAAACAGGGTGACTATGGAAGGTTCAAAAGAAGTATGGTTCCAGACCGAAGACAAGGACGGGATTGCCAAATCTTCAGCTTCTAATAAATGATTGCACCACACTGATATCTCTTTCTTAATTGGCTGCACCGATTGACACAGACGTTCAATTTCCCAGTTCCCTCTTATTTCCCCTTTTTCTGCATTGAACCAGGACGCCAATTGTAGATACTTGAATCTAGAAAATCCTGTACCAATCCTAGCCCTCAATAGTTCCCAGGAATGGATCCCCTCTATGTCTAGCAAATCAGACCAGATGTGTATATCTACCCTCTTAACGGGTACCGCCAGGCTATCTTTAAGGCAGCAAGGTGTACCAGGGGAATCCCATATAGGTGCTAGCTCTGAATAGTATCCTATCCCCCATCTTATTCTTACTTATGTCATATTTCCAATGCTGCCCTGAGGACCTTCAGACGTACACGCTTAAAAAGATTTAGGGCCCCAAACTTATATAAGAAAGCCTCACCACCGTCTCCTCCTACAGTTCTTGCCATTTCCCCCAGCAGCCTTCCCCATGCCGACTCTTCTGGTTTCACAAGTAACATCCGAACTTCTTTAAATTGAAATGCTACTGCGTACCAGCTAATGTCGGGGAGAGCCAGCCCCCCCTTCTTAAGTCTGCGTCTCAGTTTCTTCCAGGACAGCCTTACACCCTTGTTGCCCCAGATGAAATTCCCGATCTTACTCTGCACCTTACTAATGCTCTTGGATGCACGGGGAATAACCACTTCAGGATCATTAGTAAACAATATTAAATCGTCGGCGTCCAAAGCCAACTTACAACTGTAATGTTGAGTCTTAAAAGGGGAGATAGAGTCATCCAATCTGATAGCCGGTGCAAGTGGCTCGATATGAATATTAAATAAGAGAGGCGAGATCGGGCAGCCTTGTCTAGTCCCCCTCTGGATCTTAAAACTTGAAGCCAACAGGCCATTCAAAAGAATCCAGGCAGAGGCTCCCTGGCAACAGTTCTTCAGGGTTTGGATAAAAATAGGGCCAAACCCCATTACCTTCAGTACTTCCCAGAGGTACACCCAGCTGACCCTATCAAAGGCCTTGGCAGCGTCGAAGGCAACTATGGCCAAAGGGTCAGATCTGTCAATGGCCAGGTCGATATTGCCTATTAACAGTTGTATCTGTTCCTGGATGTGCCTACCGGCAACAAAGCCCTTCTGATCAACATGGACCAGATTGGGGACTAATTTTGCCAATCTCCCTGCTAAAATACCCATATAGATCTTATAATTGGCATTCAGCAGGGAGATTGGACGATATGAATCAGGTTTTAACAGATCCTTGCCTGGTTTTAAAATCAGGATGATTGTGGCCTCCTTCCAGGAATCGGGGACTTTACCAGTAGGGGAATATACTGAATTAAAGATGGTGCCCAGTACAGGGGTCAATTCCTCTGAAAGTAATTTATATACTTCATTCGGAAGAGCATCCATACCTGCAGCCTTTTTATTCTTACATTTTTTAATCTGCTCAGTTATCTCTTCTAGGGTGATAGTAGCATCCAAGTTGTTGCGACTCTCCTCCGTCAATGAAGGCAGGGATTTAACCCCAAGCCATGATTGTATAGTGCTTGTGGGGGGCGGGAGATCCTCTTTATAAAGGTCCGAAAAAAGGGAAAGTAGACAGGTTTACATTTCTTCAATGCTGCTCGACTTCTCCCCATTGTTAAATATTTTATCAACTCATTGATGCAGTTCTTAGATCGATCAGCTCTTGCTGTCCAAGCCAATAGGGCACCTGCTTTCTCCCCATATTCAAAGTTTTGCATATTCCTAGTAAGCCATTGGGCCCTACACTTTGAATACAATTTCTTCCATACTCCTGTCTTACATCATCTAAGTCACTCAGAACTTGAAACAATTGCCCTGTTTCCCCAAGATTTCATCTGTTCCTCTCATTCTCTAACTGTAATATTTTTCCTTCCATTATTTTAAGGGCCCTAGCCTCAGCCTTATTCTTAGAGCTTATAAGGCCATGAAGCCTCCCCCTTAAAGTCCATGGATGTAGAGCTCAAGTTCGAGGAGAAAAATTCTAAAGAAGCTTGCTGAACTACCTGGATAATTTCAGAATCCAAAAGTCTGGCCCTATTGAATGTCCCTCTTGCCTGCAACGAGAGCCCTTTACTTTGGTACATAAATTGGACTGGGGCGATGTCAGAAAGATGACTTGGAAGGACAGAGATCTCTTCCAGACCTGCCATGGTGGATCTGTCCGCTAATATATAATTGATCCTAGAAGAGTGACGATACTTTTTACTATAGAACGTAAAGCACTGCAAATCACTCTTCTTTGCCCTCCACACGTCTACCAAGTCCAAATCGTGTTACATATTTAACAGAGCACGACAAACCCCCAACAAAGTGACTCAAATTGGACCAATATTTTATCGGGTCCAAAAGAACATTGAAATCACCCCCAATGATAAGGGGGGGATTCTGTTGTCAATGCTAATTGCAGTTTACAAATATATGACGGATCATCCACATTTGGGCCATGAAACGAGGCGCAAACTACGTCAGAGTTCTCTAAGGCCAATTGTGCAACCAACCACCTCCCAGTCTGGTCCGCCTGTGAGTTTTTTAAGGAGCAAAGGGCTCCTTGTTTCACCAAGATTGCAATGCCTCTATTGTGGATCGTTTGTTGCGAGGTACAGTAGCACTTTATCCATGGGACTCTTGAAAAAAGGGAACGGCTTTCCATATAACTCGGGTGCGCCTCCTGCAAGATACAGACTTGGCCTGAAGAGAGTTCTAGATATTTTAAAATCAACCTTTGCCTGCGGGGACACCTTAACCCATTGACATTCGAAGAGATAAAGATGGTCTTACTATCCCTTTTATTTTGGTTTCCCACCATTGGCCTGCCTGCCTATTATCCTGGCATAGCGGAATTTTCTTAAGACTAAAGCGAGATGAGGTTGATTTTTTCTTTTTTACCCACTGCTCCCCACCCGAAGGGCCCCTCCCTCCCCCCTCCCAGATCCCCCTGTGCCTCCCTTCCCTTGAGGAACCCTTCCTTCCAATAGGCAAGCCTATTTGGCCTCCCCATCCCCCTTAGGAAAAAAACTGTGTTTTAAACTGGGGTCTTGCTATCCATGGGAGACTTATACCTCTCCCTTTCCTCAATGACCCCCTACACCCCGTTCAGCTTTAATTTTTGCAATTAGGGCATCGCCAGAACGTATCAGATGCATATGATTGTTCCACATTGCACGGAGTTGTGATGGAACTTCAGCTGTGCCTTGGCCCCAAGGCTGTTCATCTCGTCTAACCTTTTCCCCAGCTCCCATTGCCGTGTTGCCGTCGTGTGGGAGATGTCTGATCTTATTTGAAAAGAACAGGGGCTGCAACTATTAAAGGTTATAGTACCTTCCTTAAGGGCAGAAGACAATATCAACTCATTAACTGAATAGGTCAAGAAGTTAACCAGAATCTTCCTCGGTTTTTGTCTGGCAGGGTTCCTTCTGAAGGGGTCACAATGCACCCTTTGTATTTCACAGGCTAAATCCACTTCTGGCGTGTTCTTTAATACTGTCCCCTTTAAAGGGATATCACAAACCCCTTTATATCAGGCCCCTCCAAGGCTTCTGGTTCATTCAAGAGCCTTACATTTTTCCTCCTAGAATGATTCTCCAGGCCCTCCAAATCTTCTTTTAGTTCTTAATTCTGAACTGATAGTTTAGCCACCTCCACTGTAGTACCATAAGGTGTCCTTAATTTTAGGGATTTCCAATTTAATTGCCTCAGTTCTTAATGTAACTTCGTCTAGCGTTTTGGCTAGCATTTCACAGGAGGCCTGAATGGCCGCCTGATTTGCTTCGGAAACTACAAATCTGTTGGTCATTTCAGCTTGATTAGTCTCAGACACAATGAATCTATTGGTCATTTCATCCCTTATAGCAAGCAAGATATCAGCCAAAGAATGTGATGTTAAATCTGTTGGTTTATCCACGATTACATTACCTTCTGTGGTATTGAAGGTTGTTATCTTGGAGGCTTTAGAAGATTTAAGAGTTTTAGAGGGTTCTTCCAGGGGTTCATTTATAGCTAAGTCAGAGTATCTATTGGTAAGACTCAGTGCTGGATGAGTGATTGGGGTCTGATAGGGGTTAACTCAGTGTCCCTATCTTTGCCCCAGTCTTCTTTCCTATCAGGAACTACATCTGAAACATTTGAGGTGTTACCCTTCCCCCTCTTTGGGGGACTGGAGGAGCTAGAGGCATCCTTCTGGGGGCTGACTTGGCTTGCAGTTTTTAAGGTTTCACATACTGAAGGAGTAGAGGCAGACATAACTTTATAATATGACTTAAGGGAGATTTTAACCTTTAAGGATGACCGCTTCTTGCCCCTTCCTTTTCTCTTGATGGCGTCTGCCTCTTTTTCTTTTGAATCTGCACCAGCTTCTGTGGTGTCTCCTTTGTGCTTGTGCTGTCTTGCGTCTCTGGCGGGTCCGAGCCGCCTCCTCCCAGCGCCAGCCACAACTCTCTCCGCTCTCCCCACTTGAACCTTGCTCCTCACCGCCGATGCCGCCCACAAATCCAGCGTTACAACAAACAAATGATGGACGGAATGCTGACAATGCAAACATTCTCCCCCAGTCAAGAGATCTGGGTTAAATCCATCGTTCTTTTGCCCACTACACCACCCCAGTTTAGACATGGCCATATGCAAATCAGTCTTGACCCTGTGCCTATTGGGAACAGTCCAGCCCGAACTGCCAAGCCATGTCTTCCCTGGACAGGAATCAAGCATCCTAGGACCGGTTTCTGGCTATCAGCCGTCATCAGCCAGGATAGCTTGACTCCAGTGGCGTAGTGAGCACGGGTCCCACGTCTGGGAATACCCATCCCACTTAGGGCGAAAAGCGTTACAACAAACAAATGATGGACGGAATGCTGACAATGCAAACATTCTCCCCCAGTCAAGAGATCTGGGTTAAATCCATCGTTCTTTTGCCCACTACACCACCCCAGTTTAGACATGGCCATATGCAAATCAGTCTTGACCCTGTGCCTCATGGGAACAGTCCAGCCCGAACTGCCAAGCCATGTCTTCCCTGGACTGGAATCAAGCATCCTAGGACCGGTTTCTGGCTATCAGCCGTCATCAGCCAGGATAGCTTGACTCCAGTGGCGTAGTGAGCACGGGTCCCACGTCTGGGAATACCCATCCCACTTAGGGCGAAAAGCGTTACAACAAACAAATGATGGACGGAATGCTGACAATGCAAACATTCTCCCCCAGTCAAGAGATCTGGGTTAAATCCATCGTTCTTTTACCCACTACACCACCCCAGTTTAGACATGGCCATATGCAAATCAGTCTTGACCCTGTGCCTCAAGGGAACAGTCCAGCCCGAACTGCCAAGCCATGTCGTCCCTGGACCGGAATCAAGCATCCTAGGACCGGTTTCTGGCTATCAGCCGTCATCAGCCAGGATAGCTTGACTCCAGTGGCGTAGTGAGCACGGGTCCCACGTCTGGGAATACCCATCCCACTTAGGGCGAAAAGCGTTACAACAAACAAATGATGGACGGAATGCTGACAATGCAAACATTCTCCCCCAGTCAAGAGATCTGGGTTAAATCCATCGTTCTTTTGCCCACTACACCACCCCAGTTTAGACATGGCCATATGCAAATCAGTCTTGACCCTGTGCCTCATGGGAACAGTCCAGCCCGAACTGCCAAGCCATGTCTTCCCTGGACCGGAATCAAGCATCCTAGGACCGGTTTCTGGCTATCAGCCGTCATCAGCCAGGATAGCTTGACTCCAGTGGCGTAGTGAGCACGGGTCCCACGTCTGGGAATACCCATCCCACTTAGGGCGAAAAGCGTTACAACAAACAAATGATGGACGGAATGCTGACAATGCAAACATTCTCCCCCAGTCAAGAGATCTGGGTTAAATCCATCGTTCTTTTGCCCACTACACCACCCCAGTTTAGACATGGCCATATGCAAATCAGTCTTGACCCTGTGCCTCATGGGAACAGTCCAGCCCGAACTGCCAAGCCATGTCTTCCCTGGACCGGAATCAAGCATCCTAGGACCAGTTTCTGGCTATCAGCCGTCATCAGCCAGGATAGCTTGACTCCAGTGGCGTAGTGAGCACGGGTCCCACGTCTGGGAATACCCATCCCACTTAGGGCGAAAAGCGTTACAACAAACAAATGATGGACGGAATGCTGACAATGCAAACATTCTCCCCCAGTCAAGAGATCTGGGTTAAATCCATCGTTCTTTTGCCCACTACACCACCCCAGTTTAGACATGGCCATATGCAAATCAGTCTTGACCCTGTGCCTGATGGGAACAGTCCAGCCCGAACTGCCAATGCCCACAAATTCAGGGCTGAAGAACACCTGCTCTGACAGCATATCCTCAGGTGCGGGGGGGGTGCTAAAAACAAAAACAAAAAAAAAACTTGCTTAGCAAGAACCTATATCAATTAATTATAATAGTCTCGCGGGGAAGCCGAGCCGCGACTGCTTAGCTAGCAGCCGCCATGTTCCTCCACCGTGCCAAATTAGCGCCCATCGGATTTGGTTTATCTGGTTTTCCCAAACCTTTTGCCTTCTTCCTCCTGTTTTTCTTACCTTTTTCTTACCTTCTTTTCTTGTTTGCTTTAGGACTCTGGGCACTTTACCACTGCTACCCAGTGCTAAAGAGCACATGTTCGTTCCCTAAAATGTAATGGTATTTGGTTTCTCCATTATTGGCCTATTTGATGTGGTAGTAATGCCCTAGTACAGTGCATCATGTGTGTCCAGCACATGTAAATGAAATGCTACTAGTGGGCCTGTAGCACTGATTGGGCCACCCACATGAGGAACCCTGCAAACATGTCTCAGACCTGCCGCTCCAGTTTAAACTACCATGTCTACCTGGCAAGTGCACCCACTTGTCAGGCCCAAACCTTCCCTTTTATTATATGTAAGGCACCCCTCAGGTATGCCCAAGGTAGCCCCATGGGCAGGATGCAGTGTATTTAAAAGGTAGGACATGTTCTGTTGTGTTTCACATGTCCTGGTAGTGAAAGACTTCTAATTTCGTTTTTTACTACAGCAAGGCCTATTTCTCCCAGAGATTAGCATTGAAGCTGCCTTGTGACATCTTATAAGTGTGTCTGCCAATTGAGAGCTGATGCAAAATTAGAGTTTGGTGTCTCTGGACTCACAATTAAAAAAAACATCTTTAGTAAAATTAGTTTTTAAATTGCAGCTCTGAAAATGCCACTTTTAGAAAGTTGGCATTTTCTTACTTTAACCATTCTGTGCTTCTGTATGCCTCTGAATACATGTCTGAGTCAGGATCAAAGTTGGGTTGTGTGTGCCTTCACTCTAGACAGTCACACAAAGGGAGATGAGGTATGCCCTACATATCCTGAGGGCCCATCCTGAGCTAGAGTGGGGTGAGCAGTTCACACTGATACCTGAAATGGGCTGCTCCTGTCCTCACACAAAGAAGTCCCCACCCCCTATAGTGTGTCTAGGGCAGTGCAAGGAAGAACAGGTTATTGTGCACTACAAAGACCTTTCTTTGAAGTTTGCCTACTTCAAAGGCTACAATGGGTATAAGTACTGGACCTGTGACACCATATACTCTTCTGGGTTGAGGACGTTCTGCCAGGAAGAAGAGCTGGATAGCTGACAGTAGCGACTGCCATTTTACTGTTTGCTTTGCTGTGTTGGCCCGCTGCTTGCTGCTTCTGCCCTGAAAGTGAAAGGACTAGAATTGGCTTTCTACATCCAGCTTCCAAGGTTCTCCGAGTGCTTGACTTGCCTCCTATTAACAAGTCTAAGGGCCATCAAAGACTTCACCTGCAATTCTGATGCCATGTTGCTGCCTGCACTGGAGCCGTGGTCTCCCTCAACATCACTACATGAGTCTCGTGCACTGCACCACCGAAGTCCATGGCGCACAGTTTCGACTCAGATGCCTGAGGCCCGGTTCGACATCAATGCTGTGGAAACCGAAGCCTCGCTGCTTGACTCTCAACACCTCACCGATGTCGTTCCACAGTAAGGAACTGAGGTATTGTGCTGCAACAGCAGCATCACCTCCTCTGCAGCAGTAAGGAAAAAAATGCATCATCTCCCCCGCAACAGTAAGGAACCGGCGCCTCGCTTGCCTTAGCAAAGCCTCACTTCCTCCGTGTTTTGCATCGTTATTGTTTTTCATGATGCCTCCAATGTACTGTACTGGGGTCTGCCTGACTCCGTAGCAGGCCCTCACTCCTTTGAGGTCAAACTAACTTTGTGGAGTCGTCGATCATGACCAAGTATATCTGGTTGGATCTATTTCTGCTATACTTGGTTTAATCTTTAAAAAGTGGTGTTTTGATTTGTGTGTGTTAGATTTTTTTGATGTATCCAGATAAATATTTGCTATTTTCCTAATTGGTGTGGAATCCTTTTTTGTGTTTTCACAGTGTTACTCTGTGTGTGTGTGCGTGTGTGTGTGTGTACATGTACAAATACTTTTACACGTTGCCTCTGGGATTTGCCAAACTACCAAGGGGGTGAGCTGGGATTATTTTACATGTGTAACTTACTTACCCTGACTAGAGTGGTGGGTTCTGCCTGGCTTAGGTGCAACCAGAAACTCAATTTCTAACATTGGCGATCAGCGGTGAGGATAGGACCTGCATTTCTAGATTACATACGGTGATTGGTGTATGCTACTACCATATCACAAACAATTACGCCTCATCATATTGTTTTGCTCGTTCTGATTTTTGTAACTTTTGAGTTTCCACAATCATGTCTCAGTCTGGTGAGCCATCAGCAGTACCTGCAGAGTTGGTGTTTGAGCAGGAGAGGTTGGAGGTATGTTCTCTAAAGGTCTGTTCCCAGAGGAGCTGGAGGAAAGGTGGAAAGCGAGGAAGCACAAGCTAGACCTGGATAAGCTCAAAATGGAGCACAAAAGGGAGCTCTAGTTGGAACTAGCTAAAGTCAAAAAAGAGGCAGAAAGGGATAAGTTGGTCATGGAAGTGAGAAAAATGCTTTTTGCTGATGAGCTAAAGTTGAAAGAGCTGGACTTGGAGGCCAGGAGGGCTGAGTACAGCACAGATGGTGGCAGCGAAAGTATCATGTTCAGTACTGAAGCAAAGGTCTATATACCCAGAGACTTGGTTCCTAACCTCAAGGAGGAGGGTGACATACACCACTGGGCTCAGGCATACGAGATAGCTCCATAGGTGCACAGGGTCTCTGGGGAGGATTTGGGAACTGGCATGGGGAGTTATATTCCTAGTGGTAAGAGGGACAGTCTACTGGCTGTAAAGGGGATTGACAGGGAGAGGTGTACCCCATGGACGAAGCCCTGGTGAGGGAGTTTGGAGACACCCTAGAGGAGGGTAGGTTGAGTTTGAGGGACAGTCAGATACTGTCTCACAAGATGGGGATGATGTGGGGTACTTTTTCGATGCACTCAATGGTTGGGTAAGGTAGATTAGTGAACAAATGTCAGGGGCTGTACAATTTGATTGCTGGAGAGCATATGTTCAGTCATGGTTTTCCAGAACTTCACCAACACCAGGTGGAGTGTGAGTTCTCTGACGCCAGGGATCTTGCACTTGAAGCAGACCTCTGGGTGAGTGCCAAAGTGACTGGTATGGCATTGGGGAGTGATCCCAATAAGGGCGGATCAGGTTATCCCCATCAGGTTGAGGTGGAGGGTCACAGTCACCCAGTCAGGTCTCAGTGTAGTTTGGGGGAAGGGTCCAATGTCTTTTCTAAGAGTAGAAAATGGGGAAGAGATGGTCAGAGGCCCAGGGTGTCCAATTTCCAGCCCCTGTGCTTGGATTGCTCTCAGAGTTGGCACAGGCAAAGGGATCTGGTCTGTCCAGAAGTCCAAATGAAGGTTAAAAGGGGAAAACAGTTCCAGCAAGAGGGCCAGAAATCAGAGCAACCCAGGACTGACCCTGGGTATGCCACTTCTGGCTTGGGAGGACTCCATGCTCTGTCAGATGGAGATGAGTCAGGAGGCCATTGCCAGGCAGTCTCTTGCATAACACTTATAGTAAGTGGCTCCCTTACGTGGTAGTTGTTCTCCCCTAGAACTCCTGGCTTGCCAGGCATATGTTCAGCCTAAGGCACACAATTGATGGACGGAATGCAGGACAAATCAAAACATTCACCCCCAGTCAAGAGATCTGGGTTAAATCCATCATTTACCGGTCCTAGGATGCTTGTTTCCAGTCCAGGGAGGACCTGGCCTGGCAGTTCGGGCTGGACTGTTCCCATTGGGCACAGGGTCAAGACTGATTTGCATATGGCTGGGTCCAAACTGGAATGGCACGGTGAGCAAAAAAACGATGGATTTAGGCCCAGATCTCTGTACTGGGGTCAATGTATGACATTGTTCTGCATTCTGTCCATCAATAGTTCTTTTTGCATTTGTCACCACGAGTGGGACGGGTATGCTCAGACGTGAGACCCGTGCTCTCCATGCCACTGGAATCAAGCTACCCTGGCTGACGAGGGGTGAAACCCCGAAACCGTTCCCAGGATGCTTGTTTCCTGTCCAGGGAGGACCTGGCCTGGCAGTTCGGGCTGGACTGTTCCCATTGGGCACAGGGTCAAGACTGATTTGCATATGGCTGGGTCCAAACTGGAATGGCATGGTGAGCAAAAAAACTATGGATTTAGGCCCAGATCTCTGTACTGGGGTGAATGTAAGACATTGTTCTGCATTCTGCCCATCAATAGTTCTTTTTGCATTTATCACCCCGAGTGGGACGGGTATGCTCAGACGTGAGTCCCATGCTCTCCTTGCCATTGGAATAAAGCTATCCTGGCTGAAGAGGGGGGAAACCCCGAAACCGGTCCTAGGATGATTGTTTCCAGTCCAGGGAGGACCTGGCATGGCAGTACGGGCTGGACTGTTCCCATTGGGCACAGGGTCAAGACTGATTTGCATATGGCTGGGTCCAAACTGGAATGGCATGGTGAGCAAAAAAACTATGGATTTAGACCCATTTCTCTGTACTGGGGTGAATGTATGACATTGTTCTGCATTCTGTCCATCAATAGTTCTTTTTACATGTTCAGCCTAAGCGTACAGACTCTGGGTTGGGGTACCAGTTGCAGGTTAGCACTCCTGAACTGGTGGGAGAACTGTGCAGGATGGCTGCCCCAAGTGCCCTGACAGTTCTGGAGTCTGGGAGTACTGCTCCCAAAAGGAGGGTACAGAGCCCTGGAAAGAGGGACAGGGCTAACACTCATGATACTGAATATCTACATAGCTTTGTCTATCTCTCACAGACTAGGTGAATAAAAAAGGTTTTGTACTTCTATATATAACGTGCAGCATAGGTAAAATACAGCATATTTAACTAAGTGTACACGTATCTTAGCTCACATACAGCTCAGTATGTTCTAAAACACCATGTCTTACTATCTAAGCACATTCAAGTGTTACCTATCACATACCTACACCCTACCTTAAGACTATTTAGTACATAGCTGGCAAGTTTCACATTCTAAAGCATGTTATATTGTTCCACTCTAGTCTTTCTGCTATGAATTCATTTATGATGGAATGTAGATATCCTCAAGCACTAGCATTCAAACTATTACCTATGTACAACCTACCTCGGCAGTGGCAACATATGTATTACCAACTTGCACACCCTTAGCAGAGCTAGTGGACTCCACCCTTAACAACCACCATCATGGTCAAGACCATTCTCTCACATAAGGGATCTCAGGTCGGGACAATAATAGTCAATGCTTACATCCACCTTAAACGCAAAGCAAAGGACCCAGAACACCTAGTAGACCAACCATTAAAGCACATAAGTAAGCTGGAGACGCAAAATGTCATTCTCTCCGAGGATTTGAATCACCACATCCTAGGCCCATTGTCAGAGAATGAAGTGCAGACCCAATACTTACTCTGAAATATATCTGTAGAAGAGGGAACTCTTACAGGAAAATGAACAACAAAAGCAGACGTCTACTGGATGATCAAGAGCACCTCAACTTTAGGGCACTCAGCTGAGAGATTCCCTAAGGACTCCCTGCCAGTAGCCTCCTACTCTCCTTCAATTCGCTCAACACTGGAGTACACTTTTGTTAGCCTCTCAATGGTCCATTGCATCTACGTATTTTGCTTAGGGAAAAAAGAAGACAGCGATCATCGACCGCAAGAAATACTCCTTTTAGCAACCGCACCCCCATTCAACCACCTAGTGGAGGCCCAGGGATCCATTTACACGATTTTCCTCAAGAGGATTAAATCTGCGAAAGCAACCAGTGAGACCCTGTCATTGTCAGCAATGGACTTGCTACAAGCTCAAACAGGTGCATCAAACAGCCTCATAGACAGATGGGAACACTTGACTGCTATACTAGTAGACCTATACGCCACGTCACCCAAAACAAATCTCCACCAGGAAGCTAGCAAGGAAAGAAGGATACCCAATGCTCAGTGGAAACAATTAAAGCAAATCAAAGGAGCCATAAACAGCACTCTAAAATCCCTGTGACACAATCTGGGGAAAACAATCATCCACACACACTTCTTGGACAACAAAGAACCTCATTCAAAAACCTGAAGTGGAAAGTCAATAGAGCGCAGGAGGATGAGGCTTGGGCAAAGCTACTACATGACATTATCCACAACGTCAGTGTATGCTTCCAGGGGACGGTCAACAAGATAATCTCCCCACACCATGGGGGAATTGCATCTGACATTGTTGAGAAGACTTGGGTAGACTTTCTAAGGGACCCCTTCAACCGCCAAACCGCGCATATTTTGATAAGCCAGGCAGTCAGGGAAACGTAATAGTACCCCACCACAGGAGAAGTACAAAAGGGGGGAAATGTCACATCCCCGCCTTAATCAGCTGACGCACATGACCATGAATCCATGGCCTCAAACATCCACCTGATAAGTCAACAAATTGCAAAAGGAAGAAGAGAAGGGTCCCCGGGCCCTAACAGCATTCCTTCAGCAGTCTTCAAACAGAGGGTGGAAGACTGTGACAGGAATTTTAGACCCTCTTTTTCTTCAACTCGGATCCTTGGTATAATCCCAGCTTCATGGAAAGGCTCAACAATCTCCCCAAGCAATAAAAGTGGAGATAAGTCCCTACCAAAAAACTACTGCTTGGTCGCCCTGATCAACAATGAGGCAAAATATTTAGCAGGAACCGTGCTAGAGGACTTCACATATTGTGCAGTGGAGAACGCAATAATTTCGCTTAACCAGACAGGTTTCTCTATAACTTCAGGCACGACAACAAAAATTTTGGACATTTCACTACTCATAGACACTGCAAAGGTCTCCAAACTGGCTTTACACCTCTGCTTCATCCACTTTAGAACAACCTTTGACCATGTAGACAGGGCAAGGCTGTGGGAGAAGCTGGCCAGCTGGAATATTCCCCAAGCTCTACTAAACATGCGGATACTTCTCCAAAAGTACACATGGGTGCAGGTGAAACTGGAAGCAGGTACACACTTTTCCAGACGAGTACCAACTACAAAAGGCCTGAGGCAAGGGTGTGTGTTCGCTCCCACCCTATTCAATCTCTTTCAGGTTGACTTGATGCAGGAACTCAACACCAGCAATTCCCATGCCCTTTTGCTAGGAGGAAAGACCGTAGCCAACTTCCTATATGCTGATGATGTGGTCTAGGTCAGCCACACCCAGGTGGGTCTACAACAACTCCTTTACACAATGCAGGATTTCGCCGCAGAGAATCGTCTGAAGGTCAACTTTGAGAAAACACGAACAATGTCCATCAACAACAAGAGAAAATGGCCATTGGCCTGGTACCTGTGCAACACACAAATACAGTCGGCAGATGATTATAAGTATCAAAGCATTAATATTAACAAAGAAGGTCTTTTTGCCCAACAGAAAGAAGTCATCAAAAGGAAAGGGCTGGCACCAGCAGTAACACTAAAAAAACTTACATCAAAACTGACGGGCCCACACTGAGCCCCCAATACAAGATCGCACAAACCAAAATACTTACAAAAATCACCTATGGCAGGGAACCCATGTGAGGCAGAGACACCAATATACTTGACAGCACCTTAGTCTAGGCATACAGAATTATGCTTAGCCTTCCAAACTGCACCTCGCCAGCACATATTCTGCTTGAGTTCAGCTTACTAAAACAGTCTTTGGCCAGGCATGGAGCTTACATAATCTGCTAGAAGAAGATTAGGAACGCTACTCTAAACAACTTAAACCATCTATTAGGGGAAGAACTGCAACAGAGAGACACATCACCCACAAGATGCTCTCTCCAGGAACCCCTGGCACAACTGGGCTGTTCCAGCCCTGGGACACACATATCTATCACACAGCTTTAAAACAACTGGTAAGGAAAGCAATAAAACAGCTTTCACCTGTGGAGGATTAGGCTACTTTCTCAGCTACAGCTCACACCTGGATGACCTTAAACAGCTACAGAACTGTTGCCCCCCAAAAATATTTCAGCCTTGGCTACCCTAGAACTATTAAATCTAAATTCCTGGGGCTCCACCTGGGCATACTCCTGTGTGCCTCAAATCTTCCACCTTGGTTAAGGAAACGGACTCCAACCTCATGCTGCTTATGTGGTAACGGAACAGAAGACCTATTGCACCTAGTATGCATCTGCAAAGAGTTTCTATAGGAAAGGAGGCAGCTGCTCAAGGCTCCTTTCAACCAAAGGGGAACCACTCATGGAGGCAAGCAGTGCTGGCCTGCTTTAAGCCTGGGGACCTGCAGCTAATCTGCAGGCTAGTAAAATTCCTCACAGTAGTGGAAAAATAAATGCCACCGGCCACTCAATGGAACAGGTGCATGGTCGCACCCGGCCCTGTATAATCTGTAGTGCTCAGCATCCCAACACAGTGCACGTTGACCCCCCATTTTGAAAGATTGAACACTGATAGTATTACAAACCACTGGCCCAAGAGCACTGCTGCTTTCTTAAAATTTGATGTACAGCACTTTGCCCCTAGATAAAATGATAAACTGCCCAACATTTTACATTACTTACTTACTTACATATATACAACGCAATTGAAAATAAACTTGAAACTTGAAACCTACCTAAGTAGTGACCTATACGTAGGCTAAAGGAAGTTTACACCTTGCCAATGAGTTTTAAATACAGCTCAAGCTGCTAGTAAATTTGCAGACACACACTCTGCAGTACCAGGCCCAACACATGTTTAAAGGGCTACTTGTCTGCATGGGTGATTAGGAGTCTCAGTATTGAGTACGTATCTAAATAGGTGTATCTCTCCCTTTCTGAAGTGTCGCTGGATGTGTAAATGGCGATATAGCTATATGACAGGTTGTCTTAGTATCTATATGTTTACGTGTATGTAGCTGGCTGTATGGATTGCTTACTGGCTGTGTTAGTGAGCGCTGGAGTACATAACTGTGTGCGCAACTAGCTTTGTTTCTGCTGCATTCATAACTGCTATATGGCCATGTGACTGAATGTGTAAGTGCCTCTGGCTATCTCTGACTGGGTGAGTGAGTAGCTTTATGTTTCTGTTAATGGGTAAGTGAGCTGCAGTATGGTGGGATGCTGCATGTATAAGTGCACATATAGGTCTATAAGTACACATATAACTTAGTAAACTTTAAATTAAATTTAAATATAAAGCACTCTGTCCTATAGCTTACCTACAGCGTACCATAGGTATCAGTTATATGTAATTACTGATGCATACATACGTTCTCTATAGGTATGTCACTGAATATCTACATACCTCTGACTCTCTCTCACACACTAGATGAGTACTAATTGTTTCCTAAATTTGTATAAAATGTGTTCTGTATGGTAAACACTGCATATTTGACTATGCCTAGGACTCTCAAACTACACATTTGCCTCATTATTACTTAAAAAGGCAGGTCTTAACACATACGCACGTACAAATCAGCCCTATAACTTACCAACACTCACCCTAAAGGGTGTCTAATAGATAGCTGCCAAGTTTCATATGTTCATGTGTTATGTACTGTCCAAGTGCATGTTTTTTCCTTTCAATTGTGTGACTTGTAGGCCTCCTTTAAAATAGATTAAATAAGATTACATATCCCACAGTTCAAAGAAAAACATTTTTGTAAGCAGCACATTATGAATGGAACTATAAAACTTTGCAGAGCTTCTAATACATTTTTAACTATAAGTTTACAGCTTACCAACACCTCACCATCTACTGACCTTCCTTCCAATGATGAATCCCCATAGCCTGCCACAACCCCCTCCTCTGAGAGGTATCAATACCTATATACCCCCAGACCTACTACCCACACGTTATACCCTCCACCTACTGAGGATAAGTTGACAGACCTCAAGAATGAGCTTCAACTAATAAAAGAGAATCTTCAGAACCTATTACTCCTCTCCATGAAGATGGAGAAGCATTGGAACCTCTTCAAGATCCCCAAAACAATTCAAACTTGCCATCCCACGACAGCTAAATACCACATCTGAAAAGGTTTGTCCGTGTAAAGTACGGTAAATCTACACTAGAAATCAAGGCCTCATCTTAATCACCCCTCCAGGCCCCATAGGATCATTGACCATCTGTTGGATACTGACATTCACTCCCTTCTAGTATCTTACAACACCTCTCAGAACAATTCTTCACTCGCACCATTCAATATTCAAACCATTCTCTCGGACCCATTTAGAGAATCCAGTGTCAATCTCAGAACTATAAACACAGACAATTTACTACCTGTCATCACTTCTCACCTTGAAGCTCTAGTAAATGAAATCCCACAACAAATCAACGGTTCTTAATTTCAGGTCAGCAATAAGACATGCCGCTGATATTGCCAACCTCATTCTCTCGCAAGAACTGTACCTCCTGATCTTGACAGAAACCTGGCTTAATGGGTCCGTCTCACCAATTCTATACATTCTAGTTCCCCTGGAGTATGACATCATCAGATTAGGTAGGCCCCAGAAAGTCGGAGATAGCATAGCTTGCATCTTTCTATCAATTCTAAACCTAAGACTCACAAAAACGGATCCAATGTCCACTTCTGAGCACCTGGGCGTCGAAATCTGGAACAACGACAATTTAGATTGTATACTCCACATGATCAATAATTCCGCTGCTGACAATCTTCTCTTTGTAGAACAATTATTGGAGACCATATCCTCCAACTCTGACCAACACCCTAATGATATCTTCTTGGTGATTTCAACTTGTGTTGGAATGATGCAAATGATCCCTTATTGGCCACTTTCAAGGTCTTCCTCTCTGACCTAAATTTCAACCAGTCCTGAATCAAACCTACCCACATCAAGGGTTCCACCTTCAACTTAATCATTGCTAAAGATAATGTGAGTCAATTGGATGCCATATCACCCTGTGACTGGTCGGATCATTACCTAATTTAATATCTCATCCTGGAAAGGGTGATGATTAGACAAGGAAAACCTCGTAAGGCTAAACATTGGTCATGAGGCTTGAGGAACATCAATTTAAAGGATCTAACCAGCATTAGTAATAACCTACTTCCTCCACCCCCTAACCTGACTTTTCTGGACGACCTCACCTAACACTACATCCACTCCATGACCAATATCTCCTACTCAATTGCTCCAAAGCAACTCAAAAGAATTCCCAGCAAACCTTCCAAACCCTGGTTCAACTGCTTCCTTAATGAAGAAAGGTGAAAACTAAGGCTGGTGGAGCCTTAGTTTGCACCTTTCGTAATTAAGGAGGAAAGGTACCAGGAGCAAAGAAAATCACACCCTTCTTTTCTCCTGACGACATGAAGCTTGCAATCCAATCCTTAGTTATCTCCCACTTAGATTACGGAATTGTTACATGTCTGGACTTCGGAAAGCCAAACTGTCCCTTTAAGGGCTACTCTGAACACTGCAGCCAGGCTCATCACAGGTTCAAGAAAACATGAGCACATATCACCAGACCTAATTCAACTCAAGTGGCTCCCCCATGAAGCAAGGATTCATTTTAAGATAGCCTGCTTGACACACAAAGCACTTCACTATAAACTCGAGTTAACCTGGAAAAAAACTTGAACTATTCAGCTTGGATCAATCCCTAAGAAGTTCCAATAATCTATTGCTGAAACCACAAAGATTCAATAAGAAGAGAACTTATAACCGAGCCTTCTCTGGTCTTGCTCCGAGAATTTGGAACTCTCTTCCTCCCAAAATCAGATCTAACCTCTCGATTGCCACATATAAAAAATATAGTCAAAGGGTTGCTCCTGAATAGGTACCTGCAACAATAGACCGGAAGCCACCAGAACTAACTTTTACTTCTGGTCTCCAGCTTTGTTTTTAACGTTCAATGATGCATTTGTTCTGCATGATACCTTCTATTACCTTGATTGTTCCTTCTCGCAATACTACTTACCTGACTACCTACATGTTCAATTTGCTACCTTTCCCCATTCATCTTGCATGCTTTGTGTATAGTGCTCTGAAACCCGGATGGGTCATATTCGCACTTGATAAAATCTTTCAAATAAAATAAATAGCAAGCAGGTTGTTTCTACCAACTAGTGCATGAAGTAAAACAGCACAGGCACAATATACAGTTCCAGGGAACACATTCTGAGCCAACTTATCACACACGCTGTCTGCACCTCAGACAAAACACACACACCCAGAAAAGGTCTTACTCACCTATTAATAAATATAGAACAACACTCACACTACCATTCATAGATCGTCTCATAAAGTTACAATACGTTTCTACATATCATACTCACTTTTATCAACCTCACATGCACACATACCTTTTCAAACAAATGTATTTTTTCAAAATGCAATCTAAAGCACATACCTGAAATTTGAGTACAATGGTATAGTAATTTTGTGATTGATGTGTTATAGTTTTTATTGCAATGAGATGCCTTTGGACCCTGTGTTATTGTGATTTTTGTGATTTATGGTTGACTGACTGAATAAAGTTGTTTGCCTTACTGCTTGACTGACTGAGTACATTGGTCAAATAGTTGTATTTGTTGCTCTTATTAGATAAATTCAATACTCTCAATAAATGTGAAAACTGAGCATAAAAATGGCACACCACTCTCATACAAACCAATCATTAATGGCAACCTTTTCTACTTTGCACTCTCTGATACTGGGCAAGGCAGCAAATGTCTTTCATAAGTCCACTTCTGAATGGTTAGTATGTCTTAACTCTTCCATGAACTTTTATGAAGAAGCCCAATATGGAAGGCTATTTGTGCATATTTGTGACTTATTTGCAGCCATCACAATGACAATTCGTGAATAATTACATCCAAAACCATATTTAGCTAAGTTATTTTATTACTTTAAAAGTAAACTACACTTTATGAAGAAAGCCCGCACTAGGAAAACAATCTCTTATTCTTCAATGAGTCTGAACACCTCTACATGTTTTAAAAAAGGCAACTCTCTCTTTAACACCCTTCCACCAACACTTTATTAGCAGAGTCTCCTTAGCAACCCAGTAGAACCGGTAGGTCACAAGTTTGCAGCATATTCTAGAGTGACCATTCTAGTTGCAAAATCAACTGCAGCAGGTGTGAAAGACTATTCAGAATTAAAAGTGTAGCCAGGTTTCCATTAAACTTTTGTATTTGAACCAAAGCCGACCAGAGATATATGTACATATGCTTTAAGAGACACCACCTAATTTTACTCATCTGCATATTTGTAGTATCTTCACACCAATGCACCCAAGCATTCCCAAACATTCCACTCATGTCAACATTTCACACACACCACACACACTGGCTGAGCAGCTAGTTACAAAGTAAAGGGGAACAATATAAAACCTAACATGAAGATATTACAATATTCACAGCAACCGATCAAATATACCCTCCCGACCGAGGCAAAACTGCAGTCCTCATCTTCCTGGACCTCTCTGCTGCCTCTAATATCACAACAAAGCCCTGGAATGGATTTGCTCCTTCCTCACCGGATGAATACAGAGAGTCAGACTACCACCATTCCTCTCAGAACCTACAGAGATCAGTTGCGGTGTGCCTCAGAGATCCTCCCTGAGCCCCACTCTTTTCAATATCTACATGCCTCGCTTGCAGCCATCGTCAGGAAACATGGACTTAACATCGTCTCCTATGCCGACAACACCGAGATGATTCTCTCCCTCGCCAATGAACCAGCAGTTACTAAGGCCAACTTCCACGACGGGATGGAGTCTGTCACCACCGGGATGAAGAACAGCTGCCTCAAGCTCAACTCAGAGAAGAGCCAAGTCCTCATCATGGGATTCACCCCCTCTGCCTGGGACATTTTCTGGTGGCCTGCAGCTCTTGGAATCCCCCCACACCCACAGACCACACACGAAACCTTGACATCATCCTGGATTTCTCACTCAGCATGAACCGCCAGGTCATTGTCGTCTCATCATCCTGCTTCCACACACTATGCGTGCTCCAAAAGATCTTCAAGTGGATCCCCACTGAGTCCAGAAAGCCGGTCTCCCACGCACTCATCAGCAGCAGAATAGATTACAGCAACACACTCTCTGCGGGCATCACCCAGAAACTCCTCAAGAAATGGCAGAACATTTAGAATGCCTCTGCCAGACTCATACTCAACATCCCCCACCACAGCCACATCAACGGCCATCTGAGAGACCTCCACTGGCTCCCAGTCAGCAAAAGTATCACCTTCAAGCTCCTCATGCATGCCTGGAAAGCTCTACACGACATGGGACTTGCCTACCTTAACCACCGCCTCACATGCCATGCACCCACCAAAGACCTCCTCTCTGCCCAACTGGCCCTGGCTATCATCCCTAGTATCCGCAAGACCACGGCCAAAGGAAGATCCTTCTCCCACCTCGCAGCAAAGACCTAGAACACCCTGCCTCTCCACCTCAGGCAATCACCATCACTGACTCAATTCAGGAAGGACCTTAAGACCTGACTTTCTGACTGAACCACAGTGCCTCCAGCGGACCAGCTGTTTTCCCTAACCCCAATGCCTTGAGAACCTTACAGATGAGTAGTCACACTTTTACTAGTAACCTGATTGATTGATTTATTGATTGATTGATCAAAGCTGCCAAATTTTGAATCTGACTGGTTTTAATTTTGACTAAACTAAAGTCAACTGACACTTTTGACTGAAAGAACTATTAATTGAACTTTGTGATGACCTTTAGGGCCAAGGCTTCAGTAGAAGATTAGGGTGCCATTTGAAAAGAAGATTGGTATAGGGATTGACTTTGAAACAGCTGAACTTGATATTCACTGTGCACAAGTCAACTGTTTGCAGAATTTTGCACAGATAAAAGATACCTCTAGATTGCTTCTTTATGTTTTTTTAAATCTTGCATTTCTTTCTTTCTGATTCAAGTGAAATCATGTTGAGCCTTTCACAAAACCAGTGTAGAGCAATAGTGATCATATTATCAATAGTTTCTTTTATTTTAATGATATGCTTATTGTTAAGTTTTAGTTCCCCCGCAGAACCAGTTACTCTTGAAACTAAATCTACTCCTACCCCCGTAGAAGAGCAGCGTAGTTTTGATTTAAAGGTATCACATAGAGTTAGTTTTTAGGGAAACTGCATTTCACAGCCTAGTAATAATTTAGAACTTATGCATGGAAAGGGTCTGTGCTTAGTTTTTCAAATAAAGTTTTCTTCAGGGTATTGCATGGTTATTTACAACTAATATATGCTAAAGAGTGTCTTTTGTGTACTTATTTGCCAATGTCTATTGTAGGTGGCACAAACTACCACCATATTCCACTATTTTGCCCCCTAACTTGCAGCATTATTACTAGTTTGTTTTATGAATAAGGCAGTTTAGGTTATAATTATTTTTAAACTTTGACAAACCCATGCATGAGGTACCTACATTAAGAGAGCTAATTCTGTATCCAGGAATTAAAAGATGCAGGAATGCCTCCTAGATTGAGTCTGGATATGGAAACGGAAGAGAAGTTATGTTTTAAAAGGTTGAAATAATGGGTTAAGAATCCACTGAAGGTAGGATGGAGTAAGTGTGTACAAGAAAAAGAGGTTAAAAATTACTATGGTTTGGCTGGAGAGACCCTGCGATCCCTGAAGAGTATTATATAAGTTGCTTTCAGTTTAGGGGGAAGTTGTTTTAGGGGTTAGTGCTTCCAAAGTTATATCATGTAGGTAACTTAGAAGACATGAGTAAAGCAAATCATGGGAGATCGCTTCGCATTGTGTTAAAATTAATGGGTGATATTTTTGGTGCTTTAAGTCCTTCTGTAGATGTGGGTTTGAATGATGTAAATAAGTGGATTCGAAAGTTGGCAAATTTGGTTGACAGGCTAGCAGCTGATACCACAGGTGCATTAGGGTGCCATTAGTTCAGAATTGACAGCAAACAGAGCCATGACTCTTCTAAATAGATTAGCTATTTTGCTCACAAAAAGTTCAATGTGTCCAGCAAGGTTGCACCTAAGTGTCAGATAAGAGTAAGGAGATCAACAAGTAGGTGAAAAATATTATAAGTCTATCTCAAGACTTGAAGACATTGGAAGAGATAGGTGCTTGGGAAGCAATTGGGAAAGGATTTTCTGATGTGGGTAAATGGCTTAGTGGACTTGCTGGTGGACATTTAGGTGATATATTGAAACCTATTTTGATTTTTGGAGTTTGTGTTATTTGTTTGTTCTTGATGACAAAGGGATTCAGACTGATGAAAGGGGTAAAAAGTTTGGAGCAGAAGGGTGGAGAGAAATCAACTGATGGTAAATGAGTGAGAAGAAAGAAAATTGGAAGAAAGGCAGTACTGGGTCTATGATGTGTTTAAGTAACAAGAAGAATCTAGACCTAAGCAATAGCAGCCAGCAAGTGATTTCCCAATTTTCATGAAGGAAAGTGGTGGATGTTTTATGTGATGGCTCTACAAGCCCTCAGAGGGGTGAAATTGGTAACGGAGTGTTACCGTCATTTATTTGGGCTTAAGCAGATGGTAACCTGTAAACCGCCCAGCTATTGCTCATATATGGGAGAAGAGTTGGCCTAACGGCTAGGGCGGTCGACCTCGAATCTGGGGAACTGGGTTTGAGTCTCAGCAATGACGCTGAACATCCTGTGATTCTGGGAAAAACACCTAATCTCCCCGTGCCTAACAAAAATTAAAGTGTCTTCATATAATGCAACTGGTGCTATGCAAAGCGTTCTGATACCCGATTCCAGTCAAGTTTGCACTATATAAAGCTCTGTAAAATAAAAATAAAAATTAAAAAATATACGTGCACATATTATTGTACAGTTAGATTTAGTGAAACACCTAGTTTATACATTTTCCATTAACTGTAGCTAGAACATGTGCATATTAAAATTGACATGAGTCAACATAGGCCTTATACAGTTGACTCCATGTTGAAGATGAAACATTGCATTTATTTTTGCTGTGCCTAATTTTCTTTCTGTTCCAGGCACCAGAGTCACTGCGCGCCCCTTACATTTTTTTTGGGTCACAAAGTGATGCAGGTAACGACCGAGGTGACAAGCCTGAATATTCCATTTGAGGCACTGTGGCCTATACTATGTGTGACAGGGGAGGAGGTGTTGCCAAAGTATCTCAAGATACGGTTGATGTTGGCGTCCATAGTGTCAAAAAAATATATAGCTTTGGCCTGGAGCAAGACCTGTCCCCCAAGGGTGGGGGACTAGAAAACTGATCTAGACTGCTGTTGTGTGGCCGCACAGGTGATGTATCAAAGTTGGGGTTGTTCTCCAAAATGGGAAAAGGTTTTGGGCCTGTGGGAGGCATACGGGGTTACTGAATAGGCACAGTGGGGGCGGGGAAGGGACTTGGATGGTCTTTGTGTAGTGCTGTTCTTTGAACATGTATATTATCATCAAAGGAAAAGTATGCTAGCCCACACATTATGAACACTGGAAAACAGATACATTGCAATAGTGCATATCTCTTGTACTTGTGTTCCTCAAATCCTAATGAGAATGGGTTCATATAAGCTGAGCAGATTGTTAATAAAAATCATTTAAAAAATGTATTATTTTTTGTTAGCTTGCTGTGTGAAGGACCTATTTGTTGCAAATAATTGGTTTCTTGATGATTTTCAGCACGTGCAAAGTATGAGGGGCAGTGGAGGTGAAAACTCTGTTGTGAGGTGTCATGAAGGCTGCGATGTTGGAAGAATCTAGCACTGTATTATCCATGCAAAGGAGGCCTACACCGAGTGCAGCAGGAACACTGATTTCTGATTGGTTCTTACTCGGTGAGAAACTGTTGAATGTATCATTGAGATGAAATGTAATTGTTTAACTATGTGAAGCTGGTTCAGTTAGTTAGATATTTGCCCTCAACCACCTTTGCCGGCCCCTCAACCACCTTTGCTGGAGGACGCCCCCTTCCTCTGTCTTGAGACCCATTGATCCACATGCTCCTGCTTCTAGGCTTACTTTCTAGCAGCTGCAGTCTGTACAGGTAACTGTGGTGGGGCGGTGGGACCGAATAAGGGGGGATTTCGAGGGACAAAGCTGAGGGAAAATTAAATAAATAATTAATTTTCCCACTGCATCGTTCCTCGAAATCCCCCCTTACTCGGCCCCACCGCCACACTGAAATTACCTGCAGGGACCGCGGCTCCTTTCTAGTGCAAGTACATTTTTCTTATAATTGCTTGGAATCTTCATTTGGTTCTAGTTGCGATTTTAGATTTACTGACACCTGCTGCTTCTGAATTCCCCCGATTCACCCATAACCTTAGCATTGCATTAGGGAGGTTGCCTTGAGGGAAATGGAGATTTTCTACGTTTGCACATTCTGTCTTTTATCAGCTTGTTCTTGTGGGGGGAGGAATTGTATGCTAGCCTGCACATTCACAACACTGAAAAACAGATACATTGTAATATTGCTTATCTCTTGTAATTATGTTCACCAATTCCTAATGTCAATGGGTTCATATAAGCTGAGCAGATTGTTAATAAAATAATTTTGAAAATGTATTATTTTTTGTTAGCTTGCTGCGTGAAGGACTTATTTGTTGCAAATAATTGGTTTGATGATTCTCAGCACGTGCACAGGATGAGGGGCAGAGGAGGTGAAAACTCCTTTGTGAGGTGTTATGAAGGCTGCTATGTTGGAAGAATCTAGCAATGCATTATCTATGCGAAGGAGGCCAACACCAAGTGCAGCAGGAACACTGATTTTGGATTCGTTCTAACTCAGTGAGACACTGTTGAATGTATCACTTAAATGAACTTTAATTGTTTAACTGTGTGAAGCTGATTCAGTTAGTTAGATATCTGCCCTCAACCCCCTTTGCTGCACCCTCAGCCACCTTTGCTGGAGGAAGTCCCGTCCTCTGTCTTGAGAACCACTGATCCATATGCGCATGCTTCTAGACTTACTTTCTAGTGCCAGTAAATTTCTTTTTATTCTTGTTTGGAATCATCATTTGGTTCTAGTTGCGATTTTATATTTACTGACACCTGCTGCTTCTTAATTCTCCTGATTCACCCATAACCTTAGCTTTGCATTAGGGAGATTGCCTTGAGGGTAATGGAGATTTTCAACGTTTGCACATTCTGTCTTTTATTAGCTTGTTCTTGCGGGGGAGGAATTGTATGTTAGCCTGCACATTAACAACACTGGAAAACAGATGCATTGTAAAATTGATTAGCTCTTGTACTAATGTTAACAAAATCCTAATATTATTGGGTTCATGTAAGCTGACCAGATTGTTAATGAAAATTTGTAAAAAGTGTATTCTTTTTTGTTAGCTTGCTGTGTGAAGGTCCCATTTGTTGCAAATAAGTGCTTTGACGATGATTCTCAGCACGTGCACAGGATAAGGGACAGAGGAGGTGAAAACTCCTTTGTGAAGTGTCATGGAGGCCGCGATCTTGGAAGCATCTAGCACTGTATTATCCATGCGAAGGATTGGTTCTAGCTCGATGAGAAACTGTTGAATGTATCACCTACATGTACAAAATTAATTGTTTAACAATGAGAAGCTGATTTCATTAGTTAGATATTTGCCCTCACCCACCTATGCAGGAGGATGTCCATGTACTCTTTCTTGAGACCGCATAATCCATATGCTCCTGCTTCTCGACTTACTTTCTAGTGCCAGTTCATTTCTTCTTAATCTTGCTTGGAAGCTTCATTTGATTCTAGTTGTGATTTTATATTTACTGAAACTTGCTGCTTCTCAACTCCCCTGATTCGCCCACAACCTTCACTTTGCAATAGGGAGATTGCCTTCAGGGGAATGGAGATTTTTGACGTTTGCACAGTCTGTCTTTTAATAACTTGTTCTTGCATTTGCTAATTGACTTGGCTGGACTATATTCACATATGCTGCATTGAGGTGATCATTGATTTTTCATTCAACTTATTCAATTTGAGAATGTAACCTTCATGGTTTGCAAACTTAATCCTCTTTGTCATTCCTGTGGGGCAGAATCTGCTTCACTGTCATTGACATATTTCTTTTTGAGTTTAAAGAAGTTTATTTGATACGAAAATAAGACGTAATTCAATAAACAAGAATTATACATATGCATAGAATGATACCATAAAAATAAGAGGGGGAAGGGAGAGGGTAGTAAAGAAAGGGGGGAAAAGGAAATAAAATAAAAGGAAGGGGATACAGCATACATAACAAGCATTGTTTGTGAGAAAGCAGTACATTAAGTTGAAAAGTTCCTACTTAAAATAAAATATACTATTGCTGTAAGGTAAAACCAAATTAACATAGTAATAAATGTAAAATCAAGTAACACAATAGTAATTGTAGATGCAAGGGGGTTTGGGTACTTCTTCAACATAAGGGTCATGTGCAGATAACTTTGCTGAAGCATTTAAGAATTCAGTAACAGGCATCCAAAGTGTCTCTCTTTTAATAGCAAGTGAGATTCGATGTAAAGAGGCTATATCTAGTCTATGATTATAGCAAACGCCATACCACCATGCTTGATAAGACACAGAAGTATTTTTCCAGGACTTAGTAATCTGCTGAAATGCAAGAGCTGTAAGTAAATCAATAATTTGAAAATTGGGAGAAGAGGAGGACCACGTTTCAGAAACGCTACCTAGAAAAATATGTACAAAGGAAAGAGGAATGTGGGAATGACAGATGGTATTAATCTGCCGCCAGACTTTGGTCCAGAAAATATGTATTGATGGGCAGTCAAAAAGCATATGTTTGAGATCCACTAATGGAGAACTACATGATCAACAAGTAGGGGAAATGGTAGGGTCAAACTTATGTAGTTTCGCTGGAGTGATTAGGAGTCTATTGTAAATAAAAAATAAAGTTTGAGTAGTATTAGGTGTTCTAGAAGATTTCCTTATTTTAGCCCAGATTGTATTCCACATTAGAATAGGAAAAGATTCACCCAAATCGGATTCCCAATTACATTCCACGTCAGATTTGTCGCAAGAAATAGGAATATCCATTAACTTTTTGTAAATTAGAGAGGCTGAAGGAGAGTTATTTTAAAAAGATATGATAAGGGAAGCTGAAGGGAAGGGACTGAGAGGCGGATAAAAAATTGTAAGAATTCTGAGCAACTGTTATTAAAGATATATATTTAGAATAATATGAAGAAGGAAGGGAAACATTGGATTGTAATAGTGAGAAAGGTATGCAACTACCATCTTGAAAGAGTTGGTGAGTCCATTTCAGACCATAGGATAACCACTCTTTCCAAAAGATATATTTATTATTAAGTTTAATATGTTTATTATACCAAATTGATGAATTTAACAATTGTTCACGCTCATCCAAAACAGATAAAAAAAGAGGTTGAAAGAGTTTTCGAGTATTTTTAAGAATAGGGAGAGACAATGATGAGGGGACATCGGAAAGAGAAATATGGGGCATATCAGCAAGGCGAGGCGATAAAATTATTGATAATTTTATCGCCTAATTAGCAAGCTCACTCTAACGTGTGAAAACTTGCTTTAGCGTAGGAATTCCTAACGCCCAGCTTTTAATCTCTAATGAGATGCAAAGTGGGCGTGCCTGACCTGACATGACAAGAGAAATGTCGCTAAGCGACATTTCTCCTATCATCAAGCCCCACACTATAAAGCATAGCGGCAAGAAAGGTAGCAATAACCCCTGTTATCGCTACTTTCCTTACGCCTTCTTCAGGACTGTCTTAGCCATGATATCCTATGGAAGGTGGATATCATGGCTAAGTTTGTGAGTCCCTATCATCAAGCTAACGCCACATTGCGTGAGATTATCGCTGGGTTTCCAGTGATAATCTCACGTTAGGCAGTTAGCGTGAGGATTTTTATCGCTTTTGAGATAAGCGTTGCTGATAGCACGCTATCTCAGCAATAAAAATCCACGCTAGCCGGCGATAATTATCCTAGCGCTAAGTGCGCTTAGCGATAATTATCGCCGGTTGTTGCTGATATACCTCTGTATTCTTCAAAGGAAAAAGGATGTAAAAAGGCTCTTTCAATGTCTATCCACAATGGGTAAAGCATAGACTAAGTCCCATTCTCAGACAATAAAAAGGAGGAGTGCTTAAAAAAAAAAGAAGTGTGATAAGAGGAAAAATCTGGAAAGTTAACGCCCCCCATATGTTTAGGTTTTTTAAGTTTAATGAGAGACTTCCTAGGAGATTTATTATGCCATAAAAATTTGGAAAGAATGCTATATATAGTTTTATAGTATGTCTTAGGAATATTAATGGGAAGATTAGATAAGTAGAACAGTATCACTGGGACAAGCATAATTTTTATGGAGTCTAATCTACCCCACCAGGATAAAAACGTGAAGTGGAAGCAGATAAGGATGTTTGTAGTTCCTTTAGATTTAAAGCAACAGTATCTTTAATAGAGGAAGTAAACTAAATTCCAAGATATTTTATTTGAACTGGATTCCAATGAAAAGAAGAAAATAAAAAGTCAGCATGAAAACAGAACATGTTCAGAGGGAGAAGCTCGCATTTGTCGGCATTGAGTTTATACCCTGAGACAAGAGCAAATTCAGTTACTTCTGATAAGAACGCTGGTAAGGAAGATTGTGGATTGGAAATAAATAATAAAATGTCATCTGCATATACTGAGAGTTTTAACTGGTTAATTCTGTAAGAAAAACCAGTAATGTCTGTGTTCGACGAGTTTTTATTGAAAAAGGCTCTAGGGAAAGGATAAATAAAAGTGTAGCTAGAGGACAGCCTTGCCAAACTCCTCTATGAAGAGGGAAAGAAGGGGATAAAAGACCGTTAGCTAGTGTAAAGGATTTAGGAGAGGAATAAAGTAAAGACACATAATTAATACATTTTGGACCAAAACCGAACCAAACAAGGGTTGAAAAAATTAAGGATTAACTGACCCTATCAAAAGCCTTCTCAGCATCAAATGAGATTGCTTCTAACGGTTTGTTATAAGATTTGGATTTACTTAAGACATTAAAAAACAATCTATCATTGTCCGATAAGTGACGTCCTTTAATGAAAACACATTGTTCCTTCCCAATCAATTGAGGTAAAAAAGAATCTAAAAGATGGGCAAGGATTTTTGCAAATATTTTATAATCTAAATTATTCAAGAAATAGGTCTATAATTCTTACAGAGTGTGTGATCTTTGTTGTCATTTGGGAGAAGACAAATCAACGCTTCTTGAAATGATCCTTCCGATTTTTGATTAGAAATAAAATGTGTAAATAAAAGATGGAATTTGGGGAGAAGGAGTGGGGAAAAGTGGGAATAAAATTCAATGGTAAAGCCATCAGGGCCGGGAGCTTTCCCTTTCTTAATAGCTTGCATAGCAGTAAGAATATCAGTAGTTTGAATATCTTCTTCTAAAGAAGAAAAATCTACATTAAGAGATGAAGGTGAAGGGATAGAAGCTAAATATCGAGTAATATCAGACTGCTGAGAGGGAGATTCAGGAGTATAAAGTTGTTGATAAAAATTTGTAAATTCTAAAAGAATATCTTCATTCTTATGGACTGTAGTATTAGTTGAAGTTAAAATGGATTCAAACTTGTTGCGCTCTTTATTGATTTTGAGATAATTGGCAAGAAGATTGCCCGCATTATTTGGAGCGCTATAGTATTTAGCACTATACTTAAGTAAGTATAAGTTAGCAGATTCAGTAGAAAATGTATTCAAAGTAAATTTAGCTTTAATAAGTTCATTCAAGACAGTGGGATCTTTTGAGGAGTAGTAAGAATGTTCTAATTGTTTAATACGTGAATTAAGGGAACGTATGGTTTGGGCAGATGCCCTCCGCTTTTGAGCTATAAATGAAATATGAAATCCCTAGAAGCAGCTTTGAAAGTGTCCCAAATAAAAGGGGGAGAGATATGAGGGGATTCATTTTCTAAAAAGAAAGTGCGTGCGAATGTTTGAAAAGCAGGAATAAAGTTAGGGTCTAATAGAAGGGCATTATTAAATCTCCATCTCCCAGTACCTTCAATGGGGAGAAGTAAGTCTAAGTCCAAGGTCACAGGGGCATGGTCTGAAATTAATATAGATCCTATGTCTGAATGGGAAATATGTTGTGAAAGGGCTTTTGAAATAAATAAATAATCTATACAGGATTGTGGGGAGTGAACGGGTGAAAAGAACATATATTCTTGGAGAGTGGGGTGACATAATCTCCAGGTATCAATAAGAGCTCTCTGATTTATAGTAGATGTAAATTGAGTGTGCATAGAGGAAAGGATACATTCAGATTTGGACCATCTTTCTAGGAAGGGGTCCATAACCATATTACAATCACCACCCAAAATTAAGTAATCATCAGTGTATAACATCAATTTAGATAAAATCTGAGGCCAAAAAATCCTATCTGGAGCAGTAGGTGCATATAAATTAAAAATGGTCAAAGGAATTTTATTAACTAGTAATGAAACTGAAACCCATCTACCCTCAGAATCAGCATCTTGGTGTATGAGTTGAATATCTAAACGCTTATGACAGAGGATGGCTACACCATTACGTTTACCTGAACCCAGTGATGCATAGACTTGACCCACCCATTGACGCGGAAGTTTGGAAATGTCTTTACTTGTTACGTGAATCTCTTGCAATAAAACTATATCACCTTTTAATCCAGCAATATGTGATAAAACCCTCTGACGTTTTATGGAGGAACCCAAACCTTTATCATTCCAGGATATAACCTTTAACGACATTTATAGAAATAATACGTTAGAGAAAAAACTTAATATGAAGTACAAATAATAAAATACAGCAATGCATCATAAATAAAGCAACCAATAAGAGGAACCCAAGCAGAAAAGCATTGTGCAGAGGAGAGAAAGGAAGTAGGAAAGAGTATCATAATGAGATAAAAAATAAGTAATAATGGAAGTAAAGAAGGAAGCCAACCAATGAAATGAAGAGGAAAAGGTGGATGAGAAAAAGAACTTAGAATCTGTGTGAAAAGAGGTGAAAACAAAGGAGAGGAGAAGAGAAAGCAATGAAGGAAGAAGGAATACTGGAAATACAATGGACAAAAGTCAATACAAAAAAAGAGTGATATGAAAACAGAAACAAAAAGACATACCATGAACATATAATGAATATGGGGGTGGTGGAACCACATGAGGAAGACGGTACGCTCCAGCGGGAAACCCCAAGACGAAGACTGATGAAGGGAGACATCTCCAGGTGGGAAAAAGGGGAATCAAATAACAGAGGACCACGATAAACTGCACCTAACATTAAAGAAGAAAGGACCGATTATAAGAAACATAGCAACGGCAATAACAACGAAACATCAATACAAATGAAATACATAAATGCAAATATGCAGCAGATTACAAGAAAAACCATCCCAACATCGATAAACGAGGGATTTCAATGTTCTCTTCTTTGTAGCTATCCAAGAATTGTTGCAGGCGAGCTGGATCCTCATAGGATGTGATTTTGTTATTTTAAGTTACTTTCATAAGGCAAGGATGGAACAGACCACATCTAGCGTTTATGTTTCAAAGAGCGGGTCTCATGTCCAAAAATGTCTTTCGTCAATCTGCTGTTGTTTTAGCATAGTCCTGAGCGAAGAACAGATTGCAACCTTGCCATGAGATTTTCCCTTTAAGTCTGGCAGCTTGTAGAATTTCAAGTAAGTCAGTGTATTCTAGAAAATATAAGATAACACCTCTTGGTTTGGCTGAGGAAGATGATGATCTTGGGTTTGGACCCAAATGATGAGCTCTTTGAATATTTAATTTTGGAGTCTCAGGAAGACTCAGAAGAGTCGGAAGGAAGGATTGGAAAAAGGAGAGGAGTTCTGTACCTTCAATTCCTTCCGCAAGTTCATAAATGTGCAGGTTATTGCGCCTATTACGGTTTTCCAAATTCTCCAGTTGCTGTTTAGGGAGGGAAATCTCCAACTGTAAAGAGGGAACTTGAGTAGTAACATTTTGAATAGAGTCCAACCGCTGTTCCAGATGAGTAATTTCCTGATCCGTGTCAGACCATTTATTCTCAAGACTTTGTAGACAGGTATTTGTGTCTTCCATATAAGGCTTGAGAGCATGTATTTCCTCCAAAAGCAATTCCATAGAAAGTGCAGTCGAAGAGTTGGACAGAGAAGGTGGGTTTTTTTGACACGTTTGCCTGTTACGGATGTTGAGGCAGCGGGTATTTTAGAGTTCTGTTTAGGTGTAGTGCGAGGCATAGTGGACGTCATACCTCCGATAACTGTAGAGCTAATATCTATTTCTTCCATATTTTCCTGTAAAATACTGAAGGGGTTATAATCCTCCAGCAAGGAAGAACTAGCAGAAATTACGCCACCACGAGAAGAGCGCGATTTTACCATATGATAAACCCAGCAAGAGCTCCTTATATCAAAGGAGGCTGTTTGAGGTAAATAACACTGACCAAAATTGTCAGAAGCTGGGAAGAAAAATGCTCTGTGGAAAAATATTACTTCAGTAAGGCCAATTGCTGTATAACATACATGGGAAAAGTACCTTGTGAGGGAATACACAATGTTAATCAACCAGCAGAGGGCAGAAGGCACATTCTGACAAAGACTTTTCAATTAAATTAGTTCCAGAGGAGCTTGAGCGGTAAAAAGTGGATATGTGGCCGTGAAACAACATGAGGAGAAAGTCCGGTCGGCAATACTAAAACAAAAAGGCGACTCGAGCATCAGTGCGGGCTGTTCAATGAGGGAAAAAGAATACGAGCACTCACCATTTGTTTGAATAGAACTGCTCACAACATGCCGCTGGGATTCCTAAACAGGATTATGAAGTTGGAAGGCCCCGGGAGCAGGAAACACCACCAGAGGAGAAATCATTTCCTCACGTCATCGCGGAGCTCCACGACAGAGCGGCCATCCTCACTGTTCCTAAACCACACCCCGTCATTGACATATTTCTGAATTTGCGATTTTAGCCTCAGTTGATATAAAGGTCCAAGCAGAGATTTCAGTTTTTTGACATGTCTGCCCGGTGCAAACACAATCATGATCGCTCACGCCATCAGGTGAAGGGAAAATACAAAACTTTTCTGATGCTGAAGTGGGGGCGCATATAAGTGAACATGCTCAAAAAAATGGGGAAATTTCAGGATAATATGAAAATCAGTCTGAAATGGCCACTCGCTGATAAGCTGAAGAAGCATAGTGAGGAGATTGAGGCAGGTGAGGTCCAAGGGGCTGGGGTACAACATCTATGAAGGAAGAGTGCTGGAAATTATGGGAGCGAGGAGATAACGGAGCAAGGGTGAGATTAAATAGTCATGTATGCACTGCAAAGCATTACATCAGCAGTAGAAGGAAACATGCCATCCAATCAAAATATAGTGAAGCCAAAATGCTCCTGAGGGACAAACACAAGAATAGAGAGAAAGCAATGGAGCCAGTTGCATGCAAGTATGATGGATGTGAAAGTCATCTATTCATGAGTAAGGGACTGAGCCAAAGCTGACTCTATGGGCCTCACTACTATTGCGGAGGGACTCCCACCGATATGCTGTTGGTGGCGGTCACTCGGCCATCGCAATGCAGTTCCGCCCCACCATATTATGATGGTGGGGGGAAGTGTGGCGGTCAGAAACATCGACTGCCACGGTCATCCAGATGAGCGCATAAAATCCAACGGGCCGTCCAACCAACTGCTAATCCCTGCATTTCGAGGGATTATGATTAAGGCTCCTTGTTTTCCATTTTTACTGATTTTTACAGATGAATACAGACAGAGAACATTTCTTTTTTGCCTGTGATTATTTTTAAATGTGTTTTAAAAAACGGGAATTGGATTGCTTTTTGAGTAATTCGAAATATTCTCTGCATGCACACCAGGCCATTAGCTGTGTGGATTGATAGGTAAGGGGGCTAAAAAAGAAAGGAATTTTTGTAAAGAGGCTTTTAGAGAGCAGTTGATATGCACAAGCTTGATACTGAAATTTGCATATTTTCTTATAAGTGCATTGATTTATCTTCTGCGGGTGTTTACAGCATTGAAACTAAGTAGGCATTCAAGCATAAGTGCATATTTCACGGTTAAATAAATGTGGAAATATGCTAATTTCAGTTTCATTTTTCCACAAAACCCAAAATAAATATGGATAAATACTGATAAAATTAGCAAAAAATAAATATGGATAAATACAGCCGAAAATGTAGAAAAAATAAATACCATAAAACCAGAAGCCCTAATTATGACATCCCTTTCCCCCGGTCATTCTGCAGTGGTCAACCAGCCACAAAACGGCTGGCAGAAATGGATTTGGGGGCCTGTAGCGGGCCCCCCTTAATACCTGGGGCAGGAACATGTACCCTGGGGGGCACCTATGGTGCCCCCTACATATCCCTGCACCATTTGGTAGGCACCGCATGGTGCCTGCCACATAGTGCAGGGATATGTCTGCACCCTATTTTTGTATTGTTGCGGGGCTGCTGACCCTATCCCCACCACAATACAAAATATAGGTAATGCGACCACCACGGTGTCGGTCGCATCATAATTCGGATGGTGAGTAGGCTGCCTCATAGGCAGCCGGTCCCAAATCCGATACGATGCCAGACAGACTAAAGTCCGAGCACCATTGTAATGACCCCCTGTGTATTGTATCATTGACTATAGGTCTCCAAAAACAGAACAGAAAAAAAAGACCTTAGAGGGTAGATGTGCCAATAAAAGAGGCAACAGAAATACCTAAGACACTAACAGCAGGTAGAGGAGTAGATACAATAGTTTTCTTTACAATGTTGATCAGACTTACTCATGTTTCATACCCCTTACTCATTCCATTCAGACAGGATCCATGATAATACATATGATCAGTACATAATCAACTCCTAATACAAAGCAAGAGAATGCCTCGGCTTTAATATCTGGAAAAATATATTTCCTGTTGGGCTAACAAATGCAGACAGGTTGGTGACATTTGAAATCAGAGACTTGAGTTCGGTTCAATTCAGTACAACATACTTTCATTCAGCAAAGCCATAAAAGTTTCACATCAACCCCATAAATAACAATCATAAAACCGATAGATCTTACTACAGCTTACAACCATTTCTCAATTAATTATATACATTACTACACATTACAAATATTTTAAAACATAATAGGTGTAATTCAGAGTCAAGATTTACAATTGAAATTCAAAAACACTTCAGCCTTTCAAAGCTTGTCTTCTCTTCGCCTACATCCGACCCAGACATTTTGCTGTAGCACAAACATAGAGTACCGAGGTATCCGATCTTAATATCCTTAAGGCGGTGAAGTGGTACAGAGTCCCCATTAGCCTTCATACAGGGGTCAGCCAGACTGAACGAATCTAGATGTAGGCCGGACATACAAACAACACATGAGGTACAGTCTCCTCCTGTTCAAAACAATAAGGACAATTGAGAGTAACAGAACCCTTCCACTCACTTTACCACAAAGGATTTTAAGGGGAGTGTGCCTACTTTATTTATTTATTCATTTTGAGGATTTTATATAGCGCGAACAAGACCCTTGCGGGTATCAGGGCACTTTACAAGGAAAACATCCAGGACACATAGGCATAGAGTAAAAAACATAAAGTTCCATACAAATCAAGAATCATGTAATCACAATAACCCCAGCAAGGTAAGTATTGAGGACACATAGGCATCAAGTAAAAACCATAAAGTTCCATAAAAATCAAGAGTCACGTAAACGCAATCACCCTAGCTCAGGTGAATTTAGCCATGAGAAGAGCTTTCTCTTCTTTTTTGAAGGATGGAGTAGAGGGATTACGTCTAGTTTCAGGGGGCAGAGCGTTCCAGATCCTGGGAGCCATCCCTGAGAAGGTTCGGTTTTATGTTTTCTTTTGAATGAATCTTTGTGGTTTCAGTAAGAGGTTAATGGCACTTCTGGATGCTCTGTTACCACAAGATGGCACCAAATTCTGTGCCAGATAGTTGGGAGTGTTATGATGGATGGCTTTATGGGTCATGCATGCGATTTGTAGATGAATTCTGGCTTCCAAAGGTAGCCAATTAAGGGATCTTAGGTCCGGGGATATGTGGGAGTTTCTTCTGGAGCCAGTAATAAGTCTAGCTGCTGCATTGATGGTAGCTGTTAGTGGGGCCGTTGAGGATCTGGGAAGGCCGCAAAGAGAGACACTCCCATATTCCACTCTTGGGATGACTAGAGCCTGTACTGCCAATTTAAAGCCCTTTTTGGGCAGGAAAGGCTTTAGTTTTCGCAATGTGTTCATCTGAAAGTTTACTACTTTTGTTGCTGTGCTGATGTGTTTCTGCATATTTAGGTTCCTGTCCAGAGTCACTCCCAATGATTTCGCTGAATCGACGATAAGAGGTTGGCAGTTGAGTGCTGTTAGGTGTTTGATCCAATCTTGCATTATGCTTACTTGGGAAAGAGGAGCGATTAGGAGGAATTCTGTTTTCAGGGTATTCAGTTTTAGATGGTTTTCGGCCAGCCAGGTTTGAGTTTTTTCTAGAGTTGTGCTGAGAGATTTGATGTCTTCCAGAGAATGGATCTTTAGGTATAGTGGTGTCTCATCTGAGTACATATGATACTGTACGTTAGAGGAGTTGAGAATTTTGGTGAGTGGTTCCATGAATAAATTGAAAAGTGTCAGAGAGAGATACGATCCTTGTGGGACTCCTAAGGTGACTAAGACGGGTTTGGACAGGGCCTGACTGACCTTGAATCGTTGCGATCTGTTATAGAGAAACGAGGTGAACCAATTTAGAACGGATCCGGACAATCCCATTCTGTGTTTCAGAAGGTCAAGTAGGTTGTCGTGTTTGAAGGTGTCAAAGGCCAAAGAGAGGTCGAGCAAGATCAGTAGGCAGGCTTTGTTTTTGTCTAGGATCTCTAGAGCATCTTCAATTATGTGGGTCATGGCTGATTCGGAACTGTGTCCTGCACGGAAGCCGGATTGAAATTGGTTGAGCAGATTGAAGTGGTCAATTTGTTTTCCAAGCTAGAGGTGTACCTATTCTTCTAGGAGTTTGGCCAGGGTGGGGATGTTGGATATTGGGCGGTAATAATTTAAGTCTGCAGGGTCATTCGTTGGTTTCTTTAGGATAGGGGGATACCTGACCGGAATTGAGGATTTCCGGGATGAATCCTTGAAGGAGAGAAGTATTTATAATCTTTGTCCAAAGAGGGAATAGCAATGGGATGAAGTCTTTTAAGCAGTTAGTGGGAAGAGGGTCAGTGAAGTGATTGGGGGGATTCATGGCCATGAGCAATTTGAGAATATCTTCATCACTGTAAGTGTTGAAGGAGGACCAAGATGCATTATTTTTAAGGTCGAACTTTGTTGAGCTCAGGTGTGGGACTCCTGGAAGGGATGATGAAGAGTCAGTATGTGTGATAAAATCGTTAAGTAGTTCCTTCTTTATATTTTCAGTCTTTAGAGTGAAGAAGGAGGAGAACGCTTCGCAGTTAGGTAGTGAGCCTATGTCGGTTTGGGAGGGGTGAGGTTCATCCTTGGATTGTGATTTGATTCGCTCAAAAAGTTTTTGGGGGCAATTCTTGGCCTGGTCTAGTTGATGACTGAAGAAGTCTGCTTTAGATCGTCTGATCGTTCTATAGTAAGCATTTCTCTTCATTCTTAGTAGCTTGAGGTGGTTGGCAGATGGTGCAGATCTCCATCTTCCCTCCATTAGTCTTAAGGATCGTCTGTCCTCATTGAGTCTTCCGTCGTACCAGGGTTTTGAGTCTTTTACGAAGACTCTCTTTAGTTGTAGGTGGCAACCTCGTCTAATACCATGTTCATGGATTTGTAGTAGTGGTTGGTCAGATCTTGAACCTCGTTTAGCCCTAATGGGGGAAGAAGGATGTGGGGGCTGGAGGTTGTGGTGAGGCCCGCGTTGATGTTTTTCAAAATCCCTCTTCCATATTTTCGTTCCTGTAGGTTGAGCAGACTTCAGTTTCACTGTTTTGTTGATGAAGAAAGTGATGACGGGATAGTCGGACCAGTCACATGGGTGGTATCGTATCGAACTGAATGGCATTGGCCTTAAAGATGACTAAGTCAAGGATTGACCCTTTCCCATGTGTGGGGCTATTACAGATTTGGGCTAGGTCAAGATCCGAGAGGAAGGTTTTGAAACTATTGACCACTATATCATTAGGGTCATTCCAGTGGAGATTGAAGTCTTTGAGAAATATTTGCTTGTTTTCTTGTCCGGCATTAGTAGAAACAATGTCCATGAGATGTTGGTTGAAGGTGAGGTTATCACCTGGTAGAGAGTGTGCAGAGAGCAGACTGGTTTGTTATTGCTGTTGATGTCTAAGCATAGGTATTCGCAGGAGGGGAATACTGGAGACTGGGATCGCCTCACTGAGAGATTTTTCCAGTGTATGCATGCAATACCCCCCTGTCTTATCAATTCTGTCTAGTCTGATGATATCGTAGTTCGGGGGTACCAGGATGTAGAGGATGGGCGTCAGGATTAGTAGATCCAGTTCTTTCGTAAGTATGAGATCAGCTATGTCAGCTGCATGTCTTGATGCAGATCTGCAATTTAGCAGTAAACATTTCAGATTGGGCTTGATGAGGGTTGAGTTGGGTTCCTGTATAAGGGGAACTTGTCTCAGGTTGTTTTTGACTATACCTCTGGGATTATGTTTTGTGAGTCTGTGAGTATTAGAAGGAATGGTTTGGATTAGAGAATGTTTATAGAAATCGTCCAGAGGCATTGTGTTGAGGTTGGATTGTTGTGGATCATAGGAGTGTATTAGGGAGAGTAATTCATTATCCGATAGAGGGTTGGTCCTTCGGATTGGGCAGGTTGAGGTATTATGGTGAGGAACTGATCTCCACCTAGGGGGCGGTAATTTCGGGGTGAGTTTGGAGTGATGAGTGTGGTAGTTTTTCCTGGTTTTTTGAACAGCTCTATTGATTGAGAGATGGTGAAGAAGCCATTCACATAGGACTTGTAGGTCCTCTTTGACTTGCCGTACAAGAGAGTAGAATCTCGTCAAGTCTAGGGTCTGGAGAGGGTGGTAGCATGCTTGATGTTTGGAGTGAGTGTAAGGGAGGTGTGCTTGCGTCCTGTAGGTGGTATGAGGGTAGCATGTTGTCTGGGTCATTGCGCTGCTTCCTGCCTGGTTGCTTATCCGGAGAATGGGGGCAGGACTGCTGGGGGTCTTGGGAGTGTTGGTTATGCCAGTGGAAGGCTTGGAGACGGGGGGGGTTTATGTCATTTCCAGGGGAGGCTGCTGAATCTGGAATGGGTGTAAAAGTAGGTAGAGTAGTAAGTGGGGGTGATGTGTAAGGGAATCATGCGGGGAAGAGGGGGTATCCCTGGGATTGGGTGTAGCTGTAGAGGGTGTCAACAGATGTGAGTAAGTAGACTGAGAATTATGGGGGGTTTTAGGGTGTGTGCTAGTGGTAGGGTCCACATGCGAGGTTGGGTAGTATTTTACCACTTTGTCCTTGATGATGGGGAAGATGCTGTCCAGCAGATTTAGGCTACGGTCCGCTGATTGCATGAGGATGATCCCATTGTGATAGATGGTGATTGTTGCTGTGGCTTTGTAGATTGGTGGAGGGTAGATAGAAATTGTGAGGCCATGCGCAGTTTTCCTGGTAGAGGAGATCGGCAACAGGGTGAGGAAGGCCTTCCTCCATTGTGCTCTTCTTTTGATGTAGAAAATAATGTCTGTGGTTATGCGCCCTTTGTTAGTCGAGAAATAGGGGTCTGAGATAGGGGTTACGGGGTGTGATTTTAACAGATGGTGTTTAAAGCGTTTGGCTGCTTTTTTCGAGAGGTTGGGGGGAAGTTAATGTTTTAGGTATGTAAGCCTGTGCGTTCCGTAGTGGGGTTGGCGCTTGTTGGCGGGGATAGAGTCAAATGGGGCGTTATGCGTGGGTGTGGGATTGGGACAAATGCGGGGGACCTATGCTGTGAGGGGGCATGTGCTTGTGAAGGTAGAGGGTAGGCGTGAGATGGGGAGGAGGAGTTAAGACAACAGGGGTGTCTAAATTGATGATATAATTTCCTGTCTGCAGGGTGATTATGAACTCCCAGTAAATCTCTAAATCGTGCACTCTTTTTTAATTCAGGAATTCCCCCTCAGAGAGGTACCTGCCACATCATATTCCTCCCACGATTAGTATTGTTGTTTCAATACCTCCTTAGAAGCGAAGGAACCTATATCTGGATGGTTCCAAAGGTTTCCATGACCTAGTAAACTTAGCTGATTCTTAATCGGGCATAACCATGTTACTTTATGGAATCTATCAGCATTCATAACGTCTAATACTGCAGCAACCTAATGGGTCAACTTTGACTTAAGTTTTAATACCACCAATCAATTAAAATAGATCACATTTGTTCAAATAATTTTTCACTTGCATGTAAGCAGTAATAGCTGGCAGCTCTGAAGTAGAGTTTCAACGCACCTTAAAACACGCTGCTATTGTACGTCAGACTCAATTTTTAATGTTTGAAAGGCATTTATTTTTCCTGAAAAGCTAATGTTTTCTGTCACTGTGAATAAGCATTCACATAATGTAGATTTCCTCTCTCCATGAACTAACTAAGCCATTTCAGAAATCAGATACTTCGAGAGCTTGTCAGAGTCACAGGTTGACAAGATTCTGTACTGTGATAAACTTGACGTTTGTTGGAGTCAGAAACAATGCAGAGATCGGCGGTCTGCTTGCCAGGTCACTGAAATCTAGAGACTTGGAACAAACACCCAACAAAAAAGCTGCCAGCTTGCTTTTATCAAATCCCCTTCAGAATGAATAAGCTGGTAATGCATATGTGAGCATTCTGTTTTGAATAAACTACTGAAGTATGGCAGCACATAAAGTAAATCATTAAAATGATTTAGCAAATGATTTTAGTCTCAATAGTAAATAAAATATTGTATTTCCTATCTACAGGTGAGAAGGCCTATTTTGGTGATTTGGGGGTTGGTGATCTTAATCACCCTGTACTAAAAAAACATGTTTTTAGAGGTCATCACATGCTCAGGCAATTCTTTTCCACTTACATTCAGTGAATGTGGAGTGGCATGTTCTAGTGTGATATTCAAATTCATCATACTTAACAAAACAGGCCGCTCATTTGTTCCAACACTGTGTCAGATGTCACTAATTTAACCCAAAAGTGACACTGATTGTGCCAGTAATGTCACATTAACCACCAGGGACTCTATTATATATAGCACCTAGAGATGCAACAGGTGATTGTGTCAATTTTTTGCACACCATGGTAACTATAGTATTCCAAAAGAGGCTGCTGATACTTGCTCAGCCCTTTCTGTAAAATTAATCGTGACAGTGTTAAGTGTGCGCTTGGGTGATCCTAAGAGGATCTGCCCTCATTTGCATGGGGGGGTGGCTCCATTAAACTGAGGGAATCATTCGCCTTTGCACCCATGCCAGTTTACAGATATGTGGTAGGGTGTTAGGAGGTGCATTATCAATGTGCCCCCAAGGGTTCCTCTAACAAGAAGGGAATGGGGACCAAGGGACAACCCAGGCATACCCTTGAAGGTGGGTGGTGTCACTGAGTGCACCCACCTGCAGAGGAATCGCTGCCCACCCCTTTGAAATGGTAGTTAGGTCGCCGCCTTCAGTGAAAAGCAGACCTTGAGGCATTGAACAGTCGGTCCACGTTTCAATAATGTGTTGTTCTCAGTGCAGGCCCGGGTTCACACCTGGACTAGAAACAGGTAATTTGTTGTAATAGGGCACACACTGTCTGATCCAGTCTCGGGCTGGGGCAATGTAGTCTCTGTCTAATACGGCACATGAATGCTGTCAGTTGTAAATCCTTGAATTAATAATTTGTTTCAGAAACAACCATCTTTTCCATGGCATTTCGCCTGGATTTTTTTCTTCTGTTGCTAAACCTATTTTGGGTGGCCATAGGACTATTTGCACTTCATCCCCCCCCTACCAACCAGTGGTAAAATGCTTATGTCCTCCCTTCTAAACCTGTTAAAATTGGTACATACCTGACTGGCACATTTAATTTGATTGTACTTCCATAGTACATGGTAGCACCTGTACCCAGGGCCTGCAAATTAAATGCTATTGATGGACTGCACCAATCATTGTGACACCAGCTACAGTAGCACTGTAAATCACGTCTCAAGGTCTACCACTGCGAGCTGGGTGTGCAGTTTTGATTTAACCTGCCATTTCGAACTGGCAAAATAAAACTTTGGCTAGGCCTCAACCTTATTTTAGCACCTATAAGCAGCCGCGGTCGGTAGTAGGAGTAACTGCAGGGCGGTGACGTGGGGAGGAGGAGGGGCAGGGTGGGGGGTAGTAAACTATGGATTACGGAGGTTTACAGGTAAGTTAACATATAAATTAATAAAACGAATTTCGTTGCGTGCACTGCATCGTATTTAGTCATGCAGTGCACGCAACAAAATTCATTTTATTAATTTATATGTTAACCTACCTGTAAACCTCCATAATCCATAGTTTACTACCCCCCACCCTGCCCCTCCCCCTCCCCACGTCACCGCCCTGCAGTTACTCCTACTACCGACCGCGGCTGCCTATAAGTCACCACTAACGTAGCCCCATAGGACAGGGTTCCTGGTATTTAAAAATTATTTTATGTTTTACATGTCCTGGCAGTGAAAAATCTACAAAGTCTTGTCTTGCCTGCTTGTAGGTTTGCCTCCGGGCTACCAAAAGGCTCCAATCTCGACGGGCCTTCTTCAGGGCTGCCTTCAACTGCCGGAGGCACTTGCAACAGGCCCCATCAAACCATTTTGGCACTTGCTTCCCGGGTTGGTTGAGGGTACGTACATTATTTCCTTAACTTTACAAGTTGAAACAACAATAGAGTAGGGAGAATTAACCAACTTCTCAAGAGCAAACACAAGGTTGTGGGATTCTAAAATTGCACTAAGCTTCATACCTTCCTTAGAGTGAGTAAAGCTGCGTCCCTCTGCAACCGTACACCTGGTCTTTGTAGCATCACTCGATAAAGGGTAATCACATAAATGGCAGTTAAAATCTCCCACCAACATTATCAGGTCCCACACCCACCCCGTGTTCTAACAAAGGGGCCGATTCCAATGTCAGACGGACTGGGTCAGGAACTGAAACAGAACGACCTCTTGTCGTCGGTTCCAGACCTGCAAGTAGAATGCAACTGAACCCATTTTGGTCGCAATCCTATACTTAAGAATGGGAGCATGCATTCCAAATGGAATGCATGCTCGCACCGTTAAGTGCAGAGGTGCAGTTCATCCCTGGTGCCTGCCACCAGGTGCAGGGATCAACAGGGGGGGCCTTGCACTCATGGGTGCACTGCTGGGACCTCCCAAAGACAGTTACCCACTGCCTTTCTGTGTCAGAAAGGCTGGCACAGAAAGGCAGTGGGAAACTGCCATCATACTCCCTCAGCCGGAAAGAGCCGGCCAGGGAGTACTGAAGGGTTTCCCAATGGCATATGGGCTCTCCGAGCCCGTCAGAAGCCATCTGGAAATTCGAGTTGGATTCCTTTCCGAACAAGCCCATTGAAATGGCTCATCGGAAAGAAATCCGCACGGGCGGGTCCAATGCGGTTAGGATGGCTCCGACCGATGGTTAGAGTCATTCCTAGCCGCATTGGAATTGGGCACCAAGAGTTTAAGGAAAGGCTTGAACTTTGAATGCTAGATACCCCATCAGACCCACATCTGGCATTGTAAAATATCACCAGCATAGTAGGGGATGAGCCCGGTACAAATAGCATTACCCCCGGCAACATCATCATGTTCCACAATAGGTCGACAACATGCTCGCTCAACTCCATTGACACAAAGATGATCAAACCCCCGCTTGCCCTCCTTGCCACTGAGGGGACTGCTGGTGTGAAATATGTCTTGCAACGTTAGCACATTTCCTGCAGGCAAATAATCTGAAATGATTTAACAAATTCCACCCAATGTGGGTATGTGAACTGGCTTGAAAGCCCCACAGTGTTCGAGGACAAACCCTTTGAGCCCTTTAGGTTTACAACCGGGGTAACCAGAGGTGATATGGTGGACTTGGGGGTTGGAGGGGGCTTGACATCCTGGGGACAACTTCACATAGATTAACACACCAGGGTGGTAAGTAAAAATGGGTCAAGGACTCCCCAGTCAATCACGTCTCAAGGCTACTCAAGGGGGCAAATGGTTGGCAAGGTTCAGCTGTTGAGGCTGCCTAATATGCTGGTGGGTACTACCATATTGGCCTTGTGTATGCCAGCCTTGATGCCCGTACACACGACAAACCTCCTCTGGTTTGTAAAAAGACAAACAAAGGTAGGGCTGCAATGCCATGCAGGTCAAGAGGCCTAGAAGATGATAAAGTAGCCAAAACATGGGCCAAAATTGAGGGTTTATTGAAGTTTACCACCACTCAATCCTTTGCCCAACATTTATGATCCGTACCCACCCAACTAACTCTGTGAATCATGATAATAGAGTCACAATCCCTACCCCAACCCCATCGTGGGTGTGCAGGTGGAGCCAATGCACCACCTTATTTTGTAACCCCTGGAAGGACTCAGGTGCAGGGTTTGATTGAGGTAGGACGTTCCCCAAGACCACAACATAAGGGGTAGCCTCAGAGGGCAGGTTAAGTATATGCCCAGTGCTCAATATACAATGTGAAGCTATGGCTCTGTGGTGGCACTCAATTGTAGAGGCGAGTTGGGTCAGGGAGGGACTGGGGATGTCTTTTTCGATCACTCCTGGGCCTGGTGGAACCAGCTGTGTTGCCAGATTCACCATGAGTAACAGAGGTACAGCCCACTGCAGCATGAGCAATTACAATAACTGGCTCCAGGGGATAAAGCTGCTTTGTCTGCTTGTCCCTCCCTTCATTAAGTTGAGCCACAATTTCATCTAATTTAGTCTCAATGGTGTTTAACCTAGACATAATCGGTTCAAATGTAGTGTTTAAGAATGCTTTAAGCTCAAAGATTAGATCCTTACTAAGTGGGTCCATCTCTCCAGGTCGAGGTAAATTAAGGTGAGTCAGGGAGGTTCTAAGGGACCCAGGGCTCCGTGACTCCACAAGCACTCCCCTGTTTCCTTCATTTACACCTCGGACTGAAGGGACATGGGGAACTTGAGTCAGAGGCTGGACCCCCTAAATCCCCCCAGATGACAACCCTCTGGCTTCCAGGGACCAACCCTCCCCAACTCCCTCTCCAGCCCCAGGCCACTTTTGGTACCCATCCCTTCTACCCTTGAGGGAACTTCTGAGGGTGAAGGATGCCCATGTGTGGTGTGAGGTGGGCTGCCCCTGGTTAGCGATAATCTCTTTTCCTCTAACTCATTTTTTTTCAACACCTCTCTTATGGCCAAAGTAAGAAAACCTTCAATGGTAGTGACACACAATGCAGATGGCAGCAATGGTGCCTTAACCACAGGAGCTCTCCTCTTCCCAATGAGTGAGCTGTTAAGACAGCACTGCCCCTTGTGATTACAGCCCCTAACACAAAACAAGACGGGACCCCCAGGGATCCCTGTATTAAATACACCAAAACGAATCATCCCTGGTGGTAGCACAATCCCCCTCCCCACTTGACCACATGTATAAACTAGTCCACCCTGAACAGTCACCAATCACACATATAGCAGAACTTTGGTGCGGGCATGGACAAAACTGTCCTGAGTGGAGAAACGGTAATCAGATGGTCACTGCCCCCCTTGCCCACTACTGGCAGCCAGTCTAATGGAGCCTTTGGGTTATCCCCCACACACCAGGGAAGTATTCAGCCCTACCAGCCAAGCCACATTTCAACCAGTACCTTAGGAGGCTGGGAGGTTGGCCCCATGAAGTTTTGGCAACAGGCCCACAGAGAAAACCAAAACCACAATGCAGACATCAAAATAACATTACATTTGATTAAATGGAAGGACAAACAGACTATTATACTTGGACGGGACAACCATAAACTTTGATCACACTGTAAAGACTTTTGAGTTTGGCCTTAAATTGTAATGACACTTTCTGCTTTCTTCCATACTGCCATTTTCAAGGGCCACATGGTTGAGGGGTGATACAGTACTGATGAATCAGTATTGGTTCCAATTTGTTCACCTACAGGGTCCTTGTCATCATTACCAGGAGTTTAGTTAATGTTTTCCCTGATTTGCTCTTGTCCTCTGAACTTCTTGAAATGGGATACATTTCATGTGATTGTGTTTGCAATTGGTTTGCCTTTCGCTTGAAGATAATGAAGTGTGACCTTTCAGTGTGTGATGTTCAGTGACAAGAGATAGGATGCTTCTGTTAAAGAAGATCATTGTAAGTGTTTCTATTCCTGTGACAGACAATGCATTGCAAACATCTTCTCAGCCTTCTGGATCATGTCTTTACGAGCATCTGATTTACCAGTGTTTACTTCTGGGTACTTGCTATTGTCAAATACAAAAGGAACAATTGATCGACAGAATGCAGAACAATATCATACATTCACCCCAGTACAGAGATCTGGGCCTACATTCATCGTTTTTTTGCTCACCATGCCATTACAGTTTGGACCAAGCCATATGCAAATCAGTCTTGACCCTTCGCCCAATGGGAACAGTTCAGCCCGAACTGCCAGGCCAGGTCCCCCCATTGGCTGGAAACAAGCATCCTAGGACCGGTTTCAGGCTTTCAGCCCTTATCAGCCAGGCTAGCTTGACTCCAGTAGCATGGCGAGCACGGGACCCACGTCTGGGCATACTGTCCCACTCTGGATGACATATGCAAAAAGAACAATTGATGGACAGAATGCAGAACAATATCATACATTCACCCCAGTACAGAGATCTGGGCCTAAATCCATCGTTTTTTTGCTCACCATGCCATTCCAGTTTGGACCCAGCCATATGCAAATCAATATTGACCCTGCGCCCAATGTGAACAGTCCAGCCCGAACTCATGACTTGAGCTAGCTCTTCTTTAGTTGCTTTTCACGAATGTTTCAGTTTCAGTTTAATTATGTCTTTATTTCGATTATCAAAAATCATAAAAGACAACATGCATCATCAAACGTACAAATTGGCACAATACCACATTAGACTCAACATGAAATCCTCTGGGTTCACTTGGCCATGTTAGTACATTTCTTCTAATGAGTAGTCCTACAATTGGAGTATCCATTTTTTATGGGGAGTGAGCAGTTGGTGACTGACCCTGAAACAGAGGTCTGAGCCTTATAAGGTTAGTACATACTTTCAATCTATTTCATATAGATAGATGTGGTACCAGGCTTAGAGGACTGGTATGGCCTTTTCTCAATATGAGAGTAGTGCTGCTCATATTTGTTAAAAACCTGGCTGGCGTATGCTATCAGTGCCCACTGGCCACTTGGTTTTTGTAGAAATAAAAATGCAGCTAAAATCTACAACACTGCCGGCTTAGCAGGATCTAGAATTTCCTAGTGGTCTCTGTTCTTCAGACCAGATCCAGGTGGGTCAACCAACTTACATTACAAGCCCTCATTGGCTTTGTGAGAACTGTCAAATTCTCTATGAAACATTTGCAGTATGGAACCATTCCAAGGAAACTGTGACCCTCAAAAAGCTGTTCTGAGGCAAGGAGGCTGTTTTGATATGATGTCATTCACATTTTTGGGGTATGGTGCAGCATCATCAGAGGTGAACCTTTACCCGGTATAGCAGTGCACTGAGGCAATTGTGATTATGCTCGGTGGAGGTTGTGTGCCCTAGTTTATCATCACTTACATTGACTAAACCTTGTAATCCTGACAGGGTCCTTGTGTGCGGTTCTGAAAGAGTTTAAAAGTCCTTGATATTCCTAAGCTTATGCACTTTGACTGCTTGAGGTCACCGTGAGTAGGTAATGTGGTAATATGTCTCGATGATTTGTGCACTCACAGCCTGATTTGAGATCAATCTTAGAAAAAGATCTAGCTTCTTTTACATTGGCAATGGGTGGTACATCATCAGAGTGATATGGCATTCTCTTGTTATCATGCTAATATTCACACAAACTCTGAATTCTCCTGGTTGTTTAAACTTTGTGCCAGATATCATCAGGAAAATCCAGAAAGTAGGGATTTTGACCTTCTCTATGATTCTCGCTGCTTAGAGATGGGGTTGAATAGAAAAACAATTTCATGGAGCACTATTATTGAGAAACCATTGCATTTAAACTGTTTAATGGAAATTTTCAAAAAGAATGGCACTTACCTTTTCATAGAAACCAATTAATAAAATGTTTTTTTTATCAAAATTGGCTTTTGTTTTTTTTTTAAGTGTAAATGCAATGGTTACGGGTCCTACCAACATAGTTTTGTCAGAGATATTTAGTTCAGTGCTTTAATTCAGGGAACATTACTTCATAATTATATCTTTTACAGTGTCAAACAATTTGCTTGCTTTTAATTTTCTGACTCATCACAGCCATAAACTCCATTCATGTTGATCCCTCACAATCCCTAAACACAGTCAATCTCTACCCCCCCTAAAATCTCACACCACACCTAAACTATACTCATACTTGAAGCCTAAAAGCCCCTTCTACCCCCAACATCCAAACCCCTAAACCATAAAAATCACTCACTTTCCCTAGCTCCATCTATTGCTGAACAATAAAAACTCCTTTCTCTGACTAAACCCCACCCATTCGATATCCCTTTTTCAGCACACACAAACTCCACCATCCTTCAACTCTAAAAACCCTCGCCACGCTTAATCCTCAGCCATTCATGACCCATTATAACTCATCACCCTAAACTACTCATCCCTGAACCCTACAAACCCCTTTCTAAATCTAAACTCCACCCATCCCAGAATCCTTAAAACCCTTCACCACCCTAAACTCCACCCTACCCTGAACCCTAAAAACTCTTCACCATCCTAGCCTCTATCCATAATTGAACCGTAACAACACTCACCAGCCCTAAACTCCACCCATCCATGAACCCTAAAACCCCTCAAGAGCCTTACACTCCACCCTCCCCTGAAACCTAAAAATACCTCACACACCTAAACACCACTCATCCGTGAACCCTAAAAACCTCTCACAACCTCTACATTTCACCCAACTGTGAACCCTTAAACCCCTTTCTATGCCCAAATGACAATTATTCCTGACCCATAAAACTTGCCATTATCCTAAACAATACCCATCCATGAACCAGACAACCTCACAGTAGCCCTAAACTCCACCCAAGTTTAATGTAATTTTGGATTTTTCCTTAAATTATCCTTACTTTAAAACGTTTTCTTTAATGTTTGATTTTTCTGTATTTCCATAAAATTGTCTTTCCCTGAAATTGGTTTTAGATAATCTGTTTTCCTCCAATGTTGTTTCTCAGTTTTGTTTTCCATTAATTCACACACATCATCGAGATGGATCCATTCCTTCTCACATGTGGAATAGGATTCAGTGATGCCACAAAGCCACCAGCTAGATTGACTTATTATTTTTGTCACTTTAAACATTTGTCCTTTAAACAGCCAATTCCCTTGATGTTGTTTGATGTAGCCTCTTCCCTCCTCTTGGAGTCTTTGATGGTTGCACACCTTATTTTTAAAAGACAAGGCTATTAGATGTAGTCATTCTTCTGTTTGGCAGGTGAGGATATTTCTATCAGCGCACATGACAAAAAAATGCCCATGATTCATGATTAACTCTTGATAGTGAGGAATAGTGGTTTTAAAAGTCTCAACACTGTTAAGCATGTAGAAATATTTGTGAGTGTTCTCTTAATCGGTGGGGCTGATTTTGTTGAAGCCCTGCCATAATATGATTTATATGGGTACATTGTGGTTGGGATCAGAGAATTATTTCTTCATTTCTTTGAATAATGATATCACATGTATACACGTTCTCATGAAAATTAAACAGTTTATTCAATCATAGTTTGGATGGAGTGAGATTAGTACCTTGTACTTCCCAAAATTAAACACTTTCCTAAATGGTAGTTGTCTTCGAGTTAGGATAGAAAATGTGCATTCCCAGAATGAAACACATTCCCCAGTGGTAGATGAGTTAGAATTAGAATATTTAATCTACACTCCCCAAAATTAAACACTTTCCCCATTGCTAGTGGGCTTGGAGTTAGGATAGAAGTCACAATATTTATGTGACAAAAACGACATTAAATAGTTTAAGTAATGGATGTGGGCTTTTGTTACACTATTACTTTGGTTAATGGTAGTAGTTGAAATTTTTGATGTTTCATTGCCATTACATTTATAATACAAAGGGTGTGATTATGAGTTTGGTGAACTGAATGACCGCCAAACCCATAGTGACGGTGTGACATTCGCCTCAATGGCGTTCCAACCACTGTATTATGACTTTGGCGATTGGACCGCCACAACACCGCTGCTACCGCCAGGGATCTGCAATCCCTGGCAGTCTTGCAGATGTCTGAGGCCACAATATGCTGGCGGTGGAGCTGCTGCACCGCCAAGCATATTATGAGTTTTCTCACTGCCCTCCTTTTCATGGCGGGCTCAAGGATAGTGGTGAGGAAACTAAGTGGGCCCTTCAAGGCCCCTGGTGCCTCAGTACTTGGGGGCATGCAGGGGTGCACATGTTCCTGCAGAGCATGGACTTTACAGTCCATGCCATGCTGAAATGCGCTTTGGTGGTCCCAAAGCACTGCCTTTCTGAGGCTCTTTTATGATTCTTTGAAAGGCAGTGATGTGCATCAGCCACCACAGGACCGCCCTCCCGCATAACAACTTGTAACTTTGCGGGCGGTGGCGGTGGAGTTTGGCATTGTGGGAGCGGGGCATTGGCGTACCCCCCTGCTCCCACATGCCAAACTCATAATCAGACCATAAGTATGTTCATAGATAAGCTATGTACATAAAAATAAATAAATGATGTGTTTTGATGTAATAATATAAAAATAGGGGTTTATAAATTTGTTTTCTTTTGTGCAAGGTATGTTTTTTGACATATTACTATATTTAAAAGATTTAAAATACAATAGTTGCAATTAATAATATATGAGCATGAAACTCTAAAACAGTACAAACAATGATAACATTTGAACGTACATTTATTAACAGAAGAATATTTTGAACATACTTATACACATATGGTAAATTTGACACAATTTATGTATAATTTTTGTTAAACATAATTACATATTTACAATTCTACAGAAATATTAAGCAATGTTGAATAAATACATAAACATAGGTAAAACAATTTATAACAACATTTTAATATATTTCTTTTAAAAACTGAAAGGAATAAAAAATCCATAAGAACAAGATAATTCTTTTTTGAGCTTGTAGTTTACAGTTATGTTTTTTGACATAAAGACAATTACTTTTATATAAATAAATACTATTACATGATTAAGTCATTGTTTGAGTAGCATTTGGTAACATTTAGATCATTTCTTTTTACAATTTAGAAACTTCTTCATATTTTAATAAACAATATTTATCAACTATAACACATTCCTATTATAATAAACATTTCCAATAACTTTTCTTTAACTTCTATGTGAAGGAAGTCTTTTTTTCAATTTAAATTTCACCAACACTTTTTAACCGTTACTGTACTTTCTATTTTTTTCATCTTCAGCATGAAGCTGTAGTCAATGTGGACAGCAGTTCTGGACAAGCAGCTCTGCATTTCCCTTAAGGACATTTGTTTTATGTTTTTTTTTTAAATATCAGTAGTATGTAGGGTGGGTCAAAAATAAGGTTAGTGTATGTGTGTTTTCATTTATGTAAAGTGGTTTGAGTTAAGTCATTTACTATTGTTAGTTTAGTAAGGGTGTTAGGGCCTGAGGCACAAGTGTATTGTGTAAGGAGTGTTTGAATTATTGTTTTCTACTTACACTTTTGTATTTATGTTATGTATGATATGTATGAATATTGTGTTTTTGACTATGGAAACTGTTTATTTTGTGAGTGCAAATGTACGTTTTGTTTTTAGAAGGTAACATTGACCACTTAAAAGAAGGTTTATTGATCAAGGTTGTTTGTATCTGTTTTGCAAAGTAAATAGTATGGATTTTTTAATATTCAGAGTTTAACATACATTTTCTTTATTTTTTTGGGGGTGGGAGTTTCAGGAATGTTTATTTTTAAATATATGCTTCAGGTTTTATAGGGATTCATATGGATCTTTTCAAAGGATTTTTTGATTAATTATATTTATTAATTTGGGGGAGATTTTTTTCCTTTGGTTTGAATTTGTGGAAATGGATTTCTGTTTCTATGGTCTTCCGTTGCTAAACTTTTAGTACGCCATAATCATTTTATTAAATATAGAATATTGGGTGGGAAAAATAAATTCAAAAATTAGGTTAGTCAAGTAATTTTGAGATTTTTTCTATTTAGCTTTACAATAGTAGTTGCTATATATTATGCTTGTAGTATTTTACTGTGCTACATACCAAAAAATCCTAGGGTCTAGTCACATGTCACTAGTATATGTGAAACAAAAGTACTCCTTAGTTAAGGATGTATCTAAAACAACAATTGAGGTGTGCTCATGGGGTCATCTAAGGGCAGATTCCTTTAAAGGACGTAATCCCTCACTCACCATAGGTGACATGCTTCATCATAGGGACTCTCCTCCCAAAGGAAACACCTAGTTCCTTTGAGGGCTACAACCCCCTCACTGTGAGGGAGGAGCTCAGGGATGTTTTAGTGGAGTATATTGGGTATCCTAAACCCACCTATGAGGAGTCTGACGTGTGAGTGAGAACGCAGCGCAACGAATAAGCTACAATGTGAAAATAAGGTGTGTGGGTGAATAAATGTTAAAACTGGCTAATAGGCAACAAACAACAATTTTAATCAGGGTATGCCTAATGTCAGGAATAAAATAGCAGTGCACCAACGGTATAGATTTAAACCGCTATGGTGTGATGACAAATGGTCGACATGTTTCAGCCGTGATGATCCATAGTCGGATCAGGCTTTCATCAGGACCTAAACAAATAATGCTGCTGCTCTCAAAAAACGTGAAAAAACAACTAATTAATTGTAACATGAAAGGATATTGAAAAAAAACATTCTCTGGTCTTTCAGTGAATGGATTTCACCATACCTGCAATTGCTGGGTGTGAGACCTCACCTTTACCTGGCAACCGCTCAGGAAGGGAGCACCGCTCTGTCTGTCGGTACTTCTTGGCAGAGTGAGAGTGAGGTGGCTGCCACACGGGGCAGGGATTTCCAGGGGCCCACAACCATCGGTTGCGGAGAAAAGGGGTCCTGCTAGGGGCCCCCAAAATCGCTTTCTGACACGCTTTCCATGTTCCAACATGGAAAGCCTGTCGGAAGCCAACATCATAATCCCAACAGCTGAAACGCCGTCCGTAAGGGATTATGTGGCAGTTCCAACTGGCCGACGGGCTGCTTGAGCACCTCGGAATCCAGCCAGAGTGACCGGCCGGTTTGGATTCTGACCATTGTAATACGGCAGTTGGACTTCAAACCAAGGATGTCAGTTGGTAATCCTCCGACAAGCAGTGAGACGTTTACCAACAGACATCCTAATTAAGACCTAAATGCCTCCACTGCCTTACTTTAGGAGATGGTGACTCCTACAACTGAATTTATGAGTGTTAAATTACTATTGCTAACTTTCCAACTGTTTGTGGAGATCTTCCCTACCAGGCTTAAGAAGTCCCTATAGGAAAATATGGGGACATTTAATAAATGTTTTCATTAAAAATATAAATCAAATTAATTGAATGTGAAATAAAAATGTAAAGTTAATATTGACCAAGAACTGCCTAAAAAGATGCAACACACTATCTCACAAAATTAACTTTGTTTTAATTTGCAAATTACTTAAATATATTCATTAGTTTTATAAATATTTTCTTTAGAAAAATGCTTTAAAATTAACATTTTCCAACTTCATTTACATAAACAATGGTAATGTTTTAATTGTTTTTAAATAATTGTTTGACTTTTCAAACTAAGGGCCTGATTTCGACCTAGATTGTCTCATTGCTGTCCTGCCACAGCGGCAGTCCCTAGTGCTCTGCAGAGTCAAAGGTCTTTCGCTCGCCATATTTAGATGCATGCAGGCTGCCTTGCCTTCCGCGTTGGCAGAGTATTACCATCTGTGGTCTCTGCACACCGCTGCCGGCGTGGTGGACCCCAATGCTGGTGAATACCACATCATTGCTGTCAGGGTCGCTGGTTCCCGCTGAGCAGATTTAGATTTCACAGTTGTTCTTGCGGTCTACCAGAGGTGGTTCCCAGACAGAGGGAGTACGTCGCGGTATGCGCTCAACAATGCACATTACTGTGGCCATTGGATGGTTGCTGATAGAACACACCTGATGTCCATTGGCTAAACTGAAACACCTGCATACCACACTAAAACACACTCCATTTCAGAACATGATCCTTTGTTATTCCAGCTCCACCACAACTTTTGCTACCAGAGGCCTTGCCAATAAAGTGAGGGATTTGTTTTTAATTCTCCCTGTCTCCTGTCCCTTTATCCTCATTAATTTGGTACCTTGTGGTCGATAATTTACTTTAATCCTATTTTTGCCAATGCCAGGCCCCAAAATTCTACACTACTGAGAGAGAATTGTCAGATGAAATCCTAAGGATAGAGTCACAATTGTTTGGAACCGAAGTCCAAAATAGACCCCTATCCTAGAAAAGGCAAATTTGGTCCAGAACAGTTGACAGAGTGAATGCTGCAGCAAACAACCTGTGTACACAGGAGGAAATTAGGAAGAGTTGGATGACCTCAGGGTAGGGTGCGTTCCATGGCCTCCAAGTGTCACATATAGGTCCTGAGGACGGTGATGCTTCTCCCAAGCACCCAATACCATTTGATCCCTGGGAAGAGAAGGTCTTGCAAATACTACATACTGAAGGCTTGACACAAATACTTGGTGGGGTGGAGTTTGGTAAGTTACATTTTGCAAAGTCCCAATAAACCTCAATGTCTTGTTTACTCTCAACTCAGCACTTGCCAATGTGTCCTGCACATATTTTCCTATCATATAAACTTCAAATATCAGTATTAGATAAATTAGATTGTTTATGTGAATGTATTGTGTTGCATCTAAGATTACAGATGTCAATCGCCATTACATGTCACATTGTGGCATGGTGCCTGTAAGTGTTAGAACACTAAATAACCCATTACCCTAATGTTTGTTTAAATGTAAGTGTCTGGCCCATTACACTGCATGTTTCCCACAGGTATGTTCTAGTAACTATTGTGCAAGTGCTGGGAAGTTGTCTTTGAAATGACTACAACTGCCATGATGCCCTGTTTCTGTTTCTCAAAAGAATATTGCTATGTCATGTTGCTCATTCTCTCTTTCCAATAGACTTCAACATATGGTAACGTGTCATGTAGTGATCAATCCCTACTCAATGATGTCTTCTGAAAATGATTTGTGTTGTTTTCTGAATGGTGTCCTGTTCTTAACCAATTTTATTGATGTCATGAGTTTCACTAATCAAACTGTGTTGACACATAAATTGTCAGGTATGCAAATTACTATGCTGAATATAAGTGGCACTTGCAAAAATTGACACTGCACTGTTCACATGATGACTCACGCCAAACATCCAACCAAGTAGTGGAAATGTCTGTTATGCAGTCAGCTAGGCCTTGGCATTGTCAATTACACATTTCACCTCTCCACTGTGTTCGACTGAATGTTTGGGACATGTTAGGTATATTCATTAATCACTTCATGAACATTTCAGGATATCTTATTACCTGCTTATTTGAAGTTGCACTGTTTGAAATTGATAAACATTAGGGTATTATGTGTAATAAATGCTGGAAGCTATCATCACTATAATCTCTATCTATTTTGTCATCTAGGTATCTACATTGTTTGTCTATAAAGATTTGAATGTACAATACACACTTTTACTAATTTGAATGAACTCCATTTCTATAAAGGTCAAACTGGTTAAGCACATGGGCAGGTTCCAGCCACTGAAGAAACCTCCATTCCAGCCCAGGATCAAGCCTTTGGTGAGGACAACACTCCTGGTGATATTGAGGAGCTTTAGGATCCTGGTACATCTGGTCAGTCTGGGCAGACGGCTCCAGTGAAACTCCTTGCTCCAACACCGACACCTCCCACCCCAGCTGTGACACCTGAGCAACCCGAAGACTCCACTTCCTGTTTTCCTCCCGCTGGAACACCAATCGTGTGCCCCCAGTTCCTGGTGATGTTGAGACCACACCACCATCAGCTCACACAGGAACCAGTCCAATGGGACTCACTGGGGCAAGGGCACAGGGTAGGGTGGTTAGGGGTCATTGGAGAGTGTTTGTGGGCCAGCATACTGAGTCCCCTTGGGCCACTGACATCCAGACCACATTCGACCAAGTATTGGGAATCTATCCTCAGTCCAAAGACATGATGGGCCAGGTACTCACCAAGCTCTGGGAGATGAAGCAGCTGTAGATGGGAGCACAACCACCAGATTGAGGCCCATAACTTAAATATGGGCTCCCTGATTGGGGTGTTGCAGGACATTTACACCCACATGTGCAGGGCTTACCCAGCACCATCTACCCCTTCCTGTGGCCCTACAAACTCTGAGTCATCTACACCAGCCACAGACACAGTAATGGAGCCCCTGCCACCAGAAGAACCACCTGCAGCTCCCCTAGCTCTGCATCTATGGATCCCCCTGCCCCTGCGGCAGGGAATGTCCACACAGATCACCAGGAAGTGAGGATGACAAGACCTCTTCCACCGACTGTAAAAAACCTTAACGCTAATTTCCTCCAACGTGTACCTACCATTCAATCTGTGGCTATTTCTGGACACATTTGACTTTCTAATGCCAGTAGTATTTTGAACATTGGACTTCAAACTATTTTGGCTCTCCAAATATGGGTTCATTCACCATGACTGACTCCCTCTCTTTTTGCTTTGCTTTTGTTATGTTCACCCTCTTTAATTTCATTGTGTTTAGCACAATACATTTACAAGTCAAAAAGTCATAAACTGTTATTGTATTTTTCAACTCTATCAATGCATTTGTTTTATTTCACCATAACTTGACAATGACAAAACATCAAAGGATTGTGTCAACATAGATGATTTGCAAGTAGGTAATGTTTTTTTTAGGTTCCCAAACACGACTCCTAAAATATGTCATACCATTCAATCATGAACTACTATTTTTGTCCCATGTGACCAATACTTGTCTATCAACATTTGGGCTACAAGCCATGTGTTACACTAATACTCAGTACCAGTTTGCACATTTCCAGTTCAAGACCTTGCCAACATGGAAGGGAATATGTCCAAAACAATAAGATTGCATAGGCAAATTATAATTGATTCATGTCATCAGCTGTAGCCAGGCCTCCTGGCTCACATTATGCATCGCGCAACAATAATACCAAGAGACAAACCATGGCAGCACTACATTGTTTAGATATAGGATCATTACAAACCAATGTTCCAATATCTGGTGGACTGTCACAACCAAGTTTTTTATTGGTGTACCACAAGACATATGTCACATAATGATGCGACACATCAACATCCACATACACTTTACACACAATGAGGATTTTACCAATGTGAAGGGAGATTATCATGCTTTGGCTCTACTACCACATGTGTTTTGATCAAATGATGGCACTCATATTGGTTTAGTGCCAATACACGACAGAGAATAAGTCCAGTGTAATCATCAAATCTCCAATTCAATCACAGTGTGAGTTGCCTTGGTACAAGATTTTCACATCCAAAGTCTGTGTCTAGTTTTTACCAGGATCAACCCAGGTTCCCGTTGTACTTTGAAACTGCACTATATACTTGCAAATGTAACAACTCTGAAAGGTCCGAATAAAGATGACATGGTGAAGGAACCTAAAACGGATTAAAAATATATACATTACCAATCACACAGAACATGATAGCCACATTACATTACAAAGTCAACTTTTGGAGGACACAGTTTCACAAAACAATCAGGAATAACCAATGTAACTAAACACAGTAGTCAATAGGTCCACACTTTGATCCACAAACACATTTGGCATGATTTTCCCTGCACTTGCCCTTCTCAACAAACTACCACTAGATACTTCTCTCATCACCACATCAATAGTTGGTATAATGGTGAAAGACATGACATGCAAAGATATACATACACTGAGAAAAAGTTGACAATGACATCTAGACGTAAGTCAACTCCTTTCTCTTCACAACTATCATCTTCATTTGGAATTTCAGGATCCTCACGGGGAGCCTCTTCAAGGGCTCCTTCCTCTGTGATGTAAGGGATCTTCCGTCACAGGGCAATGCTGTGAAGCAGGCCTTTGTGATTTGGCACACCTTAGCGGGTGAGTAGAGGAGGGCTCTACCAGTTTTAACCAGACAACAAAACATGGCCTTTAGGAGCCCAAACGCCTGCTCCAGTGGTCGCTGTGATCTTCAATGGGCCTCTTCGAAGCAGACTTTTCCTGGCATTGTTAGATGACTTAGCAGTACCAACAACCGAGGTTGATAGGATAAGCTGAGTCTCCTATATGGAAGACAAAAAAGGCCCAAAATAATGTAACACAAATCCAGATTGTTCAACTAGCAATAGCCCAAGCATTATAATGAAAGATTGTCCTGACCAACAAGCCAGGCCCTATCAAGTCCAAGTTGAGATATTTGCAGGGGTATGGGGATGCTCCGTAGTACAAAGGAATCATGGGCAGAGCAGAGGAAATCGGAACAGACTTTTGTGATGCCCAAATCCGATAAGCAGACAACTTGCACGTTGATTGAAAGTTCTTTCGATTCCGGTAGACCTGTTCTCTGGTGAGTGGTAGCACTAAGACAATATGTATGCCATCAATTGTTCCAACCACATGTGGTAGGCAACCCAAACCCTAGAAGTCACCCTTCACATTCGCTAAATCCTGCTGTCATGGAAAATGGATGAAGCTGTTGATGTGTCTCATCACTGGAGATAGAACGTCTTGTAGTACACCACTGAATGTTTGTTGTGACACATGATTAGTGTTTTTGCCTGAACACAGACAACCAAGTAGTCACACTTATGACTGTCACAGAAGGCATGTGCGGGTGCTGGAGGGGAGGGAAAGGGGAAGGGGGAAGGTCATCCTGCTTTATCATCAGCAACCTCTCCACACCCTGGAAGGATAGTACCTCCAGGGTGGACTTAACCTCCTTTTGGATTTGGCTAATTCTATTTCTAGGTGGGCATATGGCTGCTTACCTCCTCCTCTGTCTGGTGTGTTCCGTATGACATACCACCAAATACTGTCACAGTATATTGGTAAGATGCTGTGGCCAAAAAATGAAGTACAGACATGATTAGGACAATTGCTGTAATAGATGTTTGATTTCTGCTGTTACGCTGAAGATCTGGCTCTGCCTGATGACATAAACCGAGAATATAGTGTGCCTATTTAACCTGAACTTCCTGATTATATTCCTTTCCTCCATGGTGGCTAGGTCTTGAAAGGGGCGGTACACTGGGGGCTGTCATCTCCTCACTCTCCCAGGGTTCATATATCTGCATTGGAAAAACTTGTTTACATTTTTTCAATCATTCACACCAACATATTTGATGAGTAACAGAAAAATCATGTATTTTGACAAAATGTGCATGGGTTAATACATATTTTGAACCAACATTTACTACTCGTCCTTTATCCATCACAAATGACATTTATGGTATTGATATGAATCTGAAACATAAATGTGTAAATAATACATTTCAAAAGTATTATTTACACATTTTTTTAAGTTTTACTCCCAAAAATATCATCAACGGAGGTGTACACAGTACCACGCTAATATAGCGTTTCAGCACAGTAATGCACAACACATAAAGGTTTCTATTAAAAAAAGAAATGTCCATCGAAGTGTAATTATTTGAACACAATTTGGAGTGGTGGTGACACACTTAACAGCTACTTACACACTAGTTTAAGCTCCTAAAAGGGCGGGGGCCTGACATTGCCAATAGGACATTTGGAATCAGATGGCGTGACAAAAGTCGACAGTGAAGTGGGTGGTAAACTCCACGACGAACATAGCCACAGGCTAACATTGGTGAACATAATGGTGAAATGGCCAATGGCTGTGTCTGTCTCCGCTGAAGATCGCTTACATTGAGTACATGTACACTCCGGCTGGAAATAAATCTCACGTGCCTCCTAACACTGCTGGAATCAAGGCCTCCGCCACATTTGCTGCTGTTTCTCACCTCTCGGAGCAACCATGCTAGGTCCAACAGGTGAGAGGGCCCCGGCCAGAGGAGATGGTGTTGCTGGCAAAGGAAGTCCTTTCTTTGTATGGACAGCTCTATGGCTCACCCGAAGAACAGGTACATGTCTGGCATACATATGTGAATTTGTCTAACTGTCTCTTTTCCATTTACACAGGCTACAATGTCCCTTTGAGTTCCAGAGTGAAGTGTAGTGATTAATGTCAAGTGTCACATAATGTGGTACTTACATAGGACAATGATGTTAGGGATTTGTATGCACTCTCCAAAGTCAAATATACAACACCATCAATATGTGTTGTGTGTTTAAAGCCCTATATTCATATTGGTGTTTATGTAGAGATCTATGTACCAAAAACAAGAGGGGGGACTAGGAGCTCGTTGTGGTCCAGTACCCGTGCTCCCTATGCTAATCTCAAACCAAAAAAAAGGTAACTGTTCCAGGTATGGGCGCAAATAATCACCCACAAACAAGAGAAGGAGGGGAAAGGAAGAAGAGAGTAAGATCCTAGGTCTAAATCTCACATACTAGTGGCAAGCGCAAGTCTTGTCTCTTGATGCCCTCACTCACCCCGAAGGATGTCATGCTTCATCATCAGGTGTTTGCGCCTCGTCGGGCCAGTGCTGCAATGCCCTACGGGACTTCCGAAGGGTCGCTTTAGCGGAGATCTTTTGTTTGTACTGCCCTATGTTTAGTGTGAGTGTGAGAAAGAGGGTTCTAAGAGAACAGTGAGAGGGTGAGTGAATGGTAAAACTGGCTAAGGGATACCAGAGTGAGTAAAATTTAATGTATAGGTTCCGTTGTCAGGTTAAAAAACCCGTAGGTCGTGAGTTACTGATAGGGCGTAATATGCCTTAGTAACTAGAGGGCAACATGTTTTGTGCCGTCGAGGTGGTCAGAACGATCCCTGGCGCTTCTTCAGGACCAAATAGCATGAATAAAAAAGAGAATGGAAGTGGTTGGGTCTAGAACCCTAATAAATCGGAGCGATCCAACCTTGTATGCAACTACAAGGTGGCAATAACTATATTGAATGGCCGCTCCTGTCGCAACCTAGTCCAAGATAGTTGGTTGCTCCATAGGCTAGTGGGTGCGGACGCCCGCATATGCAGGAAGGAGTGTAAGGGGTAGGTGCCGACAGACTGTGCACCCGGCGGGAAACCTCCGTTACGGTGCGGGCGTCCACACGCAGGTCAAAATATGAGGTGTGCTTAAAATATGTGTTTGAATGCTTTTAAATGGAAAACGATTGAAAGGGAGAGCTCCCTCACTTATTGAGCTAACACTGTATTTCAAAGAATGTCATGGCCAAACTACAGGCCCCTTATTCAAAGTGGCCACTAGTCACTGTACATAAATGTTTAGCCTTCAGTAGTTCACAATCTTTTGCACTGATCAGAAGTAGGTCACATCACAGATTATGTAGGGGCCCCTGAGCCTGATAATGTCACAGGCCTGGATTTGTGTGTTTAGACCATGACAAGGGATGGGGATGGGCAATAGGTCACTATTAAAGTGTGCATGAGGTTATTGGTTTAGGTCAACATGTGACAATATACATTTAGTGTGGTAACTTATAAGTTATGAAACTGATAGCTATAGCCATTTTTTGTGACAGCATTATAGATAAACAAAAGTCACAATACCATTGATTATTCTTTCCTTTCATGTATATGTACAGGTATAGCGTCCATTGCCGCAAGAGGCGAGAGGACCTAAGACCCTGGAGCCCTAAGATCACTGAAGTCAAGCTCGGGAAGTCCTCCCAATGTGTGAGTGGCGTGCACCGCACCCTGACACCCCTAAAGGGCCACATCCTTGCAGTGGCCTATCCAGTGCTCGATCAGCAGTTGAGGGCCCAACAGCAGTAACAAGGGGTTAACTTCTCATCAGAGTTACACGTTATATGATCCATTTTTTTTGTTGCAGTCAGGATTTCTAACAATGATGAAGTAAAATGGGAAACTTGAAGGTACTTTGGAAGATTAAATGTTCCATTATATATATATATATATATATATATATATATATATATATATATATATATATATATATATATATATATATATATATATATATATATATATATTACCTACTGGCGGTCGCCAGTAGGTAGTTATAGTTAGGACCACGTTTCCATAGGAAATCCGCAACATTCTATTTGGAATAACTTTTGCGCCGGCTGACGAATCCTCGTGAATTTTTCAAAATAGGTGGGGCGCTACGCTCCGCTCCTACCCTGAAAGTCTCGGGGGGATTTGTCAAGCGGGGGCTGAGATAAAAGGGGGGTCCCAAAACGCGTTTTTCCCATGCATTTTTCCATAGGACCTTTAGACACAGCTACAGCCGGAACGGCTGAACAGAATTACTTGAAATTTGGCAGAGAGGTAGTCCTCAGTTCAAGGAAGTGCCTTTTGTAGGTTTGGTGTAAATCTGTTCAGTAGATTCTGAGAAAATATCCTTTAAATCAATATATATATCTGAGCCAGCTTACGGTGCGCTTACGGTACGCTTACCGTACGCGTACGGTGGCGTGCGCGAGCGCGATTCTGATTGGCTCTTAGATCTTAGTAAACATTCGAATCGGTCGAAACCAGGAAGCGGCGGCCGCCATTTTGTGTGTTTCACACAGAAAAAAAAAGAGTGATATCTTGAAAAGGGGGCAAGGAGGAGAGTTACAGACCCCCTAACATTTGTAAGGGGGTCAAAGAAGGACAGAAAAGTACAAAGACAACATTTATTGATTTTAAAAAAAATCGCGGGGTACGCGTACGGTAAGCTTACCGTAAGCGTACGGTAGAAAAAAAAAATAAAAAAAGAATTGAAATTCAGATTTAAGTGTTTAGATATTAGGGGGCTCTAAAAAGAGCCGTTGTGTTTATGAAATGATTTTTTAGTGGTACCTACAAGTAAGTACCGAAGCAGAGTCTAAGGTTCAAGAGGAAGAGTCTGTTCCCTTCATCATTGAAGTGCACACCATCTCCTCTATAAATGTCTTGCATGTCGTAACGCAAGTTGTTGTGGTAAATGGAACCCATACCATAGTCACGGAGGAAAGCAGAAACAGATTTGTTGACGTGCTTTCTTGCTTTGTCAATCTGCGGACAGAAATGATTGGACCAGTTCCATTTTTGCCTTTGGCATATGTTAGAAAACACAAAGGCAGTTTTAGGGAAAAGTGAAAACAGTTGTGCAAAGGTGTCCTTCATAAGCATTTCCAGACCTACCCCAGTCAAAGTGCCTAGGTCATTGCCACCACAGTGCACTATTATGAGGTCAGGGTGTTGGATGTGCATGAAGGATTTCACCAATGGCATCAATTGGTGCCACTTTAACCCTCTCTGACCAATCCATTTAATGTCTACATTTGGCAAAGCAAGGTCTCTCACCATATCTGTTTTCTCTGCATACTTTTCACTCCAGAAGACATAGCTGTGCCCTACAATCCACACTGTGAACATCTTCAAAGGAGAACTGGATGCACTCAGGAGGTGTCTTTCAGTAGAATGGCAATATGAAAAGAAAGACAGTTTGGAAACGGAGGCATACATATTTTTTTCATAAAAAAAAGAACTGATTGGCTGTTTCATACCATTCTAGAATAAAAACTAGGCTGTATGTGTAAATTATTAGAAGCATGTTTTGTATTGGTACAGAAAAATGTATTACCAAAGAACAGTACTATGGATTTGCTGTTAGGTTTGAAAAGTCAAGCACTCTTGCTCTGTGGAATTGAAACATTGTTTAGTGAACTTCTGACCTAACTCCACACAGCAGTGTTCCATGAGCTGTTGCTATGGTAGCAGGCAGAAGTCAAGTTGGGGGAAGGGTACTAGGCAGAAGTCAAGTTGGGGGAAGGGTACTTTTGGAAAAGGGTTGGTTTTCAACCAATAGAAATGTGTGATTACATTTGAAAAAAAGGGGGAAGCACTGAGATTTGAAACTAACATGTATATGTGTGGAAAAAGAGAGGGAAAGTTTGCCATTATCTGGTTCTGCTGAGAGGAGAGAGGTGTAAAGAACAGAGATCCTGGCTCTGATAATCTGCTGTTTGAGTGCCACATTTCTTTCACAACTAACTAATTTTAAAGGTGAGTTTAGAGTTTGAGAGGGGATGTATATGGTAAATTAAGAAATGAATAATAGAAATGGGATTCCTTTTGTTGAAGTTGTGTTTATTATTTTCTGTTTTGGGAGAAATTTAAATGTGAAGAACATGTAAAATAATATGGACTGTGTTTTCACCATCAATTAAGGTGTACTGGTAAAAATAAAGAATACTTTAAGGGTTTGAGGTTTCAGTCAGTAATGCAAATACATTCAGCATCACTAAGGCTGGTTGCCCTTGCTGGAGTGTAGGCAGTCAACCAGGTTACACATGGTGCTGGTCTGAAAAAGCAGTTTGGACATGTGCTTTTTTAAGAATCTGAAAAGTGGATTCATAATGTGTCAGTCTGTAAAAGTGTTTATCACTTGCCAAAAAAAAGAGTAGTAAGTGTGCTTTCAAATTGGCAAAGAAATTTCGTTTTGTGACTAATGTGAAAACATGACTCTGTGTGCATATAGGAATTACAGGCAGAGATTTATTGCGTATTGCTCTGGTGATTTCACAGTTGCATTAGATGGAAAGGGGGAGCCATTTTTTGGTGCAGAAGCAGACTCTTAGCACACACCCAGCTGCTTACCCTGTGGAATCATGCACAGTATTCACAAGCGAGTGGGGTTTGAGGTTTCAGTCAGTAATGCAAATACATTCAGCATCACTAAGGCTGGTTGCCCTTGCTGGAGTGTAGGCAGACAACCAGGTTACACATGGTGCTGGTCTGAAAAATCAGTTTGGACATGTGCTTTTTTAAGAATCTGAAAAGTGGATTCATAATGTGTCAGTCTGTAAAAGTGTTTATCACTTGCCAAAAAAAAGAGTAGTAAGTGTGCTTTCAAATTGGCAAAGAAATTTCGTTTTGTGACTAATGTGAAAACATGACTCTGTGTGCATATAGGAATTACAGGCAGAGATTTATTGTGTATTGCTCTGGTGATTTCACAGTTGCATTAGATGGAAAGGGGGAGCCATTTTTTGGTGCAGAAGCAGACTCTTAGCACACACCCAGCTGCTTACCCTGTGGAATCATGCACAGTATTCACAAGCGAGTGGGGTTTGAGGTTTCAGTCAGTAATGCAAATACATTCAGCATCACTAAGGCTGGTTGCCCTTGCTGGAGTGTAGGCAGTCAACCAGGTTACACATGGTGCTGGTCTGAAAAAGCAGTTTGGACATGTGCTTTTTTAAGAATCTGAAAAGTGGATTCATAATGTGTCAGTCTGTAAAAGTGTTTATCACTTGCCAAAAAAAAGAGTAGTAAGTGTGCTTTCAAATTGGCAAAGAAATTTCGTTTTGTGGCTAATGTGAAAACATGACTCTGTGTGCATATAGGAATTACAGGCAGAGATTTATTGCGTATTGCTCTGGTGATTTCACAGTTGCATTAGATGGAAAGGGGGAGCCATTTTTTGGTGCAGAAGCAGACTCTTAGCACACACCCAGCTGCTTACCCTGTGGAATCATGCACAGTATTCACAAGCGAGTGGGGTTTGAGGTTTCAGTCAGTAATGCAAATACATTCAGCATCACTAAGGCTGGTTGCCCTTGCTGGAGTGTAGGCAGTCAAACAGGTTACACATGGTGCCTGTCTGAAAAAGCAGTTTGGACATGTGCTTTTTTAAGAATCTGAAAAGTGGATTCATAATGTGTCAGTCTGTAAAAGTGTTTATCACTTGCCAAAAAAAAGAGTAGTAAGTGTGCTTTCAAATTAGCAAAGAAATTTCGTTTTGTGACTAATGTGAAAACATGACTCTGTGTGCATATAGGAATTACAGGCAGAGATTTATTGCGTATTGCTCTGGTGATTTCACAGTTGCATTAGATGGAAAGGGGGAGCCATTTTTGGGTGCAGAAGCAGACTCTTAGCACACACCCAGCTGCTTACCCTGTGGAATCATGCACAGTATTCACAAGCGAGTGGGGTTTGAGGTTTCAGTCAGTAATGCAAATACATTCAGCATCACTAAGGCTGGTTGCCCTTGCTGGAGTGTAGGCAGTCAACCAGGTTACACATGGTGCTGGTCTGAAAAAGCAGTTTGGACATGTGCTTTTTTAAGAATCTGAAAAGTGGATTCATAATGTGTCAGTCTGTAAAAGTGTTTATCACTTGCCAAAAAAAAGAGTAGTAAGTGTGCTTTCAAATTGGCAAAGAAATTTCGTTTTGTGACTAATGTGAAAACATGACTCTGTGTGCATATAGGAATTACAGGCAGAGATTTATTGCGTATTGCTCTGGTGATTTCACAGTTGCATTAGATGGAAAGGGGGAGCCATTTTTTGGTGCAGAAGCAGACTCTTAGCACACACCCAGCTGCTTATCCTGTGGAATCATGCACAGTATTCACAAGCGAGTGGGGTTTGAGGTTTCAGTCAGTAATGCAAATACATTCAGCATCACTAAGGCTGGTTGCCCTTGCTGGAGTGTAGGCAGTCAACCAGGTTACACATGGTGCTGGTCTGAAAAAGCAGTTTGGACATGTGCTTTTTTAAGAATCTGAAAAGTGGATTCATAATGTGTCAGTCTGTAAAAGTGTTTATCACTTGCCAAAAAAAAGAGTAGTAAGTGTGCTTTCAAATTGGCAAAGAAATTTCGTTTTGAGACTAATGTGAAAACATGACTCTGTGTGCATATAGGAATTACAGGCAGAGATTTATTGTGTATTGCTCTGGTGATTTCACAGTTGCATTAGATGGAAAGGGGGAGCCATTTTTTGGTGCAGAAGCAGACTCTTAGCACACACCCAGCTAGCTGCTTACCCTGTGGAATCATGCACAGTATTCACAAGCGAGTGGGGTTTGAGGTTTCAGTCAGTAATGCAAATACATTCAGCATCACTAAGGCTGGTTGCCCTTGCTGGAGTGTAGGCAGTCAACCAGGTTACACATGGTGCTGGTCTGAAAAAGCAGTTTGGACATGTGCTTTTTTAAGAATCTGAAAAGTGGATTCATAATGTGTCAGTCTGTAAAAGTGTTTATCACTTGCCAAAAAAAAGAGTAGTAAGTGTGCTTTCAAATTGGCAAAGAAATTTCGTTTTGTGACTAATGTGAAAACATGACTCTGTGTGCATATAGGAATTACAGGCAGAGATTTATTGCGTATTGCTCTGGTGATTTCACAGTTGCATTAGATGGAAAGGGGGAGCCATTTTTTGGTGCAGAAGCAGACTCTTAGCACACACCCAGCTGCTTATCCTGTGGAATCATGCACAGTATTCACAAGCGAGTGGGGTTTGAGGTTTCAGTCAGTAATGCAAATACATTCAGCATCACTAAGGCTGGTTGCCCTTGCTGGAGTGTAGGCAGTCAACCAGGTTACACATGGTGCTGGTCTGAAAAAGCAGTTTGGACATGTGCTTTTTTAAGAATCTGAAAAGTGGATTCATAATGTGTCAGTCTGTAAAAGTGTTTATCACTTGCCAAAAAAAAGAGTAGTAAGTGTGCTTTCAAATTGGCAAAGAAATTTCGTTTTGAGACTAATGTGAAAACATGACTCTGTGTGCATATAGGAATTACAGGCAGAGATTTATTGTGTATTGCTCTGGTGATTTCACAGTTGCATTAGATGGAAAGGGGGAGCCATTTTTTGGTGCAGAAGCAGACTCTTAGCACACACCCAGCTAGCTGCTTACCCTGTGGAATCATGCACAGTATTCACAAGCGAGTGGGGTTTGAGGTTTCAGTCAGTAATGCAAATACATTCAGCATCACTAAGGCTGGTTGCCCTTGCTGGAGTGTAGGCAGTCAACCAGGTTACACATGGTGCTGGTCTGAAAAAGCAGTTTGGACATGTGCTTTTTTAAGAATCTGAAAAGTGGATTCATAATGTGTCAGTCTGTAAAAGTGTTTATCACTTGCCAAAAAAAAGAGTAGTAAGTGTGCTTTCAAATTGGCAAAGAAATTTCGTTTTGTGACTAATGTGAAAACATGACTCTGTGTGCATATAGGAATTACAGGCAGAGATTTATTGCGTATTGCTCTGGTGATTTCACAGTTGCATTAGATGGAAAGGGGGAGCCATTTTTTGGTGCAGAAGCAGACTCTTAGCACACACCCAGCTGCTTACCCTGTGGAATCATGCACAGTATTCACAAGCGAGTGGGGTTTGAGGTTTCAGTCAGTAATGCAAATACATTCAGCATCACTAAGGCTGGTTGCCCTTGCTGGAGTGTAGGCAGTCAACCAGGTTACACATGGTGCTGGTCTGAAAAAGCAGTTTTCTGCCTAATTTCAAAGCATGACTTTGTGTGCACACAGGAATTATTTTTAGAAATTTAATTTGTGAAGGTGTTATTGTGATTTTCATTTATAGGAAAGGGGTTTATAGTATTTTAAGATTTCTAAAGAACATAAAAAATGTAGTAATATATTTAAATAAAATAAAGGAATTTTTTTTTAGTTTTTTTCAGGTATTGCTGAAGAGCAGTGAACAAAATTTAAGATGCCTACAAAATCCAGAGTAAAGAAAGACCACAAAAAAAACCTATATTTGAAGACAACTGGAGGACCTAAGTTAGTTGGAGATGCTCATGTTGGGAAAAAGAAAAAATCTTCTGGTAAGCAAACAAAAGATTTTTTAAAGAACATATTCAAAAAAAGGAAAAATGTACAAAATGTCTGTACTGGAAAAAATGTTTTCAATAGAAAAGGAGAGGAAAAAATTGAGCATTTAGTTAATGCAAATATACCTTCTGCAACTAAAAAGATAAACTTAAACAGAAAAACAGCGTTTAAAGAGATACGTAGAAAAATGTTTCAGAGAAGAGTTATGTCCAATTTGATAAAGGATGTGAAGAAATATAAGCAAAAGGCTAAGTTTTATAAGAGAAAAAAAGAAATTGAAGCCATTGCAGCAAAGGCATTAGAATTAAAAAGGAAACTATTCATTTTAATTTTGAATAGGATGCGTACATTAGATAAAATGGTTAATGTACTGAAATCACAAAGCAAAAGGAAAAGAGTAGTGAACAGAACAAACTTTTGTAAAGTGTTTTTAGGAAAATGGATGCATAGTTCAAGTAGTGAACCTTTTTTTAATGAAGAGAGCTATTTTCAAAGTAATAGTTTGCTGCATGCAGTTGACACCAGAGGTCGTGCTTACGAAGTGAAAAATGGTTGCATAATGGAGAAGGAGATAATGGTTCCAAGAGATGAGGTACAAGTGATGGCGGATGAGGCTATGGGGAGACGTCCTAAAGCCCCAGTGTACACTTGGAATTGTAGTAGTATTTGCACTGTGCGTCAGGAATCTATTGATAAATTTCGTGAGTTTCTAAGAGAATATACTAAAAAAAGTGTAAAACAGAAGATTAAGGTGCTTCAAAGTCTGGATCCATGCAGAGTGAGAGAGAATACTGGTTTGCAGGGTCATTCTCTGGCTTGTCTATCTAGAAAAGTGTGTAATAGTGTTTTCCATCATTTTAGGATGCTGGCTGTTCATCATACTGAAATGAGAAAGTTTGTGAGACGGTTGTATTTTGCTAAAAGTCCAGCAATAAAGTTAGATGAATTGAATAGGGCTCTGTTCCGTGGATCGGTATCAGATGTAGAGAAGGTTGTTGATGAAATTCAGTTTTGTTACTTTGGTCCTGAACAAAACAGTGCAGAAAAGCACACAGTAAATGAGGAAGAAGTGGAAGAGAATGTAGAACCCTCTGTAAGTAAGACATTTAATGATCACATAACAAAATTTGCAATAATCTCTAATGAAAGACCAAATATTACTTGTATTTGTTGCCGCAGAACTCATTATAGAAAACAAACCAGGTATGTTGATCTCTATAGAAAAAGTGAAAATGAAGATAATTATAAGTGGAAGGATTTTGCCACATATATATTTCTTGAAAATTGTTTTGAATTGGGTGAAGTTCAGCGTATTTGTAAATACTGTTATAATAAGTTAGAAGAAAATAGAATGCCGACCAGAGCTGTACATAATAATTTAGAATTGGATGCAATTCCTGCTGAACTTTCTGAATTAAATACATATGAGTCTATACTCATTCAATGTGTTCATCCGTTCCAGACCATAGTACGTATGGAGCCCAAAACTGGTAAATTACCTCCTTCAGATTTACTGAGAGGTTTAAAAGGTAGAGTGGTGTATTTGCCCTTGGATTTGAAAAAAAATATGGAAACTATTGATGCGGATACTTTGGAAACTGAACCATTAATTATTCTGGTTAATGGTGTACCTACAAAGAATAAGAAGATTTGGCAGGAGCTGGTAGATGTACGGAAAGTACAAAGAGCAAATTTGTATTTGAAAAGGAATAACAAATGGTATGAATCAATTTATATAGAAGAAGAAGAAGAAGAAGATTTACAAGAAGACACAGAAACACCAACTGGACAAATTGAAAAAGTGGACAAGTCAAAGGAAGAAGAAATTTATGAACATTTTAGCATACATCCTCTTCATTCAAAAGAAGTTATGGGAGACAATATTGATCTGTTTCAGATGAAGAAAGCAAAAGGAACTCCCGTGAGTGTATGGGAGGAGAGCTTGGAAGCTCGATGTTTTCCCCAGCTGTTTCCTACAGGAAAAGGAGGACGATACGATGAACGTCCGGAACAGATTCCAGCTTCTGAGTATCGGACTACAAGACTATATGCCGAAAATCCCAGATTTTGACAAAGTATTCCTTACTTGTTCCATCTTTTATTTGAAAGCGACTTGTCTGCACTGTCTTATGCAGTAAATCACATTTTAAAAAGTGGAGTACATTTACAAAATGTGTCTGCTAAGGATTTTATGGAGAAAGTGCAGCACCGAGATGATCATTTGGAAACACAACTGATCAATCTGATGGCTTGTCAGCGTGGGACAAATGAATATTGGTACCGACGTCATGGTGAATTAAAATGCATGTTACGGAATTTAGGAACACCAACATGGTTCGTTACTCTAAGCTGTGCTGAGTACGCTTGGGATGATTTACTGGATTTTCTACGAGAGGCAAATTCAAACATTAAAAACATCGAATACCAGACAGCAGGAGAACTGTGCTCATTGGATCCGGTTAATGTTTGCAGATATTTCAATCATAGATTTGAGGCTATGATGTCGTTCATCTGCAATAAAAAAAATCCACCTCTAGGAGAAGTAGTGGATTTCTTTTGGAGAAAAGAGTACCAGGCAAGAGGTGCTCCTCATATTCATATGCTGTTGTGGATCAAGGATGCCCCAAAGTTTGGAACAGATGCTGATGAAGCAGTGTTATCTTACATTGAAGAATATGCAACATGTGCTATACCAAAAATCACAGAAGATAAAAAGTTAAAGGAGCAAGTTTTACGTTTCCAAAGTCATCGGTGTTGAAAATACTGTCGACGGAAATACAAGAGCAAAGATAAATACTACACTAAATGTCGATTTGGATTTCCTAGACCTGTTCTTTCAACTGGAAGAGTAAACAGTTTTATGTCATCTGTGAGACATACTATCACAAGAAAATCACCTAAGAATACCTACAACCTTAAAAGAAAAGAAGAATCAAAAAATATAAATGACTACAACCCAGTCATTTTATCCATGTGGAATGCTAACATGGATGTACAGTATGTAGCTGACAATTCCATTGCTGTTGCTCGATATGTAACGTCTTACATTACGAAATCAGAAAAAACAGAATTGAAGGAAATGTGGGAAGAGATTTCTCACGAGAAGACTGTCAGTAAGAAGCTGTACAGTTTCAGTTTGAAGATGTTATCGCATCGAGAAATTGGATCCTACGAATGTTCAGATAGGTTATCTTCTGCAAGTCTCTACTCGAAATCAAGAAGAATAATTTGGGCAAGTTTAGGCCTTGCAGCAATGAGAAATCGGGTACTGAAATCTGTTGGAGAAATTGAATATTTGGCCGAGAATGACCCAGAAAGTACAGATATTTTGAAATCAAACATGTTGGACACATATTACCCAAAGAGAAGTCATCATCTGGAGAACATGTGTCTGTATGAAGTGCTGCAGAACTACATTTATTCACGGAAAGCCGCAGAAGACATCAACAATGGAAAATATAAAGTCATTGGTGAGGAAGGATGTTTGGTGAAGCAAACAAAAGGAAGTTTGATAAATCACAGGAAGCTGAGTTGCGACACTACTGACAAAAAGGAATTTTACTACTTGGCTCTTTTACAGCTGTTTAAACCATGGCGTACAGAGGATGAACTACTGGGAGAATTTCAAAGCTATGAAGATTCTTTTAATGCTTGCAAAGACAGCATACAATGCAGTACATTCTCAACTTATCTGCAAATGTTAAATGAAGAAATTGAACAGGAAACTACAATTGCAGCAGAAATAGCTAGAGACAGTTCTCAGGACAGCCAAAGTTCAGGAACACTCAGTCAAGATCCCCTAGGACAACCAATCGTTGAAAATGAAGCATCAATAGCCATGAATGAAGTGGAAACAGCTATGAATCAAGCTCAAGAAGAATTTATAGACTTACAAAATTTGGAAAGACAACTGAACGAAGAGCAGCAACAAATTTATGAAGAGATCAGAAACAAAATTGATCACGGATTTCTACATGAAAAAAAAGAGTGCTCATGCACATCATTTCATCCAATCAGGATGTATGTAAGCGGACAAGCTGGAACTGGAAAAAGTTTCCTTATAAAAGTCATCAGAAGCTACCTACAGCAAAAAACGGATTCTGCTTTGTCTTGTGTGGTTACTGCTCCAACTGGGTTAGCAGCATATAACATAAAAGGAATCACTTTACATCGTTTGCTAATGTTACCAGTGGAGCATGAGAACAAAATACAATACAACAAGCTAACTGGAGAAGCATGCTTGGAAGTTTCAAGAGTATTGAAGAAGATGCAAGTTCTCATTATTGATGAGGTGAGCATGGTATCAAACTTAATGCTTGCCTTTGTGCATTTAAGAATGCAGCAAATTCTGAAGACAGACTATGACGTGTTATTTGGAGGAAAACATGTCATAGTTTTTGGAGATCTTTTGCAACTTACTCCAGTTAAAGGACAACCAGTGTTTAATACTGTGACACATGAAGACACAAAGAAGTCATTGTGAAGCATCGGTAATGCAAATATTTGGTCCTTCTTTGAGTACAAGGAACTAACTACTAATATGAGGCAAGCAAACGATGAAGAATATGGAAGTATTCTGAAAGATATCAGAATTGGACTACTCACTGAAGCTGGCAAAAAAGCATTACAGAGTCGGCTGCTACATAATTTATTTCCAAAGGAAGAAATAGTTGCAGAGAAGATATACAAGAACATTGCAGAAAAGAAAAGTGTCATCTGCTTAATGCCAACTCTACGTGAATGCTCAATATTCAATGAGGAGCTTTTGAAATTGGAAAAGGAAGATATCAGGAAATTGGAAGCAGTGGACAAAATTGAGGATGGAAGAATTACTGTCACATTAACAGGCACACTGGAAAATAAATTGGATTCACTAGAGAAGAACATTTCCAAAACAGCTGGATTAGAAAAAAATCTATATGTTTGCATGAACTGTAGAGTATTTTTAAGGAGAAATTTGGATGTTGAAAAAGGTTTAGTTAATGGAGCTATGGGAAGAGTTGTGGGTTTTATTAATTATCAGAAAAAAGATGGAATTGAATGATTAAAAATAAAATTTGATCAGATAGAAGAAGTTAAAGACATTTGTCGTTGTTCAGTTCGTTTCATGCTTGTGAAAGATTTATATGTACGTAGGAAGCAGTTTCCGTTTTCTCTAGCATATGCTGTAACTATTCACAAGTCTCAAGGATTGACTGTAGATTGTGCATTTGTGAACATTGGTTCAACTGTGTTCAAAGAAGGTATGGCATATGTTGCTTTGTCACGAGTGAAAACATTATCAGGTTTATTCATGATAGACTTTGATGACTCAAAAGTTAGTGCTGATGCAAATTGTGTAAAGGAGTATAATAGATTAAGAAGAAGCTATGCTCCTCATTTAGGTCAGTATCCTGTGTTGGAGAAACGTGTAGTTTCTCGTAAAAGGAGAAATGAGAATATCTGTAATGAAGATGTAGAGAGGAGGAAAAAAAAGAGGAGTGATGTAATTGCAAGCAAAAAGAAAAAGGAAAATGAAGAACAGGTTGTAGGATGTCATTTTGAAAATAGCTCTGGTGTCAACTGCTACGCTAATGTAGTGCTGAATGTTGCATTTTATCTGGAAAGTGTGCAAGAGCAGATAATAGTAAATCAGGGAAAAAGATTCTGTTCTGAGTTGAGTCTCCTTTTTCAAAAGCTGAGTAATGATAAAACTCAAATAGAAAGTGCAACTGAAATTAGAAAACTTTTAGATTTATGTTCAGGACGAACACAGTTTTCTCAAAATGTACAGCAAGACGCACAGGAATTCTTGATGTTTTTTCTTCAGGTACTGGAAGAAGAAGGGGTTCCCATTAAAAATGTATTTGGTCTCTCTTATAAATGGGAACATAGTTGTGAAAACTGTTATAATATATGTGGCTCTAATGTTGATTCTGAAAGGTTTATTTATTTAACATTGCCAGAAAGTAAAACAGTCACTTTTGCTAAATTAGTTAAAGATGCTAATCATAGCATGGAATGCAGTGAGTGTCAATCTGACATGTTTTCAACGTTAATTTTAAAGGAATACGGACAGTATGTAATTTTAATGATGCAACGCTGTAAAGCTGATGGTTCAAAATTAGATACTTTAATAAAGAAGTTTACAGGACAGCAATTATCAATTTCAGGAAAAACTTTTGTAACAGTTGCAATAATTTTCCATGATGGACCTACTGTAACTTCTGGACATTACACAGTTTATCTTAAATGTGAAAAAGGCTGGACACTGTGTAATGATTCCCAATTGATTTTTAAGCAACGTTTGCCTTTTGATTTAGCAAATTCCTATCTAATCTTCCTGAAACCTAAATTTTAGAGAGATTTGGCAATATCTGGACAAAACAATTTTACAATTTTATTGGATTACCAGTGGAATTTTCACAAAAAATGATTTTACAAATTACCATTTGGCCTAATGGAAAGGTAACCAATTGTAATGTGGACTTTTTTAATTTTTAATGAAACTTTGGAAAAACAAAAATTTAGACAAAATCGGTAACATCTGCACAATTCAAATTTTGGAATGTTATTGGATTGCCATTGGAAATTTATTCAAAAAAGATTTTTAAAATTACTATTTGGCCATGCGGAAAGGTAAACAATTCTATTGTGGACTTATTTAATTATTAATAAATCTTTCGGAAACCAAAATGTTACAGAGAATCGGTGAGATCTGTACAATTTAAACTTTAGTTTTTTATTGGATTAACATTGGAAATTTAATCAAAAAAGAATTTTAAAATTACTATTTGGCCTAAAGGAAATGGAACCAGATGTATTGTGGAGTTATTTGAGATATATTTTTGAGATTATACTTCTGAAACAAAAATATCAGACGGTATTTTAAAGAAATAAGTATTGTTATTAGTTGATATTTTTTTAGAATATTATGCATTTCTATAATGTTATGTTTAAGTTAAAAGAGATTCTGGGCTTTTTTTATACAATCTTTGAGATTGTTATTTTTTTTTTGCCCGCTGTTAAATGATGAATGCAATTGCTTTCTCAATTTATAGTGAAATGCAATATATTCTGAAAACAGCAAAAAAAAGGCAAATTTTTTTTTGAAAAATATGTAAATATGTGTACTGTATTATAAAATGTTTTATTAAATATTAATACTTTTTTCTTTTTTTTCAGATTGAGATAGATAATTTTCGAAAACTAGAACCATTTTTAAAGCAATTTTAAATGAATAAATATTTTTTTGAGTGGGTATGGTAAGTCAAAAATATCATGGTCCCTTTTTTCCACTTCTCCACAATCACATTTTCAGTTTTTCATTGTAGTCTCTCAAGGACCTTGTAATGTGATAATTGATTTTTAGTGTTTTTTAAAAAAAAAATAATAATTACGCGTACCGTACGCGTACGGTAAAAAAAAAGTTTTAAAAACATATATAAAAAATAGATGAAAGGTAAGGTTGGCTCTTAAAAGAGCTGTTGTGTTCATGCAGGGACAGAGGAAAGAAAGAATGGGAATATTAGACGGTACGACAAGTGTGCTGATCTATTTTATTGTTCACTAGGGAAATACTGGTCTCCCTATAACAAATTAGATCATGACAAGTGGCGCACCGTATTTCAACCCTCAGAAACCGAGGGTTAATTTCCTGAGGAGAAGAAAAAGGAGATGCTCCCCCCACAGATGAAGGGCTCACCTGACCTGCAGAAGAAGGACTCGGCACTGCAGATGATGGTCCAGGCTGAGCTGCTGTGGATGTGCTTGGTTGATTTACTGAAGGGTTACCTTCAGTAAGTCGAGCATGTGTCCTTCTGTGTACATCCTTAAGGTGTCTCATCATGGTGTGATTCCCGAAGGAATACTTCCTGTCGGGATTCCCTCTTGAAAGTACACGGCCACACAGCTTACAAGTCACTAAGGGTGCATTTACCTTTTGCTGGCCCTCTGGAAAAGAAAAATACTCCCATATGAAAGAGGTCTTTTGTTTCCTCGCTCTCTGCCTCAAGGTAGTGCTGCTAGCCTCACTCTCAGAAGGGCTCTGCTGTTCTGCCATCGTATCACAAAGACAACCCAGCTCCTTCTCCTAAGGGATCACAAGCAGAAATGAGGGGAATGGGTGTGGTGTAGGAGAGTTCTAGAACTGAAAGTAGTTTCAACCAATCAAAAGTTGTGTTTCATGATCACATGACCAACCGTACGCTTACGGTGCGCTTACGGTGCGCTTACGGCGAAAGTACGCATGCACGTAAAAAAGACACGCGCTCGCGCGCATGCGCATAACAGTCACTCCCCAACACTTCCGCATAACGTGCGCGTGTAGCGTACACGCGTACGCGCCCCACGCGCAGTTCGCGCGGCTACGCAAATTGCGTAACTATACGCAAACAGCGTAGATAAATTACGGACATTGCGTAAACCGTACGCTTACCGTAAGCTTACCGTACGCGCACTAAAAAAAAAAAATATATATATTTTCAAAGTTATACTAATATATATTACCTGTTTGGTAAAAAAAAAAAAAATCTTGAAATATTGCAGATTTTAAAGAAAAAAAACATAGTGTTTTAAGAGAATAAAAAGTTTTTAAAAAAACTTGTTTTTTTTTTAAAAAAAAAACAATTAAAAAAAGAATTTATAAAAAAAAAAAAAAAAATCAATAAAAAAAAATATGGGAATCACATATGTTATAGCTAAGAATTAGCATTTAAAAAACCATACAAATTCACTGAAAAAACCATGGGTTTCACACACGTTATAGTTAGAAATTAGCATTTAAAAAACCTTGCAAATTCACTGAAAAAACCATAGGTTTCACACATGTTATAGTTAGGAATTAGCATTTAAAAAACCTTGCAAATTCAGTGAAAAAACCAAAGGTTTCACACATGTTATAGTTAGCTGGACATTTCACTCGTAAAAAACCAATGAAATTCCCCCGTTATAGTTAGTTCAGCTAACTATAACTCGCGCGCCCGCAATGCACTGCTGATGACGTCACATATTACATCACTCATGACATGGTCACTGACATCACTCATGACATCACTGATGACATCTCAAATGACATCACTGATGACATCACTGATGACATCATCCTTGTGATAGAGTGGCAGACCTCCTCTTCCCCTAATATAACCTTTGATACACACATTCAAAAATAGAGACTGAAATTTTCAAAACAATGGACATACCAATACCAGTTACAAGAACCTCTTAAGTAATTCTAAGAACCACATACACATCCACTCATTCACCAACAGTCCTATACAGTCACTCATACATGCACTCACTCATCATATGTACTCATACACCTATACATCCTGTTACACAATGCCACTCATCCATAGAGTTACTCACACATACTCACTCATGCTAATAAAGAAACAAACATACATTTATTAGCTTATACAGTTATACACACACCACCACACTTACTTCTACGGAAACTTACACATACTTAGTCTTATAAACAATCACTTATAGAAACACATACTTATTCATACAGGAACTCTTTCAATCTCTCACTCTCACATATACTCACTTATATACACCAATAGTCACATATACTAGTTTAAAACATATGTAGTTACTCATAAAGACACTATTGAGACAGTCATTCACTCACTAACACAACCATTCACACACTCATCCACCCATACAGTCCTGCACACATGCTGTCTTCAACACATACAAAGAGTGAATCACTCATTCATGCACCTATGCACTACATAATACCCCCCACCGAACCATACAGACACTCAGACTGATACTCAAAAAAACAACTAATAACCTATATAGACACCCATGAAGCTACTCACCAACCCATGCAGCCACTTATACACAAAGTGAGAGACTGATACAGATATTTTCATATTTCATATTTCATATTTAAACATTACTCAGTAAGCCATGTATTCACTATGATACACTTAATCAGTCAGTAACACAATACATTTTTCAAAAACAAAGCATCCATTTAGACACTTATATACCCATTTATTCTTCCATTGACCTTGAGATATACATATATAAAACATATTTAATTTTCAGAAAAACACACATTCACTGGATGATGTCATCAGTGATGTCATTTGAGATGTCATCAGTGATGTCATGAGTGATGTCAGTGACCATGTCATGAGTGATGTAATATGTGACGTCATCAGCAGTGCATTGCGGGCGCGCGAGTTATAGTTAGCTGAACTAACTATAACGGGGGAATTTCATTGGTTTTTTACGAGTGAAATGTCCAGCTAACTATAACATGTGTGAAACCTTTGGTTTTTTCACTGAATATATATATATATATATATATATATATATATATATATATATCCAAGAACTACTCCCACCAGCCTTGAAGGTCCTTCAACTGCTTTAGAAGTGAGTACACGAGCCGGGGTATAGTGCCAATTTCATTTATTGCCCAGAGCGACGGCCATAACGTTTCAGCTCCGTGGAGCCTTGTTCACATGACAGCGTTTTGCTCGTGATGTCACAATTAAAGTGCTATTACTGGTCACATGGGGAATCACATGGGTACATGGTCATAGACATAGAGGAAGATGTAAAACAAAACTGGCAATAAATTCGAGATACCAAGTAACAAGATTGCATGCTATTCATTAAAATCATGAAAACATACATTTTTATATGTCATATTTGGCAATACCGGCATGAATGCCCATACAGCCTGTGAATACAATGTAAGTATATGTCAACTCGTCAAAGGTATTAAAAGTGAACTAACCAATTGCTCATGAACAACAAAGTTGCCAATATCAGAGTCAATAAATTCAGCCAGACCTCAAAGTATAAAACAACAATCTTATATAAAAATATAAGTAAGACCAATGCAACCAAAAAAGTGAATAGTGCAATTGATAAAATAAAAATAAAAATATAAACAAAGTGCCTGTGCTTGAATACTAAAAATTTAGGTTTCATAAAGATACATACGTGGAAATGGACCTAACCCTGATGTATCACAGATAATCAGAAATTTTGAATTCGAACTTAGATATAAAGGGACATCAAAGGTGTTATCAAGGAATAAACAAATCCGAAAGAAATATAACTTTTTTCAAGAAAAGCTCCCTCAGAGTAAGGGATACGGTGGGACCCGTCAAAACGATCATACTGATCATAATAAGATGGTAGTGTGGAAGGTTCATAGATTAAGGACATAGTAATGTGAAACCTCAGGAGTTGAACCACAGAAATAAATGATGGAAATAGGATGTGCAAATATGCAAATTTCACATAAAAGTACAATTTGTCAATAATAAATAGTAAAATACTAAATAAATAACCATAAAATTGCAAATTTCATTGGATTAAGACAAATGACTAAAAATGTTAAAATGTTGCTATGAACACATCAGATAATGATTTCAATGGTAATTTTTCCGAATAAAATCAACCAAAAGGTAAAAACGTAGAAAAAGGGGGGAGGACTAACAAAGTTGTCACCAAAAAATATCAGGATATATTTGAGATAAAGAATTGACAGTAAAGTGTATTAATGTTTAATCAACCCAAGCAAGTATGCAAGTCCTCCGTCATGTTCAGTCCTGAGGGTATCTTAGTGTTAAGTTGCAAAATGTACCGTGTTTCCAATCTGCGGAGACTGGACTCGCGATCCCCACCATATATATATACACATATATATATATTCACTGAAAAAAACATAGGTTTCAGGGGTGTTATAGTTAGCTGGACATTTCCCTCATACAAAACCCTAGAAATTCCCCTGTTATAGTTAGTTCAGCTAACTATAACTCGCGCCCCCGCAATGCACTGCTGATGACGTCACATATTACATCACTCATGACATGGCCAGTGACATCACTGATGACATCACTGACGACATCTCAAATGACATCACTGATGACATCACTGATGACATCATCCATTGAGTATGTGTTTCTGAACAGTTTTATTATGTTTAATATATATAGGGAAAGGCCTGTTGAAAAATAAGTGGGTGTACAAGTGTGTGAATGGATGATTTTCTAGGTGCGTAACTGAGTCTATAAGTGAGTCATTAAATGTATCTTACTGCAGACTAGTGACTAAACTGTGTGAATGTCTGTATGTGTCTGTGTGTTGGTGTATAAGTGGCTGCATGGTTTTGTGAATAGCTATATGAGTGTCTATATGGGTTATTGATTGGTTTGTCTGAGTATCTGTATGGGTGCCTGAGTGTTTGTGTGGGTAGGGTGTGTGTGACTCTGTGAATAGATGTGTGAGTGGGTGATTCAGTGGGTGCATGTTTTTAAGAGTGCATCTGTGATGAACTGTATGGTTTGGTGAGTGTATGTATGGGTGTGTTAGTGATTGAATGTATATCTCAGTTGTACATGTGTCAGTAACTACATATGTGAAACGGAGTGTATATGTGTGTAAGACTATATAACTATCTATATGTGAGAGTGTGTGATTTTGGGAGTGGCTGTATACGCCATAGTGCAAGGATATCTGAGTCATGTGCTGTTTGTTTTTCCGCAGGAAGACACAGAATTTGTTAGTATTTTTATGAGTAAGTGAACTTGAGTGTTTTTAACTGTATAGGTGAGTAAATTTTACTGTGATTAATTATTTGCATGACTGACTAGATGTGTCAGTACCTCAATGGATGATAGGCGGTGTGTGAGAGTCTGGGAGAGGTGCCGCCAGTATGGAAGCAGGCAATGGTCGTCCCGCTGCTTAAAAAGCCGGGACTTGACCCGAAAGCCCCAGCCAATTATAGGCCAATTTCGTTGCTGCCGGCCCTTGTAAAAATGTTGGAGAAGCACGTTCAGTCGGTGCTCTCCAATTTTCTGGAGTCTCATGAGATATTACATGACTCCCAGTCGGGCTTCCGTCCACATCGTAGCACCGAGACCGCGCTCCTTGAGGTTTCTGAAACCATTAAAGGGGTGTTGGATACCGGGGGCAAAGTCATGCTGGTGTTGTTGGACTTGTCGGCGGCTTTTGACACCGTCCCCCATGAGGGCCTGCTCGCAAGACTCTTTGAGATTGGTCTGCGGGGGACGGTGCTCAAATGGTTTTCTTCCTTTTTGGCCGGCCGCCGGCAAACGGTCTGGACATCATCTGACACCGCCGTAATGCCGCCTCTGGGAGTCGGGGTCCCTCAGGGCTCTATTTTGAGCCCGACCCTTTTTAACATCTTTATGACCCCTTTGGCGGCGGTGGCGGAGTCATTTGGTGCCCGGATCGTGTCGTATGCCGACGACACCCAGCTCCTCTTCTCTTGCGAGAGAGGGGCTGACTTTGACGGGGAGAGTATCCAGAATTGCCTTGGGGCTGTGTTCGCTTGGTTCCAACGGAACAGCCTCAAGTGCAATTCCGACAAATCGGAGGTACTCTTCTTTGGTTGCGAGACGGAGCCTAGCTGGCAGGCCTGGTGGCCCATCGACATGTTCCCTCCGTCCGGCTCTTCTCCCATGGCTAAAAACTTGGGGGTTAAGATGGACAAGGGGCTGACGATGAAAGCCCAGATCCTGGGGATAACCGGCACTTGCTTTGGCCTGTTAAAAATGCTGCGGAGGTTCCTGCCTCTCTTATCCGAGGAGCACAGGAGGCTGACGGTGCAGGCTCTGATAGGCTCCAGGTTGGATTATGCCAACATTCTTTACCTGGGCCTGCCAGAGTATCTGCTACAAAGGCTTCAAGTTGTACAGAACGCGGCGGCCAGGGCCATCTTTGGCCTAAGTAGACGGGCCAGTGCCTCTGGGTTGTTGGTGGCGTTACACTGGCTACCCATCCGCAAACGGATTGCCTTTAAGGCTTTGACCCTGGCCTACAAGGCGCTCCATGCGGTGGGAGCTAAACATCTTCAAAAGATACTGACCTTCTACCATCCGACTCGCTCGTTGAGGTCAGAATCTCTACTCTTGGCGGCTGTTCCGCGTGTGAAGAGGGCTCGCCTGGGGGGCCGCTCTTTCAGTCTGTTGGCCCCACAGATGTGGAACGCACTACCGCTCCCTTTGAGGGGGGCGTTCACTCTCCTTGATTTTAGAAGAGGTCTCAAAACCTGGCTGTTTACTCAATAGGTTTCCCAGTCTTTTGTTTTCTTTTTGTTTATCTTTTAACCTGTTTTTAGTTGTGTTGTGTTATTCTGAAATCTGTTTCCCTTACCTAAAAGCGCCGGGACACTCTTTTTGAGTAACCGTTGCGCTATACAAAAGAATAAATAACATAACATAACATAACTATATAGGTGTATAAATGCACAGAGTGACTGTAAGTATGAGTGACTGTACAGGTGAGTGAGTGGAGATGTATGTAGACCTAAAAGTCAATGAGTGGGTGAGTAGTTATTGGTATTGGAGTATCTATGGTTGTCAAAATGGCCGTCTGAAATTTTGAGTCGCTGCATCAAAGGTTATATTAGGGTGTGAGAAGATGCACTAATTTATCACATGGATGACGTCATCAGTGATGTCATCAGTGATGTCATTTGAGATGTCATCAGTGATGTCATCAGTGATGTCACTGACCATGTCATGAGTGATGTAATATGTGACGTCATCAGCAGTACATTGCGGGGGCGCGAGTTATAGTTAGCTGAACTAACTATAACAGGGGAATTTCTAGGGTTTTGTACGAGGGAAATGTCCAGCTAACTATAACACCCCTGAAACCTATGGTTTTTTCAGTGAATTTCAAAGGTTTTTTAAATGCCAATTCCTAACTATAACGTGCATGAAACCTATGGTTTTTTCAGTGAATTTCAAAGGTTTTTTAAATGCTAATTCCTATCTATAACTTATCTCCGAAGATATCATGAAAAGCATTCTTTTTTAAAAGTAGGGTGCACATTAGTTTTGTGGAAAAGCATCTTTGTGATTGGTTAAGAAAAAGCAGTTTCAACGTGGAGTATATATCATAGGATAAAATTTGCTCAGCTCAACCACACCTGCTACTTGCATTTGGAAGGCACTGTTCGAACTTAAAACAATCGTCAACTTTTAACCTGCACGTGTCGTTAAATGTTCAAGAAAATGTTACAAAAAAATATCGTAAAGTTTTAAAAAATTGATGAACTTTTAACCTGCACGTATTGTAGAATGTTCTAGAAAGTGTGTTGATAGAATACGTTGCACTTCTGACTTCTATGTGTTGTTGAATATTAAAAAAAATGGTTCATATGGAAAATTAAAAAGAAACCAATAGAGAAGTTTTGAAACCTAAAAGAATCAAGGAACTATTCTAATTTCTTCTTTACATGTATTTATGTGTGCAGCAACACAATTATAGACACAACAGCACTAGGAAGAGGAAGAAGCAGGGAGTGGGGGGAGGGGGGGAGATGGGCAGAATGGCACACATGCACAATTAAGTACAACACACATATAGACTAACAATGGCCAAAATGAAACACACCAACAAGGAGCACAAGTCACACAACCTGCCAACATCACACCACTGAACGAGCATAGAAGTGAAAACCACGCTGCATTCATACAGGATGTGTACAAAGGCCAGTCATTGGTGTTGTGGGATGTCTGCGACCGTGGTCATCATGGATGAGATGCCCAGCATGTGGCACATGTTCGAGTTCACTGTGTGTTATGTTGCCACATGGCTGCTCCTCCCTCCCACGAGCCCCCACACTTTTGTACGGTGAGCTGTTGTATCTCGTGCACTCGTATGGCACGCCATTGTAATGCCTATTTGCGCATGTCCTGCTACATTCCAACTACAACATCACAGTGCCGTTTGGAGGTGGTGCATGTCACTTTACAACATCGACTCCTGCGGCTCTTGTAACAGGCCACACCAGAACACAGAGACACACTTACCGCACTTCCTGTACACGGACATGTCAGAGACACCCCGTTCCCCTTGCCGGATAGGCACACCACTGCACTGACCTGTGAATGACAGACCAGCACACACCAGTTGTGCATGCAGGAGGATGCGTACGCAGCTACACATCCAGGCTCACTGCCAACGCTGAGGTGACAGCACACTGTGATGTTGCAGGGCTCGTGCCTATCATGCTAAGACAATGACCACAGGGACACACTTACTAAGATGTGGATTTGGGGGGCATTGGCAGTCCTGGAGTTGTTGAGATGAGTCTTCTGGCCCTCATGGGTATCCCTGTATCATGCTCATTGACTCTATGGCACCTGTGGGTGTTCTGGTGTGGCTCTTTGCTGTGTTCCCTTTCATGGTGCAGGTAGTTGTCCTGCTTAACACCAGCAGAAAGCAGGTGTAAAATCCCTAGTGCTAACGTGTCTTATCGCCGGAATTTGTTTCGCATTGCAATTGGTGTGAAAGTTGTGATGAGATTTTTTTCGTGTGCACAACAATATACGAACTGAGCAGTGTATCTCGTCAGGATCCAGCACCTGACGCACTATTCCCAATCAATATAAATACAATGAGATTTCTTAATAGATTTTGTGTGTACACTGTAAGTGCAGCCAATACTTCAGTGCAATACAATACAGGATTTTAGTATTTAGAATAAATCGCAAAGGTGCACCTCGTGTCTTTTTGCACGGGAACGGCTACTCTCCATTTCATTATCAGCACTTTAACGGAAGTAAAGTTGAGATAAATCTAACACACTATTCAGAAGTTGGTGCAAACTGCAGATATCACCAGTATTCCAGCGATAAGTGCCCCAAAATTTAACACCATGGTGGACTCCATCAAATAACAGTAATAAAAACAAGAAAGAGTCACACAGCAGTTAAGAGAACAACCAAAAACATTATTACATTTTTTTTCATACTTTATTTTTTATAATAATAAATATATAAACGATAAACTATTTTCAAACTTTATTTTTTATTAACATAAATATAAACAATAAACTAATAAACAAAGTGTAACAACAATAATACAAAACAACAAGGCAGAACACTCCTGTGGGAACCACGGATGTCGACGACAGACCTGGAAAATCAGAAAGATTGTTAAAAAAAACCAACATGGTATTCTCAACAAAATACCACAAGAAACAAATCACAGATATATAATATGTATACAGCTAACAAAATTTTATAAGTTTAACTTACAAAAACTGTAAATGTTGCCGCTTTAAAATATTTACAGAATCTGAGGAAATTTTATTGCAGAAGGCACCACGCCCACAACGTTTTTCTTCAGTGGTGAAGAAATTTTTAACTTTTTCCAAGGGGCAAACAAAGACCAATGCCACCTTCTTCATTCACAAGATTTGCCAAAGAGTTCTGTTACGAGGGGATCCTAACAAAAAATACTCGTGCGGCACAGCAAGTATGATGAAACACCTAAGGACCCTTCATCCAAACAATCTTGCACGAGTAGAGTGCAAACAGATGAGAAACACTCCTGTTCTGTATCTGTAAAAAAGAATCACAAATAAATGTATATTAATAACTTTCAAATGTATACTATTCCATTACTGTACAAACACATTTTATATAAAAACTGACTAAGAAACTATAGCCCTGAACCACAAGTGTGACGATCGTTAAAACACTACATGCATAGTGCATACTACTTTGAAGCAGTTCATGCCCTAAAGCCTACCTCACTAAAAGACTACATGCTAACTGACTAAATGATTACAGTACTATAAGGAGACACACTGGGTGAGTGACAGGGTGTTTGCTAGAAGATTATGAATACTAACTAGGGAATTGAAGGTGTGAAACACACCTGTGTAGGTGATTAGAGGACTGCATCCATACTGCATAGGCATTTAAAGCAGTCCATGTGCTAAGGCCTGGCTCGCTGCATGACTACTTGGGTACTGACTGAACGATTAGAGTACAGCAAGGAGAGTGCCTAGGTGAATTTATAAGTGCTAGGCTTTTCGCACAGGGAATGGATTAGTACTTGGTACTGAATGGGTCACTAGAGGAGTGCAAAGGCAGTCACAAGTGCTGGACTGTACGGATACTGACTAGGAAATTGAAAGTGTGAAAGACAAGTGTCTAGGTGGTTAGAAGACTGCATGCATAGTGCATAGGGGTTTGAAGCAGTCCATGTGCTAAGGCCTGGCTCAGTGTATGAATACTTAGGCACTGACTGAATGGTTAGAGTACTGCAAAGATAGTATCTTGGTGAATTTATAAGTGTTTGGGTTTTAGCACAGTGAATGGATTAGTACATGGTGCTGAATGGGTCACTAGAGGACTGCAAAGGGAGTGACAGGGTATTTCCTGGAAGTGTATGGATACTGACTAGGGAATTGAAGGTGAGAAAGACAATTGTGTAGGTGGTTAGAGGACTGCATGCATAGTGGATAAGGGTTTGAAGCAGTCCATATACTAAGGCCTGGGTCACTGGATGAGTACTTGGGTACTGACTGAATGATTAGAGTACTGCAAGGAGAGTGCCTGGGTGAATTTATTAGGGTTTGGCGCAGTGAATGGATTAGTACATGATGCTGAATGGGTCACTAGAGGAGTGCAAATGGAGTGACAGGGTGTTTGCTGGAAGTGGACGGATACTGACTGGGGAATTGAAGGTTTGAAAGACAAGTGTGTAGGTGCTTAGAGGACTGCATGCATAGTGGATAGGGGTTTGAAGAAGTCCATGTGCTAAGACCTGGCTCAGTGCATGAATACTTAGGCAGTGACTGAATCATTAGAGTACTGGAAAGAGAGTGTCTTGGCGAATGTATAAGTGTTTGGGTTTTGGCGCAGTGAGTGGATTAGTACATGCTGTTGAATGGGTCTCTAGAGGATTGCAAAGGAAGTGACAGGATGTTTCCTGGAAGTGTATGGATACTGACTAGGGAATTGAAGGTGTAAAAGACAAGTGTATAGTATGTTAGAACACTACATGCATACTGCATAGACATTTGAAGCAGTCTATTTGGTACTTAGAAACTGACTAAATAATCAGACTACTTCTAGGACAGTGCTTAGGTAAAACTTTTAAATTTTCAGTTCTGCCACAGTGAACAGAATAGTACATGGAACTGCACCTTAGAGTCAAATCCTGACTCATGTTATCAATGCATAAGCAAAGACTAGCTTCTAATGCTACTAAAACTTGACAACATGAGAGGTTTTAAATTAGTTATCTGTCAGCAAATACACGTTGTTACCAAATGCTTCTCTCACAGTGGTTCTCAAATGCACACAGACTCACAGTGTAATTCTAGACAACAACCACTATACCTAGGAGTTTACCAAAAATCATTCACTACTGTGGAAGTGGTAAGCGAACTGCACACAATCTTCATATTTCAGGACTGCACTTTTCTGTCAAAGCCTGACTCATTTTATCAAATCATAAGCCTTAACTGTCTTTTAATGCTACTAAAACGTCACAACATGACAAGTTAAAACAGTTATCTGTCAGCAAATACACGATGTTACCAAATGCTTCTCTCACAGTGGTTCCCAAATGCACACAGACTCACTGTGTGATTCTAGACAAACAACACTATCCCTTGCACTATACCAAAACACATTTCTTCATCTAGAAGTAGTACTACATTTTAGTATAGAAACATAACATAACTCATTTCACAAATTCATAAACAATTACTGGTTTCTAATTCTACCAAAATATAAAAACTGCACAGTTATCTGTTTACAAACACATGAAAAACACAAATGCTTATCACAGAATGGTTTCTACATGCACACACATTGTAGAGAAAAAAAGTACTCCCTACACTTTAGCAGGAAAAATACATTAGTTTGATTAAAATCAAAATATTCTACATACATCATCTCACAATTAAATAACTCATCTGTCAAGTTCTTTTGTAGATTAAGAAGTATATCAATCACTCACCATATTTTCTTTTACAGAATCTCTGCACTGTGCACCTCTCAGCAAAAGCAAAGAATGAAAAAGGTTCCCTTTCATTTTCCACACATATACATGTAAACATCAAATCACAATCCTTCGCACAGAAACTCAAATCAAACACACATATCTAGTGGTTAAACATTTCAACCCTTTCCAACTGAAATACATTTCAACCCTTCCCCCAATCTGCCTTCTGCCTGTTACTATAGACCTGCCTGTTGCCACACCCCCTCCTTTCATCACTCTGCAAACGCGCCCCCTGGCGCGTTTGCAGAGGGGGAACGAATTCCCCTTCAATACTGGGGGACCCTGGGGGCCAACTAGCCCACCAGGAACCTCCAGTATGCGCCAGGGGGCTGCGTTGCAGAGAGGTGTAATGAGGCCACGCCCCTTTTTACACCTCTCTGCAACGCAGCTCCGTGGCACTTACTGGAGGTACCTGGTGGGCTAGTTGGCCGCCAGGGGACCTCAGGATTCAAGGGGACTTAATTTCCCAACTTAAAATGTGCCACGGGGAGCGTTTGCACAGTGGTGAAGGTAGGGGGCAGGACCTGAGGTGATACTGTGCAAACACGCCCTGTGGCACGTTTTAAGTTGGGGAATTCATTCCTCTTCAATCCAGAGGTCCCCTAGGGGACAACTAGCCCACCAGGTACCTCCACTAAGCGCCACGGAGCTGCGTTGCAGAGTATTGTAAAAAGGGGTGTGGCCTCTGAACACCTGTCTGCAACGCAGCTCCCTGGCGCATACTGGAGGTACCTGGTGGGCTAGTTGGACACCAGGGGACCTCAGGATTCAAGGGGGCTTAATCCCCCAACTTAAAACATGCCACAGGGCGTGTTTTCACACATATCACCTCAGGCCCCGCCCCCTTCCTTCACCATTGTACAAATATTCCTCTAAAATCAGCCGAACTACGAATTCCGATTTACTCACCTGTAATCAGGAGAGATCCCTGGGCTGCATCTTTTAGCCGAGCACTGACCCTGAAAAGTAATTCTAAGCGTACTTACCAGTAACTTGTATTTCCGTCCATAGGAATCCATTGTGTGGTTTTCAGCAGAAAAGTTTCTAAGTGTCTATTTTCACAAACTAAAAATATTCCTCTAAAATCAGCCGAACTACGAATTCCGATTTACTCACCTGTTATCAGGAGAGAACCCAGTGCTGCATCTTTTAGCCAAGCACTGAACCTGAAAAGTAAATCTAAGCGTATTTACCAGTAACTTGTATTTCCGTCCATAGGAATCCATTGTGTGGTTTTCAGCAGAAAAGTTTCTAAATGTCTATTTTCACAAACTAAAAATATTCCTCTAAAATCAGCCGAACTACGAATTCCGATTTACTCACCTGTTATCAGGAGAGAACCCAGGGCTGCATCTTTTAGCCCAGCACTGACTCTGAAAAGTAATTCTAAGCGTACTTACCAGTAACTTTTATTTCCTTCCATAGGAATCCATTGTGTGGTTTTCACCAGAAAATTTTCTAAGTGTCCATTCTTGAAACGTATAAATATTCCACTAAAATCAGCCGAACTACGAATTCCGATTTACTCACCTGTAATCAGGAGAGAACCCTGGGCTGCATCTTTTAGCCCAGCACTGACTCTGAAAAGTAATTTTAAGCGTACTTACAAGTAACTTGTATTTCCTTCCATAGGAATCAATTGTGTGGTTTTCACCAGAAAATTTTCTAAGTGTCCATTCTTGAAACGTATAAATATTCCACTAAAATCAGCCGAACTACGAATTCCGATTTACTCACCTGTAATCAGGAGAGAACCCTGGGCTGCATCTTTTAGCCCAGCACTGACTCTGAAAAGTAATTCTAAGCATACTTACCAGTAACTTGTATTTCCTTCCATAGGAATCCATTGTGTGGTTTTCACCAGAAAATGTTCTAAGTGTCCATTTTTGAAACGTACAAATATTCCTCTAAAATCAGCCGAACTACGAATCCCGATTTACTCACCTGCTATCAGGAGAGAACCCTGGGCTGCATCTTTTAGCCCAGCACTGACTCTGAAAAGTAATTCTAAGCATATTTACCAGTAACTTGTATTTCCTTCCATAGGAATCCATTGTGTGGTTTTCAGCAGAAAATGTTCTAAGTGTCCATTTATGAAACGTACAAATATTCGTCTAAAATCAGCTGAACTATGAATTCCGATTTACTCACCTATAATCAGGAGGAACCCCAGTGCTGCATCTTTCAGCCCAGCACTGACCCTGAAAAGTAATTTTAAGCGTACTTACCAGTAACTTGTATTTCCTTCCGTAGGAATCCATTGTGTGGTTTTCACCAGAAAATGTTCTAAGTGTCCATTTTTGAAACATATAAATATTCCTCTAAAATCAGCCGAACTACAAATTCCGATTTACATACCTGTAATCAGGAGAGAACCCTAGGCTGCATCTTTTAGCCCAGCACTGACTCTGAAAAGTAATTCTAAGCGTACTTACCAGTAACTTGTATTTCCTTCCATAGGAATCCATTGTGTGGTTTTCACCAGAAAATTTTCTAAGTGTCCATTTTTGAAATGTACAAATATTCCTCTAAAATTAGCCTAATTACGAATTCCGATTTACTCACCTGTAATCAGGAGAGAACCCAGTGCTGCATCTTTTTGCCCAGCACTGAACATGAAAGGTAATTCTAAGCGTATTTACCAGTAACTTGTATTTCCTTCCATAGGAATCCATTGTGTGGTTTTCAGCAGAAAATTCTCTAAGTGCCCATTTATGAAACGTACAAATATTCGTCTAAAATCAGCCGAACTACGAATTCCGATTTACTCACCTGTAATCAGGAGAAAACCCAGTGCTACATCTTTTAGCCCAGCACTGACCCTGAAAAGTAATTTTAAGCGTACTTACCAGTAACTTGTATTTCCTTCCATAGGAATCCATTGTGTGGTTTTCAGCAGAAAAGTTTCTAAGTGTCTATTTTCACAAACAAAAAATATTCCTAAAAAGTCGTCTGTATGACTTAAACACATTCTTTCAACTGTTTACAGGAGGTTGGCCAGTGCTGGATCCAGGATCCACCACTGAGTAAGAAAAAGTAACGATAACACTACTTACCTGCTAAGTGAATTTTCTGCCTTAGGATAACATTGGTGATTCTATGTGAAAACATTTCTAAGTGTCAACTTTTAAAATACAATAATATTCCTTAAAAATAACTACTGTAACCAAAACGCTTTTACTCAACTGTTTATAGGAGATGTCCAAGGACTGAATCTAGGATCCAGTCCTGTGGTTAGAAAAGTAATCCATAAAGTAACTAATTGCATTTAACTAGAAATCCACATTGAGCTCAATGTTGCTTTGTGTTTGAAATGGGGTTGGCCATTGCAACAACTGTAACTACTGTACTTAAAAGTCTGTTGCCAAGTATTTAAACTAAAGTAATTCATTCTGAGAAAGTATATTTTGTATTGTAATGTATAATGTAATTATAATGTAATTAAAAAAAAAGAACTAAAAATAAATAGTTTAAAAAATGTAGTAAATCAGTATCAAAAAAATCAGTATAACAATTAATACATTAAAAATTGTCATTTACAAAACCTTTGAAATTCACTGAAAAAAAACATAGGCTTCAGGCCTGATATAGTTAGGAATTAGCATTTAAAAAACCTTTGAAATTCACTGAAAAAACCAAAGCTTTCAGGGGCGTTATAGTTAGGAATTGGCATTTAAAAAACCTTAGAAATTCACTGAAAAAAACATAGGTTTCAGGGGCGTTATAGTTAGCTGGACATTTCCCTCATACAAAACCCTAGAAATTCCCCCGTTATAGTTAGTTCAGCTATTGATTGCTTGTCTCAGTATCTGTATGGGTTCCTGAGTGTTTGTGTGGGTAGGGTGTGTGTGACTCTATGCATAGATGTGTGAGCGGGTGATTCTATGGGTAAATGGTTTTAAGAGTGCATCTGTGATGGACTGTATGGTTGAGTGAGTGTATGTATGGCTGTGTTAGTGATTGAATGTATATCTCAGTGGTACATGTGTGAGTAACTACATATGTGAAAGGAAGTATATATGTGTGTAAGAGTATATAAGTGGGTATATGTGAGAGTGTGTGATTGTGAGAGTGGCTGTATGGATAAGTGTGTGCTTGTATCAGTGATTGTATAAGAGCGTAAGAATGTGGTACTATTTTTATGAGTAAGTGAACTTGTGTGTGTATAACTGCATAGGTGAGTAAATGGGAGTGTGATTAATTATTTGCATGACTGACTAGGTGTGAGAGTACCTCTATGGATGATTGGTGGTGTGTGAGTGTCTATGTAGGTGTATAAATGCATATGATAGTCCTGTATTCAGTGACTGTAAGTATGGGTGACTGTACAGGTGAGTGAGTGGATGTGTGTGTAGATCTAAGAGTCAATGAGTGGGTATGTAGTTATTGGTATTGGAGTATCTATGGTTTTGAGAATGGACATCTGAAATTTTGATTGAGTATATCAAAGGGTGTGAGAAGATGCTCTAATTTATCACATGGATGACGTCATCAGTGATGTCATCAGTGATGTCATTTCAGATGTCATCAGTGATGTCATCAGTGATGTCACTGACCATGTCATGAGCAATGTAATATGTGAGGTCATCAGCAGTGCATTGCGGGGGCGTGAGTTATAGTTAACTGAACTTACTATAACGGGGGAATTTCTAGGGTTTTGTACGAGGGAAATGTCCAGCTAACTGTAACGCCCCTGAAACCTATGGTTTTTTCAGTGAATATATATATATTCAAATTCACTGAAAAAACCACAGGTTTCAGGCCTGATATAGTTAGGAATTAGAATTAGCATTTAAAAAACCTTAGAAATTCACTGAAAAAACCATAGGTTTTAGGGGTGTTATAGTTAGCTGGACATTTCACTCGAACAAAACCATTGAAATTCCTCCGATATAGTTAGTTGTACTAACTACATCTCGCGCACCCGCAATACAGTGCTGATGATGTCACATACTACATCATTCATGACATGGTCAGTGACATCACTGATGACATCTCAAATGACATCACTGATGACATCACTGATGACATCCCTGATGACATCATCCAGTGAATGTAGTTTGGTTCGTTATTTAAATATGTATTATATATATATAGCAATTTGCATTGAAGAATGAGTGGATATATAAATATAAATATCTGCATAGAGGATTTAGTAGCAGTGTGATTGACTGTTTAGTTGACTAATTTATAGTGTCTCACTAAATATATTGGATAGTGACTAAACTGTGTGAATATCTGTATCACTTTGTCAGTTGTTGTGTAAACTGCTGCACCAGTTGGATACTAGCTACGTGAAAGTCTATATTAGTTATTGATTAGTTAACTGAGTATTTCTATGAGAGAGTGAATGTGTGTGTGGTTCGGTGGAGGGTTTGTGACAGCCCAAAGATGTGTGAATAGTTGATTCAGTAGATATATGAAGTTAAAACTACATGTTATAACAGTTGTTTGGGTGAGTGAATATCTTTATGGGTGTGGTGATGTGCACATATATGTCTCAATGGTACATGTCCAACAAACTAGAAAAATAAAAGCCAGTGTATGTGTCAGCTGTTGTATATAAATAAGTATACATAAGACTCAGTGATTGTATGAGTGACTGTATGGATAACTATATACTTGGAATAGTGATTTTATAACACACTAGTGTATAGCTAAGTAAAAGTAAGTATGATCCATTGTTTGCATAAGTGAGTAGGATGACTTCATAAGTGATTAGGATGTGTGCTGGTGTGTAATGTCGATATAGGTGTATAAGTATATTTGATAGTGTTCTATTTATCATTGACAGCATGTATGAGTGAATCTAAGGGTAAGTGATTAGATGTGTGTATAGATCTATGAATCACTGAGTGGGTGTTTAGAAACTCGTATTGGTCTGTCAATGGTTTTAAATCTGGCACTCTGTATTTTACAGTGAGTAATGAAAGGTTATACTAGTGTATGATGAGGTATATCTGATTGTCACGTGGATGATGTCATCAGTGTTGTCATCAGTGATGTCATTTGCGATGTCATCAGTGATGTCACTGACCATGTCATGAATGATGTAATATGTGACATCATCAGCAGTGTATTGCGGACGCGCGAGATGTAGTTAGTACAGCTAACTATATCGGAGGAATTTCAATGGTTTTGTTCGAGTGAAATGTCCAGCTAACTGTAACACCCCTAAAACCTATGGTTTTTTCAGTGAATTACTAAGGTTTTTTAAATGCTAATTCTTAACTATATCAGGCCTGAAACCTATGTTTTTTTCAGTGAGTTTGAAAGGTTTTTTAAATGCTAATTCCTAACTATATCAGGCCTGACACCTATGGTTTTTTCAGTGAATTTCAAAGGTTTTGTAAATGATAATTTTTAATGTATTAATTGTTATACTGATTTTTTTGATACTGATTTACTAAATTTTTTAAACTATTTATTTTTAGTTCTTTTATTTTTTTAATTACATTATAATTACATTATACATTACAATACAAAATATACTTTCTCAGAATGAATTACTTTAGTTTAAATACTTTGCAAATAGGCAATTGACTTTTAAGTACAGTAGTTACAGTTATTGCATGGGCAACACAATTTCAAACACAATGCAGCATTGAGCTCAATGTGAATTTCTAGTCAAATGCAATTAGTTACTTTATGGATTACTTTTCTAACCACATGACAGGATCCTAGATCCAGTCCTTGGACATCTCCTGTAAATAGTTGTGTAAAAGCGTTTTGGTTACAGTAGTGATTTTTAAGGAATATTATTGTATTTTAAAAGTTGACACTTAGAAATGTTTTCACATAGAATCACCAATGTTATCCTAAGGCAGAAAATTCACTTAGCAGGTAAGTAGTGTTATCGTTACTTTTTCTTACTCAGTGGTGTATCCTGGATCCAGCACTGGCCAACCTCATGTAAACAGTTGATAGAATGTGTTTAAGTCATACAGACGATTTTTTAGGAATATTTTTAGTTTGTGAAAATAGTCACTTTGAAACTTTTCTGCTGAAAACCACACAATGGATTCCTATGGAAGGAAATACAAGTTACTTGTAAGTACGGTTAGAATTACTTTTCAGGATCAGTACTGGGCTCAAAGAAGCAGCACTGAGGTCTCTCCTGATAACAGGTGAGTAAATCGGAATTCGTAGTTCAGCTGATTTTAGAGGAATATTTGTAAATTCCCAAACTCCACACTTAGAAGAATTTCCAAGTGAAAGCAGTCAATGTTAGCCTAAGGAAGGAAATACAAGTTACTGGTAAGTACGGTTAAAATTACTTTTCAGGATCAGTACTGGGCTCAAAGCTGCAGCACTGAAGATAGATTAGGTAATGGCGGTCGGCAGTAGGTAGATATAGTTAGGACCTATTTTCCAATTTTCCATAGGAAATCTGCAACATTCTATTTGGAATAACTTTGGCGCCGATTGACAAATCTTCGCAAAATGTTCAAAACTTTTGGCCAGCTCCGGTCCGCTCCTGTCCTGAAAGTTTCACGGTGATTCGTCATGTGGGGGCCGAGAAAAAAGGAGGGTCCCAAAACACATTTTCCTCATGCAATTTCCCATAGGACCTTTAGCCGCAGCTACAGCCCGAACTGCTGAACGGAATTACGCCAAATTTGGCAAACAAGTAGTCGTTAGTTCAGACTCATGCCTTTTGCTTAAATGGTGTAAATCCGTTCAGTAGTTCAAGAGAAAATGACATTTAAAAGTACATATATATCTATGGCCTCGGAGGGTCTGCGTACCCTAAGCGCAGCCTAAGCGCACACTGCCGTGCACAGCTGTATTTTAATTGGCTGCCAGCACTCTGAATCAGGAAGTGTTGGCAGCCATCTTGTATATATTACCTACTGACGGTCGGCAGTAGGTAGATATAGTTAGGACCTATTTTCCAATTTTCCATAGGAAATCTGCAACATTCTATTTGGAATAACTTTGGCGCCGAATGACGAATCTTCGCAAAATGTTCAAGACTTTTGGCCATATATATATATATATATATATATATTCACTGAAAAAACCATAGGTTTCAGGGGCGTTATAGTTAGCTGGACTTTTCACTCGTACAAAACCATAGAAATTCCCCCGTTATAGTTAGTTCAGCTAACTATAACTCGCGCGCCCGCAATGCACTGCTGATGACGTCACATATTACATCACTCATGACATGGTCAGTGACATCACTCATGACATCACTGATGACATCTCAAATGACATCACTGATGACATCACTGATGACATCATCCAGTGAATGTGTGTTCTTCTGAAAATTACATATGTTTTATATATGTATATCTCAAGGTCGATGGAAGAATAAATGGGTATATCAGTTAGTATTTGATCTCTCCTCTCCTTCTGATTCCCTATCCAAATTCCACTCTACCCTAGCTTTCATCTCCGAATGGATGAACTACAACCAACTTAAGCTCAATCTGGATAAGACGGAGCTGGTCCTGACTGACCCTACCACCTCCCCCTGGTCTGCCGCTCTTTGGCACTCTACTTTTGGCCCCCCGCCCACACCAGCGGTTTCTGCTAAGACCTTGGGCATTAAAGTCAGTCGGGACCTCTCCATGCATGCCCAGATTAGTTCAGTTGTCTCCTCCTGTTTCCTTTCCCTCCGGATCATTTGGAAAGTGTCCCGTTTCTTTTCTTCTGATGCCCTTAAACCTATTATTTTGGCAATGATTCTTTCTCGACTTGATTACGGGAATAGCCTCTACGTGGGCATTCCGGCCTATGAACTACGCCGTCTCCAGGCTATTCAGAATCAGGCCGCCCATGTCATTCTTCACCTTCCCAAGTCCCTTCACATCACTCCTGTTTTGAAATCCCTTCATTGGCTCCCCATTCGTCAGAGATCTCTTTTCAATATGGGCTGCCTGTCCTTTATGGCTCGTGCCCGTACTGCCCCGGCTTTCATTAATTCCCTCATTAGTCCTTACACTCCCAATCGCGCCCTCCGTTCCTCCAATCAAGCCCTTCTCAATGTTCCGCGCTTTTGCAGATCTAAAATTGGAGGCACTAGTTTCTCTGTACTAGCCCCTCGCTTCTGGAACAGTCTTCCACTGTCCATCAGATCCATTCCTGTCTATCCACAATTCCGCAAGGCTCTTAAGACCTTCTTGTTCTCCCAAGCGTACTCCTGCTGATTCCCTCTTGGCAGAACTCCACTCATCTCATTCTTCTACTCTAGCGCCAGGAAGCCGCTTGGTCACAGTGCGCTCTATCAAGTACTTTTAACTTCAACTTCAACTTCAACTTCTATATAAGTGTCTAAATGGATGATTTGTTTTTGAAAAATTGATTGTATAACTGACTGATTAAGTGTATCTTAGTGAATACATGGCTTAGTGAGTAATGTTTAAATATGTAAATATCTGTATCAGTCTCTCACTTTGGGGCAGATTTATGTTCCCTGGCGCATCCCTGCAAAGCAGCATGGATGCGCCAGGGAAGATGCGTCACGCAAGTTTACCCTTGCGCCACAATAGATGCGCCGCATTTACAATGCAGCGCATCGTGGCGCAAGGATAAACAGATGCGTGACGCATCTGATGGCGGAAGGGCGGCGCATTGCTGGAGTTGCGTCGCAAGCGCGACGCTGCTCCAGCAAGGCTCGGGGTTGCCCTATCTCTAACATGCTACGTCAATCCTTACGCCTGCTTCAAGCAGGCGCAGGGATTTGACGCAGCATGGCCGGAAAAGTGACTGAGTGAAATCTTGTAGATTTCACTCAGCCACTTTTTGGAGGCGTTCCTGCGCCGGAACGCCCCCCCCCTGTGAAGGTACGCCCACATGTGGCGCAAGCTTTACAACGTGACGCATCTCCCTAGATGCGTCACGTTGTGAATCTGCCGCAGCATGGCGCAGGCTTTGCGCCGCCGCTGCGCCACAAAAGTGACGCAAGTGTAACATAAATCTGCCCCTTGGTGTATGAGTGGCTGCATGGGTTGGTGAGTAGCTACATGAGTGTCTATATAGGTTATTAGTTGGTTTTTTGAGTATCAGTATAAGTGTCTGATGTCTGTATGGTTCGGTGGGGGTATTACGTAGTGCATAGGTGCATGAATAAGTGACTCACTGTTTGTATGTGTTGAAGACAGCATGTGTGCAGGACTGTATGGGTGGATGAGTGTGTGCATGGGTGTGTTAGTGAGTGAATGACTGTCTCAATAGTGTCTCTATGAGTAACTACATATGTTTTAAACTAGTATATGTGACTATTGGTGTATATAAGTGAGTATATGTGAGAGTGAGAGATTGAAAGAGTTCCTGTATGAATAAGTATGTGTTTCTATAAGTGATTGTTAAAAAGACTAAGTATGTGTACGTTTCTGTAGAAGTAAGTGTGGTGGTGTGTGTATAACTGTATATGCAGGTAAACAGATGTTTGATTCTTTATTAGCATGAGTGACTATGTGTGTGAGTAACTTTATGGATGAGTGGCGTTGTGTAACAGGATGTATAGGTGTATGAGTACATATGATGAGTGAGTACATGTATGAGTGACTGTATAGGACTGTTGGTTAATGAGTGGATGTGGATGTGGATCTTACAATTACTGAATAGGTTGTTGTAACTGGTATTGGTATGTCCATTGTTTTGAACATTTTAATTTCTATTTTTGAATGTATGTATCAAAGGTTATATTAGGGGGAGAGGAGGTCTGCCACTCTATCACAAGGATGATGTCATCAGTGATGTCATCAGTGATGTCATGAGTGATGTCACTGACCATGTCATGAGTGATGTAATATGTGACGTCATCAGCAGTGCATTGCGGGCGCGCGAGTTATAGTTAGCTGAACTAACTATAACGGGTGAATTTCTAAGGTTTTTTAAATGCTAATTCCTAGCTATAACGTGTCTGAAACCTATGTTTTTTTCAGTGAATTTCAAAGGTTTTTTAAATGCTAATTTCTAGCTATGCCTACAGAGATAGGACATGTGAATAAAGAAGGAAAAACGCACAGAAAGAAAAAAAAGAAATGCAGAAAGAAGCAACAGAAGTCCTCAAAGACGAAGAAAAGTGCAGGAAGAAGTATAACGTGCAGAAAGAACAAACAGAAGAGCAGAAACAAGCCTTGTTGCAAAATCATCCTGTACCCTCAACTTTTTCAGACGGATACTGGTTGTAACTGAGTCTGACTAACCAGTCCTAGAGCCAGTGCTATGTTAAAAGACACTCAGAATACAGTGAAAACACCTACATACACTAGGGCACACTATGTGTTGGGGTCCCCCTGTGATTAGCATGACCTCCTCTGTAAGCCCCTAGTATATAATAGGGCAGGGGATTAAAACTACCTCTTAAAACGCACCACAGGGCATGTTTGAACACGTCACCTCATGCCCCTTCCCCTCCCTTCCCTACTGTGTAAACACGCCCTGTAGCCGTTTTAAGTTGGGAGATTAAGTCCCCTTGAATCCTGAGGGTCCCTAGGGTGCAACTAGACCACTAGGTACCTCCAGTAAGCGCCACAGAGCTGCGTTGCAGAGAGGTGTAAAAAGTGGCACGGCCTGCACCACCTCTCTGCAACGCAGAGCAGTGGTGCTTACTGGAAGCACCTGGTGGGCTAGTTGGACCCCAGGGTCCCTCAGGATTGAAAGGGAATTATTTCCCCAACTTAAAAATGCGCCACAGGGCCTGTGGGCATTCTGAGTTGAGAGATTAAGTCCCCTTGAATCCTAAGGGTCCCTAGGGTCAAACTAGCCCACTAGGTACCTCCAGTAAGCGCCACAGAGCTGCGTTGCATGGAGGTGTAAAAAGAGGCGTGGCCTCAGAACACCTGTCTGCAACGCAACTCCCTGGCACATACTGGAGATACCTGTTGGGCTAGTTGGCCCTCGGGGACCCTCAGTATTGAAGGTGAATTAATTCCTCAACTTACAACTGGCCAGGGGGCACGTTTGCAGAGTGCTGCAAGGAGGGGGCATGGCCTCCGGTGCGATGCCGGTCTTTTATTTATTTATTTTTAAGAAGGAGGGCTGTGTGGCCCCCTTTCTTTTTCTAATTTATTAGCCCTGGGGACCCCATCCCCCAGGGCCTGCACCCTAATTTTTTTTGTTGAAAAAAATTAATTTGGCCCTCCCAAGGCATTAATCGGCCCCGGGGACCCCAACCCCCAGGTCATGGCCTTTTATTTATTTTTTTATTCTTTAGGAGGGGGGCTGCATTGCCCCCCTCCTCAGGCCACTTATGGCCCCGGGACCCCATCCCCCGGGGCCGGCCTTTGTTTTTTATTTAAAAAAAATATATATATATTTATAGAAACACCTAGGACATGCTGGACAAACCGTATGTACCTATCACCATGACTATTTGCGTGATATTCATTAAAAGGCGACTATGCATACAATAAATCCACGTAGAATGTATTCACACCGCTAGTGAAGCTCTGACATGTCTGACACTCTACCGGGCCTAATCCCGGCGCCCCCGCTGGTTGGTACTCTCCAAGTAGACACCCTTGTCGTTTATTTATACAAACATGGGTAGCTATTGACGGGCACATTTAATACACATGCACACCAAGCCATTCAAAGGGGATTCGACAAAAATTCGACCAAACTATGCAAGAAACCCCCTCACGGTTAATAAAACACACATCCACCGCCGGATGTGTAATACTTTTTATTTTACTCTCTGGAAAGGAGACAAACCTCACTTGAGAGTCACAGCGTGCTCCTGGCTGAGCCCAATGCTGTGTTACACCCACCAGTGCCCGCCGAGTGCCACACACCTCTGTGTTGTATTCCACCAGCTAGTGCGTATGCTATGACACTCTCTAGCCCATGTGCACTGTAACACCACCCCGTGAATATGTCATGCCACACTTGCCTTCGCACGGGTTATATTGCCCCATCTAACGTGCCTTCCTCGATGCCTATGTTATAAAGCACAGCGCTATGCCATACATATTACAATCTGGGATCCATATCTTTGTCACAGTGCATATGCAATGTTACACTACCCAGCACATATTTTATATTACAACTTTAGAGACTACTTAGGTTACACAACACTGCCCTGTACATATTACACTCCAAGGCGCATATCACATAGCAAGCGCTAGTGCCTGTGCTATCTCACGCTCTCCAATGAATCTGTCATTGTGCACAATGTATTGCATATTATATTTCACTCCCCGGTTCATCTTATATCACACTTTTTGGTGCATAGTTTATACCATATACTATATCTAGTTTTCATTTTCAATCGTGCTCTCAGGACTATGTTCTATATAACACTGCGTCCACCTACCCTTTTCACGGGCATTACATTTTGCGATGGGGGGTGGAGGGTCAGGGGATGTTTCTGCCAAGTGAGCCCAGAGTCACAGTCCCAAACGTCCTCTTCTTCCTGAATAAAAGTGAGATTATGCTGCATACTTGTTCATATTTTAAGTAGTTCGCACAGACACACATTTTAAAAACAATAAAGTTCCTAATACCCACCTTCTATGAACAGTTAGCTTGCGGCCCCATCCACCTCCTCCCTATCCTCTGTTGTCTGAATCCATGGACTAGCCTCCTCCCTCCTGCCATGCATGGTCTGATGTGCTGCCACTGCCCTGCATTTAGCACGATGTACCAGTCCACTCATCCTGCCCTCCATTGCCCAATTCTATGGCCCATCATTGACCTCCTGCTTAGCCTCTGTGCTTTGCTTGCTGCCCCTATTCTCCTTCCCCCTGCCCTCCGATGTCTTTGTGCATGCCCCTGCTCCATCCTTTTTGACCACCATATTCCATGGACCTGCCACTCCTATCTACTATGAGTGTTCTGTTGAGCTGCCACCCCCCTACCACCTGCCTAGCATTGTCAGATGACTGTAACTTGTCCCTGCCACCTCCACCCTGCCTGTCCACATACCATGCCCCTATCCCCTTCCTCCTGTCCTCCATGGTCCATTTTACTGCCACACCCTTCTGCCTTCCCTGGTCTGTTGTGCTGCAACTGCTCCTCCTGCCTGCCCCGCGCAGTCTGTTGTGAGGCCCCTTCCCCTGAACTCTCTTGTCTGTGCCCAGGTCCTGACCCTCCCTTCTATCCTCCATGGTCCTTTGTACATGCCCCTGCACCCTCCTTCTTGCCCATCATAGCCATTGTGCTGCCACTAACCCTCCCGCTTGCCATGCATGGTCTTCTGTGCTGCCATGGCCCCTCCCACCTTCCCTGTGTGGCCAGCTAGCTGCTCCTGACCCCCTCCCACCTTCCCTCCATGGTCTGTGTGTATGCCATCATAGTCTCACTGATGCTCTCCATGGTGTGTCTTGTTTCTAGTGCCCATCCTGCCTGACCTCCATGGTCATCTTGCTGCTCCTGCCCTGCCCCCTTGCCCGCAGCCCTTTGTTTCCATGTGCAGACCCCTATTCCCTCCCTCCTGGCTTGTCGGTTCCATTGTAATGCCCCTGATCTGTCCCTCCTGCCCTTTATGGTCTGTTATGCTGCAGCTTTCTCTCCTGTCTGTCCATTATGGTCAGCTAGCTACCATTGCCTCTTTCCTCTCTGTTGTCTGTTGTCCATGTGCATGGTCCTGTCCCCTCCCTATTGCTTTCTATGGATTATTGTGCTGCACTCCCGTACCGCATGACCTGTGTGGTGTATTGTGCTGCTGCAAACACTTATGCCTGCCCTGTAGGGTCAGTTTGGTGCACCTCTCAATGTCCCTCCTGTCCTCTGTTATCCGAGTCCATGTCCCTACCCCAATTCCTCCTGCCTACCATGATCCAATGTACCATACTAGCGAACATTTTGAACTTGGTAAGAGGGAGATTTTGAAATAAAACTGGGGTATTGATTTTCCCCTTTGAGTTACATTGAAAAAGAGAAGATTGTAGACAGGAAACAGATCAAGTAAAGCCCATTTGAGCTTAAAAACATTGGACGTTTCCTGGCTGAAACGGGTCTGTTGGCATGTATGGTTGTATGACCACTGCCTCTTCCTTCTTCCCACAATGGTCTATTATATTGCCACAGCCTCTCTTGCCAGTCCTGTATTGTTGGTTTGTTGCCCCTGCCCCCCTTTCCACTGCTCTCCATAGTTTGTTGTGCTGCCACTGCCCTTCCTGCCTGCCTAGTGTGGTCAAATTGTTGCCTCTGCACTCTCCTACCGTGCCCCTGGCCTCTGCCTCTCAACAGTATCCCAATGAACAACTAGATTGCTAACATTCTATATTTATTACAAAAGTGTGGAATGCCTGACGTCATCTTGATGTAATCAAAACTGTAATGCCTAGAGCATTTCCTTTAGAAAATACATATATGAGAGGGTCTTATTTGCATCAAAATTATGGTTAGTGCTCTAAAAAACTAAAATGAGGACATATTTTCTGAGTTTTCAAATAGCGACAAAGAACTTTTAAATTATTTGTAATCTTAGTTTTTTTATCCAGTTGACCACTTGATTAAGTGTTGCATCCAAGGGGAGAGGGTGTGGTGTTACTTCCAGAGCTGCAGACTTTGCAACTGGGGAACCAGGTTGGAGTTTCTGCTTCAGCTCAACATTCTGTGATTCTGGTCAAATCACTTAATCTCCCCATGTCTACAACCAAAATGAATTTGATCTTGTGTGATGTAACCAATGTTCATGTAAAGCACTCCAATACCTGACAAGTCTGCACTATATAAAACTGCAAATACACAAAATAATAAGTGTTTTGCACACTTCTGTCATTGGGCTACATTTGGGCTACATCTGGGTGATATTTGGGCTACATTTGGGCTCTTTTGTCTGTGGTGGCCATCTTGGGAGATTTATTTGTTATGAAGTTTCCTAATTTCCTCATTTACTGCAGTCTCCTCAGTAGGAAATACTTTCAGTTTTTTTCAAGAAGGCATTCAGATGTGTCACACATTTTCCATAAATTCTGAATGTTAGCACTCTAGTTGCTCATTAGATCACTGTAGTAAAGCTACTGCTCACCAGGCAAGTCTGCTGCTGGTATTCAAAGTGCATGTTTCAGTCTGCATGTCAGAATGTTTTTATGAAATAAAAGAGGACTTCAGAAGTCAAAATGTGCCCTAGTTTTTCTTTCTGCAGCACTAATCATAATTTATATGGCAAAATGAACCCCCTCATTTTTTCTTTTTTAAATTAAATGTTTTAAGTGTTACCACTTTATTCCAATCAAGATGGCTTCAGGTGTGCCATACTTTTGTCATAAGTAAGACTGTTAGCGCTCTAGTTGTTCTTTAGAGCACTCTGGGAAGCTGCAGTAGAACACAAAGGAATCAACTGACAGTCTCTGCCCTTGTTGGATGTACATGTTTTACTGAGAATGTCAGACTTCATTCTTACATGACTGAGAAAGATAATGTGAATTTACAGAAAATATGCTCTCAGTTTAGCTTATAGATCACCTTCCAAACCTCTGTGGGAAAAGTATGAGAAAATAGTTTTCTCTCAAACATGGTTCGTGATATCACAGCAGAAGGCTTTTTCACATGGTAAAATCACCTTAGAACACACCACAATTAATAAAATGAGTATGGTACCATCAACAAATGATTTATAATGTAACTAAAGTCTTAAAACCTTCTATTAACTTTAATGAGGTGCTATCATGTATATTGGTCTCGAGATGGCTGCCAACACTTCTTGGATGAAGTACTGACAGCCAATCAGATCTCACGATGAGATGTGTGGTTAGGCTCCGCCCAGATATGTATGTGATTTTACTTTTGATTTTCTCAGGAACTACTGAACAGATTGACACCATATATGCAAAAGGCACCTGCCTGACCTGAGGACTACCTCTTTGTCAAATTTCAAGTAATTCTGTTCAGCCGTTCGGGCTGTACCTTGGACTAAAGGTCCCTATGGAAAATTGCATGGGGAAAACGCGTTTTGGGACCCCCCTTTTTTCTCAGCCCCCGCTTGACGAATCCCCCCGAGACTTTCAGGGTAGGAGCGGAGTGCCCCACCTATTTTAACAATTTCGCAAGGATTCGTCAACCGACGCCAAAGTTATTCCAAATAGAATGTTGCGGATTTCCTATGGAAACACGGTCCTAACTATAACTATCTATTGGCGACCGCCAGTAGATAATATATATATATATATGTGATCAAGGCCGTGGTAACACGGCCGAAACGCGTCATGCCATCCGATATAGAATAAACCGATTTGCACTTTATATTCACGGCGTGCTGTGGTCTGTACCCGTTTCCAATACCTGTTGGATCATAGGGGAACCTGCTCTCTATATATATATATATATATATAGATGTATATATATATATATATCCTTAATACCAAAGCTCCTTCCGGACAGCTGGCACTCGTGGAAGGTGGCGCACACACCAGTGGAGCAAACTGGCAAATTCCAATTCCAAAAATCACCAAATACGTGCGCTCTCAGGTTTAAAGTAGACACCATCCAAGTAAATATGCAACCGGGTTTATTCCACCACAACGCGTTTCAACTGCATCCACAGCCTTGATCACGTTAATACAGTGCACAAAGCAAACAAGCACCTTATAACATCAGACATCGCGTCATAGGCACAGAACATAGAGATGGGACAGTACTGTTCGTGTTTGGCGGCCATATTGGAGTTCCAATCTGTGCTTAATACTCAGTGTAAAGAATCATCATATTCCATTGAAAGGCAAAATGATTTGACATCGCATGTTCACTTGTCATAGTAATCATTGCATAAACAGGAAAGAGCCAAACTTAATTATTACATTATGCGTGTAGTACATCATGGAAATCAGTATAGGTCAAAGTTAAATTTAGGAACAGGAGTGCTGCATTTAAACGGAGTAGAGGAAAATGAGTGGCAAAGTGCTCACACCTACGCAACCGCTTATATCATGCAAAATGCAAATCAGCCCGAACATCGTCAGAAGTGCTGCATTCAAACGGAGCAGAGGGAAATGAGTGGCAATGTGCTCACACCTACGCAGCCACTTATATCATGCAAAGTGCAAAACAACCCGAACAACATCAACTGGAGACTGTACCCAATTTGAATGAGCTGAATGCTAAATTATTGTAAAGTGGTTCAAAGTGAAACCAGTCACATCCTGTGTGGATAAAACACAAAATAAACATCATCATGGTAAGTGCAGTATCTACACTATGAAGAAGCTAAGTGCCTATTGACATCCAGGGGCCGCATGGGAAGCAACAAGACGCGCTCCAAAAAGACATATTAATGGATCAGACTATGGTTAATAAGACTATTATTAATCTTTCTAAAAGACAATTTAGCGATATGGAGAAATACACACGGTGTTTAGGATTATCATTTTGTCCCTCATCCAGATTTAACTATGTTGAAACTAGGATAGACCTTTTTAAATATGTGAGGAAATTGAAATTAAACAAATGGCACCTATTGCGGCGACAATGATCTAGAGCTGAAACTAACATAGCAGAACAGGAGGTTCAAACTAGTGATCTTGACATAGGTGATATCGATACACTTACTACCATGTTTGAGCATCACGGAGACACAGATACAATTATCCCTGTGACGAATGAATCAGCTATATTGGAGGAGATGGGTATCATAGGTGACTCTGCAGCATCCACTAGCTTTAGACCCAGTTCAATATTTCTACCCACATTACATCATGATGATATAGATACCTTTCATGATAATGTCACTAGGGCCCTGATTGATCTTAGACACAAACCTCACAACAAGAATAAAGCGAATAACAATTTGTCATTCAAACAAAGACACATTTTAAGGTCACTAGCCGAGGACAGAGACATAGTTATTCGCCCTGCGGACAAGAGCGGTAATATTGTCATCCAGGATAGGGACCAATACATCACTGAGGCCCAACGACAGCTGGGTGACACCACTTCTATACATTCATCACTAGAGAGACATACAATGACAGCATTGTTACCATATGGGATAAACTTACCATGTGGAGGGACAAAGGTGTCCTTGAATGGGAAGAGTACTGCTAAGAAGGATTTTCCTAAGATACCGGTACTCTACTTACTGCCCAAGGTTCATAAAGATCCTGTTGTACCTCCAGGGCACCCGATTGTGTCATCCATAGGTAGCGTGGCCGAACACATATCTAAATATGTGGATCACTTCCTCAGGGAATATGTCATCAAACTCCCCAGTTACGTTAGGGATACTAAGGATTTTCTGAGCAAACTAGAAACGGTCAAATGGGAAAGCGATTTCCTTCTGATCACGTTAGATGAACATTCATTGTACACTATCATAAACCATCAACAGGGACTTGCCGCTTGTACACACTTCCTTAAACACAGACACATCAAATGCTGGGAGCACAACCGTATGATCATCGAAATGACAGAATTTTGCCTCACCAATAATATCTTTGTTTTTGATGGCACTCTTTATAAGCAAAGGATCGGAACCGTGATGGGTTCTTGCTTTGCTCCTAGCTTTGCGAATCGGTTCCTGGGCCTCTGGGAGGAAGATATATTCTCTGATAAGACTGTCATCAAGAACCTGAACAAGATAGAACTGTGGCTCAGGTATATTGATGACCTGTTCATCATATGGAGAGGCAGTTGTACAGAGGCCCAAGAATTCATAGGGGAACTCAACATGAATGATCGCAATATACAACTCACGGGCGAAATTAGTGACAGCAATGTTGAATATCTGAATGTCAAAGTGGAGATTAGGCAGAATCAAATACACACTTCCCTTTTTCGCAAAACCACTGCAGGTAACAGTATCCTTCATGCCCTCAGCAGTCATCCTGACATTTTCAAATGGAGCATTCCATATGGAAGACTGCTGAGGGCAAAAAGGAATTGCAGCAGTATCGATGCATATGACAAGGAAAGTGCCGACATGATTGAAAGGTTTAAACTCACAGGCTATCCCACTTGGGTCGTCAAAAAAGCCATTGATAGAGCAGAAGGCATAAACAGAAAGGACACACTTATGGATAAAATACCCAGTACAGAGGAGACAGCAGAAAATAATACCAGGGTGATCATGACCTTCAATTCCGAATCAGACAGCATTCGCCGTATTTTGTCACGCAATTGGGAGACACTCAAGAATGACAATAGCAATAGCATAGGCCATACAATTAAGGACAGACCCAATATCACCTATAGATGGGGTAGGAACCTGAGAGATATGCTTGTGCATAGTGATGTTATACCAGAACAGGACAGGGTGTACATAATCTAGAAGGGTTTTTTCCCTGTGGGCACTGTAAAGCATGCTCTACTAGCAATTTTCGCAATGAATTCGCACATGGTTCCAGCAGCAAAAAGATTACTCAATTTTTAACATGCAGCACTACTTTTGTGATATATGTGATTGAATGTCCCTGTGAGTTACATTACATAGGGAGCACCACTCTCATGGCCAAAAAAAAGAATCCTGAAGCATAAACGTGCTATTACGAATAAAGATCCCAAATACCCGGTAGCACGTCACTATCTCAACAAACACTTTTCCAATTCCTCTCTGCTAAAATATTTTATTTTGGAACAGATCCGGCTGGATCACAGAGGTGGTAACAGGGTACTTAAACTCAGACAAAAGGAGTCCAAATATATTGTAGATTTACAGACCAAGGCCCCTTGGGGTTTGAACCAGGATGAGGAACTTTCCATACATCTTAAGAAAGAATAGACTTATCAGATTTTCCTATCCAAATTGTGTTCTGTTTTGTTTTCTCTTCGTGAACTGCATTTTCTCTTCATGTGACGTACTGTCTTGCTGTATGTTTTACCAGATATAATCTTGATGAGCCTTCACCTCAATGAGTTTGTGCATTAGAAACTGTAAGCTATGGTAGAATAATTTCGTACCATATTTTAACCCTTCAATTTTGTTTAATTTTGTTTTGTTTGCAGGAGAGAAGGAAGGTACCTATTCACTTACACGTGTCGCCTAACCTTTTCTTCGACATCACTTTGAAATCACTTTAGACACTTTAGTGCACTATATATCACGGACTGATATCACTGGCAACATGAATAGAGAGCATCATGATGAGACTGGTTGGCCTTTTTTATTGAAGACCTTGAGCTGTTGGGTGAGACGCTTTGCATAGTCCTTTGGAACAATGCTTAGAGCGTGTTTATAAACATGAGATACTATACATATTATTAATTGTGCACTTGGCAAACCATTGCTTATTTATGTTGCTAATGGGGTAGTACAGCAGCGATAGTGATAACACATGACCGCACTGTACGCTGGATGCCAATAGGCACTCAGCTTCTTCATAGTGTAGATACTGCACTTACCATTATGATGTTTATTTTGTGTTTTATCCACACAGGATGTGACTGGTTTCACTTTGAACCACTTTACAATAATTTAGCATTCAGCTCATTCAAATTGGGTACAGTCTCCAGGTGATGTTGTTCGGGTTGTTTTGCACTTTGCATGATATAAGCGGCTGCGCAGGTGTGAGTACATTGCCACTCATTTCCCTCTGCTCCGTTTGAACGCAGCGCTTCTGACGATGTTCGGGCTGATTTGCATTTTGCATGATATAAGCAGTTGCGTAGGTGTGAGCACTTTGCCACTCATTTCCCTCTGCTCTGTTTAAATGCAGCACTCCTGTTCCTAAATTTAACTTTGACCTATACTAATTTGCATAATGTTCTACACGGATAATGTTATAATTAAGTTTGGCTCTTTCCTGTTTATGCAATGATTACTATGACAAGTGAACGTGCAATGTCAAATCAATTTGCTTTTCAATGGAATATGATGGTTCTTTATAAATTGAAACTTGTATAGCGCACTACTCACCCGCAAGGGTCTCAAGGCGCTTGTACGAATACCACTGTGGAACCCATCCTGGCTTTCCCTGTGAGGCGTCCACTCCTGGGCACCCCCAAGGTGGAGGCCAGGCATCCTTAGTGTTGTGGGGGCCGTTGTGGAGATTAAGCAAGCTATTGCCCAGAGTTACAGAGTGGGACTCCATGATTGGAATGGCACCGAGGCGAGAATTATCAGGTCCGTGGAATTTATTGAGCCCAAGACCCGCCGAGGCGGGGAATTGAACCCTGGTCCCGGGCTAGACCTCTGCATCAGGGTCTGCCGCTCTAATCATTGAGCCACACTTCTCCACTCACTCACTTTACACTGAGTATTAAGCACAGGTTGGAACTCCAATATTGCCGCCAAACACGAACAGTACTGTCCCATCTCTATGTTCTGTGCCTATGACGCGATGTCTGATGTTATAAGGTGCTTATTTGTTTTGTGCACTGTATTCATGTGATCAAGGCTGCGGATGCAGTTTAAAAGCATTGTGGTGGAATAAACCCAGTTGCATATTTACTTGGATGCTGTCTACTTTAAGCCTGAGAGCGCACGTATTTGGTGATTTTTGGAATTGGAATTTGCCAGCATGCTCCGCTGGCGTGTGCACCACCTTCCACGGGTGCCAGATGTCCAGAAGGAGCTTTGGTATTAAGGATATATATATATATATATATAGTTGGCTGAAATGCCAAAGATGCTGACAATTTAAATGCAATAAACTGCACTTGAAAACTACGAAGAACACGCTGTGGTCCATACCTGTTTCCTTGGGGGATCCCAGGCACGACAGGATTTTGATACCTTATATATATATATATATATATATATATATATATATATATATATATATATATATATATATATATATATTTTATCTACTGGCAGTCGCCAGTAGATAGTTATAGTTAGGACCGAGTTTCCATAGGAAATCTGAAAATTCTATTTTGAATAACTTTGGCGCCGGTTGACGAATCCTCGCGAAATTTTCAAAACTAATGGGGCGCTCCGTTCAGCTCCTACACTGAAAGTCTCGGGGTGATTCGTCAAGCGGGGGCTGAGAAAAAAGGGGGGTCCCAAAATGCGTTTTCCCCATGCATTTTTCCATAGGACCTTTAGTCGAAGGTACAGCCCGAACGGCTGAACAGAATTACTTGAAATTTGGCAGAGAGGTAGTCCTCAGGTCAGGGAAGTGCCTTTTGCAGGTCTGGTGTCAATCTGTTCAGTAGTTCCTGAGAAAATAGCATTTAAAAGCATATAAATATCTACAAGCGCGCACCTTGCGCGCACCGTGCGAGCACCCTAACGTGCGCGAGCGTAATTCTGATTGGTGATTACATGTTAGTCAACGTTCGAATCGGTCGAAATCAGGAAGCGTCGGCTGCCATTTTGTTTGTTTTCAGTGCGAGAGTGAAAAAGGAAGGTGGCGAACGTGAAAAGGGGGCAGAGTAGAGAGTTCCTGACCCCCTAGCCTTTGTCAGGGGGTCCCTGAAGGACCCCGAAGGCATAAAATACAATTTTAATTTTTTTTTTACAAAATCGCGGGGGTTCGCACACCGTGCGCGCACGGTGAAAACCCCCCCCCCAAAAAATATTTTTAATACGTAGTTTATTGTAAAATAAATATATAAAAAAAATAATAATACATAAATAAATTAGCATTTAAAAAACGTACAAATTCACTTACAAAACCATAGGTTTCACACATGTTATAGTTAGGTGGATATTTCACTCGTAAAAAAACAATGAAATTCCCCCATTATAGTTAGTTCAGATAACTATAACTCGCGCGCCCGCAATCCACTGCTCATGACGTCACATATTACATCACTCATGTAATGGTCAGTGGCATCACTCATGACATCACTGATGACATCATCCTTGTGATAGAGTGGCGGTCGCACGAGTTATAGTTATCTGATCTAACTATAACGGGGGAATTTCATTAGTTTTTTACGAGGGAAATGTCCAGCTAACTATAACATGTGTGAAACCTATGGTTTTTTAAGTGAATTTGCAAGGTTTTTTAAATGCTAATTCCTAACTATAACGTGTGTGAAACCTATGGTTTTTAAGTGAATTTGTACGTTTTTTTAAATGCTAAGTTATGTATTTATTAATATTTTTTATTTCCGGTTCTTCACCGTGCGCGCACCGTGCGTGCGCTGTGGGCGCTCGGGGCGCTTCATGCACCGAGCACCCACGATGCTTTGTGCATGCCGTGTGCGCAGAGTGCGCGCACCCCGCGCTTTTTCGAAAAAAAAGATTGTTTTTTTTATCCTTGGGGGTCCTTCAGTGACCCCCTGACTAAGGCTAGGGGGTCAGGAACTGTCCACCCTGCCCCCTTTTCACATTCTCCACCTTTGTTTTTAACTGCCTCAGACTGCGAGAGACAAAATGGCGGCCGACACTTCCTGATTTCGACCGACTGGACTGTTTACTGTCATGTAACCACCAATCAGAATTACGCTCGCGCACGGCAGCGTGCGCGTACGGTATGCTTACCGTACGCGCACGGTGCGCGCTTATAGATATATATGTACTTTTATCTGAAATATTCTCAGGAACTACTGAACAGATTGACCCCAGATATTCAAAAGGCACATCCCTGACCTGAGGACTACCTCTCTGCCAAATTTCAAGTAATTATGTTCAGCCGTTCGGGCTGTACCTTGGACTAAAGGTCCCTATGGAAAAATGAATGGGGAAAACGCGTTTTGGGACCCCCTATTTTTCTCGGTCCCTGCTTGACTAATCACCCCGAGACTTTCAGGGTAGGAGCGGAGCGGAGAGCCCCACCTATTTTGAAAAATTCGCGAGGATTCGTCAACCGGCGCCAAAGTTATTCAAAATAGAATTTTCAGATTTCCTATGGAAACAAGGTCCTAACTATAACTATCTACTGGCGACCGCCAGTAGATAATATTCCACACAAAAGTTTGCTTCATCCGGGTACCATAGCCCATAGACAGTTGGTGCGTTATGCCGGCGAAGCAAGCCGGCCGTAGTATTCACTCCAAACTGTAAAACAGATAAACGCACTCTCAGGAGATACAGCCAAGTGTAGTTTATTCGGTAACGCGTTTCGACAGCGTAGCTGTCCTGCTCACACAATGTACAATAAAGTTCTGTAACCTTTAGTAGTCAAAAAATTGACATAGAAAAGAGACTAATGTCAATAATATGATAGCCAAATGCTGTCAAATACGGCGGCCATATTGGAACTATAAAAAAGGACTTCATACATAATTCATGTAATAATCAATGCTTATACATTGCGAATTAATGGCAACTATAAACCTCTCTTTGTATCTTGAACCTCAAAACATTCAAAGATCAAGTAATGAAAAATATATATTCTCTCGTCAAGTGACATAAACTAATGGAATACAATTCCGTATATCCAAAATTGGCATGGTATCGATAACAGAGTATATCCACAAGAAACGTTTACGTTTATGGATTGATAACGTCATATTGCTAGTATATGTACCAAATAGTGGAAATGTAAACTAAAGCAAAAATTGACAACATATCAACACAAGTTCGTATACAGGTGTATATACCTAATTGTGGTAATACTATAAAAAAGACCTTCGTGAAATGGTCATCATGAATAACGATACCATTGTAATGAGGAAATATGAATTTTATGATCAGTTATGTCCCCTATCTTAGACCCCAACGGCTCCATGTACATACCACAAGTACATGTATGTTCCCTCCAGTTCTAGTTATGAAGACGCAAATACATGTGCGTCCACCGTCAACATGTCCTCTTTCAGATCCGCCATGAATGAGTCGGATATTCCGTTCCTAAGTATGAAAGGCCACCGACTTTATGTGGTTCACTTTCCACGTTTTACAATTTAGGCGAGTAGGCCCTGAATTCTGCCATCAAGCCTTTTCCTGCTTTCTGCCTCTGAAAGCTCCAGTCCGAGCCCGCATCTGTATCCATGAACTTTGTCCTACTCCCTGCGCGGCTAACAATGCCTGATCCGGCCCGTTGCCTGCCAAAAAACTGTATTTCACCTTCAAGATTATCTGCTCCGCTCCTCATCCGATGCATTCCTGTCTAGTAGTTTTAGGTAAACATTCTTCCAGCTACCGAGCAAAGGGCCAGGCCTCACTGTCCTCTCGCAAGTAATTCATAGCCCCTGTTACTATGGAAGATTCCTGCCCCCTCGCATCTCATGTAGACACTTAGACGCTTGTACACGCACTAACAGTCAGTATAGAATAGATTCCGTCCGAGAGACCTTTCCTTTTGGATAATACAGTTCTTTAAACATAAGATATTAGATATGATTTGGGATTAGGTTGACATGACCCCTCAGACTTCTGTCTCCACATGTAGAGCTAAATGTCAAGTCCCCTTCATCCTCTAGTTGCACGTCAATCACATGTCATGCGGCTGCGCACGCATCTCTGCCAAGTATTTCTGCTGACATTGCAGGATTCTTTTTATGGATCCACCCACCTATGACATCATGTTTAATGACGTTTTTAGTTTACGCCTATGTTTACGCCTATTTTCATTACGTATGTGTAGTATTATCTGTATTATCAGCTGTTACGCCTCCTGCATCTGTCTTAATGTAATGCTTTTTATATAAATATCTTTACTTGTCAATAATGTATTGCCTTCCCTTCCTGAACCCTCGCGGTGATGGAATTTGATGCCTATGGTTCGAACCATAATTCCTTTATAGAGGAATAAAGCCTTTCAGAACCTCTAATACCACGGATTCTGCCTCTTATTTATACTGAGTTATTCTTACTAGACTTTACCGCATAAAAAATAGTACCGGTAATAAAATATTTACCACATAAATTGGCGCCCGAACAGGGACACTTTCTCATCTCACGCGCCGGAGGTGCGTTGCAGGCCCGGTCTCCTGCCACAGCCGGACGGACAAAAACGCGTACCCGCAGGATTTCCTGTATCTCCCTCCGGCCACGCGGGGGTGACTGAGGCTGCGATCAACACCCAGACGAGGCGGTGAGAAGTGCGAAGTATCCCGACCAGAGCCTAGCTGAGAGAGCAAGATCCGAGGTATACAGAGGCCCACCAGGTTCCGAAGTTCCGAGTCGAGTCGAGTCCAGTCCGGTCCAGTTCAGTTCAGTTCCGAGGCCTTCCGTTCCGTGCTACCCGGTGAGTACCGTTGCCGGGGAGGCATTCAGACGTGCACATAGGTTGTGCCGGTCAAGACGGGTTTGGGTACACAAATCCGGTCTGCACTGTTTCAGCAGTGTATCTGTACTGTTTAGCAGTATATCTAGTATGTCTTGCATATAAATCAGTATTATCTAGTATTAGTATTATGTCAGTAACTAGTTTCCTATTAGTTATCATTGTTCGTTAACTGTTAAATGTTAAATGTTTCAATACGTTCTACATATTGTGGTGTGAATGATTGTTCATTATTGTGTTTATTGTATTAAGTGTGTTCAAGATTAAGTAAATAGGGTCTAAAAATGCCGCTCTTTTCAAAATTAAGACAGATCAAAACCAGAAAAGGGGTACTCGAAGAAGCTGTTCCCATTCCACCTAGGGACACTCCAGGGTACTTTATGTATCATAAACATGGCCTAGATGCCGTATTATTTCTTGATTTATGGGTGGACTACACCAAAGATTTACCAGAAAGTCAGAGATGGCCCGCAGCTGGGACCTGGGATGCAGATTGCATCATCAGAGTAGAAGAAGTATTATGGAAAAATAAAGCCAGACAGTCACAGAAAGATGCCATTGAATTATGGCGTAAAGAATCATACAGACGTACAGAAAAAGCGCTCAGACAGGAAGAGAAAAGTAGGGAGAATTCAAATAAAGCCCGAGAAAATATATTAATTAAGGAAGGTACCCGAGTAAAAGCAGAACAAGTAGATAGACAACGAAACACTCTTATGAATGGTATGTATCCTCTTCTGGCCGAAGGGTTATCCCAGGCCACCCCGGAAATACCGAAAGACTTGACGCCTCCATTACTCCCGATAAAAGCACATCCCAAAACAGCAAAAGACGTTTTCCTTTCTTCCTACTTAGATGAAGTAGCTCCTGAATATGCTAATGCTCCGCCACACACGCCGCCCACCGATGGTGCTCAACGCCAACATCATCCGTCTATACCTCTGCAACAACAAACTCCTACGCACATTCCAATAGGCCCATCTGTTTCTACCGCTTTTCCTACATCTACAGTTTCTATCTTACATCCAACAAATCCTTTCGTGCCTAGCACCTCAGACGGTGCGACAGGAGGTACGACAGAAATTTTTGCCACGCCACCCCGAGGAAATAAATTATCCCTTAGAGATTTAGCGTACGAACGTACACCCCAACTAGCAACTTCCGACATGTTTAAAGAGCATCTAGTGGATTGTAGATATGATCCTGTGCCCGGTAGACGGGACGGTATGCTGCTGTCATCACTACGTATACGACGAACTTCAAGGTATTTAGCGACGCTACCAGGGATGGTGGCACATTTAGATAATATATACCACTTTGTCCAATCAGGGCGAGGCCCTGAAAGTATTGACGAAGCCATGGAATACCAGAAAGTGGATGTACAGAGACAACTGTTACGCTTCTTCATAAACTGTGTGATCAGAAACCAAGACAGGCCTGAGGTAGAGCAGAAGGAAATACAGGTACTTACCAAATGGGGTCAGAATATATCAGAAGGGAAACACGATAAACAGACATGTATAGTAGTTATGTGCCGAAAGATCCGCAAAGAAGTAGAACGAATACATAAAGAAAGATTAGAGACAGACCAACATGAATCAGAGGGAGAGGAGGACGTAGAATCAGAGATGCCCACAGGACACTTAGAGACAATGGCTTATGTAGGTAAAGGAAGATCTTTTAATAATACCAGATGCTTTAATGGTCCGATACATCCGATACGTCCAGACTGTAACAGAAATTTTCAAGCCCCTATGTTAAATACAAGGTCGCCTGAACACCTATTCCAGGCTGCTGATAAACTACTCCGAGACCGAAGGGGGTACCATATGCTCGATTCCATGGATGAACAAGAATTGGCCAGGCCAGCAGTACAACGGGCTGACAGTCCCGACAAATACAGTGAAGATGCACTAGCACACACGTTTCTGAACCTTACCCCATACGAACAGCGTTTAGCTGGTATATACATGATTCAACACCTCCTCATATTATATCAAAGCCAACACTCCGATCCTGGACCCCTACCTGACCTATTGACAGAATTACTCACGAATAAATGGAGAGGTTCAGGTATTGATTTAATTAAAGAAATTCTAGAATTTCGAAACCAGTATATAGTTTTCGTATGCCCAGAACATGTTCCAGTTCCCACTATGGGAAGAAAAATGTATCACATAGACAGACAGAATCCCTTACGCGAAGTACACCCAATCAGAGGTGAAGATAATACCTTTAAACGCGTGTTTGTGTACACGCCTATAACTAAAATTGAATTATTAGAAATGAAGAAAGTAGTACCCAGCCATGACAAGGATCCAGCAGGTTTCCACCGTGAGATAAAAGACATGTTACTCATGGGAGAGTATACCTACCCCGACATTATGAAAATATTAAAAGTATTAATGCCTGCCGGTATTTACGAGAAACTCAAGGAAAAGGAATGGGAGGTAGGAGACCAAAAGATAGATTGGACAGCATTAGAAAACGAAGAAAAGGCCCGAGCTGCAGGATCAGGGCTTGGGGAAAAGACTACAGCGCTACCAGGATTACTAGTGCAGGTATTGCCACGTTTATTAACTACGAAAAAGGAGGACTGGGGTGCAATCTCAGCCTGTAAACAAAAGCAAGATGAAGACACTAGTGATTTCTATTCCCGATTTGAAAAATGTTTTGGTATAAATAGTGGCATAAAAGCAAGTAGCGAGTCATATCCACATCTGTTTGTGACAAAATTAGTTGAAAATTCCCTACCGCAAGTTAAGAATAGAGTATTGAAATTTGAGAGTACCTGGCAAGGTAACACCCCGTCACAGATGTTACAGATGTTACAATATCACCACAATAGAATTAGAGAAGAACAAGAACATGAACAAAGACGTATGAAAGACACGAAAATGAAAATGCTTGTGGCTCAGTCAGTTCCAGCTGATGGTCATAAAAAGGGTGATTCCGCAGGTCCGGCGAAAGGGACATGCAACTATTGTAAACAACAAGGTCATTATATACACGATTGTGCAGTTCTGAAACATAATATCGCCACGGGTAAAACCCAGGAAAGACCACGTCCACCTAGACAGGATCAGAACCAACAACAAATCCCTCAGCATGCACAATCTAGGCCAGCTCCGCAACAGGCAGCTCCACAACAGACCGTAGCAACATCACAGCAGCAGCCTATCGCTGCAACACAAGCAACGACACAACAGATGTACCAGTATGCACAAACTGATTATCCCGATTATCAGCGATACACATGAAATAGCCTAGAGAGGGAAGTTGGCTTACCCCTTATTGAGGTTCCAGTAGATCAAGAGGGACCTTATGTACACAGTGAACTATTAGGGGAAGACAGAAAGTTTTTACTTGATACAGGGGCAAGCAGAACAACTATACGACGCAGTGAAGTTCCAGGGGCACCCCTCTCAGGCTCACAGAATGTTTCCCTTGGATTCTCAGGAAAGCCTATCATTAATGAAGTATCGCAACCCCTACCACTTACGGTTGGTCCATTGACACGAACTACAGATTTATTGCTTACTAAATCATGTCCAGAAAACTTGTTAGGTATAAAAACATTGAAAGCTCTAGGAGCTATAATATGTTGTTCTCCGGATGGAGTACGATTATTTTTATGTGACTTCAAAGGTCACTACGTGTCCAGAGACATGGATCACCGGCTGCAGAATTTACCTACACATTTATGGGCACAAGGCCCCACTGATGTTGGTTGCATGAACATTACACCATATCGAGTTACACTAAAAACAGGAGTGGTATTACCACGAATGCGACAATACAAGTTACCACCAGATGCTGTTGTGGCTTTACTGCAAATCATTGACGAGCTCATTGGACAAGGAGTGGTTGTGGAAACCGACTCCAATGTATGTAATTCACCGATAATTCCGATTCTTAAAAGAACGGATCCAAAAGCACCACCAGTATATCGATTAGTTATTGATCTGCGCGAATTAAATAAATGTATTGTACCACAATACCCTGTGGTCCCAGATATCTCTTCATTATTAACAGCTATTGATTCAGAAGCAACGTTCTTTACTGTAATTGATCTCAAAAACGCCTTCTTTAGCGTCCCAATAGATTCGGAAAGTCAATATTTGTTCGGATTCAGTTTAAATGGACGGAGTTTTAAATTCACACGCGCTCCTCAAGGATTCACAGAAAGCCCCAGCATCTATAGCCAAGCACTGAAACGAGAACTTGACAGTATCCACATGCCAGTTAATACTGCCCTGCTTCAATATGTCGATGATCTTCTGATCACCGCCCGAAGCGAACCTGAATGTGAACAAGCATCACTGATGGTTTTACAGTTTCTAGCCGAAAAGGGGCACAAGGTGTCCCCTTCTAAGCTGCAATTCTGTGTCCAGCAAGTTGTTTACCTTGGACACTTGCTGTCCAAGGAGGGAAGACAGCTTACACCCGACCGCATCCAGTTAATTGCCAACATGCCACCACCTAAGACACAAAAGGAGGTGCGGGCTTTTATAGGTCTCACTTCATACTGTAGGCAGTGGATCCCTCAATATGCATTTCTAGCAAAACCACTCATTCAGTTGACAACACAGGAGGCAGCCACATCGACTGTCCTCCCTTGGACTCAAGAACATACGCAAACCTTTGAAAGCTTAAAGAAAGCTTTATGCCAAGCACCTGTTTTAACAACACCATGTTACAGTAAGCCTTTTACACTCTTTGTTACAGAACGCGAAGGTACTGCCTTGTCAGTACTCACTCAGGAACAAGCAGGATCACACAAACCATGTGCTTATTTTTCTAGTACATTAGATCCCGTAGCTCAGGCTCTTCCTGCGTGCCTGAAATCAGTGGCAGCAACAGCTTTAGCAATCAGACAAAGCGATGCCATAGTGTTAGGACATCAATTGACAGTACAAGTACCACACGCAGTAGAGGTTCTCTTGAACCGCACACAAACACAACACTTGACTATAGCAAGACTCACCGGTTATGAATTAACATTGTTTCAGCCACACATAGAAATCAGACGTTGTAATACATTAAATCCTGCCACACTTTTGCCAGTAAATGGAACAGATCCATTAGCACACGATTGTATTGAAGTCATTACCATCACGACGAAACCCAGACAAGACTTGACAGATATTCCTTTATCAGATCCGGACCTGACATTGTATGTAGATGGTTCATGTATGAGAACAAGTACAGGAGAGTTAGTGGCCGCTTACGCAGTCACAACAGACACTGAAGTCATTGAAACCAATTGTATTAACACTTTGTCAGCTCAAGCAGCAGAGCTCATCGCTCTGACACAAGCCTGTATTCAAGCCAAAAATAAGAAAGTCAACATATACACAGATTCACGTTATGCATTCGGAGTCGTCCATGACTTCGGCGTACTACTGTGGCGAGAGAGAGGTTATTTAACTTCTCACGGTGCCCACATCCAACACGGACCCCTCATTCAAGCCCTATTAGACGCAATTCATCTACCTACTGCAATATCGATTATGAAATGCAAAGCCCATACAAAAGTTACCGACATCATTTCTCAGGGTAACGACCTAGCTGACAGAACAGCTAAACAGACTGCTCAGAATCAGACTCATACAACAGACACGACAAAGACAATAGTCCCGACACCAACACATTGCATGACAGTTAAGGATCCCGCCCTTGATGTAATTGACATACAGACACATGCTACACCAGAAGAAATAAAGAAATGGACTGAATTAGGAGGGATCCAAACGGATCAAGGATGGATGACGAAGGGAAAATCTATATGGTTTCTTCCCGATTCCATGGTTCAAGTCATCATTAACACAATACATAGTCCAGCACACCTAGGAGAAAAAGCTATGCTAGACAGCATTCAACACATTTGGTTCAACAAACACTTGCGAGCAGCAGCCAAACAGAAAGTACGTACCTGTATGATATGTTGTCAGTTTAATCCAGGTAAAAGCATTCCCGTAGAGCAGGGTGGATTTCAACCTCCCGAGCACGCTTTTGAAGTCCTCCAGGTGGATTATATCCAGATGGAACGATGTCGAGGATTCAAATATGTTCTCGTAGTTGTTTGTGCTCTTTCCCGTTGGACAGAAGCCTACCCGGTTTCAGATTACACTGCCCCGACTACTGCCAAACAGTTAGTTCGAGAATTCTTCCCACGGTACGGTTTACCACGTGTTGTATACTCAGATAACGGCCAGCCATTCTCATCCGAACTGATGAAACACGTTTCACTCTTATTAGGTTATCAATGGAAATTTCACTGTGTCCGACATCCCGAGGCAGCAGGTCTTGTGGAACGTCATAATCAAACTCTGAAAATTAGATTGTCCAAAATATGTAGAGAAAAAGGTGTCGATTGGATAGTAGCCTTACCAGTTGCGCTCTTTTACATGAGAATGGTAGCACATTCCCGAACAGGGCTATCCCCTTATGAGGTGATCTTCGGTAGACCACCAAATATGTGGGGGACGCCTATACCTCGTAAAATCACTGATGTTGACTGTAATATGCTGACAGATTACCTGGCTTCCTTGATGTCTGCACTACAATCTTGTCGTTCACAGGTAGCTGCAGCTTTTCCCGATAACACTGAGGTGAAGCCCCATGACGTGGTTCCAGGTGATCTGGTTCTTGTGAGGAATTTTGACCGGAAGACCCAGCTGGAGCCCAGGTGGAAGTCGCCCAAACTCGTATTGCTGACTACAAGGACAGCCGTGAAGATTGAGGGACGTAAAGGGTGGTTGCACTCGAGCCATATCAAGAAATTTTATGGACTACCGTCCGATGTGAACACTCAGCCCTGTATTCCCTCACAGACAGACTCAAAGCTCCCCTTGGTTGAAAGGTCGGGGAACGAACTCTATAAACTGAAACTCAGGTCTAGCAAGTCAGACAATTTGATTGTTTAAGTCCTCTCCAAGGTGAATCGGTTGAATTTGTCTCTGACATGTATCCTCTGGACCGAAATAGAGAGAAAAATAGAAAGATACAGCTTAAAAAACATGCGTACTGTAAATCGCTTCGTAGTCACTGCATAATGACATTATTAATTTTGTTTTTTCTAAGTCTTCTGATCATCATTTCTAGTATATTGCTACATATGTATTACCCTATTTCTAAGCGTGCTTACAATGCTACTGCTGAACATTCTTTTAGCGAACTACCTCCGCATGAGTTGTCTTATAGATTTGCGCTGCGCAACAACACTTTTATTAGTATGCTACATCATTCCCATCAGACCAGCAAGGCTACCAATTGTTGGATATGTGGCCGACTCCCTCCCTATCAGAACTATAAGGGAGTTTTGCCTCTCTTTCCGTATCCGTTCACACACAATGGCTCCTGTGGAGCATGGTTTAGTTTGATTAATTCCCTAGATTCAAATTCCGTAGTTTATCAAGACAACTGGGTATGGGGAAACCTAAACCTAGTTTTGCTTAAAGTCTGCTACCCTAACAAGGAGGGACTTCCCAAAAGAACAGGAACTGATCTAGAAAATGAAGTATATGGATTAGGTAACTTTACGCTTAACCTCATGATTCTGAATGTTGAATCCGAAGCTACACCAATCTTGCCCGCTATGTCAGTATTTCCAGTTAAAGGTGAATTATGTGTAAGAAAGAATGGTTCCATACACCTGGGCCATAGTAAATGTACCACTGTGATAAAATTCAGTGATCAAGGCAAGTCTACATTCAGAGCTTCTCGTCATTCCTACTTCATATGTGGCCAGACTGCATATATACGTTTACCTCTAGATTGGGATGGTACCTGTTACATAGCATTCCTTCGGACACCTGTTTTCCTAGCCCCTCCTGACTATCACAGGAATACCCATTTAGTACACAATAGACAGCAGAGAGATCTCCCGATTGTCGATTACACTGAAACGGCATGGGAGCAATACACAGATTTCAATAAAGGTTTCTTTCCCTATATAGGTACAGTCACTAATAGTAAACTGATACGCAGATTAACTAGAACCCTTGAAGCAGTAGTGAATTAGACTACTTCCGCCCTAGGCAATTTAACAGAGGAGCAGTCTGCAATGCGGATTGTTGTTCTTCAAAATCGTCTTGTCCTTGACGTCATTCTGGCCGATAGGGGCGGAGCTTGTAGGGTCATCGGATCAAGTTGCTGTGTTTTCATACCAGAAAACTCGCCGTCAGTATATAAAGCCATAACTCGCCTTCATAAGATTATAAGCCAGATACACCAGAGTCCAGGTACCTGGACTTGGTCCGGTTGGTTCTGGAGCGTGTTGTCAGCCTGGGGATGGAGGATTCTATCCTTCCTAGGTATTGGCTTTCTCATACTATTCAGTTGCTGCTTATGTCTACAATGTGGGCCAGCGATTTGTGGTCTGTGTGCCACATCGTGTATCCCGCCTTCAAGTTTTCGCTCAAGATCCCGGAAGAAAAAAGAAGAACAAATGATGCTATATGAACAGATTGATGGATTGATGAAGATCGATATCTCCTGAGGGTCCGTAGGGGACAAGGAGGGAATGAGGAAATATGAATTTTATGATCAGTTATGTCCCCTATCTTAGACCCCAACGGCTCCATGTACATACCACAAGTACATGTATGTTCCCTCCAGTTCTAGTTATGAAGACGCAAATACATGTGCGTCCACCGTCAACATGTCCTCTTTCAGATCCGCCATGAATGAGTCGGATATTCTGTTCCTAAGTATGAAAGGCCACCGACTTTATGTGGTTCACTTTCCACGTTTTACAATTTAGGCGAGTAGGCCCTGAATTCTGCCATCAAGCCTTTTCCTGCTTTCTGCCTCTGAAAGCTCCAGTCCGAGCCCGCATCTGTATCCATGAACTTTGTCCTACTCCCTGCGCGGCTAACAATGCCTGATCCGGCCCGTTGCCTGCCAAAAAACTGTATTTCACCTTCAAGATTATCTGCTCCGCTCCTCATCCGATGCATTCCTGTCTAGTAGTTTTAGGTAAACATTCTTCCAGCTACCGAGCAAAGGGCCAGGCCTCACTGTCCTCTCGCAAGTAATTCATAGCCCCTGTTACTATGGAAGATTCCTGCCTCCTCGCATCTCATGTAGACACTTAGACGCTTGTACACGCACTAACAGTCAGTATAGAATAGATTCCGTCCGAGAGACCTTTCCTTTTGGATAATACAGTTCTTTAAACATAAGATATTAGATATGATTTGGGATTAGGTTGACATGACCCCTCAGACTTCTGTCTCCACATGTAGAGCTAAATGTCAAGTCCCCTTCATCCTCTAGTTGCACGTCAATCACATGTCATGCGGCTGCGCACGCATCTCTGCCAAGTATTTCTGCTGACATTGCAGGATTCTTTTTATGGATCCACCCACCTATGACATCATGTTTAGTGACGTTTTTAGTTTACGCCTATGTTTACGCCTATTTTCATTACGTATGTGTAGTATTATCTGTATTATCAGCTGTTACGCCTCCTGCATCTGTCTTAATGTAATGCTTTTTATATAAATATCTTTACTTGTCAATAATGTATTGCCTTCCCTTCCTGAACCCTCGCGGTGATGGAATTTGATGCCTATGGTTCGAACCATAATTCCTTTATAGAGGAATAAAGCCTTTCAGAACCTCTAATACCACGGATTCTGCCTCTTATTTATACTGAGTTATTCTTACTAGACTTTACCGCATAAAAAATAGTACCGGTAATAAAATATTTACCACAGTATGTTGACCAACTTAATTTTCAAGTATCACATAATAAAGAGGTTATTTTTTAAACCAAAATGGTTATGAAATACAGTACATTATTTTGCATGTATATATAACTCATTTCCTAATAAACAAGTATAAAATACCACAATTAGATTAAATCCATAAAGCCCATATTTTGACAAGGTTCCTATGCAACAGATAGTGAAAAAAATTAAATTAAAAAGTGAAAAATGTGTCAAAGACAGAAATCTTATCTTATGAAGTGTAGACCCAAAATAAGGAAGAAAAGGGTAGGGAACCCATATCAGAATAGCCATCCCTGGATACCGGGAATCCCTTCCTTCCTTCCTATATTAAAAAAGAGGAAATTATTAAAATTCACCCAAATTTCTATTATACATCACATGTTCATCATAATAGAATATTATTAACAATTACTTCAATTATGGATGATATCGAATACAGAGAGGACTGTTATTTACAACACAGATATGTTTTCAATCTTCATATAGATGGGTGTTCAATTCTTCGTCCAAATTATGAACTCCTGGGTATTTAGTTTCGAGCTCTAATATCCATTTAGATTCCTGTTTGTGCAATTTTAGTACTCTAATTTCCTCCTCTAGAATTATTATATACTTGTTCTATAATAAAATAGCTGAGTAAAGAGCTGTTAGAACGATGGAATTCTTGGAAATGTTGCGCTATAGGGTAATGGATATCGTTTTTATTTATGGCACGTAGATGTTCTTGTATCCTTTTTTTGCCATAAATGTAGTACTGCCTACATATCTGAGCTTACATGGGCATTGTAGGTCGTATATTCTAAATGGAGTACTACATGTAAGGAATTGTCTGATACATCTAGGTCTATCACTTCCGGGCATAGGGAACTCTTGTACCATATGACTATTATGGCATGCCCTGCAGTGTCCACAAGGAAAGAAACCTTTGAGATTATGTTCTCCTTTAGATGGTGTTTGTGTGATATCATTACGTACAAGTATATCTCTAATGCTTCGACTTTTTCTGTATGTAATGCTAGGTCTTTTTTTTCATACTTTGTCAAATGATAGGGTCACTGGTCAAAATATTCCATTTGTCAGCAATTATTTTTTGTACCTGTTGGGAGCTATCATTGAAGGTCAAGATGACTCTAGTCTCCTGACATGTAGAATTTTGCCCATCTACAACATTTTCTTCTCTTATCCCCAATGTGGATGTCCTATCAACATTACTGATTTTTTTTAAATGCTTTGTTAAGGGCCCACATTATATACCCTCTGTTTAGAAATCTTTCAATCATAATATTTTGTTCAATAATGAACGCAGAATCAGTACTGCAATTTATTCTCGCTCTCAGCAGTTCACCATATGGAATACTCCATTTTAGGTTATCTGGGTGACTGCTGAGAGCATGAAGAAGAGTGTTACCTGCAGTTATTTTCCGAAAAAGACTCGTATGTAGAATACCACATTGTGCTGTAATCATGAGATCTATAAATTCTATCTGATGATGGTTCATATTTAATGTCAAGTGTATGTTATAGTTGTTTCTATTGAGTCTCTCAACAAATCTAGTAGCAGTTTCTTCAGTGCCTGAACAAACTATGAAAAGGTCATCAATATACCTTAGCCAGACCTTACCTTTTGAAATTTCTGAAATGAAATCAACATCAAACCGAATTTCCTCCTCCCATTTTCCTAGAAATAAATTGGCAAAACTTGGGGCAAAACATGTACCCATCGCGGTACTATGTGTCTGTCTAAAAATGGTACCATTGAACATAAAAATGTTTCTTTCTAAACATTGTCTCATCATTTGTATAATCATTTTTGTATGTTCTAGATATCTTAAAGGTCTATTTTTTAAGAAATGAAAACTCGCTTCTATACCTTGAGAGTGATCAATTATAGTATACAACGAGTTGACATCGAGAGTTAGCATAAGATCGGTGTCTGCCCAAGTTATATCTTTAAGCTTGCAAAGAAAATCTTTTGTGTCCTTGACATGAGACGGTAAAACAGAAACATACTCTCTTAAAAAATGGTCAACATATTTAGATACATTTTCTAAAGTGCTGCCAATAGAAGGAACTATAGGTCTCCCTGGTGGATTAATAGGATCTTTATGCACTTTAGGCAACAGATACATTATGGGCAACTTGGGATAGTCCCATTTGAGAAAACAGTATTCCTCCCATGTTAAAAGACCATCTTGCTCCCATTTTTTTTAGATCTTCCCATGTCTCAAATACACTTTGATTATACATATCAGCATTGATCTTAGCATAAAATTCTGAGTCATTAAGTTGTTGCAATGCTTCATTAATATATGCTTCTCTTTTCCAGAGTACAATGTTTCCTCCTTTATCCGCAGGACGGATAACGATATTGGTGTCATCAGCTAAAGATCGAATTATTTCTTTTTCTTTTGCTGTTAGATTAGATTTAGATGGTACATATCTTAATTTTTGATGTTTAAGATTTTGTAACGATTTGATCACTACTTCATGAAAACTGTCAATATTGTCATGGGGCAAATTAGGATAGAAAATTGACTTATTTTTAAATTTTGTATGTGCAGCTTGAGCCGTAGTAATATTGAATTCATATGTATTGTCTTGAGAATCTACAAGAGACAAATCATTCCTTGCTAGATCATGCATGAGTCGAAGGGTTTCAGCATCTTCTACTATCAAATTGTTGGATATACTGTCAAGCGGATCAGTGATAATATCTTTTCTGGTGTTCAATCCTTTAAGCATGTGCCATTTCTTTAATTTGATCTTTCTTACAAATTTATAGAGGTCTATACGAGTTTCTGAATAGTTGAAGATCTGAGTGGGACAAAAGGACAAACCTAAACATAATGTTTTCTTTTCAAGGAAGGAAAGTGGTCGTTCAGTAAGATTAATGATAGTTTTATTTACCATCTCCAGATCCAATATTGTTTGTTTCTGGAGTCTGCCAATCTGTTTCCCACGGACTCCTTGACTTTGTCGTTTTTGTTCCTGTTGTTTCCTTTGTTTCCTCCTCTGTTTGCTCCTCCCCTGCCTCTTCCTCTTGCTCTGCCTCTCTGTGCTCTTCCTCGTCCCTGGACTGGAGGTGTCGGTGTTGCTCTCGGGTTTGTCGGCCTGCTCAGAGGACCCGGAACTCGTCTAAAAATGGTGGCGGTCTTTCAGAGGTTGAGCTGGCAGTAGTTGTAGATATATCGCTGTCAGATTCACTTGTTTCAATAATTGTAGATTCTACTCTTGTACGTGCTGCATTATCTTCTTAATTGAATTTAGATTGTTCCTCATACTGATAGTCATATTTATGACTATATTTCAAAAATGCGTCCTGTTTCGTAGTCCACACAGTCTCTGTGAAGTTTGCGCTGTTTATGGTTTTTAATATCTTCTTCATGTTGTTTCAATTTTGGTTTTAAATCGTCCTTGAATTTTCTAACAATGTCTTGTTCATTACAGTTCTTTAATTCATCTTCAAGTACTGTTAATTCTGCTAGCAACGTTGCTCTATCTTACCAAGCGTATTTGATGAGAATATTGAGCATATTTCTTGAGCTATTTGCAAAATTTTCTGCCCAATCATCCAGCATATGTGGGTTTGGCGATTCATAGGAAGGCAATGTATATATATATACGCAAACCTCGTGGGACCATATTTTTATCTACGTAGTCCTGTAAAGAGACTGCTTCCCACCATTTAGCAATTTCTGATTTTTTTAGTTTCTCAAATCTTTTTAGTTTTGAATTTAGGGAAGAATCCTGTTGTTGTAGTCATTTTCTTGGGCTTGTAATTTTCCCTGGTGCTCTTTCCAGTAACGTTTGGGCATCTGCCCGCCTCTCTGTTTCTTCATCCATATTAATTAAACGAATAAACGGGTCGATAAGATTATTCATATAAATATCTACCTCTATTGGTATATAGGCTGTTCTCCCCCTCGTAAAATATGAGGTTACTGTTGCCGCTTGTATTATATTGGGTTTTTGCAAAGCCTCCTAGTAACATGTTTAGCGGGAGTCTCTTGCGATCCGCCTAAGACGAGCGCCAACCAGGTCTGTAGGAATCCCCCTCGCGAGTGCAGACAGGAAGAATGAGACGCGTCTCGTGAGAAACACACCCAGCCCTCTGCCCCGCATACGCTACCCGGGAGAACACCTACCTCTAGGACGCACTCAGTCTGACGGCGGAGCTTCACATATGTCCATAATTCAGTTCCCTTCAATGGGATGGTGGCCGGCCACTGGATACTTGTTTTGAATTCCACACGAAAGTTTGCTTCATCCGGATACCATAGCCCATAGACAGTTGGTGCGTTATGCAGGCGAAGCAAACCGGCCGTAGTATTCACTCCAAACTGAAAAACAGATAAACGCACTCTCAGGAGATACAGCCAAGTGTAGTTTATTCGGTAACGCGTTTCAACAGCGTAGCTGTCTTGCTCACACAATGTACAATGAAGTTCTGAAACCTTTAGTAGTCACAAAATTGACATAGAAAAGAGACTAATGTCAATAATATGATAGCCAAATGCTGTCAAATACGGCAGCCATATTGGAACTATAAAAAAGGACTTCATACATAATTCATGTAATAATCAATACAAGAGTAGAATCTACAATTATTGAAACAAGTGAATCTGACAGAGATATATCTACAACTACTGCAAGCTCAACCTCTGAAAGACCGCCACCATCTAAAATGGCAACTTTTTTAGATGAGTTCCGGGTCCTCAGAAGAGGCCGACAAACACCGAGAGCAATACCGGCACCTCCATTCCAGGGACGAGGAAGAGCACAGAGAGGCAGAGGAAGAGGAAGAGGCAGGGGAGGAGCAAACAGAGGAGGAAACGAAGGAAACAACAGGAACAAAAACGACAATGTCAAGGAGTCCGTGGGAAACAGATTGGCAGACTCCAGAAACAAACAATAATGGATCTGGAGATGGTAGATAAAACTATCATTAATCTTACTGAACGGCCACTTTACTTCCTTGAAAAGAAAACATTATGTTTAGGTTTGTCCATTTGTCCCACTCAGATCTTCAACTATTCAGAAACTCGTATAGACCTCTATAAATTTGTAAGAAAGATCAAATTAAAGAAATGGCACATGCTTAAAGGATTGAACACCAGAAAAGATAATATCACTGATCCGCTTGACAGTATATCCAACAATTTGATAGTAGAAGATGCTGAAACCCTTCGACTCATGCATGATCTAGCAAGGAATGATTTGTCTCTTGTAGATTCTCAAGACAATACATATGAATTCGATGTTACTACGGATCAAGCTGCACATACGGAATTTAAAACTAAGTCAATTTTCTACCCTAATTTGCCCCATGACAATATTGACAGTTTTCATGAAGTAGTGATCAAATCGTTACAAAATCTTAAACATCAAAAATTAAGATATGTACCATCTTAATCTAATTTAACAGCAAAAGAAAAAGAAATAATTAGATCTTTAGCTGATGACACCGATATTGTTATCCGTCCTGCGGATAAAGGAGGAATCATTGTACTCTGGAAAATAGAAGCATATATTAATGAAGCATTGCGACAACTTAATGACTCCGAATTTTATGCTAACATCAATGCTGATATGTATAATCAAAGTGCATTTGATACATGGGAATATCTAAAAAAATGGGAGCAAGATGGTCTTTTAACATGGGAGAAATACTGTTTTCTCAAACGGGACTATCCCAAGCTGCCCATAATGTATCTGTTGCCTAAAGAGCATAAATATCCTATTAATCCACCAGGGAGACCTATAGTTTCTTCTATTGGCAGCACTTTAGAAAATGTATCTAAATATGTTGACCATTTTTTAAGAGAGTATGTTTCTGTTTTACCATCTCATGTCAAGGATACAAAAGATTTTCTTTGCAAGCTTAAAGATATAACTTGGACAGACACCGATCTTATGCTAACTCTCGATGTCAACTCGTTGTATACTATAATTGATCACTCTCAAGGTATAGAAGCGAGTTTTCATTTCTTAAAAAATAGACCTTTAAGATATCTAGAACATACAAAAATGATTATACAAATGATGAGACAATGTTTAGAAAGAAACATTTTCATGTTCAATGGTACAATTTTTAGACAGACACGCGGTACCGCGATGGGAACATGTTTTGCCCCAAGATTTACCAATTTATTTCTAGGAAAATGGGAGGAGGAAATTCAGTCTGATGTTAATTTCATTTCAGAATTTTCAAAAGTTAAGGTCTGGCTAAGGTATATTGATGACCTGAGGAACTGAAGAAACTGCTACTAGATTTGTAGAGAGACTCAATAGAAACAACTATAACATAACTTGACATTAAATATGAACCGTCATCAGACAGAATTTCTAGATCTCATGATTACAGCACAATGTGGTATTCTACATACGAGTCTTTTTCGGAAAATAACTGCAGGTAACACTCTTCTTCACGCTCTCAGCAGTCACCCAGATAACCTGAAATGGAGTATTCCATATGGTGAACTGCTGAGAGTGAGAAGAAATTGCAGTACTGATTCTGCGTTCATTATTGAACAAAATATTATGATCGAAAGATGTCTAAACAGAGGTTATCCAATGTGGGTGCTTAACAAAGCATTAAATAAAATCAGTAATGTTGATAGGACATCCACATTGGGGATAAGATAAGAAAATGTAGTAGATGGTCAAAATACTACATGTCAGGAGACTAGAGTCATCATGACCTTCAATGATAGCTCCTAACAGCTACAAAAAATTCTAGCTGACAAATGGGACATTTTGACCAGTGACCCTATCATTGGAAAAAGTATGAAAGTCGAAGCCTTAGAGATATACTTGTACGTAATGATATCACACAAACACCATCTAAAGGAGTACATCATCTCAAAGGTTTCTTTCCTTGTGGACACTGCAGGGCATGCCATAATAGTCATATGGTACAAGAGTTCACTATGCCCGGAAGTGATAGACCTAGACGTATCAATCAATTTCTTACATGTAGTACTCAATTTAGTATATATGTCCTAGAATGCTCATGTAAGCTCAGATATGTAGGCAGTACTACATGTATGGCAAAATAAAGGATACAAGAGCATCTACGTTCCATAAATAAAAAAGATGTCCATTACCCTATAGCGCGACATTTCCAAGAATTCCATCTTTCTAACAGCTCTTTACTCAGCTATTTTATTATAGAACAAGTATATAATAATTCTAGAGGAGGAAATAGAGTACTAAAATTGCGCAAACAGGAATCGAAATGGATATTAGAGCTCGAAACTAAATACCCAGGAGGTCATAATTTGGACGAGGAATTGAGCACCCATCTATATGAAGATTGAAAACATATCTGTGTTGTAAATAACAGTCCTCTCTGTATTCGATATCATCCATAATTGAAGTAATTGTTAATAATATTCTATTATGATGAACATGTGTTGTATAATAGAAATTTGGGTGAATTTTAATAATTTTTGATTTAAGATTTCTGTCTTTGACACGTTTTTCACTTTTTATTTTAATTTTTTCCACTATCTGTTGCATAGGAACCTTGTCAAAATATGAGCTTTATGGATTTAATCTAATTGTGGTCTTTTATACTTGTTTATTAGGAAATGAGTTATATATACATGCAAAATAATTTACTGTATTTCATAACCATTTTGGTTTAAAAAATAACCTCTTTATTATGTGATACTTGAAAATTAAGTTGGTCAACATACAATGGTATCGTTATTCATGATGACCATTTCACGAAGGTCTTATTTTTAGTATTACCACTATTAGGTATATACACCTGTATATGAACTTGTGTTGATATGTTGTCAATTTTTGCTTTAGTTTACATTTCCACTATTTGGTACATATACTAGCAATATGACGTTATCAATCCATAAACGTAAACGTTTCTTGTGGATATACTCTGTTATCGATACCATGCCAATTTTGGATATACAGAATTGTATTCCATTAGTTTATGTCACTTGACGAGAGAATATATATTTTTCATTACTTGATCTTTGAATGTTTTGAGTTTCAAGATACAAAGAGAGGTTTATAGTTGCCATTAATTCGCAATGTATAAGCATTGATTATTACATGAATTATGTATGAAGTTCTTTTTTATAGTTCCAATATGGCCGCCATATTTGGCAGCATTTGGCTATCATATTATTGACATTAGTCTCTTTTCTATGTCAATGTTTTGACTACTAAAGGTTTCAGAACTTTATTGTACATTGTGTGAGCAAGACAGCTACGCTGTCGAAACGCGTTACCGAATAAACTACACTTGGCTGTATCTCCTGAGAGTGCGTTTATCTGTTTTACAGTTTGGAGTGAATAAATATATATATTACCTACTGGCGGTCGCCAGTAGGTAGTTATAGTTAGGACCACGTTTCCATAGGAAATCCGCAACATTCTATTTTGAATAACTGTTGCGCCGGTCGACGAATCCTTGCGAATTTTTCAAAATAGGTGGGGCGCTACGCTCCGCTCCTACCCTGAAAGTCTCGGGGGGATTCGTCAAGCGGGGGCTGAGATAAAAGGGGGGTCCCAAAACGCGTTTTTCCCATGCATTTTTCCATAGGACCTTTAGACACAGCTACAGCCCGAACGGCTGAACAGAATTACTAGAAATTTGGCAGAGAGGTAGTCCTCAGGTCAAGGAAGTGCCTTTTGTAGGTTTGGTGTAAATCTGTTCAGTAGATTCTGAGAAAATAGCCTTTAAATCAATATATATATCTGAGCCAGCTTACGGTGCGCTTACGGTACGCTTACCGTACGCGTACGGTGGCGTGCGCGAGCGCGATTCTGATTGGCTCTTAGATCTTAATAAACATTCGAATCGGACGAAACCAGGAAGCGGCGGCCGCCATTTTCTCTCTCGCACTGAGAGTGATTTTTAAAATTTAAAGCCCAAAAACATGTAAAGGGGCTGTTTAGACAGCTCCCACACACATAGGCATGTTGAGGGAGTCCCCAAAGACCAAGGCCAAAAACGGAATTTTTATTTTTTCGGTAATTTCGGCGATTACGCGTACCGTACGCGTACGGTAAAAAATTAATAATAAAAAAAAATCATCCACACTCTCTCCACCCCATGTGCAATTGGTGGCCGAAGGCCACCAATTGCGCATGGCTTATCACACGTGAGATAAAGTAAAATATTTAAAAAAATAAAATAAAAAAAAAAATTATCCACACTCTCTCCACCCCGTGTGCAAATGGTGCCCGAAGGGCACCATTTGTGCATGGCTTATAAAATATACGAAAAATTTAAATATTACCTTTCAAAACGAAGTGCATCATATGTCCTCCATGTGCGCACGGTGCGCGAAGCGCATCGTGCGTACATGGCCCATCCAGCGTAACGTGGGCACGCGGTGCGTGTAGCGCACCGCGTGCCCACCGTGCGTGCATGGCACTAACTGCGTAAAGTGGGCGCGCGGTGCGCGAAGCGCACCGCGTGCTCACTGTGCGCGCACCGTGCGCGAAGCGCACCGTGCGCGAAGCGCACCGTGCGCGCACAGAACGAACTGCGTTAAGTGGGCACGCACGCCACAAATGGCGTAAAGTAACTTAGCATTTAAAAAAACGTACAAATTCACTGAAAAAACCATAGGTTTCACACACGTTATAGTTAGGAATTAGCATTTAAAAAACCTTGCAAATTCACTGAAAAAACCATAGGTTTCACACATGTTATAGTTAGCGGAAATTTTACTGATAAAAAACCAATGAAATTCCCCCGTTATAGTTACTGCAGGCAACTATAACTCACGCGACCGCAATCTTCTGCTGATGACATATGTGTCTTTATGAAAAAAAAATATTTGTAATATATGTATAGCTAAAAATGTATGGAAGAAGACATGGGCTAATAAGTGTCTAAATACAGTATTAGCATCAGCAGAGGATTGCGGTCGCGTGAGTTATAGTTGCCTGCAGTAACTATAACGGGGAATTTCATTGGTTTTTTATCAGTAAAATTTCCGCTAACTATAACATGTGTGAAACCTATGGTTTTTTCAGTGAATATATATATATATATATATATATATATATATATATATATATATATATATATTGAAATTTGGCAGAGAGGTAGTCCTCAGGTCAGGGATGTGCCTTTTGAATATCTGGAGTCAATCTGTTCAGTAGTTCCAGAGAAAATTTCAGTTAAAAGTACATATATATCTATAAGCGCGCACCATGCGCGCACGGTGCGCGCACGGTGCGCGCACGGTGACGAGCGCGAGCGCAATTCTGATTGGTTGTTAGATGTCAGTAAACATTCGAATCCGTCGAAATCAGGAAGTGTCGGCCGCCATTTTGTCTCTCGCAGTCTAAGGCAGTGAAAAACAAAGGTGGAGAACGTGAAAAGGGGGCAGGGTGGACAGTTCCTGACCCCCTAGCCTTTGTCAGGGGGTCACTGAAGGACCCCCAAGGGTGAAAAAAACATGTATTTTTTTGACGAAAAAGCGCGGGTTGCGCGCACCGTGCGCGCACGGCACGCACAACGCATCGTGGGCGCTCAGTGCGCGAAGCGCACCTAGTGCCCACAGCGCGCGCATGGTGGTTATAGTTAGCTGAACTAACTATAACGGGGGAATTTCATTGGTTTTTTACGAGTGAAATGTCCAGCTAACTATAACATGTGTGAATCCTATGGTTTTTTCAGTGAATTTGCAAGGTTTTTTAAATGCTAATTCCTAACTATAACGTGTGTGAAACTTATGGTTTTTTCAGTGAATTTGCAAGGTTTTTTAAATGCTAATTCCTAACTATAACGTGTGTGAAACCTATGGTTTTTTTAGTGAATTTGCAAGGTTTTTTAAATGCTAATTCCTAACTATAACGTGTGTGAAACCTATGGTTTTTTAAGTGAATTTGCACGTTTTTTTAAATGCTAATTTATGAATGTATTATTGAATTTTTTAAATATTTATTTTACAATAAGCTACCTATATATATAGTTATAGATTAACTTTATCCTGTAATATGGAATGGCTCAGTTTTTTTTATTTTTATTTTGTATAGAGTTGAACAGCATAGTTAATATCTTCTATAAACTTACAAACACTATGAATTATTTATTTATTTTTCTTTTAAGTGTTTTTGACCGTGCGCGCACGGTGCGCGCACAGTGCACGCATGCGTACGTGCTCTGAGTGCGCATGCGTACGTGCTCCACGTGTGCATGCGTACGTCGTGCGTGCTCCGTACGTGCGTGCTCCTTACGTGCATGCGCACGTGCTCCGTACGCGCATGTGCGTGTGCTCCGTACGCGCATGCGCGCGTGCTCCGTGCGCGTACGCGCATGCGTGTGTGCTCCGTGCACGCACCGTGCACGCACAGTGCGTGCACGGCACGTCATGTGATTTAGAAACAACACTTTTCATTGGTTTATAGTAGTTTCTGGTCATGTGATTAAGAAACAACAGTTTTCATTGGTTTATAGTAGTTTCAGTTCCAGAAACTTCCAACACCACACCCACTCCCCTCATTATTACTTCTGATTCCCTGGGAGAAGGAGCTGAGCAGCTTTTCCAGTACTCCAGTACTTGAGAATGGCAGAGCAGCAGTCATCTTCTGGGAGTGAGCAGGAGACCCTTGTGCCACAGAGACAGAGGAAACAGAAAAACTATTTTATATGGCAATTTTTCACTTTTCCAGAGGGGCAGAAGAAGGTGAATGCTCCAAAAGTCACCTGCACTATTTGTAATGGTGTCTTATCAAGAGGAGATCCTATAAAGAAATACTCTTTTAGTATCTTCACTATGATCAGGCACGTTAGAGATGTGCATCCTGTGGCTTATGCTCGAGCTGCTAGAGAAAACCCTCCAGCAGCTCAGCCGAGCACATCCGCAGCAGCTCAGCCGAGCACATCATCGGCAGCTCAGCCGAGCACTTCATCTGCGGCGGCAGCTTCACCTGCTTCTGTTCCTCTGGATATACACCCTCTGTTTAAGAGTGTGCATATATGGTGCAATGCGTGCAATGCTCTTCTCTCTTATGGGGACACCAGCATTCCCCTAATAGAGAGCAAGATACAGCAGCACACGTGCAGCACCCTATAATTATTGTCATTTTTCTGTTCCTCTGTTCTTCAATTAACACAACAGCTCTTTTTAGAGCCACCTAACATCTAAACACTTAAATTTGATTTTTAATTCTATTTTTTTTATGATTTTTTTTCCGCCGTGCGCGCACGGTGCGCGCACCCCGCTATTTTTTTTAAAAAAAAGAAAATGTTTTTTTCACCCTTCATGGTCCTTCACGGACCCCCTGACAAAAGCTAGGGGGTCAGGAACTCTGTACCCTGCCCCCTTTTCACGTTCTCCACCTTTCTTTTTCACTGTCACACACAAAATGGCGGCCGACACTTCCTGATTTCGACCGATTCGAATGTTGACTGACATGTAACCACCAATCAAAATTACGCTTGCGCACGGCACCGTGCGCGCACGGTGCGCGCACGGTGCGCGCACGGTGCGCGCATATAGATATTTATGTGCTTTTAAATGCAATTTTCTCAGGAACTACTGAACAGATTGACACGATATATGCAAAAGGCACATGCCTGACCTGACGACTACCTCTTTGCCAAATTTCAAGTAATTCTGTTCAGTCGTTCGGGCTGTACCTTCGACTAAAGGTCCTATGGGAAAATGCATGGGGAAAACGCGTTTTGGGACCCCCCTTTTTTCTCTGCCCCCGCTTGACGAATCACCCCGAGACTTCCAGGGTAGGAGCTGAGCGGAGTGCCCCATTAGTTTTGAAAATTTAACGAGGATCCGTCAACCGGCGCCAAAGTTATTCAAAATAGAATTTTCAGATTTCCTATGGAAACACGGTCCTAACTATAACTATCAACTGGCGACCGCCAGTAGATAATATATATAAGTATCCGATCAGGAAATCTCAGATTCAGGCCAAACTCATGACTTATTAGGCAAATGTTGACATGCATAAAAGTGCAATATGGTGCATATTGTGATTCACCTATCAATCTTTGAAGTAAGTATCATATATGACTCATTGTATGTAATGATTAGTGTGATTTTATACAATGTTTTGAGTACAGTGAAATCTATCAAATTGAGTGAAACCATATCACAAAGCTACAACAAAGTTCAAATAACTTTAGATGTGTAAGAGTCAAATGTGAAGAAGCTTTTTCTCTATACTAAAGTGTACATTTTAGAAATGTTTCAAGGGCTATGCATTCACTTATGTTGTAGAAGCCATTTATCAATCCCCATAAATACTACTTTCATACCGTCTTCAACAGCATAGCTATGTTGATAGTATGTGATACATTGCTAAGCTACTTCAGTACAGAATTCATGTACAATGTTTGACACTTGACATATACTTTAGTGACTTAAAGTGAGTGTTACCAATGTGAAATGTCCAAAAAACGGGAACCTGTTTTCAGTTTTTGCTAATATGGGTACAATATTGAAGTATATGTTTAAAGAAATTGATTCCTATTTTACTTATTGATAATGATAAGTATGGAGATTTTAGGGCCTACTGAACACACAGTACAAAGGTGGTATTGTTGGTGTATATCCATTTGGTGACATCAGTTCACTATTCTGAACAGCAAAGGCCAACCATTCTAAGGTGAGATTCCGGAGAGACATATTATCGACAGGAGACAACACCATACATGATATAGGAGCTCTCATGGGGAATGACATAGCTGTGAGGAAGTGTCTTCTGAAAATGTTAAGGCGCAAACTTGACCTGAAGGTATCAGGTATCAGAGAGCTTTACATGAGCATCAGTTGCGTTACACAAGGACACATTAATTGCACAGGGATTACGTTATTTGCCCTGAGTTACAGGATGTTGATCGTCATAGCCGAGACTCCAACCCGGTTCTCAAGATTTGAGATCGACTGCCCTAGCCGCTAGACCACATCCTCTCCCCAATGCTAATGCAGAACCTAAGTTTGCGAGGCTTGAAGCAGGTGAAATCTGATAACTTCGTAACTGTTTTGTGGTCAAAGTTCAGAATCTGTTCTGTTTACAAAGATCAAATAATACTATTGTATATGTCATTTCAGCATCAACCGGGGCAGTCAAAGGAGAAGTTGCCAACATAGGTGTGGAAGCAGCTGGCCATGATCTTTCTGATTATGACACCACGGACAGCGAGGAAACTAGTGACCGGGAGGGTGAGGGGAGTGCAACGGAGGCACCAGCGATTTCACATCTTCTTTGGAGGCCTCCTCCAGCGAGATCTCCCTAGTGGTGGTGGACTCCACTGCTTCAGTTACACCTGCATCCTCGTCCGCCACCCAGAATACCATCTCCACCCTCCCTCTTGCTCCCACCCAGTTGGCCTACCCAGGGCTGCTAAAAGGCCCAGGATCTCCTTTGCTGCAGGCACCCACCCCCCTGTCCCTGTCACCCTGGCTGCGCTAGATGAGGAGTCTATTGAACTCTTCCGGGGCATCACTGTACACCGGACTGCCCCCGCTGAATGGCATCCAGGTACTTAGCTACCATATGCAACAAATGATAGCTTACCTAAAAGGCAATTACAGTGGTACGTCTGTCCTACACCGGTCATTTCAAGCTCTGGCCTCCTCATTTGCCACAGCCTCCCAGCCATCCCAACCTTTTGCCCTACCTCCTGCCCATCCCCATCCCAATTCCCTAATCCCATCCCTGTCCAGAGCACTCTCACACCTTTTCATGCACCCACTCAAACAGACACAAGCAGCACACACACACATACACACACACACACAGAAACACCACAAAAAAAACTCATGCACTCATCCAAACATACAGACAGCACACCAACTACTACACACACATTAACCATACCCGCAGAGAGCACACCCACAGATGGTACACCCACAACCACACACACACACATGCACCATACCCACAGACAGCAAACTGAAAAACAGAACATCTATCACCACACACATGCATCACACCATCAGACAGTACACAGACAGACAACACACCTACTACCACAAACACATGCACTACACCCACCATCAGCACACTAACAGACAGCACACCCACCACCGCGTACACATGACCACACCCACTACCAGCACACTGACAGACAACACATGCACCACCAGACGCAAATGCACCACACCCATTACCAGCACACCAACAGACAGTACACCCACCACCATACATAATGTACCACATCCAGCACACTGATAGACAGCAGACCCACTACCACAAATACATGCAGCACACCCACCACATGTACCATAACCACACCCAGCACCTCCACAGCACTCACATACACAGACAAAACTACTTTAGAATACACACCAAAAAAAACAGAAGCTCACAATCAAAAACATGGCACCTATAAAACAAGACACACCCAAACAAGCACAACATATACCAGACCCACAAGCACCTGCACCCTAAACAAACACAGGCACATCAGGCACTGCCACTCCCTCTACCTTCCAACCCCCACTCCCTCCCCAACAGACCACTAAGTTTACCATTGAGAATCTCAGTTTTAGCCTTGTCCTAACCCCTCCCACATCACAACCCACCCCTTCCACATCCCAGTCCACCCCTGGCAAATGGAAATACACAAATTCAAAATCCCAACCCACCCTACAAAACCCAGGAGCAACCCTCCCAAAACCACATCCCCCTCCCATACTCAAGGACACCCCTCTCAAACCCAAATCCTCCCCTCCCAAGAACTTTAAGGTGCCTGCTCTGCCCGCTAAATGCCCTTTTCTGAGGAGGTCCCCTTTGATAGTTGTGTAGGAGGCAAGCTGAGTGTCAAGGCACAACAGTACCAAGGATGTTTGGGACAAGGAATGGACTGCCATTTGGCTTACTTTTATTTGTAAGAGACTCTAATTGATATGAATAAATACATATTTTTAGTTTCACAAAATTTGTCCTGGCATTATTTTTCCTTAGCTATTATTTTACTCCTACCAATGTTTTTGAGATAAATGTGAAGTATTTATGTATGTATATACTGCTTAACATTGTATGTGATAGTAATTTGAATTAAGATGCAGACATTCATCATAGTAGTAGCCACTTGCACCAACTATTTAATGTTACAAATGTTTGGGAACGTTTTACTAAAGGTGTGTTCACCTTAAACATTCAATTGTGACTATTGATAGTGGATACAGTACAGGACTTGCACTAGACAAGGGGAAATGTTGAGTATCACTAATTTTTGACTGACATTCATTTTACTGTTAAATTCTGAAGTACAGGTTACACCTTGTCTAGCGTAATTTCGACATCATGTTACATTTCACTCATCCCTATGATGTGTGTTGTATGTTTTTAATGTTGAAATTTTTAACTTTTCTTTAGACAAAACTGTATGGTGATTTTTACATTTTTATTTGGATGTACTATTTTTTGTGTACATTTGAATTTTCTGAAAGCCAGCTTGCATCAAATTCATGCATACAATGCATTGATATGTGTGTGTTTCTTCAAATTTCTAAGACGTCAACATGACAGACATATGCATTGCACATTGATATGCTATTGTTTGTGTGGGCAATTTCTAAATGCATTAGTCCTATGCAAATGTTAATAAACAAGTCAATGGATAATAGGTTACAGTGCAGCTTACTGTTGATTGCTTCCCCGTCGGTGTTGGTTTTGTTCGTCATCAAGCATCAGCAGTGGCAGGACTTGCCAGTTCAAATCCATGGCAAAACAGGAGAAGAGTGAAAGTGAGATAAGGTGATGTTCAGCCTTGCATTCCTTGCCTTCTACCAACTCAGGTGTGTAGATTTGACTAACACAGTCACGTCAGTGTGAATGCACATCATGGTTAAGCCGGCAGTGAAACTGGCAGCCTACCCTCCGAAAGCTGTGTTTGCCTATCCCGAAATCAACATGGTTGAGATATTCTGTTGGTGGTGGAGGGACCACAGCAGTCTATTGTCTATGGACCCGCTAACATCTAAATCGGGAAAGTGGACCACCAAGTAGGCGGGCGGGAAGACGGCAGAAAAAGCTACAGCTGAACCGATTCTGCTAAGATCCAAATCAGGACCTAAGTTAAACATGTAATTTCATTTATTTTAAACTTAAATGTAAAAAACACATTTAGCATTATTTATATTTATGATTTTTTAACTTAAAATTGTGTAATTGTAAATATTTTAGCATGATTTATATGTATGATTTTTTAACTTAAAATTGTGTAATTGTATATATATATATATTCACTGAAAAAACCATAGGTTTCACACATGTCATAGTTAGCTGGACATTTCTCTCATACAAAACCAATGAAATTCCCCCGTTATAGTTAGTTCAGCTAACTATAACTCGCGCCCCCGCAATGCACTGCTGATGACATCACATATTACATCACTCATGACATGGTCAGTGACATCACTCATGACATCACTGATGACATCTCAAATGAACTAACTATAACGGGGGAATTTCATTGGTTTTGTATGAGAGAAATGTCCAGCTAACTATAACGTGTGAAACCTATGGTTTTTTCAGTGAATTTGCAAGGTTTTTTAAATGCTAATCCCTAACTATAACGTGTGTGAAACCTTTGGTTTTTTCAGTGAATTTGTACGGTTTTTTAAATGCTAATTTTTGAAATATTTATTTAAATATATTTTTTTTATAATAAAAATAAAATTCCTATGTATTCATTTATATATTTTCTGTATCCTTTTATTTGTTTTTGCTTTTTTTTTAAAATTTCAATTAGGATAAAGTTGAACAGTTTTTTAATTTTTGCAATACATTTTTCTCCACTTTTTTTTTTTATATAAATTCTTGGGGTGCGCGCTCTGAGCGCGCTCCTAGTACAATTTCGTAAGTTTTTTATGAATACCGTTGTACGTTATTTACGTACACATATGTACGTCATAGTGCGGCTGGGAGCGCGCACCCAGTACGTATGCGTCAGTACGTACGCATGCGTGCGTCCTACGCGCTCCACGCGGTTCACTTCCGCATACGCTTAAATTACGCGCAATAACGTTTGCCTATACGCGTGTTCAACGTATGCGCGCTTCGTGCGCGCATATGACGTATGCACAAGTGCTCCTACGCGTTCGCGCATGCGTAATCACCAGGTGCGCGCTCGGAGCTTGAGCAGTGCGCGCACCTCGGGTTATATGCTTAATAAAACAACACTTCTTATTGGTTATCATTACTTTCAGTTTCTGATTGTTTCAACACCACACCCAATCCCCTCATGGCAAGTCATGTGATCAAGAATCATCACTTTTGATTGGTTTGAAGTACTTTCAGTTCCAGATTCTTCCCATTATTAGTTCTGATTCCTTTGGAGAAGGAGCTATTCTGTTGTTGAGAGACAATGGCTGAACAGCAACCATCTTCAGACAGTGACCAGGACACTCTTGAGAGGCAGAGGAGCAGGAAGCAGAAAGACAGCTTTATATGGCAGTTTTTCACTTTTCCAGAGGGACAAAAAAAGGTAAATGCACCTAAAGTTACTTGTGTACTTTGTCAAAAAGTCTTGTCACGTGGGAATCCTAACAAGAAGTATTCTTTTAGCATTCACACTATGTTGAGGCATGTTGACAAAATGCATCCAGTGACTTTTCGTCGAGCTTCTGGAGCAAACCCTCCACCTGCTCAACCGACGACATCTGCAGCAGCTCAGCCGAGCACATCTTTGGCAGCTCAGCCAAGCACTTCTTCTGCAGTGGTGCCTTTGCCTTCTTCCACACCTCTTTTTGGACCACCTTGTTTTGCGAGGTTGTCCACACGCTGCACTGATTGCGGTAAACTTATTTCTGTGTGTGAGACCAGTCTTGATCTCATTCAGAGAAAATTTGATGCGCATGAGTGCAGTAGGCCATAGATGTTTTTTCTTTTTTTTCGTTTTTCTCTTCCTGTTTCCCTCCATTAACTCAAGGGCTCTTTTAAGAGCCACTTAAAAACTAAAGCCAAAAAATATTTGGGGGAGATTTTTTTTTGGGTGCGCGCACCCTGCGCGCACCCAAGGATGTTTTTTAAAATGTTTTTTTTTTTTTTTTTTTTAAATTTAATGTTCAAAAAGAGGTGAAGAAATGGAAGCATGAAAAGGGAGGATTGAGAAATACAAATATTTTTCACTTATTTTTTAAAAAAAATAAATTATTTTGAAAAAAAATGTTTAAAGTATTTTGCAAGGGAACAGAATTTTTTTTTTTTTTTTTCTTTCCATTTCTGCAAAAAAAGAAAAAAAGTATTAATATTCAATCATACATTACAAAAAGCATTACATGTTTTTACATATTTTGCAAAGCAATTATTTGCCCTTTTTTTTGCTGTTTTCCGAATTTTTTATTTTTCACTTAAAATAGTGAAAACAATTGTATTCATCATTTAACAGCGGGCAAAAAAAAACAATCTGAAAGATTGTTTAAAAAAAGCCCTAAAACTTTCCTCACTAAAAGATGAATAACATTTTTCTAGACAAACCGTCTTTAAACCTTGTCGCAAAAGCACACATGCCAAAATAATTTCTGTCAAAGGAGTCCACAATTGTTTTTATTACTTTTCCTTTAGGCCAAATAGTAATTTCAAAATCCTTTTTAAGTGATATCTTCAATTATAATCCTTTAAAATTACAAAAAATGCTTTGTTCAGATGCAGTTTTTAGTTTTCAAAATTTAGGTTTCAGAAAAATTAAATAAGAATTGGGTAAATCATAAGGCAAACGTTGCTTGAAAATCAATTGGGAATCATTACACAGTGTCCAGCCTTTTTCACATTTAAGATAAACTGTGTAATGTCCAGAAGTTACAGTAGGTCCTTCATGAAAAATTATTGCAACTGTAACAAAAGTTTTTCCAGAAATTGATAATTGTTGTCCTGTAAACTTCTTTATTAAAGTATCCAATTTTGAACCATCAGCTCTACAACGTTGCATCATTAAAATTACATACTGACCATATTTCTGTAAAAATAACGTGGAAAACATGTCAGATTTACATTCAGAACATTCCATGTTGTGATTGGCATCTTTAACTAATTTACTAAAAGTCACTGATTTACTTTGTGGTAATGGTAAAAATATTAACCTTTCTGAATCAACATTACTACTACATGTGTTCATACAGTTTTCACAGCAATGTTCCCATTTGTAAGAGACACCAAATAAGTTTTCTACTTCTACTCCTTCATCTTCAACTACACTCAAAATATATATTAAGAATTCCTGTGCATCTTGCTGGACATTTTCTGTGTAGAACCACAACATACATCTAAAAGATTTCTAACATCAGTAGCACTTTCTATTTCAGTTTTATCATTACTCAGCTTCTCATAAAGGAGACTCAGCAGAGAACACAATCTTTTTCCATGATTTACTATTATCTGTTCTAGCAACTTTTCAAGATAAAATACAACATTCAGCACTACATTTGCATAGCAGTTGACACCAGAGCTATTTTCAAAATGGCAACTAACAACCTCTTCAACACTGTCCTTTTTCTTTTTCCTTGCTATCACATGACTGTCCTTTTTTTTTTGTTCTGTTCATCCACATTACAGATATTTTCAAATCTCCTTTTCCGAGAAACAACATGTTTTTCAATCACAGGATACCGACCTAAGTGAGGAGCATAGGTTCTTCTTAATCTATTATACTCCTTTACACAGTTTGTATCAGCACTAACTTTTGAGTCATCAAAGTCTATCATAAATAAACCAGATAATGTTTTCACTCGTGACAAAGCAACATATGCCATACCTTCTTTGAACACAGTAGAACCAATGTTTACAAAAGCACTATCTACAGTCAATCCTTGAGACTTGTGAATAGTTACAGCATATGCTAGAGAAAACGGAAACTGCTTCCTACGTACATATAAGTCTTTCACAAGCATGAAACGAACTGAACAACGACAAATGTCTTTAACTTCTTCTATCTGATCAAATTTTATTTTTAAACATTCAATTCCTTCTTTTTTCTGATAATTAATAAAACCCACAACTCTTCCCATAGCTCCATTCACTAAACCTTTTTCTACATCCAAATTTCTCCTTAAAATCACTCGACAATTCATGCAAACATATAGATTTTTTTCTAATCCAGCTGTTTTGGAAATGTTCTTCTCTAGTGAATCCAATTTATTTTTCAGTTTGCCTGTTAATGTAAAAGTAATTCTTTCGTGCTGAATTTTGTCCTCTGCTTCCATTTTCTTAATCTCTTCCTTTTCCAATTTCAAAAGTTCCTCATTGAATATTGAGCACTCACGTAGTGCTGGCATTAGGCAGATTACAGTATTTTTTTCTGCAATGTTCTGGTATATTTTCTCTGCAACTATTTCTTCATTTGGAAATAAATTATGTAGCAGCCGACTCTGTAATGCTTTTTTGCCAACTTCTGTGAGTAGTCCAATTCTGATATCTTTCAGAATACTTGCATAATCTTCGTCGTTTGCTTGTCTCATATTGGTAGTGAGTTCTTTGTACTCAAAGAATGACCAAATATTCGCATTACCAATGCTTCCTAATGACTTCTTCGTGTCTTCATGTGTCACAGTATTAAACACTGGTTGTCCTTTAACTGGAGTGAGCTGTAAAAGATCCTCAAAAACTATGACGTGTTTACCTCCAAATAAAACGTCATAGTCTCTCTTAAGAATTTGTTGCATTCTTAAATGCACAAAGGCAAGCATTAAATTTGAAACCATGCTCACCTCATCAATAATGAGAACTTGCATCTTCTTCAACACTCTTGAAACTTCGAAGCATGCTTCTCCAGTTAGCTTGTGGTATTCTATTTTGTTCTCATGCTCCACTGGTAACATTAGCAAGCGATGTAAGGTAATTCCTTTTATGTTATAGGCTGCTAACCCAGTTGGAGCAGTTACCACACAAGACAAATTTGAAGCTGTTTTTTGCTGTAGGTAGCTTCTGATGACTTTTATTAAGAAACTTTTACCAGTTCCAGCTTGTCCACTCACATACATCCTGATTGGTTCAAATGATGTGCATGAGCACTCTTTCTTTTCATGTAGTAATCCATGATCAATTTTTTTGGTGACTTCTTCATAAATTTGTTTTTGTTCTTCATTCAGTTGTTGTTCCAGATTTAGTAAGTCGATTGAATCTTCCTGTGCTTGATTCATAGCCGTTTCTACTTCAGTCATGGCTACTGCAGCTTCATTTTCTATGATTGGTTGTCCTAGGGGATCTTGACTAAGTGTTCCTGAACTTTGGCTGTCTTGAGAACTGTCTCTAGCTACTTCAGCTGCAATTTTTGCTTCCTGTTCATTTTCTTCATTTAACATTTGGACATAAGTTGTGAAAGTACTGCATTCTATGCTATCTTTGCTAGCATTAAAAGAATCCTCATAGCTTTGAAATTCTCCCAGTAGTTCGTCCTCTGAACGCCATGGTTTAAACAGCTGTAAAAGAGCCAAGTAGTAAAATTCCTTTTTGTCAGTAGTGTCGCAACTCAGCTTCCTGTGATTTATCAAACTTCCTTTTGTTTGCTTCACCAAACATCCTTCCTCACCAATGACTTTATATTTTCCATTGTTGATGTCTTCTGTGGCTTTCCGTGAAAAAATGTAGTTCTGCAGCACTTCATAGAGACACATGTTCTCAAGATGATGACTTCTTTTTGGGTAATATGTGTCCAACATGTTTGTTTTTAAAATGTCTGTACTTTCAGGTTCGAACTGTGCTAAATATTCAATTTCTCCAACAGATTTCAGTACCCGATTTCTCATTCCTGCAAGGCCTAAGCTTACCGAAATTATTCTTCTGGATTTCGAGTAAAGACTCGCAGATGATAACCTATCTGAGCATTCGTAGGATCCAATTTCTCGATGCGATAACATCTTTAAACTGAAACTGTACAGCTTCTTACTGACAGTCTTCTCGTGAGAAATCTCTTCCCACATTTCCTTCAATTCTGTTTTCTCAGATTTAGTGATGTAAGATGTGACATACCGAGCAACAGCAATAGAATTGTCTGCCACATACTGAATATCCATGTTAGCATTCCACATGGATAAAATGACTGGGTTGAAGTCATTTATAAATTTTGACTCTTCTTTTCTTTTTAGGTTGTATGTATTTTTGGGAGATTTTCTGGTTATAGTATGTCGCACAGCTGACATAAAACTGTTGACTCTTCCTTTTGAAAGAACAGGTCTAGGAAATCCAAATCGACACTTTGTGTAGAATTTATCTTTGGTCTTGTACTTCCGTCGACAGTATTTTCCACACCGATGACTTTGGAAACGTAAAACTTGTTCTTTTAACTTTTTCTCTTCTGTGCTTTTAGGTATAGCACATGTTGCATATTCTTCAATGAAAGATAACACTGCTTCATCAGCATCTGTTCCAAACTTTGGGGCATCCTTGATCCACAACAGCATATGAATATGAGGAGCACCTCTTTCCTGGTACTCTTTTCTCCAAAAGAAATCCACTACTTCTCCAAGAGGTGGATTTTTTTTATTGCAGATGAAGGACATCATAGCCTCAAATCTATGATTGAAATATCTGCAAACATTAACCGGATCCAATGAGCACAGTTCTCCTGCTGTCTTGTATTCAATGTTTTTAATGTTTGAATTTGCCTCTCGTAGAAAATCCAGTAAATCATCCCAAGCGTACTCGGCACAGCTTAGGGTTAGAAACCATGTAGGAGTTCCTAAATTCCGTAACATGCATTTTAATTCACCATGGCGTCGGTACCAATATTCATTTGTCCCACGCTGACAAGCCATCAGATTGATCAGTTGTGTTTCCAAATGATCATCTCGGTGCTGCACTTTCTCCATAAAAACCTTAGCAGACACATTATGTAGATGTACTCCACTTTTTAAAATGTGATTTACTGCATAAGATAATGCAGACAAGTCGCTTTCAAATAAAAGATGAAACAAATAAGGAATACTTTGACGAAATCTTGAATCTTCAGCATATAGTCTTGTAGTCCGATACTCAGAAGCTGGAATCTGTTCTGGGCGTTCATCGTATCGTCCACCTTTTCCTGTAGGAAACAGCTGAGGAAAACATCGAGCTTCCAAGCTCTTCTCCCATACACTCACGGGAGTTCCTTTTGCTTTCTTCATCTGAAACAGATCAATAGTGTCTCCCATAACTTCTTTTGAATGAAGAGGATGTATGCTAAAATGTTCATAAATTTCTTCTTCCTTTGACTTGTCCACTTTTTCAATTTGACCAGTTGGTGTTTCTGTGTCTTCTTGTAAATCTTCTTCTTCTTCATCTATATAAATTGATTCATACCATTTATTATTCCTTTTCAAATATAAATTTGCTCTTTGTACTTTCCGTACATCTACCAGCTCCTGCCAAATCTTCTTATTCTTTGTAGGTACACCATTAACCAGAATAACTAATGGTTCAGTTTCCAAAGTATCTGCATCAATAGTTTCCATATTTTTTTTCATATCCAAGGGCAAATACACCACTCTTCCTTTTAAACCTCTCAGTAAATCTGAAGGAGGTAATTTACCAGTTTTGGGCTCCATACGTACTATGGTCTGGAACGGATGAACACATTGAATGAGTATAGACTCATATGTATTTAAATCAGAAAGTTCGGCAGGAATAGCATCCAATTCTAAATTATTATGTACAGCTCTGGTCGGCATTCTATTTTCTTCTAACTTGTTATAACAGTATTTACAAATACGCTGATCTTCACCCAATTCAAAACAATTTTCAAGAAATATATATGTTGCAAAATCTATCCACTTATAATTATCTTCATTTTCACTTTTTTTATACAGATCAACATTCCTTGTTTGAATGTTATAATGGCTTCTGCGGCAACAAATACAAGTTATATTTGGTCTTTCATTAGAGATGATAGTAAATTTGGTCATTTCATCCTCAAAATTTTTAGTAATAATGAGTTCTACATTCTGTTCCTCATTTTCCTCATTAACTGTGTCCTTTTCTGCACTTTCTTGTTCTGGACCAAAGTAACAAAACTGAATCTCATCAGTAACCTTCACTACATCTGATACAGATCCACGGAACAGAGCATTATTCAACTCATTTAACTTTACTGCTGGACTTTTAGCAAAATACAATGTTCTCACAAACTTTCTCAATTCAGTATGATGAACAGCCAGCATCCTAAAATGATGAAAAACACTTTTACACACTTTTCTAGATAGACAAGCCAGAGAATGTCCCTGCAAACCAGTATTCTCTCTCACTCTGCATGGATCTAGTGTTTGAAGCACCTTCATCTTCTGTTTTACACTCTTTTTACTATATTCTCTTAGAAAGTCACGTAATTTATCAATAGATTCTTGACGCACAGTACAAATACTACTACAGTTCCAAGTGTACACTGGGGCTTTTGGACGTCTCCCCATAGCCTCAGCAGCCATTACTTCTTCCTCATTTCTTGGGACCATTTTCTCTTTTTCCATCACACAACCATCCTTAACTTCATATGCTCTACCATTGGTGTCAACTGCATGCAACAAACTATTACTTTGAAGATAACTCTCTTCATTAAAAAATGGTTCAGTACTTGAACTATGTTTCCATTCTCCCAAGAACACTTTACAAAAGTTACTTTTTTTCACTTCTCTTTTCCTTTTGCTTTGTGACTTCATTGCATTCACTAATTTATCTAATCTACGCATCCTATTCAAAATTAGAATAAAACGTTTTCTTTTTATTTCCAAAGCCTTACTTACAATATTTTCTATAAAAAAAAATTTCTTAATAAATTTTGATTTTTTCTTATATTTTTTCACATCCTTTAGCAAATTTAACATCACTCTTCTCTGAAACATTTTTCGACGAATGTTTTTAAAATCTAATTTTCGTGTTAAATCAGTTTCACATACTTCTGATTGTACATTAGCTTTTGTTTTTTGCTGTTGACTCTGTTGCTGCTTTGTACATAAAACACTGTTTGTTTTACATTTATTTTTGCCATTTTTTTGTTTTTTGAAAATCTTTTTTAAGAAATCTCTACTCTGCTTACCAGTAGACTTTTTCTTTTTGCCATCACCAGCTTCTCCTCCTATTTTTTTTCTCCCAGTTTTGTCCAGATATACTTGTTGTTGCTTTTCTTTACTCTTTCTTGTCCTTAAAGGCATTTTTTAATTTTTTCACTGTTGCTCAGCAATACCTGCAAGAAACTTAAAAAAAAATCTTTTTTGTAATTATAATTCATTAAAATATTTTTTAAGCTTTTCATTAATTTCAAATGTTTTTCCATTTGCCTCTCATTTGTGATTTACTAATTTGTGCACAGTGCTAACCACCACAGTTGAAAAAAACAAGCTGCCCCTTTCCTGCAAGTGCATGTTTTACAGAACAACTGCAACACAAATTATATCTGTGGCCACAATTCCTGTGCGCACACAGCCTCATGGTGTGCTTCTAAGCAGAAAACAGAATTTGATTTGCAAATTCAAAGCACATTTACTACTGTGGTAGATCAAGTGATAATTGCTGTTACAGCCTGACACATTTTCCTTATAGTTTACAGAGACAGAAAAGAGCACATTTCCTAACAGCTACTTCATACCATAAGCATCTGCAACCTGGGTGAGTGTTTAGAGTAGAGCAAAGAAAATGAGGCCTTGATGATGTTTTTATGTGTTTGCGTTCTACACTGCTTTCTGAAACATCACACAGAGCTAAGTACTACGCATGGGAGTGTTGGAGAAGCTGCTGCATGTGTGCCAAGAGTGTGTTTCTGCAGACTATGTATTGTCAGCTGCAAGAGAGATGAGCAAGGAGACTTCCAGAACTGCATGAAGACTGCAGGGATGTATGTAACAGTGCATGTGTGCTAAGGGATAATTTGTGTAAAGACAACAGGCTGCCCCTTTCCTGGGACTGCAATTCTTACTGAACAACAACTTCACAAATTAAATCTCTGCCCACAATTCCTGTGCGCACACAGACTCATGCCATCATTTTAGGTACATAACACAGGCTGCCCCTTTCCTGGGACTGCAATTCTTACTGAACAACAACTTCACAAATTAAATCTCTGCCCACAATTCCTGTGCACACACAGACTCATGCCATCATTTTAGGCACATAACACAGGCTGCCCCTTTCCTGGGACTGCAATTCTTACTGAACATCAACTTCATAAATTAAATCTCTTCCCACAATTCCTGTGTGCACACAGACTCATATCGTCATTTTAGGCACATAACACAGGCTGCCCCTTTCCTGGGACTGCATTTCTTTCAGAACAACAACTTCACAAATTAAATCTCTGCCCACAATTTCTGTATACACACAGACTCATGCTATGTTTTTTGGAACAAAACAGTGTTCCTGAATAGTACCAAATTACTGTTACAGCCTGACACATTTCCCTTATCATTTACAGAAGCAGAAAACAGCACATGTCCTAACAGCTCCTTGAGACCATGACCATGTGTTACAGGGTGAGTGATTAGACTAGATCAAAGAAAATGAGGCCTTGGTGACGTTGAATGTGTTTGCATTACACAATGCTATCTGAAACATCACAGAGACCTGAGTACTACGCATGAGAGTGTTGGAGAAGCTGCTGCGTGTGTGCCAAGAGTGTGTTTCTGCAGACTATGTATTGTCAGCTGCAAGAGAGATGAGCAAGGAGACTTCCAGAACTGCATGAAGACTGCAGGGATGTATGTAACAGTGCATGTGTGCTAAGGGATAATTTGTGTAAAGACAACAGGCTGCCCCTTTCCTGGGACTGCAATTCTTACTGAACAACAACTTCACAAATTAAATCTCTGCCCACAATTCCTGTGCGCACACAGACTCATGCCATCATTTTAGGCACATAACACAGGCTGCCCCTTTCCTGGGACTGTATTTCTTTCAGAACAACAACTTCACAAATTAAATCTCTGCCCACAATTTCTGTATAAATACAGACTCATGCTATGTTTTTTGGAACAAAACAGTGTTCCTGAATAGTACCAAATTACTGTTACAGCCTGACACATTTCCCTTATCATTTACAGAAGCAGAAAACAGCACATGTCCTAACAGCTCCTTGAGACCATGACCATGTGTTACAGGGTGTGTGATTAGACTAGATCAAAGAAAATGAGGCCTTGGTGACGTTGAATGTGTTTGCATTACACAATGCTATCTGAAACATCACAGAGACCTGAGTACTACGGATGAGAGTGTTGGAGAAGCTGCTGCGTGTGTGCCAAGAGTGTGTTTCTGCAGACTATGTATTGTCAGCTGCAAGAGAGATGAGCAAGGAGACTTCCAGAACTGCATGAAGACTGCAGGGATGTATGTAACAGTGCATGTGTGCTAAGGGTTATTTTCAGTTTTGAACATATGGCAACTACCTGTGCCTTTGCTATTTTGAAAGGGAAATCTACCCTGTTGGTTTCAAATGTTTTAGCTTTTGCCTCCCATTTGCGATTAAGTGATTTCTGCTGAGTGCTAACCACCACATTTGAAGAAAACAAGCTGTCCCTTTCCTGCAAGTGCATGTTTTACAGAACAACTGCAACACAAATTACATCTCTGGCCACAATTCCTGTGCGCACACAACCTTATAGTGTGCGTCTAAGCAGAAAACAGAATTTGATTTGCAATTTCAAAGCACATTTACTACTGTGGTAGAACAAGTGATAATTACTGTTACAGCCTGACACATTTTCCTACTAGATCACAGAGGCAGAAAAGACCACATGTCCTAACAGCTACATCATACCATGAACATGTGCAATCTGAGTGAGTGACTGCACTAGAGCAAACGAAATGTGCCTTGATGATGTTGAATGTGTTTGCGTTACACAGTGCTATCTGAAACACCACACAGACCTGAGTACTACACATGGGAGTGTGAGAGAAGCTGCTGCGTGTCTGCCAAGAGTTTGTTTCTTGAGACTGCTAACCACCACATTTGAAGAAAACAAGCTGTCCCTTTCCTGCAAGTGCATGTTTTACAGAACAACTGCAACACAAAATACATCTCTGGCCACAATTCCTATATGCACACAGACTCATGCTGTGTTGGTAGGCACAAAACACAGGCTGCCCCTTTCCTGGGTCTGCAATCCTTACAGAACAACAACTTCACAAATTAAATCTCAGACAACAATTCCTATATGCACACAGACTCATGCTGTGTTGGTAGGCACAAAACACAGGCTGCCCCTTTCCTGGGTCTGCAATTCTTACAGAACTAATGCTAATTTCAAATGTGCTACCATTTTCCTCTCTTTTCTTTCAAAGTGATTTCTGCTAAATCCTAACCATCACAATTAAAAACAAGCTGTCCTTTCCTTTCAACTGCAAGTCTTACTTTTCAACAGCAACGCAAATTAAATCTCTGTCAACAATTCTTGTGCGCACACAGACTCATGCCATCATTTTAGGCACATAACACAGGCTGCCCCTTTCCTGGGACTGTATTTCTTTCAGAACAACAACTTCACAAATTAAATCTCTGCCCACAATTTCTGTATAAATACAGACTCATGCTATGTTTTTTGGAACAAAACAGTGTTCCTGAATAGTACCAAATTACTGTTACAGCCTGACACATTTCCCTTATCATTTACAGAAGCAGAAAACAGCACATGTCCTAACAGCTCCTTGAGACCATGACCATGTGTTACAGGGTGAGTGATTAGACTAGATCAAAGAAAATGAGGCCTTGGTGACGTTGAATGTGTTTGCATTACACAATGCTATCTGAAACATCACAGAGACCTGAGTACTACGGATGGGAGTGTTGGAGAAGCTGCTGCGTGTGTGCCAAGAGTGTGTTTCTGCAGACTATGTATTGTCAGCTGCAAGAGAGATGAGCAAGGAGACTTCCAGAACTGCATGAAGACTGCAGGGATGTATGTAACAGTGCATGTGTGCTAAGGGTTATTTGCAGTTTTGAACATATGGCAACTACCTGTGCCTTTGCTATTTTGAAAGGGAAATCTACCCTGTTGGTTTCAAATGTTTTAGCTTTTGCCTCCCATTTGCGATTAAGTGATTTCTGCTGAGTGCTAACCACCACATTTGAAGAAAACAAGCTGTCCCTTTCCTGCAAGTGCATGTTTTACAGAACAACTGCAACACAAATTACATCTCTGGCCACAATTCCTGTGCGCACACAACCTTATAGTGTGCGTCTAAGCAGAAAACAGAATTTGATTTGCAATTTCAAAGCACATTTACTACTGTGGTAGAACAAGTGATAATTACTGTTACAGCCTGACACATTTTCCTACTAGATCACAGAGGCAGAAAAGACCACATGTCCTAACAGCTACATCATACCATGAACATGTGCAATCTGAGTGAGTGACTGCACTAGAGCAAACGAAATGTGCCTTGATGATGTTGAATGTGTTTGCGTTACACAGTGCTATCTGAAACACCACACAGACCTGAGTACTACACATGGGAGTGTGAGAGAAGCTGCTGCGTGTCTGCCAAGAGTTTGTTTCTTGAGACTGCTAACCACCACATTTGAAGAAAACAAGCTGTCCCTTTCCTGCAAGTGCATGTTTTACAGAACAACTGCAACACAAAATACATCTCTGGCCACAATTCCTATATGCACACAGACTCATGCTGTGTTGGTAGGCACAAAACACAGGCTGCCCCTTTCCTGGGTCTGCAATCCTTACAGAACAACAACTTCACAAATTAAATCTCAGACAACAATTCCTATATGCACACAGACTCATGCTGTGTTGGTAGGCACAAAACACAGGCTGCCCCTTTCCTGGGTCTGCAATTCTTACAGAACTAATGCTAATTTCAAATATGCTACCATTTTCCTCTCTTTTCTTTCAAAGTGATTTCTGCTAAATCCTAACCATCACAATTAAAAACAAGCTGTCCTTTCCTTTCAACTGCAAGTCTTACTTTTCAACAGCAACGCAAATTAAATCTCTGTCAACAATTCTTCTCTGCACACAGACTCATGGTTTGATGGTAGGCACAAAACAGTATTCCTCATTCTTACCAGTACACATTAACTTATTGTGAAAACATACTCCATAATATCAAAACAGTTAAATATCTCGCAAACCTCAAAATGTAAAACATAACTTTTGAAGAAGATTCACAATTCTAATATTTTTCTCAAAAATCACCACATACTTCCCCTCTCAAACTCATAACTCACCTTTAAAATTAGTTAGTTGTGAAATAAATGTGCCACTCAAACAGCAGACTATCAGACCAGAATCTCTGAGCTGAACACCTCTCTCCTCTCAGCAGAACCAGTTAATGGCAATGTTTCCCTCTCTTTTTTCACACATATACATGTTAATTTCAAATCTCAGTGCTTCCCACTTTTTTTCAAATGAAATCACACATTTCTATTGGTTGAAAACTAGAACCCCTTTCCAAATGTACCCTTCCCCCAACTTGACTTCTGCCTGCTACCATAGCAACAGGTCATGGAACACTGCTGTGAAGAGAGAGGTCAGAAGTTCAGCAGACAATGTTTCATATCCAAACAGCAAGAGTGCTTGACTTTTCAAACCTAACAGCCAATCCATAGTAATGTTCTTTGGTAACACATTTTTCTGTACCAATACAAAACATGCTTTTTAAAATTTAAACATACAGCCTAGTTTTTAGTGTAGAATGGTTTGAAACAGCCAATGAGTTCTTTTTATTAAAAAAACTATGTGTGCCCCCATTTTTCAACTGTCTTTCATTTCATATTGCCTTTCTACTGAAAGACACCTCCTGAGTGCATCCAGATCTCCTTGGAAGATGTTCACAGTGTGGATTGTAGGTCACAGCTATGTCTTCTGGAGTGAAAAATTTGCAGAAAAAAGAGGTATGGTGAGAGACCTTGCTTTGCCAAATGTAGACATTAAATGGATTGGTCAGAGAGGGTTAAAGTGGCCCCAATTAATGCCTTTGGTGAAAACCTTTCTGCATCTCCCACAGCCTAACCTTATTATTGAGCACTGTGGTGGTAATGACCTAGGCACTTTAACTGGGGTAGGTCTGGAAATGCTTATTAAGGACACCTTTGTGCAATTGATGTCGCTTTTTCCAGAAACTGCCTTTGTATATTCTAACATATGCCAAAGGCAAAAGTGGAACTGGTCCAACCAATTTTGTCCGCGGATTGACAAAGCAAGGAAGCACGTCAACAAATCTATTTCTGCTTTCCTCAGAGACTATGGTATGGGTTCTATATACCACAACAACTTGCGTTACAACATGCAAGACATTTATAGAGGAGATGGTGTACACTTCACTGATGAAGGCAACAGAGTCTTCCTCTTGAACTTTAGACTCTGCATCGGTACTTACTTGTAGGTACCAAAAAACACACAATAAACACAAGGGCTCTTTTTAGAGCCACCTTATATCTTTTTACTTAATTGCGAATTTATTTATTTATTTATTTTTTTCGGGTGCGCCCTGGGTGCGCGCACTCGGCGATATTTTTTAAAAAGATATAAATCTTTTTTTTTGCCCTACAAGGTCCTACTGTGACCCCCTTACAATGCCTAGTGGGTCAATATCTCCCCACTCTGCCCCCTTTTCAAGTTCTCCCCCTTTGTTTATCACCCCCTCTTTATGCGAGAGACAAAATGGTGGCCGCCGCTTCCTGATTTCCACCGATTCGAATGTTTACTGACATCAAACAACCAATCAGAATTTAAATTTCAAACTAAACCACATTCAGTGGATGATGTCATCAGTGATGTCATTTGAGATGTCATCAGTGATGTCATCAGTGATGTCACTGACCATGTCATGAATGATGCAATATGTGACATCATCAGCAGTGCATTGCGGGCGAGTGAGTTATAGTTAGCAGAACTAACTATAACGGAGGAATTTCTATGGATTTGTATGAGTGAAATGGGCAGCTAACTATATCACCCCTGAAACCTATGTTTTTTTCTGTGAATTTCTAAGGTTTTTTAAATGCTAATTTCTAACTATAACGTCTCTGAAACCTATGTTTTTTTTCAGTGCATTTCAAGGGTTTTTTTAAATGCTAACTTTTAAGTGTGATAGTAGTTACATCTATTTTTTTGTAATGATTTTCTACAGTTTTTTAACTGTTTATTTATAAATATTTTATTCATTAAATAACATTATATATTTTTCTGAAAATAGCCCCAATTTTTTTTTTTTAATTAAAACTGAAATATTGATTAATTTTCTTGTTTTCATTTTTTATTTTAATACATTTATAGTATTTTCTTTAAAAAAAAAATTCCATTTTTTTTCGGAGTCGCGCACTTAAAGTGTACATATCACGGTGGGTGCGTGCATTCTAGCTGCCATTTTAGAAAAGTCATGAAGGATCCGCATATGGTGTGCGACGGCTGCGTGTTTTTCAGTTACATCATATACATTTAATATCACGTGATATGCGCGATTGGTATGCGACCAGCCTGCGACTCCTGCTCCCGCGCATTTGCGACACATGCGCATTACGGTACGAGATGTTGGCGCGGTTGCGGGTCCCGCGTGACATCATATACGTGCTGGGGCGCGCTGGGTGCGCGACTCCTGCCAAAAAAAGTATGTTCCAAAATGATATGTATGTGTCTTTAATATACATATTAAGGCGAGAGATTATGTAAGATATTCATCAAATAATATATTTGTACTTATAATAAACTTATATTATTTTTAAATATATTTTCGCGAAGTCGGGTGCGTGCATCGTGAGTGCAGAAAACCAGGTCAGCAGAGCTGCTGTAGAGCCAGAGAACCAGGTCAGCAGAGCTGCTCTAGAGCCTAAGAACTAGGTCAGCAGAGCTGCTCTAGAGCCAGAGAACCAGGTCAGCAGAGCTGCTGTAGAGCCAGAGAAACCAGGTCAGCAGAGCTGCTTTAGAGGGAGAGACCCAGGTCAGCAGAGCTGCATTAGAGCCAGAGAACCAGGTCAGTAGAGCTGCTCTAGAGCCTAAGAACCATGTCAACAGAGCTGCTCTAGAGCCAGAGAACCAGGTCTGCAGAGCTGCTGCAGAGCCAGAGAAACCAGGTCAGTAGAGCTGCTTTAGAGGGAGAGAACCAGGTCAGCAGAGCTGCTCTAGAGCCGGAGAACCATGTCAGCAGAACTGCTTCAGAGCCATAGAACTGGGTCAGCGGAGCTGCTTTAGAGCCAGAGAACCAGGTCAGCAGAGCTGTTGTAGAGCCAGAGAACTAGATCAGCAGAGCTGCTCTGTAGCAGAAGAACTAGGTCAGCAGAGCTGCTCTAGAGCCAGAGAACCAGGTCAGCAGACCTGCTGTAAAGCCAGAGAAACCAAGTCAGCAGAGCTGCTTTAGAGAGAGAGAACCAGGTCAGCAGAGCTCCTTTAGAGCCAGAGAACCAGGTCAGCAGAGCTGCTCTAGCTGACACTGACTGACTGACACTGACACTGACTGACACTGATTGACTGACACTGACTGACTGACTGACACTGACTGACACTGATTGACACTGACTGACACTGATTGACTGACACTGATTGACTGACACTGACTGACTGACTGACACTGAATGACTGACACTGACTGACTCTCTACTACTCTACTACTGACTCTCTACTACTCTCTACTACTCTCTCTCTACTACTCACTCTCTACTACTCACTCTTTACTACTCTCTACTACTCACTCTCTACTACTCACTCTCAACTACTCACTCTCTACTACTCTACAACTCACTCTCTACTACTCACTTGCTACTACTCTCTACTACTCACTCTCTACTACTCACTATCTACTACTCACGCTCTACTACGCTCTACTACTCACTGTCTACTACTACTCTCTCTACTACTCACTCTCTACTACTCTCTACTATTCACTCTCTACTACTCACTCTCAATACTCACTCTACTACTTTCTACTACTCTCTACCACTCACTCTCTACTACTCTACTACTCACTTTCTACTACTCTCTACTACTCACTCGCTACTACTCTCTACTACTCACTCTCTACTACACTCTCTACTACTCTCTCTCTCTACTACTCTCTACTACTACTCTACTATTCACTCTCTACTACTCTCTCTCTACTACTCACTCTACTACTCTCTGCTGCTCTCTACCACTCACTCTCTACTACTCTACTACTCTTTCTCTAATACTCACTCTCTACTACTCTCTCTCTACTACTCTCTACTACTCACGCTCTACTACTCACTCTACTACTCTCTACTACTCACTCTCTACTACTCTCTCTCTACTACTCACTCTCTACTATTCACTCTCTACTACTCACTCTCTACTACTCACTCTCTACTACTCACTCTCTACTACTCTACTACTCTCTACTACTCTCAATCTACTACTCACTCTCTACTACTCACTCTCTACTACTCTCTACTACTCACTCTCAACTACTCACTCTCTACAACTCTCTCTCTCTACTACTCTCTACTACTCATTCTCTACCACTCTCTACTACTCACTCTCTACTACTCTCTCTCTACTACTCTCTATTACTCACTCTGCTACTCACTCTCTACTACTCTCTAATACTCTCTCTGCTACTCACTCTCTACTACTCTCTACTACTCACTCTCTACTACTCACTCTCTACTACTCTCTACTACACTCTCTACTACTCTCTACTACTCTCTACTACTCACTCTACTACTCACTCTCTACTACTCTCTACTACTCTCTCTCTAATACTTACTCTCTACTACTCACTCTCTACTACTCACTCTACTACTCTCTACTACTCACTCTCTGATACTTTCTCTACTACTCTCTACTACTCACTCTCTACACTCTATTGCTCGCTCTCTACTCTCTACCTCTCTACCTCTCTCTACCTCTCTCTACCTCTCTCTACCTCTCTCTACCTCTCTACCTCTACCTCTCTACCTCTACACCTCTACCTATACACCTCTACCTCTCTACCTCTCTGTACATGCACATATATGCACATATATATATGCATATATATGCATATGCATTTATATATATGTATGTGTAGATATATATATATATACATATATAAACATATAAATATAATCTGCATATCTATATAAATATAAATGCATTCAAACATATACATATACATATATGCATACATATGCATGGTATGTACTTGAAAGTTTGAAAAACTCTAATACAAGAAAAGCTAAAAAGCCCCCTAATTACAAACATAATTGCTTTAACTTAAACGAGGGCGAGACCTCTTGCATTTTCAATGCTTGTTTACTTTAATTCCATCAAGAAGGCATTCAGACGTGTCACACATTTTCCATAGATTCTGAATGGTAGCACTCTAGTTGCTCATTAGATCACTGTAGTAAAGCTACTGCTCACCAGGGAAGTCTACTGCTGGTATTCAAAGTGCATGTTTCATTCTGCATGTCAGAATTTTTTAATGAAATGGAAGAGGATTTGAGAAGTCAAAACGTGCCCTAATCTTTCTTTCTGCAGAACTAATCATAATTTCTATGGCAAAATGAACGCCCTCATTTTGTTCCTTTGCAAATTAAATGTTTTAAGTGTTACCACTTTATTCCAATCAAGATGGCATCAGGTGTGCCATACGTTTGTCATAAGTAAGACTGTTAGCGCTCTAGTTGTTCTTTAAAACACTCTGGGACGTTCTGTCATTGGGCTATACTTGGGCTACATCTCGGTGATATTTGTGCTACATTTGGGCTCTTTTGTCTCTGGTGGCCATCTTGGGAGACTTATTTGTTTTGAAGTTTCCTAATTTCCTCATTTACAACAGTCTCCTCAGTAGGAAATACTTTCAGGTTTTTTACTTTCATTCCATCAAGAAGGCATTCAGATGTGTCACATATTTGCCATAAATTCGGAATGTTAGCACTCTAGTTGCTTATTAGATCACTGTAGTAAAGCTACTGCTCACCAGGGAAGTCTGCTGCTGGTATTAAAAGTGCATGTTTCAGTCTGCATGTCAGAATTTTTTAATGAAATAGAAGAGGATTTGAGAAGTCACTCAAAATGTGCCCTAATTTTTATTTTTTCTGCTCTAATCATAATTTCTATGGCAAAATGAACCTCTACTTCTCTCTACTACTCACTCGACTGCTCCCTACTACTCTCTACCACTCACTCTCTACTACTCTACTACTCACTCTCTACGACTCTCTACTACTCTCTCTCTACTACTCCCTCTCTACTACTCACTCTACTACTCTCTACTACTCACTCTCTACTACTCACTCTCTACTACTCTCTACTACTCACTCTCTACTACTCACTCTCAACTACTCACTCTCTACTACTCTCTACTACTCACTCTACTACTCTCTACCACTCACTCTCTACTACTCTACTACTCACTCTCTACTACTCTCTACTACTCTCTCTCTACTACTCACTCTCTACTACTTACTCTCTACTACTCTCTACTACTCTCTCTCTCTACTACTCACTCTCTACTACTCTACTACTCACTCTCCACTACTCACTCTCTACTACTTGCTCTCTACTACTCTCTACTACTCACTCTACTACTCAATCTCTACTACTCTACTACTCTCTACTACTCTCTCCGCTACTCACCCTCTACTACTCTCTACTACTCACTCTCTACTACTCACTCTCTACTACTCTACTACTCTCTCTACTACTCACTCTCTACTACTCACTCTCTACTACTCTCTACTACTCTCTCTCTACTGCACACTCTCTACTACTTGCTCACTACTACTCACTCTACTACTCACTCTACTACTCACTCTACTACTCACTCTCTAATACTCCCTACTACTCACTCTACTACTTACTCTCTACTACTCCACTACTCTACTAATCACTCTATACTACCCACTCTGTACTTCTCTCTACTACTCACTCTCTACTACTCACTCACTACTACTCTCTACTACTCACTCTCTACTACTCACTCTCTACTTCTCACTCTCTACTACTCTCTCTCTACTACTCTCTACTACTCACTTTACTAATCATTCTCTACCACTCATTCTCTACTACTATCTCTCTGCTACTCAGTCTCCAATACTCACTCTCTACTACTCTCTACTACTCACGCTCTACTACTCTCTACTACTCACTCTACTACTCACTCTTTACTACTCTCTAATACTCTCTACTTACTCTCTACTACTCACTCTCTACTACTCACTCTACTACTTCTCCTACTCACTCTCTGCTACTCTCTCTACTACTCTCTACTACTCTCTCTCTACTCTCTATTACACATCCTCTACTCTCTACCTCTCTACCTCTCTCTACCTCTCTCTCTACTACTCTCTACCTCTCTACCTCTACCTCTCTACCTCTACGTCTCTACCTCTACACCTCTACCTCTCTACCTCTCTCTACCTCTCTCTACACGCACACATATGCACATGCATTTATATATATGAATGTGTATACATATATACATACATATATAAACATATATATAATCTGCATATCTATATAAATACAAATATAAATGCATGCATACATATACATATATGCATGTTATGTACATGAAATTTTGAAAAACACTAATAAAAGCAAAGCTAAAAAGCCACCTAATTGCAAACAGAATTGCTTTAACTTAAACGAGGGCGAGACCTATTGCATTTTCAATGCTTGTTTACTTTGGTTCCATCAAGAAGGCATTCAGATGTGACACATTTGCCATAAATTCTGAATGGTAGCACTCTAGTTCTTCATTAGATCACTGTAGTAAAGCTACTGCTCACCAGGGAAGTCTGCTGCTGGTATTCAAAGTGCATATTTCAGTCTACATGTCAGAACTTTTTAATGAAATAGAAGAGGATTTGAGAAGTCAAAATGTGACCTAATTTTTCTTTCTGCAGCACTAATGGCAAAATGAACCCCCTCATTTTGTTCCTTTGCAAATTAAATGTTTTAAGTGTTACCACTTTATTCCAATCAAGATGGCTTCAGGTGTGCCATACTTTTGTCATAAGTAAGACTGTTAGCGCTCTAGTTGTTCTTTAAAACACTCTGGCATTTCTGTCATTGGGCTATACTTGGGCTACATCTCGGTGATATTTGTGCTACATTTGGGCTCTTTTGTCTCTGGTGGCCATCTTGGGAGACTTGTTATGAAGTTTCCTAATTTCCTCATTTACTACAGTCTCCTCAGTAGGCATACTGTCAGTTTTTTACTTTGATTCAATGAAGAAGGCATTCAGATGTGTCACACATTTGCCATAAATTCAGAATGTTAGCACTCTAGTTGCTCATTAGATCACTGTACTAAAGCTACTGCTCACCAGGGAAGTCTGCTGCTTGTATTGAAAGTGCATGTTTCAGTCTGCATGTCAGAATTCTTTAATGAAATAGAAGAGGATTTGAGAAGTCACTCAAAATGTGCCCTAATTTTTCTTTCTGCTGCACTAATCATACATTCTATGGCAAAATGAACCCCCTCATTTTGTTCCTTTTTAAATTAAATGTTTTAAGAGTTACCACTTTATTTCAATCACGATGGCTTCAGGTGTGCCATACGTTTATCATAAGTAGGAGTGTTAGCGCTCTTGTTGTTCTTTGGAACACTCTGGAAAGCTGCAGTAGAACACAAAGGAATCAACTGACAGTCTCTGCCCTTGTTGGATGTACATGTTTTACTGAGAATGTCAGACTTCATTCTCACATGACTAAGAAATATAATGTGAATTTACAGAAAATATGCTCTCAGTTTAGCTTATAGATCACTTTCCAAACCTCTGTGGGAAAATCATGTGAAAATAGTTTTCTCTCAAACATGATTCATGATATCCCAGCAGAAGGCTTTTTCACATGGTAAAATCACCTTAGAACATACCACAATTCCTAAAATGAGTATGGTACCATCAACAAATGATTTATAATGTAACTAAAGTCTTAAAACCTTCTATTAACTGCAATGCTTTTTAATGAGGTGCTATTATGTATATTGGTCCCAAGATGGCTGCCAACACTTCTTGGATGAAGTGCTGACAGCCAATCAGATCTCACGATGAGATGTGTGGTTAGGTTCCGCCCAGATAGATATGTGATTTTACTTTTGATTTTCTCAGGAACTACTGAACGGATTTACACCATTTAAGCAAAAGGCACGACTCTGAACCAAGGTCTACCTTTCTGCCAAATTTGGTGTAATTCCGTTCAGCAGTTCGGGCTGTAGCTGCGTTAACAGGTCCTATGGGAAATTGATTGGGGAAAATGCGTTTTGGGACCCTCCTTTTTTCTCAGCCCCCGCTTGACGAATCACCCCGAGTCTTTCAGGATAGGAGCGGACTGGAGCTGGCCAAATGTTTGGAAAATTTCGCGAAGGTTCGTCAACCGGCGCCAGACTTATTGGGAATAGAATGTTTCAGATTTCCTATGGAAAATAGATCCTAACTATAACTACCTACTGGCGACCGCCAGTAGGTAATATATATATATTTGTATATATATATATTACCTACTGGCGGTCGCCAGTAGGTAGTTATAGTTAGGACCTATTTTCCATAGGAAATCTGCAACATTCTATTCCCAATAAGTCTGACGCTGGTTGACGAATCTTCGCAAAATTTTCCAAACTTTTGGCCAGCTCTGGTCCGCTCCTATCCTGAAAGTTTCGTTGTGATTTGTCAAGCGGGGGCCGAGACAAAAGGGGGGTCCCAAAATGCATTTTCCCCATGCATTTTCCCATAGGACCTGTTGACGCAGCTACAGCCCGAACTGCTGAACGGAATTACACCAAATTTGGCAAAGAGGTAGTATTCAGTTCAGATTCGTGCCTTTTGTATAAATGGTGTAAATCCGTTCAGTAGTTCCTGAGAAAATGAGAGTAAAAAAGATAGATATATCTATGGCCTCGGAGGATCCGCGCACCCTATGCGCACCCTAAGCTCATCCTCCCCGAATCGAGCGCGCACCCTCCCGATCACTCGCTGAATGCTAATTGGCTGTCAAGTGTCTGTGTACATTCGAAACCAGGAACTGTTGGCAGCCATTTTGTGCCTCGGTAGAAGCGAGGCTGATTAAGTAAGGGAAATAAGTGTGTGAAAGATGTAAAGGGGGCAGGGTAGAAATACTCTGACCCTCTAGTGTTGCTTAAGGGGTCCCAGAAGGACCCCCTGGGGCCCCCTTTTTCATTTTTTTTTTAAACGGCGAAATGCGCGCAGTGTGCGCGGATCCGGCTGAAAAAAACAAAACACGGGCTTCCGCGCTTCGTTAATAATTAGCCCCCGGGTGGGCCAAATCCCGGGGGCAAATTGTTATAAGTTAATAGGGGGAGGGGGCTGCGTGGCCCCCCTCCTGGAGCCTTCAAAGGCCCAGGGGACCGCCACCCCCAGGGCCGGCTCCTACAGTGTCCTGGGGTGCCCACCCCCAGGACAATGTTGTTTACTATGAGAGGGCGGGAGTCTCCCGCCCTCCCATAGCAAACTTCGTTAGGATTTTGAAATCCTCTCTCTCTTTCAAAATCCAAACGATATTGCTTTTCCACACACCGGGAGCTGCATGTCAGCAGCTCCCCATGTGGAAAATCAATGCGGGCTCCCGAAGGATGCGGGGAGCCGGCTTGGACCGTGGGGGCGTTGGGGCTCCCCCCACGGTCTCCAACATTTTTTTATAAGCCCCCGGGGATAATAAAAATTAGTGGTAGGGGCTATTTTTTTTACGGTAAAATTAGGAGTCGCGCATCCTAACGCGTTGGATGCACGGTTTCTCTCGCATTGGGTGCGCGGTCCCTAACGCGTTGGGTGCGCGGATCCAAGGAAAAAAACCTGAAATTTTTGGGAGATAAACATCAAGCTTAAGTGTTTTGTTCTTGAGTGGCTCTAAAAAGAGCTGTTGTGTTCATTGAGAGTTTTTGGTACTTATAAGTAAGTACCTATACAGAGTCTAAAGTTGTTGAGGAAAACTGTTTCCTTCATCAGTAAAGTGTACTCCATCACTCCTATACATCTCTTGCATATGAAAGCGCAGATTGTTATTGTAAATGGAACACATTCTATAGTCTCGGAGAAAAGCAGAAACAGATTTATTCACTAGTTTCCTAGCTTTCTCAATTTGTTGACAAAAATGATTGGACCATTTCCATTTCTCCCTTTGGCATATGTTAGAATACACAAAGGCAGTTTTGGGAAAAAGTGAAATCAATTCTGCAAAGGTGTCCTTCATAAGCATTTCCAGACCTACCCCAGCCAAAGTGCCTAGGTCATTGCCACCACTGTGCACTATTATGAGGTCAGTGTGTTGGATATGCATAAAGGATTTTACCAATGGCATCAATTGGTGCCACTTTAACCCTCTCTGTCCAATCCATTTAATGTCTACATTTGGCAAACCTAGGTCTTTGTGAATGCCTTTGTTTTCTGCATACCTTTGACTCCAGAATAGCTGTGTCCCACAATTCACACTCTAAGCATCTTGAAGGGAGGTCTGGATGCACTCTGTAAATTAAATGGCAGTTTGAAAAGTAAGATTTTTCTAAAATGGTGGCTAAGATGCAGTTTTGAAAAAAGACAAGAAATCATTGGTTGTTTGACAACCTTCTACACTGAAAGGTAGGGTGCATGTTTCTGTTTTTTAAACGCATGATTCTTATTGGTTAACAAAAAATGATTGAAAGGAACATTATATATGATAAGCTGATATGTTGAAAAGTCAAACACACTTGCTGTTTTGATTAGCAACATTGTGTGCTGAACTTGTGACCTGTGTGCTCAGTTCAGTGTTCCATGACCTGTTTCTATGGTAACAGGCAGAAGGCAGATTGGGGGTAGGGTTCAAATTTATGTAATTTGGAAAGGGTTGAAATGTTTAAACAATAGAAATGTGTGTTTGCTTTTGATTTTATGTGGGAAGGAATGTGATTTGATGTTTACATGCATATGTGTGGAAAATGAGAGGGAAACTTTGCCATTCTTTGGTTTTGCTGACAGGTGCACAGTGCAGAGATTCTGTAAAGGAAAATCTGATGTGTGACTGATGTACTTCTTAATCTACAAAACCACTTGAAAGGTGAGTTATTTAATTGTGAGGGGATGTATGTGGTCTATTTTGATTTTAATCAGACTAATGTATTTCTCCTGCTAAAGTGCAGGGAGTACTTTTTTTGTCTACAATCTTATTGACAGTGTGTGTGCATGTAGAAATCATTCTGTGATAAGCATTTGTGTTTTTCATTTGTTTGCAGACAGATAACTGTGCTGTTTTTATATTTTGGTACAATTAGAAATCAGTCGTTGTTTATGAATTTGCAAAATGAGTCATGTTTCTACTCTAAAATGTAGTATTCGTAGATTAAGAAATGTGTTTTGGTATAGTGCAAGGGATAGTGTTGTTTGTCTAGGATCACACAGTGAGTCTGTGTGCATTTAGGAATCATTTTGAGAGAAACATTTTGGTACTAATCTGTAGTAGTAGATTTTGTGCAATGTGTGCAGTCACCTTAGATCTTGTAGACTAGTAAATGTATTTTGTACAAGGGATAGTTGTCTGTCTACAATCACACTGTGAGTCTGTGTGTATTTCGGTAAGCATTGTAAGAGAAGCATTTGGTAAAATTATGTATTTGCTGACAGACAACTGTTTTAAAATCTGTCATGTTGTCAAGTTTTAGTAGCATTAAAAGCCAGTCTTTGCTTGTGCATTGATAAAATGAGTCAGGCTTTGACACTAAAGTGCAGTACTTAAATATGTAGATTGTGTGCAGTCCCCTTACCCCTTCCATAGTAGTGAATGAGTTTTGGTAAACTTCTAGTGAAAGTGTTGCTTGTCTAGAATCACACTGTGAGTGTGTATGCATTTGGGAACCACTGTGAGAGAAGCATTTGGTAACATCATGTATTTGCTGACAGATAACTGTTTTAAAACCTGCCATGTTGTCAAGTTTTAGTAGCATTAGAAGCCAGTCTTTGCTTATGCTTTGATTAAATGACTCAGGCTTTGACACTAGAGTGCATTCCTGAAATATGCAGATTGTGTGCAGTCTCCTTACCCCTTCCACAGTAGTGAAGGAGTTTTGGTAAACTCCTAGGATAGTGTTGCTTGTCTAAAATCACACTGTGAGTCTGTGTGCATTTGGGTAAGGATTGTGAGAGAAGCATTTGGTAACATTGTGTATTTGGTGACAGATAACTGTTTTAAAACCTGTCATGTTGCCAAGTTTTAGTAGCATTAGAAGCCAGTCTTTGCTTATGCATTGATAAAATGAGTCAGGCTTTGACACTAAAGTGCAGTACTTAAATATGTAGATTGTGTGCAGTACCCTTACCCCTTCCAGACTAGTGAATGAGTTTTGGTAAACTCCTAGGATAGTGTTGCTTGCCTAAAATCACACTGTGAGTGTGTGTGCATTTGGGTAAGGATTGTGAGTGAATCATTTGGTAACATTGTGTATTTGCTTACAGACAACTGTTTTAAAACCTGTCATGTTGTCAAGTTTTGGTAGCATTATAAGCCAGTCTTTGCTTATGCATTGATAAAATGAGTTAGGCTTTGACACTAAAGTGCAGTACTTAAATATGTAGATTGTGTGCAGTCCCCTTACCCCTTCCACAGTAGTGAATGAGTTTTGGTAAACTCCTAGGGATAGTGTTGCTTGTCTAGAATCACACTGTGAGTCTGTGTGCATTTGGGAACCACTGTGAGAGAAGCATTTGGTAACATCATGTATTTGCTGACAGATAACTATTTTAAAACCTGTCATGTTGTCACGTTTTAGTAGCATTAGAAGCCAGTCTTTGCTTATGCATTGATAAAATGAGTCAGGCATTCACAGTATAGCACAGTACTGAAATATGTAGATTGTGTGTAGTCCCCATACCCCTTCCACAGTAGTGAATGAGTTTTGGTAAACTCCTAGGATAGTGTTGCTTGTCTAAAATCACACTGTGAGTCTGTGTGCATTTGGGTAAGGATTGTGAGAGAAGCATTTGGTAACATTGTGTATTTGGTGACAGATAACTGTTTTAAAACCTGTCATGTTGCCAAGTTTTAGTAGCATTAGAAGCCAGTCTTTGCTTATGCATTGATAAAATGAGTCAGGCTTTGACACTAAAGTGCAGTACTTAAATATGTAGATTGTGTGCAGTACCCTTACCCCTTCCAGACTAGTGAATGAGTTTTGGTAAACTCCTAGGATAGTGTTGCTTGCCTAAAATAACACAGTGAGTCTGTTTGCATTTGGGTAAGGATTGTGAGAGAAGCATTTGGTAACATCGTGTATTTGCTGACAGACAACTGTTTTAAAACCTGTCATGTTGTCAAGTTTTAATAGCATTAAAAGCCAGTCTTTGGTTATGCATTGATGAGTGAGTTAGGCTTTGACACTAAAGTGCAGTACTTAAATATGTAGATTGTGTGCAGTCCCCTTACCCCTTCCACAGTAGTGAATGAGTTTTGTTAAACTCCTAGGGATAGTGTTGCTTGTCTAGAATTACACTGTGAGTCTGTGTGCATTTGGGAACCACTGTGAGAGAAGCATTTGGTAACATCATGTATTTGCTGACAGATAACTATTTTAAAACCTGTCATGTTGTCAAGTTTTAATAGCATTAAAAGCCAGTCTTTGGTTATGCATTGATGAGTGAGTTAGGCTTTGACACTAAAGTGCAGTACTTAAATATGTAGATTGTGTGCAGTCCCCTTACCCCTTCCACAGTAGTGAATGAGTTTTGTTAAACTCCTAGGGATAGTGTTGCTTGTCTAGAATTACACTGTGAGTCTGTGTGCATTTGGGAACCACTGTGAGAGAAGCATTTGGTAACATCATGTATTTGCTGACAGATAACTATTTTAAAACCTGTCATGTTGTCAAGTTTTAGTAGCATTAGAAGCCAGTCTTTGCTTATGCATTGATAAAATGAGTCAGGCATTGACAGTAAAGTGCAGTACTGAAAGATGTAGATTGTGTGCAGTCCCCTTACCCCTTCCACAGTAGTGAATGAGTTTTGGTAAACTCCTAGGGATAGTGTTGCTTGTCTAGAATCACACTGTGAGTCTATGTGCATTTGGGAACCACTGTGAGAGAAGCATTTAGGTACTTCATATCTTTGAATATGCATAACTGCTTAAAAACTTTCCTGCTCTCAAGTTTTGATAGAATTAGAAGGCAGTCATTGCTTATGTATTCACCCAGGAACTGTCCTTGCAATACTGTAAACATTCAGTTAATATTCAAGTAGTAATGGAGTGAGACAGGCCTTAGCACATGCATTGATTCAAATGCTTATCCACTATGCATTCAGTCCTCTAACCATCAACACAGTTCTCTTTCACACCTTTAATTCCACAGTCAGTATCCATACACTTCCAGCAAACACCCTGTCACTCCCCATGTACTCCTCTAATGACCCATTCAGCACCATGTACTAATCCATACACTGCACCAAAACCCAAAAACTTATAAATTCACCCAGGCACTCTGTTTGCAGTACTCTAATCATTCAGACAGTATCCAAGTACTCATGCAGCGAACCAGGCTTTACAACATGGACTGCTTCAAACCCCTATCCAGTATGCATACAGGCCTCTAGTCACCTACACACTTGTCTTTCACTTCTTTAATTAACTAGTCATTATCTATATACTTCAATAAACATCCTGTCACTCATCTTGCACTCATTCAGTGACTGCCATGTACTAATCTCTTCACTGCGCCAAAACTGAAAAACTTAAAAGTTTTACCCAGGCACTCTTTTAGCAGTAGTCTAATGATTCAGTCAGTTCCCAGGTACTCATGTAGTGAACCATGGATTACCACATAAACTGCTTCAAATGTCTATGCAGTATGCATGCAGTCTTCTAACATACTATACACTTGTCTTTAACAGCTTCAATTCCCCAGTCAGTATCCATATACTTCCAGCAAACATCCTGTCACTCCCCTTGCACTGCTCTAGTGACTTATTCAGCACCATGTAGTAATGCATTCACTTCGCCAAAACTGAAACACTTATAAATTCACCCAGGTACGCTTTTTGCAATGGTCTAATCATTCAGTCAGTGCCTAATTACTAATGGAGTGAGGCAGGCCTTAGCACATGGATTGATTCAAACATGTTTCCACTATGCATGGAGTCCTCTAACTACCAACACAATTGCCTTTCAGACCTTCAATTTCTCTGTCAGTATCTATAAACTCCAATTAACAGTTTGTCACTTTAATTGCACACCTCCACTGACTCATTTGGCAGTAAGTACTAATCTATTCACTGCACTAGAATCCACAATCTTGAAAAGATTCACCCAGTCACTCTTTTTGTAGTACTCTAATGATTCAGTCAGTACTTAGGCAGTTTTGCAGTGATCCAAGTGTTACTCTATGGACTGTTTCAAACGTCTATCCACTATGCATGTAGGTCTCTAGCCACCTACATACTTGTCTTTCACACCTTCAATATCCCAGACAGTATTCATACAGTTCCCGCAAACACTCTGTCACTCTCCTTATACTTTTCCAGTGACCCATTCAGCACCATGTACTAATCCATTCACTGCGCCAAAAGCCAACCACTTATAAATTCACCCAGGCTCTCTCCTTGCAGTACTCTAATCATTCAGTTAGTACCCAAGTACTCATGCAGTGAGCCAGTCCTTAGTACATGAATTGCTTCAAATGCCTATCAAGTATGCATGCAGTCCTCTAACCACCTACACACTTGTCTTTCACACCTTCAATTCCCCAGTCAGTATTCATACACTTCTAGCAAACACCCTTTCACTCCCCTTGCAGTCCTCTAGTGACCCATTCAGCACCATGGACTAATCCATTCACTGTGCCAAAATCCAAACACTTATAAATTCACCCAGGCAGTCTCCTTGCAGTACTCTAATCCTTCAGTCTGTACCCAAGTACTCATGCAGTGAGCCAGGCCTTAGCACATGGACTTCTTCAAACACCTATCCACTATGTATGCAGTCCTCTAACCACCTACACACTTGTCTTTCACACCTTCAATTCCCCAGTCAGTATTCAAACACTTCCAGGTAGTTTTTCAGTGATCCAAGTGTTACTCTATGGACTGTTTCAAACGTCTATCCAGTATGCATGTAGGTCTCTAGCAACCTACACACTTGTCTTTCACACCTTCAATATCCCAGACAGTATTTATACAGTTCCCACAAACACTCTGTCACTCCCCTTATACTTCTCCAGTGACTTATTCAGCACCATGTACTAATGTATTTACTGCACCAAAATACAAATACTTATAAATTCATCCTGGCACTCTCCTTGCAATACTCAAAACATTCAGTCAGTATGCAAGTACTATTGGACTGAGACAGGCCTTATCATATGGATGGATTCAAACACGTGTCCACTATGCATGTAGGTCTCTAATCACCTACACACTTGTCTTTCACACCATCAATATCCATGTCAGTATTCATACACTTCTAGCAAACACCCTGTCACTCACCCAGTGTGTCTCCGTATAGTACTGTAATCATTCAGTCAGTTAGCATGTAGTCTTTTAGTGAGATAGGCTTTAGGGCATGAACTGCTTCAAATTAGTATGCACTATGCATGTAGTGTTTTAACCATCGTTACACTTGTGCTTCAGGGCTATAGTTTCTTAGTCAGTTTTGATATAAAATGTGTTTCTACAGTAATAGAATAGTATACATTTGAAAGTTATTAATATACTTTTATTTGTGATTCTTTTTTACAGATACTGTTTTTCAACGTTAAAATAGAGAAATCATGCCAGAAAAAAAAGAAAAAGAAAAGAACAGAGACAGGAGAACTACTTGAAGAAACATCAACCACAAGTATTGAATGTACAAGAAAATGTGGCTAAAAAGAAAAAATCTTCTGGTAAGATCACAAAGCAATTTATTAAAAATGTTTGTAGGAGCAAACAGAATGTACAGAATGCTGAAACCACTGAGAATGCTTCAACTAGAAAAAAAAAGCAAAATAGGAGGAAAAGCAAAAACACAAATGTTCAGTCAAAGGAGACAAAGTATGGTAAAAGAAGGCAAAATCAGTATAAGGAATTACGCAAAAAAATATTTTACAAGAGAGTAGTACATAATTTGCTGAAAGATGTGAAGAAATATAAAAAGAGAGCTCTATTTTATAAAAAGAAGAAGCATATTGAAAACATTGTTGAAAAGGCTATTGAAGTAAAAAGGAAACTATTCATTTTAGTATTAAACAGAATTCGATCACTAGATAAACCAATCCATTTAATGAAGGCCAAAAGTAGGAGGAAAAGAGGAATTATTACAATTTTTTGGGGGGGGAGAATGGAAACACAGTTCCAGTTCAGCGCCTTTCTTTAATAAAGAGAGTTATTTACAGAGCAAAAAATTACTGTATGCAGTTGACAACAGTGGTAGAGGTTATGAGGTTAGAGATGGTCGTCCAATTGAGAAAGAGAAAATGGTTGAAAGAAATGCAGAAGAAGTGATAGCTGATGAAGTTCTAGGGAGACGTCCTAAACACCCTGTGTACACTTGGGATTGCAGTAGTATTTGTAGTGTACGACAGGAATCTATTGATAAATTATGTAGTTTTTTACGAGCATATAGTAAAAAAGGTGTTAAACAAAAGATTAAGGTGTTGCAAGGACTAGACCCTTGCAGAGTGAGAAAAGATACTGGTTTGCAAGGTCATGCTCTGGCTTGTCTTTCTAGGAAAGTTTGTTAAAGTGTTTTTCACCATTTCAGGATGATGGCAGTACATCATACTCAAATGCGGAAGTTAGTGAGAAGACTGTATTATGCAAAAAGTCCAGCACTAAAGTTAAATGAGTTGAACAGTGCTCTTTTGCGTGGGTCAGTATCAGATGTGAAGAAGGTTTGTGATGATATTGAGTTTTGTTACTTTGGTCCTCAGCAAGAGAGTGCAGAAACTGACATATAAGTAGAACAAAATGTTGAAGACAATGTAGAACCCATAATTACAAAAAAATTTGAGGATGAAATCACAAAGTTTAAGGTAATTTCAGGTGAAAGACCAAATGTTTCTTGTATTTGTTGTCGGCGAAGTCACTATAAAAATCAGACTAGGGGTGTCAATCTGTATTTAAAAAGTGAAATAGAAGATAATGATAAGTGGATGGAATTTGCAACTTATTTGTTGGTAGAGGATTGTTTTGATTTGGGATCTGAGCAGCGTATTTGCAAATATTGTTATAACAAATTAGATGAGAATAAAATGTCTGCTAGAGCTGTTCATAATAATCTAGATTTGGTTGCTATTCCTCCAGAGCTGTTAGATTTAAATACGTATGAGTCTATTCTCATTCAATGTGTTCACCTGTTTCAGGCTATTGTTCGTATGGAGCCTAAAACAGGTAAATTACCTCCATCAGAGTTGCAAAGAGGATTGAAAGGAAGAGTTGTGTATTTACCGTTAGATTTAAGGAAAAACATTGAAACTCTTGGTGTAGACCATGCAGAAAATGAGCCACTAGTCATTCTAGTTAATTGTGTTCCTACTAAGAATAAGAAAATCTGGCAAGAGTTAGTGGATGTTAGAAAAGTGCAAAAGGCATCATTGTATCTGTTAAAAAATAATGAGTACTATAGAAATGTGTTTGTAGGAGAAGAAGAAATAGATTTAGCAGAAGATACTGAACCATTAAGTGTACAAATTGACATGTCCAGATGTGAAGAAATCTATGAACATTACAGTGTACATCCACTTCATTCCAAAGAGGTGATGGGGAATACGATTGAGTTGCTTCAAATTTAAAAAGCAACAGGAAGTCCCATGAGTCTATGGGAAGAGAGCTTGAAAGCTCTTTGTTTCCCACAGTTGTTTCCAACAGGAAAAGGTGGACGATATGATGAACGTCCTGTGCATATTCCTGCATCGGAATATCGGACAACAAGATTATATGCAGAAGATCCAAGATTTCGACAATGTATCCCTTATATGTTTCATCTTCTGTTTGCAAGTGACTTGTCTGGACTTTCATATGCAGGAAATCACATTTTAAAAACTGGAATGCATCTGCAAAATGTAACTGCAAAGGATTTTATGGATAAAGTGCATCTGAGAGATGATCATTTAGAATCTCAGTTGATTAATCTGATGGCATGTCAGCGTGGGACTAATGAATATTGGTACCGTCGTCATGGAGAACTGAAATGTATGCTACAGAACTTGGAAACTCCTACATGGTTTGTTACACTAAGCTGTGCTGAGTATGCTTGGGACGATTTACTTGAATTTCTTCGAGAGGCAAATTCTAATATAAAAAATATTGAATACAAGACACCTGGAGAATTGTGCTCCTTGGATCCTGTTAATATATGCAGATATTTCAATCATAGATTTGAAGCTATGATGTCTTTCATCTGCAATAAAAAGAATCCTCCTCTTGGAGAAGTTGTGGATTTCTTTTGGAGAAAGGAGTATCAAGCAAGAGGTGCTCCTCATATACATATGTTGTTATGGATCAAGGATGCCCCCAAATTTGGAACAGATTCAGATGAAACTGTTTTGTCTTTCATGGAAGATTATGCCACATGTGCTGCAACAAATAGCAGAGAAGATAAAAACTTAAAACAACAAGTCTTACGATTCCAAAGCCATAGGTGTGGAAAATACTGTCAACGAAAGTACAAGTCAAAGGATAAGTTCTATACCAAATGTTGTTTTGGATTTCCACGTCCTGTATTATCCAAAGGAAGAGTGAACAGTTTTATGTCAGCTATGCGACATACCATCACAAGAAAGTCTCCGAAAAATACCTACAACTTAAGAAGAAGCGAAGAATCGAAATACATAAATGACTACAATCCAGTTATTTTATCCATGAGGAACGCTAACATGGATATTCAGTATGTTGCGGACAATTCCATTGCTGTTGCTCGATATGTAACGTCCTACATTACTAAATCAGAAAAGACGGAATTGAAAGAAATGTGGGAAGAGATTTCTCACGAGAAGACTCTAAGTAAAAAATTATACAGTTTCAGTTTGAAGATGTTATCGCATCGTGAAATTGGAGCGTATGAATGTTCAGATCGGTTATCATCTGCAAGTCTATATTCCAAAAGTAAAAGAATCATTTGAGTGAGTCTAGGTCTTGCAGGAATGCGAAATCGGGTACTGAAATCTGTTCAAGAAATTGAATATTTAGCAGAAAAAGAACCAGAAAGTACAGATATTTTGAAAACGAATATGTTGGACACATATTACCCAAACAGAAGTCATCACCTTGAGAACATGTGTCTCTATGAAGTGCTGCAAAACTACACTTTTAAACGGAATACTACAGAGAACATCAATGATGGAAAATATGCAGTGATTGGTTCCGAAGGATGTCTGGTGAAACAAAGGAAAGGAAATTTAATTAATCACAGGAAACTGAGTTGCGACACTGCTGACAAAAGGGAATTTTACTATTTAGCCCTTTTGCAAATGTTCAAACAGTGGCGTTCAGAACTGGAATTACTTGGAGATTTTCAGAGCTATGAAGATTCATTTAATGGTTGTAAAGATAGCATACAATGCAGTGCTTTTGCAAATTATGTGAAAATGTTGAATTATGAAATTGATCAAGAAGCTACAATTGCAGCTGAGATTGCTAGAGACAGTTCTCAAGACAGGCAAAGTTCTGCTGCACTGAGTCAAGATCCACTTGGACAACCAATTGTTGAAAATGAAGCAGCAACTGCCATGAATGAGGTGGAAACAGCAGTGTATCAAGCTCAAGAAGATGTAATACAGTTAGGAAACTTGGAAGAACAACTAAATGTTGAACAGAAACAAATATATCAACAAGTGAAAGAGCAGATTGACCAAGAATTACTTCATGAAAAGAAAGGGTGCTCATGTACATCATTTCAACCTATCCGAATGTATGTGAGTGGTCAAGCTGGAACAGGAAAACGTTTCTAAATTAAAGTAATTACAAGTCATCTGCAGAAAACAACTGAGTCGCATTTGTCTTGTGTTGTCACTGCTCCAACTGGGTTGGCAGCACATAACATTAAAGGAATTACTTTACATCGTTTACTAATGCTACCAGTAGAGCATGAGAACAAACTGGAATACCACAAGCTATATGGAGAAGCTTGTTGTGAAGTTTCAAGAGTCCTGTAGAAAATGAAACTTCTCATTATTGATGAGGTGAGCATGGTCTCAAACTTGATGCTTGCCTTTGTGCATTTAAGAATGCAGCAAATTCTTAAAACAGAGTATGACGTGTTATTTGGAGGAAAACACGTCATAGTTTTTGGAGATCTACTGCAACTGACTCCGGTAAAAGGACCAGTATTTAAAACACTTACACATAAAGATACCAGAAAGTCTCTTGATAGCGTTGGTAATGTGAACATTTGGACTTATTTTGAATACGAAGAACTGACAACAAATATGCGACAAGCAAATGATGCTGAATATGGAAGTATTCTTCAAGATATAAGAATTGGAATTCTTACAGAACATGGCAAACAAGCTTTGGAGAGTCGATTACTTTGCAATGTGTTTCCAAATGAAAATGTAGTTACTGCAAAAGTGTACATGAAAATTGCTGAAAATAAATCAGTCATCTGCTTAATGCCAACACTGCGCCATATTCAACGAAGAACTATTGAAACTGGAAAATGAAGAAATTATAAAAATGGAAGCCATCGATAAAATAGAGCATGAAGGAATCACTATTAAAAAAAGATAAACAGCCCACCCATCCTTGGTATAATAGCTTGTGCCTTAAGGTAAAAAAGGAACTGGCAACAGCGATTAAAATTCGAGACCGTTCTACAATAAGGATGGTAAGAGCTCAATACAAATCTGTCATAAATAAAACAAAACAAAGCTGGGAAGCTGAAAATTGGGCTACTATGAAAATTGCACTGGGTGATAGAGACATGAGGACTTTTTGGGGAATAGCTAATTCAGGTACAACTACTTTACGCAGTGCGGTCGAACCAAATTTAGACGAACAGACCTGGCGCACCCACTTCGAAACTCTGAATGCTAAGGAACCTGAAGTTGCCCGTACCCATGCCTGTGACTCATTAATTTCTGGCACAGCGATTAGCGTAGATTTAGATCCTTTATTTGAAGATGATTCGACATTAACCATCTCTATAAAGGAAATAAACATTGCACTAGCTAGTATAGCTCCGGGCAAAGCCCCAGGGTTGGATAAGATACCTGGTGATTTATTTAAAAGCGAACCCGCTATCTGGGCTCCTTATCTTTGGATGCTTTTTAATGCAATTATGCAAGGCATGAAGATTCCTAAAAGTTGGTTAGGTGCGGAAATAATTCCGATTTTTGGATGGAGGAGAGGGATATTTTGTCTATACTACAGGCTGGTTTCAGAGAAAAATTATCAACTCTGGACCAAGTCTTAAGACTGCAATTATTATACTGGAAAACTGTCTGTCTACAGGGGGGTAGTCTTTTTTTAATATTTGTTGATCTTAGATCAGCATTCGACTTGGTCCCGAGAGAGAAACTATGGTCTGTTTTAGGAAGGATGGGGGTTCCTATTTATTTAATACATCTTTTTAAACGTTTACACGAATGCAATTACGCCCAAATTAGGTATGGAAAGGATGGTAATCTTACTGCTCCTATTCCAATTAATCGTGGAGTAAGACAGGGTTGCGTTCTCGCACCCACCCTGTTTAGTCTCTACATTAACGGCCTAATTGATACCCTGTCAGCAGCAAAAGATTTAGATGCCCCCAAGTTAGCCACTCGCAGAATTTCGGCTATGATGTTTGCCGATGACACCCTTTTGGTTGCTAAATCAGCCATGGGGATACAAAAGGTTTTGGATAAATTCGAAGAGTTTTGTAGGGATCGTGGCTTAGAAATAAACCTTCAGAAAACAAAATTTATGGCATTTAATTGCCCAAAAAGCACACGTCCCAATCCATGCCTAAATGGTAAACCGCTCGAACGGGTGTCATCCTTTGTGTATCTGGGACTTACAATTACTGAGTCTATGGATTGGGGGGCACATATTACAAAATCTACTTTAAAACTAGCACAAACCTCAGGAGGGATTATGAAGGTTTTTAACAATTCCAGCAAAAGAAATGTTAGTCCAGCTGTGGAAATTTATAGGGCTCAGGCAAGGGGTGGAGCATTGTATGGTGCAGAATTATGGGGCCACCTAAACACGCCAAAATTATTACAGGTGGAGAACCAATATCTAAGACAATTATTTAGATTGCCCCGTAGTACCCCTTTGGTCCCGCTATGCCTAGACACAGGCATAATGCCAATAGATGAAGTTGCAGGACTTAAACCTATTATGTATTGGCGACGCCTGTGGACAACTCCCGAGCTTATACCTTACAGGGAGGAGCTCACAGAGGTACTAAGGTCTTGTGGTTCTTTGAAAATTCCATGGTTCAACCATATAAGACTTCTCCTAACTAGCCTGGGTCTTGGAGATTGTTGGCTTCATCCCGAGTCTGCTTGTTTATCAATATCAAAGGGTCAAATGAAGGCTTGCTATAGTGATCACAGATTAGCTCAATTTAATAATTCCTCTAGGATTGGGAAATGTACTAGTGCCTTTTTAGAAATCAAAGCATTTTTTTGCTTTGAACCGGCAATTGATCTCATTACTCCACCTGCAGCCAGGAAGCTCTTTTTACAATTCAGATACGGGGTACTCCCATTACGTTGTTTTACATCTAAATGGAGTAAACAAAATCCGACCCATTGTCCTATGTGTGATTACCCCGAGGAAACAGAGCTGCACGTTTTTTTCTGTTGTGCTGGATACCAGAAGGCAAGGAGTCGCTGGTTGGTTCAGATCTGCAGGAATCTTGGCACCAGGTCTTGTTCTGAAGCATTTAGGATACTGAAATCTGATACTGGTATCCCAATAGTTTATTCGGTTGCCGGTTTTTTATTTTCGGCATGGTGCACTAGAAGGGCCCATCTGAGATCGCAAAATGTAACTTGATTGTGTAATTCTATGCTGTAATTGTATTTCTTTTATCCATCATTCATGCATTAGTTTTAAATATAGGATTTTTTTTTCCTATTTTTATTGAAAAATGCTTTTTAGTCTAATTTATATATTTATTGTTCCATGAACTCTCTAACAAAAATCGTGTTATCTCTGTCCAAATTTTATGACTCAATGATTCGATGATTTTCTAAATTTGAAACTGCATGTATAACTCTATTGTTTTTATTTATGTGTATGCACTTTCTAGGACATTTTGTCCGAAATAAAAAAAATTTGACTTGACTTGACTTGAATCACTATTATTTTGACGGGAAAGTTGAAAACAAAACTGGATTCTTTAGAAAAAATAATATCTAAAACAGCTGGTTTAGAAAAGACACTATATGCGTGTGTAAACTGTCGGGTAATTTTAAGGCGTAATTTGGATGTAGAAAAAGGTTTAGTTAATGGCGCAATGGGTAAAGTGGTGGATTTTGTTAATTATCAGAAAAAAGAAGGAATTGAATTTAAAAAAATTAAATTTGATCAGTTTGAAGAAGTTAAAGAAATTGGTCGTTGTTCAGTTCGTTTTTTGCTTGTTAAAGATTTATATGTCCGTAGGAAACAATTTCCATTTTCTCTGGCATATGCAGTGACTATTCATAAATCTCAAGGATTAAGTGTAGACAGTGCATTGGTGAACATTGGATCTACTGTATTTAAAGAGGGTATGGCATATGTTGCTTTGTCTCAAGTCAGAAGAGTATCTGGTTTGTTTTTGATTGATTTTGATGAGACAAAGGTTACTGAAGATGCAAACTGTGTAAAAGAGTATAATAGGTTAAGAAGGGTGTATGCTGGGGGAGGAGCCTAGCGCGCAACCAAGATGGCCGCGTAGGTGCGAGGCTCCCGAGGACCTCCGCGACCTCCTACGTTTATCCTGTCTTCATCCTGCATCGGTTGAGGGGACTGTGTCGGTGAGCCTGAGCCGAGGTGGTACCCGTTTCCCGTTTTCGAATCGGACCTCGGGTGCCGGAGTGAGCACCGATTGAAGTTCGCGGCCTGCTTCGCTCCTGACCCCGGACTCACGTTTGGGGGCGACCCGGTGGCAAAGTGAACAACAACGGCGGGCTGGGCCTGGCGAGTCGCGTACCCCGCACTTTCACTTTCACTTTCGCACCCCCTTGCCGTCTTTGCAAGTGGGATCGCGGCGCTCTTTGTGTTGGGGTGGACTCGCTGGCTGACCCAGCCTGCCTGCCTGCTGTGGCCCGCTCCGCTGTCCTGGGGTGACCCCCCGGAGCCCGTGGCCTTGATTGCTTGCCTTTTACTGCGTGGCTGGTGAGGGTGTGAGACCCGCGACGATGGCCACGAAACAAGATGGCGATCGGTTAAAGGCCAAGTCGACCCGGCGTGGCGCCGCACATCAGGCCAACATCATGGACCGCTACACCCTCCCGAAGAGATCTCCCGGTGGACCGCGCAAGTCCCCTGAGTGCCCCCCGGATGCCCCGGATTTGCCCACAGAGCTGACTCTGCAAGACGTCATGGGCGCCATTGCTGAGATGAAGGCCTCGGTGGGCCAGCGGTTTGACACTTTAGCCCATAAAATCGACGCGGTCCTAGTTGACGTCAACCTGGTGAGGGCTGATCTCTCCAAGACCAACGACCGGGTCGATTCTTTGGCCCACACCGCGTCGGGCCTCACGACTGAGGTGGCGGCCCTACAAACGGAGGTGCACCGACTTTGTCAGGCGAGTGCGCTTATGGATCGGCGCCTGGAGGACTCCGAGAGTCGGGCCCGGAGGAATAACATCCGCATCATCGGAGTACCCGAGGGACGGGAGGAGGCGGCGGCGGATCTCTTTGTGGAGGACCTGATCACTACCCATCTCCAGCCTCGGGGACTGAGTAAATTCTTTGCCGTGGAGAGGGCTCATAGAGTTCCCGGGGGAAAGCCGAAGGTCGGAGCCCCTCCGCGGCCTCTCATTGCCCGTATCTTTAACTTTCGGGACAGAGACGCGATTCTGCAAGCCTCCAGATTGCAAGGGCCGATTAAGCTGGAGAACATGGAGGTGAACTTTTATCCTGACTTCACCCAAGCGGTCCAGAAGCAGAGACTGAGTTTCCTGGGCGTCAAGCGGCGGCTTCGGGACATGAACTTAAAATACGCCATGCTCTTCCCGGCCAGGCTGCGGATAGAGGTGTAGGGTCACACGCACTTTTTTGATCGTCCTGAAATGGCCGGGGACTGGCTGGATACTCTGTCTGGGGGTCGGGATCGGGATGGCGGGGGGGGGTGGCGGGAGGTGGCGGCCCACTGGACCGGGACTGAGGTGTTGATACTGGGCCTCACTCTGGACGGACATGATGCCACTTTCGGCCAAGCTTAGGGATTTTCGTTCTTCTGTATTCGTTTTTTCCCTCCTTTGGAGGTGGCGCGGGGTCACGAAGGGGTACTCTTTCCTCCTCTAGGGGGTCTAACTAGTTTCATTATATAGGGGCGACAGGCACACTGCAAGTTGGGGGGGCTGTTTGGGCTCATGCAGGGGTGCAGGGAGGGGGGAGTTTTGTTGGGGCGGTTGGGTTGGGGTGGGGTGTTGTTCGTTTACACCACAAGGCAAAAGTATTGGTGTGCTATTTCTAAAGTGCTCTCTGGGGGACGAGTGATTGCTTTCGTTTATGATGGGGGGTAGGGGACTGAGTCTTTTGTCCTGGAATGTTAATGGACTGGGGGACAGGATAAAACGAGGTGTGGTCCTGCAGTCCCTGAAAAGAATTTCACCCGATATAGTTTTTCTGCAGGAGACACACCTCATTGGCAACTCCTTTCGTGCTATGAATCGACGGGGCTACCGCCTTGTGGCCCATTCGGGCTTCACGTCTGGTTCAAGGGGTGTGGGCATCATGGTCAAGAACTCGCTCCCGTTGGAAATTGATGAGGTGCTCCATGATGACAGGGGACATTACACGGTTCTGGTGGGTAGAATGGAGGGCAGAGTGGTCGTTTTTGTGTCTGTCTATGTCCCGCCAGGGTTGCAGACGACCACCTTTGCGGATCTGGGGCGCCTCCTCCTTGGCCTTCCGGAGGGGATTCTAGTGGTTGGGGGGGATTTTAACGCTGTGGTTTCCGGAACGGAGGATCGTCACCCCCCTAGGGATCTCCCCCATGCCCAAGCGTGGTTGTCTGGCCTCTTGGATACCTTGGGGCTGGTGGATTGTTGGCGTTTGAAACATCCCACGCAGCTGCAGTACACCTTTCACTCTGGGGCCCATGGTAGTCTCTCAAGGCTAGATTATGTCCTGGTGCCGGCGGCGCATGCCGGGAGGATAGGGGAGGTGCGCCATTTGGCGCGGGGTATTTCGGACCACTCCCCGCTCTTGTTGCACTTTGATATTCTCCCGAGGGGAGAGGGTAGGGTGGTCCCGATTAATCCTTGGTACCTGCGTGACCCCACCATTCGCGCAGAGTTGGTTAAATCCCTTAAGCGATACTTTGACGACAATGTGGGGTCTGTGTCATCGGCGATCTCTCTGTGGGAGGCGTTCAAGACGGTTCTCCGGGGGGAGGCCCTGTCCCTTATTTCCCATTCCCGGAGGCGTGAGCGGGAGGAGGTGACCCGTATTGAAACTGAGATAACCGAGTTGGAGGGTGATCTGGAATGTGGGGTGACGGATGACAAATTACATGTTCTCCGACTCAAGCAAGCGGCCTATAAGGCCCTCGTCACGGAGGCGGCCAGGGGCCTCAGTAGAGAGCAACAGGGGAGACTGTATGATGTGGGTGATAAGGCTGGTAAATTGATTGCGTGGCTGGACAAAAAGGAGAGAGCGAGTCGAGTTGTCCCAACGATTGAGAAACAGGATGGTGTGTGTGTCACTGAACCGGAAGAAATTGTCGATTGCTTTGCAGAATATTTCCGTGGGGTATATTCCCCGGTGTCCTCCCGCTCGGAGGAGGATTCCCATGCCCTGCTTAGAGATATCGCGCTGCCTTCCCTTTCGGAGGAGGACAGGGTGTCGTTGGACGCCGCCCCAACATCTGAGGAAATTGCCCTCGCCATACGTTCGGTTGCTTCTGGCAACACCATGGGTCCTAATGGTCTTCCCATCGAGTTGTACAAGCTGCGACCGGATACGCTGGCGCCGCATCTCCGTGCTATGTTCCTCGCGGCCCACTCGGCGGGTTCCCTCCCGCTAGACCAGCGTCTGGCTACTATTGTGGTTATTCATAAGGAGGGGAGGCCGCGGGACCGGGTCACATCCTATAGGCCTATCTCGCTGTTGAATGCGGAGCCCAAAATTCTCGCCAAGGTGTTGGCTACTCGGCTGGTTGGCGTGGTGTGCGACTTGATTCACCAGGATCAGTCCGGCTTTATCCCTCATCGCAACACTGCGCTTAACCTGTGGCGCTTGCATGGGGTGCTCGCCGGCCATTTTGGCGTCCTTGGACGCCACTATGGCGTTTGACACACTTGAGTGGCCATATATTTGGGCGACACTCGCGAAGTTTGGGTTTGGCCCAGGATTCATCGGTTGGGTAAAACTGTTGTACTCGGGACCGCTGGCACAGGTGGTTGTGAACGGTAGAGTGTCGGCTCCGTTCGAGCTGGGCAGGGGCACGCGGCAGGGCTGCCCGTTATCACCGCTCCTTTTCGCGCTTGCCTTGGAGCCCCTGGCGGAGTGGCTGCGGTGGCATCCTTCTATCCGTGGTCTCCGTTGGACCCCTGAGTATGAGGACCGCGTATCTCTATACGCTGATGATATTCTTCTGTACCTGGCTTCCCCACGTAAATCACTGATAGTACTGGTTGATGTATTGCGCTCATTTGGCCTCAACTCTGGCCTTGTCATCAACTGGGCTAAATCGTGTGTGTATGTTCTCTCTGGGGAGGCTCCTATCCTTCCGCGGGGTTGTCCTATCCAGATTGCCCCGCGGGGCTTTAGGTACCTGGGTGTGTTCATTACCCTGGACGCGGAGGCCCGGTATAGTCAGAATTTGCTTCCCCCCCTCCAGCGCCTGAAGGAGGACGTCGCGCGTTGGGGGCGCTTGCCACTCTCGCCGCTCGGCCGGGTGGCATTGTTTAAGATGATGTCGCTGCCACGTTTCCTGTATGCTTTACAGAACACAATGGACGTCGTCCCGGCACGCTACTTTCGCGAGGTGGAGAGTCTGCTGCGCCGACTGTTTTGGGAGGGTAGACCGCGTGTCGCCCTGGCGAAGCTGACGCTCCCATGGTACGACGGGGGGGTCGCCTTCCCGGATATCAAGCGATATTATTGGGCCTCCCAGCTGGCTGCGATCAATCACGGCCTGTACGGGCCCGCCCTAAACCCTGCCTTTGAAATGGATAAGATGTTACTGCCGGGTGGTGATTATAATCGGGCGCTTTATTCTAGCTCACTCGACGCACGTCTGACGGGCCCCACACGGGTCATGGTACGAGTGTGGCATGCGGCTAACGTGGCGATGGGGTGGAGGGACCGCTTGACCCGGGCGACGCCACTATACGCATCTGAGAGGCTGGGCTCCCTGTGGACCTCGAAGGGCTTTGAGAAGTGGGACATGATAGGCATCAGCAGGGTGGGCGATCTCTGGACGAGGGGGGGATTCAAGACATTCGATGTGCTGCAGACAGAATTCCAGCTGCAGGACAGGGAGTATTTTCGATATCTGCAGATTCGTCATGCGTTGTGCTCCGTCTTTCCGGATGTCGCCTCCATCCCGGAGTGCTCCCCGCTGGAAGATAGAGTGCTGGATGGGCATGTACCGGACGGCACGATTTCATTAATTTATAAAAAAACTTATCAATGACCGTTCGGGACTGCTGACTAGCCTTCGTGAGGCATGGGTGGCCGATGGACTGGAGCTGGATGACGAGGACTGGGTGTCTGCGGTGGCCTCCCCGAAAGAGGTGGCCATACCGGCCCGCCTTCGCTTCGTCCAGCTCAAGATACTCCATAGGGTCTATGTTACGGGGCCGAGGCTGATGCGTATGGGCTATGCTGTGGACGGGTTGTGTAAGCGTGGGTGTGGCTCTTTGGGGACCTTTCTCCATATTTTGTGGGAATGCCCGGATGTGGCGCGATACTGGCGTGGTGTGCATGAGGTTTTGCGGGTGGTTACGCGTGTGCCGCTGCAGCCCGAGGCGAGGAGATGTCTGCTGAATGTGTGGGAGCCAACCGACTACTCGGTGCCGCAGACGTGGTGGGTGACTCTGGGATATATGGTGGCCAAACGTGACATTGCTCAACTGTGGGGTTCCCAGAGGTCGCCGACTGTCTCGGCGTGGAAGGATAACATGAATCGGTGCATGTTTCGGGAAAAGGTGGTGTATGTTGCGAGAGGTAAGCCTGGGACATGGGTGAAAGTATGGGGCCCCTGGAACGCCTACCGTGGGGGAATCTGTACCCCGCCGTTATTGCCCGATCCGTCACCGGCCCCGTCTCCCTAGCCAGTTTGTCTTCCCGGTTCTGGGCAATGAGTCTACTTAGTCCCCGTCCTGACCTTTTTCCCCCCTCCATACTCCTATGGACTAGTGGGGTCCCCCTCCTTGGGGAGCACATGCTGCTGTTTCCAATTGTGGGTTGCCTTGTGGATTTGTTTTTTGTTGTTATTTATATTAAAAAGAAACCGTTATGTGGGGTTCGGATGGTGTGGCTGCCAACGTTTCTTCCAACTCCTGTGACTTTCCCTCTGCCGCGGCATGCGTGCTATTGTCTGTATCACATGCTCCTTCTGTTTGCTAGCGGCCGGCCTGAAGGTTGTAGGCCCATCTTTGTATATTTTTTGGATTCTGTAATAAACGGTTTAAAAAAAAAAAAAAAAAAAAAAAGAAGGGTGTATGCTCCAAATTTAGGTCAATATCCTGTATTTGAAAAGCGTGTGATTGGTCGAAGAAGAAGGTTTGAGAATATCTGTTCTGAAGGTGTCGAGAAGGGAAAAGAACAAGATCTTCCTCACGATCTAAACCTTCAGCCCCCTGGTTCTCAACGCTACTACGTGATAGCAGAAGCAAATGTAAAAAATTGGAACGTATCTGGCGTCGATCCTACGACCCAGGTTCCAAACACCTCTACAGATCCGCTCTCAAAGAGTTTCACAAACTTAAACGCACGGTCATGAAACAGTACTATGCGGATAAAATCAAAAGTGCTGAAAATTCCACCAAGGCCCTCTTTAACATTGTTAAGGAGTTCGCAAATCCCTCTGTTTTAGCAGCTCCTGTCATCCCCAGCCAAATACTTAGCGATGGCCTGTCAGATTTCTTTCATGAGAAAATCGTGAACATTACAGCAACTATTCAACAGATCCCCATAGTAGTTACTTCAGCCAATGACACCTCGTGCGAGGTAGCATTCACTTCCTTCAAACCGTTGTCTGAAGATCAGGCTCTGTCCCTGTTTCTAAAATGCAAGTCCGGATCCACGCTCGATCCAGTCCCGGCTCGGATTCTGAATGAAATTGCCCCGTTAATAATTAAACCTCTGCTAGTCATCTGGAATTCTTCCCTGCAATCGGGCCTTTTTCCCTCTTCGTGGAAACATGTGCTGTTGCTTCCAATCCTTAAAAAAACGGGTGCCGACACATTATGCTTTGGTAATTACCGACCCATCTCACTTCTCCCTAAACCAGCAAAAGTGTTAGAGAAGGCGGTACAAGAGGGACCCCTTTGGCTTGGGTGAAATCATTTCTGTCGGGCAGATCCCAACAGGTTGCCCTAGGATCCTTTGTTTCCACGCAGAAACCACTGTTATGGGGGGTGCCGCAGGGATCTGCCCTGAGCCCCCTCCTATTTAATGTGTATCTCAGGCCACTGGCGAAGGTGGTCGAATCCTGGGGCGTCAGAGTGATCTTTTATGCTGATGATACGCAGCTTGTGTTCTCATTTAAGGACCACTCTGATAGCTCTTTAGCTAATTTTCGCCAGTGCCTGGTTAACATCGCTTCCTGGATGTCTACTAACAATTTAAAGTTAAATGCAGATAAAACGGAGGTTCTTTTTTTCAATCAAAAAGTTGCCATCCCTCCCAACATCTGGTGGCCTTCTGAACTATATCCCCCTCCGGCGCCAGTTTAAGCTGCCCGTAACTTGGGTTTTCAATTTGATACAGCACTTTCTTGTAAAACCCAAATTAATAAGGTATCTTCCTCCTGCTTTGGAAAACTCAGAATGATTAAAAAAATTATCCCTTTTTTGCCTCTTGAGTCCCGTAAAACAGTAGTCCATGCTTTATTAACATCTCACTTGGACTACGCAAATAGTCTGTACGTGGGGGCTCCAGCATATCTCATCAATCGTTTGCAGTTAGTACAGAATTCGGCGGCTAGGCTGATCTGCAACACTCCCTACCGCCATTCCATTTCACCTTATCTGACTAAGCTGCACTGGTTACCAGTGAGACACCGCATCCAATTCAAAGCTCTAGTTCTTGCCTTTAGAGCTCTCAATGGTCGAGGCCCTGCATATTTAATGCACAGACTTAGGCTTACTCAGGCGTCTCGGGATCTGAGATCTAACCATCTTCGCCTCATGTTTTGCCCTCGATTTCGCCTGGCACGTATTGGTGGCAGGGCTTTTGCCGTGGCCACCTCCAGGCTGTGGAATCTATTACCGATGGAACTCAGATTCTTGTCTTCTGAGCTTATATTTCATAGGAAACTGAAGACCTGGTTTTTCTCTCGCTTCTAATCTTATCTTTTTCCCAGTTTTTCCCCTCCCTGACCTTCTTATTTTTCCTGTTGTCAGCGCCGGGACACCTCCGTCGGGGGTAGCTGCACGCTTTATAAACTTCTAAATAAATAAATAAATAAATAATGTTGTGATTGCAAGTAAAAAATAATTGGACACTGTTGAAGAGATTGTTGGTTATCAGTTTGAAAATAGTTCAGCTGTCAACTGCTATGCTAATGTAGTGGTCAATGTTGTTTTTTATCTTGAAGGTTTGCAAGAACAAATTATGCATAATCGGCAAAAAAGATTTTGTTCTCGGTTGCATTCTGTTTATGAAAAATTGACAACAGATACAAGTAAAATACAATCTGTTTCAGATGTTCGTAATCTTTTGGATGTGTGTTCTGGTTCTACACAATTTACACAAAATATCCAACAAGATGCTCAGGAATTTTTAATGTATATGCTTACCATTTTTGAAAATGAAGGTGTAGAAATAGAAAATATTTTTGGCCTTTCTTACAAATGGGAACATCATTGTGAAAATTGCATGTATACATGTACCACTAATGTAGACACTGAAAGATTTCTGTATTTAACTTGACCAGACTGTAAATCAGTGTCTTTCAATAAATTAGTTAAAGGTGCAAATCAAAACATGGAGTGTAGCCAATGTAAATCAGAAATGTTATCTACATTATTTAAAAAAAAATATGGACAATACATAATTTTAATGATGCAACATTGTACAGCTGGTGGAAGAAAATTGGATACTTTAATAAAGCAGTTTGTAGCAACACAACTATCAATATCAGTAAGGACTTTTGTAGCAGTTGCAATAATTTTCCATGATGGTCCTTCCACCACATCTGGACATTACACTGCCTATCTAAAATGTGACAAAAGGCTGGACACTTTGTAGTGATTCCCAGTTGGTTTTCAAACAACGTTTGCCTAGGGAATTACCAAATTCCTACCTAATATTTTTAAAGTCAAAGTTTTAGGAAGATAATTCATTCTCTGAGGAATTTATTATTATAATTTAATAGGACTAACATTGGACAATTTACAAAAAATGGAGTGCAAAAATACCATTTGGCCTCAAGGAAAGGTATATATTTGAATTATGGACTTATTTGTGCTCATTGACTCAGTGAATATTTTTAAGCGACAACATTTACAGTTTTTATAAGTTAAAGTTATAAAATGTTGTTAGCCATAAGCATTTCATATATGTGTGATTTGTATTTTGTGGTATTTTACTGAGAATAGCATGTTGGTTTTTTTTAAACAATCTTTTTGATTGTTTTTTTTTGCTCGCTGTTAAGTGATGAGTACGATTGAAATCACTATTTCTAGTGAAATTCAATATATTCTGAGAACAGCAAAAAAGGCAAACAAATTATTTAGTTGAAATTATGCTGTGTTTTAAAAAAGTATTATTACATGTTATAACAGATCCTAATTCTAAAATAAGCAATTTACATCAATTTACATTGCAAAAAAAATCTGGAAAAAATGTATACCATTTTTAATTTCTATTACGGTGAAGGTAAGTTTAACTAAGTATTAATATGCTGAATGGGCAGATCTGCAAGAACCTACAAAGATTGAACAAGATTTTAAAAACACTCTGTTTATACCTATGTAGTTTTGAAATCTCTCTGTTATCAGATATTATGTGACCTCCAAAAAAACAGATTTGAGTGGTTCATAATATTTCCCATTGTACCTATTGAAGGACCGCAATCATTTCAATCATTCTTGTTTGAGCATCTTTGCAGACAAAGCTCTGTGCTTACCTTCTATCATTCGGAAGCAATTTTAAAACAGAAATATATCACTTTTTGTAACATAGTTATTGCACAAGACACTGTTTCATATTTACAAAGAGAGGAAAAGGCGCTCTGTGTACTTTTTCTACTCCATGTAAATACAACCTCATCATACACACCACTTTGCGTTGAAAGGTTGTTCTATAAGTGTTGTTGTGCATGATTGCACTGAATACTCATAGAACCAGACACATCTCCAGATTTATCAGAAATCATAAATCTCGATATGTGTGTGAATGCTGCACAATTCTCTAATTGGTGTACGAAAGCACAACAAGGAGAATTGTTTTCTTTTCTCCTCTTTTTTAAATCTTCAATGCATGCTAAAATGTTCAGCATGCAGTGAAGGAGAAAAATGTGTTTACTGATTGTTTTTGTGCAGGAAGGTGTGTCTTTCTGCACAAAAACAAACAGCACATGACACAGATATCCTTCCACTATGGTGCAAGGGTGCCTGTGTCACCACATGGCTGCAATTTAAGCAGCCGTGCAGAGAGAAGCATAGATGTGCAATATATTTATGTACATATGTTGCATCCCTGTGCTTCGGAAGTACTACAGCACACTGCAGTTAAAGAGGTTACTGTGTGATGCTGCAGCACTTCCTCATAGTTCTACACTTATACATTCACCATACGCTATTAATGCATTAATTCAGTCAATTACATACTACACATACATTCATCTAAACTTTCACACACCAACAAACAAATATAGCTCTTTTTTTAAACCTGGAAAATTAGTTCTTAGAAGAACTTTTTTATTTCTTTTATATTTTTTTTTGCTTTTTTGAACAATTTTGAATTTTTGGGGGATTTTCTTGAAAAAAAAAAAAGGAAAAAACAGAACTGGAGGAACAAAACAATGAATTTCAGGGAAAAAAAACCTAGCAATGATGACTCTCTTGCTTGCGGCAGATTAGATCAATTGACTGCCCCCCGTAGCACAAAATAGCATTGCATTTTATGCAGAGCACTTTCTAGTATTGGAACTGTGGACGGATGTCCAAATTTTGTGTAGAAGGATCCACCCTTGAAGTACTTGGCTGCGATGAATCCAAAGGAGCAGGAACGACTCTCATTCTGCGGCATTCCTCCCGATCAAGGTTTACCGGATGAAGGGTCCTCAGATGCTTCATCATGCTTGCAGTTCCGCAGGAATATTTTTTGTTTGGATCCCCACGGGACAGCACTCTCTGGCAGATCTTGCAGGTCACCAAGGGGGCATTGGTCTTTGTTTGCCCCTCAGGATACGTGAAAAATTTCCACACCACAGATGAAACACGTGGTGGGCGTGGTGGCTCTTCCAAAAAATCACCCTCAGATGAATGAGGAGATCCAGGAGATGTCTGCTGCCCTGAAGCCATTGTTTCTAAAGAAAAAAGTTTGAGCTAAGTGAAAACTTAGTCAAAAAAGCTTCTTCTCTGCAAAGAGATGCTCCTCCAAAGAAGGTCAAAGGAGAATGATTAAAATGGATGGGGTCTTTCAATAGTTAGAACAGGAAGTGTAATGAACCAATCAAATCTCTTTTTTTCAGGTCACATGGGATCCGCGCACCGTGCGCTCACGCAGCACGCACACAGCGTGCATCAACGAAATTGAATTTTAAAAAATATAGGATTATATGTAAAAATATATTTATGAGTAGTTTAGAGTTTGTCTTCAATTAATATTCACATGAAATACATATATATATGTTTTTTAAATGTTAAATATTTTGCGGGATTCGCGCACCCACCATGTAATACACGCACATGACGCATCGCGGTGGCACGCAAGCATCGCGTAACGTGCATCGTACGTGTCGCGTATAGGGGTGGAGTCGCGTACCGGTCGCATTGCAACTGCGCACCAAAAAATAAAATGTGATATTTATAAACCGCAATCTGTCACTCCGAAAGGAGCCTCCTGGCGCTGTACAGATAACAGACTTTTCAATGGAGAATGGAGACCTAGATGAGGGCTAGACAGAATTTGTCTGATGCTCCATAAATCCAAGTCTTTAGGGCCTTCCTTTACTGTATTTCAGGTTCTATTAATCTCAATTTGTTTGGCATGAGATTCCAGGCTTTTGCTCCTAGCACCATTGGCAATTTCCCTCCCCGAGTTTTAAGTTTAAAGCCGGGCAGTTTGAGTAAGTTTGCTGAAGAAGATCTGAGTTTTCTTGTTGTAGTACATGGCGTGAATCTTGTGGAGAGATATGCTGGCCGCAGTCGGCGGACAGCTCTGAAAGTGGTGACAAGAAGTTTGAATAGAATTCTCTTGTGTAGCGGGAGCCAGTGAAGGGTTTTCAGCGCTGCTGAGGCTGAGGCTGAGGGGGAGTTTTAAAACTATTCTGGCCACTGCATGCTGTACTACCTGAAGCTTCTTCAGGGTTGATTTATTGACCCCTGCCAGGAGGCTATTACAGTAGTCTAGGCGCGAAAGTGTCAATGCCACCGCAACTGTTTTCCTCGCTGAGAGCGAAATAAGATCCCCAAAAAAATGCAGGGTTTTAATTAGGCCGAAACAGGTCCCCGCCCCACTCAGTGCATGGGGTTTAAAGGAAAGGGAGGCGTCAAACCATACCCCCAGATTTTTGGCCACCTCCACAGTGGATGGGGGGGGCTGCTGCATCTTCCGGCCACCAGACCATGAGTTGGAAGGGATTATTTTTTCCTATTGGCAACATTTCTGTCTTATCCGTGTTACATCTGAGGTGATTGTTTTCCATCCATTTGATGACCTCCGTAAGACAGGATTTAAAGTTTCCTTCAGCTTCTGTGGAGTTATTATCAAGGGACAGGATCAGCTGCGTATCGTCAGCGTAAGATGTTGTCTCAATCCCATAAGATGAAATAAGTGAGATCAGCGGAGCCATGTATATATGAAATAAAAGAGGGCTAAGTGAGGAGCCCTGTGGGACTCCTGCCGAGATGGTATGTTCTGAAGATAGGAAAGGACCAAGAGAGACTACTTGTCTCCGTTTGGTCAGGAAGGACTTGATCCAGGCCAGCACAGTGTCAGAAATTTACAGTTTGCTACTAAGCCCTGCCACGCACGTTCCATGATATTATCTTCAGCTGCTGATGGGATGGAATACCAGATACAGTGTTTTTACTTGGAATGCCTTGGCTAGGTGAAGCTAGAGCTTGGGAAGTTGCTTGGGGGTTTAAGAATGTTGGAAGATCTGCGCCCGCCACCTCCCAATTATTAAGAGGAAAACTGCATGGTCCCATATCCCCCCGAGATCTACTTCCACTAAATCAGGGCCAGTGGATGCAATCAAAGTACTGGGCAGGTGGGCCATACAATTTGGGGGAGCAGTGTATGGTCCGGGGTGCATGTGCGGCTCGCTCTCTAGTCAGTCATTAACCTCCAGTGAAGTACATCCTGCTAAAGAGGTAGAAGTTTGCATAGCAGGTTGACTGCACTGACTGGCAGATGGAAATTGTCTAAACTGTATGGAAGAGGTATCTGGAGAGCAAGTATGGAATTCCAGGGCAAGGAGATTTTCTGTCAAATCAGCCCCGTTCAAGGTAAGCTCAATATAATCTCGCAGTTGAGCTGGAGAAGTGTGCCTCCGAGCCCTGATAATGCCTTCCCCTATTACTGAGTGGCAGCCCCTGACATGGTACTTTCAACACCGTTTCTGATGTCAAGCTTGGGTACATTAACCATGTAGATTTTTGGGACATGGGACAAGTTGGAGGTATCCGGGTGGATTTCCCGGTGTTGTACACTGCATAAGGGATGTTGCGCCTGGAATAGAGAAGTGGGTTTGATGCGGTTTGGGAGGTCCTGCATGGCTACTATACTATGGCAGTCATTACTGTGGTTAATTTTGGGCTTATTTGGCTGCTTACTTATTGGGAGGAGTGGGGCTTGCTTATATACTGGATAACTGTGGACCATTGTCCATATATCTCCTACAATGGAGATATAAATGCAAGAAGAGGTAAAGCACCATATTGATGATCGTAACTGAGATAACAAACGTGCATTCCTAGTGAATTGTGTAGTATTTTGGTTTCTTGTGAAATTAAATGAATTTATTTTAAATTAAAGATAAACACTGGTCTGAACAATACATTATTGTGACTGTTGTCTGACTGTTGAGTTCCGAACTCTTGTCCTCCACGCTCCCTCCCAAAGTAGACTGTGACTGCTAGCCCACGATAACCTGAGAGACAAAAGTAGGATGGGTTGTACTGGAACAAATTTGCAGAGGCATAGTAGCACAGAACCCATAATGCATGTGGAAAATTACCTCATCCACCAGGCTGGAGCCCAGTAGTCTCTGCCTGCCCTCTGGGTCCCAGAATCAGGTCTGACAGAGGTTCTGGGGGGATATATGGAAATCAATGTTTTGCAAAGATGTTCAGACATACTGCAGGGATGTGGGTGAATCCACAAATAAGTTCATCTACAAGAAAAGAAGGCATAGAGCTCCATCACATAGGTGTACTATTTGCTTAAGGTAGATTAAAAGCAACTGATATCAGAAGGTTTTAGATAATGTATTTTTAGTATTAAATATTAGAAAGGTATTATAGAGCTAACATTGTAATTTGAATGGATAACTTGAAGATGGGTTTGCTAAAATATTAAGAGGGTGCATGATGTTGATGAAGTTACGGGCAAATTCCAGACTGCAAGATTATGGCAATTACATTATAAACATGAGTGTTAGCTAACCTGTATTTATAAATTGTGAATTATAAAACTATAGGGGCATATCCTATAGCTAGCCTGCATACTGTTTTGTAATATCCACTCTCATTTCCATGATGCAAGTTCTTTTTTTTGATGTTCTAAGCAGGAACAACTCATCTCTATAGCCTTCAGTAGAGAGCAGCAGTCACTTGTTTGGTATAAATGTCGGCTCTAGAATTCGCTAAACTGGACACACACAGTAGCTTATGACCCTAGTAATAGTGGGCTAATTCTGACTTGTTTTGACACAGACTGTTTCTAATTCTGGATAACTACGATACTCTGGAACTCTTCCCTTTCTCCTGTATTTGTAGGGAATGATATCAACTAAGGGCGATTGTACCTGTTAGATTGAGTTGGCTAGGGATAGACCGCAACCTCGTTTTAGAGTTTTTAATGAAAGACGGGTCTCTGGTCGCTGCAGTCTGTGTGCCCTCGCACTGGGCAGTATTGCGTAATGCTTAATGCTATCCCATTGCACACAGGATACAACAGAATGGAGTGGACAGACACTAAACTGATTGTGCTGGTGTCGTTCTATTTGACATCCCTCCTTTCATCACAAAACTCTTTGTTTACAGACCCTAATACTCAGTCAGGTCACAGCATGAATATGTGAACCAAAGACTGAGCCCAATGACAGGATGAAGTCTCTCTCCATCTTCTCGTTCTGGAGTGATCCAGTACAGCGTAGGGCGGTTTGAGTACTGACAGTGCAACCTAACCACAACCCCTCTAGCTCTTTCCTGAGGGGAGCATTGTCAGTCATGTTGCACATCTGCTTCACGAAAAAAGAAGAGGGTTATTTACTATCATTATGCATGGGCATGATCATGGTGCAAAGTGACATAAAGCACTGCATTGATTTATTTGCCTTTATAGTCCACAGGTGCAGCACAAAAGTATGCAGCACGGCCTGTGCAACCTTTAGTAAATTTAGAGTTCCATGTCTAACCTACAAAGGCTCCATTAAAATAAATGTAGACTTTGATGGCCTACCCCTCCCCCCCATCTCTCCATAACTTATGGACGTCTGTGACCATATCTACAGCAAATACTTAAATGCAATCATCACCCTAAATACTACTGGAGCTGACTATCAGCAAAGGAGTAGTGTCAATCAGCAACAAGCTAAGAGAAGGGGAAGAAGAAAGACCCGACATCACCAAAGAGGTGAAATGCATGACATTTATTTATTTATTTATGTATTTATTTATTTATTTATGCGTTTTTATATAGTGCAGACCGTACCCAAAGGTGTCGGAACGCTTTACAATACAACCAGTTACATTACATAAGGACTTCAGAGTACATGAATTACATAAAAGATACTAAACAGATAAACTCTAAACTCACATAAGAATGGTAGTAAGTACATACTTCTACTGCAGATAGTAGTGGTTTGAGTTACATGAATGCAAGTTGCAAATTTACTCAAGATTACATTTTTAGAAAAGTTGAAGCTATTATGGTTGGACAAAAATATATTTCATATTTACAGAGCAAGAACTTCTCGCCATTGCTGGGGTTTTTGAGGTGCTCATTTAGACAGGCATTCAGGGTGCTGTTGCACTCACAGGCGATGATCTAGGGCCTGGAGGCATCCCTGAGCTGGTTATGGCTGCAGGGGTAGAAGGCCAGGGGGTGGTGGGCCAAGGTGGCGTGCTCGAGCCTGGGGCTGTTCTTGAGCTCGTGCTGGGAGCCAACTATAGGAAAGGTGTAGCTTGGCGCTGTAGGGCATGAAGGATCTGTAGCTGATGTAGGGGAGTTTGTAAATGGAGGAAAGGTAGTCATTGGTTCAGTGCTGTGGGAGATGGACTGGAGTAATGGGAGCCGGCCAGTCTGCACTGCGCTGCGCCCCGAAGTGACCCCGTGAACGAGGTCATCGTCCACAAAGGAACTCACCACTGCAGTTGTAATCAGGGTGACCCCTGCGATCAAAGGGAGGCTGCCAACTTAGTCTTGGTGGTAGGGGCTGTAGCCAGGAGGCACTGAGGGTGATGAAGCGGGGGAGGGGGCTGGACAGACCAATCCACAGGTCCCCCCACAGCAGCAGCAAAAGATGAAGCCACCAGCCCCATGAAACTCACCACCGCAGTAGAAGAGTACAGTCCAAGTACTCTGGGCTGGGCCAAATGTCTGTGCTCCAGCCGCCGCCACTGTATATGTGACGGGTCTCTCAGGTAAATGGGCCCCCCAAAGTATTCAGCCAGGAAAGAGGCACCTCCCCGCAAAAAACGTACTGAAGTGGGTGCCAGTGCAATCCGGACAGCCTCTAGGAACAGGGTGGGGAAGCCATCTTGAATCTGTGATGTGTAGGAGCCAGTATAATCAGTGGTCCCCCGCCTCTGCATCTCACTCCTGGGGGTCTTTACACACACCACCAGTGCCTCCGATATATGGCACACCTCTCTCATGGAAGCGGGGAGGTGATGGCTGCTGGGTGAGGCCAGGGAGATCGTGGGCGGCGAGGATCCATAGTAACCCAGAACCACCGGATGTTATGAAACCCAGGAGTAATACAGGCTGAACAGAGGCTGCAGCACAGAGGGACCCAAAACATGGCTGCCAAGGTTTTGTGTAGAGCGTTTTGATAGAGACCAGCATTTGATTATTGTATGATGCTGATGAGGGGTGGGCTCAGGGTAAATGGCACAGGCTGTACCACATGCCCACATAGGTAAGCATAATGCTCTTATTCACTGTATGGGTTTCTGTTGAGAGATAAGAAAAGCACACCTCTCTGTCAGATCATAGTAATCTTTGAATCTTTTACTTTTGATACTGGACTTTGGGTAATTATTTGATGCGTATGAGGAGCCATAGTGTGGCCAACATGACAAGGTGATCAGCATGGAACTGGTTAGCTTGGCGTCTATCTCTGACTTTAGCTGTCAATATTTGGTACGTTACTATCATCTAATATGGATTTAATTCGGTGTGTATAGGTCAAACCTATGGGTTCTAAAACATTGTCTCAGACGTGATGTTAGAGATTCCCAAGACCCAGCCACATCTGCACTAATAATACAAGAAAAGCATGGCCAATGCACCATGTATACCCAGACGATTTGCAAAAATAGCTTCCTTGCCTAATGCTGTATTCCATTTGATGTGCCCAGTGGCCCACTGCACTTTGATATTTAACATTTGTTCTATGTATCTTGCTGCATTTATTCCTGCTATGCACAGCATTCCTAGCACACTGAATCCATCCCTTGCTATACATATACCCTTAATTAAATAATAAAAAATAAGAACATAAACCAGGATAAGACCTATCTTCTTACCATAGCGTAACTCCAGATTGGCACTTATACCAATAGACAATGAAAGGACTGCTGTCATCCAGCCACAGATGTGTCAGTTCTGAAGAACCCTCCCCTGGGTCCTCAGTGTCTTGAACCAGACTACTGTAAATGTAGAGACCTTGGCAGGGTGCTTGCCATACCACATATACACGGATTTACTAATCTGGCTCAACCTATAGGACAATTCGTGTTGAGGCCTGCTTTGAAGCTTTCTTAAGAGTGTTGAGGAATCTATAGCAAGTCATAACTCACTTGAGCACTGGGATATAGTTTCTTTGGAAGCAGCACAGAAGAGATTATTGGTGGGGCCACTGATCCTCTACCACCTCCATGGACAACATGGACTGTGTTTGTCTTCTATGTCTACATTGGGTGACTCTCTGGGATGAAAAACTCAGAGAATCCTTGCTTTTAGGATTGTCTTTTACAGTTTTGAGCACAACGTCCTAAAAAAAGTGCTGAAACTTTTCCTGAAATTACATTTTAAACAGTTAGGTTTAAGTAAAACACTGTGTTAAACTAGAGAACAAGTGTTGCAAACATTTGCATGAAACAATCTATAACTAAATAAAAAATGTATGAATATATCCAATACTACTCTTGGTACATAAATATACCAATTTTATATATACAAGCAATATGGCGCTGGTCTTCATATCTGATAACCGTTGTGATGAAAGTGATCTGTTAAAGTATAAAGAAACCATAGTGAGCTATACCGATATTTAATTCTAACTCAATCGTTTGTTTTGCTTCCCTGCAGCAGACCAGTTGTCTACCAAATAATATCTAAAGCGTTTTTTTACCTCTTATGTGTCCGCACAGAGGATCAGATATACCTTTGGATACTGTGAATATATCCTGTGTAGCTCAAACACTCACCCTGGATGACATGCAAGCTGGGCTTGGGATGAAACCATTTCTCATCTCTAAGTAAATATACTTTTATTAAAGTGTGTGTTCAGCCTGACTTTTGATTCTAAAGCTCCGTTTCATGGGCACACAAGCAGATGATATTCTTTTGTCGCTTTTTTCTATGGCTTCTTATTGTCTTCAATTCACGCTGCCTTTGTTTCATCGAGGTTGATTGATGTGCTTTTGACCGTAAAGCTGGTTTAACCTGAAATGTAGCTGCATTGTTTTCTTCAGCTTCACATCACTTGTGTTGACTCAGTAATTAGCCATTGTTTATGGGGAGCTACGTTGCATTTTTTTCTGGCTATCTCTTACTTTGTCAATGTACAATTTAACTTTGACATGCAGGTTAGGAAGGGCGATTTTTGGAGTTTTAGAAATGGGCCATATAACAGAGAGATTTGCACGAGGTGGTCCAAAGGGAACCCCTTCCCTTTTGAGAGTTGGTCGTTCGTTTTTTAAATCTTTTGCAACCGGATTTTGGTTGCAACCTGGAAGGGTCTTCTAGAACCCACCCCTTCAAAGTATCCATTCTCAATACCGTTTTAGGAGATGGCAAAACTTTAATGACTCTTACAATTGGTTATGTACATTGGAAAATCAATTTTTGCGGTTGGAACTCAGGTTTGGAGGGTTTGCAATCTTAAAAATGGATAGCATATCTGGCCCAATATTTGTAGTTTATACATTAAGAAATATAGTTAACGGAAGGAAGACAATTTTCTTAAACTAATAATGTGCACGTGGACCACAAGTGGGCAATGGGTTTTATGTGTACTCGAAATAGGAAAAAAGGATTTCTTCTGGTGGTTACAGATTTCAAATATATATATAGTTTGATGTTAACTTTCCCTCTCATTGGGTCCCGTATACACAGTTGCAAACTTAAGCGTCATTTAGGTGTGAAGAAATTTTAAATTTGCATTGATAAATTCGAAATCCTAAACCAGACTCAGGATGTAGGTTCTTATGAATGAAAATGCAACTTACTTATGGTGGAATTTCGACTTATTTGGCGGATTTCTCCTCGTGAACACTGCCACTGTCATAGGGGGAGGGACAGGGGGAGGGAAAGGGTTATTCACCTGGGAGAGGATTCCATGCACCCCTGTGAGCACCTACAACTCATAATAAGGGTGCTGAAAAATGTACTATACTGTGTTTCCTACCTGGGAACCACAGGAAAGATTAATTTTACAAAAAGCTGATGTGTGTTTTCAGGGTGGGGAATGGAAGGGCACTCTTCCGCATTGGCCGGGGTGCTGAAGACAGGGCTTACCCAGATTTAATATAATTTCTCTTTGGGAAAATAATCTGTCCCTCTCATTTGGCCTAGCACCAAAATAGTACACAAGCAATTTACAGATTTTTTAATAAAAGTTATTATTGAATCACTTTTTTTGGGTTAAAATGATAAAATTATTTATCAGCATCAATTTATGTTTTGTGATTGTTTCAGAGTTATATTTATCCTTTTAGTCCTATTGAAATATATTTGGGTAAAATGTGAAATGGAGTAAAATGAGAGCCAGCGCATGCCCTTTTTGTCCTGTTGGAAATTTTTTAAGTAATGTGAACTGGAGTCAAATGATTGCCTGTGCATGGGCTCCATTAAAACCAGACTAAGGGCCTCATTACGATACTTGGCGATCAGACCGCCAGACGTGACTTGGTTAGTCAGGAGACTGCCGGCAAGCATGCAGTGGTCTGACCACTGTATTTTGATTTGACCACTGGGCTGGTGGTCAGAAATCAACAGTACCATGGCAGGGACATGGTGCACCCATAGGAGAATGCCACAGAAGATGCCTCACCCGTCCAGTGCCCTCAGCACATCAGTTCACCGTGTGCCATGCACCATGTCCTGCATGGCACACAGTGCACACATGACAGTGCTAAGGTAGGAAGGGCACTAAATGTGCCCCCAGGCACATGTTGATATGGGCTCTGAAGCATGGGGGCCCTGTTTGGGGCCCCCTCTTTGCCTTTCCCATAACCTTTTCATGGTGGGGTCCCTGCCATGAAAAGGTTGTTGGAAAGAGCTGCCGCCATTACAATGGTGGTTCCTGCCTGGGGACTGCTGCAATTCTGGGCTGCTTTTCTGACCACCACATTGTCAGAATCTATGATCCTGGCAGAGGCGGCAGTGTTGCGTCCAACAGCTGTGGGTATTACCGCCAGTATTATAATTTGGCGGTCGGACTGCAGGGCTGTCAGCGGTCAGACTGCCACTGACAGGCTGACGACAGTCTGACCAACAAGATGGTAATGAGGCCCTAATCTTTGTTCACTCAGTACATCTTACACTGGTATCGGACTATCATGACTTAGTCAAAGCACTAAGCGGGTTGGGAGCACCTGTCAAAATGTTAAAAAATAACTCCTTGTGAGTCAACAGTATGAGTTTAGGATAGTTTGCTTGTTACTGAGGGATCAGCTATGAACATTGTTTTACAGGAAAATCTTCCCCACATCAATCCATCCTCATCAGTCAGCTTTAAAGTCTGTGTTAGAGAGTGAGTTTTATGATTTGATGTAAATTAGTTCTATCAAGTAGGACCTTTGTCTAACATGAACTTCTTCCATCTTGAATTTGAAAATGATTGATTGGCATCTCCACTCCTGGTGTCAGCAGCTTCTTGTACAACATATGAGTACTATCTTCTTTTTGTCTTACCACATCACTTTCAATACCTTTAACCATTTAGCTTTCTGTAAGCGTACAAGTCAATACTGTCCTTGTGAATCTTTGATTTACTATACTCAGCGATTAATGTAGAAATGCCTTTGCTTTTTATAAATAAAAGTACATATAAGAAATAACACAACATGTTTATTATATGTTCGCATCTGATTATTTTAATTTGAGTAATAAAACTCCTTTTGATTTCATAAGTAGGTATGGTCTAAGTGATTTTGAAACAGTTCCTTGTTAAATACTGTTTCATGGAAATGAATGTGCACTTACATGATTGCAAATGTATTTAAATATAAAACTGAAGTTAGGCAACAATTGCACTTTATTTCTGTGATGTTGCATTTAAGTGGCCTTGCTCCTGAAATTAACATAATTGTGGACATATGTAATCCATCGTTTCTCTTCGTTCAGCGTTTTTGTGTCGGATCTCAAAAGCTATTGCCTCTTTTATATTTTGTCCCCAGTACTTACTTTTTACCCTATCCTCGACCTATTTGACAGTGGGTTAGAGTATCTTTCAATTCATTGGCCTCTAAAATGTTTCCTTAAGCATTATCTTTATGGCTGGATAAGTGATTCGATTATTAAAGAGAAGAGAATTCTATTTTGATACAGGGAGCTGATGGGTGCAGCCCTTTGAAGTTACCTGAGCCGACACCCTTTAACTTGCAGCTATTATATGAACTCCTTCGGCTTTGCCTTAACCTGTGTCAGCTATGATTATATTCACTGGTCGTGTATATAAAATGTGACTGTGGTGCTGTTAAGGCATATGGGTTTCGTTGTTTCTCTGCTCTTACATTTCTGGTATGTTCAATTTTACCTTAGTGGTCTTGACTGATGCAACATGCCCATTGACCTTTATGCAAAGACCTTCATGAAACTTGATATTTTTCAGCAAGCTGGGAAAGAAAAGTGTTCAAATTGAGAACTCACACAACTGAGAGTCCCTCATTTATGAAATCGAGTTACAAAACCATCAATGTGGAATACCTGAAATTGCATTTTTTTTATAACTACATCTTTCCGAAGGGAGATCTATGAAGGAGTAAGCTGCTCATGTTTAAATTGATAGCAGGAAATATCCAACTCCAATGAGGTAAAAATGTACGACTTGTAAGTATTAAAAAAGTATAGTTATGGTTTAATATTCATTGATTTACTTGTTATTTGTAGGGTTTTACAGAGCACGAACATAGCACACAACCCTTACTATTAAAGTACAAAAGCTAGAGGTGTTCATTAATAAGGCATAAATACATTTATAAATGGGTGAATTGCAAATAGTAGATCATCCTACAAATGTACAGTAAGAAACAACGGAATGACAACAGAAAAGGGTGATTTGCACGTGAGTTGATAGATAAAAACGTTACCTCAACATGTCAAATTGAAAACAATTTAACAATGAGTGAGGAAATAATTACAAGAGAATAATGCAGCAGAAGCGAATCATTCCGAAAAAAGAGGGCCAAAACCAATTAATTATAGATGTAAAGAAATATGAAGGGGTGGGCTGGAGTCAACCGGCTGTTGCTGGTGGACTGAAGAAAAGTCGCAGATCAGTATCTCTAATCCTACTCCTCCCTGAGTCTTCAGAATTGGATCAGCCATGCCTTTACTGACATGTTAATTTACATTTTTTAAATTATTATTTTTTTAAATAATAAGGGGCAGATTTACAAGAAAGTGACGCATCTGTAAAGATGCATCACTTTCCCTGCGCCACCCTGAGAAACCCTTGCGCCACTATGGATGCGCCGTATTTACAATACGGCACACCATGGCGCAATAATTGACAGATGCGTCAGAAATTCTGGCGCATCTGTTGACGCAAAAGGCACGCATTGCTGGAGTCGTGTCGCAAGCACGACGCAGCTCCAGCAATGCAGGGGGAGGCCTATCATCATTGTGCTGCGTCACTCCTTACGCCTGCTTCAAGCAGGCGTAAGAATTTGACGCAGTGGCGTCCTAGAAGTGGCGCAGTGAAATCTTGTAGATTTCACTGCGTCACTTCTACGAGGCTTTTTTGCGTTGGAACGCCCACCCTGCATACATTATACCTGACGCAGGTATAATGTGACGCAGGGCTTTACAACGTGACACATCTCCCTAGATGCGTCACGTTGTAAATGGGCTGCATTTTTACGCTGCTGCTGCGTCACAAAAAGTGACGCAACTGCGGCGCAAAAATGACGCATGGGTCTTGTAAATCTGCCCCTCAATCTATAATTGGTTTTACTTTTGTTAAAACTTCCATCTCAACAAAAAGATTTCAGGGTGGAAATCGTCCTCTTACCTGTAGGTTGTTGTTGGGCGGTGGGCTGCTGGGAAAGGGAGAGAGAAATGTACAGGAGGTCCCAACAACGGAGAGCAAGCATCAGTACAACTGGGTACATCATAGGCATAATCAACAATGCCAACACTCTGGGGTATATGTACAAGGAAGTGGCAGAGCGTGTCATTAGCCTCCTTGGCTTAATGACACGCTCCGCCACTTCTGAAACACAATGTTGCACCATATTTACAAGAATGTGGTGCATCATTGCGTTTCCCCCTGCGATGGCGCTAAGTTTAGCAACTTAGCACCAACGCAGGCACCCTTGCACCAGAGTGCAAGGGTGTGTGCGTGCAGGGGAGGATTGTTTATGTGTAGGAAGGTGTCCCTTCCTGCACATAAACAAACCTAAAACAAAATTCTGTAACTTTCATGTGTGCTGCTTCATGCAGCACACATGAAAATGGCAAAATGGAATTTTTTTAAAGGCTTTTTTATGTACAGGAAGGGACACCTTCCTGTACATAAAAAAACCATGGCATTTTGCTTTTTCCTTGTGTGCTGCGCAGCACACATGGAAAAAGAAAAAACAAGGAGAAACAATGCATTTCTCCTCGTTTTGCCAACTTAAGACCAGGGATTTCCTGGTGTTAATTTTGGCGCTGCCTCCTATGTGCGCCACCCTTGTACATAGGGGGTAGCGTCAAACACAATTGGTGTGGTGGTGAAACGCCCACCACAGCACCCACTGCACACCCCTTTCATGCTAACCATAGCATGAAAGGGTGCCTTATGTACAAGGCAGCCTTAAGCCACATTAAGTAGCGTAATGCTGCCTTGTACATAAGGCGCAGCCCCACTCACCACCACGACATCATTATAGGTGATGTTGTGGTGGTGATGGGGCTAGTACATATGCCCCTCTGCCGACTTGACTGTGTTCCTGCGTGTGAGGCGAAGAAGCTGTGTCATCGCTCTTCGTACATCGCTGGGGACTGCTGATCTCGTCATCCCTCTTGCTCCAACGTGCATAAGAGCGAGACATCAGTCCGTGGCACGTGCAGCTGCCAACGCTCTGTGTACTGGCCTGTGTTCTTGCCTGTGAGGTGGAGAAGCTGTGTCATCGCTCTTTGCGCACCGCTGGTGACTGCTGGTCCCGTCATCCCTCACACTCCAATGCACATAAGAGCACGACGTTGAGGCGCGAGACGCACGCAGGTACGTGCTGGTCCATGCTTGGACAAACCCCTGGCCAAGGGCAGGCCCGTCATCACCCGGGAACAGGTTGGGCTGGACCACCCTCTAACATCTGGAGCCCCGTTTGCAGTGCACCCCCATTTTCTGAATGGCTAAGCAGAAAACCAAAACCACAGAAACCCGTGGCGAAATAATTAACACATTGAACTCCCCAGCAGATGTGCTCTCTAAAGAGATTGAACTCACGGAGCAACGCCTCTCGTTCGAAGAGGTAAGAATTATCCCCGAACCAAATGTAACGAGTACTTCATAAGATTTGTTAAATGGTAATACTGGCTTTGGTACTCCCGCTCCGCTTGACAGATCCAAGGCTCCTGAACTGATGGTAGCCCAGTAATGGAACCCCGGGGCAGAATGAAAAGGGGAAGTAAAACAAACTTCCATAGCTAAGCCCCTGAAATCTTCCAAAGTCACTCATTCGACACACTTATGGACACGCACCTGGCCACTGCTCCTAGAACAATTTCACAGGCCTATTCTGTCGACTTATGTCAGAAATTGGAACAGACACTCTCAACCCTCCTTCAAACGTTTCCTAGCAGATTGACTAAAATAGAGGAGAGTATAACTTTGCTCTCTAACAGAAAGAACAGAGTCGAACGATGGAGGGGGTATGCGGCCTTTGACACGGTAGCTCACCACACTCTAGTTTGCCGTCCAAAGAAGGGAGGTGTGTCTGGTAGGGCCTTAGATTGGCTTATATCATTTCTGGCAAATCGTAGCTTCCAGGTGAGGCAGGGTGAGTTCTACTCTAGGGTCATGGGATTGCAGCAGGGGGTTCCTCAGGGCTCAATTTTGAGCCCGACTTTGTTTAATCTTTATGTGGCTCCCTTAGCAGAGATCGCTGATGGTTTTGGGATCAGAGTTGTTTCATACGCCGACGACACCCAGTTGGTGGTGTCCTTGACCCAGGAACAGCAGTTGGCAGCTCCCAATCTGGTGGCGTGCCTGCAAGAATTAGCCTCTTGGATGGACAAAAACTGTCTGAAACTTAATGGTGACAAGACAGAGGTGATGGTGGTGGGAAGAGCTCCATCCGTGTGGTCCTCTGCGTGGTGGCCGCAGAATTTGGGCCCCACCCCTGTGCCATGTGCCCAGGCTAAAAACCTGGGGGTTTGGATGGACTCTTACCTGTCCTTTGAATATCACACCAGACGGGTCGCAGGAGCCTGCTTCGGAATCCTTAAAAGACTCCGAAAAACTTTAGATATATTACCTATTGCAGCTAGGAAGATCCTAGTTCACGCTCTCGTGACATCTCGTCTCGATTGGTAATGTCTTATATCTAGGCGTTACTGGAAGGTGTATACAGAGACTCCAATGCGTACAGAACGCTGCAGCCCGCTTGATCCTGATGCGTCCGAGGAGAACTGCCTCTAAACCAGCTCTTGCTTCTCTCCACTGGTTACCCATTGGGGAACGGGTCTGGTTTAAGGCGTTGTGTGTGTGTCACCGCATTATTCAGGGGACTTCGCCTGCTTACTTGCTGAACCTCCTTACGCCTTACGCCCCAACTCGCCGCCTGAGGTCTGAGGGGAGGGGATTGGTCTGTTTCCCGGCTGTAAAGAGAGCCAGGATGGGTGGTCGCTCCTTCCGTTTTTTGGCGGCCCAACTCTGGAACAAACTCCCAGAGAGCCTTCGGTTGGAACCCTCTGAGGTCATGTTTAGGAAGAAACTGAAGACTCATCTATTCCCGCCTGGGTAGGTCTTTGTGATCACCAGAGCGACTTGCACCGTAGCGCGGGAACACACTGTATAGTGTAACCAGGCGCTTTATAAATCCGATTAATAATAATAAAAATAATAATAGGACAGTCACAACTGAGAGAGCGTCACTGGTGTTAAAATTTGTAGGGGTGCACCATATTCACTGTTAGTCAGCACCCGTATATAACTCAAGAGTGTGTAGAGTTATCATAGAAATATATTCATTGATATAGAGATGAAGAAATGCAATCAGGCCTTGAAAGAAATAGTGGCCATCAGTTACTATGAAATGTATTTGTATTACGTTTAATGTTTAAGCTCTGCAATGATGCGATGTATTAAGCAATTGTAGATCATGTTAAAAAGTTAGAATGTAGGTTGCTCACGTATAGGTATGCTGAAATAATGATTGTAATGCGTTTTATTTTACAAGGCCTAATTGTCAATGTAAAAGAGAAGGCCTCTTCGTTCCTTATTTTAGCTATGCTTATAAGGCTGACAGGGCTTTTAGTAAAGCTTAAATTGCAGTGCAATGTAAAACTTCATGATGTGTGGGTTTTTCCGTTCCCTGTTTCTGTTGCAGGTGCAAGGACATTTAGCTTGTTAGTTAGAATAAGTCTTTGTTGTAGGAGTTGAGACAGAAGGAGTAGACTGGAAGGTCGAATTAATGAACAAAGGAAGATGAAAAAGTCAGGATGGAAAATCACAGAAGGAAGATCTGCCTGAAGGGGTGTGCTGAAGGGCGTGTACCAAGATTTTGGGGTTTCGTATTAGGGACAGTGCCCTGTGGTTTGAGCAGACGAGACTTAGGAGGGAGGGAGGCTAGAAGGAGCACCATAGATCGAGCTCTCATTAAGTGAAGACTTCTTAGGAAGTTTCACTGCTGACACCTTTTATGCTTTTCTCACCTGAAAGGGAATGTTATGTAGGGATGTCACTTTAGAATAGAGTAGGAACAGAAATGCTTTGATTAATGACTTTGAAATGTGACATCACGATAGCCATTTTGTACCTGATGCTTTTAGAAGCTGTAATCCTTTTTATCTTTAGTCGAATGCGGATACTTCGTAGAGTAGCATTTGTGTTAGTTCCCATTTATCTTTTGTGCCTTGTATTGAGGTGCCTTTATATTCAGATGTTTTTGCTGATGATAAAAGGTCAACTTCCCAGACTGTGAGTCATCCTTTACGAAGAATGTCAAATTGCGGTAAATACGTTCTGATAATTGTGTTTCTTCCCTCTACGCTATTAAGCAAGTAAAAAGATCCTGGCGACCGGAGTGGGTTCTTGTAGATAATTGGGTAGAAATGAGAATCCGGCTTTCTCACTCCCAATCTCAACCACTGTTTGGCCAATTGACTCATTCTATTGCTCCCACTTTGTTGCTATGGGAATTCACACACATAATGCCAGATGGGAATGTGGCAGACCGCCCCGGCATTCACACTCAATACTCCTTGACTGAGGGCAGGCACAGGAACTCCTCATTAGCCCTTCAGCTGTGACAGACCAGTACAATCTCTCTGGAAGACGGGCGCCAAACAGGGAGGGTGGGAAGGAGCATTGCAATTAGCAAGAAGCACAACCCAATGGATCCTGGGTAAGACTATGGGGCATATCAACAACAACCGGCGATAATTATGGCTAAGCGCACTTAGCGCTAGGATAATTATCGCCGGCTAGCGTGGATTTTTATCGCTGAGATAGCGTGCTATTAGCAACGCTTATCTCAAAAGCGATAAAAATCCTAGCGCTAACTGCCTAACGTGAGATTATCGCTGGAAACCCAGCGATAATCTCACAAAATGTGGCGTTAGCTTGTTGATAGCGCATCACAAACTTAGCCATGATATCCACCCTCCATAGGATATCATGGCTAAGTCAGTCCTGAAGCAGGTGTAAGGAAAGTAGCGATAACAGGGGTTATTGCTACTTTTCTTGCTGCTATGCTTCATAGCGTGGGGCTTGATGATAGGAGAAATGTAGCTTAGCGACATTTCTCCTGTCATGTTAGGTCAGGAACGCCCACTTTGCATCTCATTAGAGATGCAAAGCTGGGCGTTAAGATTTCGTGCGCTAAAGCAATGTTTCATGCGTTAGCGTGACCTTGCTAATTAGGCGATAAAATTATCGCCGCTTTTCGGCCGAAAACGGCCGCAAAAGCGGTGATAATTTTCTATCGCCTCGTTGTTGATATGCCCCTACATTCCTCCAACGAGAGAAAAACACTATGCTCCGGACAGAGGTCTAAGAACTGAAAGCACCAAACTCGCTGGCAGGCTATTTTGTTACAATGAGTTTCAGGCAGATTCCAAGTTATGTAGTCGAGTGGAAATAGGTTGCATTTGCTTTTCTGCAGAAAATAAAGCGCTAACACCATCAGAAAGGCAGTAGTCCTGATAGTATTATTGATATCAAACCCACTGAACAATGGCAGTATTCGGCTAGTTTTGCTTCAGAAAACAATGAAATGTTTGCAACTCCACAAAGTACTGGTAATTTTATTTTTTGAGGAAAGCAGGGCTCTTGATAAACTTCAGAGTTCTTACAAAACAGACTGTTAGTGGGACCAAACTAAAACAGCTAAACTAAGCTAAACTAAGAATACCTCAGTGTTCTAGATTGAGAGAAACCTAAATCTATCAAACTCAGCAAAATGTAAGGAACTAGAAAAAAAAACGAAAAGTCCTTGCTACGCCCTCTGAAATGGGAGAAGGCAGCACAAAAGGCCATGGGGATTGCTGCTGAGCTGAGGCACCAAACACAGTAATTTCCCTGCTAAGGGTAACTAGTTCAATACAACGTCAAGGTCAAAGGGAATCAATAGCAGAAATTAGTTCAGTTGATTCTTTATTTACATCAGAAACCCTAGAAGCTAACTTAATGAAGTCTACCCTAATGGTAAATCCTATACCCGATCAAAAGCTCAGGGAATCTGATCAAATAAATGAATGGTAAAGGCATATTCGTTAGGCGTTTTAAAGGTACGTATATAAAAGCATTAACGGTTTTATATTTTTATATTTGAAGTGTTTTCAAAAACCCAAAGATATATATTATTAGGTATAAAAAAAACTTTCCCACACACACACACACACTCACACACACACATTACGGTGGGCATGGGGTTTGGATGGTAAGTTTATTTTTAGGTCGAGCCTAGCGCAGCGCACATGCGTTACTCTGCGAGACTTTTAGTAAGGTGCTTCAGAAAGCTGACCACACGCTCGTGCGTGTGTTTTTGTTTTTCTCACAGGCTATTGGGCTTTGGGTGCGTATTTCTAAGAAAGACAGCACACAATTGGGCAAAGGCGGTTGCACGTCCCGCCTTTGCTCCGCCCACGGCCTTTTGCTTGGGGTTACCCGCACGGGCGACATCTGTTTACAATTATCGTGCCCAGACGCGTGCGTGATAATAGGGGTGGGCGCAATTTGCGTAGTCGCGCTACGCCAAGCACACGAAACGGTAAAAAATCTCCACGAGCATGCAGAAATTCCACGAATGCGTGGAATTGCTTGTTCGCAATGCATTTTTCCTGTTCGTGAACGCTGTTTGCGTGCTCGGGGGGAAATATCTCGCGAACATGCATTTTGAGAACGCGAACAAGCAAAAAATTCTGCGAAGCTGCGGAACGCAGAATTTTGGGCAATTCCACGTTCTCCATGGAACGCAAAATTACCTAAATTCTGCAAATGGAATTTACCGCCCGGGCCTAGCGATAATTGGAAACAGATCCCTCACACAGGCGAACAGCTCAACTAGGTTGGCACTTCTCTTCTTGGCTCTATGAGAGTTATTTCATCAAATGGAACTGTGCACGGGACATGGAACTCCAAAACGTACCCGTGCGTACCTTTATTTATCCCATTCTACCGCAGCTCTTTGAATCGGTCCAGTGGTTGTATAAGCGCTGAGCATCTGTTTATTTTCCGGGGTGTGCTTCTGAATGAATTGCTTAAACTACCGCATTTTAACTATACCTCCTAAAATGTACACAAATGAACTTTGCTGAAATTTGCTCATTATTTTGTGCTTGAGGAGGAACAAGGGATATTGAATGTGCCGATGTTTTCATCAAGCAGTGCTTAAAATTTCCCTCTGTTAAATCGCTCCCAATTTTGGCAGCTAAGGCAACTGAAACTCAAGGGGATTAAACACTTTGGCCAGGGTCACGCCGTGCGATCACGTGAGGAAGCCGGGATTAGAACCATAGCCGGCCATATAAGCACTAGAGGCCATCGTCTATTTTGTTGTTGCAGTTTTATGTAGCGCGAACTCGACCCGAAGGTAGGATAGCGCTTTACATGAGCACAAATTAAGTTAGACAAGGACGCATTCATTTTTAGTAGGCACAGGGAGATTAAGTGATATGCCCAGGACCACAGGATTTTGAGCCGACGCCTAGACTCGAACCTGGTTTCCCAGCTCAAAAGTCAGACCTTCTCAAAAATATGGAGTGGATCAGTCTCAGGTGCTTTCCTGGGTCAGAAAGATATTTTTCGCTCAAGTGCAGAGAGGGAGATTAATATCTTTGTGGCTTGCATTGAAAAAAACTGTAAACAGTAGATGGGTGGTTAAAAGTTTTACTCGCACATCTGTAAGTCTGAGCATTGACCCCGTTCCGATTACAGAGTCCTTAAGCAACAAGGTATTCGAATGCTTGAGCCGAATTTTGGTTCAGTCAGGTTGCCGCTTCACTAGGATCGCCACAAATTTCAGGAGTAAAATGTTGGTTGTTCTCAGTGTTAAGCATATTGTGTGTATACCGCTGCCCACTGGCCCAAGGAAATAAAGATGACAGTAGCCACTCCTAATTTTTGTAGCCAACAGCGTAAAGTAATCGGCAACTTAAAAGCCGTAGACGGGAATGTGAACTATGAGTCCCAGCAGGCTTGGTTCTAGAGCTTAAAAAATCTGGACTGGCTTGAAGTTCACATAAGAACATATAGCAAATCTAAATGGAACTCATTTGCATAGTCCGTGGAACTCATTTGCATAGTCTGTGGTAATTTTGAAAATACAGAATGGATCAGAGACTCTGATGGCTTAGCACGGAGTACTACATTAATTTTTCTGACTTTTGGCATTTTCACTATTTCCTTTGGTGCTCATTTTGGAGAGAAATCCATTTTTGAGCAGGTGATGGATAATTTGAGCCACTGAGTATTATTATCCATTAGCACCGACAAATTCAATTTTTTGTGTGGCTGCCAAATTGAAACGCAGTAGAAGACTACAGTAAATTTAAAATCCACTTCCAGTGTCGTATGCATAGTTTACAACCAGAACAGTTTTAGGGCATGGGCCAATGCCCAGGGCACCACCTTCCAGGAGGTGGAAGAGTCTCCTGAAGAAGTGATAATGGTGGGCGTAAAACAGATTTTTTTATAATGTAACAGCTGAGCTTGCCTGTGCTGTGCATTAACTCACAGTGATGCAAAACCAGCCGCCACTCCACCCCCCCCAGCCACAGCAATTGGTTTAGGGCGCACTAAAAGAGCACTTAAAATGTCTGCTTCACTGGTTTACAAAGACATTTTGCCTGATGGGAGGAACCCCAGAGGAGCGTGCAGCCTGCAAAGCAGGTCAGCGGAGTGTTCCAACTGTACAGCTCTGCCTTTCAACCATAAATCACTTTATATTACGGGCTGTTGCAGCTTTGGCTGAAACCAGCAGCTCTCACAGGGTACCCACACTAAATACACTCCCTTTTATGTGTTGTAGTATGGGTATGCCCAATCAGTTTTATGTGGTCAGTTTATTTGAGGTGTTAGTTTCATATGAACGCTCCTAGGCAGTGCTTTAAGAGGGCCTTGTCCTGCCGGTGCTCAGCACGGCCAGTTCTTAAAAGCGGGTGCTGAGACGGACACCTTTCGGGCTCTCTATTTTTGCCTTCACCCTCAGGGTGAAATAAAAATCTTAACCCTGCAGCACTACCACCACTTCTTAAAGCCTTTGATGTAACCTCAAAGAGACTGGTTTTAGTTTTTTTACAGTCTCGTCGTTTCAGAACGGAAGCATTTTCAATATTATATACAACAAAGTCACAGTTGTTGCTTATTTATTTTATGCAACTAACAACCATTGACAAAGCTAATAGTCCTGGCTTGTTGTAGGTATAATGTAACGCGTGTTATCATATATTTCTGGATGCAATGACAGAAACAGCAAAATACCAGTCGGGCAGCACACTATGCTAAACACAGATTTTTAGCTTGTGTTTGAAAGACCACTCGTTTTTTCATCCCACTTATAGCCCAGTGTACCTAGGCTCTGGTGAATGGCAGAACATTGTACAACGAAGGTACGAGTTCAAGAGGTTATGTGACCTTTTGAACAATAGCTGGATGAAGGGGAGGGTATGAGTCGATGGCTGCTTGGATACATTATCATTTCACTAAGCAGCAGTGTGCAGCAGCTAGCTTCTGTGCACTGTTCTCTCTGAAAGGGAAAAGAAGGGGCGGCGTCGCAGCATGGTAGTTTACAATAGTGTGGGCAGCCGACCATTTCAAAGGCAGCACTAACATGAGTACCTCTGCATCTCCACAGAACAGCACTTTAGTATGCAGATTCCTTCTTATTAGCGCCAAGAAACTACATGGCTTTGACCACTACTCTTTACACCACTTTCCTAAAAACACAATAATTGTTCTTCCCCAGCACTGCTGGTTTGGTAGATGGGAAGTGTGAAGGGCGGGCTGTAGCTTCTATTGCTCAGTTGAAGAAGTTTTTAGAAAGGGCTTTTCCTTTTGTGTGTCAGACTATGGCTGCTTTCAGATATTTCTTTTTGACGTATTAAGTCACGCTTAAACTCCCCACTCCCTCTCAAAACATCTTAATAGTCATGGCGAGTCCAAGTTTTTAGGTGTGGTTAGAGTAAGCTTCAGCTGTTTGTCAATAGGTCTGGCAAAACACTTATAAGGTCCCAAAGGGGGGATGTATTGGCTATGCAAGTGCTTGTTTACGGTTTAGGGTGGGTCTGTGTTTTTGGGTGCTAACTGTTTTTTAGGGTATGGTAAAGGCATATGTGTGGTAAAAATACATTTTTAGGGTTTAAGGTGGGTATAGGGTTTTGGATGGTGAGGAGATTTTAGTGTTTAAGGTGAGTTTAGGGTGAGTATGACTTTATCATACATGCCTTCACAACAGAAATGTCATTGTAAAGGCATGTGTGGTAAAGACATATGCATGGTAAAAACTTGTGTGGTAAACACTTGCATGGTAGTTTTGTGGTTGTTGTAATGACCGTGTTGTAAAGCCGTGTGTGGCAATGGCTTGCGTGGTTCCATCATACATCCAACCTAACTACTCCATGATACCCTCAGCTAGTCTAGCTGAGGGTATAAAGGAGGGATGCGGGTTTCAAGCTTTGGGTGTGTGAACCAAAACTATGAAGTTTGTAGCACAAGATCTGGAAGATGGTCGGATAAATAGAACAACTACAGATAGATTCAGATAAATGAGTTCCACTGGTGAAATGATTGACAATGAAAGAGGGCTGTAGTATACCATTATAAGCACTAGGGTAGATGTGCTAGACTGATAAAATAAATGCCACAACTGTGATGAGTGAAATGCAGAGAAAAACAATTGAAACCAATCAAGAGAAAGCTGACTCCACTTAATTATCTGTGGATAGTATGAAGGATGAGGGAGGTGCAGATAAGGATCAATTAGTGGAGCAGTTGTTTAAACTCTTGTGTAGACAGGTCAGCTGGTACAAACCTTGATAAAAAGCTTAATGATTTGGTACAGATAGCTATGGTCTTAGAGGACAGCCACATCACAACAAAAGTATGTGAAGAATGCTCAGTCCATTCGGCAGCTTCAGAGTGTGGTTAATGTGCTAGTAGAGCTTGAAATCAATCTAGATGAAATAATATTCTGATCCTTAATATTCCCAAAGCTTCAGAAGGAAGCAATATAAAATACATTATTATCAAACTGTTACAAGATACAGCACTGGGAAATGATTCAACTATTGATCTAGGCCAGGATATCCAGATGTTCCACCCAGATTAATTTCCTTTAAATCCCAACAGGCAGAAAACGAAGGCAGATTTTGGTACATTGTTTAAAACACTCAATCAAAGTAAATATTTTAAACATTGTATTGTAAGCTGGAAATATACAATATGACAAATACATTTTCTCCATACATTCGGATATTTGTAGGCAGAAAGACAGTCAACACTATGAAATGGATAAAAAGATGCAAGAGCTCAAAGATTTGGTAACCAGTGCACATATGAAGTTCTCTGCTAATTTGAAGGTTATGTGGCAAAACAAAGTGTATTATTTTAAATGAGTTGAGGAAGTTGATGAAATAACTCACTGAATAAAAACTGAATCTAGCTCTGTCTCTTAACTTTGGAGCAATTTTTGTAATGAAGGTGTCAGGGAAGGAAGGTAAAAAGTTAGGGGTATCTAGTGCCAACTAGCTGGGAGAGGGTTTCTTCAGGGTGGAGTAGAATGGAAAGGAGGGTTCATTATACAGAGGGCGTGGGAGCACTTATGGCAGACATTTTCCACAAGCACCTCATATATTAATTAACGATGCTGTGTTAAAACCTATAAAGTATTTAATGTAACCAGTTTATGTTATATAAATATGCTACCTAATCAAAATATAAGAGAATAGAGATTACTTTTTTGACTAGGCCTGGATGGAATTTCAATTACACCAGAGTTATCATAGGAATTTCGGTCATTCTACACTACTCTTTGATGCAGAACTACAGATAATAATGAGATTATGCCTGCTCACATAATTAAGAGAAACTTGGAGGGAAAATCCTACTGCAAGAGCACATTTAGGGGCATATTCTCAAGGAGCTATCGCCGAGTTATCGGCACTTTAGCACAGCCGAAGTCACGATAAATTTACCGCCCCATTCAAATGCTGGTGCAAACAGCTGATGCCACCAGTTTTCCAGCGATAGCATCCACAAAAAACATTGCCATGGATGACCCCGGCAACTATCGCTAATGAGATGCAGAGCATGCATTCCTGAGCAAAAAGCCGCGACAACATTCTCAAAGACCAGCCAGAATGGTGATAAGAACACAAAACATGTGATAAGGCGCGTTAGCAGCAAGAAATTAACACCTGCTCTGACCTGGTGCAAAGTCCGACTACAACCTGCACCAGAAAAGGGAACCCAGCCCAGAGCCACAACTGAACAACAACAGATGCCATGGAGTCAACGATCATGCAGTTCGGACAACCAAGAGGGCCACAACACCCACCGCCACCCACCCCCGTACCACCCTCCACCCCCCAGGGCCCCACCCCGGCACCCCCCACCTCCCCAGACCAAGAGATTGCACATCAACAGAACAAAATCATGAACAAAATCATTCGCCCGATGCCGCAGCATCACAACAACTAACAGTCATGTGAGTACAGAAAAAGCAGAATCAATCATTTACCATTGAGAGTCCAAACAAATATTACAATCAAATTTCTCACCAAACAACTATTTGGAAGAGTCATGGCGGGTCAACCCTGGAGAATCTGTAAGTGACAGCCTGTAAGACAATATCCCAGATAAGAAGATGTGTCAGGCACTCATCAAAGGACAGAGAGAGGGAGAGACTGAACAAGGAGCGCAAGGACAATCGGGCCCTTGGTACATACATGCCAACTGTTGCGTGTGTCTTGCAATCGGTGCACCCAAAATCCAAGGCCTGGCAACAATTTCAGCGTGAAGGCCACATCACATTTCAGAAATGCATGCAGTAGTCAGACTAAAATTAGCCATGAAAGCTCCTTTGTCTCAATACACAAGGCGGAAGGACATCCGAACCACCGGCCTTGGTCTCCAATGTGCCCGGCACCCCCTGAGTGAGATACCATACCAGACTCTGGCGACTCCCACACCATGAACTGTGCTAATGAAAGAGCAATGGGTCCACACCCCACACACACTTGTCCCTGCTCGAGCTACACCTGCATGGCATGCCCCCAGCACATCGTTAAAAAAGACAACCCATATGTCCAAACGTTGAACACACATATGACTCATTGCTCCGAGCTGTGGCTTATCGTCCACAGAACTGCCATCGGTCTGAGGAGTGCCGGTGGTACGAGACCAACAAACGCAATGGCAGGCAATCCCGGGCACATGCACAACCCCAGAAACGTGGAACTGTACCGTGCACGAATGCTGCATCTGTTAGGTGCTCTGCCAATGGCAGTTTTGGGAATCAGTTACCGTCTGAGTTTCCAGCTTGCATATATCACATGCGTCCAGCCATGGTTCCACTGTCGATCATGCACATTTGAGTGGCCCATGGAGGTCTGCCTATCCAACACAACGGTAGCTGAACTGGATTATGACTTTTGTGTGCGCCCCTGTTGGCCCATGAACAGGAGTGCACGGGGATATACGGGCATGGGATGCCTTGATATGTGGTGTATGTGCCGGCAGCAGTGGATGGGAGATTGCACAAGTCATCGTGTGCAGTGACCACATCGAGGCGCTCCCCTATTGGGCTGTGTTGCGGATTGGTGAAACTGTGTGGTCGTAGCACATCTGTCTCGACCAGTTAATGGATTGACTCTCCCTCGTGTTGCTTGAATTCGAGAACGACGTATTTCTGGAACTGATTGCCTATGAAGCAGCGCTTGCATTCATGGACGAGTAACTACATTTCTGCAGCCACAACTGATTGACACCCAGAGCACAGGTCCCAACACCGTGTTGCATCGTGGAGGAATGGTCCCATGAGCTAGAACAACAGTGGGCATGTCTGAATTCGCTCGCACTCAGAATGCATGTGCATGCCCCTACGCATGTTAGCACACACCTGTGCAAGGTGATGCAGCCCCATGTGCGGAGCTGCACAGCGTTGTCTGGCAAAGTTCCAAAATCGGACATACTGCTGCAGGGAGACTACACACATGGCAATGTAGCACGACATGTGACCTTGTTGGTCCCTTTCACTTGCTCACTGTCAGCAGAGCACGCAGTTGGCGCAGCCGGTGGTACAGCTCCATGCAGATCCCATGGGCTGTGAGTCGTGTCCCCCGACACGGGGCAATGAGCAGACACCAAACATCACTTGACTAGATCAGCAAGGCAAGGTGGGCTGAGACCGTTGCCAACCGTATGGATATGTGTTCATTTTTGCCACCCCATTCCTCGCAACTCGACACGTTCCCATTCTGCCTGTAAGTGTCTTAAGCATTTGTCTGCCTGTTGTGGCCCATCACTTGCCCGTACTGACAGGCGCATGCTAATAAAGTCTACGCAACTTCACCAGTGTACAACTGTCATGAGTGTTGATTAGTATGACAAATCGTGTGCCTCAATGAGCATTGTCTGTACACAGGGAGGAACAGACTGCCTCTGGTACATAGGTGGTGAATCCCTATTGGCAGCTCCACCTCTGTGAGCCAGAAATTGTGTTTGGGATAGTTGCTGGTAGACCTGTGCTCTTACGTGTCTTCAGCAATGTGAGTATGGTGTCCAACTTCTTGCCATGTGGATCAATATGATCCATTAAAACAGGCTGTGTCCACACTGATGTGTGTGAGTACGTCATGCGAAGAGATGTTCTGTAGCCACATGCGATGGGGGACACTACTTCAGGCGGGCTACCGATTCTGACATTAACACACAGCCCTATATGATACATGGATGTGGGGCTACATTGGGGGATGCAAGATTGTTGTTCATGTGCAATGAGGCCACAGCTAGTTCACACCTTCACATCCATCTAATTGGCCATGTGGGTCATGCTCAAACATGCGCATTGATGACATTTACCAGGGTGTACCTTTTAGTGCAATCAAGGTCCCTACATTCATCCATACTTGTACACGTGAGTGAACATAGACATGACACATCTGTGTGATTTGGAATGTTTTATTCACATTCTGGGGAGTCTCGGAGCAGGAGGGGTACATGGCCAGTTCAAGCCCACATGACATGGTTGCCCAGTGGTGGGCCAACCAGAGTGCTTGGGGGAATGCCAAGTTAATCTAAAGAGAAAGAGTTCAGTCCACAGCTGGATTGCCATGTCATTGATACAAGAGCAGATATGACAGACCATGTCGGGGTCCAGGTGAATGTCGCAGAGTGTTTCGGGGGACTGTGGGAGGTGTTGTTGCACGCCATGATGCATAGGGCTGAACCATGCACGGACAGGCCATGTGGTGGGTATGGATGCTACTACCTTCTTCCTCACACAGTCATTACCCTCCTCATATTACTCCTCTGAGACATCTTCTGTGTCTGGTGTGTCGAGTGTGTGTGGTGGTGTTATGGCAGCATCACTGTGGGCCACTGACACATCCGGGGGTGGTAATGTGGGTGTCAAAGTTCCAGCAGCAGTTAAATTGAACAGGCTCTGTGGCAGCAATGGCAAGATGAGGAACTGCAAGGCCTGGAAGATCCGAGCTACATGTCGCTGGTGTTCAGCCGTGGCAGCCCTACTTCCAGCCTGCATCCCCTCCATGGTCTCCATTGTCCTTCGCATCAGTGCCAACTCCGTGCTGTCATTGCTGGAGCCTGCCTGACTAGACAGTTCTTGTATCTGAGTAATGGCCCCAGCAAGGTCAGCCAATGATTGTCGTGAGCATGGTGCGGACAGGAGGTGTCCATTAGGGACTGTACATGTCCCTGATGGGACTCAGACACCCACGTATGGCATCGAGTTTGGCTGCCACAAGGTCGAAACCCACCCGCAGCTGATCAGCCAACTCCTCCTGGCACACCAACACACGGCATTGGAATGCCATGTGTTGGTCATGGGGGTCCTGTGGGCCAGCCATTGTGGTGTGTGCTTCCTGCTGTGTGGTCTGTGCAGGGTGTGGGCTCACTGCGATGCAGCTGGGCTGCCCTGCTCTTGGGGATGGGGTGCGGAGGCTGTCAACAAGCCGTTGGAGGGTGTCTAGGCAAATGTGCAGGGTGTCCCCTTCATCATCACTGTAGAGATGTGTGGTCTGCTCTGCAGGATGTGTTGATTGTCCCTCTGCAATGTAACGGGGAGATGCACGTTAACAATGTGTTCCATATATGTTCACACATTGTATATGTTTACATACAGACTGCATGACAATGTACATTGTGACTGTTTTGGAGGAGCTGGCTATTTGATGGGAGACAGTGGACATTTCGACTACATGACGGATGTGAGGTTGTACTCGTACATTATCATCTCACAGTGTCATGCAATGCCAGATGTGATTGGCCAGTTTCTATGCACGAGCGGCACCAGTTGTGTCCTCTGTCCTGTGGTGTAAGTGTTGCACTTTGTACCACATTGTCGTCAATGTTGATGTGCTGTGATTGCTATGTGTGTGTGCTGCATTGTTGGCGAGTCGGTCCTGCGGCTCTGATTTGGCGGCCCCTTATCCCTTTGAGTCAGTGTGCCTTTGACTTGTGTGCTTTTCGGGTGCTGTGATGTTTGCAACTTGGGTCATTTGTGCTCTTGGACATATTTTGTACTCTTGTGCATTGTTTGTCTGCAGATGTGATTTTGACATCATGGGCTGTAGGTGCTCGTGGATTTGTCAGAGTGTGACCTGCTCCTTTACGGATGTGGTTCACGCTCAGCCACCTCAAAGTCGTCTTGTGCACCATGTCATGTATTGTGACTGTAGCCATGCTATCTGTCATGCATTGTCACTTGCATAGTCCGTGTGGTCACAGAGCCGCTGCTTTTCTGGATTCAGCACATGTGCATGGGTGGGTTGTGGCATTGGTGATTTGGAGGGGGGCCCATTTGTGCACATTGTGGACGGGGGACTACTTGGTGTTTCTATGTGTGCTGCAGTGTGCCAAGGGTGTGAGGGATATGTTCACTCTCACTGTGGGTGTGCAGTGTGCTGCGCATGATTGTGCATGTGTGCCATCATGCCCATCTCCCTCCATCCCCCCAGGCCGTGGTCGGTACACACCCTGTTGCTATTGGGTCAGGTCATATCGAGCTGTGTCTAGACCACCAACTCCTTGCACCGTCTCTGCACTGATGACTGTGGCCACCATTTCCTCCAGCTCATCCAGCTCCTCCTGTGGCGCAGGAGGCCCACCTCCAGTCGCCATTGCTGCCTTTCTGTTGGCTGCGAGTTTCTACTTGGCTTGGCTGTGCACTTCATTCCAGCGCCTCTTGACCTCCTCCATTGACCTCCTCGATACTCCGACTGCATTCACGCTGTTGACGATGGACTGCCATATTTTCGTTTGTGTTGCCAATGTGACAGTGGAGGTGACAAACAGTTGTTGGTAGTGATCTATCACCTGATGATGATCTGGTCTTCCTGTGGACTGAACCCTGTCTTCCTCTTACTCTTCTCCTTGCCCGTCCCCGAGCACGGGGTTCCTGGCTGATCCTCCGTGGGGCTTGTGGGGTTTGGGTTGTTCTCTGCACTCGGTCTGGGTGCATCCATGGTGCTACGCACTTTGATTTGCATTTTCCCACATGAAGCGTGCGAATTACAGACCTGTGGCTGTTTTTTGCTGATTTTTGTATCACGCTTGGCCTCATCGCAGCTTATATTTGCGCTCATGTTTCGCATTTTTGTGGCGTCGCATTGACTTTGTCAATGACATTTGACGCGTTATCGTGAGCCTATCGCATGGTGCTGCCGGCTTGGGAATGCCGCGTTACCACTGTGTTATTTCCACGCGATAGACTGCGATGTGAAGAGTTGCGTTAAGCTACTTTTGCGGTAGTTATCACATGTTCTTGAGAATATCCCCCTTAGGGTGCTTTTTGCTCTAAGAAAATAGTGATAAATAACAGAAGAAGGTTGGGAGGCAACCCTACCACAAGTGCACCTTTAGCGAGCACGAGCTCACGTCACCCATGTCCATGATCCATGTAGTCCAGGAGGGGTCCATTAAGAGTGTTGGGGCTGCTGCCCATTGCCACCAAGACTGCAAGGGCTGTTGCCCATTGCAATTGAGACTGTTGTGGCTGTAGCCCATTCACTCTCAGACTGTATGTCAGGAGGGTGTGACTAGGAATGTTGGTGCCTTTTCCATTTGCATCCAATCTTGTCAAGGCTGTCTCCCGCACCTGTGATCTCCGTATGCCAGGGGAGAGCCTCTAGCACCATTAGAGCTATTGCCCATGTGGGAGGAGTTCCTGAAACGAGAGGAGGGACTCAGAAGCAAGGTCAGAAGTCGCCTGAAGCATTGTCGCTGCCTCAACTTACAAGCAGTATTGGCGAGGAACAAACAGCTGCACCCCATAGCCTTTATAATCTGTTACCACATCAGCACACTGCCCACTGACCGTATGAGGATGCGGTTTGAGCTACTTATTGCCAGAGCAGAGGAAAATGTGCCCCAGCTCCTAACTGTTCTGAAGGCTGCGGTTCAGGAAGACTGAAGCATGGCCACAGGTCCTTGCAAGACTTGCACAAAGAGCTGAATCTTCAAGGCCAAAACCAGACTTTGATGCACACTGCTAATGTGGACAGCACCTGTGGTGCCATGTCCCAAGCTCCATCAGGGACATGTTTGTTGGCATGGGGGGACCGTGAAGGCACACATTTGCACTATGACACTAGCCTTTACAGACATTGTGTGTGAATTATTTAGTGTTCTGTGTATGAGTCTATAATAAATATTGGTTTTCTAACCAAAGGTAAGGTTTGGACTAGACAACGCTAATATTGAGGCAGCTCTGAGTAATTTGAGTTGTGAGCTTAGGTACCCAACTCCTCTGAAGTGCCTTGGGTTGCTTGACCCAGACTACCACTGAGAGTCAATTGTTGAGGCGGTACTACTTGCCCCAGTTACTCAGGAACCCAGAGTAAGTTGGACCTCCACACAGGAGTAAAAGGCTGTAACTCCCATGGGTGTGCCCAATAACCCCTGAATGTCCTACGGTGCTCTGAAATGGGTTCTGACAGCTTGCATCTCAGCTCTGTACAAATGACATACGCCCACACCATGGATAGTCATGGTTTTTTCCCATTAATCATAAAAAGGATTAGGGGTTGTTGAGGAAGCTCATATACCCCAGTTTAATATTGTGCATACCCTTAACCTTCCTGTTCTGTTCTGTGGTCAACATGGCTAGGCCTTCTATTGCACTTTAAAAGATGGGAAGTTCTTATGAGATTGAGATTCTGCAGGTGTTTTGATAAGGCTGACTTGTGCGATGTAAAGCCTTGCACCATGATGCAAATATGAGTGTGTGCTGTCTACCATAGGATTTGAACTGGAGGCAAATCCTTTAAGTACAAATTGATATGCATAAACAAACTCAGAAGAATCCCTTGCCTTGACTCTCTACTGTGTACTTTAGCACATAAAATGTTTGGGTTATTTAAAGAAAATAAATATTTCTAATTTTTAACATCCACCTCAAGGAGGTATTAGTTTTTACTGCAAAGCATGGGCTGACTATCTTAGTAGATCAGGCTTTGCCTACAGGTGTTTGTACTGATCCACCTAAATAATGACGCAGTAATTTCCCCATGCAGCAAAGGAATGCAAAGTATTGCAAAGTGCTTTTTGTGCTGAGGCAGTACATTCCATTGTAAAATATCATTTGTGCAGAAAAGCAAATATGAATGTGTCACTTTGCATTGCTTTGCATCACTTTGCGCTGGCACAAAGCCTTAGTAAATCTGCACCAATGTATTTGGTAAATTTGTTGTCATGTTTCTCATTATCATGCAATCCAACATCATCTGTGATAGCATGCACAGTGCTGTTATGTATGCTGCTGAAATTATCCTGATCCATTGACCCTTAACATGATACAGAGGCAACTGGCACTGTAGTCTATCTATATCATGCTCATAATTAAGATTTAACACACTACACAGACAGCTGAGAGACCTATTAAAATGGCATGTCAGTATCCTGTTACTTGGAGGTCCACTAAGAGGCAGAAGCCAATACATATATTGGCTGACTCTTCTTGCAGAGGATTTGGGTCATAATAAATCAAAGAAAACAACTATAAATGCGCTTACTCAGGAGGATGCAGTCAAAACCAATGTAGTTTATATACAAGACACATACAATGCGTTTCGTCCAATGTCTTTGATCACATGATCCTACGAGTGTGTGACATCAACATGTAGTGAATTAACAGAGAAACTGGATAATTGCAAGTATGGGCACCATCTTGGAAGTATCAAATTAAACCAAAATACATGAAGAGTAAAAGAAATCACATGTACAGAAGGTACAATGTGAGAAAATATCTGAAAGAAAACGTAAGAGAACATACAGGGAATCAGCCGTATATTATGCAAAAAAGTTACCGTCAAGAAAGTCTCATGATAAGTTCATAAACACATCAAAGATACATAAGTGTCTGTGAAAAAAGACAATAAATGTTCCCTAATATATATCTCCAGTAGTAAAAATTATAATGTATAGAGAAGGGTGCAGAATGGTCAAAGCACTATATGAGGCCACAGTCTCGGAAAAAGGATGGGAGACTAAGGACACTGGTGTATCAGAAACAGAGGAAACCAGTGCATCTAAAAGTGAAGGTAGTACAAAGCCTTTGACTTCTTTAGAAGAACACCACCTCTTAAGGAAGAGGCAGATATTGTTATGGCAGAGCAACAGAGGCAAAGGAGGGAGCAGAGGCTGGGCATCAAGGGGACGCAGAGCAGGTGGAAGAGGAAAAAGAGGACAGAACAGAGGAAGAAAAGAAAACAATGATATTACAGAGGACATTGTGGGAAGAAACTTAAGGGTGATAAAACAGAACCAATAAAGGATAAAGGCAGGGTAAATATCACTGTTGTTAACCTCTCCTAAAGGCAGCTAACAAAAAGTGAACTTTCTGTGTTGTGCCTAGGGGCCCCACTGCTAATTTTGATCATGTAGAGTACAGACTCGAACTGACATTTTCACATTGATAAGAAAACTGAAATTAAAGAACTTGGTGTACATTACAAAACGTGTGTATTATTTTCTTGCCATTTTACACAGAGTCGTTTGTTGATGTTCATGAAACTTTTCGGTGTATTTATGATTGGTGGTCGGTTTTGCAGTCTTTACCTGTGAGCAAGGTGGTTGTTTGACAAAAAGTTTTGCCATGAATTAGCAGGTGGGTCGTTGGCAAAATAAAAAAAAATGACGTGCGTGCTCCCAATCATCTTTTTCATGAAGCCCTCAGATGGGCCAAATCCCAGGGGCATGTTTTAAAAAAATATATGGGGCTGTGCCCAGGCAGTACCCCCCAGGTACCACCTCCTCCCTAGGGAAAACAACATGCGGGGGCTACATGGCCCCCCCGTAGCCATGGGGACCACCACCCTGGGGCTATTTTCTAAATGAGTGTGGGGGAGGCCTGTATAGACACCCTTGCATCCCAGGGGACTGCCACCTCCCTGGGGCTAATGTAATGCAGGGCTTCATGGACCCCCTTCTTTCCCAGAGACCATCACCTCCCAAGATCTTTTAATTGTTAATATGGAGGCCCCATGGACCCTGGGGACCATCACCTCCACGTGGCTGCCCTCCTGGACAGTTCTTGGCCCCGGGACTGCCACCTCCCCAAAGGCAGGCCCTTAATCAATAAAGTAGGGGTGGAAGTGGCGCCCCTCCTATAGCCATACAAGGCCCTTAGTACTGCCACCCCCCAGGGCCGACTCCTGCTATGTCCAGGGATACCCACCCCCGGAATATAGCTGTTTGCTCCGCCTTGAGCAAGCAAGAGCATTTTGCTCTAGCTTGCTCAAAGCAGAGCACATTTTGCTTTTACATACAGGGAGCTGCATGCAATCATCTACTGTGTGTAAAAGCTATGCCGGCTCCTGCGGTTGGCAAGGAGCTGGCAGGATCTGCGGGGGCCTTCAGACACCCCCCACAGTCTCCATCATTGAAGAGCGGGTGCCCTGAGTGGGACCTTGGCACCCAAAACAGAGGCCAAGCACTGGGAGATGGGGCCACCGGGGCTGAAATCAGCCCTTGGATGGGTAATGCGCGGTCCCCCTTTTATTAGAAATAAATGCAAAGTCTGGGTACGGGGGAGGGATGGGGTACTTGGGGCTGAAATGACATGGGGAGGCTCAGTGCCTCTTCCTTTAGTGAAATAAAAAAAAATTAAAGGTTAGGCCCTGGGGATGGGCTACCCAGGGACAAAATTGGATCAAGGAAGGAGGCCACACGGCCCCCTCACTAAATAAAGAAAAATGTAAAAAAAAATAAAAAGGCTAGTGAGTCATCAGAGCCCTGCCACCTTTGTCCACCACTCGGCAAACATGCCTCCTGGTGCACTGCTGGTTGGAGGATGAAGTCCCCTTGGTTTCAGGGGGTCTTTGGAGGCCAACAAGCCCCTCTGTTACCTCCACTAAATCCAACATAGCCTGATTGCTGAGAGGACTTCGGAGGGCAAACCCCCTTTCTCCAGCACTCTGCAAACACTCCTCCTGGTGCACTGCTTGTTGGGGGATGAAGTCCCCTTAGCTCCAGACGGTCCTTGGGGGTCAACTACCACTTCTATTACCTCTAGTAAGTCCCACGAAGAGGCATTCCTGAGAGCTTGTTAAAGGTACAGTCCCCTTTCTCCATCACTCCCCAAATGTGACTACTAGTTAAAAAAAGTTGAAATTTGTTTAAAAACCAAAGGTTACAGGGACGTTATAATTAGGAAATAGAATTTAAAAAACTTTAGAAATGTTATGAAGAAAACCAAAGGTTACAGGGATGTTATAGGTAAGAAATAGAATTTAGAAAACCTTAGAATTTCACTGCTAAAAATGAAGGTTACAGGGACGTTATAGTTAGGCTGAGATTTCACTCAAACAAAACCAGTGAAATTCAGCAGTTATAGTTACCTGAGCTAACTATTACTTACGCCCCCACAATGCACTGCTTATGGCCTCACATATTACATCACTCATGACATGGTCAGTGACATCTCAAATTACATCACTGATGACATCACTGATGACATCATCTAGAGAACCACTCACACACCCACTCACACTCGCATAGAACCTATTGTATGTTCACTGACACACCTACACATCCACTCACATATCACTGCACAGACCCATACCCGTACTCATATACCCACTCACTGCTCCATAGAAGCAGTCACACACCCACTCACCGAATCATACAGCCACTCATACAACCAGTCACCTAACTGTACAGCCTTCACATAGCCACACACTCACCCATAAAGCTACTGACACACTCTTTTATTTACCTATACAGTTACTCACACACCCACTTACTCACCCATACAACTTCTCAACACAGCCACTCACTCACCCATACAAACACTCACTCACACACCCCCACAATCACTTACATACTGATCCACACATTCATACAGGCACTCAAACATTTGCTCACCTATACAGCCATTCACATACTCTCTAATACAGACACCAACTTACTTAACCAAAAATGTACTCACTCACCTACACAGCTACTTACACACTGAGTCACTCACTCATACAGTCACTACACAATTACTTACCCACTCATGGAGCCCCTCACAACACCACTCACTCGCTCATAAAGCCACTGACACACACACACTCACTCAACAATACCACCACTCACAGCTACTCACACACCAAGTTATGCATTCATACTGCCACATACACACCTATGCACACAAGGATACATACAGTCACCCAGCGACTTACATAATATATGTTAGAAGTAGTATCACTCAGTAGTAGTGCACCTAGTTTACTAATTTAACTTTTTTAATATGTTAGTATATATGTTTAGAAACAAAAATCTATTGAAAACACTAGCACTAACTTGATGGTGTCATCAGTGATGCCATCAGTGATGTCATTTGAGATGTCATCAGTGATGTCATTAGTGATGTCACTGACCATGTCATGGGCGATGTAATATGTGAGGTCATAAGCAGTGCATTGCAGGGGCATATGTTTTAGTTAGCTTAGGTAACTATAACTGCTGAATTTCACTGGTTTTACACGAATGAATCTTAGCCTAACTACAACTTCCCCGTCTCTTTGGCTTTTTCAGTGAATATAAAATTCCTCACTGTCGGGTGGTCCCATGTGGCATTCCTTACGAACCATAGGCTACAAAGATATAAATAGACACTTACTAAGGTGAGTTCTGGTTATCTACTGAATTTTAAGGGTACAGTACCGCATTCTGTTTCTAGGTTAAGTTTAGCAGTCTGCAATTATTCTCTGTTACAGCAATGGCAATTCTATAGGCTTGCTTCTAGTTGGTGATCCACACACTGACAATATTTCTCGATTAATAAGCAACACAATAATGCTTTCATAGCATGACTAAACCTGAAAACATCAAATAAGATTGGTAGTTTACCATCTTTGTTTTCTTTCGAAGTCCTAATAATTTATATTGTGTTGTTAATAAATGTCTGCATTGAATGTAATATATAAAATAACATGCTTCAACAGCATATTTTAATTACTATGAGCCGGATTTATATATTGGAAGATGGGATCGTTTTTTTACAAACATGATGGCCAATCCGCCATATTACAAGTGCATTATATCCTATTGTACTTATATAAGGCAGATGGGATATCAGTCACATTTTTGATGGAGTAACCCTGTAGAGCTCCACTGGTCTCTGAACTTGGGGCACCTATCCACACACTACTGCTGGAAAAGGGCATTCACCTGCACCCACTGCCACAAAACCTTAACCTCAGCATCACCACACCCAAACCACTCACTAACTGCTCATATTTGGCACACACCTACAAACATGCACGCCAAGACATGCTATTGTAAATGCTGCTCAACACCTGCTCTGTCAGCAAACACCTCACAGAATCCTCCACAACAACACCCTGAATTGCCTCCTCTTTACAGAAACATGGATGATCTCCGAGCCAGCACCTGACATCGCCATGACTATCTCAGCAGGATATAGATTTGCACGTCAGGACTGACAACACAGACCAGTATGAGGAATTACAATAATATTCAAGGACTCCATCAAATGCACTAAACCAACAGAGCTGCAACCTCCTACATGGAGCACTACATTTCAAGCTAAAGACGTCAGCAACATACACCCTGATTGGAACCCTCGTTTACCTACCATTGGGAACCAGTGCCACCTTCGCTAACAACATCGCTGACTATATCGCCCCTTCATCATTGGCTCCAGCAATTAAATCTTACTAGGAGCCTTCAACTTCCACCTTGATCGACCCCACCACAACTAGACTCCTAGTGAGCCTAGAGAACCTTAGACTGACACAACACATCACCAGACCCACACACTCCACAGGTCATACCCTTGACCATGTCTTTACCACCTTCAACAACATTAAAATCACCACAGACATACCACTCACCTCAGCCGACCACGCCATCATCGAATTCTAAATCAGCATATCCTGCTTAACAAAACCCACCACCACAAACATGGCCAAATGATGGTGGAGCCACTTCCAGGATTACAACTGAGTAGAAACCCTGTGCCTGCAAGATCTGGACAAGAGGATCACAAAATGCGCCGGCTCCCTGCCCCCCCCCCCATAAACACAACATACAGAGAAGAATACGGAAGAAGGCCAGCTGGTATACTGAGGAACTCTGCGCAACAAAGCAACACTGCAAACTCCCAGAAATTAGGTGGAGAACAAACTACCTAGAAAACAACAAAAATACATATAAGACAGCCCTGAGATGCTACCACCGACAATTTAATGAAACAAAGAAGAAGGCCCAAGCAGAGCGCATATACAGCAGCTCCAACAGTAGAAAATAAATCTTCACGATCATCAAAGACTTCACCAACTGCCACCACCATCTGCACCACCCCTTGCATGGACTATGTGAGAACCTCTAGAACCTGTATCATGAACACCTCCATCACTTCTGAGATGTTTCTGGATGCCTGAAAACACACAATGATCAATTCACTGCTAAAACACTTGGCAGACCCCACACAACTAGCAAACTACTGTCCAAGCTCCCAGCTCCCCTACCAGGAAAAGTCATTAAAAAAGCCATAATCAAACAACTCTCTCAATACCTCAATGCACACCAGCTCCTAGACACCATGCAAACATGTTTCTGGCCCAACTACACCACCAAGACTGCCCTTATTGCAACAACTCATATCCGCCTGACACAGTTTCAGAATCGAGACTGACTGGCCTCCGGTATGTGGCCCTGAACACAGCGTTAGAATGCTACTGCATACTCCCATTTGTCTATGGGAGCTTGGGCTGCGGCCGTATACCGGCTGAAGCACAAGCTCCCATAGAGAAGTTGGAGGATCTGTCAACCCTACACTGCGTGCCTGCCACAGGGGGCAACATAGGTGCCCCCTTGGCCCCAACTGGAGGCCATAGGGTGCAAGGGGCCCTGCTAGGAGCCCCCAGTGTCGCTTTCCGACAGCCTTTCCATGTTGGAAAGCCCAACATGGAAAACCTGTTGGAAACCAACATCGTAATCCCTAAGGTGGAAACACTGTCCATAAGGATTACGGGCAGGCCTCCAACTGACTGTCGGGATGAGCCCGTCGAAATCCAGCTGGAATGACCGTCTGGTTTCTCTTTTGACCGTCTGCATCGTAATGTGGCTGCCGAAAGTGAAACATAGTACAATACATTGGACTAGCAGTATATTTCGTGCACAAGTATACATAAGAGGAATCACCTCACGGATATAATACCATCCTGAAGGAGAAAGAATCAACAAGGGCAACGTATTTCCACAGCAGTCGTATCGATACTTATAGTATTGTACTGAGACGTATCCCGGTCAATCTTATCAAGAAAAACATATCATAATTCTAACTATCCCATCCCCCCACCCCCGAGTCACATATGGAACAACTCTATCTTACAGGTACATTACAGGCCAGATACTAAGTATTTGTAGAGATCCCTTACCCTGCGCCCAGGGTATGTGATGCTTGTGGGCTTGCTACTTCTTCAGAGTTATTCTCAGCATTGTTTTGTGTCTCTACTACTTGTGAAGTAAGGCCATCCCCCTGTGGACATCCGTGATCATGATATACCAAGCCATCACATCTTCTTCCATTTTTTCATCTTTTTGGACTCGCCTCATCTGAATCAGCTCTGCCGTCGCCCATTCCCACAGGTCCCCAGTCCACTGCTTCGCCGTGGGGGGCCTCAGACTCATCCAATGAATCGCTATGCTTCTCTTAGCCAAAACCAGTCCCAGCTGAATGAATCTACGTGTAAGCTTTTTCCCTTTAGGTCTAGGGATCAATCCCAACAAAATCCCTATAATAAATTGAGGCAATGTTCACCCTGTCACTCGGCATAGAGTCTCCAATATTGACCCTCAGAAGAGCCCCAGCTCTGGGCAATCCCACACCATATGTAGGAACTGGACGTCACTGTGTCCGCACCTGGGACACCCAGCAGGGCGATCTGGGTATATTTTATGTAGTACACTTGGTGTCAGGTAGGTTTGTTGCACTATTTTAAATTCTGTGAGTTTAAATCTAGTATTTGAACTTATAATTGTAACCCCTTTGTGCACGTTTTGCCATTCTGGGTCCGTCAGAGGCTCCCCAAGGACCATATCCCACTTAGCTTGAATAGGGAGCGGATGCGTAATCAAATCCTCTCTCAGTGCCTTATAGATGTGTGATACCAATCTACGGCCTCCCAATAATGTCAGGAGAGCCTGAAGCATGGCAGTAGTGGGCGGTTCCTCTGGAAACATCGGCCACACCTCATGTGCGACTGGAGAAATCTTGGCATACTGAAGATATTGCCCCCTGCCTAGCTCAAACGTGGTTTCCACCTCCTCTCTGGTAATGAACTTTTGTTCCAAATATAGATCACCCATCATGGAGCAGCCCCCCTCCGTCCACTTAAGAATGGAAATGGTGTGACTTATTTGTTTAAACAGCACCACTGCCCACAGCGGGCCCCCGGAGCATAGGGTGCTCTCTTCACTGCAGTTTTGATTGTGAGTTCCCAAATCCCGGCCACATGCTTTATAATGACTCAGCTCATCTCCCCGACATCCAGTGCCGCACTCGTCGTACTGCAGCCGAAAGACCGCCTGGATCCAGGCTCCTGCCTCTATCTCTCAATCGCCCAGGCCTCTGCCCAAGGAGCCACGCACCAGCCAGTCACGTCTGAGACTCAGGCAGCGTCCCTTCCTCTCCCTGGACCTCGAATGGGGGAGTACCACCACCCGGCCCAATTGGGAGGGGCTCTCACAGTCCGCGTGCACCGGGTCCGGGCCGTCCCGCAACAGGCAGCAATCTGAAGAACTCCGTATGGGGCGGGATCAGGAGGACTTTACCACCTCTCGGCATAGGGCTTCACCACCAGGCCCCGACGGCCTTCTGGGCACTTGACCACCACTCCCACACACCTCCAGGATCGAGACCACTGCCACAGGGCCCTGGACTCGACCTCCCCACTCCAGTAGCTCCATGGACAGATTTCGGGATTCTCCGGCGCTCACCCATCCTATGCAGGTCCGCGACCCAAGGCCCCCCAGGGCAAGACACCGCCGACACACAGTCCGGGCAGGTCCATTACATAGGGGGCTACAGCGCTATCTACCCCACCGCTTTCACCAGCAGATGCGCGCGCTCTGCTTGAGATCAGGATACGGTTTGGGATCGTTTTTAGGTAAAGATCATGCAGGATTCTGAGTTACAGCAGGCCGCCCCATGGAGCTCTCCTACAACACGTCTAGGCAGCCATGAAGTCAGGTCACGCCCCGTGTCCATGCATATATCTTGAGTAGCTTTTTATATGTTATTGCTTGTATGTAATTTTTATATGTCATTCTTAACTGTCACAAGTGTACATTTTGTATTGCTTGGTTTTATATTATATGTTTTGTATGTTTTGCAGCCCTGACGAAGTCCACATGTAGTGGACGAAACAAGTTGGCTGGTCTATGTCATTTTCTATGAAAAAATAAAGATTTTTCGGACACCATTTACAAAGAATGGACTAACTTTATGTGGAACTTTGATTATCCGGTGCACTTCATACTTATTTGTGGAAATTCTTTGATCTTTCAAGGTTGCACCTTGAAAACAGCAGGTGCAGTGGATGCGCACGCAACATTGTCCTCTATAACATACACTTGGACATAATTCTAGTTGGGGGATAAAGAGGGAGGTGCGACTGCTGTATTGGCTTGCTGTTTTACTGTTTTTCAAAACTTGTGGTTCTTCCATCCTGTTTAAAAGTTTGAAGGTCTGGATTGTGCATTGGTCTAGCATTTTCTGGTTTTGCTGAACACAATCATTGCCAATGGTCCTTCTGCCACAGACTGAAAATGTCAGTGTATCAGGATGTCTGCCCTATTTAGGGCAGCAATCCTGATGCAGATTTTCAGTGGCCCGTTTTGCTAGTCAAGGCATGGCAAATTTAGGCAGGGAAAATCAACATTGACTGCCATGCTTTAGGAGAAAATCGCCTGAGTGGCAGGATAATTGTTTTATTTCTGTTTAAGATTCATTCCCCCACTTCAGGGATATCTTTCCGAAATTTAAGCAATGACAAGTGGGGCACAGCAATATGACTACCCACTTGGCATTTGATTTTAATGTAAAGTACTTCCTTCGAACCTGGAGAAGTACTTTTGTCAAAACAATCATTTGACCGGCAAAGATTTCTCAATACAGAGGAGAATCGTTTCTTAGGAATGCAGACGTGAGGGCACTGCTGACTTGGTGACTTAGTAGACCACCCAGGGTGTAGACCATCTACTGTATATAAGATAAAGCTGTTTTATCTAGGTATTTTACCCTCTTGTACATTTCTGGGTTTCTGGTTATGATATACTGCATCATTCAGCTGGGTATTCATTGGCCATTTCAGTAATCTCATATTTTTCATCTAGCAAGATCTGCAATTTTTGTTCATCACTTAGGATGTCATTTAGACCTGGACATATGGCCTGCCGGCCTGCCAAGTCAGCAGGCCGGCTATGGAAGACCATCTGCCCAATTTTGAGAACCCACCTTCTGACTGTGGATCTGCAAGTCCACAATTAAGCCAGTGCACCAGTGGTTCCAATGCAGGGTGAGTAAAATGCAGAAACAGCACCAAGTTGTATAGGCCTGCTCTGAATTTCTGTTTTCTCTATTCAAGCAAACTCCAAACTCCATCAGAATTTCAGACCTCAGCTATTTTTATGATGATGAATTAAGGACTTCAAATTTTGTCCTTCTTTTAATGGAAGTCAGGTTATTGTTATTTCTCAAAAAGTGTTGAGTAAATTATAGCAGATCCATGTGGTACTCCAGATAGTAAATGTGATATAGATGGAACTTTATTCCACTCATTTACAGGTTTTATTACCTCATCCTCTTCTCAGGAGAACAAACGTGGCCATCAGGAGGTCGAAATAATATTTCTAGTTCAAAACAAAACAACCAGATGCCTTTAAATATAAAGCTAAGGGACATCAATTGTTTTGTATATTTCTGCTTCAATCTGGAGACAAATTTCCATCTCCGAGATTCACTTCTTCCAAAGGACCAGATCATGCAATGAGATATTAGTGACATGTATTTCACAATGTCCATTTACCTAAGATACACACATTTTATCCAGTTCCAATGAAAAGTTGGAACATATGGATTCTCATGCCTGATACATGGTGTGTCATTGGCTTGTGTTGTTTTGCAAAGCTAATGAAACTTCAGGCTTCAGTGCTTAGATGCCAGGGTGTCTGGATGATTGTCTGCTCATACAACATTCTGTTCATGGTTCAGGATCAGGTACTTTTGCTTCACAGAGTCAATTTAAAAGTTTGATATGATGGAGGCAATGTCTTATAAATTGTTAACTGGAGAAACGCAGTCAAAGAAGTGTTTATCACTTCATATAAATTGTTTGAAACTGCTTATGAATTCCATACCTTTGCAAAAGACAAATTACTAAATTAGGGCTGTAAAGCTCTTCTGTAAATGGACAGTGCTCTTTCCTGATAAACCAGTTGTACCACACTTCTTCAAATAGTGGCAGACCATTACTCATTTAGGAAAGGTCCCATGCAGAAAAAAGACATTAATGAGACCTGACAATCAAGAAAAAAGCCACCAAGAGCTTCAGGAAAATGTATTGTTTTTATATTTAAAAGAAAACCCTGTTTTGTGGTTTTGTTTCTGAAACACAAAAAAGCAGTTAGCTGCAACAACACAGTGGCTTTACTAGTGGCTGGCAACCCCTGAGAGTGGTGAGGCAGGCAAATGAGGGGTAGGAAGTGCAATCATGCGCAGGCAGTCAGTCAATGAGCATTTGCATAGTGCAGCACTGTCACCCCTAGGGGTATCCTGGGGCTGTGGATGCGACGTCTACGTTGAGGAGCCAGGGCAGAAATGAGCAGAAAGAGGCAAAGTAAAGGTCAGAAACGAGCAAAAAGTGGAAAAGTGAAGGTAAAAAAAAAGTGGAAAGAGAAAAAATAAAGGTCAGAAACAAGCAGAAAGAGGACAAATAACAGGCAGAAATGGGCAGAAAGAGTCCAAATACAGGTAAGAAAAGAGAAGAAAGAGGCAAAATAAAGCTCAGAAACAAGCAGAAGGAGGCACAATAGGCAGAATTAGCAGAGAGAGTATTGATGCACTATGGTGGCTCACCTCTTCTGGTCTTCTGCTTCAGTCCCTTGGCGCTGGTAGCTTGAAGCTGTTGAATTCTCCGCACCAATTCTGATGGTGCTCTCATGCTCCTGATAATGTTCAGCAGCATGAGATCAGCTCCAGGATTGGCTGCAGCGGGCTGGCTCAACACTCCTACAGGCACATGTGCCTGCTCGCCACCCAGCTGTCTGAGACAGATGGGTGGAGAGGTTTACACTGTGCATGTCAGGGTGGCCATTGCAAGACAGCCGGCCAAAGTGACATTCTCAGTGTAAACTGTGGAAGTGAGCACCACTCCCTAGCCAGTCAGCAGCAGTGGCCATGCCCCCAAACACCGTCTCGGGCTGGGGAAATGGAAAAATAAACTGGTAATAAATCTAATTTATTATCATTTTATTTTTCACTTTTGCGGCACTGGAAGTGTGGAAGTGAGCCTTTTCAGGGGCCCGTCAGTGCAAAGGTGTGCCCTTCTTTGTCCTTTAGTCCTTTAGACCAACAAAATAGAGATTGGCACGGAAGCTGTACTATCAAAACAATAGTTTATTATCACTCATGAGTGGGACTACATCGATACAGAACCCTCAGGCAATGTATGAGGCAGTACAAGGAGTACAGAAACCAGGGGTCTTTTATATGCATTAGTTGCATTGTCACCATGAGACCAAGGGGAGGTACTGGCACATACACGAATAGTTATTGACTAACATGGGCATACAAACATGTCTTGGTCAGCAAAGTGGGAGGGGAGACATTTCTGTTTGCATCAGTTAAAACAGCCTGACATTTACAAACTAAGACAGGTGCATTCTGGCAGCTACAGACCTTTCTGAGCATGCGCAAGGCTCTGGCTTAGCACTAAAGAAGTTAATTATAGTTGATGACTCAAGAAAAATACAAGGGAAGGCAACAGTGAAGACGGAAGAAGCACATGGCTAACACATGGCTAACTAAAATGGCTGCCACAACCAAAATGGCTTCAGCTCTTGCTTACAGCGATTTCTGTTGGTTTCCACAGCAGCAGGGTAGCGACACCCCTCTGCCCTAAATTAGTGGCTGCCACTCAGTGGCTTGCTCAGTGTTCAGTTTTGCAAAGTGCACAGCCACAGAGCTGAAGTTCTTTTAGTAATAGGTATCTTGAAGAGACACTTATTTTTAAACTGAGTGGGCAGTCTCCACACCGAAGCATGTGAGCCCTCAATACCATACAGAGTTGGCTCTGAAAGAGGTCCAAAGTGAGCTGTTCTGTTCTTCTCAGAATGGACAGTATGACTGCTGTTAGATGTATCACACAACTGGGAGGCAAGTGAGATAAACATCCTGAGGAATTGGCAAAATAATTTTGGGAGTTTGTACCTAAGCCACAACATGTCAATATAAGCAGAATACTTTCCCAAGAATCAGAATACGAGGGGGTGTGGCCAGCGACATGGCCGCTTAAGACGTGCTTTTGCCAAGCTCTGGCCGAAAGCTTAAATCCGACCATTATCCAGCAGTCACGAGGCCCAGATTGAAATACTCCCAAAGCAGTAGGAGTGACACGGACCCCCAGCGCTACTGTTTGGGGGCCATTGAGAGTCCCACTCACGGATACAACGCTGATTCCTGCGCCGAGGAGACCCGCAGGGGCCCGTCAAAGATGGCGCCCTGCCAGAAATGACAGAGTGAGGCTGACCCTGCGGAGCCGAGGCAACCCCCAGGGAGAGAACTCTCGCCCGCCGACCTGTGGAAGATGGTGCTCCCCTTATCACCCCAACCGGTGCCGTGTGCACAGGACTGCTGAAAAGGCCCCGGTGATCGAGAAGACGGTGAGTCCGTGCCGTGAGAGACGTCACAGTGGGCAGGCCAGCCACCCGGCTGCGGAAGTTGCTAGGCAGGGGAGCCTCCCGGGACAGATTCTCTACGACCGGACTCCCTGGAGACGTTCACAACTGCCGTGGCCAAGGCGGAGCCACCTGGGGGCGTGAATCTAGCCTGCAAGCGGAAAACTGATGATGCAGTCGGGCCCGGACTGGCCTGGCCGGGTTTTTGTGCCCATCACTTGGTGCCGCGCTGGGTCCTCGGAGCCGGACCAGAGACAAGGCCACATGCCTGAGAGATCCCAGGATGTGATAGGCAGGGAGCCCGGCTACAGAGGACACAAGGAGATAGACTGCTGGGCTGTTGCTGCCATATGAGGTGGTGATGCTCTTCACGGCACCCGCTGAATGCCACAATTTGCGGGGCATAGATACCGCCGAAAACCACAGAGACCGCCCTGGGTGGAACTACGTCCGTCCCCACCCCGCTCTCCGGGATCACGAAATTGAGCCCAGGTAATGGCTGGCCCATCCTGGTGGAGACACCGAGGGGACCGTGGATGCTTCCAAGCCACGTATAGGCCTATGGGAGCGCACCCATGAGGGAAGAAATCACCCTGAAGAGAGACCCCTTTGGCAGGAATACTAGGATGGCCGTGGACTCTGCACTGGCATGTGGCGGATCGGATAGGGGCGGACTACAGGTTGGCTCCGGGAAATTTACCCTCCGTGTCTGACTCTACAGGACACCACCAAGGAGCCTATCAACTCTTTTGCCAAGGCTCTGACTCCCCCAGGCTAACAATGCCAGATCCAGCGACGCGCAGGAGGGGGAGAGATATCCTGTGTGAAGGGACGACTGGTTCCTGCCCCTCAGCAATCATCCTTGTGGGCTAACATTGCAACCATCACAATGGGCAAAGACAAAGACCCCAAGCCACCCAGACAAGGGAAGATGGACCCATACACTACAGTGATCACACCCACTCCGGAGGAAGAACCACCTAGTCGCACAGACACAAATACTCTCCACCAAGCAATTCAAGCCTCTAGGCTGGCATTGGAAGGGAAAATAGAGAAGTAGACAAAGAGGTGACATTATTGAGGCAGGTCCTCCGCAACTTGGCCGAAAGAGTAACGGAATCATAAACCCGGTTGGGTGAGGCAGAGGACACGCTGCAGGATCTTCGTAAAGGAATTACCAACCTACAAGCATCAAACAAAGACCTCCAGGGGCGAATTGGCGCTGCAAAAACAGAGCGAGGTAAAACAACCTACGCTTTGTGGGATTTAGAGAGGGCATCGAAGGAACGAGTACATTGGACTTCCTCTATTCATGGCTTCACCGAACCATCCTGACAGACAAATTCTCTACCTGTTTCATGATAGAAAGAGCACATAGAGCACTGGCGGCAAGGCCCCCCCCGTGCGCAACCAAGACCCATCATAGCGCGATTTCGGAATTTTTTAGACAGGGACGTGATCCTAAAGGAGGCCAGAAAACTTGGAGATCTCAGACACGAAAATGCCCATATAATGATCTTCCCAGACTACAGCAGGGAGGTCCAAAGACAAAAGCGCACCTACAACTCTGTGAAGGCAAAACTCAGAGAACACAAAATCCGGGACATGCTTCTGTTTCCTGCGAAATTAAAGGTACTCTTTATGGGAAAGACCCACTTCTTCCAGACACTGGAGGAGGTGTGGCAGTGGATAGATGAACGTCCTGTTCTGAGGAGGATGGAAGACTCGCCACAGACCAACCAGACACAAAAAGTGAAAGATCCTAAAGTAGTCGGCTTTCAGAAAACACAGAGATCCCAGGGCTACCGGAGGGCACGTCTACAGGGGGCAACCCTGTATGTCACAAGAGGGAGTGGTCGCCTACAGAGGAGAATTACACGGTCGCAAGACTCACAGTGGGCTGAAAACTCACATAACACTCATATCCTTGGACGGCGTAAACACTACACTGGGACAGACACCAGAGAGAGCACATCCGGAGAAGGAGAAGATGACACAACGCAACACCCCCTGATCACTGAAATAGTAGCACTGGAACAAGACGCTGAGACAGGGAAACCTGATGCACAGGTAGAGGCTTCCAAATCGAACTCCTGAACAAGGGCCTCAGAGACTTGCCATAGAATCAGATTAGTAAGGCTGAGCTTGATATCTGCCACCCCCCAACAACATCTCCTAGATCTGCACATTGACAGAAGCGTCGCGATCAATAGCATGTGACAGGCCAGAAGAGGCCTAAGACTTTGATACTTTTTTTCCCCACTGTTTTTCTTCCGCCCTACTTCTTTTCCCCTTTGCATTCCGTCTTTTCCACCCTTTGGAAATGCTCTTTTCTTTATGTCCTTTCCTTGGTAATTCAATGCGCTGAAAGAGTTGGGACTTTTAACGTAAGTTTTGCGTTGGGGTGGGCGACAGACCTCTACTCCCCTTAATCACAGCCCCGGAGGTACTACCCTGTGTGAAGATGTGACACTAGGAGGGAGTAGGTGGTAAGGGGGGACAGGGTTGGGTCTAAATCACCTGTAAAGTTGATGTTGTTTAGGTTCCAGTTATGGTTCAGTCATGGGGTCTACATGAAATACACAACCAGACACATTCATATGTCTGGGATTTGCTTTACTCTATACACACACGTACACAACAAATGCACCATAGCCAACCATGATTTGTTCTGAGAGTGAACCCTTCACTGCTTTGGCCTGGAATGTCAATGGCCTTAGAGATAAAATTAAAAGAGGGCGGGTGACGTTCTTTATAAAGCGTATCCACCCAGATGTGGTGATGGTGCAGGAAACCCATCTCAAAGGCACAAAATGTGGATTCATAGCGAGGGGGGCATATACTGTCTTGGCCCATGCAGGGTACACCTCTGGCTCTAGAGGAGTGGCAATCCTGATTAAGAAGTCACCCCCCTTCTTTGTGACATGCACATAACTAGACCCTCAGGGCACATTTGTTGAGGTGACGGGGAAATGGGGCAGGAGAAATGTTACAATCCCCTCAGTTTATGCCTCGCTGAAACTACAAACTAGGATGCTAAACAAAGTGACAGAAATACTGCTAGAGACACAGGGTACGATACATATTATCAGGGGGGACTTCAATGATGTGATGCACACACTCATCGACCGTACAGGGGTATCATATGCAGACCCCATCTACCACACAATTGGCACATCTTGCTGAGACATTGGGTCTAGTAGATGTCTGGAGACACCTGCATCCAGGGATTGGCAATACTCATACTACTCGGCCCCGCATAGGGTCTACTCGTGATTGAACTATGTGTTCCTCCTGAGTGGTGAAATACAGGACATCCACGAGGCGGAGTACATGGCTAGGGGTTTGTCGGATCATTCCCCTCTGTATGTATGAATGGGAGACCGGCAACGAGCAAGACACACATGTTGGAGGCTGTCTGCATGGGACCTACAGAATCTGACAGTGCTAAAGGGCATTAAAGCTGACACAAAAACTTTCTTTGATGAAAACTTAGGATCTGTACAATCAGGGGTCGTAATCTGGGAAACATATAGAACGGTCCTCGGGGACAGGGCACAAAACCGAGTAGCATGGGAGAGGAGAAAAGATCAGGAAGAGTTAACCAAACTAGAAGCTCAGATCCTAACCCTTGAGAGATGAAATATAACACAGACAGACCCCCAGATACTAAGGCAGCTGACGGGCATACAACATCAATACAAGGCCCTGACTACCCAGGCGGTCAAGGTGCAGGCCCAGGCAACCTTACATAAACTCTATGATGTAGGGGTCAAGTTGGGAAACCTTCTGGCATAGCTTAGCCGAAAGGAAGTAGTGGCCCGATGGGTAGTGAGCATTATAGACCCACAAGGGATACCGCAGACGAACGACGAGCAGATAGTGCAGACCTTTGCGTCCTACTACAAAGACTTCTATGATGCCCACCTCCTGTGTCTGACCCCTGACATCACAGACTACTTAGCGGAGATACGTACCCCATTATTAGGAGATGCCGATAGGGTGGGGGGTAAGCTCGGACATTACGATCAAAGAACTTAAATTAGCTATAGCCCAAGTACGTCCAGGTAAGACCCTGGGACCAAACGGCCTACCAGCAGAACTTTACAAGTGATGTACAGATCTCTTCAGTCCCTACCTTTTAACTCTCTTTCATGAAGCATGCCAGGAGGGAGTCCTTCCATTAGATCTCCGTATGGCCACTATTAACCCTATCCATAAACAAGGGAAACCTCAATATAAATGTGAATCCTACCGCCCAATATCCCTACTCAATACGGAGGTGAAGATACTGGCAACTATCCTTGCCACGAGACTCCGTCAAGTAATAGCGACCCTGGTTCATCAGGATCAGTCGGGATTCCTGCCCGGATGGGCAACCAGACTGAATCTGCGTAGGACCCACAACTGCATGATGGAGGTCAAGGATCATGACACCCCCCACATACTCCTTTCATTGCACGCAGAAAAGCCGTTCAACACAGTCCACTGGCCCTTTCTCGAGGCCACCCTGATTAAATTTGGTATAGGTCCCAACTTCAGGAAATGGGTGGGACTCTTGTATGAAGATCCCAGGGCTAGAGTTAGGATAAATGGTAAGAACTCTGAAGACTTTCCCATAAGACGCGGTACCAGACAGGGCTGTCCTTTGTCCCAGCGACTTTTTGCCCTCACGATAGAGACGCTGGCTTGTGCGCTCCAACAACATCCTGAGATACAGGGGTTTCGAATTCACCCAGAAGATACTTTGGAAGAAAAGATCTCCCTGTGTGCAGATGATATACTTCCATATATTATGCACCCGACTACAACGATTCCCACCCTGTTTCACACTATAGATAGATACAGGCACAACTCGGGGTGCACAATAAATTGGCACAAATCAGTAATATGTAGCCCAGGTATCTTGACCACATGGCCACACTCCCTGGAGATCTCCAGATAGCCCACAACGGGTTCACCTACCTGGGAATTTATCTCACCACTGATAGGGACCTTTGTTACCGGAAAAACATTAGGCGCATAATCACAAATTTTACAGAAGATGTGCAGCCATGGAAATCGCTACCACTTACCATTCTAGGTTGGGCCGCTATGTTAAAAAAAGGTTACTCTGCCCCAATTTCTGTATGCACTACAAAACAAGTACTTCCCTCTATAACGATTGACTTTTCAAAAAATAGAGGCTGAGCTACACTCACTCCTGTGGCTAGGGAAACAACCAAGAATTGCGATATGTACCTTACAACGCAATCAATATAATGGAGGGATATCGCTCCCTGACATAGAGGCCTACTGCTGGGCGGAACAACTGACCCCAGTAAATGAATGGATACATGCACCGGGAGATCATCCCACCTACAGATTAGAGAGAGAAACCATGGCCGGAGGTATATGTCTGCACTATCTATACAGAGGCAAGGGGAGACTTCTCCCGGCTACCGAAGCTACGATAGAGGCATGGGGATGAGCAACGAAGGTAATGGGATGGGATTGGATGCTTACTAAACAGACGCCCCAATGGCACTGCACCTGGCTAAAGGAAATACAGACGTTAAGAGGCTTTGGAGGTTGGGATGACATAGGTATCTCCACCATAGGTGATATCATGAACAAGTGTAAACTTAAATGTTTCTATGCCCTTCAGACTGACTTTACACTACAGACTTCCCAGTTCCTTAAATATGCTCAATTTAGACTTGCATGGCAGGCAGAAAACATAGACGATTCCCCTCTGCCGGATTATGCACCATTAGAGGGGAGACTGCTCCAAGAACATATTCTCGCCAAGGCTGTGTCACTTACTTACCGGACCCTAAATATTAATGCCCCGGACAGACTGGTCAAGTTGCGATCAACCTGGGAAGGAAATTTAAGCACGCTCAAAACTATAGACTGGGAGGCAGCCTTAATGCACCCTAGAGAGGTGGCGATTAAATTGCGCCTTCGTCTCATTCAATACCCCACAGAGCCTATTATGACGAGACAGACTACACAAAATAGGACGAGCAAGTGAACTTAACTGCCAGAGATGTGGACATGGGGAGGGCGACTTTGATCACAACATTTGGGAGTGCACCAAAATACAGGCCTATTGGGGGAGGATATTGCAGGAATTGAGTAAAGTACTAGAAGTCGTTATACCCTCAGAACATAAATTATACTGTTGGGAATTCTGGGTGATGTGGACTTGGGTCGGCCGTAAATTATCTTTATTACTCTAGCACTGGTAGTGGTGAAGAGGGATGTAGCGAGAAATTGGGGAGTCATAAATGTACCATTACTTCGAGAATGGAAAGCAGGGATGGATAAGTATATGGCAGCTGAAAGGGTCACTTATAAGGCGAGGGGATGCCCAAAGAAATTCCACAATGTATGGGGCAAGTGGAGAAAATATGGCTTTGATGTCACAGTGGGAGATGATTAGCTGGATCACAGAGGGATGTTCCTCTCAGGCTCAATGACAAGTAAAGAGCCCTTAGCATCTAAGGGAAAGGGAAACCCAATGATACTGCTATACCACTATGTGGGCTTTATAAAGATGTGTTTTCAACAGGCCTGAAAGGGCTATAAAGGTGTACTGTCTGATACATGATTTACTAATGTACGATACCGCATGACTGTAACTGAATTTTGTTATGGTTTGTTTTCTTTTGTTTAAAAAAAATATATAATAAAAACATTTTTCTTTAAAAAATCAGAACATGAGACCAGATTGTTCATGCTGTATATCTTAAAGTATTCAGTGGCTCCTGTTTCTGCCCTTTGGTATTAAAATTGAGGTTTTTTTTCTTTGTGTACATTTTTGGTTAGATGTTTTGCATCCAGTTTATTCACCACTTTATTTTGAACAGACCCAGGGGCCTTGGAGATATATAGCTCGGGTAAGGGACAGGAAGCCTCATTGGTCGTTTTTTTTTTCCTTCTAGCAATCACAATCATGTTTCTCAGCTCTAATAGCAATGCCAATTGTCTTCTTGCTGATTTATCCATCATTTTCCAGCTAATTAACAAACGAGTAAACAATGGCACAATCAAATAATGACTTATTCAGTATTCTGAACCTTCCTCGTGAACACTAGGCCTTTTGGAAGAGCCATGGCTCTCATCTGGAACTCAGTGGTTCCAGACATCCATATTATTGATATCTTCATGGTTGCTTTAGTGTTGCTGGTGCTTGTACGAACATCCCTTTTAAACCTATGTTCAATGCCAGATCCTAGCATCCTTGGTAAGCTATGATGAAACTTATAAAATAGTTAATGAATAGTGTTCTGTTGGTTTAGTGCCACTTTCCCGAATAGACAGAAATCCAGGAAAACAAGTAAGGCAGTACTCTTTGGTGTTCCGTCTACTTTTTAAGTGTGAATTTGCAACTATCCTCCTTTATACCTTTTCTCTGTGCAAAATGTAAGACAAGGAGTAATCAATATTCTTATTTTCTGGACGATCCTAAACTGTCTATAGGGAATGGCTGAAAAAGTATTAAAATAAGACTGGAAATTTCCAAATGCTCTATTCTTCCCAATTAGTGATTTCATTTTCAAAATGATATTACCCAGTGTCTTCTACATCATTGGTCCATTGGTTAAAAGTATTATCAACCAGGGTGTTAGGGCTTACACCCTTAGAGAGCTTGCACGCCAACACAGAGAAAGTTGGTTTACTCTGATTACTTCTTTAAATACACAAAGTTCACTCTTTTACACATAGGAGTGCAGGACAGCATTCATATTAAAAGTATTATGAAACATACAGGGGTATGTATGGTTTTTTTGGACATCACTCAGTTTAAAGGGCCATTCCATCTAGAGCTTTTTGGATGGAGTCAACCTGAAGACTATTCTGAGGTCAACAGGTGGAAGCACAACTCTACTCTATGCATGTTTTTGCATTCATGGCCTTTGTCAATATGCTTCAGAAAATCAAAAAAACACAACTCTGGTCTTGTCATAAAACAAGGATGATCCTAACATTGGGGCCCAGATTTACAAAGCCCCTACGTTGCCATTACATCACCCAAAACGGCACAAGGCAACGCACAGGCTTCATTGTGATTTACTAATTCAAATTAAGATTTATTCAATTTCTTATTAAAATCATAAAATCATAAAATACAATACAAATCATCATCTAAAATTTAAAAATGTTAAAAACATTTGTACAGAAGTCAGATTACAAACATCAGATACAGATAGTAAAGTGGATAGAAAAAACTACTCAAGAATAGGGTTGCAAATGTTCAGAGTCTTTCTGCAGTTCGCCACTGCCCATCGAAAGCTTGCCACAGTGCCACATATGTAAAGAGTAGGAAATGTTTGAAGAAACAGATATTTGGGCTGCATTGTACAAAGTTTTGGTTCTTCAGCATCCGTAATATTAAACTCTTCTTTTGGACTATTTAGAATTTGCAGAAGAAAACAATGTTCAAAGTGTGTTAGGTCATCACGTTGTCAGAAGGGCAGTTGACTAGGGTCAAAGACCAGTCATTTATATTAGAACAGCTAGTCAGTTGGTGAAATATGTATAGTCTAATATGAGTTAAAACTAACCTATCTCAGAACACTAGGCTTCAATAATTCTGTCGACAAACTTAGACCTTAAGGCAGTGACAAACATTTTAGTTCCTTTCTTCTAATACATTCCAAAGATTTGGGTTATAAAAGTAATCTGGATGACCCAGATCACCAGGAAAGCTTTTAAACCAGCATTGTTAGCAGCCTGGGCTCAATTCTTGAGCCACTCAGCAAATATGCAGATTTTTTTCTTAAGCTGCTAGTCCATAGACAAAAATCGTACCTAAGAGACTCAGCCCATGCAATCTCCATATTTGAGGGACAGGGTGAGTCAGCTGTTGGTCACCCTGGACATTGAAGCCCTGTACACCAACATCCCTCAGGACGACACTATTAGGTTGGTGTCAGTCATCTTGGAAAATGAAGACCTGAGTAAAGGAAACAGGGATTTTATTGTAGCCTGTATCTCTATGGTTCTTAAGAACAATGTCTTTCTCTTTAAGGAAGAGCTGTATAAGCAAGTAAAAGAGACCAGCATGGGGGCCACTTGTGCCCCAAGTCTGGCGTGCCTCTATGTTAGTAATTTCAAACAAATTCATATCTTGAATGAATTGGCACCCTATTATGAGTATGTCACCTGCTGGCATCGTTTCATAGATGATATCATCTTCATATGGAATGGTGCCAGCAGTGACTTGCTAGATTTCCTGGAATGGCTAAACTTAGGAGATGTAAACTTGAAGTTCACTGCACATTAGAGTGAGAGTAATGTCAATTTTTTGGATATCGGTCTGAAGGATGTTGAAGGGGTGTTACAGGTTGAACTTTTTACTAAGCCCACTGATAAAAACACACTATTACAGTATGATACTAATCACCCTAAGTCCCAAAAGGATAATATTCCCTTTGGGTAATTTTTACGATTGCATCCTAATTGTACATCCCTGACTGATTTTTACCATCATTCAAAAATTATGAAAAAGAAACTCAAAGACAGAGGATATCCTAGTAAGCTTATTAGACATTCTTTCAAGAGGGCATGATTTTATGATTGTGATCACCTCTTAGATATTACGAAAGAGAAAAAGAAAGGGAAGAACCTGGATAAGATTGTGTTCGTCAGTCAATTTTCGGGCTTGAGCAATAAAATCAAGAATGTGATTAATAAAAAGTGGACTAAATAACCAGCTTGAAAAGCTGTTGTTTTTGTTTAGAAGGAATAAGATTGTTCGCAATTGCTTAGTGAAGACCTACAAAAATGTGGACCCTGATAGGCAAATGACTTTAGATAGACAAAAGGCTGTAGGAAATTATAGGTGTGGAACATGCTCTATATGTCCACAGTGTATAGAGGCTAAAAGCCTTGATTTCAAAGCAAAAAACTGACTCCCTCCACCCTTAATAATTGTAGAAGTAAGAACGTCATTTACCTGCTTGTCTGCCCGTGTGGTTTAGGATATGTCGGGGAGACAAACAGGGAATTGTGCACACATCTACTGGAACATAAGTCAGCATTAAGGAACAACAACAAAAATGCACCCATGACTGATCATTTTCAGGAAGCAAACCAAACTGTAACCAATTTAGTTACTTTATTCTTGAAAAGATATGCATCAGTAGAAGAAGTGGAGATTTAGATGTTAAAAGAAAAAAGTGTGAGCTGTGGTTCATGTGCTACCTGGGAACAATCGATAAGGAACTGAACTCTTGTGAGGAATGGATTAAACTCATCATAGAATAATTCCGCTTTAAATTTGAGGCAATCGTTTTAATGAACAATGGCAAGCCTATGCATTTCTTGAACCATAATGTAAAGGTGGGCATATCAAACAAGTACTATGTAAGAGAGTGTTTTTTACATTAACATAGTTAATCTGCTTCAGAAACTGTGTGGGTTTGTGACAAGAATTCCATCACTTGCAAAATGAGGTAAGCCCGTAAAGCCTATTATCAATAATTCCCCTTTATAATTTGAGGCAATTGTTTTAATGAACAATAGTAAGCCTATGTATTTCTCGAACCATGATGTAAAGGTGGGCATATAAAACAAGTACTATGTAAGAGAGGTTTTTTTTTATATGAACATAGTTAATCTGCTTCAGAAATTGTTTGGGTTTGTGACAAGAATTCAATCACTTGTAAAGTAAGGTAAGCCCGTAAAGCCTACTGTCAATAAGTTAGTACATTCAGGTTTGCAAACTCAGGATATGGCACTTGGTAAGTGTCGCGATTGAGAAACACATGGGATGTGAAATGTTTCTCGTTGCGTAGTTACAAGGATAAACACGGGGACGAAACAGTATGGACACCAGCAGTGTGCTGTTGTACATTGTGTTTCTGGGTCACCATTGGCAGACTAGGTCTGTACCAGGAAGTCGACAATTTAACTTCTGTGCCGGTTAAAGCAGAGACAGGCACCCCGGTAGTGCAGAGGATTTCAGGTTTTAGAATAATCAAATTAAATAGGTCCAGGTGAGTTCTGGGAGTGACTAATTAGCAATTTAGAATCTGCAACGGGTATTTAAATCACAGCTTCCCGTCGGTCTGTTCTACCAGCCAACAGGAAAGCAGGTCCACAGGCTCGACGAATACGCCAGTGTGAGGTAAGGATGAGAAGAGCAATAAATAAGAAAGGGAACATACGAGGGCTAATATGTACTCGGTAGCGAGTGGACTAATTCCCCTTTTCCTGTTGTTCTTGTCTATTTCTGGACAGACCTCAAGACTCCAAAAAGGAACAAGCTTTTGCAATTAATAGCTGGTTGCCGTTCCTCTCTGGATGCATGGTGCTTGTTAAACCACAGAATACACTTTTAATAGGTAAGGAGAGTATGCTCTTTCGAGCGTATAAATATAACTGTTTTGATCGAGTCGCTTCAAAATTTTGTGGGGAAATACAACAGGATCTTATGTTTATATTTTCTTCTGATAGGACTAGCTACCACGAAGGAAGTTGTATATCAAGGGATCTGGCCCTTTAAGTTTAAGCATCAAATCCTTACTTTTAAAGAAATAACTAACCCTGGGCGTAGTTCACGAAGTAGCACTTCGCAAAGCTCCGCAAAGTGCACTTCGCACTACGCGAGCTACGCGAGCTACGCGTAGCACTTCGCGAACTGCGTAGTACCTTGTTCGCACTGTGCCAGATGTCGTTTTCAATGATTGCACAGTGCGGACAAGCAACCGGCACTGTGCAATCATTGAAAATGGCATCTTGCACAGTGCGAGCTGTAGTTTTCTGCTGCTCGAGTAGATTTTTACTCGAGCGGCAGCTTTCTCAACGCAAACTGGTAGTTTCTCATCACGAGCGGTCGCGAGCATACGCGACCACTCGCAATGAGAAACCTGACCTCCTCGCGTTGGGAATCTCGTCGGGAGGTTTATTTTCCAGGCTCGCGATCGCCAACTTGATGTTGCTGATCGCGAACAAGGAAAAAGTCTCGCCGGGATGTCATTTTGCTTGCTCGCGGTCGCCAACTTGACGTTGAGGACCGCGAGCAAGCAAAATATGACCGCAGCACTACGCAACACTACGCTACACGTGTTCGCACTGTGCTACATGCAATTCGCGTAGTGTGAAGTAGTGCGAACTTCGCAAACTACGCGAGCGTAGCGTAGTGCGTTGCCCAGGCTTAGAAATAACTCCAGGTTGACAATCGAGTCGATTGGAGGGAAAGAGAAAAATAGTTCTTTGATTAAGGAGAAGATATGACAAGTGCTATTTTGCAAATTAGTTGAAAACAGGAATTCCCTTTTCTTAGCATTTGAGAAAGCTCACACACCTATTTCTCTTCCAGAATTGAAATGATGTCGTCTGAGGACTAAGAGCCTCAGTTAAAGATTGATGGTTGTGAAGGGAAGACATACAATTAAGTGCTTCAGGTAATTAGTACATGAAAATGGTAGAACATTTATACCTTCCACTATTATGTATAGATAGGATCCTTATCAGAATTGGTGAGATCCTCCTAAAAAAGCTTAAAAACCAGTTAAATATATTTTCTTTATACGTAAGGAGGTATGGAATGTCTTGTATGACTGGGCTGTGAGAATCCTTCTTTTAAAAAATCTTTTCCTTTATGTTTACTATCTTTTCTACTACTCTTTTTGGAAATGCATAGTATTTGATTATTGTGAAGATCTCTGCTTAGACTCATTCAGACTATTGGGCACGTATAATAAGAACATTGTCTATATTTCAGGAATGATATGTTAGTCCATCCATAAATGCATTGCTTTGTGGGCATGGCGATAATGTATTAAGGACAGTATTGCCCATACAAAATGAGGTGTGTAGAAAAATGTTATTTTAATATGTATACTAAAATGCGTTTGTTTTACACACAGGATCTATTTTATGGTGCAACTATATAAGAGCAACATTAAGAGAGTTCTTTGTCTTGATAAAGATGGGACATTAACAGTAATACCATCGAAACGCGTTGATGCAATAGCCACACAATTCGTGAAGGCCACTGGATCTGTAGATATCATAAGAATGTGTTCTTCATCAGATTCCAGGATAAATGTGTCTTAAATGAATGTGTGAATTGAATGACGAAATGTACTGTCTGTTTGTTTCTCTCTTTATTTTTAAGGTATTTGTTTTTCTTACTGTGTAAGGATTCGGTGTGTGCATAAAGTGTTTTGGACTTATTGTGTCTCTCCAATTTAACAATTTTTGTGTATGAAATAATTTTTAATCGTATTAAATATATTGCTAATTTTATTAAATCCTCTTTTTGCTTATCTTTGGAATACTTTTCATTTCTATCCTCTCTATTTTGAGTTGTGGGCACTAGGATTATGTCCATTTGAATTTCTTGTCGAATGGTGAGGTGGTTGTTGTGTTCCTGCCTCTACTCTAGCAATTAGGTACCAAGAGGAAACTCTTCTTTTTACTTTTAATGTATTTCAGCCAGGGGATTTGGAGGCCAAAGGGAGGCTTAAGACAATCTCTAATGTTTTCACAGTTTAGTCTGGTGTACTCAGATGACCAGATCTTATACCAGAGTAGAATTGGCTGAATCTTAGTTGTGCCTGTTAAAACAGAAACCCCTAATTCGGAGAGACATATAAACGGGGAGCTGCTATTAGGTACTGAAAGAAAGTACCTTAAAAAGTGTTTTGCACCATTTGTAAGGTTCTGGCAATTGCTTTACTCCCACACTCCTGAGGTGGTGGACAGACACTTAGCTTTGTAAATGATTAGCATCTCTCTAGAGGGTTTCTTGCCAAGTTTCCTTGCAAAGTTGGTCAAAGCTGTAATGGTTTTCATGAAATGAAGCTTCATTCTGTTAATAGCATGTTTTGATGAATCGTCCTTATCGAATAAGATGCCCATATAGGAAAAAGTTGAAGTAAATCAGATCTTTGTGCCAACAACCATTCTATCATGGCACTTTTGAGACCTCCTACTACACTTCATAATAAAATGTACTTAAATTAACTAGTAAACCTAAATCTTGCATATAATTAACAACATTTGTGAGTAGAAGCTGCGGTCCAAGTGGGGTACGGGCCATGAGCACCACATTGTATGCATACATAAGGGCCGGGATCAGGCGATGTCCAATTTGTGAAAGATCTCTATATATTTCTTGGTAACACATTTCCCAGGCTTTTAATATACACTGTAAACAAAAGAGTGTGAGTACGCAGCCCCAGTCCGACCCCCCATCTCTTTGCTAAACATATGAGTGCACTCTTCATTGACAACCCATACCGTACCATGGCCCTGCTCCCCGTGTGCAGTTCCCCAAGGAACAGTACTATAGGTGGATCGACTCCTAGGTCCATCATAATGGTCCACAGCTTATCATGCATAACACAATCAAATGCAGAGGATAGGTCTACAGTAGCTTAAAACATATTACCTTGCTTCCTCCAAGTATACTGTGGTAAATAATTTAATTAGCGGGACTTAATTTGATGCGGAAAAACTATAATAATAGCTCAGTAAAATAAGAGGCAGAATCCGTGGTATTAGAGGTTCGGAACGGGCTTTATTCCAAAATTGATTCGAATCAATGGTCTCCATATTCCATCACCACGAAGGTTCAGGAAGTGAAGGGCGCTACTTTATTGACAGGTAATCATTTTTATACAATAGGCATTACGGTGAAACAAATGCAGGAGGCGTAACAGTTGATAACAAAGATAAGAACATACATGCGTCACTAAAGTAGGTGTAACTGGGCGTAGCTTAAAGAACGTCATTGGGTCTGATGTCATAAATGGGTGGTTCCATGAAAGAATTTCGCAATGTCAGCAGAAATACTTGGTAGAGATGCGCGCGCAGCAGCATGACGTGTGATTGACGTGCAACTAGGGGGTGAAGGGGACTTGACATTTAGCTCTACATGTGGCGACAGAAGTCTGGAGAGTCAAGTCAACCTAATCCCAAATCATATCTAACATCCTATGTTTAGAGAACTATGTTATCCAAAAGAGAGGTCTCTTAGAGTAGAATCTTATTCTATACTGACTATACTGACTGTTAGTGCGTGTACAAGCGTCTAAGTGTCTACACAATATGCGGGGGCAGAAATCTTCCATAGTGACAGGGCTATGAATTACTTGCAAAAAGACAGAGAAACCGGGCCTTTTGCTCGGTAGCTGGAAGAATGTTTACTTAAACTACTAGACAGGAATGCATTGGGTAGGGAGCGGAGCAGATAATTTCGAAGGTGAAATACAGTTTTTGGCAGGCAACAGGCTGATGTCAGACACCGTTAGCTGCGCAGGGAGTAGGACAAAGTTCATGGGTACAGATGCGAGCTCAGACTGGAGCTTTCAGAGGCAGAAGGCAGGAAAAGCTTGATGGCAGAATCAGGGCCTACTTGCCTGGACTGTAAAATGGCATAAGTGAACCATATAAAGCCGGTGGCCTTTCATACTTAGGAATGGAATATCCGGCCCATTCATGGCGGATCTAAAAGAGGACATGTTGGCGGTGGACGCACATGTGTTTGCGTCTTCATAACTGGAACTGGAGGGAACATACATGTACTTGTGATTTATACATGAAACCGTTGGGGTCCAAGATAGGGGACATAACTGACCAGAAAAATCCATATTTCCACATTCCCTCCTTGTCCCCTACTTGCCCGTCAAGAGATATCAATCTTCATTAATCCGTCGATCTGTTCATATAGCATCATTTGTTCTTCTTTCTTCTTCCGTGATGAATGAAATCTTGGTGGTGGAATACACGATGTGGCACACAGACCACAGATCGCTGGTCCACATTGTAGGCATAGACAGCAACTGAATAGTATGAGAAAGCCAATACCTAGGAAGGATAGGACCCTCCATCCAAATGTAGATAATACACTCCAAAACCAACTGGACCAAGTCCAGGTGCCTGGATTCTGGTGTATCTGGCTTACAATCTTATGAAGGCGAGTTATGGCTTTATATACAGATGGCGAATTTTCTGGTATGAAAATGCAACAGCTTGATCCGATGACCCTACAAGCTCCGCCCCTATCGGCCAGGATGACGTCAAGGACAAGACGATTTTGAAGCACAACAATCCGCATAGCAGACTGCTCTTCTGTTAAATTGCCTAAGGCGGAAATAGTTTCGTTCACTACTGCTTCAAGGGTTCTGGTTAATCTACGTATCAGCTTACTATTGGTAACTGTACCTATATAGGGAAAGAGACCTTTATTGAAATCTGTGTATTTTTCCCATGCTGTCTCAGTGTAATCGACTATTGGGAGATCTCTCCTTTCTCTATTGTGTACTAAATGAGTATTTCTGTGATAATCAGGAGGAGCTAGGAAAACAGGTGGCAAAAGGAATCCAATATAGCAGGTACCATCCCAATCTAGAGGCAAACGTATATATGCAGTCTGACCACATACAAAGTAGGAATGGCGAGAGGCTCTAAATGTAGACTTGCCTTGATCACTGAATTCTATTACAGTGGTGCATTTACTGTGGCCCATGTGTATAGAGCCATTCTTTCTTATACATAATTCACCTTTAACTGGAAATACTGACATAGCGGGCAAAATTGGAGTAGCTTCGGATTCGACATTCAGGATCATGAGATTAAGCGTGAAATTACCTAATCCATATACTTCATTTTCTAGATCAGTTCCTGTTCTTTTGGGAAGTCCCTTCTTGTCAGGGTAGCAGACTTTAAGTAAAACTAAGTGCAAGTTTCCCCATACCCAGTTGTCTTGATAAACTGCGGAGTTCGAATCTTGGGAATTAATTAAACAGGAGCCATTGTGTGTGAACGGGTATGGGAAGAGAGGTAGAATTCCTTGATAGTTCTGATAGGGAGGGAGTCGGCCACATATCCAACAATTTGTAGCATTGCTAACCTGATGGGAATGATGTAATATACTAATAAAAGTGTTATTGCGCAGCGCAAATCTATATGACAACTCATGCGGGGGAAATTCACTAAAAGAGTGTTCAGCAGTAACATTATAAACATGTCTAGAAATAGGATAATATATGTGCAACAATATACTTGCAGTAATTACTAAAAGACTTAAGAAAAACAGAATTAATAACGTCACTGTGCAATGACTACGCAGTGATTTACAGTACGCATGTCGTTTCAGCTTTATCCTTTTGTTTCTTTCTCTATACAGGTCTAAGGGATACATGTCAGAGACAAATTCGACCGATTCACCTTGGAGAGGACTTAAACAATCAAATTGCCTGACTTGTTAGACCTAAGTTTTAGTTTGTATTGTTCATGGCTACTCAGTTCAACCAAAGGAAGCTTTGAGTCTGTCTTTGAGGAAATACAGGGTTTAGTCTCTATATCGGATGGTAGTCCATGAAATTTCTTGATATGACTTGAATGTATCCAGCCTTTTCGACCTTCGATCTTCACGGCTGTCCTCGTGGTTAACAGTACGATTTGAGGCGACTTCCACCTAGGATCCAGCTGAGACTTCCGATCAAAGTTCCTCACTAGAACTAAATCCCCTGGAATTACGTCATGGGGTTTCACCTCGGTGTTGTCGGGAAAGGCTGCAGCTACCTGTGAACGACAAGATTGTAGTGCAGACATCAAGGAAGCCAAGTAATCTGTCAGCATGTTACAGTCAACATCAGTTATTTTTCGTGGTATAGGCGTCCCCCACATATTTGGTGGTCTACCGAAGATCACTTCATAAGGGGATAGCCCTGTTCGAGAGTGTGCTACCATTCTCATGTAAAAAAGTGCAACGGGTAAGGCTACTACCCAATCGACACCTTTCTCTCTACATATTTTGGACAATCTAATTTTCAGAGTTTGATTATGTCGTTCCACGAGACCTGCTGCCTCGGGGTGTCGGACACAGTGGAATCTCCACTGATAGCCTAACAAAAGTGAAACGTGTTTCATTAGTTCGGAGGAGAACGGCTGGCCGTTATCTGAGTAGACAGCACGTGGTAAACCGTATCGTGGGAAGAATTCTCGAACCAACTGTTTGGCAGTAGTCGGGGCAGTGTAATCTGAAACCGGGTATGCCTCTGTCCAACGGGAAAGAGCACAAACAACTACGAGAACATATTTGAATCCTCGACATCGTTCCATCTGGATATAATCCATCTGGAGGACTTCAAAAGGGTGATCAGGAGGCTGAAATCCACCCTGTTCTACGGGAATGCTTTTACCTGGGTTAAACTGACAACAGATCATACAGGTACGGACTTTTTGTTTAGCTGCTGCTCGTAAATGTTTGTTGAACCAAATGTGTTGAATGCTGTCTAGCATAGCTTTTTCTCCTAGGTGCGCTGGACTATGTACAGTGTTAATGATAACTTGGACCATTGAATCAGGAAGGAACCACACAGATTTTTCCTTCGTCATCCATCCTTGATCCGTTTGGATCCCTCCTAATTCAGTCCATTTCTTTATTTCTTCTGGTGTAGCATGTGTCTGTATGTCAATTACGTCAAGAGCGGGATCCTTAACCGTCATGCAATGTGTTGGTGTCGGAACTATTGTCTTTGTCATGTCAGACGTGTGGGTTTGAGCAGTTTGTTTAGCTGTTCTGTCAGCTAAATCATTGCCTTGGGAAATGATATCAGTAACTTTCGTATGAGCTTTACATTTCATAATCGATATTGCAGTAGGTAGATGTATTGCATCTAGTAAGGCATGAATAAGGGGTCCGTGCTGAATGTGGGCACCGTGAGAAGTTAAATAACCTCTCTCTCGCCACAGCACGCCGAAGTCATGTACAACTCCGAATGCATAACGTGAATCAGTATATATGTTGACTTTTTTATTCGTAGCTTGAATACAAGCTTGTGTCAGAGCGATGAGTTCTGCTGCTTGAGCGGACAAGGTATTAATACGATTTGTTTCAATGACTTCAGTGTCTGTTGTGACTGCATACGCGGCCACTAACTCTCCTGTGCTTGTTCTCATACATGAACCATCTACATACAACGTCAGGTCTGGATCTGACAATGGGACGTCTGTCAAGTCTTGTCTAGGTTTCGTCGTGATAGTGATAACTTCAATACAATCATGTGCAAGTGGGTCTGTTCCGTTTACTGGTAACAGTGTGGCAGGATTCAATGTACTACAACGTCTGATTTCTATATGTGGCTGAAACAATGTTAATTCGTAACCAGTGAGTCGTGCTATAGTCAAGTGTTGTGTCTGTGTGCGGTTCAAGAGAACCTCTACTGCATGTGGTACTTGTACTGTCAATTGGTGTCCTAACACTATGGCATCGCTTTGACTAATTGCTAAAGCTGTTGCTGCCACTGATTTCAGGCACGCAGGCAGAGCCTGAGCTACGGGATCTAATGTACTCGAAAAATAAGCACACGGTTTGTGTGATCCTGCTTGTTCCTGTGTGAGTACTGACAAAGCAGTACCTTCGCGTTCTGTAACAAAGAGTGTAAAATGTTTATAGTAACATGGTGTTGCTAAAACGGGTGCTTGGCATAAAGCTTTCTTTAGGCTTTCAAAAGCTTGTGTATGTTCCTGTGTCCAAGGGAGGACAGTCGATGTGGCTGCCTCCTGTGTTGTCAACTGAATGAGTGGTTTTGCTAGAAATGCATACTGAGGGATCCACTGCCTACAATATGAAGTGAGACCTATAAAAGCCCGCACCTCCTTTTGTGTCTTGGGTATTGGCATGTTAGCAATTAACTGGATGCGATCTGGTGTAAGCTGCCTTCCCTCCTTGGACAGCGAGTGACCAAGGTAAACAACTCGCTGGACACAGAATTGCAGCTTAGAAGGGGACACCTTGTGCCCCTTCTCGGCCAAAAAATGTAAAACCGTCAGTGAGGCTTTTTCACATTCAGGTTCGCTTCTAGCGGTGATCAGCAGATCGTCGACATATTGAAGCAGGGCAGTGTTGACTGGCATGTGTATACTGTCAAGTTCTCGTTTCAGTGCCTGGCTATAGATGCTGGGGCTTTCTGTGAATCCTTGAGGTGCGCGTGTGAATTTAAAGCTTCGTCCATTTAAACTAAATCCGAACAAGTATTGGCTTTCCGGATCTATTGGGACGCTGAAAAAGGCATTCTTGAGATCAATTACAGTAAAGAATGTTGCTTCGGAATCAATAGCTGTCAGTAATGAAGAAATGTCTGGAACTACGGGGTATTGTGGTACAATACATTTATTTAATTCGCGCAGATCAATAACCAATCGATATACTGGCGGAGCCTTTGGATCAGTTCGTTTAAGAATCGGAATTATCGGTGAATTACATACATTGGAGTCGGTCTCCACAACCACTCCTTGGCCAATAAGCTCGTCAATGATTTGCAGTAAAGCCACTACAGCATCTGGTGGTAATTTGTATTGTCGCATTCGTGGTAGTACCACTCCTGCCCTTAGTGTAACTCGATATGGTGTAATGCTCATGCAACCAACATCTGTAGGGCCTTGTGCCCATAAATGTGTGGGTAAAGTCTGCAGTCGGGAATCCATGTCTCGGGACACATAGTGCCCTTTGAAATCACGTAAAAACAATCTTACTCCTTCCGGAGAACAACATATTATAGCTCCTAGAGCTTTCAAAGTTTTTATACCTAACAAGTTTTCTGGGCATGATTTAGTAAGCAATAAATCTGTAGTTCGTGTCAAAGGACCAATCGTAAGGGGAAGAGGCTGTGATACTTCGTTAACGATAGGTTTTCCTGAAAACCCAAGGGAAATATTCTGTGAGCCTGAGAGGGGTGCCCCTGGAACTTCACTACGTTTTATGGTTGTTCGGCTTGCCCCTGTATCAAGTAAAAATTTTCTGTCTTGACCTAATAGTTCACTGTGTACATAAGGTCCTTCTTGATCTACAGGGACCTCGATAAGGGGTAAGCCAAGCTCCCTCTCTAGGCTGTTTCATGAGTATCGTTGATAATCAGGATAGTCATACTGTGCGGTCTGGTACATCTGTCGTGTCGTTGTTTGTGTGGCAGCAATAGGCTGCTGTGGTGGAGCTGGCATGGACTGTTGCGGAGCTGGCATGGACTGTGCATGCTGCGAAGCTCCTTGTTGATTCTGATCCTGTCTAGGTGGCCGTGGTCTTTCTTTTGTATTACCTATGGCGATATTATGTTTTAAAACTGGACAATCGTGTACATAATGACCTGGCTGTTTACAATAGTTGCACGTCCCTTTTACAGGACCTGTTGAAACACTGGACTGTGTCATACCCTTTTTATGACCGTCAACTGGCACTGTCTGGGAAACTAGCATTTTCATTTTCGTGTCTTTCATGCGTCTTTGTTCATGTTCTTGTTCTTCTCTAATTCTATTGTGATGGTACTGTAGCATTTGTAACATTTGTGACGGAGTGTTACCTTGCCAGGTGCTCTCGAATTTCAATACTCTATTCTTAACTTGGGGCAAAGAATTTTCAACTAACTTTGTCACAAACAGGTGTGGATACGATTCGCTACTTGCTTTTATTCCACTATTTATACCAAAACATTTCTCAAATCGGGAATAGAAATCACTAGTGTCTTCATCTGATTTTTGTTTACAGGCTGAGATTGCACCCCAGTCTTCCTTTTTCGTAGTTAATAAACGTGGCAGTACCTGTACTAGTAAACCTGGTAGTGTTTTGGTCTTCTCCCCAAGCCCTGCACCTGGACCTCGAGCTTTTTCTTCGTTTTCTAATGCTGTCCAATCTATCTTTTGGTCTCCCACCTCCCAATCCTTTTCCTTGAGTTTTTCATAAATGCCCGCAGGCATTAATACCTTCAATATCGTCATAATGTCTGGATAGGTATACTCTCCCATGAGCAACATGTCTTTAATTTCACGGTGGAAACCCGCTGGGTCTTTGTCATGACTGGGTACCACCTTCTTCATTTCCAATAGTTCTATTTTAGATATGGGTGTGTATACAAACACACGTTTAAACTGATTGTCATCACCTTTTATCGGGTGCACTTCGCGTAAGGGATTCTGTCTATCCATATAGTACGTCGTTCTTTCCTTGATGGGCAGTGAAACATGTTCGGGACATACAAAAAGAATGTACTGCTTTCTGGATTCTAGTATTTCTCTAATTAACTCAGTACCTGAACCTCTCCATTTATTCGTGAGTAATTTAGTCAATATATCAGGTAATGGACCAGGATCGGAGTGTTGGCCTTTATATAATATAAGGAGTTGTTGAATCATATAGGTACCAGCTAAACGCTGTTCATCTGGGGCGAGGTTCAAAAACGTGTGTGCTAGTGTATCATCACTATATTTTCCGGGACTGTCAACCCAATGAACGGCTGACCTGGCTAATTCTTGTTCGTCCATAGAATCGAGTATATGATAACCCCTTCGTTCTCGGAGTAGGTTGTCAGCGGCTTGGAACGAATGTTCGGGAGACCTTATATTTATTATAGGAGTTTGGAAATTTCTGCTATTATCTGGACGTACCGGACGTATCGGATCAGTGAAGCATCTAGTATTATTGCAAGATCTTCCTCTACCTACATAGGCCATGGTTTCTAACTGTCCTGTGGGCAGTTCTAATTCCTCCTCCTCCTCGGTTTGTTCAGGTTCGTCTACTGCTAATCTGTCTTCGTGTATTCGTTCTATTTCTTTGCGGATCTTTCGGCACATAGCTACTATACATGATCGTTTATCATGTCTCCCCTCTGATATATTCTGACTCCATGTGGTAAGAATTTGCATTTCCTTCGGATTTACCCCTGGTCGGTCTTGATTTCTGATCACACAATTTATGAGGAAACGTAACAGTTCCCCCTGTATTTCCACTTTTTGGTACTCCATGGCTCTGTCAATACTTTCGGAATCTCGTCCTGACTGGACAAAGTGATATATATTTTCTAAGTGCGTAGTCATTCCTGGTAGCTTCCCTAAATATATAGCAGCTCGTCGGATACGTAATGATGCTAGCATCATTTCGTCCCCTTTTCCGGGCACCGGGTCATATCTACAATCTATTAGAAGTTCCTTGAGCGTGTTGGGAGTTACTAGTTTGGGCGTACGTTGGTGAGCTAATTCTTGAAAGGAAAGTTTATTTACTCTGGGTGGCGTGGAAAAAATGTTTGATGTACCTCCGGTAGCCCCACCTGGGGTGCTGGATGTGAAAGGATTCGTCGAACGTGATATAGCAACTATAGGTGTGGATACAGATGTCGAAGCAGATGTGCTTGCCTGAACTTGTGTCGGAGTTTGCTGTTGCGGAGGTACAGACGGAAGAGGGTCTTGGCGTTGAACCCCCTCTGCAGGCGGTCTATGTGGCGCAGCATTAGTATACTCGGGAGCTGCGTCGTCTAAATAAGAGGAAAGAAAAACATCTTCTGCGGTTCTGGGATGTCCTTTGGGATGTACCTTTATCGGAAACAATGGGGGTGGCAAGTCTTTTGGTATCTCCGGAGTAGCCTTAGGTAATCCTTCGGCCAGGAGAGGATACATACCATTCATAAGGGTATTTCGTTGTCTGTCTACTTGTTCTGATTTTACTCGAATACCTTCTTCAATTAATATATTTTCTCGAACTTTATTTGAATTCTCCTTACTCTTCTCTTCCTGTCTACGTGCTTTTTCCGTGCGTCTATACGATTCTTTACGCCATAATTCAATGGCGTCTTTCTGTGATTGTCTAGCTTTCTTTTTCCATAATTCTTCCTCTACTTTCACGATGCAATCTGCATCCCAGGTCCCAGCTGCGGGCCACCTCTGACTTTCTGGTAATTCCTTAGTGTAGTCTACCCATAAATCAAGAAATAATATGGCGTCTAGGCCATGTTTATGATACATAAAGTACCCTGGAGTGTCCCTAGGAGGAATGGGAACAGCTTCTTCGAGTAACCCTTTTCTAGTTTTGATCTGTCTTAATTTCGAAAAGAGCGGCATTTTGAGAACTGATCTGATCTGATACCTAAATTTTGACCACGTTTAATACAACGAAAACACAATAATGAACAGTCATTCACACCACAATATGCAGAACGTATTTAAAACATTTAACATTTAATGAACAACAATGATGGCCGTTCACTAAGCATAATACTCGATACTAACTAGATAATTCTGACTTCATATACTAGACATACTGGATATACTGCTAAACAGTACAGATACACTGCTGAAACAGTGCAGACCGGATTTGTGTACCCAAACCCGTCTTGACCGGCACAACCTATGTGCACGTCAGAACGCCTCCCCGATAATGGTACTCACCGGGTAGCTCGGAACGGAAGGCCTCGGAACTGAACTGAACTGGACTCGGACCGGACTGGACTCGACTCGATACTTCGGAACTTCGGAACTTCGGAACTGGTGGGCCTCTGTATACCTCGGATCTTGCTCTCTCAGCTAGGCTCTGGTCGGGATACTTCGCACTTCTCACCGCCTCGTCTGGGTGTTGATCGCAGCCTCAGTTACCCCCGTTCGGCAGGAGGGAGATACAGGAAATCCTGTGGGTACGCGTTGTTGTCCGTCCAGCTGTGACAGGAGACCGGGCCTGCAACGCACCTCCGGCGCGTGAGATGAGAAAGTGTCCCTGTTCGGGCGCCATTTATGTGGTAAATAATTTAATTACCGGGACTTAATTTGATGCGGAAAAACTATAATAATAGCTCAGTAAAATAAGAGGCAGAATCCGTGGTATTAGAGGTTCGGAACGGGCTTTATTCCAAAATTGATTCGAATCAATGGTCTCCATATTCCATCACCACGAAGGTTCAGGAAGTGAAGGGCGCTACTTTATTGACAGGTAATCATTTTTATACAATAGGCATTACGGTGAAACAAATGCAGGAGGCGTAACAGTTGATAACAAAGATAAGAACATACATGCGTCACTAAAGTAGGTGTAACTGGGCGTAGCTTAAAGAACGTCATTGGGTCTGATGTCATAAATGGGTGGTTCCATGAAAGAATTTCGCAATGTCAGCAGAAATACTTGGTAGAGATGCGCGCGCAGCAGCATGACGTGTGATTGACGTGCAACTAGGGGGTGAAGGGGACTTGACATTTAGCTCTACATGTGGCGACAGAAGTCTGGAGAGTCAAGTCAACCTAATCCCAAATCATATCTAACATCCTATGTTTAGAGAACTATGTTATCCAAAAGAGAGGTCTCTTAGAGTAGAATCTTATTCTATACTGACTATACTGACTGTTAGTGCGTGTACAAGCGTCTAAGTGTCTACACAATATGCGGGGGCAGAAATCTTCCATAGTGACAGGGCTATGAATTACTTGCAAAAAGACAGAGAAACCGGGCCTTTTGCTCGGTAGCTGGAAGAATGTTTACTTAAACTACTAGACAGGAATGCATTGGGTAGGGAGCGGAGCAGATAATTTCGAAGGTGAAATACAGTTTTTGGCAGGCAACAGGCTGATGTCAGACACCGTTAGCTGCGCAGGGAGTAGGACAAAGTTCATGGGTACAGATGCGAGCTCAGACTGGAGCTTTCAGAGGCAGAAGGCAGGAAAAGCTTGATGGCAGAATCAGGGCCTACTTGCCTGGACTGTAAAATGGCATAAGTGAACCATATAAAGCCGGTGGCCTTTCATACTTAGGAATGGAATATCCGGCCCATTCATGGCGGATCTAAAAGAGGACATGTTGGCGGTGGACGCACATGTGTTTGCGTCTTCATAACTGGAACTGGAGGGAACATACATGTACTTGTGATTTATACATGAAACCGTTGGGGTCCAAGATAGGGGACATAACTGACCAGAAAAATCCATATTTCCACAATACTTCCCAATTTAAAGATTAAGATTTAGTCCCTGTTCAATTGTCCCTAGGCCTCTGCGAAATCCATATTGTAAATCAGAAAGAATTTCATTGGAACCCTGCCCATTCCTCTAGTCTGTTGAGAATGATGTGGCAGACTACCTTTACTAGTGGATCTAGTAATGAGATTGGGCGATAGCAGGCAGGATTAAGGCAGTCACCCTTCTTATAAATAGGGACGATAAGTGACTCTGACCAGATTTGCAAAAAGCCTGCGCTACAGTGTTCTCCTAAGACCAGGGTCAGTAAAGGACCCCACAGTGAGGTATTTACTTTAAAAAGGTCCATGAGGAAGCCGTCAGGACCCTGTGGTTCCCCCCTTTACTGGCTATAAGGGCCATGATGACCTGCTCTAGAGTGAATGAAAGTCTAGTAGTACTATGAGGTGAAACCTCGATGGGAGGATTAGTCATAGGAGGTATTGATCCTACCAACCCCTTGATGGGCTTTGAACAGATTGTAGAGCAAAGGGCTACCCATGCAGCTTCAGTGATAGCAATCCCCAGCAAGGGGGCATCCGCTAGTGTCAAAAAGGGTGGGTTAATTATACACCAAAAAGCAGTGCTATCATTACTAAAACTCGCTTTGTAAAGGAACTCCCAAGCTTAGTCATTCAAGCCTTTCTTCTGCCGTTTCACAGCTCGTCTATAATCCCGTCTACATGCCTGAACTTCGTGCGTACATCTGGGTGGTTTATGCAGGGCTTCCGTTAGTTTCTTATGTGATTTAGAACATGCAGAATCAAACCGCCTTTTTCTCTCACAAGATGGTCGCCTCCTTATAGTGAATAAGCCTTCCTTTAGCCTCTTTGTTATGGTTAGAAATGCTTTAAGGATTTCATTAGGGCTTGCTATATCATCTAAGCATGTCTCAAATGCCTCTTTTTGTGAACAAATTAACCACTCTAGAAATGTGTTAGGATCAACTTGAGACCGTCACAAAGTATATCCATTTGAAGTAGCAATCTGGATGTTATTGACAACATATAGTGTACTCATTTTGGACTGATTACTGAGATAATTAATGTTAAGGTTAACACTTTGTGAAAAATGATCACTTGTGGAGTAACGCTTAGAGAATGACACCCAATCTATATCAATATTCTCACCTCTGCCATTAAAATTGCATTTAAAACGAACATATGAGATACAAAGTTTGTTGCAGAAGGCCACCCCATATTTAAACATCCGATCATTTAGGTGGTCTTTATAGCTGTTATGTGAAAAATCGGTTTGATCGCAGTAATTAGAATCTGTCAAACAAAATATCTTTTTTGATGACACTGGACACAAATATAAATAGAAATCCGCTCAAAAAAATCATCAACTCTCTCGAATTACCATTACAAACGAGCTCAAGATCATTTCAAGCTGCCCATGCGCAGTCAATATTTCAGACATAAGAGTATTATTATAAAAGCTGACCATCGCTAGCAGGCTTAGGGATGACATTTCAATAGTGGTAATCTGATGGCACACTCTGGACGGTAAACAACGTTTATAACAAAACTTTTTTTCTGCAGGGAATCACAACGCGGTTGTTACAACGACCGTGTTGTGATTCCGCATACCATTACTCCGCAAGTCGGAACAATGACTTGCGGAGGGGGGGGGGAGGTGTTGGATTTCAAATCCAACACCTTCCCTACTGTCCGCACAGACTGGAGTTGGAATAGTAAATTATACTATTCCAACATCCAACCCGCCCTCCTCTGCAAGTCGTTGTTCCGACTTGCGGAGTAATGGTATGCGGAATCACAACGCGGTCGTTGTAATGACCGCGTTGTGATTCCCTGCAGAAAAATAGAATGCGGGATAAGGAGGCATATTCTGGATGGTAAACAACTTTTATAACAAAACTTTTTTCCGCAGGGAGTCACAACGTGGTCATTACAACGACCGTGTTGTGATTCCGCATACCATTACTCCGCAAGTCGGAACAATGACTTGCGGAGGGGGGGGGGAAGGTGTTGGATTTAAAATCCAACACCTTCCCTACGGTCCGCACAGACTGGAGTTGGAATAGTAAATTATACTATTCCAACATCCAACCCCCCTCCTCCGCAAGTCGTTGTTCCGACTTGCGGAGTAATGGTATGCGGAATCACAACGCGGTCGTTGTAATGACCGCGTTGTGATTCCCTGCGGAAAGAAAGAATGCTGGATAAGGAGGCATATTCCTGCCAGAACTGGCCGTACCACTGGTACATGATGCATGGCTTAGTAAATCCAGAGTAACACCACTTTTTCTGTAATTTTTTAAGCAACATATTACTTTTGGATACTGCAGTCTGGTAACTAAACTGCTTCTCAGAGTTTCTCTGAATTAATGCATGTACTTTACACAATACAAGTAGGAATCGCTGACCAGAGATTGCCCTCTCTGTTTCCAACATGTCCTCTGTGTAAAGTTCATACATTATGTTGGAGAAATGTCTAGTTATACTATGAACTTTAAACGCCTTAGATGATTTTTTTTTCTTTTTTTAAAGACTATTGGACCATTGGCTATGCGCTAAGCCAGTGCAACTGATTGCTCCCATGTAATAACTGAGAAGTGTAATTTTCTTCTGTTTGACTAGTCCATTGTTTAAAAGCAGAAACATAGAAGCATATAACTCACCTGCTTATCTTTAATGGAATCAGGGCTATCTAACACTAGTTGGGAAAAAGAAAATTGTTCTTTACAGTTAATTTTCTTTTTACTTTTTGTATAAACTCGATCACATTCATTTGCACGAACTGTAGTTTCTTGGTATTTTGCATCACCTCTTTGAGGGCATCTATTGGCTTTGCTAAAACAACCAATGGACTAGCCATGACTCAAACCCCATCTCGGAGCAAAGCTCTGCGCATGCGTGACCTGGTGGGGGTCTAGGGATGTCTGACTTTCTAATTTCTTCAGATGGCAAAGCCAGACATGGCTCGTGCTGTGATCTGTTTACAATGGAGCCAGCTTTCAGCATCATGCATGCCCTGTCACATAAATACCTCCAGGTTGAGCAGGAACCAGTTTTGGCAGCAAATGTATTCCAGTCTTTTGCGATGGATTAAATGTTGTGAATATAAATCCGAGTTAAATTAAGAACAAAACAACAAATCGTCGTGTACTGCAACTATTGCAGTGGGTGTATCAAATTAAAATCCTGGCAGCTGCTGGTAATAAAATTCCTTACGTCCTCCTGACACAAGCATTGTATGCTGAATAATACAGGAAGTGCAACGTATTGCTCTTTCCTGCCAAACTTGTCGACAGCTGGGATGCAGCTTGACAGACTCAGTGATGGATGGCTGTTTATGTCTGACAGCAGCACACCTGGTACGGTCTGATGCGTCTGGTGGGAGCCACGATTTCCTTGTCTCGCGTGAGAGTTTTTTCATACAAGGGCCTGATAACACGGAATTCACATGATATTGAAACGCCGTGCGAAAATTACAATGGTAACTCTATTTTAAGGTATAACCGTAAAGGTAGCTTTAACTACTGTAATGTGCAAAACACAGCAGTTCTGCCTATGATCGACTTTTTAACCATCCTTGATTTGCAAGACTTAATACCCAAGAGTGGCGAGAAAGAAGTTCAAACAGTGCCAATTATAAACAAAACAGCGCAATACAAATCATGCTAACAGTTGTACTAAACGCTTAACATAAACTAACATAGCGTACGTTTTTCTTTCCTAAAATCTTTTATTATATTTGTGCAACATGTGTTATATTTTAAGGTATTTATATTTTCCAGACATATTCGGACAGTGGAAAACACAGATGATTCCATCTTGCTTGCGACCTCTTAAACCACTAAAGCATGGGTACTCACAAACTTTTTGTTGGGGCCAAAATTACAGTGTGGTTTGAGGCCGAGGGCCGCACTGGTAGGGGTGGGGTCAGTGGGGGAGGGGTCAAGGGGGCGGGGCTAGAGTAAAAAAATCAAATCAGTTCTCTCACAGTCTCTCTCACAGTCTCTCACTCTCTCACAGTCTGTCTCTCACAGTCTGTGTCTCAGTCTCTCTCTCTCACAGTCTCTCTCTTTCTCACAGTCTCTCTCTCACACAGTCTCTCTCTCTGTCTCTCTCTCTCAGTCTCTCTCTCTGCCTCTCTCTCTGCCTCTCTCTCACAGTCTTTCTCACAGTCTCCCTCTCTCTCTGTGTCTCTCTCTCTCACACAGTCTCTCTCTCACACAGTCTCTCTCTCAGTCTCTCTCTGTCTCTCTCACAGTCTCTTGCTCAGTCTCTCTCTCACAGTCTCTCTCTCAGTCTCTCTCTGTCTCTCTGTCTCTCTCTCTCTCTCTTAGTCTCTCTCTCTCACAGTCTCCCCCTCTCTCTCTCAGTCTCTCTCTCTCTCAGTCTCTCTCTCTCTGTATCTATCTCTCTCAGTCTCTTTCACAGTCTCCCTTTCTCTCTCTCACAGAATCTTTCTCCCACAGCCTCTCTCTCGGTCTCTCTCTCACACAGTCTCTCTCTCACACAGTCTCTCTCTCAGTCTCTCTCACAGTCTCTCTCTCAGTCTCCCACTCTCTCACAGTCTGTCTCTCACAGTCTCTCTCTCACTCTCACAGTCTCACTCTCTGTCTCTCGCTCTCTGTGTCTCTCTGACAGTCTCTCTCACAATCTCTCTCACAGTCTCCCACAGTCTCTCTCTCAGTCTCTCTTTCTCTTAGTCTCTCTTTCTCAGTCTCTCTCACACAGTCTCTCTCTGTCTCTCTCTCTGTTTCTCTCACTGTCTGTCTCACAGTCTCTCACAGTATCTCTCTCAGTCTCTCTCTCTTAGTCTCTCTCTCACAGTCGCTCTCTCACAGTCTCTCTCTCTCACACAGTCTCCCTCTCTCTCTCACACAGTCCCCCCTCTCTTTCTCACACAGTCTCTCTCAGTCTCTCTCTCTCTCTCTCTCAGTCTCTCTCTCAGTCTCCCACTCTCTCACAGTCTGTCTCTCACAGTCTCTCTCTCACTCTCACAGTCTCACTCTCTGTCTCTCGCTCTCTGTGTCTCTCTGACAGTCTCTCTCACAATCTCTCTCACAGTCTCCCACAGTCTCTCTCTCAGTCTCTCTTTCTCTTAGTCTCTCTTTCTCAGTCTCTCTCACACAGTCTCTCTCTGTCTCTCTCTCTGTTTCTCTCACTGTCTCTCTCACAGTCTCTCACAGTATCTCTCTCAGTCTCTCTCTCTTAGTTTCTCTCTCACAGTCGCTCTCTCACAGTCTCTCTCTCTCACACAGTCTCCCTCTCTCTCTCACACAGTCCCCCCTCTCTTTCTCACACAGTCTCTCTCAGTCTCTCTCTCTCTCTCAGTCACTCTCTCTCAGTCTCTCTCGCTCAGTCTCTCTCTCTCTCTCTCTCTCTAACACAGTCTCCCTCTCTCTCACACAGTCTCTCTATCTCTCTCTCTTTCTCACAGTCTCTCTCTCACACTGTCTCAGTCTCGCACAGTCTCTCTCTGTCTCTCTCACAGTCTCTCTCTATCTCTCTCACAGTCTCTCTCTCCAGTTTCTCTCTCAGTCTCTCTCTCGCACACAGTCTACCTCTCATAGTCTCTCTCTCACACACAGTCTCTCTCTCTCACAGTCTCTCTGTCTCTCTCTCAGTCTCTCTGTCTCTCTCACACACAGTCTCTCTCACACAGTCTCTCTCTCTCACAGTATCTCTCTCTGTCTCACTCTCTCACACAGTCTTTCTCTCACACAGTCTCTCTCTCACAGTCTCTATCTCTCTCTTTCTCTCTCACACTCTCTACCTCTCTCTCTCTCTTCCTCTCTCTCTACCTCTCTTTCTAGTGCTCTCTCTACCGCTCTACCTCTCTCACTCCACTCTCTTCTGTCACTGATAATATTGGGTGCAATTTTGAAAACGTCCAGCCTTGGGAAGGCTTGACGGTTTAAAAACTGCACCTTTCCTAATTTTGTGGTGAAATCGTAAAAAGCTGGGGGGCCGCCAAGGAAGGCATGCCGGGCCGCTGGCGGCCCACGGGCCGTACTATGAGTACCACCACTCTAAAGCAATAATGCAACGCAATATAACGGGGGCCCCTGCAAAATCTGGTGAATGCGCTTGACATTGCTGCGCGGCAGATGCACTGAGTTACCAGTCAGTCATCCTCACAGATTTAAATGAGCTTTGGCCTTCTTGCCATCTTCCATGGTAATGTCTACGGAAAAATTGTCTCCTTACCTCCAGGGGTCCTTTGGAATTTAATAGACAATAGCCTAACTAACGTCAGTCCACTGCGTCAGACTCGAGCGGCCCTGGGACAGGTCCCGCTGTCCACACTACTTGCTAGTAAAATTGCATGAATTTTAAAACGAGTACACTTTCTATTAAACCCACGAATTTCTTGAATAGGGCCCCTCCTCCCTCCCATTACATCCTGCTTATTTCCTGTCCTGCATGGACCACTTAGCAATGGGATAAGAAGTCACTGTTGTTCATACAGGCAGTCGACTGTTTAGCCAAGGCTGTAAGTCTGCTTATTGGGCAGGGTTGTGGTGTGTGAGCGGCCAACACAAAGGGTTACCCGCTGTGTGTTGTGCCCACTCAGGTGCGTCCATAGGTCAAGGCAGAAACAGTGGTTCTTTCCACTGTTTAGAAATGGCACTCCTGGTTGGCTGAGGTATTCACCCAGGCCAGGGAGGAACCACCATTCTAGTCAGGGTAAGCTAAGTATTTGTGCAACACACACACAGAGTAAAATAATGATTACACCACAAAAAAGCCTCCACACAGGTTCATGAAAGTAGGTTATTATATTATAAACAAAACAAGACCAAAACGACAAAAATCCAATGTACAGAATTAAAAAAAAATAGAATTTTAAAGGAATAAATGCAGTAAAGCGTTTAGAAGTAAGTAGCACTAAAAAGGTTACTTTACATCACGCTGGACCAGGATAAAGTCAAAGTTTGGGCCAACCTCGTAGAAGCGCAGGCTAGCTACAGGACCCACGCAGACCTGGTGAATAGAGCACCTATCCTGGTTGCAAGCAACAAAGTGCATCGATCTTCCCCGCGCTGTGAAGGGAGTGCGCTGGTTAAAGTTCAAGCAGTCAGGTCAATGCGTCAAATTTGAGCCTTGCAGTCGGGACCTCGGATCTGCACTATGTCATCATCAAACCTCGCAGTCAATTCCTGCGTCGTTGTCCAGCCGTGCAGGGCTGTCTCCGGACTGGCAGTGCGCCGGCGCCGAAGGGCACTGCATTGGTTCTGATTGGCGCAGTGGTAGCTGTGTGTTGATTTAGTAGCAAAACAGCTGCAGAACCTACTTTGGAGGCTCAGAACCTAGAGACGGCACCTCAGGCAGGGATAGGACTCACATAAGGCAGAGTACAGCAGCACCAGCAGAATTGCAGGGAGTTTTTTTGTGTCTCTAAGACTTCAAAAAACAAGAGGCAAGCCAGCAAGCCCTTGGAGATCACTTAGAGGGACAGCAGCTCTCCTTCACCAGAGTCAGGGAGCAGCAGGCAGCAGGGCAACAAGCAGAAAAGCAGTCCTTCCAGAAAAGCAGTCTAGCTGAGTCCTTTAAGCAGCACAGCAGTCCATCTGACAGAGGTTCAGTTCAAGATCCAGAAGTGTCTGAATTTAGGAGGTCAGAGGCCCAGTAGTTATACCCAAAAGTGCCTTTGATGCAAGAGGTGACTTCAAAGCAGCTCTCTGAAATGCACTAGGATCCCTTTCAACCCAGTCCTGCTGCCAGGATATCTGTGGTGAGTAAATCAGTGCTTTGTGTGTGGACAGGATACTACCTATTGAAGAGTGTCAGCCCCTCCGATTTCTCCCTGCCCAGGAAGACCCATCAGAATGCAGATGAATAAAGATGAGTGCTCAGAATGCAGATGATGATCACGTTCCTGTATTTGTGGCTGTCTAGAGGAAATGCACAAAGTGTAGCTGTCACCCAGCCCAGACTTGTAATAGAGAAAGGCTGAAAAGCACACAGAGTTATAAGCACAGAGATACACCCACTTTCCAAACGTGGCATTTCTAAAACAGTAATGTTAAATACAACTTCACCAGGGAGGAGGATTTGTCATTACCACTCCAAACATATGAAACATGGAAAAGCTAATCTTCTCTCATCAGGAATTACAGCTTAAAGGAGTACTGAGGAATTCCCAATGCTAACCTAAGAGAGCAATGAGACTCACAGTAGTGAAAACCAAATAGGCTGTTTGTCACTACCAGGACATGCAAAATATACCAGTACATGTCCTACCTTTTATTTACACAGCACCCTGCCCTTAGGGATACCTTGAGCCTTCCTTAGGGGTGACTTGGGTATAATAAAAGGGGTTTAGAGCTTAGCAAGTAGTTTTAAATGCCAAGTCGAAGTGGCAGTAAACTGCAAAAACAGGCACTGCAGTTGCAGGCCAGAGATAGGTTTGAGGCTACTTAGGTGGGTGGCAATATTAGTGCTACAGGCTCACTAGTAAAATTTGAAGTACATGTCCTGGGTATATGATGTACCACTTTGCAAGAGACTTACAAGCCAAACAAAAATGACAAACAGGTGTAAACCAATTATACCATGTTTAGAGGAGGGAGCACATGCACTTTAGCGCTGGCCAGCAGTCGTAAAGTGCCCAGAGTCCTAAAGCCAACAAAAATGAGGTCGGAAAAATGGGAGGAGGAAGGCAAAAAGTTTGGCATGACCCTTCAGAGAGGGCCATATTTCCAAAATCTAATAACAGACTTATCTCATCAGAGGAAATCGCTGTCCGTATGAGACCGTACATAAACAGGAGCATCTGTTTTAGCACGAGGTCAAGAGGCATAATGGAGGGGAAAAAAGATCAGGAGAAGTGCCACCATGCATTCTCAAAATGCAATCTCCTCGAGGATGAAGTACTATTAGAAGGTCTGATTACAGGCCATGATTTGGGGGGCAGTAAGTGCAGCCTTGGCAGATACAGCAACGATAAGTCAGAAAAATGATGCTGATGACTATGAAGGCTGCGTTAAGGGACAACTGCTGGGGTTCAGTCCTAAGCAGGTGGTTCAAGATTACTTATTTGCCCTGCACAATGCTCCTTCACTGAATGCCTTTTCAAGGAGTAGTAACAAGCATGGTTCTGAAAGAACAAGGGCATAGATACAAACAATTTTCCTTGTTTGCTATCAAAAAGTATCCTATGGAGGACTTTGAGAGAGGTTTACCACAAATTTTGAAAGTGAATTCGACCTTAGTCAGCATGGCCTCATCTTTCTCTCTTCAGCATCTGAAGAGTCGTCCTTTCCAAATTCGGTGGACAGAAAGATTGAAGAGTCTTTAAAGAGGATTATGCAGCATCCAATTTTGTCTTGAAGACTGTAACTTATGCAGCATATGCAACAAAGGACTTTTTGAAGGGGTTCCAGCTACTTTTTAACTGCTTGTGGGAGGTAATGATATGGAACACGTCACCTTTATTCCAATTCCTCTCTGATGCCTCTTTTGATATGATGTGGTCATCATCAACCTCTGCAAGCACAGCTATAGAAAGAAGGAGGCTACTGTACCTGAAGCTCTGGGAGACAAAAGTCCTTGACTCATAGCTGAATGATCTTCTACAGAAATCAGCATAGAAAATCAATGCAGGGGATGTAGGCGAGAAGTTGCATCTTTCAAGGCCGGGCTCAAGGTTTGTGAGCAGTGCTGTCAGAAAATACCCAACTTCAGAAACTTCAAAACCAACACCAAGCTCTCAGTGTATTACAGTGGTGAAAAGTATACAATTTCTTTTCTCTTTTGGAAAGAAAAAGACAGGCCCAGATTTACAAAGAGACGATGCAACATCGGACAAGAAGCAAAGTTGCTGTGCTTCCCTGAGTTACGTGAACTGGGGATAACAGAACTGTGCCATATCTAGAAAGAAGGGGTACAGTCCTGCTCTATTCCTGCACTGGCACACTCTCAGAACCATGCACCAACGCATAACTGTGGTCAGAATACTTTTTGGGCGGGGCGGGGCGGGACTATGCTTTAAGGCAATTTCCTCTTTGTATATATATATGCTGCAGAATGTAGTATACATACAAAAAAAGAAAAAACCATGCAGTCTTTTCATCAAATATGTAATTTCAGATGAAGCAGTCATGCTATCAATGATGTCATAGATCATGTCATGAGTAATGTAATATGTGGCATTATTAGCAATGCATGGTTTAACCCCCCTCCCTGAGCCACTTTAGGCACTGGTGAACCCATTCCCCAGGGCCTTTTTTAAAAGGGAGTGGGGCGATGGGCCCCACCTCCTTGAGTCATTGTATGCCCCAAGAGGTTCAACCGAGGACAAAAACTTACAACAAATGGGCGGGGGCCAGGCAACCCCTCCTCCCTGAGTTTTATTAGGCCCTGGGGACCCCATCACACAGGAACCTTTTTTTTGGAGGGGACGGTGCTGCACAGCTCGCCTCCCTGAGCTTTTAAAAGACCCTGGGGACGTCTCCCCACAGTGCCACTACTTATCTTAAATGGGAGGGGTCTGCACGGCCCCCCGCCCCAAAGTGTTTTGGCCTGAGGACCCCATCCCCGGTGGCCCTCATTATTGTAAGCTGGATTCCTTAGTGCTTCACCCAGGGCACCCACCATTCTGAACAATGGGGACCGTGGGGGAAGGGCTTCAGGACCCCCGGGCCACATCTGGCTCCCCGCATGCCCCCACCCACAGTGAGCAGGTACTTATGCTGGTCCCTCCGAGCAGGAGCAATTTCTTGATCTGTTTTCCTGTGTGGTCAGAGTACCAGATCAAAAGTCTGCTCCCAGCTGGCATGAGCATTTTCTAAGCTCCTGCCTGCTGGGAACACACTTTGTTTTTGCTCCAAAGCTCCCACCTGCTGGAAGCAGACTTTGTGTCTGCTCCCGCGTGGTGAGAAATTAAAAAATGCTCCCTACAGGCAGGAGAAAATGCAGTGGAGGTGGGCCCTCTGGGACACAGCTAGTAAGCAGGCCTCAGATGAGGGGGTCTCCAAGGTCAACAAAGGCTCAGGGAGGGAGGCGCATGTGGCTCCCATCCCTTTTAACAGATTAAGCGGCCCAGGGAATGGGGTCCCTTGGGCCCTTGGAGGCTTTGGAGGCTAGGGGTGCTATGCTGCCCCTCCCCTTTTATTTTATTATTCAGCCCTTGGGGTTGACTCCCCGGGGCCTTCAATGGCTCGGTAGGGGGCCATACTACCCCTTCCACAATAATTAAACATATCAGCCCTGGGGCATGGGGTCCCCTTGACTTTTGAAGGCTTGGGAAAGAAGGCTGTGTGGCCCCTCCCCTTTTTTCAGAACTTCGACCCCGGGGATGAACTCTCTGGGGCCTATAATGGCTTGGGGAGTGGGGGCATGCACCTTCCACCTCTTAAATAAGCAATGAGGCCCAGAGGGTGGGCTCCTCAGGACCTATCATTGAAGAATGCGGCCCCAGCTACCATTTTGTTTTGCTTTTTTGTAGTCTTACAAAATCGTAACAAAAATCACCTTTATTTTTTTTATTTTTGTCCTACAAGGATGCCTCCGGGTCACCCCCATGGAATCTAGGGGGCAGGGTATCTTTACCCTGCCCCGCTATATTTAAGAAAAAAATTACTTCAGGACACAGAACTTAACTCCCTGCATCCTGTGTTGGATGCCAGAAAAAAAAAATCATGTTGCTGACAGCCAATCAGATCACTCGGTCCCACTGAAGCAAATTAGCCAATGGAAATAAAGCTCTATGGGCCAATCAGAATACACAATTTTTTAAATTGGGTTAAAGAGACTCTTGCAAGAGTCCCTCAAACCCAACCGCCCAGATATATAAATATTTCTTCCACCCTAATTTCTCAAAAAGTACTGAACAGCTTTACACCAAGTCACAAAAAGCACAATCTGCATCCCAAAATATAGTTTCCTGCAAAATATGGTGTAATTCCGATCAGAAATGTTTGCAGTAGCCCTGCCTAACAAAGTCTATGGAAAATACATGGGAATTTTGTGTTTTGGGTCCACCTTTCTTCTCGGCCCCCGCTTGACAGATCCCCCCAAAAAGTGAAAAACTAGTTCCAAAGAATCTAATGGAAAATGGCAAAGTAATTATTAAACCAGTGGACAAGGGTTTCAATACTGTGATACTTAATACAGAGGGCTATGTTAAACAAGCCATGAAACAACTAAGGTGCACATGCATCAACAAAACCAAAAGCGATTCCTTAATAGCGATAAATAAGGATTCGTTATCAAGGAATCGCTTTTCTGAATGCATCAACAGATTCGGTAAAAAATAGCGATTCCTTAAAAATCGCTATATTTTACCGATTATACAATTGCGAGTGTAGCAAACACCGAATAGCAAAAAGCGAAATCGGTATCACCGAATTAGCTAATAGCGATTTCGGTATTTGCGAAATCGGTATTAGCGAAATCGGTAATAGCGAAAACGTAAAAAAACGGGTCGCTCTGGGAACGGTATTATGACATCACTACCAGGAAATACTGCAGCCCCACCCTCATTCCCTCGTCAGAGGAGCTAACAGGAGCAGGAACTGGAGACTGCCTGAGCCCAGAGAAGCAACACTGACAGAACTACCACCCTACACAACCAGGATGGCGAAAGATGCACCATCCAGCGCTGAAGCTGCACGAAAGAGAAAGCGCAAGTTCTCCGACCGGGAGCTGGAGCACCTGATCGAGGGGGTGACCAGCAAACACGATCGGCTGTTTGGGAAGCTGTCCCTAAAGGTGCCAGAGGCGGAGAAGCGGCGCATATGGCTGCGCATCCGAGAGAGGGTCAATGCGGTGGGAGTGACGCCCCGCAGCATTGACGATTTAAAATAGAGGTGGTACGACCTCAGGAAGCGGGCCAAGGAGAGGATCGCTGAGAGGCTCCGGGAGGCATCCAGAACAGAAGGCGGACCATCAACAGTGCAAGCAAACACTGCCCTGGAGGAGCTGGTGGAAGGGACCATCGAGCCTGAGGCCGTCGTGGGAGTCACACAGATGGACACCTCCGGCGCAGCCACAAGTGCCGAAGGTAAGATGCATGCCTGTGCCCACACCCAGCATTGCGTAAAACCATTCCCAATCCCCCAGCACGATCACAGTGTGCATGCAGATTTGCCCAACACAACTTCACTCCTAACAGTAGTGCATCATGGGAGTTGTAGTCATGTCAGCCCGGTGTGCATGCACAGGAAGAAAGAACATTACATTTCACTACATCAGTAGAAGCTAGAAATAGACAGTTTATTTAGTGAATCATAGGGGACATGTATGTTTTAAAGTACTACTTAGTTGTAACTATCCCACTAACCATGCACTGTTCCACACACAGATGCATCTCCTGGCGATTCCGACGACAGCGGCCGGCTAATCATATCGGAGACACCAGCCGATTCGGATGTCGGTACTCCGCAAGAGCCGCAATCACCACCTCCACCAGCAACCACACCACCACCACCACCACCACCACCACCTGCTGGCGCACCAACTGCTACAAAAGAGCGGAGACGTAGGTCATAAGTCCCACCCATGCAGGTGATGGATGCATGTCAGACACCTGCAACACCATCGGGCCAAAGTCAAAGAATTGTCCCACCGCCTGCAGCACCACCAGCACGTGTCCGACTCCCACAGCGCCGCAGGTCTCTGCGCAGTACACCAACTGTAGGCGACAATGCAAGCTCCCCAAATGGTGGCATTGAGGAATGGATGCTGCGTGTCCAGCGCCTGCAGGGGAGACACATGGCTACAATCATCAGTAACATAGCGCGCCTTGCAAAAGAAATGCGTTCCCTGACTGCGGCAGTGAGGGACATGACGACTGTGGTGGCAGAGGGTAATGGGTACCTGAGGGAGGACATACAGGAACTCACCCGTGCCATGAGAGCAGGGCATGACAGCGAGAGAAGGAGGCACCGGCAGAACTTGCTCCGGTCCGTGGCCTCTACGAAGGCCATCACTAGGCTGAGCAACAGCACCGCTGTTTTGTCACGCCACTCGGTGTCACTGCAGGTGGACCTGGGTCATTATTGCGGTGATGTTGCCAAGGCCCTAGGCCAGGTGACCGCTGCAGTTGAACACCTGCAGAGCGGTACTTTCAGTGCTAGCGCATTGGGAGGGGAGGACGGCAGTGAGGCTGCCTCAAGTGTGAGCAGTGTTTCGGTGGCGGAGGCCAGCACCAGGAGGCGCAGTTCACGGTGCTCCACAGCCACAGGGACAGGCCGTGGTGAGGTTGAGGAGACACCTGAAAGGAGGCTGGGCGTTCGTGGCAAGCGCCAGTAGACACACTGACAGCCATACATGACCATGGTGGGGCAACCAGGGTCCTCCCCTATTTGACGCTGCACAGCCGTGACTACAACGGCCATTTGTTGTTACACTTGTATTGGGGAGATATTATTTTATTTCATGTTTGGCCGCACATACCTCAGTGCTCCTGTGCATTAAACAGTAGCACCACTAATGAAATCGTCATGTTTCATTCTTACCTGGATCAGAAATGATGTTGCGTGATGTATGTCTGCCTCCTATGGCCCTCAGCTGTGTTAGGGACGTGTGCCTGTCGGTGTTGCGAGGGTGGTTGGTCATCCCGGTAGTCGTCATTCCTGTCCACCTCTATGGGTATCCCCCTTCTGGTTGCAATGTTGTGCAGCATGGCACATACAGCTACAATCCTGCAGCAGGTATCAGGTTTGTATTGCAAGGCACCGCCAGTCTTATGTAGGATTTTAAAGCGACTCTTCAGAATCCCAAAGGTCCTCTCTATGACATTCCTTGTGCTTATGTGGGCCGCGTTGTATCGTTGCTCCTGTGGTGTTGCTGGATTGATGTAGGGGGTGAGTATATATTCACGCAGGGCGTATGCACTGTCACCTACAAGATAGAAGCAAAGGCTTAGCAAGTGTGATGTATATACATGTGTGGTGCTCATGTGTGGAAGAGGTATGTGTACGTACCAAGCAGGAGTCCCTCTCCGAATTCTCCGTTGAGTAGGCGCCTGTGGATTCCACTGTGTCTGAATATGTAGGAGTCGTGTGGGCTCCCCGAAAATTGTGCCACTAGGTCCGTGATGATGTTCTTGCATCGCACACAACCTGCACGTTGATTGAGTGGTAGGACTTGCGGTTACGAAATATGTACTCATTGGCAGAGGGTGGACAGATGGGGACATGCGTACAGTCGATGCATCCAATGACATGGGGGAAATGGGCCACCTGGTAGAATGCCTGTTTGTTGCGGTCCAACTGCTGTGGGGTTGTGGGGAAGCTGATGTGGGTGTGTATCATTGTCAGCATGGCATCAATGAATTTGTGGAAGAGGCGTGAGAGTGCGCTTTGCGACACGCCTCTGGCTACGGCGATGACCCCCTGAAAACTTCCAGAGGCCAGTAGGTGCAGGCTGTAAAGGACCTGGACGTGTGCAGGAATTGCATTGGTCCGATGTGTCTGGTGCTGCAGTAGTGGTTCCAGGTCTGCAATTAGGCGCATGATCATGGCACGATTCAGTTGATACTTGTCGTACACCTCATCCTCATTCTGTCCTAGCAAGGTGATGCGCACTCTGAATACTGTCTCCTGGACCCTTCTCCTGCGCTGTCCTGCTGCATTGATTCGCATCCTCCTTGCAAGCACGTAGAGGGCTGCCATTTTGTGCAGGCCAACAGGTTCTCCTGGGTCAAATTTAAGGGTTTACTGATTGGTACCATCTGTGGTACATGTATATTTTTTTCATGTTTTTTTAAATGTTTTGGTAACTTTACCTCCAGGTTCTGATTCCCCTTAATCTGCTCATGCTAAATAGCGATTTTCGGTATTTGCGATTTTTGTTGCATTGAGTAGCGATTCGTTATTAGCCATTGGCACTTGCCGGGAGCTAATAGTGATTTCGGTGATTGCGAGTTCGGTATTTTGCGATTATTTATTTTTGCGGGTTGGTTATTTGCGATTAGTTATTTTTCCGCTAATTTATTTAGCGATTCTTTATTTTTTCCGGATTAGTGTTGATGCATTGGGATTCGGTGTTTGACACTCGCTAACAGCTGATTTTACCGATTCGGTATTTTACCGACTGGATTTTTGCTTGATGCATGTGCCAGTTAATGATTAAACTAATTGTGTTAAATGCAATCATAACCCAATTAAACATTTTTTAAACCAAGTACACATTTAAAACAATGGCGAAATGAGGATCTTCTAAATGATGATGAATACAAATATCTAACAGTAACCTGCCGAACTATGCCAACTATACGCTTTCTCACAAAAACTCATAAAACACCAAACTGTCCTCAAGGTAGACTGATAGTCTTGGCATGTGATTCAATATATGAGAAAGTGTTAATTTATGTGGATCAATACCTGACACCCGTAGTCAAAACCCTCAGTTCATACATAAAAGATACAATTGATATTGGATTCTTGCCTCCACAGCCTGGAACTCCTCTTAGTAACCATTCATGTGGAACCATTGTATACCTCTATCCAACATAAAGTAGGATTAGAGGCATGTGTGTACTTGTTAAAGCAAAGAAACATCAGTGAATTTCAACACTCCCAAATGCTATTACACAAGATCAAACTTTGTTTAAACAATGTGTTTCTTCTCAACCAAACTTATTCTGACAAAGATGTGGCACTGCTATGGGCATTTCCTTTTCCTCAAACTATGTGAATCTCATGATCATATGGTGGGTGAAGGAAATACCTTTGGGACAACAAAATGATGCTTTCCAGATAAAATCATCCATTGGTCTAGATGTATCAATGATATTTTCATCATATGGAACAGAACTCATGAGGAATTTATTGAAAACTATAATATTCTGAATAACAATGATATAAGTTTACAATTCATGTGTGACACTAGTAAAGAAAGTACCAATTATTTGGACATCAATGTATACATAAAGGATAAGATGATAAAACTACAGTATACGGAAAACCAACCTCTCCCAACAGTGTTCTGCATGGTGACAGCTTTTACCCCAAACCATTAATTAAAAGTGCTCCATATGGAGGGCTTCTCAACATGAAAAGAATCTGGTCCAATTATACCGATTTCAACAAACAATGCGAAACAGTATTTAAGAGATACTTCAACAGAGGATGTTAAAAAAGAAATAGAAAGAATGAAAAGCAAGACAAGAATGGACACCTTAATTCCAAAACAACAATAGGATCCTAACAAAATTACAATAATGACTAAAATATGGATGTAGCAAAGAGAGTTTGGATATTGTCAGAATTTTCAAGAGACTCTGGAAATTAATTCAAAATGATCCGAATATCAATGAGAGATCAACCACTAGTGACCTTTAAGAAGGCCTCTTCATTGAAAGATCTGTTAGTACAGAGTCATTTTTCAACAACCCAAAATACAAGTAGGCTGAATCAATCTCAAAAAGGATTTGTGAGATGTAATAGCTGCAAAGCATGCAAAAATGGGACGAATATGACCAAAATACCACATATATCATAACTACATAAATCCATGGAAAATATAAGTGGCTGATGTTTATAAAACTCCTGGATTTCTGGTGTTCATGTAGGTGACTGCTCAATTCTTCATCCTGATTGTGCCATCCAGGTATCTTGGTTTGTAAGTTTATGATGATCCAGGACTCCCTTTGTCTGTGGTGGAGTGCCCTATTTTCACCCCATAGGTTCTTTTCAATGTCTTCAATTGCAAAGTAAGTTAGCAGAAAGCTGTTAGATGAATGATACTCTGCAAAGTGCCTAGCTACTGGGTAGTGAGGGTCTTTGTTGTTAATAGTCCTCATGTGTGCCAATACTCTTTTCTTCACTGCTAGAGTGGTGCTTCCCACATACCGAAGTTTGCATGGACACTCCAAAATATAACTGACAAAAGTTGATCCACATGTGAGAAATTGGTTTATTGTTTTTCACTTGTCGGAGTGTGGTACTGCAGCTGTTGCGGCATGCCCTACAGTGTCCACAGGGAAAGAAACCCTTCAGATTCAGATTAGTGTGAAGACGTTTGTTGGCTATATTGCCTTTAACCAACATGTCTTTGAGATGTCATCCCTTCCTGTATGTAATAAGAGGGCGTTTTGACAAATTGTCTGTGAGGATACGCTCGCTATCTAAAATGTTCCAATTTTGTTTGAGGATTTTGGAGATTCCCTTGCCTTCCGAGTTTAAATTTGAGGGTGACTCTTAAACTACTATCATCTACCGGTTTGTCTTGTAGTGTTTGATGTCTAGGGATCTTACGGACTTTATCCTTGGCTCTTTCCAAAACCCATCTTGGGTAGCCTCATTCTTTGAATCTTTTATCGTGTTTCTTGTTCTACAAGGAAATCCTCTTGATTGCTGCAGTTCCTCCTTGTTCTTAACAGTTCCCCACAGGAATGCTCCACTTGTGGGTCTCTGGGTGACTGCTAAGAGTAGGAGTATAATTATCTCAGTTAATTTGTATATGCTTTGTGGACGTTGAAACAATAGTTTATATATACATTTGTTTGAGGTGTGGTGATACTGAACTGATGGCATGGGACTATGTCACACAAGGACATGTATTTATGAAAGCATATCCTGTATTTGATGGCCTATATCTGAATATGATGAGCATTACTGTTTTTGACACTGAACAGTGTGAGATAATAATTTATGGCAGATAGGATCTCATCAAGGAACTATGCCAACATTAGTCAGATAGTTTATTTGTGGGCAACAGCCTCTCTGAACAGGTACAATTTGATATGTGTTACCTCACCCTGCTTAATATAGTTGTCTCTAGGAATTTGACACTATGTTGAATAGCAATAAGATTCATGCATTGAATGATAACAAGCACTTGTTGGAAGGCGGACCCCGAGGAGTCGGTGAGACCACCAAGGGGGGGCCCTCTCACTGCACGAAGTAGCCGAGCGCTGCCGAGAAGTCTCCTGAGAGATCCTTCTCCTATCCCGTACTAGCACAGTAACACCACCACACCGGACTTAAGGAGGTTGTCTCAAGACAAGCAATTCTTTATCATCAATAAAAGGTTACGAGTTCAATATTTACACGAAGGGATCGAGGGATCCACCAAAAGTCTCAATGTCTCTTTGGAAGGGTAGGGGTAGCGGGACAGTCTTTGGCAGGGATGTGGTACGAGGGTACCTGGGGCCCAGTTCTTATCCTCACGCTGGAGGACCTCCGATCTCGGAGGGGTCGAGCCGCGACGGCGTCAGCAGGGCTCTGGCGTACAGTTCGTGGAGAGCCGCGATTCAATCAGCAGGGCTCTCAAGATGGTTTCTGCTCAGCTCGAGCCGCGACGTCGTCAGCAGGGCTCCGAGGAAGGTTTCAGCGAGGTTGGGCCGCGACAGCGTCTGCAGGGCTCCGATGTTCCAGGTGGTTCAGAAAGGGTTCACAAGAGGGAGCCGCGACGCAGTCAGCAGGGCTCGTGATGGTTCCGGCAAGAGTTCGTCTCCGTAGGGTCAGCCGCGATTCGATCAGCAGGGCTCTCGACTCCGGGATACAACTGCCGAGCTGTGGTGGGGTCGCCCCAGATATAGGTCTGGAGCCCTTTGATGTCCGGACCTATGCGCCCGAGGGGGCGGAGTGGCCGGGTGGAGGTGGCCAGACGCCCAGCAGGAGAGGCGCCAGGCCCATGGGAGTTTGCAGGGTGATCACACCTCGAGAGGGGAGGACAGTTGGGGGTCCCATCGATACTGTCCTCCGCCGGGGCGATGAATGGTTCCTGCGGCACCCCCTGGCCAGTTCGTGGTGCCTCGATGTCGGGGCTTCGCTGGGGTCGAGGCCGGGTTGAGCGGGGTCGCGCCGGCTGGGGCACGGTGTGACGTGGATGCCAACAAGATGGCGGAGCCACGAGGAGTATGCGACCACGTGCAGCTCCGGGTGAAGGGCCTTGGTGCAGTCCAGACGGGTGGCCCGTGACGGCCGGGGCGGGGAACAGCCACAATCCAGGGGGTTAAGGACCACGCCACGAGGCCAGGTCCAACAGGCGTCCCCCCCAGCCGAAGGCATGGAGAGTCACCCATCTCCTTGGGGATTCTCCTCGTCAAGGCGGAAGAAGCGGGACAGGCCGTCGGCATTGGCGTGGTCATTGCCGGGCCGGTGTTCGACGTCAAAGTCCATCCCTTGTAGCGAGATGGACCATCGCAGCAGCTTGGGGTTCTCGCCCCGCATTCGCATTAACCATTGCAAGGGCCGGTGGTCGGTCTGGACCCGGAAGTGGGCGCCAAAGAGGTAGGGCCGGAGCTTCTTGAGGGCCCACACCACAGCGAAGGCCTCGCGCTCAATAGTGCTCCAGCGTTGCTCCCGGGGCAGTAGTCGCCGGCTGATGAAGGCCACTGGTCTGTCGAGCCCCCTTTCGTCAGTTTGGGAGAGGACGGCCCCGATCCCATACTCGGAGGCGTCCGTCTGTACCACGAACTCCTTCTGGTAGTCCGGGGCTTGCAGCACCGGAGCAGTACACATGGCCGTTTTGAGGGTGTCGAAGGCTGTTTGGCAGCGGGGTGTCCAGTGTACCTTCTTGGGCTGTTTTTTGGACGTTAACTCTGTGAGGGGGCCAACAATGCTCCCATAGTCCCGGATAAACCGCCGGTAGTATCCGGTGAGGCCCAGGAAGGCCCGGACAGCGGTCTGGGTAGTGGGGGGTTCCCAGGTCTGGATGGCATCTATCTTCGCTTGGAGGGGGGCCACCTGCCCGCTCCCCACTTGATGGCCCAGGTAGGTCACGGATCCGTGGCCGATTTGGCATTTGCTGGCCTTGATTGTGAGCCCGGCCCGCTGGAGGGCGGCCAGGACGGCCTCCAGGTGGAGGAGGTACTCGGCCCAGTGGTTGCTGTACACGGCAATGTCATCTAAGTAGGCCGCGCTGAAGGCCTCAAGCCCGGCCAAAACCTTGTTCACCAGTCTTTGGAAGGTGGCCGGGGCGTTCTTCATTCCGAAGGGCATCACCCGAAAGTGGTAATGCCCATCCGGAGTCGAAAAGGCGGATCTTTCTTGGGCGCCGGGGGTGAGCTGGATTTGCCAGTACCCGGCGGTGAGGTCCAGCGTGCTCAAGTAGCGAGTGGCCCCTAGGCGGTCGATCAGTTCGTCGGCCCGGGGTATCGGGTGTGCGTCCGTCTTGGTTACTACATTCAGGGCTCGGTAGTCCACGCAGAATCGCAACTCCGGGGGGTGACCGGGAGCTGCGGCCTTGGGCACCAGGACGACAGGGCTGGTCCACGGGCTGTCGGAAGGCTCGATGACCCCCAGGGCCAGCATCTTCGCTACTTCGGCCTGGATGCAGGCCCGCACTCGGTCAGGCACCCGGTAGGCTCTGTGTCGTATGGGGGGGTTCTCCCCGGTGTCGACGTCGTGGACGCACCAGTGGGTCACCCCCGGGGTGAGAGAGAAGAGGGCTGCGTAGTCCCGCAGTAATCGCTGGCAGCCGTTGCGCTGCTCCGGGGTCAGGGACGAGGCGAGTTGGACCCCTTCGATCGATCCATCGTGAATGTCGGATTGCAAGAGGTCGGGCAAGGGCTCGGAGTCGTCCTCGCCCCCCTCGTCGGTCGCCAGCAGCAGGCTCAGTTCGGTCCGGGCGAAGTGGGGTTTTAGCCTGTTCGCATGTAGGACCCGGAGGGGGTTCCGGGGGGACTCCAGATCGACCAGGTAGGTGACGGGACTTTTCTTCTCCACCACCTTGAAGGGTCCGGTCCACTTGTCCTGGAGGGCGCCGGGTTCGACCGGGGCCATGACCCATACTTTCTGACCTGGCTCGAATTCTACCATAGAAGTGTTGCGATCGTACCACCGCTTCATGTCCTCCTGGCTGGCCTCGAGGTTGGCTTCGGCTATGGCTCGGAACTTGCGGGTCTGGTTTCGGAGGGTCAGGAGGTATCGGTAGACGTCAGGAGGGGCGCCTCGGGGCTTCATCTCCCAGCCCTCCTTGACCAGGCTGAGTGGTCCGCGGACCGGGTGTCCATGCAATAGTTCAAACGGGCTGAACCCCAGGGACTTCTGCGGGACCTCCCGATAGGCAAACAGGAGGCAGGGCAGCAGGACATCCCATTTCCGCCTGAGGGGTTCTTCCAGGCCCTGGATCATCCCTTTCAATGTTCGGTTGAACCGCTCAACCAGTCCGTTCCCCTGAGGGTGATATGGGGTCGTGAACTTGTATGTGACCCCGCATTGTTGCCACAGGGACCGCATGTACCTGGAGATAAAGTTCGTGCCACGGTCGCTCACCACTTCGCTGGGGAATCCCACTCGGGAGAAGATCCCCATCAAGGCCCGGCCTACCACAGGGGCCGTTATAGTTCTGAGCGGGACCGCCTCCGGGTACCTGGTGGCGTGATCCACGAGGACCAGGATGAAGCGGTGGCCCAGGGCGGTTTGGGGGTCCAGGGGTCCCACAATGTCGATTCCGACTCGTTCAAACGGGGTGCTGACGGCGGGAAAGGGCTGGAGGGGGGCCTTGACCCGACCCCCCGTCTTTCCGCTGGCTTGGCAGGTCTGGCAGGACCGGCAGTGGTTGTCCACATCTCTCCGCAGCCGGGGCCAGTAGAAGTGGGTCACCAGACGACTGTACGTTTTGTCTTGCCCCAAGTGTCCGGCGAGGGGCACATCATGGGCCAGGTTGAGAAGGAACTCCCGGAAGCGGAGGGGGACCACCAACACGCGGCCGGCCCCGAGTTCTGCCACTTTCTGTTCACTGTACAACAGGCCCTCGGCCCAGTAGATCCAGTGGGTGCCGGTCTGGTCACCGTTGGCTTGCGCGGTCGCCTGCTGTCGGACCCCTTCGAGAGAGGGACAGGACTGTTGCTCTTGCTGGAACTGCTCTCGGGTGGGGCCCCCTTCATGTTGCCATTGCGTCAGCTCTGGTAGGGCGCTCGGAGAAGCCATCTCTTCGGGGGAGGATTCGCTGGGCCCGGGGTCGGTGTCCGCCTCCTCCTCGCTGCTGGCGGGAGGGGGTGTGAGCCCCTCGGGTCGGGCAGTCCCGGAGGTCGAGGATGAGCGGGGGGCCTGGGCGGTCATGGACCGGGTGATGGCGCAGGCCCAATCAGCCAGTCCCAACATTCGGAGGTGCTCTCGTCTTTCTACTTGAGCCCAGGGGGAACTCTCCAAGTCGTTCCCCAGGAGGCAGTCGACCGGGGCGTCGTCGCGCACTGTCACCTTCAGCAGGCCCGTCACCCCTCCCCACTCGAAGGGGACCAGGGCCATTTGGCATAGGCTTTCACTGTTGTCGGCCGTCCGCACAGGGCACAGCACATTCGGTAGAATCTGTTCAGGGGTCACCAGGTGGCAGCGGACAGCGGTGATACTGGCGCCGGTGTCGCGAAGGGCTTCGGCCCGTTGTCCGTTGACCGTGACCTGCTGCCGGTACTTCTGGGTGTTGGTTGGGATGGGGGTGCAGGGTACCATCTCTCGGCTACCCAGGCAGACCAGGGACATGGCTGCCGGCTCCCACTCAGTGTTTTCTCGGTCGAGGGCCTCTTCTTCCTCCTCTCCCCCCAAGGCGGCGGTTGTCAGCTGCCGGGGCAGGGGGCCGCCGGCCCCGTTTCTTCGGTTCAGGGGGCAGGCCGGGTCGCTGGCAAAGTGTCCGGTTTGTTGGCAGCCATAGCAGGTCACTGGTGGCCGTGGTCCGGGTCGGGCCGGGCCCACCCTTCGCGCTAGGCTCGGGGAGAGATGTGGCTGCGGTGGCCCTCGAGGGGGGCTCCTGGGGGCCCCAGCGGGAGGGTCTCGGTTCCTGTTCGGCCCTCCCCCCCACCGCGCTGGCGTGGGGGTCCGTTGGGGTTCCTCTGGTACTCCCCCATTGAGCTCCGAGGGACCCGGGAGTTGACCCATCGATCGGCCTCGACGGCAAGTTTTCGCGGGTCGGTCATTTTGCTGTCGAGGAGGTGCTGTCTCAGTTCCACGAAGCAATTGTTGGAAAGATGTTCCCAGACGATGAGGTCGACCAGTTGCCCGTAGGTGGTTACTTTGCTGCCTTTGATCCACCCTTCTAGGGCCCGACTGAAAAAGTCCACATATTCCACCCATGTGGTACCCGGGATTTTCTTGCAGTCTCGGAACCGCTGGCGGTACATCTCCGCTGTTAGCCCGTAGCGGGTGAGCAGGGCCTCCTTCATGTGATCGTAGGAGGTCATCACCTCCTCCGGTAGCTGGAGCAGCGTGTCCCGCCCTTCACTCAGGAATCGCCCCCACAGGCCTGCGCCCCAGTCTTTTCGGGGCACTCGATGGGAGGTCATGGCCACCTCGTAGGCCTTGAACCATTGTTGGATATCGTCATTCTTGTAATACTCCTTGACGACCTCCTTCGGGATATGCACCTTGGCCTCGGGGGGCGGTAGAGTGTCTCTAGTACTGGGGGTGTTGGTCCCTCCGTTCTTGGCCTTGATCTCGAGCTCCTTGAGACTGCGCTCGTGCTCAAGAGTTAGTTTCTTTTCCTCCAACTCCCGGTGTCGTCTCTTCTCTTCTATTTCTTCTTGAAGGCGTAGCTGCTTGAGGGCCAGTTTCTTTTCTGCCAGCTGGAGTTCGCCGTCCAGTCGCAGTCGGGCGAGCTCTAGTTCGTGGCTCCGGACCTTTTCCCGCTCTCGTATTTCTTCCTCGGAGAGGCCGGTTTCTAGGCTCTTTCTTCCTCCGGTTGCCGGGGTCAGTGCGGTTGCTGTGGTCTCCGTCAGGGGCAAGGGCCCTTCTTCCTGGGAGGGGCCTGCCCCAGCCTCCAACCATGCCCTCAGAGCTTTCTGCATCTCTTCCTTGGTACCGAGGCTGGTGGTTGCAATGCCTTTGTCTCTGCAGAACTGTTTTAATTCTTTGTGCGTATATTCTTCCAGCCATTCGGGCTGGAACTCCATTGTCGCGTTGTTTTCCTGGCTGCTCATGATGCTATTCGTTTGGATGGGTAGCTAGTGGGTACTGGCTGGTACGTACTGCGTTCGGCTCGGATCCCGTCGCTGGCCACCAAATGTTGGAAGGCGGACCCCGAGGAGTCGGTGAGACCACCAAGGGGGGGCCCTCTCACTGCACGAAGTAGCCGAGCGCTGCCGAGAAGTCTCCTGAGAGATCCTTCTCCTATCCCGTACTAGCACAGTAACACCACCACACCGGACTCAAGGAGGTTGTCTCAAGACAAGCAATTCTTTATCATCAATAAAAGGTTACGAGTTCAATATTTACACGAAGGGATCGAGGGATCCACCAAAAGTCTCAATGTCTCTTTGGAAGGGTAGGGGTAGCGGGACAGTCTTTGGCAGGGATGTGGTACGAGGGTACCTGGGGCCCAGTTCTTATCCTCACGCTGGAGGACCTCCGATCTCGGAGGGGTCGAGCCGCGACGGCGTCAGCAGGGCTCTGGCGTACAGTTCGTGGAGAGCCGCGATTCAATCAGCAGGGCTCTCAAGATGGTTTCTGCTCAGCTCGAGCCGCGACGTCGTCAGCAGGGCTCCGAGGAAGGTTTCAGCGAGGTTGGGCCGCGACAGCGTCTGCAGGGCTCCGATGTTCCAGGTGGTTCAGAAAGGGTTCACAAGAGGGAGCCGCGACGCAGTCAGCAGGGCTCGTGATGGTTCCGGCAAGAGTTCGTCTCCGTAGGGTCAGCCACGATTCGATCAGCAGGGCTCTCGACTCCGGGATACAACTGCCGAGCTGTGGTGGGGTCGCCCCAGATATAGGTCTGGAGCCCTTTGATGTCCGGACCTATGCGCCCGAGGGGGCGGAGTGGCCGGGTGGAGGTGGCCAGACGCCCAGCAGGAGAGGCGCCAGGCCCATGGGAGTTTGCAGGGTGATCACACCTTGAGAGGGGAGGACAGTTGGGGGTCCCATCGATACTGTCCTCCGCCGGGGCGATGAATGGTTCCTGCGGCACCCCCTGGCCAGTTCGTGGTGCCTCGATGTCGGGGCTTCGCTGGGGTCGAGGCCGGGTTGAGCGGGGTCGCGCCGGCTGGGGCACGGTGTGACGTGGATGCCAACAAGATGGCGGAGCCACGAGGAGTATGCGACCACGTGCAGCTCCGGGTGAAGGGCCTTGGTGCAGTCCAGACGGGTGGCCCGTGACGGCCGGGGCGGGGAAGAGCCACAATCCAGGGGGTTAAGGACCACGCCACGAGGCCAGGTCCAACAGCACTGTATAGTACAGGTATCACAAGTGCATTTATATAATTACCAAGGTCTGGTTTTGGAGACAAGAGTGTGATATGACATGTATAAAAAGACTCTGACTATTCCAATATGATTGCCATTTTATCTTCATACTAACAACAGTTGTAAGAATACGAATTACAGTGTTTTACACGAATACTAATAATTGTATTAAAGAGTTTATTCAGATATATACAACAATCAGTGAATTTAACTGATGAAGGTGCACATACAGACATTTACATTTTCTTTGTGAATTTCGCCACTCCAATATGGAAGCCATTGTACTCGAAGCATAATGAGTCCCTTTTTGCTTTCTGTAAAAAATACTATGTAGGACAGCCTGTCCCACAGTTTCAGTGTGTGAGCAAGCCTGCGTGTTAAGGTGAAATGCGTTACTGGAGAATAAACCAAATGTTGGTATTCCAATCTCCTGAGTGATTGCTTTACTGAAGTTTACTGAGGATTTGGTGTCCGGGACACTCCGCCGGTACCAAGCAATCCAACTGCCTCGGGCAAGGTGAGACAGCAGGAGTATAAACGCGAAAGAATATATATATTATCTACTGGCGGTCGCCAGTAGATAGTTATAGTTAGGATCGTGTTTCCATAGGAAATCCGCAACATTCTATTTTGAATAACTTTGGCGCCGATTGACGAATCCTCGCGAAATTTTCAAAATAGGTGGGGCGCTCCGCTCCTTCCCTGAAAGTCTCGGGGGGATTCGTCAAGCGGGGGCTGAGAAAAAGGGGGGGTCCAAAAACGCATTTTCCCCATGCATTTTTCCATAGGACCTTTAGTCCAAGCTACAGCCCGAACGGCTGAACAGAATTACTTGAAATTTGGCAGAGAGGTAGTCCTCAGGTCAGGGATGTGCCTTTTGCAGGTCTGGTGTAAATCTGTTCAGTATTTCCTGAGAAAATAGCATTTAAATGCATATATATATCTAGAGGCGCGCTGCCGTGCGCGAGCGAGATTCTGATTGGTTGTTAGATCTTAGTAAACATTCGAATCGGTCAAAACCAGGAAGTGTCGGCCGCCATTTTGTCTCTCGCAGTCTGAGGGGGGGAAAAACAAAGGTGGAGAACGTGAAAAGGGGGCAGGGTGGACAGTTCCTGACCCCCTAGCCTTTGTCAGGGGGTCCCACAAGGACCCCCAAGGGCCAAAATTTATTTTATTTTTTTTACGAAAAATCGCGGAGTGCGCGTAGCGTGTGCGTACGGTAGAAACCGAAAAATTCCGCGTAATGTGGGCGCGCGATGCGCGAAGCGCACCGCGCGTTCGCGCACCGTGCGCGTACGGTGCGCACACAGTAAAAAACCTTACAATAAATAAATAAATATATAAAAAACTTACACCCTTATGCATCAAGCCAAAATCCAGTCGGTAAAATACCGATTCCTTATTAGCTCCCGGTATTAAGTAAAAAATACCCAATCCCAATGCATCAACCCAAAAGCAGAAATCGGTATTTAAGGAATCCTTAAATAGCGATTCTTTAAATAGGGATTCCTTAAATACCGATTCCTTAAATAGCGATTGCATTTAAGGAATCCCAAAGTGAGATTCCTTAAATGCAATGCATCAATGTTAAAAAATTAGCGATTTCGCTAATAAGGGGAGCAAATTACCATGAAGATGAACTGCATGGTAATTTGCAAAAACTTTGAAAAATGCACTTTTGTGCATTTTTCAAAGTGTCATGTTGCGCACACACATGCCCTTAGAGCATGTGTGTGCAACATATGTGCACATATCATTTTCAGGGGTGCAACAGGGTGTCCTTTTGACACCCTGGCACCCTTGAAAGTGCTCCAGCTATTAGCGATTCGGTAATACCGAATAGCTAATACAGAATGGCTTTACATTCATTCCTATGGGCCTCCAAGCCCATAGGAATGAATGGGTAGGTATTCCTTATTACCGATTCGGTATTACCGAATCGGTAATAAGGAATGTTAAGGAATCGCTATTTGAATAGCGATTCCTACATGCATAGCCTTTTGCTATTCCTTATTAGCGAATCCTTATTTTTCGCTAATAAGGAATCGCAAATGCTAATGTTGATGCATATGCCCCTTAGCATTTAAAAAACCGTACAAATTCACTGAAAAAACCATAGGTTTCACACACGTTATAGTTAGGAATTAGCTTTTAAAAAACCTTGCAAATTCACTTAAAAAACCATAGGTTTCACACATGTAATAGTTAGCTGGACATTTCACTCGTGAAAAACCATTGAAATTCCCCCGTTATAGTTAGTGCAGGCAACTATAACTCACGCGACCGCAATCCTCTGCTGATGACGTCAGATATTACATCACTGATGACTTATGTGTCTTTCTGAAAAAAAAATATTTGTAATATATGTATAGCTAAAAATTAATGGAAGAAGACATGGGTAAATAAGTGTCTAAATACAGTATTAGCATCAGCAGAGGATTGCGGTCGCGTGAGTTATAGTTGCCTGCACTAACTATAACGGGGGATTTCAATGGTTTTTCACGAGTGAAATGTCCAGCTAACTATTACATGTGTGAAACCTATGGTTTTTTAAGTGAATATATATATATGTATATTACCTACTGGCGGTCGCCAGTAGGTAGTTATAGTTAGGACCTATTTTCCATAGGCAATATGCAACGTTCTATTTGGAATAACTTGGCGCCCGTTGACGAATCTTCGCGAAATGTTCAAAACGTTTGGCCAGCTCTGGTCCGCTCCTATCCTGAAAGTCTCGGGATGATTCTTGTAGCGTGGGCTGAGAAAAAAGGGGGGTCCCAAAACGTGTTTTCCCCATGCAATTTCCCATAGGACCTTCAGCTGCAGCTACAGCCCGAACTGCTGAACGGAATTACACCAAATTTGGCAGAAAGGTAGACCTTGGTTCAGAGTCGTGCCTTGTGCTTAAATTGAGTAAATCCGTTGAGTGGTTCCTGAGAAAATCAAAAGTAAAATCACATATATATCTGGGCGGAGCCTAACCACACATCTCATCGTGAGATCTGATTGGCTGTCAGCACTTCATCCAAGAAGTATTGGCAGCCATCTTGGGACCAATATACATGATAGCACCTCATTAAAAAGCATTGCAGTTAATAGAAGGTTTTAAGACTTTAGTTACATTATAAATCATTTGTTGATGGTACCATACTCATTTTAGGAATTGTGGTATGTCCTTAGGTGATTTTACCATGTGAAAAAGCCTTCTGCTGGGATATCATGAATCATGTTTGAGAGAAAACTATTTTCTCATGCTTTTCCCACAGAGGTTTGGAAGGTGATCTATAAGCTAAACTGAGAGCATATTTTCTGTAAATTCACATTATCTTTCTCAGTCATGTGAGGATGAAGTCTGACATTCTCAGTAAAACATGTACATCCAACAAGGGCAGAGACTGTCAGTTGATTCCTTTGTGTTCTACTGCAGCTTCCCAGAGTGTTCTAAAGAACAACTAGAGCGCTAACAGTCCTACTTATGATAAACGTATGGCACACCTGAAGCCATCTTGATTGGAATAAAGTGGTAACTGTTAAAACATTTAATTTAAAAAGGAACAAAATGAGGGGGTTCATTTTGCCATAGAAAGTATGATTAGTGCTGCAGAAAGAAAAATTAGGGCACATTTTGAGTGACTTCTCAAATCCTCTTCTATTTCATTAAAAAATTCTAACATGCAGACTGAAACATGCACTTTCAATACCAGCAGCAGACTTCCCTGGTGAGCAGTAGCTTTACTACAGTGATCTAATGAGCAACTAGAGTGCTAAAATTCTGAATTGATGGCAAATGTGTGACACATCTGAATGACTTCTTGATGGAATCAAAGTAAAAAACTGAAAGTATGCCTACTGAGGAGACTGTAGTAAATGAGGAAATTAGGAAACTTCATAACAAATAAGTCTCCCAAGATGGTCACCAGAGACGAAAGAGCCCAAATGTAGCACAAATATCATCCAGATGTAGCCCAAGTATAGCCCAATGACAGAATGTCCCAGAGTGTTTTAAAGAACAACTAGAGCGCTAACAGTCTTACTTATGACAAAAGTATGGCACACCTGAAGCCTTCTTGATTGGAATAAAGTGGTAACACTTAAAGACATTTAATTTGCAAAGGAACAAAATGAGAGGGTTCATTTTGCCATAGAAATTATGATTAGTGCTGCAGAAAGAAAAAAATCCTCTTCTATTTCATTAAAAAATTCTGACATGCAGACTGAAATATGCACTTTGAATACCAGCAGCAGACTTCCATGGTGAGCAGTAGCTTTACTACAGTTATCTAATGAGGAACTAGAGTGCTACTATTCAGAATTTATGGCAAATGTGTGACACATCTGAATGCCTTCTTGATGGAACCAAAGTAAACAAGCATTGAAAATGCTAAAGGTCTCACCATCGTTTAAGTTAAAGCAATTCTGTTTGTAATTAGGTGGCTTTTTAGCTTTGCTTTTATTAGTGTTTTTCAAACGTTCATGTACACAACATGCATATATGTATATGTATATGTATATGTATATGTATGCATGCATTTATATTTGTATTTATATAGATATGCAGATTATATATATGTTTATATATGTAAGTATATATATACACATACATATATATAAATGCATATGCATATATATGCATATATATATGTGCATATGTGTGCGTGTAGAGAGAGGTAGACAGAGGTACAGGTGTAGAGGTAGAGCGGTAGAGAGGTAGAGAGGAAGAGGTAGAGAGTAGAGAGTAGTAGAGAGAGAGGTAGAGAGAGGTAGAGAGTAGAGGATGAGTAATAGAGAGAAGAGAGTAGTAGAGAGAGTAGCAGAGAGTGAGTAGTAGAGAATAGTAGAGAGTGAGTAATGTAGAGTAGTAAAGAGTGGGTAATAGAGAGTGAGTAGTAGAGAGTAGTGGAGAGTAGTAGAGAGTGAGTAGTAGAGTGAGTAGTAGAGAGTGGTAGAGAGTGAATAGTAGAGAGTGAGTATTAGAGAGTGAGTAGTGAAGAGTGAGTAGTAGAGAGTGAATAGTAGAGTGAGTAGTAGAGAGTAGTAGAGAGTGAGTAGTAGAGAGTAGTAGAGAGTGAGTAGTAGAGAGTGAGTAGTAGAGAGTGAGTAGTAGAGAGAGAGAGTAGTAGAGAGTGAGTAGTAGAGAGTAGCAGAGAATGAGTAGTAAAGAGTGAGTAGTAGAGAGTGAGTAGTAGAGAGAGATTAGTAGGGAGTAGTAGAGTAGTAGATAGTGAGTAGTAGAGAGTGAGTAGTAGAGAGTAGTGGAGTAGAAGAGAGTGAGTAGTAGATAGTGAGTAGTATAGAGTAGTGGAGTAGTAGAGAGTGAGTAGTAGAGAGTAGTAGAGAGTGAGTAGTAGAGTGAGTAGTAGGGAGTAGTAGAGAGTGAGTAGTAGAGTGAGTAGTAGAGAGCAAGTAGTAGAGAGTGTGTAGTAGAGAGAGAGTAGTAGAGAGTAGTAGAGAGTGAGTAGTAGAGAGAGTAGCAGAGAGTGAGTAGTAGAGAGTGTGTAGTAGAGAGTGAGTAGTAGAGAGTAGTAGAGAGTGAGTAGTAGAGAGAGGAGTAGAGAGTGAGTAGTAGAGTGAGTGAGTAGTAGAGTAGTAGAGAGTGAGTAGTACAGTAGTAGAGAGTGAGCTGTAGAGAGAGAATAGTAGAGAGTGAGTCATAGAGAGTAGTAGAGAGTAGTAGAGTGAGTAGTAGAGAGTAGTAGAGAGTGAGTAGTAGAGAGTGAGTATTAGAGAGTCAGTAGTAGAGAGTAGTAGAGAGTGAGTAGTAGAGAGTAGTAGAGAGTGGGTAGTAGAGACTGAGTAGTAGAGAGTGAGTAGTGGAGAGTGAGTAGAAGAGAAAGAGTAGTGAAGAGTAGTAGAGAGTGAGTAGTAGAGTAGTAGAGAGTGAGTGGTAGAGAGTAGTAGAGAGTAGTAGAGAGTAGTAGAGAGTGAGTAGTAGAGAGTAGTAGTAGAGAGTAGTAGAGAGTAGAGAGTGAGTAGTAGATGGTGAGTAGTAGAGAGTGAGTAGTAGAGAGTGAGTAGTAGAGAGTAGTAGTGAGTGAGTAGTAGAGAGTGAGTAGTTTAATTTAAAAGGAACACAATGAGGGGGTTCATTTTGCCATAGAAATTATGAATAGTGCGGAAAAAAGAAAAATTAGGGCAAATTTTGAGTGACTTCTCAAATCCTCTTCTATTTCATTAAAAAATTCTGACATGCAGACTGAAACATGCACTTTGAATACCAGCAGCAGACTTCCCTGGTGAGCAGTAGCTTTACTACAGTGATCTAATGAGCAGCTAGAGTGCTAACATTCCGAATTAATGGCAAATGTGTGACACACCTGAATGCCTTCTTGATGGAATGAAAGTAAAATACCTGAAAGTATTTCCTCTGAGGAGACTGTAGTAAATGAGGAAATTAGGAAACTTCAAAACAAATAAGTCTCCCAAGATGGCCACCAGAGACAAAAGAGCCCAAATGTAGCAGAAATGTCACCGAGATGTAGCCCAAGTATAGCCCAATAACAGAATGTCCCAAAGTGTTTTAAAGAACAACTAGAGCGCTAACAGTCTTACTTATGACAAAAGTATGGCACACCTGAAGCCATCTTGATTGGAATAAAGTGGTAACACTTAAAACATTTAATTTGCAAAGGAACAAAATGAGGGGGTTCATTTTGCCATAGAAATTATGATTAGTGCTGCAGAAAGAAAAAATAGGGCACATTTTGACTTCTCAAATCCTCTTCTATTTCATCAAAAAAATTCGGACATGCAGACTGAAACATGCACTTTGAATACCAGCAGCAGACTTCCCTGGTGAGCAGTAGCTTAACTACCGTGATCTAATGAGCAGCTAGAGTGCTAACATTCAGAATTTATGGGAAATGTGTGACACATCTGAATGCCTTCTTGATGGAACCAAAGTAAACAAGCATTGAAAATGCAATAGGTCGCGCCCTCGTTTAAGTTAAAGCAATTCTGTTTGTAATTAGGTGGCTTTTTTGCTTTGCTTGTATCAGTGTTTTTCAAACTTTCATGTACATAACATGCATATGTATGTATATATGTATATGTATATGTATGCATGCATTTATATTTATATAGATATGCAGATTATATATATATATGTTTATATATGTATGTATATATATACACATACATATATATAAATGCATATGCATATACATGCATATATATATGTGCATATGTGTTCGTGTAGAGAGAGGTAGAGAGGTAGAGGTGTAGAGGTAGAGGTGTAGAGATAGAGAGGTAGAGAATAGTAGAGAGAGAGGTAGAGAGAGGTAGAGAGGTAGAGAGTGGAGAGCGAGTAATAGAGAGTAAAGAGTGAGTAGTAGAGAGTAGTAGAGAGTAGTAGAGAGTAGTAGAGAGAGTAGAGGAGAGTGAGTAGTAGAGAGTAGTAGAGTGAGTAGAAGAGAGTGAGTATTAGAGAGTGAGTAGAAGAGAGTAATAGATGGTGAGTAGTAGAGTGAGTAGTAGAGAATAGTAGAGAGTGAGTAGTAGAGAGTAGTAGAGAGTGAGTAGTAGAGTGAGTAGTATAGTAGTAGAGAGTGAGTAGTAGAGAGTAGTAGAGAGAGAGTATTAGAGAGTGAGTAGTAGAGAGAGAGTAGTAGAGAGTGAGTAGTAGAGAGTGAGTAGTAGAGAGTAGTGGAGTAGTAGAGAGTGAGTAGTAGAGAGCAGTAGAAAGTGAGTAGTAGAGAGTGAGTAGTAGAGAGAGAGTAGTAGAGAGTGAGGTGTAGAGAGAGAGTAGTAGAGAGTGAGTAGTAGAGTAGTAGAGTGAGTAGTAGAGAGAGAGAGTAGTAGAGAGTAGTAGAGAGTGAGTAGTAGAGTAGTAGGGAGTGAGTGGTAGAGAGTAGTAGAGAGTAGTTGAGTGAGTAGTAGAGAGTGAGTAGTAGAGAGTGAGTAGTAGAGAGTGAGTAGTAGAGTGAGTAGTAGAGTAGTAGAGAGTGAGTAGTAGAGAGTAGTAGAGGGAGAGTAGTAGAGAGTGAGTAGTAGAGAGTGAGTAGTAGATAGAGAGTGAGTAGTAGAGAGTAGTGGAGTAGTAGAGAATGAGTAGCAGAGAGTAGTAGAGAGTGAGTAGTAGAGTGAGTACTAGAAAGTAGTAGAGAGCAAGTAGTAGAGAGTGTGTAGTAGAGAGATAGTAGTAGAGAGTAGTAGAGAGTGAGTAGTAGAGAGAGTAGTAGAGAGTGAGAAGTAGAGAAAGTAGTAGAGAGTGAGAAGTAGAGAGAGTAGTAGAGAGTAGGGGAGAGTGAGCAGTAGAGAGTAGTAGAGAGTGAGTAGTAGAGAGTGAGTAGTAGAGAGTAGTAGAGAGTGAGTAGTAGACAGTAGTAGAGTGAGTAGTAGAAAGTGAGTAGTAGAGAGTGAGTAGTAGAGAGAGAGTAGTAGAGTAGTAGAGAGTGAGTGGTAGAGAGTAGTAGAGTGAGTAGTAGAGAATAATAGAGAGTGAGTAGTAGAGAGAGTAGTAGAGAGTGAGTAGTAGAGAGAATAGTAGAGTAGTAGAGAGTGAGTAGTAGAGAGTGAGTAGTAGAGAGTAGTAGAGAGCAAGTAGTAGAGAGTTAGTAGTGGACAGTGAGTAGTGGAGAGTGAGTAGACGAGAGTGAGTAGTAGAGAGTGAGTAGTAGAGAGAGAGAGTAGTAGAGAGTGAGCAGTAGAGAGAGAGAGTAGTAGAGAGTGAGTAGTAGAGTAGTAGAGAGTGAGTGTTAGAGAGTAGTAGAGAGTAGTAGAGAGAGTAGTAGAAAGTGAGTAGTAGAGAGTGAGTAGTAGAGAGAGAGTAGTAGAGTAGTAGAGAGTGAGTGGTAGAGAGTAGGAGATAGTAGTAGAGTGAGTAGTAGAGAATAATAGAGAGTGAGTAGTAGAGAGAGTAGCAGAGAGTGAGTAGTAGAGAGAGTAGTAGAGAGTAGTAGAGAGTTAGTAGTAAAGAGTGAGTAGTAGAGAGTAGTAGAGAGCAAGTAGTAGAGAGTTAGTAGTGGAGAGTGAGTAGTGGAGAGTGAGTAGTAGAGAGTGAGTAGTAGAGAGAGAGTAGTAGAGAGTGAGTAGTAGAGAGAGAGTAGTAGAGAGTGAGTAGTAGAGTGGTAGAGAGTGATTAGTAGAGAGAGAGTAGTAGAGAGTAGTAGAGAGTGAGTAGTAGAGTAATAGAGAGTGAGTGGTAGAGAGTAGTAGAGAGAAGTAGAGTGAGTAGTGGAGAGTAGTAGAGAGTGAGTAGTAGAGAGTGAATAGTAGAGAGTAGTAGTAGGGCGTAGTAGGAGAGAGTAGTAGAGAGAGAGTAGTAGAGAGTGAGTAGTAGCGAGTGAGTAGTAGAGAGTGAGTAGTAGAGAGAGAGTAGTAGACAGTGAGTAGTAGAGTAGTAGAGAGTGAGTGGTAGAGAGTAGTAGAAAGTAGTAGAGTGAGTAGTAGAGAGTAGTAGAGAGTGAATAGTATAGAGTAGTAGAGAGTGAGTAGTAGAGAGAGTAGTAGTAGAGAGTGAGCAGTAGAGAGTAGTAGAGAGTGAGTAGTAGAGAGTAGTAGTAAGTGAGTAGTAGAGAGTGAGTAGTAGAGAGTAGTAGAAAGTGAGTAGTAGAGAGTGAGAAGTAGAGAGTAAGTAGTAGAGAGTAGTAGAGTAGTAGGGAGTGAGTAGTAGAGAGTAGTAGAGAGTGAGTAGTAGAGTGAGTAGTAGAGAGTGAGTAGTAGAGAGTAGTACAGAGTGAGTAGTAGAGAGTTAGTAGCAGAGAGTAGTAGAGAGTGAGTAGCAGAGAGAGAGTATTAGAGAGTAGTAGAGAGTGAGTAGTAGAGTGAGTATTAGAGTAGTAGAGAGTGAGTAGTAGAGAGAAGTAGAGAGAGTAGTAGAGAGTGAGTAGCAGAGAGAGTAGTAGTAGAGAGTGAGTAGTAGAGAGTAGTGGAGTAGTAGAGAGTGAGTAGTAGAGTGAGTAGTAGAGAGTAGTAGAGAGTGAGTAGTAGAGTGAGTACTAGAGAGTAGTAGAGAGTGAGGAGTAGAGAGAGTAGTAGAGAGTGAGTAGTAGAGTGACTAGTAGAGCGTAGTAGAGAGTGAGTAGTGGAGAATGAGTAGTAGAGTAGTAGAGAGTGAGTAGTAGAGAGTGAGTTGTAGAAAGAGAGTGGTAGAGGGTGAGAAGTAGAGTGAGTAGTAGAGAGACAGAGTAGTAGAGAGTAGTAGAGAGTGAGTAGTAGAGTAGTAGAGAGTGAGTGGTAGAGAGTAGTAGAGAGTAGTAGAGTGAGTAGTAGAGAGTAGTAGAGAGTGAGTAGTAGAGAGTGAGTAGTAGAGAGTAGTAGAGAGTGAGTAGTAGAGAGTGAGTAGTAGAGAGTAGTAGAGAGCAAGTAGTAGAGAGTTAGTAGTGGACAGTGAGTAGTGGAGAGTGAGTAGACGAGAGTGAGTAGTAGAGAGTGAGTAGTAGAGAGAGAGAGTAGTAGAGAGTGAGCAGTAGAGAGAGAGAGTAGTAGAGAGTGAGTAGTAGAGTAGTAGAGAGTGAGTGTTAGAGAGTAGTAGAGAGTAGTAGAGAGAGTAGTAGAAAGTGAGTAGTAGAGAGTGAGTAGTAGAGAGAGAGTAGTAGAGTAGTAGAGAGTGAGTGGTAGAGAGTAGGAGATAGTAGTAGAGAGAGTAGTAGAGAATAATAGAGAGTGAGTAGTAGAGAGAGTAGCAGAGAGTGAGTAGTAGAGAGAGTAGAAGAGAGTAGTAGAGAGTTAGTAGTAAAGAGTGAGTAGTAGAGAGTAGTAGAGAGCAAGTAGTAGAGAGTTAGTAGTGGAGAGTGAGTAGTGGAGAGTGAGTAGTAGAGAGTGAGTAGTAGAGAGAGAGTAGTAGAGAGTGAGTAGTAGAGAGAGAGTAGTAGAGAGTGAGTAGTAGAGTGGTAGAGAGTGATTAGTAGAGAGAGAGTAGTAGAGAGTAGTAGAGAGTGAGTAGTAGAGTAGTAGAGAGTGAGTGGTAGAGAGTAGTAGAGAGAAGTAGAGTGAGTAGTGGAGAGTAGTAGAGAGTGAGTAGTAGAGAGTGAATAGTAGAGAGTAGTAGTAGAGCGTAGTAGGAGAGAGTAGTAGAGAGAGAGTAGTAGAGAGTGAGTAGTAGCGAGTGAGTAGTAGAGAGTGAGTAGTAGAGAGAGAGTAGTAGAGAGTGAGTAGTAGAGTAGTAGAGAGTGAGTGGTAGAGAGTAGTAGAAAGTAGTAGAGTGAGTAGTAGAGAGTAGTAGAGAGTGAATAGTATAGAGTAGTAGAGAGTGAGTAGTAGAGAGAGTAGTAGTAGAGAGTGAGCAGTAGAGAGTAGTAGAGAGTGAGTAGTAGAGAGTAGTAGCAAGTGAGTAGTAGAGAGTGAGTAGTAGAGAGTAGTAGAAAGTGAGTAGTAGAGAGTGAGAAGTAGAGAGTAAGTAGTAGAGAGTAGTAGAGTAGTAGGGAGTGAGTAGTAGAGAGTAGTAGAGAGTGAGTAGTAGAGTGAGTAGTAGAGAGTTAGTAGTAGAGAGTAGTACAGAGTGAGTAGTAGAGAGTTAGTAGCAGAGAGTAGTAGAGAGTGAGTAGCAGAGAGAGAGTATTAGAGAGTAGTAGAGAGTGAGTAGTAGAGTGAGTATTAGAGTAGTAGAGAGTGAGTAGTAGAGAGAAGTAGAGAGAGTAGTAGAGAGTGAGTAGCAGAGAGAGTAGTAGTAGAGAGTGAGTAGTAGAGAGTAGTGGAGTAGTAGAGAGTGAGTAGTAGAGTGAGTAGTAGAGAGTAGTAGAGAGTGAGTAGTAGAGTGAGTACTAGAGAGTAGTAGAGAGTGAGGAGTAGAGAGAGTAGTAGAGAGTGAGTAGTAGAGTGACTAGTAGAGCATAGTAGAGAGTGAGTAGTGGAGAATGAGTAGTAGAGTAGTAGGGAGTGAGTAGTAGAGAGTGAGTTGTAGAGAGAGAGTGGTAGAGGGTGAGAAGTAGAGTGAGTAGTAGAGAGACATAGTAGTAGAGAGTAGTAGAGAGTGAGTAGTAGAGTAGTAGAGAGTGAGTGGTAGAGAGTAGTAGAGAGTAGTAGAGTGAGTAGTAGAGAGTAGTAGAGAGTGAGTAGTAGAGATGAGTAGTAGAGAGTAGTGGAGTAGTAGAGAGTGAGTAGTAGAGAGTTGTAGAGAGTGGTTTGTAGAGAGAGTACTAGAGAGTAGTAGAGAGCGAGTAGTAGAGAGCAAGTAGTAGAGAGTGTGTAGTAGAGAGAGAGTAGTATAGAGCGAGTAGTAGAGAGAGTAGTAGAGTGAGAAGTAGAGAGAGTAGTAGAGAGTGAGAAGTAGAGTGAGTAGTAGAGGGTAGTTGAGAGCGAGTAGTAGAGAGTGAGTAGTGGAGAGTGAGCAGTAGAGAGAAGTAGAGAGTGAGTAGTAGAGAGTGAGTAGTAGAGAGTGAGTAGTAGAGAGTAGTAGAGAGTGAGTAGTAGAGAGTAGTAGAGTGAGTAGTAGAGAGTGAGTAGTAGAGAGTGAGTAGTAGAGTAGTAGAGAGTGAGTGGTAGAGAGTAGTAGAAAGTAGTAGAGTGAGTAGTAGAGAGTAGTAGAGAGTGAATAGTATAGAGTAGTAGATAGTGAGTAGTAGAGAGAGTAGTAGTAGAGAGTGAGCAGTAGAGAGTAGTAGAGAGTGAGTAGTAGAGAGTAGTAGCAAGTGAGTAGTAGAGAGTGAGTAGTAGAGAGTAGTAGAAAGTGAGTAGTAGAGAGTGGGAAGTAGAGAGTAAGTAGTAGAGTAGTAGAGAGTGAGTGGTAGAGAGTAGGAGATAGTAGTAGAGTGAGTAGTAGAGAATAATAGAGAGTGAGTAGTAGAGAGAGTAGCAGAGAGTGAGTAGTAGAGAGAGTAGTAGAGAGTAGTAGAGAGTTAGTAGTAAAGAGTGAGTAGTAGAGAGTAGTAGAGAGCAAGTAGTAGAGAGTTAGTAGTGGAGAGTGAGTAGTGGAGAGTGAGTAGTAGAGAGTGAGTAGTAGAGAGAGAGTAGTAGAGAGTGAGTAGTAGAGAGAGAGTAGTAGAGAGCGAGTAGTAGAGTGGTAGAGAGTGATTAGTAGAGAGAGAGTAGTAGAGAGTAGTAGAGAGTGAGTAGTAGAGTAGTAGAGAGTGAGTGGTAGAGAGTAGTAGAGAGAAGTAGAGTGAGTAGTGGAGAGTAGTAGAGAGTGAGTAGTAGAGAGTGAATAGTAGAGAGTAGTAGTAGGGCGTAGTAGGAGAGAGTAGTAGAGAGAGAGTAGTAGAGAGTGAGTAGTAGCGAGTGAGTAGTAGAGAGTGAGTAGTAGAGAGAGAGTAGTAGAGAGTGAGTAGTAGAGTAGTAGAGAGTGAGTGGTAGAGAGTAGTAGAAAGTAGTAGAGTGAGTAGTAGAGAGTAGTAGAGAGTGAATAGTATAGAGTAGTAGAGAGTGAGTAGTAGAGAGAGTAGTAGTAGAGAGTGAGCAGTAGAGAGTAGTAGAGAGTGAGTAGTAGAGAGTAGTAGCAAGTGAGTAGTAGAGAGTGAGTAGTAGAGAGTAGTAGAAAGTGAGTAGTAGAGAGTGAGAAGTAGAGAGTAAGTAGTAGAGAGTAGTAGAGTAGTAGGGAGTGAGTAGTAGAGAGTAGTAGAGAGTGAGTAGTAGAGTGAGTAGTAGAGAGTTAGTAGTAGAGAGTAGTACAGAGTGAGTAGTAGAGAGTTAGTAGCAGAGAGTAGTAGAGAGTGAGTAGCAGAGAGAGAGTATTAGAGAGTAGTAGAGAGTGAGTAGTAGAGTGAGTATTAGAGTAGTAGAGAGTGAGTAGTAGAGAGAAGTAGAGAGAGTAGTAGAGAGTGAGTAGCAGAGAGAGTAGTAGTAGAGAGTGAGTAGTAGAGAGTAGTGGAGTAGTAGAGAGTGAGTAGTAGAGTGAGTAGTAGAGAGTAGTAGAGAGTGAGTAGTAGAGTGAGTACTAGAGAGTAGTAGAGAGTGAGGAGTAGAGAGAGTAGTAGAGAGTGAGTAGTAGAGTGACTAGTAGAGCGTAGTAGAGAGTGAGTAGTGGAGAATGAGTAGTAGAGTAGTAGGGAGTGAGTTGTAGAGAGTGAGTTGTAGAGAGAGAGTGGTAGAGGGTGAGAAGTAGAGTGAGTAGTAGAGAGACAGAGTAGTAGAGAGTAGTAGAGAGTGAGTAGTAGAGTAGTAGAGAGTGAGTGGTAGAGAGTAGTAGAGAGTAGTAGAGTGAGTAGTAGAGAGTAGTAGAGAGTGAGTAGTAGAGATGAGTAGTAGAGAGTAGTGGAGTAGTAGAGAGTGAGTAGTAGAGAGTTGTAGAGAGTGGTTTGTAGAGAGAGTACTAGAGAGTAGTAGAGAGCGAGTAGTAGAGAGCAAGTAGTAGAGAGTGTGTAGTAGAGAGAGAGTAGTATAGAGCGAGTAGTAGAGAGAGTAGTAGAGTGAGAAGTAGAGAGAGTAGTAGAGAGTGAGATGTAGAGTGAGTAGTAGAGGGTAGTTGAGAGCGAGTAGTAGAGAGTGAGTAGTGGAGAGTGAGCAGTAGAGAGAAGTAGAGAGTGAGTAGTAGAGAGTGAGTAGTAGAGAGTGAGTAGTAGAGAGTAGTAGGGAGTGAGTAGTAGAGAGTAGTAGAGTGAGTAGTAGAGAGTGAGTAGTAGAGTAGTAGAGAGTGAGTGGTAGAGAGTAGTAGAAAGTAGTAGAGTGAGTAGTAGAGAGTAGTAGAGAGTGAATAGTATAGAGTAGTAGATAGTGAGTAGTAGAGAGAGTAGTAGTAGAGAGTGAGCAGTAGAGAGTAGTAGAGAGTGAGTAGTAGAGAGTAGTAGCAAGTGAGTAGTAGAGAGTGAGTAGTAGAGAGTAGTAGAAAGTGAGTAGTAGAGAGTGAGAAGTAGAGAGTAAGTAGTAGAGTAGTAGAGAGTGAGTGGTAGAGAGTAGGAGATAGTAGTAGAGTGAGTAGTAGAGAATAATAGAGAGTGAGTAGTAGAGAGAGTAGCAGAGAGTGAGTAGTAGAGAGAGTAGTAGAGAGTAGTAGAGAGTTAGTAGTAAAGAGTGAGTAGTAGAGAGTAGTAGAGAGCAAGTAGTAGAGAGTTAGTAGTGGAGAGTGAGTAGTGGAGAGTGAGTAGTAGAGAGAGAGTAGTAGAGAGTGAGTAGTAGAGAGAGAGTAGTAGAGAGTGAGTAGTAGAGTGGTAGAGAGTGATTAGTAGAGAGAGAGTAGTAGAGAGTAGTAGAGAGTGAGTAGTAGAGTAGTAGAGAGTGAGTGGTAGAGAGTAGTAGAGAGAAGTAGAGTGAGTAATGGAGAGTAGTAGAGAGTGAGTAGTAGAGAGTGAATAGTAGAGAGTAGTAGTAGGGCGTAGTAGGAGAGAGTAGTAGAGAGAGAGTAGTAGAGAGTGAGTAGTAGCGAGTGAGTAGTAGAGAGTGAGTAGTAGAGAGAGAGTAGTAGAGAGTGAGTAGTAGAGTAGTAGAGAGTGAGTGGTAGAGAGTAGTAGAAAGTAGTAGAGTGAGTAGTGGAGAGTAGTAGAGAGTGAATAGTATAGAGTAGTAGAGAGTGAGTAGTAGAGAGAGTAGTAGTAGAGAGTGAGCAGTAGAGAGTAGTAGAGAGTGAGTAGTAGAGAGTAGTAGCAAGTGAGTAGTAGAGAGTGAGTAGTAGAGAGTAGTAGAAAGTGAGTAGTAGAGAGTGAGAAGTAGAGAGTAAGTAGTAGAGAGTAGTAGAGTAGTAGAGAGTGAGAAGTAGAGAGTAAGTAGTAGAGAGTAGTAGAGTAGTAGATAGTGAGTAGTAGAGAGAGTAGTAGTAGAGAGTGAGCAGTAGAGAGTAGTAGAGAGTGAGTAGTAGAGAGTAGTAGCAAGTGAGTAGTAGAGAGTGAGTAGTAGAGAGTAGTAGAAAGTGAGTAGTAGAGAGTGAGAAGTAGAGAGTAAGTAGTAGAGTAGTAGAGAGTGAGTGGTAGAGAGTAGGAGATAGTAGTAGAGTGAGTAGTAGAGAATAATAGAGAGTGAGTAGTAGAGAGAGTAGCAGAGAGTGAGTAGTAGAGAGAGTAGTAGAGAGTAGTAGAGAGTTAGTAGTAAAGAGTGAGTAGTAGAGAGTAGTAGAGAGCAAGTAGTAGAGAGTTAGTAGTGGAGAGTGAGTAGTGGAGAGTGAGTAGTAGAGAGAGAGTAGTAGAGAGTGAGTAGTAGAGAGAGAGTAGTAGAGAGTGAGTAGTAGAGTGGTAGAGAGTGATTAGTAGAGAGAGAGTAGTAGAGAGTAGTAGAGAGTGAGTAGTAGAGTAGTAGAGAGTGAGTGGTAGAGAGTAGTAGAGAGAAGTAGAGTGAGTAGTGGAGAGTAGTAGAGAGTGAGTAGTAGAGAGTGAATAGTAGAGAGTAGTAGTAGGGCGTAGTAGGAGAGAGTAGTAGAGAGAGAGTAGTAGAGAGTGAGTAGTAGCGAGTGAGTAGTAGAGAGTGAGTAGTAGAGAGAGAGTAGTAGAGAGTGAGTAGTAGAGTAGTAGAGAGTGAGTGGTAGAGAGTAGTAGAAAGTAGTAGAGTGAGTAGTAGAGAGTAGTAGAGAGTGAATAGTATAGAGTAGTAGAGAGTGAGTAGTAGAGAGAGTAGTAGTAGAGAGTGAGCAGTAGAGAGTAGTAGAGAGTGAGTAGTAGAGAGTAGTAGCAAGTGAGTAGTAGAGAGTGAGTAGTAGAGAGTAGTAGAAAGTGAGTAGTAGAGAGTGAGAAGTAGAGAGTAAGTAGTAGAGAGTAGTAGAGTAGTAGGGAGTGAGTAGTAGAGAGTAGTAGAGAGTGAGTAGTAGAGTGAGTAGTAGAGAGTGAGTAGTAGAGAGTAGTACAGAGTGAGTAGTAGAGAGTTAGTAGCAGAGAGTAGTAGAGAGTGAGTAGCAGAGAGAGAGTATTAGAGAGTAGTAGAGAGTGAGTAGTAGAGTGAGTATTAGAGTAGTAGAGAGTGAGTAGTAGAGAGAAGTAGAGAGAGTAGTAGAGAGTGAGTAGCAGAGAGAGTAGTAGTAGAGAGTGAGTAGTAGAGAGTAGTGGAGTAGTAGAGAGTGAGTAGTAGAGTGAGTAGTAGAGAGTAGTAGAGAGTGAGTAGTAGAGTGAGTACTAGAGAGTAGTAGAGAGTGAGGAGTAGAGAGAGTAGTAGAGAGTGAGTAGTAGAGTGACTAGTAGAGCGTAGTAGAGAGTGAGTAGTGGAGAATGAGTAGTAGAGTAGTAGAGAGTGAGTAGTAGAGAGTGAGTTGTAGAGAGAGAGTGGTAGAGGGTAAGAAGTAGAGTGAGTAGTAGAGAGACAGAGTAGTAGAGAGTAGTAGAGAGTGAGTAGTAGAGTAGTAGAGAGTGAGTGGTAGAGAGTAGTAGAGAGTAGTAGAGTGAGTAGTAGAGAGTAGTAGAGAGTGAGTAGTAGAGAGTGAGTAGTAGAGAGTAGTAGAGAGTGAGTAGTAGAGAGTGAGTAGTAGAGAGTAGTAGAGAGCAAGTAGTAGAGAGTTAGTAGTGGACAGTGAGTAGTGGAGAGTGAGTAGACGAGAGTGAGTAGTAGAGAGTGAGTAGTAGAGAGAGAGAGTAGTAGAGAGTGAGCAGTAGAGAGAGAGAGTAGTAGAGAGTGAGTAGTAGAGTAGTAGAGAGTGAGTGTTAGAGAGTAGTAGAGAGTAGTAGAGAGAGTAGTAGAAAGTGAGTAGTAGAGAGTGAGTAGTAGAGAGAGAGTAGTAGAGTAGTAGAGAGTGAGTGGTAGAGAGTAGGAGATAGTAGTAGAGTGAGTAGTAGAGAATAATAGAGAGTGAGTAGTAGAGAGAGTAGCAGAGAGTGAGTAGTAGAGAGAGTAGTAGAGAGTAGTAGAGAGTTAGTAGTAAAGAGTGAGTAGTAGAGAGTAGTAGAGAGCAAGTAGTAGAGAGTTAGTAGTGGAGAGTGAGTAGTGGAGAGTGAGTAGTAGAGAGTGAGAAGTAGAGAGAGAGTAGTAGAGAGTGAGTAGTAGAGAGAGAGTAGTAGAGAGTGAGTAGTAGAGTGGTAGAGAGTGATTAGTAGAGAGAGAGTAGTAGAGAGTAGTAGAGAGTGAGTAGTAGAGTAGTAGAGAGTGAGTGGTAGAGAGTAGTAGAGAGAAGTAGAGTGAGTAGTGGAGAGTAGTAGAGAGTGAGTAGTAGAGAGTGAATAGTAGAGAGTAGTAGTAGAGCGTAGTAGGAGAGAGTAGTAGAGAGAGAGTAGTAGAGAGTGAGTAGTAGCGAGTGAGTAGTAGAGAGTGAGTAGTAGAGAGAGAGTAGTAGAGAGTGAGTAGTAGAGTAGTAGAGAGTGAGTGGTAGAGAGTAGTAGAAAGTAGTAGAGTGAGTAGTAGAGAGTAGTAGAGAGTGAATAGTATAGAGTAGTAGAGAGTGAGTAGTAGAGAGAGTAGTAGTAGAGAGTGAGCAGTAGAGAGTAGTAGAGAGTGAGTAGTAGAGAGTAGTAGCAAGTGAGTAGTAGAGAGTGAGTAGTAGAGAGTAGTAGAAAGTGAGTAGTAGAGAGTGAGAAGTAGAGAGTAAGTAGTAGAGAGTAGTAGAGTAGTAGGGAGTGAGTAGTAGAGAGTAGTAGAGAGTGAGTAGTAGAGTGAGTAGTAGAGAGTTAGTAGTAGAGAGTAGTACAGAGTGAGTAGTAGAGAGTTAGTAGCAGAGAGTAGTAGAGAGTGAGTAGCAGAGAGAGAGTATTAGAGAGTAGTAGAGAGTGAGTAGTAGAGTGAGTATTAGAGTAGTAGAGAGTGAGTAGTAGAGAGAAGTAGAGAGAGTAGTAGAGAGTGAGTAGCAGAGAGAGTAGTAGTAGAGAGTGAGTAGTAGAGAGTAGTGGAGTAGTAGAGAGTGAGTAGTAGAGTGAGTAGTAGAGAGTAGTAGAAAGTGAGTAGTAGAGTGAGTACTAGAGAGTAGTAGAGAGTGAGGAGTAGAGAGAGTAGTAGAGAGTGAGTAGTAGAGTGACTAGTAGAGCGTAGTAGAGAGTGAGTAGTGGAGAATGAGTAGTAGAGTAGTAGGGAGTGAGTAGTAGAGAGTGAGTTGTAGAGAGAGAGTGGTAGAGGGTGAGAAGTAGAGTGAGTAGTAGAGAGACAGAGTAGTAGAGAGTAGTAGAGAGTGAGTAGTAGAGTAGTAGAGAGTGAGTGGTAGAGAGTAGTAGAGAGTAGTAGAGTGAGTAGTAGAGAGTAGTAGAGAGTGAGTAGTAGAGAGTGAGTAGTAGAGAGTAGTAGAGAGTGAGTAGTAGAGATGAGTAGTAGAGAGTAGTGGAGTAGTAGAGAGTGAGTAGTAGAGAGTTGTAGAGAGTGGTTTGTAGAGAGAGTACTAGAGAGTAGTAGAGAGCGAGTAGTAGAGAGCAAGTAGTAGAGAGTGTGTAGTAGAGAGAGAGTAGTATAGAGCGAGTAGTAGAGAGAGTAGTAGAGTGAGAAGTAGAGAGAGTAGTAGAGAGTGAGAAGTAGAGTGAGTAGTAGAGGGTAGTTGAGAGCGAGTAGTAGAGAGTGAGTAGTGGAGAGTGAGCAGTAGAGAGAAGTAGAGAGTGAGTAGTAGAGAGTGAGTAGTAGAGAGTGAGTAGTAGAGAGTAGTAGAGAGTGAGTAGTAGAGAGTAGTAGAGTGAGTAGTAGAGAGTGAGTAGTAGAGAGTGAGTAGTAGAGTAGTAGAGAGTGAGTGGTAGAGAGTAGTAGAAAGTAGTAGAGTGAGTAGTAGAGAGTGGTAGAGAGTGAATAGTATAGAGTAGTAGAGAGTGAGTAGTAGAGAGAGTAGTAGTAGAGAGTGAGCAGTAGAGAGTAGTAGAGAGTGAGTAGTAGAGAGTAGTAGCAAGTGAGTAGTAGAGAGTGAGTAGTAGAGAGTAGTAGAAAGTGAGTAGTAGAGAGTGAGAAGTAGAGAGTAAGTAGTAGAGAGTAGTAGAGTAGTAGGGAGTGAGTAGTAGAGAGTAGTAGAGAGTGAGTAGTAGAGTGAGTAGTAGAGAGTGAGTAGTAGAGAGTAGTAGAGAGTGAGTAGTAGAGAGTTAGTAGCAGAGAGTAGTAGAGAGTGAGTAGCAGAGAGAGAGTATTAGAGAGTAGTAGAGAGTGATTAGTAGAGTGAGTATTAGAGTAGTAGAGAGTGAGTAGTAGAGAGAAGTAGAGAGAGTAGTAGAGAGTGAGTAGCAGAGAGAGTAGTAGTAGAGAGTGAGTAGTAGAGAGTAGTGGAGTAGTAGAGAGTGAGTAGTAGAGTGAGTAGTAGAGAGTAGTAGAGAGTGAGTAGTAGAGTGAGTACTAGAGAGTAGTAGAGAGTGAGGAGTAGAGAGAGTAGTAGAGAGTGAGTAGTAGAGTGACTAGTAGAGCGTAGTAGAGAGTGAGTTGTGGAGAATGAGTAGTAGAGTAGTAGAGAGTGAGTAGTAGAGAGTGAGTTGTAGAGAGAGAGTGGTAGAGGGTGAGAAGTAGAGTGAGTAGTAGAGAGACAGAGTAGTAGAGAGTAGTAGAGAGTGAGTAGTAGAGTAGTAGAGAGTGAGTGGTAGAGAGTAGTAGAGAGTAGTAGAGTGAGTAGTAGAGAGTAGTAGAGAGTGAGTAGTAGAGAGTGAGTAGTAGAGAGTAGTAGAGAGTGAGTAGTAGAGATGAGTAGTAGAGAGTAGTGGAGTAGTAGAGAGTGAGTAGTAGAGAGTTGTAGAGAGTGGTTTGTAGAGAGAGTACTAGAGAGTAGTAGAGAGCGAGTAGTAGAGAGCAAGTAGTAGAGAGTGTGTAGTAGAGAGAGAGTAGTATAGAGCGAGTAGTAGAGAGAGTAGTAGAGTGAGAAGTAGAGAGAGTAGTAGAGAGTGAGAAGTAGAGTGAGTAGTAGAGGGTAGTTGAGAGCGAGTAGTAGAGAGTGAGTAGTGGAGAGTGAGCAGTAGAGAGAAGTAGAGAGTGAGTAGTAGAGAGTGAGTAGTAGAGAGTGAGTAGTAGAGAGTAGTAGAGAGTGAGTAGTAGAGAGTAGTAGAGTGAGTAGTAGAGAGTGAGTAGTAGAGAGTGAGTAGTAGAGAGTAGTGGAGTAGTAGAGAGTGAGTAGTAGAGAGTTGTAGAGAGTGGGTTGTAGAGAGAGTAGTAGAGTGAGAAGTAGAGAGAGTAGTAGAGAGTGAGAAGTAGAGTGAGTAGTAGGGAGTAGTTGAGAGTGAGTAGTAGAGAGTGAGCAGTGGAGAGTGAGCAGTAGAGAGTAGTAGAGAGTGAGTAGTAGAGAGTGAGTAGTAGAGAGTGAGTAGCAGAGAGTGAGTAGTAGAGAGAGAGTAGTAGAGAGTAGTAGATAGTGAGTAGTAGAGAGTGAGTGGTAGAGAGTAGTAGAGAGTAGTAGAGTGAGTAGTAGAGAATGAGTAGTAGAGAGAGAGTAGTAGAGAGTAGTAGAGAGTGAGTAGTAGAGTAGTAGAGAGTGAGTGGTAGAGAGTAGTAGACAGTAGTAGAGTGAGTAGTAGAGAGTATTAGAGAGTGAGTAGTAGAGAGTGAATAGTAGAGTAGTAGTAGAGAGTAGTAGAGAGAGAGTAGTAGAGAGAGAGTAGTAGAGAGAGTAGTAGAGAGAGAGTAGTAGAGATTGAGTAGTAGAGAGTGAGTAGTAGTAAGTAGTAGCGAGTGAGTAGTAGAGAGTAGTAGAGAGTGAATAGTAGAGAGTAGTAGAGAGTATTAGAGAGTGAGTAGTAGAGAGTGAATAGTAGAGTAGTAGTAGAGAGTAGTAGAGAGAGAGTAGTAGAGAGAGAGTAGTAGAGAGAGTAGTAGAGAGAGAGTAGTAGAGATTGAGTAGTAGAGAGTGAGTAGTAGTAAGTAGTAGCGAGTGAGTAGTAGAGAGTAGTAGAGAGTGAATAGTAGAGAGTAGTAGAGAGTGAGTAGTAGAGAGAGTAGTAGTAGATAGTGAGTAGTAGAGAGTAGTAGAGATTGAGTAGTAGAGAGGGAGTAGTAGAGAGTAGTAGATAGTAGTAGAGTAGTAGGGAGTGAGTAGTAGAGAGTGAGTAGTAGAGTAGTAGAGAGTAGTCAGTCAGTGTCAATCAGTGTCAGTCAGTATCAGTCAGTGTCAGTGAGTCAGTGTCAGTCAGTCAGTCTGTGTCAATCAGTGTCAGTTAGTGTCAGGCAATCAGTGTCAGTCAGTGTCAGTCAATCAGTGTCAGTCAGTGTCAGTCAGTCAATCAGTGTCAGTCAGTGTCAGTCAGTCAATCAGTGTCAGTCTGTGTCAGTCAATCAGTGTTAGTCAGTGTCAGTCAGTCAGTCAGTCAGTCAGTCAGTCAGTCAGTGTCAGTCAATCAGTGTCAGTCAGTCAGTTTCAGTCAGTCAGTGTCAGTCAATCAGTGTCAGTCAGTGTCAGTGTCAGTCAATCAGTGTCAGTCAGTGTCAATCAGTCACTGTCAGTCAGTCAGTGTCAGTCAGTCAGTGTCAGTTAGTCAGTGTCAGCTAGAGCAGCTCTGCTGATCTGGTTCTCTGGCTTTAAAGCAGCTCTGCTGACCTGGTTCTCTCTCTCTAAAGCAGCTCTGCTGACCTGGTTTCTCTGGCTCTACAGCAGGCCTGCTGACCTGGTTCTCTGGCTCTAGAGCAGCTCTGCTGACCTAGTTCTTAGGCTACAGAGTAGCTCTGCTGATCTGGTTCTCTGGCTCTAGAGCAGCTCTGCTGACCTGGTTCTCTCCCTCTAGAACAGATCTGCTGACCTGGTTCTCTCCCTCTAAAGCAGCTCTACTGACCTGGTTTCTCTGGCTCTACAGCAGCTCTGCTGACCTGGTTCTCTGGCTCTAGAGCAGCTCTGCTGACCTAGTTCTTAGGCTCTAGAGCAGCTATGCTGACCTGGTTCTCTGGCTCTACAGCAGCTCTACTGACCTGGTTTTCTGCACTCACGATGCACGCACCCGACTTCACGAAAATATATTTTAAAATAATATAAGTTTATTATAAGTACAAATATATTATTTTTATGAGTCGCGCACCCAGCGCGCCCCAGCAACCGCGCAAACATCTCGTACCGTGATGCGCATGTGTCGCGAATGCGTGGGAGCAGGAGTCGCGGACTGGTCGCATACCAATCGCGCACATCACATGATATTAAATGTATATGATGTAACTGAAAAACATGCAGCCGTTGCACACCATACGCGGATCCTTCATGACTTTTCTAAAATGGCTGGTAGGATGCGCGCACCCACCGTGATGTGTACACTTTGAGTGCGCGAGTCCGAAAAAAATTGGAATTTAAAAAAAAAGAAAATTATATAAATATATTTAAATAAAAAATGAAAACAAGAAAATTAATCAATATTTCAGTTTTAATTTTTGTTTTTGCAAAATGTATAATGTTTTTTAATTAATAAAATATTTATAAATAAACAGTTAAAAAACTGTAGAAAATCAGTACAAAAAAATAGGTATAACTACTATCACACTTAAAAATTTGCATTTAGAAAACCTTTGAAATTCACTGAAAAAAAACATAGGTTTCAGAGACGTTATAGTTAGAAATTATCATTAAAAAAACCTTAGAAATTCACAGAAAAAAACATAGGTTTCGCTGGTGTTATAGTTAGCTGGCCATTTCACTCTTACAAAACCATAGAAATGCCTCCGTTATAGTTAGTTCTGCTAACTATAACTCACGCGCCTGCAATGCACTGCTGATGATGTCACATATTGCATCATTCTTGACATGGTCAGTGACATCACTGATGACATAGGCTGTACAACGATGCATCATTAAAATTATTTATTGTCCATATTTTGTTAAAAATAATGGGGATAACATTTCTGATTTACATTGGCTACACTCCATGTTTTGATTTGCACCTTTAACTAATTTATTGAAGGACACTGATTTACAGTCTGGTAATGTTAAATACAGAAATCTTTCAGTGTCTACATTAGTGGTACATGTATACATGCAATTTTCACAATGATGTTCCCATTTGTAAGAAAGGCCAAAAATATTTTCTATTTCTACACCTTCATTTTCAAAAATGGTGAGCATATACATTAAAAATTCCTGAGCATCTTGTTGGATATTTTGTGTAAATTGTGTAGAACCAGAACACACATCCAAAAGATTACGAACATCTGAAACAGATTGTATTTTACTTGTATCTGTTGGCAATTTTTCATAAACAGAATGCAACAGAGAACAAAATATTTTTTCCCGATTCTGCATAATTTGTTCTTGCAAACCTTCAAGATAAAAAACAACATTGACCACTACATTAGCATAGCTATTGACACCTGAGCTATTTTCAAACTGATAACCAGCAATCTCTTCAACAGTGTCCAATTTCTTTTTACTTGCAATCACAACATTATCTTGTTCTTTTCCCTTCTTGACACCTTCAGAACAGATATTCTCTAATCTTCTTTTTCGACCAACCACAGGCTTTTCAAATACAGGGTATTGACCTAAATTGGGAGCATACACCCTTCTTAACCTATTATACTCTTTTACACAGTTTGCATGTGCAGTAACCTTTGTCTCATCAAAATCAATCAAAAACAAACCAGATAATGTTCTGACTCGCGACAAAGCAACATCTGCCATACCCTCTTTAAATACGGTAGATCCAATGTTCACCAATGCACTGTCTACACTTAATCCTTGAGATTTATGAATAGTCACTGCATATGCCAGAGAAAATGGAAATTATTTCCTACGGACATATAAATCTTTAACAAGCAAAAAACGAACTGAACAACGACCAATTTCTTTAACTTGTTCAATCTGATCAAATTTAATTTTTAAAAATTAAATTCCTTCTTTTTTCTGATAATTCACAAAATCCACCACTTTACCCATTGTGCCATTAACTAAACCTTTTTCTACATCCAAATTACGCCTTAAAATTACCCGACAGTTTACACATGCATATAGTGTCTTTTCTAAACCAGCTGTTATAGATATTTTTTTTCCAAAGAATCCAGTTTTGTTTTCAACTTTCCTGTCAAAATAATAGTGATTCCTTCATGCTCTATTTTATCGATGGCTTCCATTTTTATAATTTCTTCATTTTCCAGTTTCAATAGTTCTTCGTTGAATATGGAACACTCGCGCAGTGTTGGCATTAAGCAGATCACTGATTTATTTTCTGCAATTTTCATGTACACTTTTGCAGGAACTACATTTTCATTTGGAAACAAATTGCAAATTAATCGACTCCCAAAGCTTGTTTTCCATGTTCTGTAAGAATTCCAATTCTTATATCTTGAAGAATACTTCCATATTCAGCATCATGTGCCTGTCGCATATTTGTTGTCAGTTCTTTGTATTCAAAATAAGTCCAAATGTTCACATTACCAACACTACCAAGAGACTTTCTGGTATCTTCATGTGCAAGTGTTTTAAATACCGGTTGTCCTTTTACCGGAGTCAGTTGCAGTAGATCTCCAAAACTATGACTTGTTTTCCTCCAAATAACACATCATACTCTGTTTTAAGAATTTGCTGCATTCTTAAATGCACAAAGGCAAGCATCAAGTTTGAGACCATGCTCACCTCATCAATAATAAGAAGTTTAATTTTCTTCAGGACTCTTGAAACTTCACAACAAGCTTCTCCAGATAGATTGTGGTATTCCAATTTGTTCTCATGCTCTACTGGTAGCATTAGCAAACGATGTAAAGTAATTCCTTTAATGGTATGTGCTGCCAACCCAGTTGGAGCAGTGACAACACAAGACAAATGCGAATCAGTTGTTTTCTGCAGATAACTTGTAATTACTTTAATTAAGAAACTTTTTCCTGTTCCAGCTTGACCACTCACATACATTCGGATAGGTTGAAATGATGTACATGAGCACCCTTTCTTTTCATGAAGTAATCCATGGTCAATGTGCTCTTTCACTTGTTGATATATTTGTTTCTGTTCAACATTTAGTTGTTTTTCCAAGTTTCCTAACTGTATTACATCTTCTTGAGCTTGATACATTGCTGTTTCCACCTCATTCATGGTAGTCGCTGCTTCATTTTCAACAATTGGTTGTCCAAATGGATCTTGACTCAGTGTAGCAGAATTTTGACTGTCTTGAAAACTGTCTCTAGCAATCTCAGCTGCAATTATAGCTTCTTGATCAATTTCATCATTCAACATTTTCACATAATTTGCAAAAGCACTGCATTGTATGCTATCTTTACAATCATTAAATGAATCTTCATAGCTCTGAAAATCTCCAAGTAATTCCAATTCTGAACACCACGGTTTGAACATTTGCAAAAGGGCTAAATAGTCAAATTTCCTTTTGTCAGCAGTGTCGCAACTCAGTTTCCTGTGATTAATTAAATTTCCTTTCCTTTGTTTCACCAGACATCCTTCAGAACCAATCACTGCATATTTTCCATCATTGATGTTCTCTGTAGTATTCCGTTTAAAAGTGTTGTTTTACAGCACTTCATAGAGACACATGTTCTCAAGATGATGACTTCTGTTTGGGTAATATGTGTCCAACATATCCGTTTTCAAAATATCTGTACTTTCTGGTTCTTTTTCTGCTAAATATTCAATTTCTTGAACAGATTTCAGTACCTGATTTCGCATTCCTGCAAGACCTAGACTCACCCAAATGATTCTTCTACTTTTGGAATATAAACTTGCAGATGATAACCGATCTGAACATTCATATGCTCCAATTTCACAATGCGATAACATCTTCGAACTGAAACTGTGTAATCTCTTGCCACATTTCTTTCAATTCAGTCTTTTCTGATTTAGTAATGTAGGACGTTACATATCGAGCAACAGCAATGGAATTGTCCGCAAAATACTGAATATCCATATTAGCGTTCCACATGAATAAAATACCTGGATTGTAGTCATTTATGTATTTCGATTCTTCGCTTCTTCTTAAGTTGTAGGTATTTTTTGGAGACTTTCTTGTGATGGTATGTCGCATAGCTGACATAAAACTGTTCACTCTTGCTTTGGATAATACAGGACGTGGAAATCCAAAACGACATTTGGTATAGAACTTATCCTTTGACTTGTACTTTCGTCGACAGTATTTTCGTAAGACTTGTTGTTTTAAGTTTTTCTGTTCTCTGCTATTGGGTACAGCACATGTGGCATAATCTTCAATGAAAGACAAAACAGTTTCATCTGAATCTGTTCCAAATTTGAGGGCGTCCTTGATCCATAACAACATATGTATATGAGGAGCACCTCTTGCTTGATACTCCTTTCTCCAAAAGAAATCCACAACTTCTCCAAGAGGAGGATTCTTTTTATTGCAGATGAAAGACATCATAGCTTCAAATCTATGATGGAAATATCTGCATACATTAACAGGATCCAAGGAGCACAATTCTCCAGGTGTCTTCAATTCAATATTTTTTATATTGGAATTTGCCAAGTAAATCATCCCAAGCATAGTCAGCACAGCTTAGTGTAACAAACCATGTAGGAGTTCCCAAGTTCCGTAGCATACATTTCAGTTCCCCATGACGACGGTACCAATATTCATTAGTCCCACGCTGACATGCCATCAGATTAATCAACTGAGATTCTAAATGATCATCTCTCTGATGCACTTTATCCATAAAATCCTTTGCAGTTACAATTTGCAGATGCATTCCAGTTTTTAAAATGTGATTTACTGCATATGAAAGTCCAGACAAGTCACTTTGAAACAGAAGATGAACCATATAACGGATACATTGTCGAAATCTTGGATCTTCTGCATATAATCTTGTTGTCCGATATTCAGATGCAGGAATCTGCACAGGACGTTCATCATATCGTCCACCTTTTCCTGTTGGAAACAACTGCGGGAAACAACGAGCTTCCAAGCTCTCTTCCCATACACTCATGGGACTTCCTGTTGCTTTTTTCATTTGAAACAACTCAATCGTATTCCCCATCACCTCTTTGGAATGAAGTGGATGTACACTGTAATGTTCATAGATTTCTTCACATCTGGACATGTCCACTTTTCAATTTGTCCACTTAATTTTTCAATATCTTCTGCTAAATGTATTTCTTCTTCTCCTACAAACACATTTCCACAGTACTCATTATTTTTTAACAGATACAATGATGCCTTTTTCACTTTTCTAACATCCACTAACTCTTGCCAGATTTTCTTATTCTTAGTAGGAACACCATTAACTAGAATGACTAGTGGCTCATTTTCTTCGAGGTCTACACCAATAGTTTCAATATTTTTCCTTAAATCTAATGGTAAATACACAACTCTTCCTTTCAATCCTCTTTGCAACTCTGATGGTGGTAATTTACCTGTTTTAGGCTCCATACGAACAATAGCCTGAAACGGGTGAACACATTGAATGAGAATAGACTCATATGTATTTAAATCTATCAGCTCTGGAGGAATAGCAATCAACTCTAGATTATTATGAACAGCTCTAGCAGGCATTTTATTCTCATCTAATTTGTTATAACAATATTTGCAAATACGCTGCTCAGATCCCAAATCAAAACAATCCCCTACCAACAAATAAGTTGCAAATTCCATTAACTTATCATTATCTTCTATTTCACTTTTTAAATACAGATTGACACCCCTAGTCTGATTTTTATAGTGCCTTCGCCGACTACAAACACAAGGAACATTTGGTCATTCACCTGAAATTACCTTAACCTTTGTGATTTCATCCTCAAAATGTTTTGTAATTACGGGTTCCACATTGTCTTCAACATTTTGTTCTACTAATGTGTCAGTTTCTGCACTCTCTTGCTGAGGACCAAAGTAACAAAACTCAATATCATCACAAACCTTCTTCACATCTGATACTGACCCACGCAAAAGAGCACTGTTCAACTCATTTAACTTTAGTGCTGGACTTTTTGCATAATACAATTTTCTCACTAACTTCCGCATTTGAGTATGATGTACTGCCAGCATCCTGAAATGTGAAAAACACTTTGACAAACTTTCCTAGAAAGACAAGCCAGAGAATGACCTTGCAAACCAGTATTTTTTCTCACTCTGCAAGGGTCTAGTCCTTGCAACACCTTAATCTTTTGTTTAACACTTTTTTTATATGCTCGTAAAAAACTACATAATTTATCAATAGATTCCTGTCGTACACTACAAATACTACTGCAATCCCAAGTGTACACAGGGTGTTTAGGACGTCTCCCTAGAACTTCATCAGCTATCACTTCTTCTGCATTTCTTTCAACCATTTTCTCTTTCTCAATTGGACAACCATCTCTAACCTCAAAACCTCTACCACTGGTGTCAACTGCATCCAATATTTTTTTGCTCTGTAAATAACTCTCTTCATTAAAGAAAGGCTCTGAACTGGAACTGTGTTTCCATTCTCCCAAAAAAAATCACAAATTTGTTTTCTATTAATTACTCTTTTCCTCATACTTTTGGGCTTCATTAAATGGATTGGTTTATCTAGTGATCGAATTCTGTTTAATACTAAAATGAATAGTTTCCTTTTTACTTCAAAAGCCTTTTCAACAATGTTTTCAATATGCTTCTTCTTTTTATAAAATAGAGCTCTCTTTTTATATTTCTTTACATCTTTCAGCAAATTATGTACAACTCTCTTGTAAAATATTTTTTTGTATAAATCCTTATACTGATTTTGCCTTCTTTTATCATACTTTGTCTCCTTTGACTGACCATTTTCTTTTTTGCGTTTCCTCTTATTTTGAATTTTTTTTCTAGTTGAAGCATTCTCAGTAGTTTCAGGATTCTGTACATTCTATTTGGTCCTACAAACATTTTTAATAAATTGCTTTGTGATCTTACCAGAAGATTTTTTCTTTTTAGCCACATTATCTTGTTTGTTCAATACTTGTGGTTGATGTTTCTTCAAGTAATTCTCCTGTCTCTGTTCTTTTCTTTTTCCTTATTTTTTCTAGCATGATTTCTCTATTTTAACGTTGAAAAACAGTATCTGTAAGAAAGAATTACAAATAAATGTATATTAATAACTTTCAAATTTATACTATTCTACTACTGTAGAAACTCATTTTATATAAAAACTGACTAAGAAACTATAACCCTGAAGCACAAGTGTGACGATGGTTAAAACACTATATGCATAGTGCATACTACTTTGAAGCAGTTCATGCCCTAAAGCCTGCCTCACTAAAACACTACATGCTAACTGACTGAATGATTACAGTAGTATAAGGAGACGCACTGGGTAAGTGACAGGGTGTTTGCTAGAAGTGTATGAATACTGACATGGATATTGATGGTGTGAAAGACAAGTGTGTAGGTGATTAGAGGCCTACATGCATAGTGGACACGTGTTTGAATCCATCCATATGTTAAGGCATGTCTCAGTCCAATAGTACTTGGATACTGAGTGAATGTTTTGAGTATTGCAAGGAGAGTGCCAGGAGGAATTTATAAGTATTTGTATTTTGGTGCAGTAAGTACATTAGTACATGGTGCTGAATAAGTCACTGGAGAAGTAAAAGGGGAGTGACAGAGTGTTTGCGGGAACTGTATGAATACTGTCTGAGATATTGAAGGTGTGAAAGACAAGTGTGTAGGTGGCTAGAGACCTACATGCATAGTGGATAGACGTTTGAAACAGTCCATAGAGTAACACTTGGATCACTGCAAAACTACCGGAGTATTGACTGAATCATTAGAGTACTACAGAGTGACTGGGTGAATCTTTTTAAGTTTTTGGATTCTAGTGCAGTGAATAGATTAGTACTTACTGCCAAATGAGTCAGTGGAGGTGTGCAATTAAAGTGACAGAGTGTTTATTGGAGTTTATAGATACTGACAGACAAATTGAAAGTCTGAAAGGCAATTGTGTTGGTAGTTAGAGACCTCTATGCATAGTGGAAAAACGTTTGAATCAATCCATGTGCTAAGGCCTGCCTCACTCCATTAGTACTTAGGTACTGACTGAATGATTAGACTATTGCATGAAGTGTACCGAGGTGAATTTATAAGTGTTTCAGTTTTGGCACAGTGAATGCATTACTACATGGCGCTGAATAAGTCACTGGAACAGTGCAAGGGGAGTGACAGGATGTTTGCTGGAAGTACATGGATACTGACTCGGGAACTGAAGCTGTTAAAGACAAGTGTATAGTATGTTAGAAGACTGCATGCATACTGCATAGACATTCGAAGCAGTCCATGTGGTAATGCATGGTTCACTACATGAGTACCTGAGTACTGACTGAATCATTAGAGTACTGCAAGGAGAGTGCCTGGATAAATCTTTTAAGTTTTGGCGCAGTGAATAGATTAGTACATGCTGCTGAATGAGTCACTGGAGGTGTGCAAGGAGAGTGATAGGGTGTTTATTGGAGTATATAGATACTGACTGGGCAAATGAAGGTGTGAAAGACAATTCTATAGGTGGTTAGAGGCCTGCATGCATAATGGATAGTCATTTGAAGTAGTCCATGTGCTAAAACCGGGTTCACTCCATAAGTTCCTGGGTACTGACTGAATCATTAGAGAAGTACAAGGAGAGTGCCTCAGCGAATTTATAAGTGTTTGGCTTTTGGCGCAGTAAATGGATTAGTACATGGTATTGAATGGGTCACTGGAGAAGTGTAAGGGGAGTAACAGGGTGTTTGCGGAAACTGTATAAATACTGACTGGGATATTGAAGGTGTGAAAGACAAGTGTGTATGTGGTTAGAGGCCTGCAGGCATAGTGGATAGGGGTTTGTTGCAGTCCATGTACTAAGTCCTGCCTCACTCCATTAGTACTTGGATATTAACTGAATGTTTATTGTATTGCAAGGACAGTTCCTGGATGAATACATAAGCAATGACTGCCTTCTAATTCTACCAAAACTTGAGAACAGGAAAGGTTTTTAAGCAGTTATGTGTATGCAAAGATGTCAAGTACTCAAATGCTTCTCTCACAGTGGTTCCCAAATGCACACAGACTCACAGTGTGATTCTAGACAAGCAACACTATCCTAGGCGTTTACCAAAACTCATTCACTAGTCTGGAAGGGGTAAGGGTACTGCACACAATCTACATATCTCAGTACTGCACTTTAGTGTCAAAGACTGACTCATTTTATCAATGCATAAGCAAAGACTGGCTTGTAATGCTAGTAAAACTTGACAACATGACAGGTTTTAAAACAGATATCTGTCAGCAAATACATGATGTTACCAAATGTTTCTCTCACAGTGGTTACCCAAATGCACACAGACACACAGTGTGATTCTAGACAAACAACATTATCATTAGGAGTTCCTCAAAACTAATTCACTACTGTGGAAGAGGGAAGAGGACTGCACACAATCTATATATTTCAGTACTGCACTTTAGTGTCAAACCCTGACTCATTTTATCAATGAATAAGAAAAGACTGGCTTCTAATGCTACTAAAACTTGACAACATGACCAGTTTTAAAACAGTTATTTGTCAGCAAATACACGATGTTACCAAATGCTTCTCTCACAGTGGTTCCCAAATGCACACAGACTCACAGTGTGATTCTAGACAAGCAACACTATCACTAGGAGTTTACCAAAACTCATTCACTACTGTGGAAGGGGTAAGGGGACTGCACACAATCTACATATTTAAGTACTGCACTTTAGTATCAAAGCCTGGCACATTTTATTAATGCATAAGCAAAGACTGGATTTTAAACCTACTAAGACTTGACAACATGACAAGTTTTAAAACAGTTATCTGTCATCAAATACACAATGTTACCAAATGCTTCTCTCACAATCCTTACCCAAATGCACACAGACTCACAGTGTGATTTTAGACAAGCAGCACTATCATTGGAGTTTACCAAAACTCCTTCACTAGTCTGGAAGGGGTAAGGGTACTGAACACAATCTACATATTTCAGTACTGCACTTTAGTGTCAAAGCCTCACTCATTTTATCAATACATAAGCAATGACTGGCTTCTAATGCAACTAAAACTTGACAACATGACAGGTTTTAAAACAGTTATCTGTCAGCAAATACATGATGTTACCAAATGCTTCTCTCACAGTGGTTCCCAAATGCACACAGACTCACAGTGTGATTCTAGACCAGCAACACTATCACTAGGAGTTTACCAAAACTCATTCACTACTGTGGAAGGGGTAAGGGGACTGCAAAACAATCTACATATTTAAGTACTGCACTTTAGTGTCAAAGCCTAACTCATTTGATCAATGCATAAGCAAAGACTGGCTTTTAATGCTGCTAAAACTTGACAACATGACAGGTTTTAAAACAGTTATCTGTCAGCAAATACACGATGTTACCGAATACTTCTCTCACAATCCTTACCCAAATGCACACAGACTCACAGTGTGATTTTAGACAAGCAACACTATCCTAGGAGTTTACCAAAACTCATTCACTACTCTGGAAAGGGTAAGGATACTGAACACAATTTACATATTTTAGTACTGTAATTTAGTGTCAAAGCCTGACTCATTTTATCAATGCATACGCAAAGACTGGCTTCTAATGCTACTAAAACTTGACAACATGACCGGTTTTAAAACAGTTAGCTGTCAGCAAATACACGATGTTACCAAATACTTCTCTCACAATACTTACCCAACTGCACACAGACTCACAGTATGATTTTAGACAAGCAACACTATCCTAGGAGTTTACCAAAACTCATTCACTAGTCTGGAAGGGGTAAGGGTACTGCACACAATCTACATATTTAAGTACTGCACTTTAGTGTCAAAGCCTGAGTCATTTTATCAATGCATGAGCAAAGACTGTCTTTTAATGCTACTAAAGCTTGTCAACATGACAGGTTTTAAAACAGTTATCTGTCAGCAAATACATGATGTTTCCAAATGCTTATCTCACAGTGGTTCCCAAATGCACACAGACTCACAGTGTGATTCTAGACAAGCAACACTATCCCTAGGAGTTTACCAAAACTCATTCACTACTGTGGAAGGGGAAGGGGACTGCACACAATCTACATATTTAATTACTGCACCTTAGTGTCAAAGCCTGACTCATTTTATCAATGCATAAGCAAAGACTGTCTTTTAATGCTACTAAAACTTGACAACATGACAGGTTTGAAAACAATTATCTGCAAGCAAATACATAATTTTACCAAATGCTTCTCTCACAATGCTTACCCAAATATACACAGACTCACAGTGTGATTGTAGACAGCCAACTATCCCTTGTACAAAATACATTTACTAGTCTACAAGATCTAAGGTGACTCACATATTACAGAAAATCTACTACTACAGACTAGTACCAAAATGTTTCTCTCAAAATGATTCCTAAATGCACACAGACTCACTGTGTGATTCTTGACAAACAACACTATCCCTTGCACTATACCAAAACACATTTCTTAATCTACGAATACTAAATTTTAGTGTAGAAACATGACTCATTTTGCAAATTCATAAACAATGACTGGTTTCTAATTGTACCAAAATATAAACACAGCACAGTTATCTGTCTGCAAACACATGAAAAACACAAATGCTTATCACAGAATGATTTCTACATGCACACACACTGTCAATAACATTATAGACAAAAAAAGTACTCCCTGCACTTTAGCAGGAGAAACACATTAGTTTGATTAAAATCAAAATAGACCACATACATCCCCTCACAATTAAATAACTCACCTTTCAAGTTGTTTTGTAAATTAAGAAGTATATCAGCCACACACCAGATTTTCTTATACAGAATCTCTGCACTGCGCACCTGTCGGCAAAACCAAAGAATGGCAAAGTTTCCCTCTCATTTTCCACACATATACATGTAAACATCAAATCACATTCCTTCCCACATAAATTCAAAAGCTAACACACATTTCTATTGGTTAAATATTTCAACCCTTTCCAAATGACATCAATTTGAACCCTACCCCCAATCTGCCTTCTGCCTGTTACCATAGAAACAGGTCATGGAACACTTAACTGAGCACACAGGTCACAAGTTCAGCACACAATGTTGCTAATCAAAACAGCAAGTGTGCTTCACTTTTCAACATATCAGCTTATCATGTATAATGTTCCTTTCAATCAGTTTTTGTTAACCAATAAGAATCATGCGTTTAAAAAACAGAAACATGCACCCTACCTTTCAGTGTAGAAGGTTGTCAAACAACCAATGATTTCTTGTCTTTTTCAAAACTGCATCTTAGCCACCATTTTAGAAAAATCTTACTTTTCAAACTGCCATTTCATTTACAGAAACCATCCAGACCTCCCTTCAAGATGCTTAGAGTGTGGATTGTGGGACACAGCTATATTTTCTGGAGCCAAAGGTATGCAGAAAACAAAGGCATTCACAAAGACCTAGGTTTGCCAAATGTAGACATTAAATGGATTGGACGGAGAGGGTTAAAGTGTCACCAATTGATGCCATTGGTAAAATCCTTTATGCATATCCAACACTCTGACCTCATAATAGTGCACTGTGGTGGCAATGACCTAGGCACTTTGACTGGGGTAGGTCTGGAAATGCTTATGAAGGACACCTTTGCAGAATTGATTACACTTTTCCCCAAAACTGATATTGTGTATTCTAACATATGCCAAAGGCAGAAATGGAACTGGTCCAATCATTTTTGTCCACAAATTGAGAAAGCTAGGAAACATGTGAATAAATCTGTTTCTGCTTTTCTCCGAGACTATAGAATGGGGTCCATTTACAATAACAATCTGCACTTTCATATGCAAGAGATGTATAGGAGAGATGGAGTACACTTTATTGATAAAGGAAACAGAGTCTTCCTCAACAACTTTAGACTCTGTATAGGTACTTACTTATAAGTACCAAAAACTCTCAATGAACACAACTGCTCTTTTTAGAGCCACTCAAGAACAAAACACTTAAGCTTGATGTTTATCTCTCAAAAATGTCAGGTTTTTTTCCTTGGATCCGCGCACCCAACGTGTTAGGAACCACGCACCCAACGCAAGAGAAACCGGGCACCCAACGCGTTAGGATGCACGACTCCTAATTTTACAGTAAAAAAAAAAATAGTCCTTATCACTACATTTTATTATCCCCGGGGACCCCATCCCCCAGGGTTTATTAAACAACGTTGGAGACCGTGGGGGGAGCCCCAATGCCCCCATGGTCCCAGCTGGCTTCCCGCGTCCTTCGGGAGCCGGCATTGCTTTTCCACATGGGGAGCTGCTGACATGCAGCTCCCCGTGTGGAAAAGCAATATCGTTTGGATTTTGAAAGAGAGAGCAGGTTTCCCGCCCTCTCATAGCAAACAACAGTGTCCTGGGGTGGGCACCCCAGGACACTGTAGGAGCCGGCCCGGGGGGGTGGCGGTCCCCAGGGCACTCAAGGGCTTCAGGAGGGGGGCCACGCAGCCCCCCTCCCCCATTAATTTTTAAAGATTTTGTCCCCGGGATTTGGCCCACCTGGGGGCTAATTATTAATGAAGCACGGAAGCCCGCGCTTCGGGGTTTTTTTTAGGCCGGATCCGCGCACGCTGCGTGCATTTCGCCGTTTAAAAAAAAAATGGGGCCCAGGGGTTCCTTCTGGGACCCCCTAAGCAACACTAGAGGGTCAGAGTATTACTACCCTGCCCCCTTTACATCTTTCACACACTTATTTCCCTTACTTAATCAGCCTCGCTTCTACCGAGGCACAAAATGGCTGCCAACAGTTCCTGGTTTCGAATGTAGACAGACACTTGACAGCCATTTAGCATTCAGCGCGTGATCGGGAGGGTGCGCGCTCGGTTCGCAGAAGGTGTGCTTAGGGTGCGCATAGGGTGCGCGGATCCACCGAGGCCATAGATATATCTATCTTTTTTACACTATTTTTCTCAGGAACTACTGAACGGATCTACACCATTTATGCAAAAGGCACGAGTCTGAACTAAGGACTACCTCTTTGCCCAATTTGGTGTAATTCCGTTCAGCAGTTCGACCTGTAGCTGCGTCAACAGGTCCTATGGGAAATTGCATGGGGAAAACGTGTTTTGGGACCCCCCTTTTTTCTCAGCCCCCGCTTGATGAATCACCACAAAACTTTCAGGATAGGAGCGGACCGGAGCTGGCCAAAAGTTTGGAAAATTTCGCGAAGATTCGTCAACCGGCGCCAGACTTATTGGCAAAAGAATGTTGCGGATTTCCTATGGAAAATAGGTCCTAACTATAACTACCTACAGGTGACCGCAAGTAGGTAATATATATATATTGAAGATATTAGACACTCACATTGCCATTGTTATGCCACTGTGGATCTAGATTATTATACCTTAATCCTAACGGCAAAATATTGAGGGCAAAAGTATTGACAGGTACATATGACTAGACTTTCTGTACCTAACTCCACATATATGTTCCTTGACATTCCCTGTATGCTCTTTCCTTTTGATACTTTGGTGCTCAATATTTTGACTGCAATATTAAGTTATCACCATATTCCCTCAATATTCCAGGCTACAACCATTTAGGCAAGTACATCATTTTTTCTTTTAGTCTGGAAGGAAGGTAAGGTGGCTCAGTTTCAGACCTGGTCCTCTTTTTTACAGTTTACAAATATAAACTCCCTAGAGGAGAAATCCTTTCAACTTTTGCATCTTTTATGGAGATGACAGGGTGCCGGTCTTTGAGTTCCTCAATACAGACATTATCTCCCTGAGTCAGGGCTCCCTCTCTGCTCGCTCTGTGCGCCCAGGGTCACATAGACAGGCTTGAATTGCAATTCAAAGGAGCTTATTGCTGCTTTCGAAGTTAGCTCCTCTTTCCCCACTGACATGGACGTTATTACAACTGGTGCATCTCAAGCAGCCTACATCAGTCTGCTTGGGGACTCACTTCCTACCCTTTAGACCAGATAGAGGCACTAAATCTGCAGAGCTCAATTTACAATGAAGAAAACTTCAGAGTATATGGAACAGCAGAAACTAGTAAATAAATGCCAACTACCAACTCCAGATAGTTAAGACTTACTTGAAGAATCAGAAATAAATGATTTCACAGTTAGTAAACAGCTCACTCTGATTAAGAGGCTGAAAAGCATCACTTTCTGAAAAGATCTTGCAACTGCTGGTTTCAACATCCTACATCATCTTCCCCCTTAACCTTCTTCATAGCATCGCAACCACACCCAAGACAGAAATTGCTGTATAAAAATGGCTCTGATTTCGTTAACACAATTTCACCTAAAATAGGACAAATACATAATGAATTCCACTGTAGTAACATATACAGTTGAGCTGTGATATGAGAATGACTTCTGCAAGCACTAGGGGACACTGTAAAAGGCAGTTCACTGACCAAAACTGCAACTGCTGCTCAAACAATGAAATAACTAAATCACTCCTCCTTCTGAGTTACTTTGTCATGAAAATGTAGTTATCAACTTATAAGGTGACACTTTTGCAATATATGTAGTTATTGCACTGGTGGAGTTCAGAATAAGTATGGCACAATTCTGCCTCCGCTACATATATGTAAATAACAAGTAAGTTAAAAAAATGTAGAAATTCAATAGGCAAACTGACATTTCTCAATAGGTTGAGGTGCAATAGAATAAGATGTTGAATTATGCTAAGCACAACACTATAGAAGCAGATGAAGGAAAACAGTTGTACCATAAAGGAACTTCTCTTCTCTCTTCTAAACATGTCACAAGAGTCATCTATTAAGGGTCTCTATTTAGGGAACATAGTAAGTGTCAGCATGATCAGACCTCAGTAGAAGTCTTGGAAATGAAATAAGTGTTTAGCATGAAGCGTCACACTTGCAAAAATAGGACAAGCATAGAAGTCTGTAACCCTTGAAGTCTAAAGGGAATCTCAGCCTCTTCTATCAGTGAGAACATCATTTAACCCCTTCTGGGTCTTGTACATAATGTTTACGTCCTCTGCCGGTGTGCATCTGTGTCAATGATATAACCATTATGTCCAGATACCTACAGATGGAAGAAGCGCAGGTGCTCCCCCAATGAAGCAGCCTCCTATGTCCCGCCACTGGGGAAGGCAGCAGACGTGCCACCCCTGCCACGCTCTGCGATCTGATGACGTTGGCACGCTCAGTGCACACAGGTGCCCTCTAAGTCATACGGGGAAGTGCTTGAAGCCATTTGCTTCCAGCTCATTCAGAGAGAGGATGCTGATCAGGTAAGTCCGTCTCTGGGGGGAGGGGTTTGAGAAAACAAACACAGGGGAAAAAGAAAGGATTATATATGTTTTTAGGTTGACTCTGCAGTGGACACCCACAAAGTGAAGTATCATTTTTATTGGAAAATCAAGGATAACTGTAGGTGGTCGGAAATTTGTGCTGACACGGTGATCCCAGACAGAAATGTAAGGAAAATGTGATTTTTTTTTAAAGCTACATTTAAGGTTTGCAGGGGATTCTAAGTAGGAAAATGTTAGTGAATCCATGCAAGTCATGCCTCACTGGACTCCCCCAGGTGTCTAGTTTTTAGAAATGTCTGGGGTTGGTAGGTTTCCCTAGATGACCGCCGAGCCCAGCAACAAAAACGCAGGTGCCTCCCTTTCGAAACCAGGTCATTTTGTGATAGATAATTTTGATGTCTCCACAACAGGTTTTGGTCTCGTCCCTGTCTTGGGTACTTGGCCCACCCATACAAGTGAGGTTCAATTTTTTCAGGATACTTAGGGGGGTGCTGGGTGGCTGGAAGTGTGTGGCTCCCCATAGATTCCAGAACATTCCATCACAGAAATGTGAGAACAATTTGGATTTTGTTTTACAAAGTTTGAGGTTTGCAAGAGATTCTGGGTAACAGAACTTGGTGAAAGCTACACAAGTCACTCCATCCTGGATTTCCCTGGGTGTCTAGTTTAAAAAAAATACAGGTTTACTAGCTTTCCCTAAGTGCCGACTAAGCTAAGGCCCAAGATCCACAGTGAGGCACTATACAAAGAAAGGGTCAGTTTTCATTGGAAAAATTAGATGTGTCCACATTGCGTTTTGGGCCATTTCTTGTGCGGGCATAAGGCCTACCCACACAAGTGAGGTACCATTTTTTTTGGGAGACATGGGTAAATGCTGTATGGGTGGATGTTTGTGGCTCCCTACAGATTCCAGATCTTTCCATCACAGGAATATGAGGCAAATGTTAAGGCTTGCAAGGGATTCTTGGTAACAGAACCTGGTGAAAGCCACACAAGTCATCCCATCCTGGATTTCCCTGTGTGCCTAGTTTTAGAAAATGTCCAGCTTTGCTAGGTTTCCCTAGGTACCAGCTGTGGAAGGGCCCAAAATCCACAGCTGGACACATTGTTAGAAAAGGGTCAGTTTTGCCTGACAAAATGTGATGTGTCTACGTTGTGTTTTGGGCTGTGTCCTGTCACGGGCAGTAGGTCTACCCACATAACGTAGGTACCTTTTTTATCGAGAGATGTGAGGAAATGCTGAGTGGGTGGATGTTTATGACTCCCCACAGATTTTAGAAATTTGCATCTCATAAATATGAGGAAAATGTGTTTTTATTTACAAAGTTTGAGGTTTGAAAGAGATTCTGGGTAACAGAACCTGGGTAAAGCCACACAAGTCACTATATCCTGTATTTCCCTGGGTGTCTACTTTTAAAAAATGTACAGGTTTGCTAGGTTTCCCTAGGTGCAGACTCAGCCCGGGCTCAAAATCCCCAGCTAGGCACATTGCAAAAACGTGGTCAATATTCAGTGGAAAAATGTGATGTGTCCATGTTGCGTTTTGGACAGTTTCCTGCCGCGCGCATTAGGCCTATCCACAAAAGTGAGGTACCATTTTTATCGGGAGACTTTGTATGCACTTCTGTGTTCCTGGTACACAATGAAATGCCATTGCAAGGTGTAGCTCAGTTATTGCTCTGGGTACCTCAGATTTTTGGTTAACCTAGAAGCCCTATATTCTGCACAACTGTATGGGTCCTTTGGATATAACGGGATATTGTTTTCAAAAATCTACCATAGTTAGAATAGGTTACAGGTGAGAATTAAGGAACAAATGGTAGTTTTGTTTAAACTCAATTTCAATCATTTCAACTGTTACTTTCTATAGGGAAAGCTTGAGGGATCTTCACAAATGACATCTTGCTGAATTCAGACTTTTGTCTTCTTTTCAGAAATGTATAGCTTTTCAGGATCCATTACTGGTTTCACAGCCACTTCTACCACTAACTGGAAGGAGGTTGAAGAACAAAAAATAGGAAAAATAGGATAAGTCCCAGTAAAATGCCAAAACTGTGTGGAAAATGTGGGTTTTCTGCCAGAATTCTTCTTGCTTCTGAAATCTGGGAAGATGATGATCTCAGTACTTCACACCGTTTGTTCCTACTATATACAGGGGAAAAATAGATGCATTCTTCTGCAGCACTTTTTCCCATTTTTCCCCAAAAGCCCAAAAGTGTGATGTATTTTGACTAATTTCTTGGTTCCCTCCTAGGAAATCCACAAACCCTGGGTGCCTATACGATCCTCAGGATGATGGGGAAAAAAGGACGCAAATTTGGCATGGATACCATTTGTGGACAAAAATGTTATTGGGGCCTCAGCAGGAACTACCCCAAATAATCAAAATAAAAGCGTAGCACAGGAGGGCGGAAAGGCCTGGCAGTGAAGGAGTTAAAAGTAACAGGAGATTCATAAATGTCCTTATCTCCTGTCACACCAGCAGGAACCAATCAAATCATCATTTGAGTGCATCTCCAACATTGTTCAATTTCCCAATGCAGCAAAGTGGGAATGTTGTTCTCAACCTTGCATATCTTGCCATCATGGTGCATGATGAACGGAAGGCCTCTTTTGACCATTGTTTCTCCACATTCACTACCAAGTTCTTCCCTCCTAGCCTCTCTATCAGCAGTCTAATACGAACAATAAGCCTTTCTCTAACTAATGACAACCATCATAATTCACCTGGAAGGAAAGAAAGAATATGCTGGCAAAGCAAAATGCATTTCAACTGAGGCCTGTATTCAGGCTAATTTAAGTTAGCAGTTGATATGAGCTTGAATACATGATTATACATGCACACGTATAAACTTAAAGAACAAATGCAAAACGTGAGTAAAAAAGTACATGATTACATATGCAAATATAACTATACATGTAAGCATGATTCAACTGAACATTAGTGCACATGCATATAAATCTCTAGTTTCTACAGTGAATACATTTTAATAATGCGTTCAAATGCTTCATATACGTTAATAAAGTTATAAAGTTAAGGCACACAGTGAATATAATGTTAAACATGAGTATATAATTGTATTTCTGTGATGTGTAATGGTGGTGCCTAAATTGCGCTGCTCCAATTTCCCCCTTTGATGACAATGTTAGCCATCACAATCAACACATGAATCTTTATTACATGAAATCAGTCAAAATACGGAGTTTTCTAGGTACTTCATTTCATCATAAAATTTACACTGACTCTCCTCTATTTTTACATCCTTTCTCTTTCTTCCCATTCCCCCTTTTCTGTTTGCTTTTATTTATACTCTTGTACCCCTTAAAGATTACACATAGACAGATTGCACAAAGGACAATTATTACAAGGGGTTTCAAAATGGAATCCAATATTCCACTTTCAAGTCTTTCAAACTATTTGTCTACTGTAGCAAATACATTTCCAGTTGCTTCCCAAGCACCTGTAGCTTCCAACTCTTTTAAATCTCCCTTTAAGTCTGTAATATTCTTAAGATATTTCTGTACCTCTTCACTCTTCTCAGGTATATAGGTGCCGTATTGCCGAACCTTCAACATCTTTCAGATTCTGCCCTCCTTTGCAAAAAAGATGTCTAGTACAAGACGATTCTGCATTCCAATAGACGTTAAAGCTTTAATTTCAGTGTCCACAGCTAGCAATAAACTTGCAGTACTAGTAGCTAACTTATCAACTATACTGAACAGATGTCTAATCTTAAGGTCTTTCAAAACTACTCCTACAGAAGGAATCAATGCACCAACTATATCGCCAACTATTTCAAAACCACTGTACTTCTTTTAGTTCTAACTTGTGATCCCCATTAGAATTACTGAGATGTTCTACATGATAAATTTTCAGGAAGACTATTGCCAAGTAATATGTACCATACCAACCTCGTGGCAGTGTAAAATAAGCATCTTCCCCACAGACATAATAAACTTCAGGAATTACAGTATTCTGACCTCCCATGAATAATGATCACAATCACTCCTTCCCATTTATTCAGTGTGATTTCTGAATTTCATTCTATGCACACAGTTTTCTTTTGCTCTTCTGAGTGCAGATAGTTCATCTTTGATGTCACTCATACCAGAATCCACGGTATCCTCTGGGATAGTGTGAGGTAAACAATATATGGCAGAAAAAGTCTCTTTCTCTCTCTCTCTTCTTTCCTCCTCGATCAACAGTCTCTAGCTCCCACTCAGCTTGCCACAGCACTAGGCCCTTTGTCATGGTCTGAATCTGGCTCAACCAGCATCACAGGCCAAGACTCTCCTGTCTCAACCTCAAATGTTGTCTCATCAAGCCCCCCTCGGGCAGAGGATGTGCTGTTTCATGTCCTTGCTGATTTTCTGTAAATTGTTTAGCCTCTTCACTCGGCCTTTCAGTTGCTATCTGCAGAGGAACTGTTACATCATAAACAGGACCCACCTCTCTATGAGTGTGGGCAGTATTGATCGAATTGGGGAGATCTCCACACTTTACAGCAGTGTTTGTTACTCGAATGCTCTCGAATGGTCCACCTCATCGAGGTTCCAGACATATTTTCTAACCGTCCTTCTTCACCAAGACACAGTCACTGGGACTGTGATCATGGCATTGCTTCTGATGCGATGGGGCGGTAGCATATCCAACCTTATAAGATACAAAATTCACTACATCAGCTAGTACCATGTAGTAGTCAAGAATCATGTCATCTGTAATAAGCACATTTGCAGGCACTCCTGGTAATCTCATTGCACAACCCATGATTTAATGTGGGGACAGTCCTGTCCTCCGACCAGGAATGCTGCGTAGGCTCATTAACACAAGGGCAAAGCATCAGGCTACTTCAGAGATGTTGAAGCACATACATTGGCCAACCTAGATTTCAATGTTCCATTTACTTGCTCAGCTATGCCTGAAGCCTCAGGCTGATAACTACAATGTAGTTTTTGCTCCATTTGTGATGATACACACAAAATTTTCAGGACCACATTATTGAAATGAGTCCCTCGGTCTGACTCCAGCAAGGTCAGGAAACTGAATCTGGGGATTAGTTCCCTCGATAACAACTGAGCTACTGTGATGCTATTCTTTCTCCTGGTCGGGAATGCTTCAACCCAATGTGAGAAGATACACACAATCACCAGGACATATTTCAGCCCACTGCACACAGGCATCTCGATCAGTCCAGCTGCATCCTGTTGAACGGTCCTCCTGATCTTCCTATATGGCTTAATGTCTCTGTAGTTCTTTTCCGTACATTCATCGGCTGGCACACAACACATCTGTGACACAATCCTTCAACCATGGTCCTGCATCGAGGGTTACACTAATTCTGTCTGAACACTGTGACCATTGCATCCCTCCTAACATGTGCGGGACCATGGAAATGTCCAGCCATTTGGGACAGGAATCTAGCTGGCAATATAGATCTTCCATCTGCCAAAACCCAAATGTCATGCTCTCTTTTAACACAACCTGCTCTGACCCAACTCTGCTGTTCTGTCCCTGGCAATTCCTCCTGCAACCTTTTCAATTGTTCCCAATTATCAGCTGTTGTAAACAAAAGGTCGTACCTGGTCTTATCCTCAGACTCATTCACATATTCACCATTAAATATTCAGGGCTAATGAGCACAATATCATGCAATCCCATCAGCATATCTGTTGCCAACTGTCACAAAGTCATCTCCACTACTATGGGGTGAATACTTAACAACGGTAATCTTGATAGGCAATTTCAATGCCTCCAACAACCTCATGAAGTGTTCTCCTTTACATATAGGAGATCCAGATGATGTAATGAATCCCCTCTGTGACCTTAACTGTCCAAAATCATGAACAACACCAGAGCCATTCTGACTATCAATAAAAATCATCACTCTCAGCTGTTCCGAAAAACAGCAAGCTCTAGTAAGAACAATCAATTAGCCACTTGTGAAGAAAAAACCTCTCAAAGCCAAGTAGCTTCCACAATCCCTGTGACTGTTTAAACTGTGTATGCAGCTCTCAGGATTCCTCCTTCATCTCTCAGACAGAACCTATGGACAAACCAGTACGAAATTGGTCTCTATCAGGGGCTTATCTTGTTTATCTGGTCTTGGCTTGGTGCACAGTTCTGTGACATAGACAGAGTCATGCTCTACTTGTCTATCATCACTTCCATTTTCAGGTAACTTTGTAGCAGGATTTAAAGTAGCACATATCTTCAAAGATATATTCTCAGCTACAAATATAATCTGTTCAGATTTAGTCAAATGACAGTTAGTCATGTGTGCGTTTGCATCAACAACATCTCTAAAGAATTGGTACAAATAAAGTAAGGGAATGTCCCATGACAAAACTTTCACACCGTTCTATGCTGTCATCTATTGCCAGCCGCACGGTCCCGCAAGAGTTTGTGATCGTGAACACGTAAATCGGGTGTGCCATTGGACTTTCGGTGGAAGTTTTATGAAGAAAGCAATCGTGAACACGCAGAATCTGCAATCTGGAGAAGGTTCTCTCCCGTGCAGCATGAAAACCTTCTCGAAATGAAGATTTGGATTTAAAATACTCCTCAGATTGACATTTGGCTGTACTTTTTTGTGCACGGAGTCCTTTTTCTTTTTTACTTTTTTTTAAGAGCAAGAGCATCCAACTTCCTGTTCCTGTCCAGCAAGCTCCTCCCAGTGCTTTGTCCATCTCCTGTTCACTTTTCCTTTGGATTTGGAGCTGTAAGGATAACTCTTTGTGTCTGCTGCATCATATATCATTGGATTTGAGGATCTTTGAATTTGAGATTTCACAAGTAAGTAGAATTTTTTTTGTTGTTCGTTCGATCGGGGCATTGCACCTACATTTTTTGTACTTTTCATTGTTTTATTTAAATTTATTGTGGTGGGTGGCCTGTAGTTTCAGTAGGAGCCTAGTTGTTCCTTTGTAAGTAATTTTTCTTCTTTTATAAAGGAAACATGTTGCACAGTTCACTACATTTTCTCCAACTTTTGAAATCAATTTGCAATATTTATTTAATTCACTAGCCCAGCAGTCTGCCAATAGGCCTTTCAGCCAGTAGGCCCTTAGCTGCTCATGGGTGCATGATACAGCGGTTTCTGTGGTGTCTGTTGAATGTAAACATAATTTCAGGCACGGATGGCATTGGATTGAAATGGAAAATGTGTTTTTTGATATTTCACTTTTTTTCATTTGTGTTAAATAAATGCCTTTGTAGGATGTGTGTGGTTGTAACTTCCAAGCCTTTTTTAGTCCTGTGGATTATTGTTTTTGGCATTGTTGCATTAAAGCTGTGTTGTTTAGTATGCCTCCTTTGTCTGACCAGTGTATGTGTGTGTTCTGTAATAGTGGGACGGTATTTGCCTTGGCTTAGCCTCCCCATGTGGCCGGGAGCCGTTTTGTAAAGTCTGTGTCCATATAGGCCTGCTTGAGTTCGTTGTTTTCCAGGCCTCCTGCTTGTTGTTGTTGTGTGTCTTATGAGGGACCATGTGGCTGGTGGCCATTTTGTGGTGGCAGTTAGTGTGCTTTTGCCTTAGACCTGCATTTCCTTTGTTCCTCTTGGCTTATTGCTTCCATCCATTGTCAGCTGCAGCTCCCTGAATGCTGCATCCCACTTCATGTGATGCACAATTTCAAACTGTTACATTTGTATTATTGTTGTTGTTCTTCTTCTTTCCTATCCATCCTGAGTGTACTATACAGTACACCAACCACGGAAGCCCTTGTTGTTGTCAAAGTCTCACAAATGGCTACACTATATTGTTATGTTTTTAATAACTGAGGTAATACATAAATGTAATAATATTAATAACACTAACAAGTGTGACCACACACTAAGTTATATATTATATTTGTTTGTTTGTACTAGTAGTAATTGAACCACAAGGAATGCCACATTTCACTGATGTTCTTCTTGCTTCTTTGCTTTTAGGTGCACAAAAGAGGAGGAGACAACATCACCCATTGCACTGCCAGAAAGAAGTCCTGCTGCGCACGATGTCACGTGATGTGTGACCACAGACATCTCTTCAACTTGTGCCACTGCGTGCTGCTGACATCTTCAAGATGGCCACAAAGAAAGGCACCAGGTTCAGTACCAAGAAAGTTGCCAGTGAGAAGAATGCACTGCCACTTACGAAGACCGGTATGTCGCCCAAGACCTTTTTGGGAAACCAAAAATTGCACCTGCAGCAGCGATGTCCAGGGAGCAAGCTGGGAGCAGTACCCCGCATCAGTGGACCCACCCCACCAACCTAGACCCAAGCCCATGTCTGTCACACAGGCAGCGAGTCTAATCGCGATTCCAACGCCGACGAGCAGTGATATTGAAATTGACTTATTGTTATCGTAAAGTAGTACCCAATCAATGCAGAAACTCAGATAAGTGGGCAACAACAGCCGCAACCATCCCCAATAGTAGTTGTTCCTCCCAAAGTAGGGACAGTTCAGGAGATTGAGCTTCCCGCAGAGGAAGAAGAGCAAGCCACTCTTTCAGAAGATCCATTGTCTTCCAGATCCCCAGCAAGGAAAAGGAGGATTGGTCCATCTACTTCTTCTGCAAGCCCCCTTCTGAGGATCTAGTCGCCAGTTGGAAGCCACCTCATTCAGAGAGTGAGACACGCCACGAGACAAGGCTAGGGAAAAGAAAGGTTCCAGAAAGCCTTAGAGTTATGGAGGTAAATGGAGAAGAGGAGGATGTTGAAGAGCCAGTCATCATGCACATTAGACCCGCCCCAGTGGAGACCGACATTATCCCATCTCAAATTGTTGTGTGAGATGTGGCACGGATACCACCAACACAGATGATACCACCAACACCACCACCAGCTTCCATATTTCGCAGGCAGTGACCTACATCCACCACAACCACCTCAGTAGAAATAGGTACTGGAGGGATACAGTGGGAGGCGCACCTTAGTGGCCAAAAAACTGAACATGTTGTTGGTGGAGGGTATGAAGAAGAAGAACCAATCATGGTGGAAGGTGAACAAGAGGGAGACATTTTCTCTGTTACACAAAGCAGACCTGTCCCCAGCAGTGCAGTATTACCGCCCACATCATCATAAGCAACATCGCAATGGCACACGAGTCAGGCTGAGACACCAATGGGTCCAAGGCAAGAGAGTACTGCAACATAAAAAAGGTGCATTGAGCCTAATATCTGGCGTCAAGAAGTCACCTGCATCAGTGGCATCAGAAAAGAAAAAACTCCAGGCTTCCATTCTCACCATGTTTAGATTGGAGGGGCAGTACGAACGCAACCACCCAACAGCATGTTTGTACAACGTGAAGCTGGCTAAAATGTTAGCGCTGGACCTCCTCCCTTTTTCTTCTGTGGAAGGGGCGGATTTTATTGAATTAATGGCAACCATCTGCCCGAAATGGAAAGTTCCCAGCCGGTCCTATTTTGCCAGAGTTGCTGTTCCAGCACTACATCACGATGTGCTGGAATTGCTTGGACAAGCTATGCAGAAGAGTGCTGTTCACACTATTCACTAGCCACTGATTACATGTGCATCACTGCACACTAGATCTTTTTTGTGGGGGTTAGAGAAAAGATATCTGCAGATGTTGACACTGCTAAGATTTTTAATGCCCCTCGGAAACATGCAACTGTAGCCATGTTCGCCATGGAGAAATCTCATACTGCTGCAAACATTTTTGAAGACTCTGACAGCATGGTCTTTGAATGGCTGCGACCAAGAAGGCTTAACATTGGTTTTCTTGCCACGGACAATGGCAACAATATAGTTAAGGCCATGGCCAATGGTGGCGATTTCAGGGTCCTGTGTTTGGCGCACTGTATTAACATCATTGTTCAAGACTTTCTGAAAAAAGAAGACAGAGTCAGTAACTTATTGACCACCTGCAGATGAATGTGCCATTCTTTTAAAACCTGGAAGTAGCTGAGGATCATTCAACGTGATAATAGAATGCCAGTCAAAGCACTCATCCAGGAGGTGCCAACACGTTTGAACTCAACTTATTACATGCTTAAACGTCTGTTTGAGCAGCACAGACCAATCAATGAATATGTCATGCAAAGAGGGGTACTACTGTGAAAGGCATGATCATTGAGGTGGACCAATGGGGCCTAGTTAAATGACTGACAAAGATGCAACCTATTTTCTAGGTCTTCACACGTGAATTCAGCAAGGAGGACTGTACTATGGGCCAAACTATCCCATTGTTGCACATGCAACAGAAACAGCTGAAGGGGGAGTCTGCAAAGTATGCAAGTGTGGAGAAAAAAAGAATTATATGAATTGGTGGAGAGCTTAACCCTTCGCTCATCTGAACATACAAGGGTGCAAAGAAGCATTGTGTCATCCAACCATTACATTTGGGCCACAATTCTTGATCTATGATACAAACCATTACTGCACACTTTCATTCCTTTATCAGACGTGGATGTTGCCAGCTACAAAACCTGGATAGCTGTGCAAGCCAGTCTGCTGGAAAAAGAACGGCCAGGAATTGGAATCCCGCTACTCCCGGGCACAACAAGTACTTGAGGTCAGCCTTCAAGTTGAACTTCAGAGACTGAGGGCAGTGCAGTTGGCTCACAGCAGCAAAAACCACCAACAACACCAAGAATAATATCAACAAGAACAAGTGCATCAGCCACAAAATCAGCACAGGAATGGTTTCTACAGGCAGGGCTTAAGTCCAGTGCTGAGGCAAAGGCAAAAGAGGCCAAGCAAAGTGGAGCACACATGAGCATTGAGCGGATAGTCCTGGTCTATCTAGGTGACCCAACAGAGGTCTACTTTGATCAAAACCCATTGCTGTATTGGTATTTGAAAAGGCGCCAATGGCAAGTGCTCAGCAGGCTGGCGCTAAACTATCTGGCTTGCCCTGTCGCAAGTGTGTCTTCTGAGCGTGTTTTCAGTGCTGCTGTGCCGTTCTGACAGTGAGAAGGACCAGTCTCTTGCCCCAAAACGTGGAGAGGTTAACCATGATCAAAATGAATCAGCACTTTATACCCGCAGTAGCACAGCAGGAAGATGATGACGGCGACTCAGGTCATGGAAGTAGTGTGTTAGGAGATCTACTTCTGGGTGAACCACCAAAGTTTGAGACAAGCTCTACTTCCCTGACAACTAGGCTTTCGAGGCGACTCAAGTTACTTTCTTTCTACCTTTTTGAAGCACAAAAAGAAACATATTGCTGAGGAACATCAAATACTTTACATGATTTGCGTGTGTTAGTGTCTTTCTGGTTTACAAATTCACCCCGACCGTCTTACTCAATTATTGCCGAATTGGAGTTGCAACTACAGTCAGTGAAGAAGTAACTACTATTCCACTCCTGACTCTCCCTAAAGCGATTTCCCTCATGCCAGACACTGGACAGATAATACAACAAATGTGTATCTGCCTCCAAACCAGGGCCCTGACGATATATATCCTTTCCGAGCCAGGAGGGACTGCCCTGGGAGAACAGGTAAATGTGATGGCATGCATTGCATGCTGAATGATTGTTGTTTGTTGTGCAAGCTGCCTACTATTTAGAATCTACACACAAAAAAGTGACTCAAGTCAATCTTTCCCTGCTTGTTGTTCAATAACAAAATTGTACTACTGCAGGCCATTCTGGAGTGTGGAGGACTCACGCAGGAGTCAGGACACTCTTGGTACATAGTTGTACACCATACCATACTCGTAGTCAGAGTCAAGAGGATCAGAGATGATTGATGGCATGAATAACTCAGGGTGTGAAGTGGCCTAAAGGTTAACAACAACACCAGACCAGACCTACATGTCTGTGTAGTGGTGGTGATGTGAATGACAGTGGTGCATTGATTTTTTTACTTAATTTGGAAAATGCTATGTTGCTGTGTGTGTGTCCGTTCTCAGTGCTACTGCTGTCTAGCTCAAATTCGGAGCTAAGTGGAGGTTGGGTAGGGGGGCCTGTTACTGTTGTTGGAGGTAACTAACTGCCATAAACAGACATGATTTGGCCATTCCGCCTCTGAAAGTCTTTTTGTTGCACTCCTCCTTAACCCCTTCAGTGCCCGCCCCTTTCCCCGCCCTGTGCCGGCCGTTGTATTAGCGGGCGGGGTTTATGACAAGCTGGTCTCGTCATGGGCACAGCGCAACCGCGGCCCATGACGAGACCAGCTCGTCATAGGCATTGAAGAGGTTAATTATGCAGTTTAACCTTTCTCCTTGATTTTTCAGTATCCTTTTTGTTTTTCCATCTACAGGCCCTTTACCCTTTGCCATACTGGGAAAAGCAACTTGCACTTACCTTACCAAACCGCATCCATCAGGCACCCAATATTGACAAATGGACATTCCAAGTAAGGGCCAAGAGGAATGCGGAGAGATGCATCTCCAAATTTGGCAAAAATATAATACTGTAACAGCATCTTCTTCATTTGTTAAATTTATTTTTTTTACTCTTCAATCATTACAGCTGTGTGTGTTGTTTTTTTGCTTATATTTTACTCCTAGAGATATTTTACTTTTATTTGCTATCTTTCAAAGGATGCCCGGTATAATGTATGTATGTATGAAACTTGGGTTTCTCCAGGGACAGACAGGCAATAGCATAATTAACATGCTGCCGTGTACTAGTCTAGTACTACTCCTCATCACGCATGTATTTCCTTTTTCTCCCTCAACAGATTTATGATGATCAGCTGCCAAGCTGAATGTGTTGTCTATGTGTAGTGTTTGTTTTTGTCAAAACTTTCCCTCAAATCCCCCTTCCCAACCATTCAAAAAACCCTAACCCTCTTCCCCTGGGCTGTGTGATTTATATTGAGGTGTGACTAAATTAAATTTACACCAATAATTGATCACACACTTACTGGGGCGGATGTGGTGAAAGCAAAACTAACTCAAGTCAGGGTGAGGATCTTCTTCTGCTCTAGGTATATATACTTCAGCCCACACTGGCAATATTAGATTGCCCACCCATGCACAGTATTTGATATTCTCATTTTTTTCCAGAGGAGCATATTCCATCATAATAATATAATTGGTTGCCAGCATCGAGTCATCGATCATCCTAGTTCCAGCACTAAAGGTTACGACACCGCTTTTCCGCTTCATCATAGCTCGAGTCAACTTCAGTTTGTAACTTGTACTAATCTAGCCCTCCAGGCATTCTTGGTTATTTTACTATAACATTGCTTATCATCATCATGGTTTCTAGTTTGGCAGTCTTCTTTTGTACTGAACTTCTACTACACATTCCCGAGTCTCCCTCAGGTGACTGACTGTCTCATTTTTTTTTTTTTTGCAAATGCTACTGTCAGTGTCTACTACTACTACCACCACCGTGGCACCTTGGGAAACCAAACCATCACCATGCAGCCAATTGCTTCACCTAAGTGTAAATAAACATCAATCACAGGAAAGAGAAGAAGTTTGCGGGAGGCATAATACCATGGGAATTAATTAATTAATTCACACACCCACACCCTTTTGAGTCCATAGGAGTTTTCGTTGCAGACTGTATAGACTAGAAAGAGAGACTGACAGTAGTAGTAGGAAAGGTCACAAGTGAGGGTACCGCATCTATCTGTTGGTATGGTACACTATCGGCAGATTATTTCAATCAAAAACTGGCTGTGGACCTGCTGCAGCAAAGGAAACAGTGTGAAATAAAAGAGTAACCCCCCCACAAAACATTTACATCATATATAAACTATAAATAATGTATTCCCCTAACAAATAAACTAACTAGAATGGAAAAAACACAACACTTGACCCACCCCTCTCCCTAAACCCAACCAATGTCCATGAGTCCAATGTCTATAAATTAAAATGTCCATTAAAAAAACAACTCTTCTCAACCCAAAATGCCCACCCACCAAAAAAAAGATTCAAAAAGGGCCAAGGTGATGGAGTTCTAGCAGCAGGCTCGCCGGATTTTAATCTCCAGGGTGTTCATCCGCTCCTCTAGGTGCGCCATCCGGAGGAGCATACAGGGCTGAACTATCTTGCAGTTGCATAAACAGGGGTGGGCAGCAGTGTTTGAAGAAGTGCTGCGGGCGGCAGCCAGATCACCTTGCCATACCACTGGAGACCCTGGGGGGCCTGGCTGGGGCCTGGGGCATTGGAGGAGGCTGCAGCTGCCGCAGCCTACTCCTCCGCCAGAACCACCAGCTGCCGATATTCTACACAGATAGCCTCCAGCTTCCATTGATGGGCCATGGTTGATAACTCCTTCCTGTTTGGTTGTTTCAATTGGGAAGGAGTAGCTATTGCAATTTCTGTCCTGCTGGACAAAGTGGTGGCCTCAGGAACGTTAATGCATGGCTGTTTTGTTGACTTTAAGGCTGCATTCGACCGCGTACCCCGAAGCCGATTATGGCTTAAACTGCGGACATGGGGGATTCCACCAGTGTTATTACAAGCCATAATCATGTTACACACCAACACATGGGTTCGTATAAAACTTGGGGATGGAACCTATATCTCAAGGAAAATACAAACCTCCCGCGGAGTGAAACAAGGGTGTGTGTTGGCGCCCCTTCTTTTCAATCTTTTCATCTCTGACTTGTCAGAATCACTTGACGAAGTTAATTCTCACCCCCCAAAACTTGCCGGGACAAGAGTTAGTAATCTACTATACGCAGACGATCTGGTCCTGCTAAGTCACACCAGGGTTGGCTTGCAGAGACTACTCGATCGGTTGTCTCTATATACCAACGAAAATGATCTCGAATTGAACTTAACAAAGACAAAGGCAATCACCTTTGGGCAAAGGAAATATCAAGGTGGAGGTTGGCGATATAACGGTAATAACGTCGACAGAGCCCCTTCTTACAAGTATCTGGGGGTTCACTTGGACAGAAGGGGAATATTCTCCAAACACAGAGAAGAGGTAGAAGCCAAAGCCCTGACAATCAAGGTGGCTTTTAAGACTCTAGCAAGGGAACTATCTGGTCCCAGTCTGACCCCACTTATAACTGTCATGAAGGCAAAAATTATCAATTTCCTCACCTATGGCCAGGAGATCATGCAAGGGAAAGACAACAGCCACGTAAATAAAATAACAACAAGAATATTTAAACAGGCGCTGGGTCTACCAAAATCTTCATCTCCTGCCCAAATACGTCTCGAGTTTGGTCTTCAAGACCATCAAGCAGTAGGGCGTGGAGCATACATCAGGTTGTGCAATAAATTGCGTACCTCCAGAGAAGGAACCCTGGAGGCTCTTTTGTGGGTGGAAATCTCAGCCGGCTATCCTGGCAGTTCATTCCGGCGCTACCTGCAAGATTCTTTAAAACTCTTCGATATAGAAGAAATTTGGTCCTCTAATCCATCTCAGCAGGCTCTTAAAATTTACATCAAAAGAAACGTCCGCCTTTGGTCTTTTCATTCGGATAGAGCCCAACTGGTGCATCGTAAGCACGCCTGGTCAATCATATCAGGATTCAAGCCAGGGATTATGGCACACTACCTGTCATGTACCTACTCAGCGCTGTGGAAAAAAAGATTTTTGGCCCTCAGAATGGGTGAATGGCCATTCCTGTACCATTTGCCAGGATGGCGCCGCACAAATTCCAACGTAACATGCAGGGGGTGCGGGACCAGCCCAGAAACAATCGAGCATGTGTCATGTCTATGTCCTGCAGTCCACGACGATCGAAAGTTCTTGTTAAAGAGCGAATGGAACAAACTTGGAATTCGTACGTGCCGGCAAGCCATCCTTGCATCAATGAACCCGGACAATCCACAGCTCAACATCCGGTTCACCAAGTTCATCACAGGAACAGCAAGAAAATTTACACACAGCGAGAGCCAGTATGCCATTAACGGTTAACTATCAAAGGACAGATTAAACCCTTTACTGCTTCACCGGATTTGTACATCTGTCAGCATCACCCAATTGCAGCAGAACATGGCCTGTTGCGTACGGACCATCTTGTTTTCCTGTGTAATCTTGGAACCCTCAAATATTGTATGCAGGGACCCTACAATATAAATGGACTCGCACCACTAGGGTCTTTACCACAAAATCTGATTTAATTACAGTGTTATTGATTATCGCCTTTTAAAAATCAATGTCCAATTGTAATCAATATTCTTAGTAACACAAACTTAATTATACACATAAAATTATAGTGTCACAGTAGTACTAGCAAGCACAGTACATAACATGTGTGGTACCCTCCCACTTCCTCGGCCTCTAACATTTGTGAGAGTTTCAGACATTTCCAAGCACTATGGAGTAGACAAGACTTATTCTTCTCTCTTTTGTTTAGCTAAATTAACCATGTAGGCATGCCAGCTCAGTCAGCTTGCGCCCTAGACAGACATACTCGTGTCGCAGACTCACGTTATTTACTTCTGTCTGCAGGTGGGGCAGCTGTAGTGTATGACTACACAATTATCTTATTAATTTTCTATTATGGCCATACTCTGTTAAATCAATGGCATCTGCTCAATTTCACTTTCACTCAGACTACTACAACATGGCAGATGAAATCTGATATGAATGATTATATATGGGATGACGTGAGGTACTTTTGAATGATTGTGTAACTGACCAAGCAGCCGATAGGTCACCCATGGCTGACAAGGTTGAAATGACATAGGTAGGGAGTGGGCCTCGGAGTCCAAGGGAGGCGATTGATAATGGATGGGTATGGGTACATACATGCACAATATATATGTTGTGCTTGCAAACTACTATGAGTCAAGGGAGTATTCTGAAATACAACCTTGAATCAAAAACCTTGAAAAATAACAGTCCTTGTTTCTTCCCATTGATTTTTCCATTTATCATTGCATTGCTCTTCTAGCATTTTTTTTAATTCTAATCTTATTCTTATCTTCACCCTTGGCTTTGCTACTCTGGCATGGTTTATTTTTCTTTTACATTCTCTTCATCCAGTCTCCACCTATGCTATGATTGAATACCATCCAGGCATCCAAACATTCAAAGTAAACATGGCTATCAATTTTCTTAATCTCTCAACAAACCTTTCACCAACAACATACATGTGTAAGTTTTTTTTAAACCATCACCCACGCGTCCTTGTTTGCCTTTGAGTTTGACCCATCAAACTCCCTGGAGGATTCCTATCACCCATACATTTTCACCCACCCAGGCAGGCATCCTTTTTTTCCCCTTTAACCCATCCTTCAACCACCCATGCATCCTATCAGTCACCTATGCATATGCATGCCTCCCGGGCCCCCCTTCCTTCACCTACGCATACTTCTCTGCCAGTCATATATCACATGTCACCCGTCCTTCCTCTTTCCATCCTTCTTTCCCTTTTCATTCAACCCATCCATCAAGGTCCTCTGACTCTTAGTCTTTTTCATAAAACTTTCCCAACTGAGTTGATGTCAGATAGAAGAGGCCATTAGTTACTCAACTCCCGCTGCTAATGCTATTGCTAATGCTAAGTAAAGGGTGTCTTCCTCAAATGTTGTTCACAACAACTTAGTCTCTTTCAACAGCACAGTGTACACCCTTGCAGCGAGTGTGTATTCTAAATAAGTAAGGAATATAACTTACCACCGCCCACCACTTCTGCTGGCTCACCCCTTGCAGCTGCTGCATATGCTCCCTCCTGGCTGGCGTTACCTTCCCCTCTGCCCCAGCACTGGTGGTCGGTAAGCCTAGAAAAAACATTACACATTTTTTAGATGCCATATTCGCCTCCCCCCATTAATTTATTTTCACTAGCAAGATTGAAAATACAATACATACATACATACACCACACACATCACTAGTACAAATTGGGTAGTAGAGTAGAGTAGACAGTTTGTCCTAACAAAAATAATAAAATATCTGATTGGGCATTGTGTTGGTGCCAATATTTTAAAGCCACTCAAGAAGAGGACAACCCAAAAGACTGCACTCTGTGGCTAGAGCTACTGGTGAATCTGAGTTTCAAAACTTTTTTAAAAGAAAAAGAGTGACCAACTGGGCAGACAATTGGACATGAGGTCTCTTGTCTTGAGCCCTCTCTCTTGGTTGGAAATGTTAATTGTGCCCTCCTCCTCCTTATACATCCTTCAACCCATGGTGCATGGTAATCAGTTGTTCACAATCAGCTGCTGCTAATAATGATAGTACTAGGCCTAGACGAGAAAAAGTAAAAATAGACCACTTGGGGTGTCCAACATGACCATCATTTTATTTACTGATCGAGCATGGGAAAGAAAGTAAAAGAAAGCCTTCTAATCTCAACAAACATGTGTAGAGTACCTTAATTGGCCATGCAATCTGCACAGCAGAGTAGTTGTGCTGGTAGTAGTTAAGGACCAATGGGTTTTCTGAGTCTTACAGTAGTACCACCACTAGGCAGTCCACAACATATAAGGGGAGAGGGAAAGCTGACTGAAAACCAGAATAAATTATAAAGCAAGCTACAGACAGATTAATAGTAGTACAGAGCCACAGGCAGTTAGATTGATGTAAAAAAACTAGACACTAGAAATATAAATAACTAAATTGATAGGTAATGCAGGGATAACAAGAATTTAGAAACAGATAGATCAAAGAAGATTTGGTTATAAATAGAATTAGGAAACGGAAATAATAGTTTTAAAAAAATAAGGTGCAATAAAAGCTAGGGAGACGTTAACAGGAGGACGGAGCGCTTACTGGGGCCAGCAGCAGAGCCATAAGTCGAGGAGCGATCCTGGGAGGCACCCCCAGCTCCAACTTCAGCAGACTACATCGTCTTCTCGCCCCTGGATGCTGATCATGTGAGCCATTATACAGAGACAAATCCTGATTTGTGTGAAACAAATATTAAATATTTTTAAAAACGCTCCAAAAATATTTTTGGACAGGAAACGGCTATTGCAATAAAATTTGCCTAGCTAATCAGATCGCCTAGTAGTAGTAGACTAGTATCGCGGTCACGGACCATCCTATCTCTTAATTATTCCACTGTTCCATTCTGAATCCTAAACCTAAATACCACCAACCCGCCCTTTCCAAAGACTTTGGAATGAATTGTCAAAATGTATAGTTGCTTCTTTCAAGTGCCGATCTCATTCGTAATCATCAACGAATCAACCCCCCTATGACGGGCCAATTCACTAAGTCTGCATTTATTTTAGTCCTCAAAAAAATGCATATATGGATGCATGCATATTGCTTACACCAAATTGTTGGTTACCTTAGTTGCTATATTACTCAGTCACTAACAAACTACAAAAGGATCTACTAAGGAGTCAGCAGAACGTGATAGAGGACACGTCACGTGGACCGCTAAAAAATGACCAACTAATACTAAGTAACTAACTATAACTACCTACCTACCACTATCTTTACAACAGGACAAAGGAAATGAGTCTCTAGTCTGCACTACCTAACTTAAGTTCTCTAACCTCTCTAACATAATCAGCCCAAGCGAGCGCAAAGTTGCTAACAAGTAAGATTAGTAGTGCAGAGCACCTGTCTAGAAGAATAAATTAACAATCACATAATATGATATTTTTAAACGTAACTTACTTGCATGTAAGCAGCAGCAGCATTCTTACTGTTTGGGAAAACAAATCTATTCATAATAACACAGAACAGAACACACAGTAGTAATAACAATTACCTACTCGGGGGGCGGAGCTTGCAGAGGATCATGGCGGACGCGTGAGCGCGTAGCTCCTGACAACCCTCAAACGATCCTTCAATTTATCCTCTGCAGTGCATAGCTCGAGCGTCTCTACGCGGAGATTCCCTCCCGCACCAGACTACCTCGCCTGGGAGCTCCGGCGTCCTTCTACGGCACTGTGGGGCGTCGGAACGGAAAGCGGAGCTTGGTCGGGCGGACTGGGCCGTCATCCCCGGCCTGTCTTGGGACCTGCCCCGGTGTGCGTCGCTCGACGTGCGGTCACCAGCGAGGGGAGGACCCGAACGCCCGGGAGCACCGACTGCTGTGGAGCCGGAGAAGCTGGGGTGCGGACGGCACCGGACGGGACTTAGGAGGTACGAGCACCTGTGGAGGGCGGGGGCTGAGAATTGCTGGTTCTGCCTCCCCCCCTCCTGAGTCGCACCTCGGCCTACCGGACAGTGGCCTCTCGGAGCACACGGGGCCCTCGCGCTTCTGGACCTGCCGCTGACCCCCCCGGCTGCGCTGGTGACTTGGCCCCCCCTCCCTGGCCCCCTCTGGGAGGAAAACCGGGCTGGTGCTCCCACGCACGCTGCTCCGGCATAGGGAGGATCCAGGTCCCTGCTGCCGCGGGGCGGAGCGGTGCAACACTGCGGCCAGTTGGCTGGCCGGCCCTGGCGTTTTGGCTGCGGCCCACTGGTGAGCCCTGAGGAGCCCGGCGGGGCGTTGGTGAAGCTCGGAGCGCGCTCCAGACGCCTGCCTGACCAGCGAGGAGTGGATTGCGGACTGAGACCGATTGCCCCCCTTCGCGATGCCGGCTCGGAACCAGAAGGCGACGTGCGGCCTGGAAGTGCAAAGGGAGCCTTGCGGGAGCGAGCATAGCTGCCCCTTGGGGGAGACGGCCGGGAGGTGCCCTTCCGACATAGGGCCGGAGCGGTGTGCTGGGCTATGCGACCTGGAATCGGGAGCCCTGGTCTTCTGGCGGCCCAGCCGCGTTGGAGGGCCCCCTGGCCTGCGCCTCGGCAGAGAGCGGCGGTGTCTCCTCCCAGCCTCGTGGGAGTCGCCTGACGCGGGGGCTTCCGGACGGATACCAGGATCGGCTGTGAGGTGCTGGGACCCTAGGGAGCGCGGACCCCTGGAAACAACATGGGCAAGGGTGACAAGACCCAGCCCAAACTGTCCTTCGACCCTCGCAAGGCAAAAGCGCCTGATATCGCAGCTCAGGCGCAGCCGCCCAGTGGAGCGGCCCAGGAGACCACTATCTGTGCAGACATTAAAGAAATGTTGGCGACAATGGAAAAGGGGTTGCAGGGCAGCCTGGAGGCGATAGGCACCAAGATTGATGCGCTCTCCTATCGCATGGATCGCATGTCGGAGAGGGTGGACAAGAACTCCGCGCGTCTGGACGAGTCCGAGAACAGAATCGCACAGGTGGAGGAGGCGCAGACGGAATGGGACTCGGAACGCAAACAATTTTGCAAACTGCTCCAGGTCATACAAGACAAGTCGGAGGACTTGGAGGCCCGCTCGCGGAGGTCTAACGTCCGCATCACGGGAGTGGCTGAGTCGACGCATACGGGGCGGATGGAGCCCTTCGTGGAAAAACAGCTTCGCACTTTGCTGGGAGAGGACGTGTTCTCGCCCATGTTCGTCGTGGAGAGGGCCCATCGCTCGCTGGGACCTCGCCCCAGGCCGGGCGCCCCTGCGAGACCCATCATAGCAAAGCTGCTGAACTACAGGGACAGAGACACTGCCCTGCGGCTTGCGAGAGAAAAAGGGAAGCTGCAATTCGAGGGAATGGATATCTCCATCTACCCGGACTTCACGGCGAGGGTGCAGGAGGAACGGAGACAGTTCGCCCCCTACAAGAAGCAATTGCGCGAACTAGGGCTGGACTATGCGATGCTGTATCCAGCGAGGCTGCGGATCAACAGGCAGGGCCAGTCGCACTTTTTCACAGACCCGAGAGAGCTGCAACGATCCTTGAAGGAATGGTCCAGGGGGCAACGGAGTGGCCCGAGGGAACACGTGGACACTTGCTCTGGGGCCCCCGGCCCGGAGGAGCAGGACTAGACATCATGCGCCGGCTCTCTCCCGTGGGCAGCTGCCCTGCGCGGGTCTGTGGCCCTCCCCCGGGGGCATCTGGGACCCTGAGAATGGCCTGCCCACTGGACCTGTGTGCGGACGGAGGAGATGGCGCCTGCCCTTGACGACGTTGCTGCTGGGTGAGATCTTTCTAAATTTGGGGAGGGCGCCTTCCGATTGTGACACTGGACCTGGGGAGGGGGGGTTCACTTGCAATTGCGGACTACCGTCAGCACTGTCCTCTGGGGTCTCATAGTTGCGGGGTTCTCCTTAGGGGTGGTCCCATCCTGATGCTGAGATAGCCTGTTTTTGAACCGGCCAGAAGCTGAACTAGATGCCCATGCATAGGCTCCCTGGGACGGCCGAGTTTGTCCCGCTAGAGAGGGCGCTATGCCCCTGAGAGGACTGCACAGGAGCCCACTAGAACTATTGAATGGGGGACATCACCAGCTCGAGCTGTGCTGACAAGTGAGGGTAACGGTGCGGGGGGTGCGCCTACACAGTGGTGTTCCGAAAGGTCTGGACGTTCGATCCCCGGTGGCCGCTGCCCCAGCGCTGTTAAGCACGGGTGGCCCTCTTGAGGGCCGACTTGGGGAAGATATCTCATGTTTGTAGTGAACGGGGGAGGGGGGGTGGGGACGGGGTCCTGTCTGGCCAGGTTGGGGGTGGTCGGCTGTGGGAGGGGGGCTGGGCGGTTGGGGAGTTGTTTCGGGGTTGGGGACTGGGAAACGCATGGTATGTTGAGAAAAGAGTCTTCTGCTATGCTCTTGCGCGCCCGAGGTGTGCTGTCAGGCGGTGTCTGGGGGGGGGGTCCCCCGCTGGCTCTCCCCCTACGGAAGTTATGACGTATGAATGCAGGAATGCCTGAACATAGAGAGGTGAAAGGAGACGGCTGCGAGGTGACCCTCAGAGCGCTTACATGGAATGTGCGAGGATTGAACGACTTTCGCAAATTGCGAAAAGTACTGAATTACTTCAATAGGCACCACATCGACTTGGCGCTCATACAAGAGTCTCACCTCCCACTCACTAGTAAATTGTTCTCCCACAGGGGTCTGTCTGGTTGTAGCCTGGCGGCAGGCTTTACCTCACACTTTGGAGGGGTGGTCACATGGGTGAACCCACGATCCAAAATGACGTTACAGAAGCTGGCCGCTGACCCAGACGGACGCTACTTGATCGCTCGGTGTGCCGGCAAAGGTCATGACCTCATTGTGGTCAATGTTTATGGTCCCAACTACGATACCCTGGAGTTCTACGCCGTGCTCGCTGCACAGTGCAGGCATTACGCGCAGGCTCGCATGGTGTGGGGGGGCGACTTTAATTTCGTATTCGACCCGACTTTGGACCGCTCCTCGGGGCGGGCCCGCCGACCGGCGGCGGCCGCCGTGTACATGCAGGCGGAATTGACCAAACTGGACATGGTGGATGTCTGGCGACATAGAAGCCCCGAAAAGGCGGGCTACATGCATTATTCGGCATATCACGATGTGCATATCAGAATTGACTACTGGCTGGCGTCCCGGACGCTTCTGGCGGCTGTCAAGCGTTGTTAGGTTCTACCTCGTACTCTGTCGGACCACTCCCCCCTCCTCATGGTATTTGCTGCCCCGGTCAAACGATTACCGCTGTTCACGTGGCGGATGCCGCCCTACTCTCTGTTGGACGAGGCATATCGGGGGGAATTGGCGGACGAGATTGACGCTTTCTTCGCGACTAACCTGGGGTCTGTGCAGAGCTTCCAAACGGTATGGGACTCGTTTAAGGCCTACATTCGCGGCGTGGCCATGGCCAAGCACTCCAGTGTTCTCAAATCCATACGGCAGCGTATGAGAACGTTGGAGACGCAACTAGCTCAGCTGGAGGAGCGACATGGAGGGTCCACGGACCCCGAAGTGGTGGCCCAGATTCAGACTCTAGTCTCAGACTTCAACAGCGAGGCGGACAGGGAAGTGCAGCACATGGGCAAATATGCCACAGCTCGCACCTATGGGGAGAGCGAACGCCCGGGCTCCCTATTGGCGGGGATATTCCGTAACACCAGGCGGCCCTTAGTCATCAACGAATTGGTGACTGCATCTGGGACGGTGATTACTGACGAGACAGAGATAGTGGAAGAATTCCGGGACTATTATGCGGGGCTGTATACAGCAAAGGCCTCCCAAATGGAGGAGGAGATAGACGACTACCTCAGTTATATAAAAATGCCCTTCCTGTCAAACTCGCAGAGGGAATTCCTGGCGCTGCTGGTGCAAAAAGACAAAATCCTGGAGGCACTGGGGGGCATGAGGGCGGGCACTGCCCCGGGCGCGGATGGGCTAACGGTGGCGTTCTACAAGGCCTTTCAGGATAAACTTCTCCCACACATCATGGCCCTTTTCGATGATATTTGTCAGGAGGGTAGCATGCCGGACTCGATGCGAGAGGCGCTGCTCGTCACCATTCTGAAACCTGGGCGGCCCTCGAATCTGTGCGGCTCGTACAGGCCGCTTTCCCTGATAAATGTGGATGCCAAGCTGTATGCAAAGGTCCTCGCTAAGCGTCTGGCGCTACTGGTGCCGGAGCTGGTGGCCCCGGAGCAGGCGGGGTTCATCCCGTCCAGGAACCTTACCTATAACATTCGCACAGTCCTTGGGGCCATGCAGCATGTGCGCCCGGGGGGTAAGGCCTGGCGATTTTCCTCGACATGGAGAAGGCATTTTACTCTGTCGAGTGGCCCTTCATGGTGAGAGTCTTGAGGAAACTAGGGCTTGGAGAACCGTTCCTGCAGATGGTGGGTGCACTATACTTTAGACCTACTGCCAGGCTGCGCATAGGAGACCGAGTCACGGACGCCTTCGCGGTCTCCAGGGGTACTCGGCAGGGGTGCCCCCTTTCTCCCCTCTTATACGCTCTGGTGGCGGAGCCACTGGCATGCGCAATGCAGGAGTATCATCGATTTGAAGGTATTAACTTCCCCTCCTATCGGATCTGCATTTCCACCTACGCGGACGATACGTTGCTATACGTCCGCAACCCGGAGGAGAATCTCTCCTCCGTCCTGAGAAAGGTAGTCCGGTTTGGAGCTCTCTCGGGCCTCCAGGTGAACTGGACCAAGTCGCTGGCGTTCCCGCTGACCCCGGTCACAGTGCCGTTCCCAATGGAATACCCCCTACAGTGGACAACTGACTCCGTCCGATACTTGGGGATTCAGCTGCACAAGGACCCGGAGGTTTTGCTTCGGGAAAACTACGGGGTAGCCTACTCCAACCTTGTCGACGACGTAGAGGTGTGGATTAAACTCCCCCTGTCGCTGATGGGCAGAGTGGCCATCATGAAAATGGTGGTCCTGCCGAGATTTTTGTTCCTCTTCACTAACCTCCCTATCGTGCTCTCGAAGGCTTTCTTTGCGCAGTTGACTCAGACCCTGGTTCGGCTGGCCTGGGGCGGTAAGCAGCCCAGGGTGCAGTGGAAGGTGTTGACGCTCCCCTACGAGATGGGGGGGCTTGGGGCCCCGGACCTGGAAAGGTATTATCGGATAGCGCAGGCGGCCCACCTACATACGTGGGTCCATGCCACCACGGATATACCGCACGTGCTGATGGAGCGGTTATTTGCGGAACCGCTTCCCCTCCCGGCAACTGTCTTCCAGCCAGTGGACCGCAGGGTGGGAACATTGGACTCCATAAAGGCCACGAACCATGCATGGCATGCGATCCGGAGGGCGCAGGATTGCGATATACTGTATTCCCCACTGATGCGAGTGGAATGGGCGATCTGGCTCCCCCCACTGAGGGAAGCTGGGGTGAGACAGGCGCTAGGCGCCTTGGGCATCGCCAAACTGGCGGACCTGTTTCAGGACGGGGTGGTTAAGACGTGGGAGCAGATCAGCCCGGCCCGACCTGGGGCAACCCAGCTCCAGCACTTCCAATTCCATAGGATTCGTAGTGCGCTGTCGGCCCTGTTGGGGCCGGGCTTGGAGGAACCGCCAGAGGTCCCGGAACTTACGTATGTCATCAAAACGGTGGCCCCAGCCAAACTCGTTTCGACTCTCAAAAAACTTGGGGATCAGCACCGGGCGCCCGAGTGCTCGGCGGCGCGACGGGGGTGGCAGACCGACCTACAAATGGAAATAACGGACGAGATGTGGACCTACTGCTGCTCTAGCACTAAGAGGGTGTCGTTAAACGGTAGGCACCGACTGATACACTTTAAGTTCCTGCAGCGGGTCTATTACACCCCAGAGAGACTGCACAGGTACGGGCTTCGCCCATCGGCAGAGTGCGAACGCTGCCATTTCCCGGTAGCAGACTTCATACACATGGCCTGGCACTGTCCGGGTATAGCCCGGTTCTGGACAGCAGTGTTCCTGGAACTGAGTCTGATACTAGAAAAGGACATACAGCCTAACCCGGCGCTGGCGTTACTGGGTTTCTCCAGGCCTCTCCCGCTGGCGCTTAGACGCCTGACGGACATAGCGCTTTTAACGGCTCGGCACGTCGTGGCGTCGTGCTGGATGAGGGGGCCGCTCCCCACTAAAAAACGCTGGGTCAGAGATATGTTGTATTGCTGCATGCAGGCGGAGACATATAGTGATTTGTTGCCCCCGAAGAGCCGTCCCAAGAACTTTTGGGGACTGTACAGAACATATCTGACTGCTGGGGAAGCCGAGGGGGCGGGCCGGGGAGTGACACAAGACAACGGATCTGATGCACACAACGAGGCGGAGGCGGGTGTGATACTGGAGCGCACTCTGGTAGACGCATGACTGGATGGCAGGTTGGCGTGACCCTCAGGAGGCGCGCCGGTGGGCTGAGTGAGTGGCGGGGCATTACCCGGAGGAGTGTGGCATGCTTTGAGTGGAACCGTGGGGGCGACGGAAGGCGGCCGCAGGGTGGACGGCGAACTGAGAGTGGAGCACTGCTTTGCCTGCTCACTGCTGGACGCAGGGACGGCGGATAGGACAGTACGCAGATGCGAGAGTGATGAGACAACGTGCGTGGGGTGGGTGGGCTGGGAGGGGGGGCGTTGGGACTTGCTTTACAGAAACTCAGGGACTGGTTCAGGTCAGTTGGTGAAGGAGGTGGCTGGTGGGACTGCCCCATATACACGATGGCCTGCAGCGGGGTCTGAGGGCCGGTGCAGCCACTGATATTAGCAGTAATGGTAATGGGATCCCTTGTGTGTAGATACTCCTGAAATGCCGCCGGTCCTCCGGGATGTCGGCTAAATGGCCGTGTACGCGTAAACTGCACCTCCCTCTTTCCCCCCCCCTCCTGCAGACCAGGGGGGGTAACACATGGCTACGTGACTTTTTGCTGCACTGACCTGTATGTTTACTTTTTGCCAATAAAGGTTTTTGAAACTATAAAAAAAAAAAAAAGTTGTCAACTTTGCCATACCTGCTTCTTGCATTTGGAAGGCACTGTTCGAACTTAAAACAATTGAGAACTTTTAACCTGCACATGCCGTTAAATGTTCGAGAAAATGTTGAAAAAAATATGGTTAATATTAAAAAGATTGATGAACTTTAAAAAAAAAAAAAAAAAAAAAAAACAATTACCTACTCACCAATACCCACCACCTCAACACCTAGCAGGTCCAGCAGGTCCTGCTCCCGTCCAGAATGTCGAACCACTTGTGAATCAGTTGGTTGTGGGCACACCGGACCCCAGAGCAGCGAAACACGGCCTGGCACACCCTCGCCCACTGGTGGTGACGCTCCTGAATCCCATAGCCTGAATCAGGCCTGCCGCCAGATGCCAGGTTAAGAGGATGTGGTGCTGCACATAAAAAAACTAGGGCGGCCACCTCCACCTCCAAGAAAAAGGCCCGGAGCTGCACCCCTTCCGGGTGCCACCTTCCGCAAGCAAAACGGCTCCTGGTCACACTCTTAGTCTTAGAACTACTCTTAGCCATGGTTCTGGGGGCGGGGCGGAAAAGAAAATTTAGAAGTAAAAAATAAAGTCAGGTGAAGAGGTATGGAAGTAAAAAAAAGCAAGTAATAGAAAAACTGTACAAAAATGCAGTAAAAGTAGAAAAAAATGCAGAATATACTCTTAGGAGGAGAGAGGGAAAGATAATAAATAAAAAAGATCAGGAAAAAGTTTTAGAAACAAAGGATTGAAAAGATATTGAGAGGATTCAAAAACATGCCCCAGAACCATAACAGAGAGTGGAAAAACAAGATGGCTGCGCCAATTGGTGACCGTGTGATGAAGTTTGCGCAAGATTTCCCCCTGAACACGCAATGCCGAACGTCAGAAACGTCTAGCAAGCAACTCGACATTCTTGTGAAACTCGGCGTAGTGTTACAAAGATTTTTTACCGCTTCGTGGATTCTGCGGATCATGGCTACGTGAACTCCGCCCGGGCTTACTTTTGTAAAGTCTTGGCCAATACTGTCTACCATAGCCTACCATTCCCAAAAGCATCCTAACTTCTCTCAGGGTGGTTGATGGATTTATTTTCAGAATCTCCATGATTCTCTCTTGTGACACCTTCCTCACTTCCTCTTCAATGTGAAGCCTGAGATACAGTACTTCTCTTTGACAATGCTGCAACTTACGTGGGAACACTTTATGTCCATTCTCAGCCAAGTGGATCAACAGTGCAATGGTGTCTTGTTTAAATGCGTCCTGTGTATCTGATGCAACTAGTAAGTCATCTATATATTGCACCAGGGCAGAGTTACATGACATTATTAGGGATTCAAGGTTCTTTTAAAGGATCTGATTAAAAATGGAAGGTTTCTCTGTATACCCCTGTGGATGTGGAACCACAACAAAATACGGTTCTGGAACCGAAATGCAAAGCAGTACTGGCTGTCCTCATGCAAGGCCATGGAGTTAAAGGCCTGGCATAAATCAATTACAGTAAACCACTCAGACGGAATCAGAAATAAATTCACAGTTGGATTCATTACTACAGGAAAACAGGGAAGACTAATATTATTAATCTTTTTCAGGTCGTGCATGATGCAGTACTTACTGCATGGCTTCTACAGGCCCATGATGGGTGATTCACATGGACTCCCCATTATTTCTTTCAAAATTCATTGTTGTATCATTGACTCAATCACTGGGGTAATCCCAGCAATTGTTTTGGAAGTCAAATTGTTCTGGGGAGTTTTCATTACTCAGCATTGGTTTTAAATTTTATACAGACAAGCTCAACTCTTTTAAGGGACCATCATAAATCATCATTTGTCATCAAAGGAAGCACTACAATGTTTGGCCCTATAGTTGGCAATATAAAACCAACATCCTCATCATAAGTCAGAAACTCCACACCTTTCAGCATGCATTAGCTAGTGCGGTTTAGCTTGCACAGCAAATCAATACTCAAAAGATTTACAGGACTAAAATCACACACTACAACTGATGGCACTCCTCAAAGGACACTATTTTAATTGCCATTTCTCATGTTATGCGATTTGGCATTTGTTTATTTGCAAATACTACAATTTGGATTCTTTTTTCCCAATATGGTTGGTTTGGAACTTCTGCTGTCCTAACAGTGGAACGGGTAGCACCAGTGTCGATCAAAAATGATACGGGTTGGCCATTCACCTCACCTTCCACGAATGGAACACTCTGGCCTACCTCTAAGATTGCTCCAAGCACACAATTTTCCTCCCTCCTCAGGCACCGTCATTGTGATAGATTTGAACCATAACCCTCTAGTGTGTCAAACATAGGAAATTGCTGTAACGGGTTTTGGTTCTGTAAGGAATTCGGATTAAAATACGGAGCTGTATTATTATTATTATTATTATTATATCTAGGACCATTTACATTTTGCTGAGGAATAGGGGCTTGAGAAACTTTTATCACTGGACCTTGTGTCCTTTATCTCAGCACATTTTGCTGCTCTACGGGGTTATCAACCTGTGTCTTTACAAACCCTGGATTTTGAACCTGATTCTTGTTCATTACTCTACTGGGATTAAGACGGCATTCCCGCTTCTAGTGCCCTAACTTGTTACAATAATTGGCACAAATTCATTTTATTTTTAATGTAGCTACTTCAATTTCAGTACTTGGATCGATCGGTACACTGCAACCTCTACCCTGTTGTGGACAACCATTTTCATCTTGCATTACAGGAACTCCCTGCTCATAAAAACCTTGCATAGCACCAACATTCCCTATATATGGTTGACTCTGGCTTCCTACCTATGCTGCTTTCATTTGTGTCAATATCAACTTCTCCTTCAACTGCTTCTGTTTCATTTTAAATCATCACTGCAATATTTTCATACCTCAAGATCTCATAGATTGTCTTCTTCTGTCAACAAATTAAATACTGCTGAATCATCACGGTAACCTCAGGTCTCAATCTGATCACAAACTAAGACACGAATCTCCATGTATCTTTGAGTTTGAGAGTTTCCATTACACTGTGGCGTTTAAGCACTTGTAAAAACCGCTCATAAAAACAATTTGCAGTCTCTTTAGATTCCTGAGCCAGTCAGTCAATCATAACACAATCAATGTCCTTCACCAGAATTTTCCCTTTCAAAAAGGTAATCACCAATTGATACTTTTCCTTCAGCAATGGCGACGGGGCATGACATTTTGGATTTCTCTCTGGCTCCTTCTCTGGCCACTATATAGCCATTTTTAGTTCTGCAGACAAACCAGGATGTCAAAAAAGGTATCAGAATCTATCCACAATACCTTTGAAATCTTTACAAAATGATCAACCTGGGTATACCACTCCACTGGCTTATCTTTCCATTTGGGGAAATCACTTGTGAGTGACACAATATCACTTTTACTCCATGGTGCATGAATGTAACCTCCGCCAGGCACCTCTCTCAATGGGAAATTTGGAGCACCTTCTTCCTCTATCAAAGATGGATGTGGCTCTCCCTTCGATTTCTTTGGGTCTTTCTTCTTCACCAATCTGCCTTCCCACGTGTCTAATTCACTCAATTTTCAAATGCTACCAATTAGTTCTCAAATTAGCATTTTCATTCCTGATATTCTCATACTAGTGATTTTGTTTTCATCAAAACATATGCGGTAACTTATTCTATAAGGAATTGGTCCTACTTAAACCTACATCATACACTCAAGCCAATTCAGACAGATTATCAAAGAGTTTGTCCTGTACGCTTAGAAGCATCTTTGTACATGTACTTAAGTTCATTTTCTTGATAGATTTCTAAGCAGGAAAGATCAAGATTTCCTTAGATCATCTCATCCAATTCTAATTTTAATTTGACCACATCCACTGCTTTCTCCCTTCCTGGAGAATGGAGTTCTATGTTCAATCCTGAAACCTCACCTTCTCTTGCAGACCCATTGAAAAGACTAATCAAATCATTGAACTGTCATGAATTAACACCAATATGGACTCCAGAAGTATTGGACACTCTCCCTTCCCAGGGACTCCTGCTTGAAATACAGTGAGGTGAATTCCAAATGGACAGATCAAAATTGTATGACTTCTGAGCTGGTTCCTTTACAGGGCTAATGCCTGCCTGATTCATTGCTGATGATACAGGGGTGACATATGATGAAATTACCAGATTTGGGACCAAAGCAGTTTTTCCTGTGCCTCCCCATCCAGGAGCAACCATAACTGTAGTTGATGTATTTACTCAATTAGAACTGTCAAGGCATGTGCTGTGATTCCGAATGACTCAGGTTTAATCAATAGTGACCAGACCACTTATTGCATCTGACGCATTTGAAACAGTAGAGTTATTGGATGATCCGGGTATTCCTGATCTTCCTTATCTATTTTGCCCAGAGTGCCCGAATTCAGATACCCATTAATTTCCTCAAACGTATTACCCAAATCTTCCGAATAAAGTTGCTAATAAAATCTCTGAAAGTCGGCCCTAATTCCAGAATTATCTGTCACCATTCCAAGTAGAGGGTCCCTAATTTCTTTTATATAAAACTGTATTGTTTTCTGTCTAATCCACAGTGCCAAGAGGTAGCCCACCCTGTCACTATATTCAGAGAATTAATGTTTCAGTACCAGACATTTATCAGCTTCTTTCTTCGTAGAAATACTCACAATTGCTGCTTTTGCCACAGCCACCCTTATTTGTGCCACCTGAATCTCGGTACCGCTGGCCACCGCATCTGTCAAATTTGTCTCTGCCAATGCAAGTCCTTTATGCAGTTTCTCTAAATAAAGCTTTTTCTTTTTTGTTTTGACGGGCCCAGCTGTACTGGGAAGTCTCCCCTCGGACCCCAACCTTGAAGGCATCCAAAATCATCCCAGCTGATGCACTGCCCAATTTTCCCGTCATAAATACAGGAATCCACTCCTGCATATGCCTAGGGTATTCCTCATCCAAAAGAAGGGCCAGTTCAATGGACCAGCACCGACGTTCATCAATTTTATTTTTGAGGGGAACCTTCAAAACCAAACGGTTATGATCTGACATGACTTTGGGATATTTTTTAATGCCACTTGCCTGTAAAAGACCTTGAGAGATAAGAAAAAAATACAACCTCGCATAACTTTGACGTGGGACCGAATAATATATAAAGCCCGAGTCAGCGGGATCAACCAATAATGCCAAAAGAAATCACCTCTGCAATTTCTGCTGTACCTCAGGGAAGGCAGGATCCTATTCCCCAGTCTTAAAAAACTATCTACTGGAGCTTTTTTCGAAAGTACAAGAAGGAGAAGCACTACCTGGGTCCTGGGCCCTAGCAAATATTATAATATGTCCTAAGAAATGGAAGCCCCCTTCAGAGCTAGGCTCTTACCGGCCAATCACTTTAGTGAAAAGCGATTCTAGAATCTATTCCAAGATTCTGGTAACAAGGTTGCCCGGGATAATCAGTAAAATTGTATATCCATGGCAGCATCGGTTTATGCCAGGTCGGGGAACTACAGATCATATAAGGTGGATTATTGGACTCTTTCTTGCATCTTCAGTAAGGGGAGATCCTATGGCTCTAATACTTCAGGATGCAGATAAAGCATTCAATAGGGTCTCCTGGCCATATCTTTGGGCCTTGATTGATAAAATTGGGCTTGGGAACCACTTTGGACTGGCTTTAAAAGTGTTGTATAAACAGCCTAAAGCTAAGATCTCATTGATGAGCGCAGTCAGACTTAGTCACAAAACAAAGAGGGACAAGACAGGGATGCCCATGCTATTTGCCCTGTATATCGACCCACTGATAAAGAATATAAAAAATAATAAATTAAAACTGCCCGTCAGAGTCCTCAATTTGGATACAAAACTTATGGCCTACACAGATGACTTTGCAATTGTTATCCCAGCCCCGGGAACCGCATTAAACAAAATCAAGGAAGAGGCTCACCAATTTGGGAAATTATCGGGTTATTTTTTAAATCAGGATAAACCCCAAATTCCTGTTTATTGCAATGACGGTTTTAAGACTGTGTCTGCCGATGGCTTGGTTGGATCACTTTTCACCATCAGTTCAGCAATGGTTAGCCAGCCTTGTGGCCATGTATCATATTGAGATGGCAATATATGTACAGAAAGGCAAGGGTGCAAGGAAAAGGGGGCATCGGGAATGGGCTCCTTTTTCAGGTTGGATCTCTACTGGATAGGGGCTCTCTTCTACATGGCTTTTTGTTAAAGATAGTTGTAGCCGTGGAGTTATTTGCTGCAACTTTATTCATTTTGGTACAATATTATCTTTGGTGTAATTAGATAACTCAATATTGTTTTATATTTAAATTGATTGTAAAAAAAAAAAATGATCTGTCCACCGGTTTTGGGGGGTCGTGGGGCTGGATTGTTTTAAAAAAATAATAAAGATGTATTTAAAAAAAAAAATGAAACAGTGGAGTTAACAGGGGCATGAATCCCTGGACTCTCTGATTTGAATTCACTTGGTCGGTGACTCATTTATATAGTCCTGATTTGGTTCATATGTTTGCAAGCTGTCCATCCCTGGGGTGACTGATAGGGGAAATAACGGGGTTTTCGGAGGGTAGATTAGGATTCGTAAAAAATAACTAAATCCACAATTTATATTACTCTGGAGGATAACGAGGTAGTCCCTCTCCAGGCACATCATTCCTGTTTATTGCAATGACGGTCTTAAGACTGTGTCTGGCGATGGCTTGGTTGGATCACTTTTCACCATTGGTTCAGCAACGGTTAGCCCGCCTCGTGGCCAAGTATCATACAGAGATGGCAATATATGTACAGAAAGGCAAGGGTGCAAGGAAAAGGGGGCTTCAGGTATGGGCTCCTTTTTCGGTTGAATCTCAATGGGATAGGGGCTCTCTTCTATATGGCTTTTTGATAAAGATAGCTGTAGCCGTGGCGTTATTTGCTGCAACTTTATTTATTTTGGTACAATATTATCTTCCTTGTAATTAGATGAACTCAGTACTGTTCTGTATTAAATTGATTGTAAAAACAACAAAATGACCTGTCCACGGTATTGGGGGGTGGTGGTGGTTCTGGATTGTCTCAAAAAAATATTAAAGATGTATTTAAAAAAAAAACGAAACAGTACAGTTAACAGGGGCACGAATCCCTGGACTCTTTGATTTGAATTCACTTGGACAGTGACTCTCTCTGAGTCTCCACTGGTAACAGCACCACTCATTCCTTCAGGTTGGGTCACATTATAAGGGAATAACATATCCAGGAAGTCATCATTGGAATCACTATCACTATCTCCACCTGATCCCTCTGTGCTCTCTACTTTACCCTCCTTTTTCTTTTTCTCTTTCTGAGGTTCCTCACTCATCAATGCAAGTCAAAACCTCATTCCCTGAAATATGTCAGCACTCCATTTTTGTTGTTCCGCATCCCATCTATCTTCAGCACTGCGACATACTTTTTTCTAACTCTATCAAGATACTACTCCTTTTCTTTGACATGAGCTACACATACCCAGGCATTAAGTGCCTTATACTGTGTGGATCTAGGAGGTTGCTTCATGTTGTACAACACCATATTCAGATTTTCTATAATTTTCAAATTAAATGTGCATAGCATGGAAACATCAAAGCACCTTCTTTTTCAGTGATCCTAATCCACTGACCCAGCCAAATGCATGTGGGGAGCCCCACATTTATAGCCGTATAATGACCTGCTGTGCCTTCTGTTGGTGCCCATCTCCTTCTCTAACAGGAACTTTCACATCTCCCCTAATCAGATCTCATATAAGCTTGAACATTTTATTTTTCAGCCATAATATCAACAATCACAAAAATAAATTTTGTTTCAAAACCAGGAAATATTTTTCTTACACACAAATCTCATTAGGCGTCAGCAACCAATGGCAGCGCAGCACTCTGTGAAGTAATCAGCCAATAACAACCCAGCACTAACACTAACCATCCAATCTCATTGCAGCACACTATGATGTACTTCCCACTCGTCGCAGTGGTTCACCCTCCTTTACATCTTTTACGAGCACACTCTTTCTCAGCTCTAAGCTAACATAAAAAATGCTAAGTGAGTTCAACAAATAACTTTTGTCTGCTTTACTAAAGAAATCAAAGTATTCAGTCTCACAAGAAACCTCGCCCACTGATGAGAACCATGATAATTCACCTGCAAGGAAAGAAAGGAAATGCTGGCAAAGCAAAATGCATTTCAACTGAGGCCTGTAGTCAGACTAATTTAAGTTAGCCATTAATATGAACTTGAATACATGATTATACATGCACAGGTATAAACTTGAAGCACAAATGCCAAAATGTGAGCAAAAGAGAACATGATTACGTATGCAAATATAACTTATAGTGTAATATAAAAAAGTGAATGAAGAACACAAGTAAACATGATTCAACTGAACATTACTGCACACATGTATAAATCTGTAGTCACTACAGTGAATCCATTTCGTCAATACGTTTAAATGTTTCACACACATTAACATAATTAAGGCACACAGCAAATATAAATATACATGAACATAAAAATGCATTTCTGTGGCGTGTAAGGGTGGAGCCTATATTGAGCTGCTCCACTTATATTAACCAGCTTGAGGTACACTTTGCTTTAAACCATAAGCTGCATGTTGGCATGTCTATCTCAACAGTACAGATTTCCAGTGTGTTGTATGTAGCTGCAACCATAATAATATCGGGCAGCAGAGAGCACACATTTAAAAGAGAACTGGCAAAAGGGGGATGATGTGAGCATGTATTACAAGAAATATAGTATCCTTTACTGTATGATGTAAGGATTTTGTGAATTATTTTGAGGTTTAGTTGCTTTATAAAGCAACTCAGCATCAACTTCCTGCCTTGTTTATTGTCATGTGATTCCTAATTAAGCTGGATCAGGTTATTTGATCAGGATCATGGTCAGGACAAGATATTTTACAGCATATTTAGGTCCTAATTCAATTATGTCAGCATCCACACAGAGATGTATTCTATGAGCAACATACATAGCAACGTCACTTCCTAGTCATGAATTAAAAAGCAGACTAACCCATCACCACATAATCACTAGAGAAAAAAAAACTCGAACCAATGTCTACTATGAACTCTCTGAAAATTAACCATCAAGTCATCATGCTAATGTGCCTTACCCCACACTTAGAAATACACTGCTGCTCTTTCAGTTATGTTTTTGAACCAAGCACTCAATGCCAGCACATTAATTGAAACAGCCCTGCCCATGTATGTGCAGGCACATACATTCTGTCACGTTCACCCTGTCATCTCACTAACACCAGACTCAGAATGCTGTTCATCATCACCTCATAATGCAGAAAAGACAGACGGAAATTTGACAAAAACTAGCACTCCTCGCTTTTGAAGGACCCACTAGGGATTTCAGTCCAAGCCAACCAAGCTTGCAGGCAGCACTCGCACGGGTCTGTGGCCTCCCACTAAAAGCAAAGCAGATCACTGACAAATAGTCGATTTTACAGGCACTGTCACCGGTTGGCCTTTTTGTGTCATGTAGGTAGAAGACTTTGTGGCTTCCCGAAAGGGGTATTATAATATCAGCATTAATGCTACTAAGCCGACATCATGTTACAAAAGGACATCTAGTAAAATGTTTTTTTACATTGAAAACGTATAAAACACCAAAAAGCAGCATGCACTTCATTATATGTTGTCGAAAAGACAAGGCAATATTGCCTTCAAATATTGAACCTTTTTTTCATTATTTTTTTTCATGAAAAAGCTTCTTGTTGTTTGTGGAGAATTTCTTTTCATCCTCAGGGTGGTGTCGTAATTACAGACACCTCTTTAAGTGATATCGGGGCATATCAACATTAGACGGCGATAAATACCGCAAAGCGCACTTAGCGCTTATGAATTTATCGCCGTCTATCGCTGAAATGTATCACCCGGTTAGCGTGTTATTTACAACGCATTTCACCCGGGTGATTAATTTCCAGCGATAGGGGGGAAATGGCAACAACATCGCCTGAAAACACGCGTTGAACTAATGGAAACGGCGATAATCTTACTGATACGATCATGTGGTCGTATCAGCATAATCCACCAGCAATGTTAAAATATACACAACACAGGTTTTTTGCAGACGTCTGGAAGCAGCGTTAAGGGCGAGTTAGCTCTGAAATGAATATCGCTATGCCGGACGGGGCATCATTGTAAATGTCGCGAATCCCCGTTAGCGATATTCCAGAATGAAGTTTCATGAGGCACGCCCACCTTGCATCTGATGAGGGATGCGAGGCGAGGCGGCATGAAACTGGGCTCTAATGCAAGGAAACATGCGCTAGCGTGTCCTTGTAGATAGAGCGATAATATTATCGCCGCTTTTCATCCGAAAACGGATGCTAAAGCGGCGATAATATTATCGCAAGCCCTTGTTAATATGCCCCATCGTTCGGTATCATATAGCAGCAACCATTGACTGGCAATATTTTAATTTTACTGCTGTATTCTGAATCTATACTTCTCCCAAAGCCACTAGCCTACGTTTCTGCTGATCACTCCACGTCTTTTCTCAAAAGAGTAACTTGAAACGATACCCTCTCACTTGCTTTTATTATTGTGAATGAATGAATGAGGTAGATTTATAGGAGCGCACAAATGGCCACAGGCGTCAAGGCACTAAAGAGTAGTTAGTTCTGATGACAAAAGTCGGCAAGGATAGCAGGCTTATGATTACTTCCGGACCTCCCATATAGGGTAAAGAGCCAGGATTTTAAGGTCTTTCTAAAAGGAGTATGAGTTTTAAAGCAAGTCAAATGACGAGGGAGAGAGTTCCAGAGCTTGGCTGCCGCCACCGAGAAGGCTCTGCTTCTCCAGCTTGGTTTCTGGAACATGTGGACCTCAACCAGAATTTGATGTGCCAAGAGGTGTTTAATAGGGGCATACCATTGGGACATAGTTCTGACTCCTCAAGGCCCTCAATTATATAGGGCTTTGTGCACAATGCACAGTGATATAAACATAATACGCTTTTTCACAGGTTTCCAATGGACCTTGATTAATACTACAGTGACTAACTGATATTTGGGGATGTCTAGATTCATTCTCGCTGATGTATTTTCTACCATTTGCAGCTACATTTGTGTCGACTTATTATTGTAGAGAGAGAGCACATTACAATAATCACGTCTGGACGAGATTAGGGCCAGAGCTACTTGTTTTCACACTGGTAGAGGCATGAAAGGAAAAACTTTCTGTAGCATCCTTCTAATCCAGAATCAAGTTTGCAACTGTATGGTTTACCTGAAGGTCAAGCGACAGGTTATTCTCCAGAATCACCCCCAGCTTTTTCGCTGAGTCATTGGGGGTGGGTAGTGTGGCCAGCATTTCCAACCACCAATTATTGTTCCATATGGACAGTTGGCTACCAAAAACCAAAACCTCCGTCTTGTCTATTAAGTTACATACACTCTTTCCCATCCATGTGGTCACTGCCTTCATGTAGTCGTTAAAGTTGTCCGCAATAACCCCGGTATCTTTAGTTATCGACACAATTATTTGTGTGTCGACAGCGTACGTCAAGGCTTGTAGTTCAAAAGACCATATCAGTTTGGCCCGTCGGGAGACATATAGATTAAATAGGGTTGGGCTCAGGGAGGAACACAGAGGTACCCCACATGGCAAGGTAAATGAGTCTGACTTAAAGTTATTCACTATCATTGTCTGAGATCTGTTCTAAAGAAAGGAAGTGAGCAGTTTCAGTGCTACACCTTTTAATCCCAGTTCCTGTCGGCATTCTGTAAGCAGGGTCAAGGAGATAGTATCAAAGGCTGCGGACAGATCAAGAAGATTCAATGCCACTGCTTTCCCTGCATTGGATAGCCTCTTGAGCTGATGACTTTGGACACAATACATGTCAGTGGAGGGGTTATAGTGCTGACTGCAGACTTTAGTATTTCAGGGGGCATGGTTCAAAGGGAGATGTGATTTTATGCTTAGAAGGTAGAGTTCCATGTGTTCGTGTGTCAGATGTTGGAAGCAAGATAACACCGCTAAATGCTTCTCCTTAGTCCCATTTGTCTCTGAGGGACTCAACTCAGACTGAAAGGAAAAACTTTCTGTAGCATCCTTCTAATCCAGAATCAAGTTTGCAACTGTATGGTTTACCTGAAGGTCAAGCGACAGGTTATTCTCCGGAATCACCCCCAGCTTTTTCGCTGAGTCATTGGGGGTGGGTAGTGTGGCCAGCATTTCCAACCACCAATTATTGTTCCATATGGACAGTTGGCTACCAAAAACTAAAACCTCCATCTTGTCTATTAAGTTACATACACTCTTTCCCATCCATGTGGACACTAAGGGTGGGCGTAGTTCGCGAAGTAGCACTTCGCGAAGCTACGCAAAGTGAAGTTCGCACTACGCGAGCTACGCGTAGCACTTCGCGAACTGCGTAGTAACATGTTCGCACTGTGCAAGATGTTGTTTTCAATGATTGCACAGTGCGGACAAGCAACCGGCACTGTGCAATCATTGAAAATGGCATCTTGCACAGTGCGAGCTGTAGTTTTCTGCTGCTCGAGTAGATTTTTACTCGAGCGGCAGCTTTCTCAACGCGAACTGGTAGTTTCTCATCGCGAGCGATCGCGAGCATACGCGACCCCTCGCAATGAGAAACCTGACCTCCTCGCGTTGGGAATCTCGCCGGGAGATTTATTTTCCATGCTCGCGATCGCGAACAAGGAAAAAGTCTCGCCAGGATGTCATTTTGCTTGCTCGCGGTCGCCAACATGACGTTGAGGACCGCGAGCAAGCAAAAAATGACCGCAGCACTACGCAACACTACGCTACGCGTGTTCGCACTGTGCTACGTGCAGTTCGCGTAGTGCGAAGTAGCGCGAACTTCGCAAACTACGCGAGCGTAGCGTAGTGCTTCGCCCAGGCCTAGTGGACACTGCCTTCATGTAGTTGTTAAAGTTGTCCGCAATAACCCCGGTATCTTTAGTTATCAACACAATTATTTGTGTGTCGACAGCGTACGACAAGGCTTGTAGTTCAAAAGACCATATCAGTTTGGCCCGTCGGGAGACATATAGATTAAATAGGGTTGGGCTATGGGAGGAACACAGAGGTACCCCACATGGCAAGGTAAATGAGTCTGGCTTAAAGTTATTCACTATCATCGTCTGAGATCTGTTCTTAAGAAAGGAAGTGAGCAGTTTCAGTGCTACACCTTTTAATCCCAGTTTCTGTCGGCATTCTGTAAGCAGGGTCAAGGAGATAGTATCAAAGGCTGTGGACAGATCAAGAAGATTCAATGCCACTGCTTCCCCTGCATTGGATAGCCTCTTGAGCTGATGACTTTGGACACAATACATGTCAGTGGAGGGGTTATAGTGCTCACTGCAGACTTTAGTATTTCAGGGGGCATGGTTCAAAGGGAGATCTGATTTTATGCTTAGAAGGTAGAGTTCCATGTGTTCGTGTATCAGATGTTGGAAGCAAGATGACACCGCTAAATGCTTCTCCTTAGTCCCATTTGTTTCTGAGGGACTCAACTCAGACTGAGCATCTGACTGTGAGGAATTATGAGCCTCCATACTGACGGATTCAAATTCTTTGTATATATTAGGGATTTTTGTTTGAAAGAATTCTGCCAATTTGTTGCAGAAACCTTGGAAGTCCTCTATGTTAGAAGAGACTGGAGGAGCCAAAAGCAGATATATTACTTTAAAAAGTTCTCTCGAAGAGTTAGCAGAATCTGTTTGCTTAGTACAGACATGTGATTCTGTTCCATGTTAGCTATTTTATATTTCCTAATAGCTGCCTTATATGTTGTTTCTTCCTGCTCATCATAATTCTTCTGCCAGGAGCGATTTTGGCAGCTTTCTCTGATTTTTGGTTTCCTTAATGAGGGCAACCTTATCTACAGCTGAGCTCAGCCAGGCTGAGAACTCTACTGCAGCCAGATGCAAGTCCTCAGGGTCAATAAGGTAACTGCTTCTAAGGACCTTTTGGAAAGTTTCTTCGGATACGCTCTTCCATTTTATTTTGTATGTCCGATTATTATCACAGATATTATTATCCTAAGTATGCTGCAGAGCGAGTGAGAAGGCCACTGCCTGATGATAAGACCAGCTAAGAGGTATCATCTTGTGCACTTTCAGCCAAGAGTCATTACAGAATATAACATCTAGCTGATGTCCCGCTATGCGAGTAGGAGCATTGACTAACAGTGCAAGCCTAAAGCATGCCATCGTTTCACTAAGTGCCCTGGAGTCTTTGCACATGTCATCCTCCAGATGAAAGTTAAAATCACCCAGGAGAGTAATATTATCTATCCCTGGTGCGGCTCCATATTATGTGCTAGGTCTGACTCAAAATTGGCCTAGGGCCCTGGGGGTCTATAAGACCAACAAACAAATTGGTTGGCAATAGTTTTATGGAGAAGAACAAGGTCTCACACAGAGACTAGCTCTGAATAGGCTCCATGAGACAGTGCTACTTTATATTGTGTAGAATAGAAAGACCTCTCCCTAGTCTGCCTACCCTATTATGTCTTAGGACAGAATACCCAGGGGATGGCATTCACCATGTCGGGCCAGATAATAATTTGCCCAAGTCTCAGTTACAAACACTCATGCTCGGTCATGTGCCACAGTGAATTTGGCTAAGTCAATTTTACTTTTGATCAGTGATTGTCAGGATTCCTCCCACAGCTCACCTTTCTTGACTATCACAATATACTGCCATGACTCATATTATTCCTCTCAACACTTATGAATGAACAAACATCTTGTACCGTGATTTGTGACCATAGTACATGCTGCTGGTAATAGCTAGCTGCAGCTGGCGTTCCCCGGTTTGTTTGAAAAGGCTTAATAGCTTTTACAAATGTTTTACCATGCATATGCAAGGTCAGGTTTCAGGCATCACGGAAGCATCCACAAAATCCACCAGAATAAGCATCAAGCAACCAGCATAGATGACCTCAACGTGAACCTTCTGGAAGACAACCCTCATCAAATTAATACCCAGCATCTGTTCCTTGCTATAAGCAAAGAGAATGTGACCTTTGTGAACATTCTAAAACACCTTCTGGAAGGCACCCTCATTAAGTTAATTATCTGCACTTGTTCCTTGTTACAATTAGAGTGTGATATTTATGAGCGTTCTCAAGCAGTCTTATTTGAAGACCGTCCACTCTCCTTCCCTTCGATTAGACTCTTTGCCTGCCACTTACCTGTTTCCCGGCTTCCAAGACACCACCTTGCCAGCTCCTTGATCCTCCAGCTTCTACGTCACAGCAGAGTCCTGCATTAGTCATGCATCTGGATGAAAAAAACAACAAAAGGAAAGACACATTAACAGACTTTATCTTACTATGTGCTGAGCTCAGTCGCAACCTTGTGTTGTAAACAGAGGTAACCAGTGTTTTTGTTCAACTTGTACATACCGTTGCCAGGGCCGGAGAGGACTTGGGTGAAGCTAACTCCGTCCAAATTTGCCAGTGGGTTTGTTGCTGAAATAATACTCACCACAGTTTCGGAAATTTTGAGGAGCCTCTACGGACAATCTAAATTAAAACCAAAAAAGCAACAAAACTAAAGGTTGATTGAGATTTGAATAGCTTTTGTGAGGTGATACCTTAAGAGACAGGGTTAATACTAGGATATAGCCTTCATAATTGTTTGTTTATAGGTACCATATCGGCTGGTACCATTCATCGCACCCGTGTGAATGCCTGCGGCAGTGTTGCCGTTGGGGAGACTAGACACAGCACCTTTGACTCTACAAGCTCTCTCCATCCCAACCCCCTTCTTCCTGGGATTTGCCACCAGAGCAGTGCCTTCTACTGTGAACCAAGGGCAAGTCTCAGGAGGTTCAGGAACTAGCATTGCCACCCCATTGAAATCATCTGGGATCCAGGTAGATGGCTTATGACAGTGATCCAGCATTAATCATATAATCCTTGAATTTGTCCTCCCTACAGAGCTGACACCTTCTGAAGGGGGTTGCTTTCTGGGGAATTATGGGATTCCATTTCTTTGGCACGACAGCAGCACGTCTGCGCACTCTTGGTTTAAATAGTTGTCTCCGATGAGAAGAGCAATGACTAGCCCTATGTCGTCCCCAAAATGGTATTAGGAAGAAGGGAGAAGTGAAATGCAAGGAGTCTCACTCTCCTTTAGTTAAAATGCAGCGCAAATAATATACGAAACAAACCAACACAAGATATTAAAATAGTGAAAAGTTAGATGTGCGAGTTGCACATCAAGGACTAACAGCACGTCAGAGCACTCATGTGGTTTAAATAGTCATCTCCGATGAGGACCGCAACAACTATACTGCTACCTTTCACATTATGGGCATGTTCTTTCAACAGGACAAGATGCAATCAATAACTTCAGTGATCCCTGAGTGATCACTGAATCTCCCCAGAATATCTATTAGGCCCCAAAAAAATATGAGGTCTCTATTTGATTTATTTGGCTGATCATGTCAAATGTATGTTGACTCCCTTTGACTTTGCAAAAGTACACAAAAAGTGGTGGATTGACTGATATAATTAATCTCTGTCACTGGTAATTACTCTAGCCACATCCCAGTCCATCGTTCTTTTGCACACAATGCTACCTCAGCTTAGACCCAGCCATATGCAAATCAGTCTTGACCCTACTCCAATGGGAACAGTCCAGCCCAAACTGCCAGAACAGATCCTATCTGAACCGGAACATTAGCAACCCAGGATCGGTCTCAGTCTAGCCAAGTTAGGGCTCATCAGCCAGGTATAACTTTGTTCCTGTGACACAGCGTGCACAAGACGCATGTCTGGCCATAGCCTCCCCTCTTAGGGCAGCACCTAAATGTGTGGGATAAGAGATGGATGGAATGCTTAAGCCTTTTGTTTTTATACTTTAACGTGCCTTTGACTTGGGGCACTATTTTATTCTAAACCATCCTTTTAACATATATTACCACGTGTCAATCCCAGCGCATCAGGCAGATAAGACTTGATGATTTTCTGTCTAGAGCAGAAGACCTTCATTTACTGGCTTTAAATATAGCCAGCATCTTGATAACTTTTACCATATGTTGTTAATCAGAGGCACTGAATCAGGCTGCCTCTTCTTTGACTGGCAGTGGAAATTTATACCCATGTTAAATTGATATTCAATTTCCACTATTCAATGGAAAAGAGTAATCTATTTAGGAAAATTGAAAAACCCTGGTCTATATACTTTTGTCCTCCACATTCGGAAATCATTTATGTACAGACTGCTACTCCTTTCCACCCTCTATTCTGCCTTCTGGGATGCAGGATAGAGTATTTAGCATTCCAGTGCTTAATTTGAGCCAGTGCTGCCCGTAGGGGCCAACAGCACTTATTTTGGGGGAACTGCACATATTTTTCTGAAGCAGAGCAAGAGAGGTAAAAACACAGAAAGTGGAACAATGGCGGAAGAGAAAGGTGGAAAAAAATGTCTCAAAAGGAGAAAGCAATAACCTGCAAGAATGAGTTAAGCGCCAGGGAGCACCTTTTGGGTGAGAAAAAAATCATGAGGTGGATTTAGGACTCCACAATTTTAGTAGTTTGTGCACCTACATTAAATTGCACAGGGAGCGGACTTCTGAGCAGCGCCATGGGTAGGGTACTCATTTTTTTGACAAATAAGCACTAATAGTGTTCCATACCTAATTTGAGGTCGCCTGAGTGCTAGAATCTGTCTTTATAGACAAATGCAATGTATTGAAAAGTGAATTGCACATTTATTGAATTTACTTCATGCCAAGAGCGATAGCTTCGGGGTTGTCGTAAGATTTCAAAGTTGATGTTTAATGACTTTCCTATATTTTGCTCATATTTTAATTCAGAGAAGAGAAACACGAAAATTTTGCTTGCACTAAATATTTTTGGTGAGTTCATGGGTAGGGTGCTAGGTCTAATTTGATGCGGTCATGTTTTGTTCATATTTTAATTCGAAGAAGAGAAACACAAAAATATTTATTGCACTAAATATTTTTGATGAGTATGATGGGTAGGGTGCCAGGTCTAATTTGATACGGCCATTGTATGTCTCGACGATCCCCTTCAAGGCATATCTGAGAGAGAGTGATAGGTGAGGCCTCATTACAAGGTCCCTGGACGTCAAGATAAGACTGGTAACAGAGTTATCTACCCTACCGTGAATGTCATCGTCCTCCTTAAATTAGTGGACCCTGTAAGTATCAACCAGGGTCTGTTAAAAAAAAAATGCTGAAATCTCCAGCTGAAAATGTGAGTTAGATTGGGGAATTTGAGGGAGAGTCAGACAAGTTCGCCATTAAATCTCCATTAACTCCACCCCCCCCCCGAGCTATCAGTACTTCTGGTATTGGTAACTCCAGGAGCGCTGACATAACAGGGTTAAATCCAGAGAGTTTGTAATGTGGTCCACGAATTTCCCTTTGTAATCCTTAGTTAAAGAGTATTTTAGATATATAAGATCGAGTTTCAAGTCAGGGCATCTTACTTCTGTGAAACTTTAGTGGTCTTCAGAGTTAAAGCACTCCGGCTTTCTCTATAACTACCAGTGGGAAGAGTGAATTTCTGATGTAAAAACAACAACATGTGTACAACACATTCTGTCATTCCTAAGTGCTGTAAATAGCAGGTATTATTGTCTTAATATATGGTTCTCAATTTACCAACCTGGGAAGGGTGGAAAGTTGGGTCTGCATTGCCAGGATTCACGGATTCGCATTCATAAACTCCTGAACATTTATTTCACTGAGCCATCCTGCTGAATTAGTAATATCACTTTTATTTGCAGGTTTCATCTTTAGAAAGGTGGGGTGGATGGATCAAAGTAAAGAACAATTTATAAGCTATTTTGCCTCATTTGGTGAATGAAGACAGTCTGTTTACCTTCTGTTTTCCTTCTGACTGATTAAAGGTTTTTACATTCAATTCTATCTTCTACACATTCACGTCCAGTTTAACTTCCTATACATATATATGTAACAAAGCCAGTTGAAATCCAGATTTTGCTGTTATGTGTTAACTATAAAACAATAGTATGGCCTGGTAAGTTGAAGGATCACTGCTAACAAATGTGATGATCTGAAGATTGCAAGTTCATATCTTTGCAAGACAGATTCAGCCTGTCCTCCTTCTTGGGATGGTAAATTGAGTATCATAATCTAGGTAATAGTATTATCTGTGATTAACCACATTAATACATTTCAAATGGGTCATATAAAGGGCCTGATTAGGATGGTGGTGGGACCGCTACTGACAGTCTGTCGGTGGCGGTCCCACCGCCATTGGACCCATCACATCCGCTTGCCATATTTCAATGGTGGGTGGATGTGTGGCAGTCAGAAAGACCAACCGCCACGCATCAGGTGGGCTCCTTGAGCCCGCCGGTATGGCGTTGGGGCTCGCAGTCCCTACAATGGTGGTGTGCCTACCAGGCACCGCCGTAGGGGTCATGATTTCCCTTTCCACCAGTTCATGGTGGTTAACCCGCCAAGGACAGGCAGGTGGAAAGGGACTTTGGGGGTCGGTAGCGGGCCACCCTTCCCCCATGGTCCTAAGCTGTGGGCACAGGGGGGCCCTACATATCCCTGCACAATGTGGAAGGCACTGCATGGTGACTGCCACCTAGTACAGGGATATGTAAAGTGTACCATTTTTTCATTGCGGCGGGTGCTGCAGCTAGAGCATACTACATTATTCTACAAAAAGGCAACCCTGATTAACTTACACCTATGAAAAGGAAAGCTAAAGCGAAAATGGATCTACTGGGAATGTACAATACAATGCTCTAATGAGTGTTATGGTTATGGTGCATCAGTGAATGCCAATGTAGAATACCTGATGTACTATAATTTCATTCGCAAAAGGCGGTGAGAAAAAGGGGGGTTTATTGCAAGCCACAGATGGGGGCAGAAGGCGCAAATGGGCTCAGATTATTCCTGACTTTTTTCAAGAGGCCATTTCAGCCAATTGTCAAAATGAGCTACAGATATGTCTGTCGGCGTAGTCGGAGTCATAAGAGATCACTGACAATGCCTTTGTAGCCATTTCCTGCTGTATAGCTGACTTACTGAAGGTTCCTGCTCCTAAAAGGCATCTACAGAGGGCCCTAAGATGGTTTGATTCTGCCTGTTTGAATGCGGCTAGGAAGCTCAAGGAAGCACTACGTACCACCCCAAGAGACAGCTCCCTAGTAAGAACTTGCAGAAAGCTGTACAAAGAATCCCTGGTCAGGCAAAAGGAGGAGTTAAAGGAGGATGCTTGGAGTAAGCTCTTGGAGGACAGTAGAATCAAGAGTAGCACCAAGTTTTGGAGCATTGTCAACAGTCCTTTCCTAGAAGAGGACACAGCAAATGCCCTTGACACTCACATTACCGACGCTCACATTATTGAGGAAATGTTTTGGTGCCCTCCGCCTCAGAGTGCCCCCTGTGGAGCAGGAGTGGAGAAATCAGCCCTGACAGTCTCCGAGGGAGAAGTCAGGTTGGGTATAGCTGGGTTGACCCACAACAAGGCCCCGAGACCAGACGGTATCCCCCCTGATGTTTACATTTCCAAACTAGAGTTGTGGGCCCCTGTTCTCACTTCAGTTATCAATGCAGCCTTTAGATCTGGCCCCCCGGCCTCATGGGCCATTTCCACCATTGTCCCAGTTTTTTAAAAAGGGAACAGAGATTGCACACATTGCTACAGGCCCAACTCCCTGTTGGACTCAGTGGTCAAAGTGGTTGGACGTATTTTATTGGACAGATTATCTAACTGACCCCATGAGAATAACATTTTGTCAGAAGTCCATTATGGCTTCCGCGCCAGTCGTTTAACTGTAGATCAATACTTGAATCTATTTATGATTCTGAACAGGTACACAGTTGCCCGTCCCAGTACCATCTACCTGGCCTTTATGTACCTGTCCTCCGCGTTTGATCACATGAATAGACATAAGCTGTGGCAGATCTTGCTATCCCTGGGGGTGGAGAGGGACATAGCTCTCTTTTTACAAGTTCTCCACCAAGAAATGAAGGCGGTGGTTAGATACTCTGGTGATCTTAAGGTAACATGCCCGTTTCCTATTCAGACAGGGGTCTATCAGGGCTGTATTTTGGCCCCTTTCTTATTTAATGTTTACATAAACAATTTAGAGAAGGTGCTATTGGAGACCAAGGTGGATTACCCCCAGGTGGGACGGCGTGGCCTTCCTGTTCTGCGGTACGCAGACAACACCATCTTGATGGTTAAGACCGAGAGGGGCCTGCAAACTTTGTTAAACTCTTTTGTCCAATTCATGGAAGATCTGGACTTGCTGGTCACCAACTAAAAGTCCTATGTCATGCAAGTAGGTGTCTGCTCCAGTAGTCCTGACCTCTTCACGGTTGGGTCCACCCCGGTCCCTAGGATGACTGTTTTCTCATAGTTGGGGGTTCTGCTGGATGTCAAGATGAACTGGGGACCCCTAAAAAATGTAAGAAGAATGATCTTACCTGGACGACTGCAGCTTTTTGAAGTTTTGCCTCCAGACTAGGAAAAAGACCTGTAGGGGCCATATTACAGCTTTATAGGACCAAGTGCGTTTCAAAAGCATTGTACGGCAGTGAAATCTGGGGTTACTCTATCCTGATGATCTCCAAGTTGTTGAAACTAATTTATTTTGAGACGGCTTCTAGCCATTCCCCACAGTACTTTCACCTTCATCGTACATGAGGAGCTTGGCTTGACTTACCTCAACGACCTGATAGCCTACAGCCCGGTACCATTATGGTTAAAAATCTGGACTGGCAAGGGGACATTATTACACAAAACAATCTTAAGGGACCGTATGACCCTCGATCATCTCTCCCAAGTACCATGCCTCAAATATGTCAAGGAGTGCCTTGCGAGCCTTCGGAGAGGCGATCTTTTTGCTAAACCCGAATTGAGCAACAAGAAGGACGTGGTTGACATTAAGGTGGCCTTTTTTAAACAGCAGTTAATATCCAGGGAAGAAAAGGAGCTATTGAAGCCCAGTGTATGTTGTTTCATCATGCTAAGAACCACACATACAGTGGAACCGTACCTATTAGGGTTTGTGAATTTGTATGACTGTTTATTTACTCACCAGGTTCCGCTTTGATCTCTTCCATCTTATTCTCGCTCACCTAAGGGGGCAGTACAAAGGCCAGAGACTGTTACCCTGTGGTTATGACGGAAAGTCCCCACAGGACAGCCTCATTTTTTGCTGATCTGTAGTTTTTACGACCTACCCAGAAAGTCTTTTCTAGTCCAGATCCTGAAAAAAGGGCAATTTTAGGCAAGTGCACCCCACTTTTATCTTTTTACAAATGCTTATGGGTAGCACAGTTTTCTATGTGCCTAGCTTTTTTAAATCTGCAGTCAGGATTAGGTCCAGTTGTGATTAACTAGTTTGTTTTAACATACTATTTATGGCACAATGCCCTTTGGAATACTTTGCTCACCCCTCCGTCTATCAATTGTTTTTATTTGGATCAGACCATTCGTTGTTAACCTAAGTGTTTTTTATTTATTAGGCCTGGCTAATGAGATTTTGGTGTTATTTGTACATTGCCCTTCACATTTAGCTTGGGTCTGTATCTTAATTGGCATGACTCATCAAGGATTGTTTTATTTATATTCAATGTGTGCTTTTACGGTTTTATTACATGAAACCGAATACAGATTAATTTGATTTGATTTGAAATTATATAATTCAAAATGTATTTTTATTTAATAAATACAATAAATATATGAGCATTTACCTTAACACATAGAAAAAATAGTACAATAAAAACACAAGTAACAAATTATATAAACAAAATAGTACCAACTTACAGAAAAATAAATTATGAAACCTTATCAATAATAAAAATTACATTTTCATTTCTAATTTTGAATATATATTATAACATTAAACATATACATTACAGAAAACAAGTCAATAAGTATTTCACTTTTTCTACAACACACTTAAAAACAATATTGCTCAAAGAAACATATAATTTACCTTTTTTAATCAATTATAAATAATTACATGTAAAAATATTTTTTTAAACTATAAATTGCTAAATAATATAATATAGAAATGTATAAGTAATCAACAACAATGTATACAAATAGATAATTCATTTGATTATTTAACTTTTTACATGTTCAAAAATTATTTTAAAAAAACATTTTAAATAATATAAATTTCCACATAATTTAAGATATATTTTACAATGTTACAAAAAAACCATAAATAAAAATATTCTGCCAACATCTAGGACAGAATTAATTATACAAAGATTATTTGTTAAAACGTATGTTAAAATTTAAATTGCTTATTTAAAAAATAATTTGTAATTTTTTTAACTAAATAATAAGTACAATTTATAAAAGAAGTATAATATATTTTCAATATAAGAACATGTTACCGGCTGAGCACGCCGTAGCCACACCCCCGTCCTTCTTCTCCCGATGCCGGATCTCAGAAGGATCTCGGCAGCTGACATCAGACATGGGATGCTAGCAGAGGCCGAGAACAGCTGAGCAACCGCGAAGGAACACGCACGAACACACGAGCGGGAGCTGGGACTGGGAGCAGAGCGACAGCCGGTGCGTTTTTTTCTCGCCGTAGGGTCCCGCTTCTGAAAGACCAGTGCAATGTGCCTTCACTGTTGTTGTTGACCTTCACCTTGCTAGCATCATATTGGCACCATATTGGTTTAGCGCAGCTTAATGGGCAGCCTTCATGTTTCTCGGAGCCTTCATGTTTCTTGTTCGTGTTTCTTGGAGCCGCAGGGAGTGACTGCCTGTGGGGGAATTAGACTCACCTTTTCTCTCCCACTCCTTGTGCTTTAGTATTTCCCCAACTGGAGTCAGGACTACGGCTTTCAGGCTATCAGGCTGAGAGAGGAGAATTGAAGTTTTGCGGCTTTTTCTTCCCCTAGGCCATTGGGACCATCAGGTTTCTCTCCAAATGGGGTAAGTGCACGTGCTTCTCTTACTACTTGGTTGAGGGTCGCTGGAGGTGTCCCATGTGCTAATTTTTGCTACCTTGTTACGGGATCTGCTCGACAACTTCATTATGCGAAATCTTACTAAAGGCACTGCAGCAGCCCACTCCGACTCTCCAAGCCTAGGTCAAAAGGTGAAAAAACGCATTGGTCAAGCTGCTGTTCAGGCAAACTGTGCCACAGCTCTTAGAAAAGATCTGGGCTCGCACACTGAAAACGTTGAGATAGCAGGTCTGGTGCCTGGCAAACAAGACCACCTTGGATGTGCCTCTGAGGACTTGGATTCCAGCATCAGCCCCCTCTCTATTGCCTCTTCTAGGGCAAGTACCTCCAATCCATCAGATCTGGCCAAGCTAAAGACAACGACGCTGGTGGATTCTGCTGGGGAAACCAAGGACCTTAAACAGTATCCTTTATTTTGCAAAGCCAAACCCGGAATATCATCTGCGGTGGTGGAGGGGACAGGGAGCGTGTTTTCGCTAGTCGACAACCCTACGGACCTTAGTAAAGATGGATTTCCCAGGGATGGCAGCCACTCTCCTCCTCAATCCGCTCCTCTGCTTCTGCCTTCTTCTGGGGGTAGCCCTTCTGAAATATCGGCCACCGTAGACGCTGGCTTGGCCGTACTAGTTGAATATGTATCCTCTGACCCACTGGCTTCGCATTCTATAGTTGGGCCAGAATTGACCCAGGGCAACTCCTCCCAGGATAACAGACCCTTCTCTATGCAATGGGATGCTAAGAGCCTATTTAACTTGATTCTGGATGAGATTCGAGATGTGAAAGCCTCTCAATCTGCGGAAATTGCTGCAATCCACGCTCGCCTAACTAAAATTGAAGAAAACATGCCTCAGGTCCCGGCATGTTTTCTTGAGGCAGAGACTAGGATTTCGCAATTGGAGGACCAAGTTTCAAATATGAATAATAAAGTTTCCGGCTTCCAGAGCCAAAAAACAGCATTGGAGTTAAAAATGGAGGAATTGGAGAATCATTCTAGACGCTCCAATCTTCGCATTCTTGGTATACCGGAGGGCCTCGAGGGTCAGCAGGCACTACAATGGGTCAACTTATTTATTTTTTAAAATGTCCTCCCGGAGTTTAATGGTGATTTGACTCTTATGCGAGTCCATCAGGTGCCAGCACATCTTCCTCCCAATGCTAAATTTCCGCGGACAATCCTGGTGAATTTCGGGGCCTTCAGGGTCAAGGAACAAATTGTAAGCAAGGTCATAAAGCAGCGACAGTTTACCTCGTCAGAGGTCCCACTTTGTCGAATCTTCCCAGATATGTCGGCTTCCACAGCCAAAAGCGGAAAGAGTTCATTAAAATGTTACATCTGTTTAAGGAACAGGGGGCACAGGCAATGATTGCCCAACAGAGCAAATTAAAAGTGCTGGTCAAAGGGAGATTCCATGTATTTTATAATGTCCCGGAAGCTCAGGAATTACTGCAACAAATTTCTTTGGATAAGTCCTAATGACCTACAGATTTCAAAATGTAAATGTAATGAGTTTACAAATGTTTTCAATTAGTTGTTTACTTCTTGTTGGCTTCTTTTCCTGACGTCTCCTCCTTTCCAGGCATATCTTCTTAGGCAGCCTTTTTTTAGGCTGCTACTGCTTTTTTTTCTTCTCTTTTTCCTGCTTTAACTTTTATTGAAGGAGGGGGGTAGGTAGACCGGTAGCACTTGGAACCAAGTCATAGTGTCAGTTAAGGGGGGTGGGATAGCCTATCAGGTATGAGCAGGGACGGTGGTCTGCTCACTGTGGCTTTGGGGGGAGGGTGGGGTCACGGGTGTGGTGGGGGAGCATGAGGGAAAAAAGAAATCCATTTTTAAAATTCAGACTCATCCATTTATTATCAATAAACTCATATTTGGCTAGGCCTTGAATGGGGTTATTGATTGATGCCGCAGTTTTACAGAACACTTTGGTCTATATTGCTGGGCTGTCCGGATTATATCTTGCCGTCTGCTAATGGATAAAAAGGAAATTTTGAAAGTGTTCTCCTTCAATGTTAATGGTCTTGACAATAAAAAGAAAATGCGGGCTATTGAGGCGTGGATTAAGAAAGAAAATCCAGCTGCCATTTTAATGCAAGAGACTCATATATCGGCGGGAAAACTAGTAGATTTCCCAATGTTCAGGTCCTGGGCAGCTTATAGAGGCTTTCCCTCCTCTTCGGCGTCTCATCGTGGCACGGCGATCTTCCTGGGCAAAAAACTTCAGGCTGAGGAAGTTAATTTTGCAAGCGATCAGAGCGGAAGGTGGTGCTGGCCTACCTGTAATCTCGGGAACAGACTTCTAACTTTTGCCAGCATATATGCCCCAGTAGAGGATAATCCTATGCCATACGAAGAGTTTTCTCAATCTTTAATTCAAATACCTGGCGAATTGATCATAGGGGGAGATTTTAATTTTTTAATGAATCCTAAAATGCATCCCTCAGCTATATCCCCAAAACAGCTAAAACCGAAAACTTTAAATGTTTTACAAAATTATGGCAAGACCCTGGACATATCTGATCCATGGAGGGCAGTATTTCCAACTAAGATCGCCTATACCTGTTTTTCAGGTAGATTTCACACTTCTTCACGCATTGATTTTTTCCTCATCTCCAGGAGACTGGTTGTTAGCCAGCAGAGAATCCTTCCGAATGGATTTTCGGATCATGCGATGGTCATTCTGGAGTTAGAGTTAGGTAAACATATCATGATTCCTAAAAGATGGATGTTAAATAGGCAATATCTATTAAAGAAGAAAGCTGGGTGCTTTTTGTCAAAACAGAGATAAAGGAGTTTCTTGAGCGAAATCATGGCTCAGCACCACAGCACTTGGTTTGGGACTCACTCAACGCATATGTACGGGGACTAGCCATCGAAAAGATGCAGACAGTTCAAGGAAAGTGAAGGAGGAAAAGCACATTTTAGAGCAGAAAGTGCAAAGGTCTTTTGATATCTTTCTGAGTAGCCCCTCGGCTTTTAACCAATGGCAATTTGATCAGGCTAAACAGGATCTTAGCGAAAAATATTATGTTAAAAGTGAATCCTTTTATCAGCTCCATAGGCAAAAGGTCTATGAAGAGAGCAACTATACCTGTAGGTTTCTCGCATGGCAGGCCAGGGAGCAGGCAATAAGCAATCAGATAAGCGCACTGAGATGCCCTATAAGCGGTATTCGTTCTGACGACCCCGGAGTCATAGGGGATATAATGTCACCACATTATATGAATATATATGGCCAACAACAGCCTATTGACAGGGCATCTTTGGGAGATTTTTCTTCAGAGATATGAAATGCCTGTACTTTCAGATGCTGAAAAAATTAGTATGGCGCGTTCTCTCTCGAAAGAAGAACTGGGTGTTGTTATTAAAAATCTCCCTAATGGCAAACCTTGCGGCCCGGACAGTCTCCCGGCTGAATTTTTTTAAACCTTTTTGAGTGCCATTTTGGAATATGTTTTCCTGATTGCTAACTCAATTTTAGAAGGTGGTTTACACCATTTTCAATTAGAAAAGGTAATATAGTTAGTTTTTTTTTAAAAGGAAAGGATTGTGAAGACCGGAATTCTTATCGCCCCATCATGCTTTTAAATTCTGATTATTAAATGATCACTAAACTGTTAGCCAACTGATTTAATGTAACTGCCTCGCACCTGATCCATCCTGATCAAAATGGTTTTATCGCAAGGAGGCAGCTTGAACCGATACGCACTATGTGGCTGAAGCACTTGATTATTTGGAGACTCGGAAGATACCAGCTCTGGTCCTCTTATTAGACGCCGAGAAGGCATTTGACCTGGTTGTTTGGGAGACCTTATTTATTATTCTGTTAAATGTTGGTATACCTCCCAAAATTACGGGACTGATTCAGAAATTGTACTTGAATGCAGAAGCCAACATTATCGTCAATGCCTCGGAGGTAGGCCAAGTCAGTGTTAAACGGAGGACTAGACAAGGCTGCCCACAGTCTCCGGTGTAATTCGCCTTTTTTTTTAGCCTGTGGAGATAGCCATTCAGAATAGTGTGGATATTCATCCTCCTCTACCAACTATGGGAAAATTGAAATTATATGCCGACGATATCATACTCATAATAAAGCCTGAGAAGGAGGTGCAAGCAAAAGCTTTTGAAATTTTTGAGCAATTTGAGTCGCTTGGCGGATATAAAATCAATAAAAAAAAATGAAATAATACAGTGTGGGTGTGAGCCTGAGGATTTACATCTCAATCTTCTCCCTTGTCTAAATACAAAACTGAAAAATTATCTGGGTGTTTATTTTTCAGCTCGAATTTCTGAATTATATGATTACAATTTTGCCCCACTTCTGCGAAAAGTTCAGGATTTATTCCTTCGATTGAATTCTCTTCCATTAACCATTATGGGCAGGGTTGCATTGATTAAAATGTCTGTTCTTCTGTTATTTAATTTCCTATTTTCTGCAATTCCCTGTGTTTTAACGGCTTCCTTCTTTGCTAAATTAGAGTATATGTTTACATCTTTTCTCTGGGGCAAGAAGGTCTCCCGAATTGCACTTAGCACTTTATATGAGGAGCTGCAAAATGGTGGATTAGCTCTCCCTAATCTTAGGGATTATTATTTTGCACATTTTGCACAATATATGTCAAGGTTTAAGGTGGAGCTACAAATGGATCTATTTATCAATTACTTCGTGAACTTAATTTGTAAAGAGAATCAGATTCACTGCCCACTAAAAAGCATAAAATCTCCTAAACTAGTACGTTATAAGTGTATGCAGTGGTTTTTCTATAAACATCAGGCTTATTATACAAGATATTCAATCCCCATAATCAACTCCTCAACTCCGTTATCCGACCTCATTTCACTATCTGGGATTAGAGATTCGTCTGCAATTACACAAAAATGGGCCAAGGCTGGCTTTGGGAAAATCTCTGAATTCTTAAGGAATGATAGATGGCTGAATACAGCTGAAATGTCTGATTTAATTCCAAATGATTTCCTTCTCCTTGGGTCATATAACGTTTTTAGCAAATTTTTAGTAAACTGGATTTGGTTCAGATCATTGAACGGAAATGTTTAGTATATGAATTACTAGATTAAACTACATTTAAGAAACCTGGGGAATGGAAACAGCGTTTAGCCTCTATCAAGGGTATGGATCTTGCGGAGAAAGCAATAACTAAATGGGGAAAACATGAGGAGCTGGAAATCACAGCGAGTATGAGGTCAGTAGCAAATAATCTTAACTTTATTACATTAAGGGGCGCTAACTGGCATAGGATGTTATTCTTTAGCAAATTTCTACTTTATAGAACCCCACTTTTTTATCTAAGGCTTATCCCAAGCAATCTGGGCAGTGTTTTCGTTGTCTTAACCATCCTTCAGCCAAATGGACACATATCATATCACAATGCCCCTTGATCCAGGGGTTCTAGAATGACATTTTCAGCTTTTTGGAAGCCGAATGCTTAATTGCAATAGATCTGAATATTCGGCCTAAAGTGTTTGGCTGTGACCCTGCTCTACATCTTCTGACAAGGTGATCAAAATATTATATATTGCAATGGCAGTCGCTAGATCACTTTTGCTTCAGAGATGGCGATCGGATCTTACATCAACCAAAGGTGAATGGGTCCGGAAAATGAAGCAGGTAAAAAAAAGTGAACCAGTCTATGCACTGCGAATTGGGGGGCTCAAGAAGTTTGAGAAGGTTTGGGCAGCCTATTTTGATTAAAAACTTAAAATTGAGCCTATATTTCAGCAGGTATTTTCAGCCTGCTCGAATCCTATTTATAGTAATATTAGCACCTTAATGTACTATACGACAATTTCGATTTTATTGCTACGTAGTTGTATTGGTTGATATAGGATGAAATATTATTCTGGGCATACTTGTCGATTTCTCTGCATACTTTTAAGGTACCTATGGTTCAATCAATTGTTTAGTTTGTGTTAATATTGGCAGTTCATGCTGCTCTAAAATATTATGCGTTGCTTTTTTTTAAAAGTCAGATTCATAAGATTTATTAGATTCATCTTCTTGCACTTTTTTATGCAGTATTTGAATGTTGGCTTAAATGCATTTATGGTCTCTTTCTTACTGATTTTAGGATTTACTGTTTTCAGGCCGATTGTTGTTATTTAACGATTTTGTATTACTCAACATGTTTAATGAATTATATGGATGTATGTATTGACAAATGTTTCTTTTTATATGCATTTCAATAAAATAATTAATAACAATAAAAAAACATATATAAGAACATGTAAAACATTTAAATAAAGTTATTTTAAATATTTTAAATGTTTTTTTCACAAAATAAACAATATTAAATTAAAAAATATATATTTGAATACACCAAATTATAGTTGAAAATAAAACTAAAAATAGCTTAGATAATGCTGAATTGGGCTTAGAATCTTATTGGTTAAAACTGTGCATACTGTGATTGTGTTCTGTGTTTGGTGCTTTGAAATCCAAAATTATTTGTAACCAGTATGCCTTTATGTTTCTGTATGGATCAAAAAGTTGTTTCAAAACTCACAGGGAGTTTTGTAACAATGCACCAGTCAGAGAAAATCCACAATCTTTTGTAGAGGTTTGCTTTGTCCCTCAAAGATACCATATAAAGGGTGTACCAGATGAATCTCAAACAGAGAGTACCTCCATGAGGTCCACAATCAGATTCATGGATCGAAAAGGGAGTTTGTAAAGCCTGAGTCTGGTTTGAAAAAGAAAGAGCTTTTATGGTACAGTTCTTTAACTTGTGAGTCTTCAGAAATGTTATACTTTGTGAGATTGTGGTCAAGGCTGCTATAAAATCCTTGGGTGGCTGCTTTGGTTTTCAGAATATTTTTCTTAACAATTGATTTCTTTGAAGTTAAACATTAGCAAAACAGCTATCTGTTTCATTAACAAGCCCAAATGTGATTTTGCAGCCAAATAAAGGGTGCTTGTGAGACGCCATGCATCAACAAGTTCCACATTCATCTGGAGTTCAGCACTTAAGGACTACATGTAGATTCACTATACAACACAATATATTAGTAACAAGACCGCAATAGTCAACAACAAGGCTGTCAACAGTCCTGACTTACAAGATGGCGGTACTGAAAGTGATCCACTAAATCAATTGTCCAGGGTGTCTTCTTCATCTGCCATTTTCTTTTGCAAACTATGCAGTGTCTGTATGGCCTTTGATAAAGTTCCATTAACCTCATTAGTCACTGGTATAAATGTACAGCACACAGTTCAAATTTTCTCACATGAACCCTCTCGCATGGCCCTCATAAGTTCAAGTACATACCGGTGTTACATTGCCATCATTCTTATGGCACACAGCTCTTCCTTTATGGTGTTAAGTCTGTCATGTGTGGTGTTTATGACTTTCAAAAGATCTCACCAAGTATTCTGGAGCCAACGAGGTATTGCTTTGGCCAGTACAAATGGCAAGATGCTCCCAAAGAATAGTTGCCCATCACTGAAAAGTGGTACTCTTGGGAAATCTCACTCCAAGTGTTGCTACCATAGCATTCTTAAGTTCTCGTCCTTCTATTATGGTGTAGTAAGATAGTTGGATGGCTCATGGCATGTTCATGCAAAGTTGACAAATTTATCCCGGAATAATCAGCGCTGAGCAGATTCCACCCCAGTTTGGTGGTAACTGGGCATTCAGCAGTTCTGTACACTGTAGTACATGAGGCTGGAGGTGCCCCCTGTAGTCGGCGTTGTGAATTGTGGTCTAAGATCCGATATTCCAGCCTAAATTAACAGTGCCAATTCCTCTGAAACATAAAGTAGCAGAAGATAGTGTCATGACATTCTGAGGACTTGTAGTATTACCCACCAAAGTGTAACATACAATGTTCTCATCCCAGATATGTGCACACTTCTTTATTTCATCCCGACTAATGTCAGTGCCATTCCATACAGATATAGCCTTACAGGAAAATTCAATATTAGGGTGCCGTTAATCATGGACAAAGACTGATCTGGTGACTTTAAGGGCCTCCTTACAATGTCGGACGGAAAGGCTCCGAACGGCATTCGGTTAGTCCGAGTCTGTGTTGGAAGTCTTGTTACCGATCGACTTGGAAATATTTCAAGCCGACTGATTACGAGGGTTGGAAACCGTTCAGACTTTTCAACTCAGTTCTGACTCGCGTCTGAACGGCAGTCAGAGAAACCGAGATGGTCAGAGCCGACTCGTACGGCTCTATGGACTGCATTTCCAACCGACGCATTACAATGTCAGATTCGGAAAGCCTTTCCGAATCAGTTGTCCAACATGGATCGGTTGTCGGAAACCAACTTTGGCGGCCCGTAGCAGACACCCCTTCACCCAGAGGCCTCAGGTTGGGGCCCCTGGTGGTAACCATGGGTCTCCTCTTTCCAACCATGCACAGTGTGGCAGGCACCATGGGATGCCCGCCACAGGGTGCAAGATTTTATGCACCCCTCCCCTTTCTTTAATGGGAGCCTGTGTAATCGGTCGGAACACAGGCTCCCATTGAAGTCAATCGGTCGGACGGACTCCCTGAATCTGATTCGGTTGGAAACCATTCCGAGACCAAGTCGGGCAGAATGCTTTCCAACCAACATCATAATGAGGCTCTAAATCGTGGCTTGCAGGCAGACTCTGGGGTAAAGGGTTTACTACATATCTCTCACACTCAGTAGGTGGGCATGTTACTCCGAAAAATCCCAAATTTAAAACCATCTGGACCCAATTTTCAGTAGTAGGATGACATTTTTTCTTCATTCATGATATTTCATCCCTGATGTCTTGTCTATCTGTGAGAATGTATAATACTTCTGCTAACGAGTCATATTTTGTGGTGTTAACTAAAAAATGTTCTACCTTCACATGTGTTAACTGCATTTGGGCTCTAATCCTACACAGGCAGAGATGTAGCAAACATAGAGCTGTACTTGGGGGTATATCCTTTTTTGAAAGTATCTTTTCTGAACCGTTGGCATGAGGAATTATGAAACACACAAAACAGATTTATTTGTTTTCTCTGAACTCATGCCTAACATATGCTAATACCACATATTAACTGACAGCTGAGTATGGGCATTATGGGTCACATTGTTATTAGGGAGACCCCTCTTCGCACATGAGAAACAATAGAACTAAAGTGCACATTGCTATAAAAGTTCAGGGATGATTGAATCATGAAACAAAAAAAGAAGCATAAAAGCAACAATACATATCTTTTGTGCAGTTTATTTAAAAAGTACTCCAAAAGCAGGGTTGGAGTGGTTGCTTTTGCAATGAAAATCTTTTTCCCCCCTCTTGTTCCATTTACATTGTTCATGGTGTTTGGTGAGATGCTGGGTTTAGACAAACATGTGTGCGGTAAATCTAAGGTTTTTCTGCCATCCTCCTTGAGGGCTGCAATGGTCACTGTGCATGGGCCTTGGAATCGTTTTTCCCACCATTTTCAGACAAAGTCCTTTAAAATTACTTGACCGCCTATGTGCACAACTGGGAGGTTGACCTCGGTGGTGGCACACTTCTCCTTAGTTATCTGTTTAGAGATGAATCTTGCACGTTTCATTAGTTCTTAGAAGTACATGTGCATCTCATCATTTAAGATCTCTGCAGAGCTCTCTTCCTGTACATTAATTATAGTGGCAGGAATTTGAGTATTCATGCATCTTCCTGTCACTATTTGATGGGGTGTCAAATGATGGTCACATCTAGATGTTTTCCTAAGGGAGAAGAGTGTTATTGGTAGGCAGTAGAGCAATTTCTTATTGCAATGTAGCACATAACTTAGTGATTTTACTCTACAAGAGGTACTCCAGGCATTCAACAGGATAAGAAGGAGAGGATAATTTATGTTTTATCTCTAACTGTGTTGTGATATGTGTGAATACTGTGTTGATAAAATGGGTGGCTTTATCTGTTCTTATCCCCTCTGGAATTCCCCATCGTGAAATTGCTTCATGAACTATGAATGTGGCTGTGAACTATAATGTGTAGTTACTGCACCTATCAATCACATCCACAAAGTCTATATGAAGAGCCTTAAAGGGGCTTGTGGTCGTGGAATGGTGGAATTTATCACTTTTAGTATGGGATTTGGGGAAAGTTGCTGACAGGCAAGACAGTTACGAAGATACATGGTAAGTATGTCATGTAAATTGGGGACAACCCAGTCTTATTGTATTTGCATAGACAAGTAATCTTTAAAGTATGGGCTGGTAAATGTAACTGATCAAGAGCTATCATAAGCAAAGCCTGTGACATCACTGGTTTTCCTGTAGATAGTTGTTTATACACTAGTTCATCCCCTGACTGGGTGCATCCTCAGTATTCCCATAACTGTTTTTCATACAAGGAGCCGCCTCCTGCAATTCTCAGTATTGGATTCAGACTTAGGTGGTTAGGCTTTCTGAGCCACCAGAACAGGGACTTGTGGACCTGATGACACAGGCAGGAGTGTGCGCCAAGCTGCCTCTTTAGGTGCACAATCTGCTAGCGCATTACCCCCAGATACAAAATCCTGTCCACTTGTATGTGCTGCACATTTCACAACAGCCACCACTGGAGGTAACGTGATTGCCTCTATTAAAGCCTCTAAGAGGTTCCTATGCTTAACTAGACTACTGGCTGACTTAGAAAACCTCCACTGGCCCATCTCCAAATGCTGAAATGCACAGTGGTTGTCACACAAGCTGAAGCTGAATATATTGTAACGACTGCTCCAGCTCCTAGTTTAAGAGCCACGCTTAGTGCTGTTGATTCTGCTGCTTGGGCGGAATAGTGCTCTGGCAATGTCAACCGCTCTTCTAGTTGCAATGTATCAGAAAAATCATGCTGTTTGCTCTACCTGTGTGTCTAATTCCTTTCTCCTTGCCAATAGTGGAAGAACCGTCAACAAAATAGACAATGCTTCCTGGTATAGGATGCTGTGCTGCTTGACTGGATTCATTGAGAATGTAGGTTGCACAGTCATGTGCATCATCCTCAGAGTCTACAATTGGGTAGGCAAAGAATGTTGCAGGACTCACTAAATGACACTTCACAACATTCAAGGATGGCAGTGATAGTATTACTTCATATCCTGACACTCGCTGTGTAGTCATAGTGGTCTTAGCCTTCTGAATAATGGCAAACACTGCATGCTCTGCATAGAGCATTAAAGGTGACCCCATGACAATGGGGGTGCCCTTCAGTTCTGCAAATGCTTTAGTTGTGAGAGCTTGCTCACAGGGATAATGTCCTTTCATTACTGAATTCAGCATTCCTATAAAATGTGCAATGGGTTTATGTCCTAACATGTATTTCTGTGTAAGAACAGCTGTCATCACCTGACCATTGCAATATGAGAATAAATAAATCTCCTTGGTATAGTCCGGAGTTCCTAAAACTGTAGCATTTGTTGTTTCTGTCTTCAATTCTGGAAACTCTCCCTCATCTCTGGTGTCCATGTTATTTTGTCATTGCTGTCTTTTCTTTACCTGATAGAAGCTAACAAGTGTTCTATTATTGTGCTATAATCAAAACCCCATTGTCTTACATAGTTACAGAGAAAAAGAAACCTCTGCATTCCTTTGACAGATTCTGGCTCAGTCATTTGGAGGATGGATGCTGCTAGTTCAGAAGTCAATTGTCGACCAGAAGCTGACAACAATTGCCCTACTAATGGACCTCTTCCTGACAGTACTGAATTTTCTCTCTCTCCACTTTGTTTCCTCTCTGGGCAAGAGTTACTAAAACAGATATAAAGCCTGATTTAGATTTCGGCAGACAGGTCACTCCGCCACAGTGGTGACGGATATCCCATCTGCCAAAATATAAATCCCATAAGATATCATGGGAATTATATTTTGATCTATGAAATATACATCACAACGATAGAGAAACCCATCTCATCTAAATCTAAATTAGGCCCAAAGTGCATTTTCTGCACTGCTGCTCAGCAGGACTACAAATCAATATGTCATTGATATACTGCAACAATGTGCTATCACACTGGAAATGTGCCACTCATTCTTTATCATTCTGTTGAAAATGCTAGAGGACTCGCAATGCCCTTTGGTAAGCAAGAGTATAAATATTGAGTCCCACGATATGAGAACACTGTCAGATAATGGCTGTTTGAAGGAGAGGGATGCTAAAGAAGGCATTCTTCAATTTAATAGCAGAAATATTCTTGGCATCCTGAGGAATATTCGACAAAATGCTTGAGGGGTCAGGAGCAATTGGAAATTCAGGTACCACTATGTTGTTCAGGAAGCGTAGGTCTTGAACCATGTGCCAAGTATTAGCCTTGGATTTCTTGACCGTGTAAATTGGGTTGTTACATGAGACACTCAAGGGTAAATTACTCCTTGCTCTAACAATGCTTCTATAGTAGGGGTGATGCCCTCAGCTGCTTCTTTAGGCAGAGAATATTGCCTCACTCTGGGTAAAAGAGCACCTTGTATTAGTGTAATTCCAAATAGTGTGGCAGTACAGATAAGACTGGCATCATGGGTACCCTTGATCCACAAGGTGTCTGATACTTGGGGCATATCTGCTTCCCTAACAGAATCATAAGCGCTACCTGGTGTGGGTGTCCTTACTTCTAACACTGTCCTCAATGGTATGACATCTTGGAAAACTACAACTGTTTTCTTGGAATTGTCATTAAACAGTCGGTCATGCAATACCTCTCTAAATAGTTTTCCGGGTTCAATGAAGATAACACATGCCCATAAAACATGCTTATGGTCACCGGCTATCAGAGCGCCCTAGGTTGATGTTACTTCTAAAGCTTCTAGCTGCAATATTAATTCAGCATCAGGCATCCTAGAGTCCTGCCTTGTTGCCAAAAGAGAAATTCCTTGGATAACTGAACCTCCCTCCCTAGTACCTCTGGTGTCTCTGCTATAACTGAATGCACCAGTGTAGTGGATGCTTTCATATCAGCAGGTGCTACTGCCGTGATCCTGGATAGTGAAACTGCAGGGGTGGAACAAATCATGGTGCCATCAGATTCAAAATGAATTATCATATACAATTTGACCATCAGATCTGTTCCTAACAGATTAGCTGGGGCAGCTGGATAAACAGTAAACAACCATCAATGTGCCTCCCTCCTTCTGCCATCTCCACTTGTCTGGTAAAAGTAACCCTTATTACTTCCCCAGAGAATCCTCATGTGTCAATTGATCTGTTCAAAATCGAAAAGACCCTCTCTAATGCAGGATCTGGTTGCTCCTGTATATGAGGAATGAAAACCTTTTGTCATTTGTAGCTACTGCGTCAGTGGGTTCCTCATTTGGCCGGTGTCTCACTGACAAGACTGGACACATAGAAATACTTTGTGGGCACCTTCATTGCATATATCCTCCCATAGAATTAATCTGGAACGGATTCTCTCACAACTAAACCTCCTTGTCTACTTTGAAGTGGAGTCCGCATTGGGGGTGCTCGGTAGCCTTGGTAAGGCGGCATCCTCTGCGCCTGAGGCAATACTGGTGGCTGTGTATTTTGGGATGGTGTCTGTGGCACATATATTATTTGTGAAGTTGGAGGTGGCTGTACTGTTGTAGTCCCTGGCTGATTATAAATTCCCACTTTTTCAGTTTGCTCATCCCATCTTTTAGTTTTGCAGTCTCTAACAAAATGCCCAAACCATTGACAGTAGCGACATATCTGATCCCTCTATGGAGGATCCATGCTACCTCTCCCTATTCCTCCTCATCCTCCTCTACTACTTGCCCACATCATTACATTATCTTGCTGCTGTGGGTGTTGAGTTGGGTGATACCTGGGACAGATGCCACAGACATTGCAGTCATCCGAGTGGCAGCTGCCACTATAACTCCTTCTACTACTCCTTTCTGCACAAACTTTTGCTGCACTAATTTAGTTACGAAATCACCCACCTGCACTCCGGTTTGTTTCCTCCTCAATGCTGCTTGTTTCCGACTCCCTCTGAAACCAACTGGAATGACAAGGAAGAGAACGCTTGCCACTCCTATTGATTCCTGGGGGAAGGGGAAAATAGGAATGAGAGACAAGAAAAGAAACACAGGATTCTCAAGAGGCTGTCTCGCCATCTGGATACCACCAAGTTTCTCTCTGCTGGTGAGGATTGGATTCTTCCTGGGTTATTCTATGATTGTCTTCAGATGCATTCACCTATTAGGTAAAGACCTCATTTAGTACAATATGACTTTTCTGAAGTTCCAGTTTCTGAATAACTATTCCCTCCCAGTAACCTACCAAAAGAGTTCTGACTTAATCACAATCTTGATGTCTGTATTACAATAATTATCTTGTGATTGTATGCTATTGTCTTACTATTACATGCTAAAATAAATAAATAAACCAATGTGTTACTTTCACACTTTATAATCAAGGGTTAAATTTCTCATGTTATTTGCTTCCTTCAAATATCACCACACACCTGAATTAACCCAGAGAGTTGTTCAAAAGGAATCATTAAAATAAAGCAGAAAAAGGAAGAAATGAAAAGAACATAAATATTGGCTATGCACCAATGTACAACTTTGTTTCCAATATTGTCCAATAATCTCTGTTGCCAACAAAGGTCTGAGTCCGTGACCTTTAGTGCTATAAAAACGATGCAATTAGTTCTCAAGAAGTCTTTCAGGCAGACAAGTAAACTTAGCTCCTTTTTATATCAACTTGCGTTCATGCGCTCCAAAGTTTAATTATTGAATGTTTTAATTTGATATTTATTCAAAGAATTCTTTAGCGCTAGGATTTTCCTACACAAAAATGTAAGAGCTCTTACCTTGTCTTTTCGCTAAGCCAAAATAACTTTACTTAGTGTTTATAGGGTTGCCTAGCATCCGTTTTTGATCCTCTCGTCTTTTGCAGGATTCCGGAAAGTCTCGCTGACGAAGACGGAAGGGGAACTCGCCGGAAGATATCACCAGGAACACCTCCTGAGATGTGCTGAGAAGACTGTGCAGTCTTCAGGTGTTCAGATGCACGTTCAAGTTACTGTCCTTAACTGAAGAAACAAGTACTGGTCAAAACAACACCAGTCAATATTAAAACAAGGTTTAACTGCAATTTGCAAGTAACAATTCTTTTGAATTCTACACAAGTTTATTCTAGAGCAACAAATAGTTCTACTCAGAAATATCAAGGCTTGGCTTGTATCATAATGTTTACTTGTTGTAGAAATCAGTTTCTCATAACAAACTTAGCTGCCCCTATCTCTGCCATCTGCTGTTTGTTCCTTTCTTTCTCTTGCTTTTTTTTGCAAAAATGTATTATGTGCGCTTGTATTTCTGTCCAGGGATTGGCTTCTCGCTCCACTATGTTATCTAGGCTGTCCTGTATGTCAGAGGGCGACCCTTTTTTAACTACATCATAAAATAATTTGCCATTGTCTCCTGTTACTTTCCAACCCTGACCTAGTTCCTGGGTCCATTTCTCATTCATCCTGTTAAGGAACTGAGCTGGATCCTCATTTAACTGCATTGACTGAGCCATGAGAGATCTAATGACTGTCATATGAGGAAACATCTTCCTCAGCTAATCCCAAACCACTGTTCTAACCAAATTAAATCGAGACCCATCACACTTAGCCTCAGTGTCCATCTGTAGCCAAGGAACATAATGTGGTACCCCTGGCCCCTTACGTATTTGGGGAATTTGGTGTAAGAGAGTGGTTGAACACTGGAGACTATACTGTCTAGCATATTTCTGCCATACATGTAAACATTTCCACATGTAGGAGTAATTACGGTTGGGATCTCCCTCTCCATAAACAATGCCATCCTCAGCATTCACCATATCGTGTGGACCAAAAGACCCTACTTGCGGCCATGGATTCATTTGTGGAGCCAACCATTCTGTCAAATCTACAAAATTATCTTCACATGGCACAACATGGTACCAGCTTTTCTCTCCTTTAATGACTACCTCACTAGGAGTAAGATCTGCGCTGTATAAAATTGATTAAACACTCATTTGCTGCATTGGTCTATCCTGTAGTGTCTATCCTCCCGTATCCTCACATGATCCCATCCTAGGGTCTGGCTGGCCATGTGAGCCCTGAAACTGCAATCGCTCAAGCTCTGTCGCTAGAGTTTTCCAACCTCTAGAAAGTACATCCTGTTCTCTTTCGCTAGGATCAATATATTTGGGCAATGTCCTTCCACTCCTTTTGTGGCCCACATCAATAAGGGGACTTTCTTAAAACTCAATATCATAGGCAGGGTACCTGGCATTTGGGGTTTGAAGCATTTCACCCATGCCATCTACATGCTTATGTCTAGCCTCTATCCTATTAATTTTTCTCCCAAAACCTCCCTGTGTCTGTCGTGACAAATCAATGTAAAATCACTCTCTCCTTAATTCACTGGTATATTTCCAACTCTCAGTGCATGATAACCATTCATGGACACTTTATGATATCACTACTACACTCCCTTTCTCATTCAATCAATCAATCAGGTGTTTGTTAAGCGCGACTACTCACCCTTAAGGGTCTCAAGGAGCTGGGGTGGGGGTGGTGCAGGTTCCAGTCCATCAAGGAGGGGGTCTGTCAAAGAGCCAGGTTTTGAGGTTTCTCGTGAAGATGGAGATGCGATGTTGTCTGTCTGAGGTAGAGCGGAAGGGCGTTCCAGGCTCTGGCCGCTAGGAAGGAGAAGGAGCGGCCTCCTGATCTGGTCTTTCTTGTGCGGGAGACCACGGCGTCGGAGAGCTGGGCTGTTCGTAGGGTCCTTTGGGGTGTGTTGAATTTGTGTCAGCTGTTCAGGTATGCTGGTCCGGTGTCGTGGAGGGCCTTGTGTGCATGGGTGAGAATCTTGAAGGTGATTCAAGCCTCGATGGGGAGCCAGTGGAGTGTGCGCAGCTGCTAGGAGATGTGGCAGTGTCTTGGCAGGTTGAGGACCAGTCTTGTGGAGGCGTTCTGGATGTTTTTGTAGCTTGTTGGTGAGGTTTTTGTTTATTCCTGCGTAGCGTGCATTGCCGTTGTCGAGTCTGCTGGTGACGAGGGCGTGAGTGACGGTCTTTCTGTGCTCGCGGGGGATCCATTTGAAGGTCTCAGGTAGGAGGTGGAGGGTGTAGAAGTCAGAGGATGCGACCGAGTTGATCTGGCAGTCCATTTTGAGCTCGTAGTCCAGGATGATTCTAAGGTTGTGTGCGTGGTCTGTGGGGGAGGGTGGGCTTCCGAGGGCGAGGGGCCAATAGGTGTCGTTCCAGGTGTCGGAGTTTGGGCCCTTGATGAGTACTTCTGTTTTGTCAAGGTGTTGAGTTGTAGGCAGCTGCTTTTCATCCATTTGGCGACGGCTTCCATGCCTTCTTGAAAGTTGTGTCTGGTGGTGTTGGGTTCATTGGATAAGGAGAGGATGAGTTGGGTGTCGTCTGCGTATGACACAATGTTGAGTCTTTAGGTTCTGACAATGGGGCGAGCGGAGTCATGTAGATGTTGAAGAGAGTGAGGCTGAGGGAGGACCCCTGGGGGACTCCGCAGGTGGTTGGTGTAGGGTCAGAGAAGAAAGGGGGGAATCTGACCCACTGTGTTCTTGCAGAGAGGAAGGAGTGGATCCAGTTGAGGGCCTTGTCCCAGATCCCTGCGTCGTGGAGTCTGCATATTAGGGTGCGGTGAGAGACTGTGTCGAATGCCGCTGAGAGGTCGAGGAGGATAAGGGCTACTGTCCAGTGAGCGGATGTCGTCTGTTGCTGTGAGGAGGACGGTTTCTATGCTGTGGTTTTTTCTGAAGCCAGATTGGGAGGAGTCAAGGATGTTGTGCTCTTCGATGAAGGTGGCGAGTTGGCTATTGATGGCTTTCTCAATTACTTTCACTGTGAACGGCAGCAGGGAGATGGGTCTGTAGTTCTTGAGGTTGGCGGGGTCCGCTGAGGGCTTCCTCAGGAGGGGGTTGATCTCAGCGTGTTTCCAGTCATCGTGGAATGAGGCGTTCGTCAGGGAGCGGTTGATGGTGTGGCGGAGCAGGGGTGCGATGGTGTTGACGGCTCTGTTGAAGATGTGGTGGGGGCAGGGGTCTGTGGGGGCCCTGGAGTGGATTGACTTCATTGTCTTTAGTCTGTCTTTGGTGGTGAGGGCTGTCCAGTTGTCAATCGTTGGATTCAGGGTGTCGGGTGGCTGGTGGGGGTTCAGTGTGTTGGTTGTCTTTGTTGAAGTTTTCGTAAATGTTCTTGATTTTGAGGTGGAAGAAGGTGCTAAGTTTGTTGCAGAGGTCTTGTGAGGAAGGGATGTCAGTAGACTCGCTGGTGGGTTGGGCAAACTCCTTGATGATGCTGAAGAGTTCTTTGCTGTTGTGCGCATGTGTGGAGATACTGTCTGCAATTGCTTTTTTCTCGTTTTTCTGATGAGTTGGTGGTGGGCGTTGGTGGCGGCTCTGATGTCGTTGTGGGCCTCTGTGGATTTGGAGTTCCTCCAGACCTTTTCGAGGCGTCGGCACGTGAGTCTGGACTCTCGAAGTTCGGTGGTACACCATCTGGCTTTCTTGGTGTGAGTGTTGTTGTTTTTCTTGTGGCGGGCTTTGGTGTTGGCGGCGTTGGAGATCCATCTGTGTAGAGTTCGGGCTGCGGTGTTGGGGTCGTAGTCTTCTGCAATGGTTGGGGTCGAGTTGCTGAGTGAGGAAGTGAGCTGGTTGGTGGTGATTTTGGTCCAGTTTCTTTGTGATAGCAGGTGCTGGTGTCTGTGGATGGTGGGTGTTCTGAAGGTGAAGTGGACGCATCGGTGCTCTGTCCATGGGAGTTCGGTGGTGTGGCTGAAAGTGATGGAGTTTCCTGTTGTGAAGAGGGGGTCGAGGGTGTGTCCTGCTGAGTGCCTGGGTTCGGTCACGATCTGGCAGAGTCCAATGTTGTGGAGGTTTTCCATGAGGGATGTGGTGTTGGGGTCCAGTTGGTTGTCGAGGTGGAAGTTGAGGTCTCCCAACAGGGTGTAGTTGGTGGATGCAATGTCATGTCGGAAGATGATGTCCGTGATGGAGTTGGCGAATGGTCCGCGGTATCCAGGGGGTCGGTAGATGATGGTTCCCCAGAGTGTGGTGGTAGGGCTGGCCAGTATCTTGAAGTGAAGGTGTTCCATCAGGTCAGTGGGCTTGTCGGGGAATGTGCTTAGGCGGAGGGTGGATTTGTGGATGATGGCGATTCCTCCTCCTGGGTGGGTGGGGCAGTCCTTCCTGGAGATCTTGTATCCTTGGGGAATGGCGATAGCGATGTCCGGTCCCGAGGTGGTGTTGGTCCAGGTTTCGGTGAAGAATGCTAGGTCCGGGGTGGAGCTGTTGAGGAAGTCCCAGATTTTGGTGGCGTGTTTCTGGAGTGATCGAACGTTGAGGAGGATGCATTGCAGGGTCTTCAGTTCGGGTGTGTTCCTGCAGGCGGATTGTGCTGGGTCGGTGTTCCTGGTGGTGATGTAGGTGTACCGGCCAATGTGGTAAACTGTCATTGGTCCTTCTATGCTCCTCTTCTCTTCCCTGAGATGCTGGCTATATTGCCATACTTACAGCCCTATCCACATAGGCACTCCATCTTGCATCATCTTCATCTCTTTGCTGCGGAGTAAATGCCCGCTCTCTAACTACCTTTCCTGTGGTGTTCCTTCTTTGCAACAAATGGGATGTTGCTGATGAAGTCTGTGACTGGCCATCACAATCTCTTAGACCTTGCTTTTCGAGTGTATCCTTCTGGGGGAGGCTGAATCTAGTCGCAGTAAAAACTGCCCTTTCAGTTGCCCTGAAAACTGGGAGTCATCTACCATAGTTTGCTGCGTAGGTGCACTTGCATGTCTAGGATTTGGCATTTGTGGTGGGACATTAGGTGTGGCTTTTGGAAAGTGTGGATGGGTCTCAATTTCAGGGCTCTCAATTCACACTGCAGCCTCTTGTAGCATCACCAGTGGGTAGATACTAGGTACCTTGGAGCAGTGCTCATAAGATCATATGGGGTGGGAAAACGGACGGGGTATTAGAGGCACCATCTTTTGAGGAGTTTTTAGATTTATCACAAAAAACTTGCCCTAAAGCTAAAATAGCTTCTCTCTTGTGCAGTTTGGTACCTGCATGTTTACTTCTAAGGTGCGTAGTAATGTGCTCAAGTGCCTTATCATTGAATGTTCCCTCTTTTTGCCAGGGATACATATGCTTTTGCTTGGCTTTAAACCCCTCCATGTGATCTCGTAGTTATTTTCTTTGACCATGTGCAAAAGTCTTTTGCATATGTGTTAAGGGAGTTTCTATTATCATTCGTATTCCTTATGCTTTCTACAATTAAACTTTTTATCTAACTACAAATATTACTGTGTTTTAACAACTTACACATGTATTAAGGGAACATGAGAATTCATCAATTGCTTTCTGTCTCACCACTTATGCAATGCATTATTCAATTTCAAATCTTGCCCTAATAATTATGCGATGCATATACAATATAAACTTTTACCTTATCAATTATGTGAATGCATATATAAATGTCAATTTTTACCTTCTCAATTACACAAATGCATATGAAAATACCAATTTTTGTTCTTATGAATTATGTGAATGTATATAAAATATGCCACTTTTTATCCTTACCAATTATGTGAATGCATATAAAAATATTGACCTTAGTTTTTCAATTATGCAAATGCATATGAAAATACAGATAGCAATCCCTAGCACACGTACTAGTTATAAATGTTTTAGAAATATTACGTGTTTACACAAAACAATTTCAAACACATTAATAAAAGAATGAGTTAGTCTTTTTTCTCTCTTCTTGGTCGTTGTTTATTAGTTTCTATTCTTCTCAGTAGTTCCAGTCAGCCAACACGTGTTTCGTCGCAACAAGGGAATGTAGCCCCGCGACTTTTTCAAGGCTCTTTCCTGCTTGAATAATGTTTTTATAAGGCGGTGATAATTCCAAACCGCCAAATGGTGTCTGTTGTGGTGGCGTCACTTGGCAGCAAAATAAAACTGCTATCAAATCATATATGGTTTCCCTTTCAGTACTTATTATACTGATAAACAAAGACGAACGTGACGCCAACTTCTCAAAATTTCTTCAGCTCCCGAGCATATGAAAATACCAATTTTTGTTCTTGCCAATTGTGCACCTTTTGCGACATTACACAACAACATCATACCGTGGCCACATTTCATTCATACACACATGCACCCATTGTCAGGATAAAAATATGAACACTGCTACTTCTTATAAATAATAATCAATATTTTCTATTCTACTTAGTAAATACAATCGGCAACCCCTGGCCACTTCCCTCCGTGCTTGAGAGGGGATTCCTTTAGAACCATGCGTCCACGTGTTCAGATTGTATCTGGAGGTAAGGTTTAGCAATTCTGGATTTTCAGCTGCCCCTCTGTGTCAATCACTGGAACACATATTGGTGCCTTCCAAGTTCAAACTACGCAGACTGACCACCTCCAATGATATATTGGGAATATCAGGTTAACCGATTATGAAGTGCCTTAATCAACATTTCCTGTTCTACTCTGAAAATGCCACTGGCATCTCCTGGCCACTTCCCTGTGCCTGAGAGGTGATACCTTTCCGACCATGTGTTTGTTGAGACCATAGAATGACTTCTGGACATTAGGTCCAGGGAAGTAATTTGATCCTTGGCTCCTTCCAATTTCAGATTACCCAAACTGACCACATCCAATGTTATATTGGGACAATCAGGTTAACCAGTTATGTAGGTGCCTTAGCTATTGTGCACCACATGTACACAATACATACTCTCACACACGGTACCCTTATCACTTATGCATAGCATTGCCAGAAAAACAGGTCAATACACAATTATGGAAAGTGATCCGTTCTATCCTCACCGTAAAAAGTCAGCAGTCCCTTGATCCTCCTCAACCCACCGTACAGAGGCAGAACTTAAGTGAACACAATGTCTGATTACTTTATCAAAAAGGTGCTGTGGGACCCGGCCTCGTGGCGTGGGCCTCCCTGACCATTAGCATCCCAGCCCAACCCGTGCACCACCCTTGATCCCTGGTTGTCACCGCCCTGTCTGACCCACCCCATCCATAAACCCACAGGGAGATGAGACTTCCCCGCAACCACCACCGACCCTCCCGGTTCTGGATGCCTCCCCACCCCGTAGCACCCGAAGACCTCCGGCCACCATGTCCCAATACCCCTGATGGCCGGCCCGGGCCCCCAGCGAAACCTAGACCCTAGACGCGCCATGCCTGGCCAAGGGAGAGAGAGCCCCCCCCCCCAAGCAAGATAGGGAGGAGTAGTCTCTCTCACACCTCTGCCCTCCTCTCTGAAGAGGGTTTCGATCGCCCTCCGGGCCCCGGGGGAGCTGGCTCCACGCATGCTGGGTGTCTGAAATCCCTCCAGATCCAACTTGAAAGGATCAAAGAGCCGAGCAGCAGGAAATCCCAACACGCCGCCCCCAGACGCCAAGACCCCTCTCTGCGAGGACTCTGGACGTCAAAGAGAAGAAGGCGGATAACAAGGGGTGCTCGGGCACTGACGAGCAGAGAAGATCCTGGACTAAGGGAGCCCTGCTGACCTGGTCGCGGCTCGACGAATCTAAAAGGAAGAACGCTACCCGAACCTTGGAAACCTGACGAGCCCTGCTGACTTCGTCGCGGCTCCCGCTTGGCAGAGACCAACTTCTGCCGGAACCATCTGAGCCCCGCTGACGTCGTCACGGCTCCCGGGAACACTGAGAACACCTGAGCCCTGCTGAGAGACTCGCGGCTCCCCTAACCCTAAAAACGGCCGAGCCCTGCCAAATAAATCGCGGCTCCCCGAAGATCATTAGACCTGCGGTTCCTTCCTGGCTGAGCCCTACTGACGTGGTCGCGGCTCAAGAGTACACTGGTCCGGCAGGACCCAAGACCGGACCGTATCCCCCGGCTCGAGGATTGAGAGCTGTGCGAAGGATACTCTGCATTGACCCTGAACCTAGAGACTGTCCCGCTACCCAAAACCCCTACCAAGACATTACGAACGCTTGTTTTGTTGACCAAAGGCTAAATCACAGATCATAAGGATCCAGAGAACCTATAGATAAAGAAATCCGTTCTACTAAAACCTACTGTGTGCTGTCCCTTTGTCAAGTGGTACAAGCTCAGCGTGTGCGATCCTAGGTACGAGACCCTTCCCTGAAAGGGCCTCCCCGCCAGTGCTCGGCCTTGTTCTGGGAGAGGTGGGTCACGGGGTGGTCAGGAACGTGTTCTGCACCCCCCTGAGATCGCTCCTTCTAACAGGTGCACAGTCATCTATGTAGCGGGGTGGGTGGTCTTCAGTCTCAGAAGCCAGGTTGGGGACAAAAAGGGATCTCCTATCTAACTGACTAGCTGATGCATGGTGACTAAAACCTTTAAAATAAAGAAAGATGCAGCCTTCTCTTTGCAATGAAAAGACATCTATTTACAGTTGCGACTGGGAGACAAACCTTCCCTGCATACAGGTAGGCTATCGGTCTCTCTCAAATTGCTGCTCCACAGGCAGCTCTTTTTATACAAAAGTTACACAATGCTTTATTACAAAACAGCCAATAATAATTGACTTGCAGGTTACAGATTGAAGACGGAAAAACGCTCAAAGACCTGTGACCCCACAACCCCAAACTCTGACCTTATTGTCTACACAATCTTTATTGCACTTCCAACAATGCTCAACAAATGAAGCATTCTTCTACTCATGACTGCATGTGCATTCGTTGCAAAGTAATTTCAGTTGAGTGTGTGCTTTCATCATCGTACACCTAAAACCTCTGTGTGTTCTAACCTAATTTGATTTTCTGCGCCCATTGTCCAATCAGGATACAACCGCTTTGGAAGTACAAAGTAAGTGCTGGTGATCCTGTGTGCTAAAAAGATAAATATTTGTATGCTTGCTATACAGAGATGGCCTTTCACAGAAACTCTTTTAAGTTACCTATTCCATTGTGTCCACAAGTGAACTTTTCACCTTACTCTGGTCAGGGGAAGATTTGGACCTAAACTGTTCTTTCACCAAGTACAGTTGTGTGTTTTCTACTCATGTTTTTTGTTGCGCTATGTTTTTGTTTTTTATATTTTCTAAAATGGGTTCATATTTTACATCTCCTACACTAGCCTAGAGCAGCATTGAAGCCCAAGAGGATGTGAGAAAGGTCACATTTCTGGGATGATCATCAACTTGTGTTGCCAACTGACCAGTGTAATTTTTTGCATATCGGGCCAGATGTATGACCATTTTATTTTGCAAGTCGCTAATTGCGATCTTTTGCAACTTGCAATTAGAAACAAAAAAAATTAAATGTACTAATGAGTCTCAGACACATTAAGCGATTCCCAAAGGGGTTGTGAATGACCTGCCTCGTCAATATTCATGAGGCAGGTCGCAACTCACAATTTGTGATCCATTGTGAATGGCCTACAGAGGGATGGTGGCTGGCTGGGGTCAGCTGGGCACCATGTCTGTGATTGCTTTTTAAATAAACCTTTTTTTTTAAAGCAGCCCGCTTTCCTTAAATGAAAACGGGAAAAAAGAAAAATGAAAAGTTTCCTTTAAATTTTTTAAGAGCAGGCAGTGGCCCTTGGGACCACTGCCTGCTCTTTAAAAACTGTTGAGGCCCACATTCACAAAGTAGAAGGTGTCCCAAAGGGACCCCTTCCCGTTTGCGAATGGGTTACCACCTTCTTCACGAAGTTAGTAAGGTATGAATGTTTTACAACCACATTCCAGTTGCAAAACATTCATACATTCCCCTGTGACTCGCTATTAGGAAGGGATACCCTTGGCACACCCCTTGCTAATAGCAACTCGCAAACCCTATTTTGAGAGTCAGGAATAGGTCATCGACTCGCAAAATAGGGTTAGTACATGCCAATAGCCATTTTAGCAGTCACAAACAGCCCAATTCTCAGTGTGTGACCTCCAATAACAGTCGTACATCTGGCCCATTCCATATGTTGTGCTATGACTTGGAGGACATAGCACTGTTTGCAGCAACCATGCCTACTTGCCAACACATGTCCCATTCAACTTCCTATTTTCATGGAATGCAAAAAGGGAGGAGTCACAGACAATAGAGGGGTGCAAATGGAGAGGGGGCCATTGTACATTTAGGGATGGAGTTTGGAACACTATTGTAATTGTTGGAAGATGGACGGAATGTATGTGGTAAATATCCAGAGGAGATTAAATAAACAACGGTTCCATGTAATAAGAAATTTGCTCTTTTACAGAATTCAACAAAATGAATATGTCTTTTGATTTTTTTTTTTTAAAACACAATTAATGGAGCAGAGAAACCCATAAACAATTATCCCATATTTTTACTGGTATACAAAAAATGCTCAGTGTTTTTGAGTGTTCACACAGTGATTAAAGACAAACAAATAATGCAGTGTGCAAAAAAAATAAAATGAACAAAGGAACCCCGGGAGTAAAATATTGATATTCCTTTATGTCCATTCAATTATTTGTATATCAATTGATATAATCATAGAGGTTCCATTCGCCCTTTATGTTCACTCCATTTCGACCCTAGCTTTGTAATGGGTCATCATCAGGACTATTAAAATTCATATAGAGCAGCAAGACATGTATTAGCAAAAAATGAAAAGTAAATGTTGAGGGGATGTTACAAAAATCCGGTACAGCAATCTGAATTCTAGAGGGAAAGTTCAGCCAGTAAGGACTCAGCAAAAACGTGCTTAAGAATCAGTCACTCAATGTAGGGTCTGGCACAGAGGAACAACTGCAACAGTCGGCAAGACAACATCTCTCTCTTTATTTATGGGTTCGTTTTTTTCTTTGCTGAGTACTACTGGTTTCCTGGTTGGTACTAAGCGGGTTGGTCCATCTTGTTCCAAAGATATGACTAACCTCATGCCTTAGAGCCACCATCACTTTGCATGGGCATTGCATGGATCGCTCTTGTTTGCTTATCCTGAGATCCTGTTTGTATTTTAAGTGGGAGGAGAACTTGCCATAAATCAAATGAGCGTCTACTTGCAGTAAACATGGAGGTACGGAACTGATAATATCTGCAATATGTTGCCCTCTCCTATAACCATATGCCATTCTTCCAGTGGGCCAATGTGGCATGCATTCAATCAATCAATCAGGGGTTTGTAAAGCGCAGCTACTCACCCGAAAAGGGTCTCAAAGCGCTGAGGTAGGGGAGGGGGGATGCAGCTCCTGGTTGTTCATAGTGATTTGTCAAAGAGCCAGGTCTTGAGGTCCTTCAAAAACTTGGAGAGGGTTGGTGTCTGCTGGAGGTGGAGAGGGAGGGTGTTCCATGCCTTGGCCGTGAGGAGGGAGAAGGAGCGTTCTCCTGTTCTGGTCTTCTTGATGCGGGATACTGTCGCAAGAGAGAGCTGGGCTGAGTGGAGGGATCTTTGGATTGCATTGAACGAGAGGCAGTAGTTCATGTGGGTGGGTCCGGTGTTGTGGAGGGTTGTGTGGGCATGGGTGAGAAGCTTGAAGGTGAATCTCTTCCAATGGGGAGCGGGTGAAGTGTCCGTAGGTGTTAGATGATGTGGAGTAGGTTGAGGACTAGGATCACTGACAGAATATCGAGGAGAAGAATATCGACCTAAAAAATATCAAGGAAAAAATATAGAATGCCAAAATATCGAATCCCTATCTACAAACAGGTAAGTACAAAAATATCGATTCCAAAATATTGTTGTAAAAAATATAGTTGGTCAAAATATCGAATTTTTAAAATGTCTTAAAAGTAATGTAAAATTAATGAAATAATAAATATAATAAAAATACTTAAATAACTTTAAAATTAATAAATAATTAATGGAAGTAAAAAAAATATATTTTTAATACATATATATTGACGTAATCTTAATTAAAAATATTCAATATCTTTAGCGTAGGATAGCGGGCGGGTAAAATTGACTATTACCACTCTAGTAGGTACAACAGTAGGGAAAGCGTTGGATAGCGGGAGGGTAAACATTGCTATTCCCACTCCAGAGAGTGCAACAGTAGGGAAAGCATTGGATAGCGTACAGGTAAAAATTACTGTTCCCACTCCACAGAGTGCAACAGTAGGGAAAGCGTTGGATAGCGTATGGGTAAAAATTACTATTCCTACTCCACAGAGTGCAACAGTAGGGAAAGCGTTGGATAGCGAGAGGGTAAAAATTACTATTCCCACTCCAAAGAGTGCAACAGTAGGGAAAGCGTTGGATAGCGGGAGGGTAAAATTTACTATTCCCACTCCAGTAAGTGCAATAGTAGGGAAAGGGTTGGATAGCATAGGGGTAAAAATTACTATTCCCACTCCAGAGAATGCAACAGTAGGAAAAGCATTGGATAGCGGGGAGGGTAAAATGTACTATTCCCACTCCAGTAAGTGCAATAGTAGGGAAAGCGTTGGATAGCATAGGGGTAAAAATTACTATTCCCACTCCAAAGAGTGCAACAGTAGGGAAAGCGTTGGATAGCGTAAGAGTAAAAATTACTATTCCCACTCCAGTGAGTGCAATAGTAAGGAAACCGTTGGATAGCGTAGGGGTAAAAATTACTATTCCCACTCCAGAGAGTGCAACAGTAGGGAAAGCGTTGGATAGCATGAAGGTAAAATGTACTATTCCCACTCCAGTGAGTGCAACAGTAGGGAAAACGTCAGATGACGAAGGGGTAAAAATTACTATTCCCACTCCAAAGAGTGCAACAGTAGGGAAAGCATTGGATAGCGTAGGGGTAAAAATTACTATTCCCACTCCAGAGAGTGCAACAGAAGGGAAAGCGTTGGATAGCGGGAGGGTAAAATTTACTATTCCCACTCCAGTGAGTGCAATAGTAGGGAAAGCATTGGATAGCATAGGGGTAAAAATTACTATTCCCACTCCAAAGAGTGCAACAGTAGCGAAAGTGTTGGATAGTGTAGGGGTAAAAATTACTATTCCCACTCCTGTGAGTGCAATAGTAGGGAAAGCGTTGGATAGCGTTGGGGTAAAATGAGAGCTGGGCTGAGTGGAGGGATCTTTGGATTGCATTGAACGAGAGGCAGTAGTTCATGTGGGTGGGTCCGGTGTTGTGGAGGGTTGTGTGGGCATGGGTGAGAAGCTTGAAGGTGAATCTCTTCCAATGGGGAGCCAGTGAAGTGTCCGTAGGTGTTAGATGATGTGGAGTAGGTTGAGGACTAGGATCACTGACAGAATATCGAGGAGAAGAATATCGACCTAAAAAATATCAAGGAAAAAATATAGAATGCCAAAATATCGAATCCCTATCTACAAACAGGTAAGTACAAAAATATCGATTCCAAAATATTGTTGTAAAAAATATAGTTGGTCAAAATATCGAATTTTTAAAATGTCTTAAAAGTAATGTAAAATTAATGAAATAATAAATATAATAAAAATACTTAAATAACTTTAAAATTAATACATAATTAATGGAAGTAAAAAAAATATATTTTTAATACATATATATTGACGTAATCTTAATTAAAAATATTCAATATCTTTAGCGTAGGATAGCGGGCGGGTAAAATTGACTATTACCACTCTAGTAAGTACAACAGTAGGGAAAGCGTTGGATAGCGGGAGGGTAAACATTGCTATTCCCACTCCAGAGAGTGCAACAGTAGGGAAAGCATTGGATAGCGTACAGGTAAAAATTACTGTTCCCACTCCACAGAGTGCAACAGTAGGGAAAGCGTTGGATAGCGTATGGGTAAAAATTACTATTCCTACTCCACAGAGTGCAACAGTAGGGAAAGCGTTGGATAGCGAGAGGGTAAAAATTACTATTCCCACTCCAAAGAGTGCAACAGTAGGGAAAGCGTTGGATAGCGGGAGGGTAAAATTTACTATTCCCACTCCAGTAAGTGCAATAGTAGGGAAAGGGTTGGATAGCATAGGGGTAAAAATTACTATTCCCACTCCAGAGAATGCAACAGTAGGGAAAGCATTGGATAGCGGGGAGGGTAAAATGTACTATTCCCACTCCAGTAAGTGCAATAGTAGGGAAAGCGTTGGATAGCATAGGGGTAAAAATTACTATTCCCACTCCAAAGAGTGCAACAGTAGGGAAAGCGTTGGATAGCGTAAGAGTAAAAATTACTATTCCCACTCCAGTGAGTGCAATAGTAAGGAAACCGTTGGATAGCGTAGGGGTAAAAATTACTATTCCCACTCCAGAGAGTGCAACAGTAGGGAAAGCGTTGGATAGCATGAAGGTAAAATGTACTATTCCCACTCCAGTGAGTGCAACAGTAGGGAAAACGTCAGATGACGAAGGGGTAAAAATTACTATTCCCACTCCAAAGAGTGCAACAGTAGGGAAAGCATTGGATAGCGTAGGGGTAAAAATTACTATTCCCACTCCAGAGAGTGCAACAGAAGGGAAAGCGTTGGATAGCGGAAGGGTAAAATTTACTATTCCCACTCCAGTGAGTGCAACAGTAGGGAAAGCGTTGGATAGCGAGAGGGTAAAATGTACTATTCCCACTCCAGTGAGTGCAATAGTAGGGAAAGCGTTGGATAGCATAGGGGTAAAAATTACTATTCCCACTCCAAAGAGTGCAACAGTAGGGAAAGTGTTGGATAGCATAGAAGTAAAAATTACTATCCCCACTCCAGTGAGTGCAATAGTAAGGAAAGCGTTGGATAGCGTAGGGGTAAAAATTACTATTCCCACTCCAGAGAGTGCAACAGTAGGGAAAGCGTTGGATAGCGTGAGAGCAAAATTTACTATTCCCACTCCAGTGAGTGCAACAGTAGGGAAAACGTCAGATGACGTAGGGGTAAAAATTACTATTCCCACTCCAAAGAGTGCAACAGTAGGGAAAGCATTGGATAGCGTAGGCGTAAAAATTACTATTCCCACTCCAAAGAGTGCAACAGTAGGGAAAGCGTTGGATAGCGGGAGGGTAAAATTTACTATTCCCACTCCAGTGAGTGCAATAGTAGGGAAAGCATTGGATAGCATAGGGGTAAAAATTACTATTCCCACTCCAAAGAGTGCAACAGTAGCGAAAGTGTTGGATAGTGTAGGGGTAAAAATTACTATTCCCACTCCTGTGAGTGCAATAGTAGGGAAAGCGTTGGATAGCGTTGGGGTAAAATGTAATATTCCCACTCCAGTGAGTGCAATAGTAGGGAAAATAATAATTTAATATGTTATTAAAAATAAATTAATTATTAATACCAATAAAAAAGTATTAAAATTAATTACCAATCACAAAATATTAAATAATTAATTAATTATAAATACCAATAAATATTTTTTTTAATTAACTACCTATGAATTAATCATTAACAACCAATTAATTTTCAATACCAAAAATTATTAAATACAAATAATACCAATTAATAATTAATTAATAAGATATTAATTATCAATATACACAAATAATTTCAATAATTAATTATTTACAATTAAATTACTTCCCACCATATTCCCCTATAAACCCACAACCAGCTACAAATAATAAATTAATACAATTAACATAATTATCAAATAAAAATGTCATACAAATTAAATACCAATGAATACTAATTAATAATTAATTAACAAACAATTAATTTTCAATAACAAAAATTAATAAATAATTCAAAATTACCAATTAATAATTAACAGTAAATTAATTATCAATACACAAAAATATTTTCAATAATGACTTCATTATAATTAAATTACTTCCCAGCATATTACCCTATAAACCCACAACCCGCTCCGAATAATAAATTAATACAATTAATATAATTATCAATTAACCAATTAATACAAATTAATAAAAAATAATTACCAATTATTAAAATTGAATTACCAATTAATAATTAATTACAATACATTAATTATCAACACCAATTAATAATTACTTAATAACAATTAAATTACTTCCCACCCTATTCCCCTATAAATCCACAACCCGCTACAGAAGTAAAACGCACAATTAAATTTAAAATAATTAATAATTCCGAAAAATTATTATTTAATGTACTATAATTAAATTACTTCCCACCCTAATCCCCTATAAACCCACAACCCGCTACGGAATTAAATTACACAAAAATTAAATAACATAAAATTAATTACTTTAAAAATAATTAAACATACATTACAAAAACTAATATACACTTTTAACACATATACTAACATGCAAAACACTTAAAAAAATCGATATTAATGTAAATTCGATATTTTTTAATGCCTATATTATGTACTTCGATATTACTTACCTGCAATTCGATATTTTTAACAACTATATTATGTCCATTCGATATTATGTCCATTTTATATTTTAGACTCAATATTATGTCCATTCGATATTTTTTTTCGATATTAAGACTGTGCACCCGAGGACTAATCTGGCGGCAGCCTTCTGGCCATTTCGTAGTTTGCAGGTGAGGTTCTTGTTGATCCTTGCGTAGAGTGCATTGCCGTAGTCCAGTGTACTGCTGAGGAGGGTGTGGGTGACGGTTTTCCTGTGTTTGAGGGGGATCCAGTTGAAGGTCTTTCGGAGTAGGCAGATGGTGTGGTAGCAAGAAAAGGTGACAGCGTTCATCTGGCATTCCATTTTGAATTAGGAGTCCAGAATGATTCCGAGGTTGCGTACGTGGTCCGTGGGGGAGGGAGGGATCCCGACAGCGGAGGACCACCAGGTGTCGTTCCAGGCGTTGGGGTATGGGCCTATGATGAGGATTTCGGTTTTGTCTGTGTTGAGTTGAAGGCAGCTGTTCTTCATCCACCTGGCGACTGCTTCTATTCCTTCTTGAAAGTTGTGTTTGGAGATGTTGGGTTCGTTGGATAGGGAGAGTATGAGTTGGGTGTCGTCTGCGTACGATACGATGTTGAGTCCATGTGATCTGACTATGGATGTGAGCGGTGCCTTGTGGACATTGAACAAGGTGGGGCTGATGGAGGATCCTTGGGGGACTCCACAGGTTGTCAGTGTGGGTTTCGAGAGGAAAGGAGGGAGTGTGACCAGCTGCATTCTGCCGGAGAGGAATGAGCGGATCCAGTCAAGGGCCCTGTTCCGGATTCCTGCGTTGTGGAGTCTGCAGGTTAGGGTGCGGTGTGAGACTGTGTCGAAGGCAGCGGAGAGGCCCAAGATGATGAGGGCCACAGTCTCTTCTCTGTCGAGGAGGGAGCTGATGTCGTCTGTTGCTTCGAGAAGGGCAGTTTCGGTGCTGTGATTCTTCCTGAAACCTCATTGGGAGGAGTCAAGGATGTTGTTTTCTTCTATGAAGGAGGCGAGTTGTCTGTTGACGGCTTTTTCCATGACTTTTGCTGGATAAGAGTAAGGAGATCGGTCTGAAGTTCTTGAGGTCGGTGGGGTCTGCCAAGGGTTTTTTTCAGGAGAGGGTTGATCTCGGCGTGTTTTCAGTCATCAGGGAAGGAGGCGGTCTCGAAGGAGCGGTTGATGATTTGCTGAAGCTCGTTGGCTATGATGTTTGTGGTAGATCTGTGGTAGATATTTTGGGGCCAGGGGTCCGTAGGGGCCCCGGAGAGGGTTATCTTCATAGTCTTTAGGGGGTCTTCGATACTGAGGGTGGTCAAGCTATTCACAGTTGCTTCACTCAAGAAAAGCCTTATTAGATATGCTCTTAACATATATATGGTCTTGTCAGCCATTATAAAATTACATCCATCAACTCTGCACTCTAGGATCCCACTTCGGCTTCTGAACTGTATGCCATTGCTATTTTCAGCATCCCTTCTTCAGACAGTCACATGGATTGATGTTGCAAAGTTGTTACTTTTGTGAAGCTTGGGGGTTTTATTCTTCTTATATGGCTAACATGACACCACATCACCTAGGTGACTCTTGACAGAATGGACGTATACCTGCTTTTCTGAAGGCATAATAGAAGTCACAATTAGACACTGTTAGAAGGCGACCTCAGAGGAGCCCGGAGGGGGCCCTGACTATTCTGAGACCAACCCTCGAGGTATCGTAGCCGGGCACTGGCGGGAGACTCCTCAGGGGAGGAATCTCGTATCTAGGATTGTACACTTGGCACCACACGACAAAGAGACACCACACCGGGAGTTCTTAAGAATAAATCTTTATCAGATCGGAGTTGTAGGATCTTTATGATCAGCAAGGCAAACATATACAAGTGGAGCGCGGGCTCGCAGAGTCTTTGAGGGGGGTAGGAGGTAGCGGGACAGTCTTTTGGGGATATGGATCAAATGCAGGAGCGTACCCGGCGCACAGCTCACAATCCTCGAGCTGGGGGATACGCTTGTCGTCGTGGGGTCCGGCGGGACCAAGAGAGTCTGTGGGAGCCGCGAGTCACTCAGCAGGGCTCAAGTCCAAGTTCGGAGGTCTTACGATCTTCAGGGAGCCGCGAGTCACTCAGCAGGGCTCAAGCACGAGTTCGGAGGTCTTACGATCTTCAGGGAGCCGTGAGTCACTCAGCAGGGCTCAAGCACGAGTTCGGAGGTCTTTACGATCTTCAGGGAGCCGCGAGTCACTCAGCAGGGCTCAGGTGTTTCCAAAGGCGAATCTACCGGACAGTCCCAGAGCACCCCTTGTTATAGGGCGACCCCTCTTTGATGTCCAGAGTCTGTGCAGGCAGGGGTCTTGTCACCTGGGGGTTGCTTGTCGGGGTTTCCTGCCATTGTCTTTTGATCCTTTCAGGGCCGGGTTGGGAGGAGTCCCAGACACCCAGCAGGCGTGGAGCCAGCCCTCGGGGAGGCCAGCGGGCCGATCGAAACCCACCTTCCCAGGGAAGCTCAGAGGTGTGATAGAAACTGCTCCTCCCTCTTTCATCCCAAGGGGAGCGCGATGTCCTCCAGCCGGAGTGGCGCCGCTAGGCCAGGGTCGCGCTGGGGCCGGGCGGCCATCTTGGTGCATGAAGTGGGCACGCGGGCCCGGTGTGGCCGAAAGGAGGAAGGCCACGGACGGGAAAGTCTGGGTCGGGTGTGTGTGTTCTGGTGGGAAGGATCGGCTAGGCCGTGGGTTCGGGGGCGGTGTGAGGTGCAGGGGTCAGGTATGGCTATGTCACGAGGGCCGGGTCTAACAGACACTAGGCTTCTTTTGCTACAGACATCCCTGGATGTGCAAACGCCGCTCTTGCCACTCTAAAGTGATGAGAGTAAAGACATGGCTTTCACAGCATGAATGCACTGCTGTCAGCTGATCATGAGCGTCCATGCGACTCATGGCTGGAAATCTAAACAGAAGGCCAGTTGCATGATGGCTACTGAGCATCAGAAAGCTATTGGCAAGAGAGCTATATCCATTCAATATGCAAAGTTACCAGGTCGCCTTTCTGCTTGGCACTGTGCCAATATCAGCTAGTTATAGTGTCAGCCACCTATCATTAACCCTATCGGTAGCGGTTTAGCCGAAGCTGCTGTCCAGGCATGCTGCTCCAACTTTGTAACACCCTCTAGGATAAATCATGTTGGCATGTGTGTGATGTGCATTGCATCTCTCTCAGCGAGTTCTGTCCCCAGTGGTGGTGTAGTCAAATTCAAGTGGCATAATATCATATTAAATTTACTACCGGTGTTATTTTTTGGGGGAGTATGAGAATGACAAGTCCCATATAGAGATAGGTTAAACACACTGATATACATACCTTCATCCATCGGTCAATAGCCAGGCCTTACAACCTAGAAGATACTTCATGAGGTTTACTTTGTAGACAGAGCAGTAGTATTCACTTGTCGGTGTTTGAAAAGAGGATACGTCACGCTGTGATCAATGGCTATGAAAATCAAACAATTAGACGACTAAGAAGATATTTATCTCAGAATAGGCTTTTAGAAGATGATCAGGTTGCACAGCGTCCCTCGTCCTCTTTACAGGTTGATATTGCTGATAATCCACCATAATTTTATGTATGTTCACAAGTGGACCAGTTTCAGAAGGAAATGAGTTATGAAGACCTTTTTACGTATCAGGGGTTTCCTTATCCTATTTATTGGTCGGCTGAATCTAGTCTTTCTTTTTTTTTTTACTTTTACGCTGAGTGGCGTGTTCGGATTCACACCCCAATACAAACCATGGTGAGAGGAAGGTTTCATTCTGAAAGACCCAATCCATGAACTCCATGCGCTATACTGGGTACGCACACTTACTTAGCTCAAAGGAAAATTAAACAACATACGAAGAGGGTACCGGTAGCCACATGCACAGCATGTGTGCTTTAAAGGGTAAACATATACCGTGTGATGGTGGCACTGGATAACAACTACATGACCATGTGATGGTGGCACTGGATAGCACTGGATAGCAACTACATGGCGTCTTAATTTGCCTTTCACTTTTTAACATATGGTAAAATTGCTCAGAGGGTCAATGCACCTGCTTCGGAAATCTGTTTGCTAACTGCACATCGCGGGATCAAATTCCACGGGTTCTCGGCCTGTCGCCTTTTGAAGGATAATAAAGCGAGTCCCCCTGCTTTGAGTAACAGAAGCGCCAGTCATTGCAGCTCACTGATGCTCGCGTAATGCCTTGTTGCCGTTTTGGCTACTTGTTATTTGGACAGCAAATTGTTTTGTAAAACTGGGGGTTGAGTCTCCTAGTATTCCTAACTCCAGCAGACAGTCTGCGTGAGGTCTGTCTAGTGTGTCTCTGATGACAGTTTGATGGCGTGGAGGGCATGTTTGAGGTGAATGAAGACATTGTACTGCGTTCTGTAAAATGCCAAAGCCACTTTGTCGCTGTCATGTTTGCTGTGAACAGACATTCAGGAATTCCTTAAAAGGTTTGTAAATAGTATTTCAAAAATAATTATACAACTACGTACAGCTGCGGGACACAACGGTTTAGTCCGTTCCTTTTACAGTGTTCAATCCCACCTGCTCCAATTTTTTAGTACAGCAAACATATCCAGTGAAAGATTATGAAAGCTCGTGGTGTTACTGTGCTTTGAATACCTGCACTCTCTCTAGTAGAGGTGCGACCTGTGCTGGTTCTCAGGTCGAATAATTGGCATTCCTTAGTGTAAACATTAAATGGACTACTGTTTCCGGAAAGTATTGGACGTGTAACCTTGAACCATCAGGCGCGTACGCTCAAACTCTTTTTTTTCTGCCAGGTCTGAAATTATGTACCAACAGCCTCATCTTAGAAGATGGATGAATTTGTATAGGCACTGTGGTTGAATTTGGGGTGTCGGTGGCCCACAGACTATTATGTTCATGTTTGTTTTTGTACCCAACCGCATTATTTTCAGCTGTCTGTTTTCTGTCTGTCGGCGTCTTCCATAAAATGTCGGTAAAACGTCTATAAAAAGGAGAATACATGTGAGTAATGCCAGTAAAAGGGCTTTTCCTAGAAAAGCATTTGGACATGCTTCGTATTTAGAGTGAAGCAAAAATATCTGCTGTACTGTCGTCGAACGCCTCGGAGGCAGCACGTGTATCTTTTAAGTACTGGCAAGTGAAGTATAACTGTAAGAGGCAAAATGTGAAGCTCTGTTTACAAAAAAAAGTAAGCTTAGGAAAGGGAATCGCCAGAGTACGTTTTCTTTTTTTTAAAAACGACTTACACCTGTGCATTATCTCGCTCTGGGACAGCGGGAGCCTCGCTGATTTTCCCTGGGAAGCGCCCTCCCCGGCGTGTTTGATCAGAAATGCCTTTGATCCTCGGGGAAATGTCTTTACCCGGTGCTCCTGTGTGTGAGGGCGGAGGCCACATGAGCGCGCAGCCCTCGGCAGCAGGCTGGGCAGCCCCGGGTCCCCGGCAGCCTCCCAAGGCACCTTTTCTCTCAGAACCTTCCCACAGAGCCGCCCACCACGAAACAGGAGAAGCCGAGAGCAGCTGTCCCCTCCTCCCCTCCCACTCCCCGGCACATCAGAGAGGCGGGAGGGGAGCGCGAGCAGGGCACCCAGCCTCCGTTTCAGCACTCTCAGTCCACCGCCAACAGCGGCGCAAGGAAAGGGCACGTTCTGAACCCACCTGACACACTCAACTGGCCCCTGTGCTGCCCATTGCTACCCTTGAACTCTGACCTAGCACACTCAGATGACCCCTGTGGCGTCCAGTGCTACTCCCTGAACTCTGGCCAGGCACACTCAGCTGACCACTGTGCTGTCCAGTGCTGCAGTCCCGCGCAAGAGGCAGACTAGTCTCGGGGCGCGAGGCTACAGGTGGATCGGACCAAGTAGCCCTCTCGGGCAGGGGACCTTTTTGATTTGTGGAGAAACTTGGATTGTGCGCTTGGAAGTGTCTGCACGAGGGTCAGATGTCCGATTTGTCTACAGATTATATCCGTCTGTTTGACACATGCCTGGGCTTGGAGCCTGCCCCATAAGGATTATAAGGAACCTGTAATAACAGTTGAAAGGTTGCATTGCATTTACAACCATTGACGACTCCAACAAACACAGAAGAAACTGATTTTTTTTTTAAAATAATCGTTTACACGGCTGCATTTAATACTCCGAAGTAAAGGACCTGACAATGGCCTGCGGCAAATTTATGTGAAACTAACACGGATTACATCATGCAGGTACTGTGCTGTCGTATTCGTGAAGTTACGACATAAAAATGAATGAATGGATGGATGACGAATTAATGAATGCATCTTCTAGGCATGGATCGATGGCTCCGCAGATTTAAATTAATGGATGGCTGTATGGATGGATGAGTGATAGATTGATTTTAACAGATGTTCGAAATGATTTAATGTATTTACGTGGTGATGTGCAGGGATGGAGGGAAGGACGGATGGATTGAGACCTTTTTTATACCAAGGTGTCACAGTCTAATCTCTGAGCGTCAACCTGCTAAGAAAGTGATAGTGTTCTGTTTTAAAAAAAAGGCAAATGCATGACATTAAAAGCTCCAGTTGTCAAGAGCATTGTCGTATTTTTCTGCAAAACGCGCATATAAAAACTAAGACAAAGAAGGCTCCTCCCTGTACTCGTAAAATACATTCAGCGCCTAAATGGGCTGGGATTACGGTTTACGTGGACCCTAAGTAGTTAGTTCCTGGACTTTGAATGCTTGTGTTTAGCCACTAATAGAACTTCCAGTAATTTAAGGAGAGGGGGTGGGTGTGTATTACAGAGCCGTCTGTATTAGCTTCTTGGCTTCTTGTTTTAATTCTGAACACATGCTAAATAGATTTTTTTCAGGGAAAACGAGAATGTGGCTTGGTGAGCGAGGGGAAAAGGTCGGATCTTCGTTTCCTGGTGGGGGGAAATGTGGAAGAGAATTTGGGTTTGCCCTCCTTTTCGTAGTGGGAGAAGGTAGCAGTCGAGGGCTGAGTTTTAGCCAGTGGCGTAGTGCCAAATTATCTGCCCCCCTCCCCCCTCAAACCCCTCCCCTCCATAGAATGGGACAAAGTGCCCCGAGTCTCCAATATATCACAAATATTTATAGACTTTGGGCTGAAAGGGAGAGGGGGTGTGAGTCCCTTCGCCACCTGAGCTGGAGGGCCCTTGTAACTCCCCAAGCTCAGACCTGTTTTTCCTAGAAGAGGGAAAGGCTCTCAGCGGGGTCCTGATCTGACTTCCACGCTGTGGGGAGAGATGGGATGGTGCCAGTCAGGGGCAGGTTGAGTCTACTTTGCCATAGTTTAAGAAGGGAAAGGAGGAAGACAAGAGGTGGCTTCTGGCCTCGCCGTCCTGGTGAAAGAGGTGAAATGGCAGATAAGGGGTGGGTTCTGAACTCCATCACCATGAGCCAGAGGAAAGGTTGCAGTTGTGCACCAGAGTGAAAACGGTATCTGTCATATGTGCTGCTTTGACCACCTTAAATGGTTGAGGAAGAGAAAGGAGGCAGACAGGGTTCCCCTCGGGCCCACTTGTCGTGGTTCCAGAGAGGAAAATGGCACACCAGGGATGGGGACTAAAACGGTTTAACAACTGTAAATGCAAAAGGTAGCAGGCGGTGGTGGGGGAGGGGGCAGTGGCATTACGCATCATGATGGCTCCCCCTGCAGAATGTTATGGGGGTCGACGAGTCTCCCATATCTTGAAGATATTCCTTGACCTTGGGCTGAAGGGGGGGGGGCTGCATGACGTGTTAAGGTTTCTTTGAATCGTTGCCTTCCCCTGGGGGCCCACCTGCACCACAGGGACTGCAGGGGGCTATTTTTAGACCCCCGGCAGGGACTTTGATGTACCCCTGCCATGGTGCGGGATCGGAAGGGGGGGGCGGTGCGATGGAGACAGCCCAGGCGCCCCTGAGAATTCAAATGTGGCTCGTTGGCGAGGAGAGGGATGGGTGTCTGACGAGTGGCCTTCTCGACCCGAGTGCAAGGATAATGGGTCCTCTGACCCCGATCAGATTGTAGAGTGCAACTTTAATTGGGCCTCACTAGGTCCCGGTGCAACTGCACCCACTGCACTATTGATAGCTACACCGGCGGGCCTCATCTCCTTTGATCACCGTTTCCCTGTCGGAACATTGGATGGACAGGCACCATTTCCAGCCGCCAGGGGGCAGTTTGTGTCTCAAAAAGGAGAACGCTTGAAGGGCAGCCGGGCTGCTACTTAGGGCTCTGCAGCTGGTTAAACCATCAACTTTTCATGTGTGTTGTTTTTTTAATCATTTGCGGAGGCTTTCGGGAAATCACTGCCAGATTGTCGAGACTCTTGTTGCATCTTGCTGTCCCCACACCTAAGGCTGTTCACAGTGATCGCATTCTTTGTTTGTAGCGGGGGCTGCCATTTGGTGTGAATAAAATTCACTTAGCTCTTGCACATTTTTTTCACTGTTTGGCTGAGTTGCTCGCCAGATAATGTTAGTGTGCGCCTCAAGCGTTTGAAAACGGTTATGTTTTACCTCCTGCTCGGTTTGACCAGGCCCTCGGCTTTTCGGCCTCTCTGTCCCATCACCCCCGTGATCGTCCGTCATCAGTGGCGGGTTTCCACAGTTTGAACGGTATCTTGACCGTATGACATACGGATGAATGGGCGCTAAAGATCAAGACAGAGTTGTCCAAGGGGTAGCCCACCACACCTTGGAGTGAGTGTGTATCGTTATGCGCGTGCGCGTAACTGGTTGTTTCATTGGGCACAATTACTTAGGAGTTTGGGCTGCTCGCCTCACATATTAGTTGTGTCAGGATTCATTAGACTGAGCCAAGTATGCTTTTTTGGGTGGGAACTATCTTATTAACATGTTAAATGCTCACAAAAATCCAACTCTGCATCATCTCTCGGGGACTCATGCCTCCCATTTGACTCAACTACCTGTGCCCCACCGGCCTTTGCGCTGATCTGATATGTGACTTACTCAGGGCCGGCTTTAGCGCTGGTGGTGCCCGGTGCGACAAACATTTTTGGCGCCATACACCCCATGGCCGCCTCCTCGGATTCTCTCACTGCCATCGGGCAAAAGTGCCCCTCATCTCTCCAATCATAAGTTATTGCTAAACACAGCTACCCCCCTGAGGTCAGCGCCCCATCCAGGGCTCGAGTCGGGGTACCACGCGGGTGGACGGAGTCCCCCCACTTATTTTACCAGGTTTTTACCGGGTGGACGCCGTCCCCCCTGCCCAAAAGCTGGACTTCACACTTTGGCCTATCTGGAGCGAGATCAGAGCTCATTCAGAACGTCTGTCTACCTGCATTAACTGCGGGGGGATTAAACGCAGCCTCCGCGAGATAGGGTGCAGACCACCTTTCATCTAAAGGCATATGAATACCCACGAGATTCCTGTCGTGACGTCACTTCCGGTGACAGCGTCCCCCCACTTCTTTTTTTAGGACTTGTGCCCTGGCCCCATCTACGGGTCTGATCCCAGTGCAGCCGCACCAGTTGCACTGCCCTAAAGCCGACCCTGGACGTACTCTATATTTAACTGAATGGCATGGGGAGCAAAAGAACGATGGATTTAGGCCCAGATCTCTGTACTGGGGTGAATGTAAGACATTGTTCTGCTTTCTGTCCATCAATTGTTCTTTTTGCACTACTCTATATGATGCTCTAGGAGCCTGTGACAGATGTGTGAGTGACCATGTTAAAGCTCACCCATTTTCTCGAAATACACGCATGCAATGGGATCTTTTCTGTTCCATATATGGAGATGTCTAAGAGGAGAAGGTCTTTCATGTGTGTGACTCTTCCCCAGCCCTGCTCAACTTTTTGGGCTCTAGTATTACTGCTGAGTCACGTTCATTGATTCCTCCAGAAGTAGAGCCAATTTAATCCACCCAAAGTACCATGATACTGCTACAAAACTGTCCCACCCGCAATCCCTCCCTCAGTGATCCCTCCACTGGAATGTTCAGGCGAGAGCCTAAATGTGAACGCTGCTTTCTGAGATGCGGATGCATGCAAGGACGACCTGTACTTGCGGATTTCTCAGATTGCCCGGAATCCGCACACTTTGGACCAGATTTATCACGAATTGTGCTGCTGCTGCACAGTCACACAATATGTGAAAACAAACAACAGGAGGGTACCCATAGACCCAGTTGAGACCTAGGTGGATAATATGTATAGCAAACAACAATATCTCAACCGCTATTAGTATAAGACAATTTTACTTTTAAAAAAGCATGCACATAAAAGTTGCAAAAAGGAAAGAAACATGCTGACCGTAATGATTATAGCAGGTGAATGCTGGGATCAATCTGTATTTAGGTAGGTATAACAAAATTAGAAAAGGAAAATATTGCGGCACTCAGTTACATTTAAATGTACGTGTAACCCGTACAGACTTGTGCGCAAAAGTGCTAGTGAAAAAAGGTGAACGGCGCTCGTGACAAGTGAAAATACTATATACAACGATAAGACGGTGCAGGAAAAGGAAAACACGAATGTCAATATGTATAGAGTTTTAAGTGGTTCCCATATATTAATACATAGTTTGGGGGACATTTCTTTCTATTGAACCACAAAAGTTGTGCCAAAAATTGCGCTGTGGGGGGGGGGGGCAGTTTTTGGCACAACTTTTGTGGAGCACTTCAAACAGTAATAAAGCAAAAACACACCTTGTGATAATCCCACAACAATTTACAAACACAGACTGAGACTTAATAAACTATTTGACAGCAAAACGGCAAAAATTTAATCAGTAGACCAGGAAATATGCTATTTCGAAGATGTTAGTGAAAATAGGGCTTAGAAGCACAAAGCGCCAACTTTGGTTATATGGTCTTGTTGTACAGGGAAAAAGTCACAAGTTCAGGCCAACCGCAATGGAGCATGTTGAGGATGGTTCGTACAGCAGAGGTAATGTGAGGTACTTGTGTGGAGATGAGTCATGCAGCAGAGGTTCAGAGAAAGCTGCGGCAGCGATGCAAGGCGCATCCGTGGAGATGAGTCATGAAGAAGTGGTTCAGAAGAACTGAAGTAGCAACGTGAGACCTGTGCGTGGAGATGTGTTGCGCAGTGGCGGTTCAGAGAAGCCGCGGACTGCTATCCAAAGTCCTGCATCAGGTATGCATCACACAGTGGTTCTGATGTGAAGTCTTGCCAGGAAATGAATCATACAGCATTGATTCTGCTGTGACCACAGATGGGCTGGCACAGTACATTTCAGGTCCCCTTCCAAGGGTCCAGTACTGGGGTGGCACCACTTTGGAGAAAAGGGCTCACAACTGGCAGAGTCAAGGTGCTGGGTTCAAGGTTTTTGGAGCCTGGTCAGTCCCTAAGGCTCTGATCAGGATTCCAGCCAACTAGACCTCTGACTCTGGTGGTCCTGGGTCCAAGATGCAAGTCCAGTCCTTCCCAGTCAGACAGGAGGGCAACAGGGCAGCACAGGAGGGCAGCAGAGTGGCTGTCCTTGCAGCAAAGCAGCACAGCAGTCCTTTTTCTGAGTCTTCCAGATGTGCACTGAAGATGTGGGTCCAATATTTATACCTGGTGACAACTTCAAAGTAGAAGGTCCTGGATGTTTCCACCCATCTGAGGAGTCAGGCATCCTCTTCCTACCTGCCTTGCGGCTAGCTTGTCTGGGGACACAAAAACTAGTGGCAAACCCTTTGTTAGTGTGTTCAAGCAGGGCTTTTGGGATATGCAAATATAGCAAGTGACAGCTTCGCCCCTCCTTAAGTCATAGTGGCCAATCATGCCAACACCTATCTTCCCTATGTCTCACTCTCTGGGAGCAATACACAAGGACTAACTCCCAGCTACACCTAGTCATGTGACGTAGAATACAGGCTGCAGGCACCAGATGGTAAGGACAAGTAAATGCCAACTTTCTAAAAGAGGCATTTTTAGAATTTTGACTTAAAATCTGACTTTAACAGTAAAGAGCGTTTTAAATTACAATTCTTTAGACAGCACATTTGACATTCCTACTTGCTCCCAATTGAAAGTTATCACTTATTAAATGTAATAACTCAACCCAATGTTCTCCTATGGGTAATGAAAAACAAATGTAAGGGTTTTTTACGATCAGGGCATGTAAACCTTAAAAGTACTTGCCCAACTCTTTACAATCACTGCACCCTTCTATATGGGCTGTTTAGAGCCTACCCTAGGGGTGACTTATATGTATTAAAAAGGAACGTTTAGGCCCAGTAAAAGCTCTAGTTTACACGGTTGAAATGGCAGTTTAAAACTGCACATACAGGCTGCAATGGAAGGCCTGAGACATGTTTAAAAGGCCACTTAAGCAGGTGGCACAATCATTGGTGCAGGCCCACTAGTAACATTTCATTTACATGTAGTACCTCTCGACTAGGGACTTACGAAGTAAATCAACTATGCCAATTGAATGTATGGCAATGTTACCATGTTTCAGGGAGAGAGCACAAACACTCTAGCCCTGGTTAGCAGTGGTAAAGTGCTCAGCGTCCTGAAAGTAAACAAAAACAGGTTAACAAAACAAGAGGGTAAAAGCAAAAAGATTGGGGATGACCCCACAGAATGGGGCACGTCCAACAAGCAGGATGCATGGAAGCTACAGAAAGTAATGAGGGCTCTTATAACCCCTTTTATTATTTTCTGGTCCTGCAACAGCCTTCATGAGCTCTGCTCCAGGGGGCAGCTGGAGCTGGCTCAATGGTACAGAAGGGCAAACCAGGTGTAGCAGCTTGTGCCACTGGCCACTCCCAATTGACCCCCATATTAGTGCGGGTCCCTGATATACTTTTACATTGGGTGCCAAAAGAAGCCCCATGTTGGAGAGGAACTTTTCCCAGGGTTGCTGAGTCTCACACTGATCCATTATACTAGAGGTTGCAGGCTCTCATTCAGTGCATATTCTTTTCTTTTCTTGCGTAGTTGATTGTCATCTGATTCCTGTTTTTACCATTGATAGATGGCACCTTTATTTCCATTGCTGTGATTGGCTAATTAATTGATTGCGTCCTTTATTAGCGCATTTCTACCTGGAGGTATCCTAGCACGGTTCAAGGTCAGGTATTAGAAGAAAGTCCAAATAAACAAATAAATGAGTTTTCAATGCTCAAAAGTGAATCCAATGTTCTAAAGAATGAAGGGAAAGAGGAAGACTATTTCACAGCACGGCAGCTTTCACAAAGAACCTTCCACCAATATGGGTGTGTTGAAATTGTGGGTCAAAATGCGGAGGTTTGATGATTAATCTTAGGGTCTGCATAGGGCCTTTATTGGAAAGTTAACAGGGCATATATTAATCAATCAATCAATCAGTATTTCTGATTTTCTCCAGCGAGGGAGATGTCCAGAGATGGAGGGGACGGCCGATCCAGGAATTGGCAGCGAGGTAGGGGAAGGAACAGCCTCCACTCTGGCTTCAGCAGATACGCCGGGTGTGTGCAAGGGTGAGAGTGGTGGAGCGAAGGTCTCTGGATGGTTGGTAGAAGTTCTTGCAGTGGTTGATGTATGCTTGTCCCAGGTAATGGAGGGTTTTGTAGGCATGTGTCAATATCTTGAATTGGCATCTTTTCTGAACAGGGAGCCAGTGGAGGTTCCTAAGATATAGAGTGATGCGGGTCCATTTGGGCAGGTTGAGAATGAAAGAAGATAGATGAGAGGCAATACACACTGGCAGTAATTTGTAAGTTACAAGGTATACAGATAGATAATCAATCAATAGTCGTATGCCGATGTCGTTGTATGTCTTTATTTCAAACACGCTTGGCGTACATCTTTAGAGACAACCAAAGTGGGAAAGAGCCATTCATAATCTGCGCAAGAACTACTCTATAATGACCAGGGAAGCAGACAAGGGGGGAAATGTTGTGGTGATGAATAGGAGCGATTACGAGGGTGAGGTACTCAGACAACTGAGCAATCCATCACACTATGAAAGACCTAACCCCTGCACACTAGCCTCCACCAAAATCAATACTCAGCTGTCACACTGAAAGGAAGTGGGCCTCCTGTCAGACACAGAACACAACTTTCTCTCAATCAAAGATCCAAGATTTCCTTGTATTTATCTTCTACCGAAGATTCATAGGAAACAACCTTTCCCACCTGGGCGTCCGATTATCTCAGGCATTGGCTCCATGAAAGAAGCACTCTCCAAATTTATAGACACGTTTTACAGCCACTAGTGGTCAACCTGCCTTCTTATGTCAGGGACAGTATAGATATACTGAACAAATTTGAGGACCTGGAATGGGATGAGAGGATGTGGTTTGCAACACTAGACGTAGAATCACTCTACACCTGCATCAGGAGAGATTTAGGAAAGATGGCAGTAGAATTCTTCCTTTCCAAGAGACAGGCTACACTTTTTGATCACAATCTGATGCTGCTTGAGATAATTGATCTCATCTTTGATAACAACTTCTTCCTCCTTGATAAGACAAGGCACAAGCAACAACAAGGTACAGCAATGGGATCCAAATTTGCCCCTTCGTAAGCCAACCTCTTCATGGGGTGGGTGGAACACACACATGCATGGCCAAAAGCGGCTTCGGACTGGACTATGCATATCCAGTTCTGGGGCCGTTACACTGACAATTTCATCATCATATGGACAGGCACTGGTCCACAACTTAGGGAATATTTCAACTTCCTTAACAACAATACCCTCAATGTCACCTTCACTCTAGAGATGTCACAGTCCAAAATACACTTTCTGGATCTTGAACTATACATTCAAAACAACACTATTGAAAGTACATTGCACAGGAAGGAAACTGCAGTGAACAGCATACTGCACTACACTGGCTCACACCCACCATCAACAAAAAAGGCTATCCCCTAAGGAGAGCTGCTGGGAATCTGCAGAAACTGCAGAGAGGAAGGCAATTTTGACACACAAGCCAAGCTAGCAACAGGTAGACTCAAAAGAATAGGCTACGACCAACGTGTCCTCAGTGTGGCAGGAAACAGGGCCAGGTTGATCAGGAGGAAAGACACACTAGTGAGCAAGAAAAAGGACCCTGACTTAAGCAAACAAAGACTTTCATTCATCACAACTCATTCTGCGTTAAATTACAAGTCCTTCAAAGTACTTGGTAAGCACTGGGCGCTACTGAAGGGTGTACCTGGGGTCCACAGTTATCATTTCAGAGAGACCATCTGTGATATTTAAGAGAAGCAGGACAATCAGAGATGGTCTATGTTCAAGCTATACCCTGTGCAGGACACCACAACAACTAGGTTGGCTTCACAAACCCTTGGGATTTTACACTTGTTGCACCTGCAACATATGTAAAGTAGGCTGCAACAGAATTACGAGCTTCAACTACAACACAGGGACGCAGCATAAGAAACGTCAGTTTATCAACTGTCTCACCAGCTTTGTAATCTATGTACTTATCTGTGGATGTGACAAGATTTATGTAGGGAGTACCACAAGACAGCTTAAAACACACATACAAGAACACCGCAGGGCAGTTCTCAATGGAGACTCAGTATACGCATTGGTTTCTCACAAGTGTGGGAATGGGGTAGACAAATCCAAGTTCTGCTTCCATGGCATAGATGTTGCCCAGAGCAACACAAGAGGTGGAGACAGAAAACTGACACTTAGGCAGCTGGAAGCGAGATGGATATGTACTCTACGTACCACAACACTTGGCCTCAATGTTGACAAGGAAATGCACTTTTTCTGTAATGGTCTTTGTATGCATAACACTCTCTCTATCTGTGAGATTCCCCTAATGAATTTGGACTGGCCTGCATGCATCAGTGCTGTACCATGACCTTATATTCTAATTACAACTAACCAACCTTGTACCAAAACCTTTGGACTTGGCACTGCAACCTTATAGCCCTTCAAAAAAGGAATATGATATACCTATGCACCTAGGACACTGTAACTCCTTTGCAAAACAAACGCTACAGCTGCACTTTCCTTCCGTATTCCCATACTGTGTTTGTATTCTTACGGTGGTGCAGTGTAAAACTTTTGGATGTAAAACCACACTTGTTTTGTAACCTTCACTCGCGCATCCCATATATCCTGAAACATGCTATCTAAAGTATTTAGAGAAACTGCAAATTGTACCGTTATATTCACTCTCTTATCGTGACTTACCATTGTTTCACTTCAAACTGTGTCCCTAAGACGATCTTACATGCCTTACGGCACACATGATATGTTTTTCCTCTCATGTATCTCCCTGCCCCCCCCCCATATTGTTAACATCTCAATGCTTTAAATGTCATACCTTTCAAGTCACATTGCCGTTTATGTGACAGCGGCTTTAACCTATGCCTTTCTCTTACTCAACTCTTCATTTCAACCGGCTTGAACCAAACAGCTACATGACACTTGCACAACTTTCAACTCTTTTGCCTCTGCCCATGAAATTAGATCAGGTATTTCTCATATGGACCAATACCATCCGAGTCTCCTTCTTAACTATCAGACGATTCTTACTTTTATTTTTCCCGTAGTCTATTTATCCTGTTCTAAACTGACACCACTACTCACTAAAAAATAACTACATATTAAATTCTGTTCTATGTAACTATTATGTTACTAGATTGACATCTGGAGAGGTTTACATACTTAGTAGCCATTCACTTTCACTCAATCCGGAAGTCACACGCGCACTGGCACTCGCAAGAAAGTCAGCGGTCTAGTGTTTCTGAAACCGGAAGCTCAGCATACGTAACCACATTTTTGTGGCGGGACATACCGGTGAAGGTATAGATAGCTACACTTTTCTCTGCTTTAACCATGAAAGCCTGACACGATTAGGACTCGCTACTTTTCGAGTTACACAAGTAAGTTACAGGGCGAGTTGGGGATTTGGTAACTCTCAGCTTTAACCTCGCTGACCATATCTCAGAGATACTTGAGGGGCGTAGATTGCAATAGATTGCTTAGTAGGTCCCTCATTAGTACAAGTAGGAGGGTTTGGGCACTGGAACCAGTAGTTGGTTTAATTACATTTGGAGAAGTAGTTGACATTTACCATGTTGCTTTCATTGCCGCTAGGATTACTTTGTATGTGACTCGGTGTTTAAATCCCCTTGGCGTTTACATTAGCTATGGTTTTCCTCACATCAGTGCAAGCGCAAGCGTAACTCCCCTAGGAGTATATCACAGTATTTTCAAATCCACTATTTCGCCTGGATAATCCCAGTATGTGATTTTCTCTTACGGACTGCCGTCACCGCATGGAACTTTATTATGTGACTCGTTTCCTCAAAACCCGTTGGCAGTCCATTAACAGTGGTTTACCTGACATGCGCAAGTGCTAGCGTTGCTCAAGCAGGATTATAATACACCATTCTCAAATGCAATATATCGCCTTGATCTCAATAGCTTGCGACTCATCTCGTGCCCTGTTAGCATTTCAATTCACCATGGATCGCTGAACATAAGCGCAAGCGTAACTCACGTTTATTATAGCATCACTTTCGGAACTTTTAATTTATCTATACCATTCTAGCTTACTCTAGATTTACCCTACCCACAGATACTCCTCTGAATAATATTGGAGGCCTCTTGACCATTGACTTATCTACCCAGCCTAGCATTTTTCCAATAAGGATATACAGGCACCATACATGGCCTAAGGTATGTTTTGTCCACATACTTGGTGAATCGTGCTCATTGTGCTCTTTCTTACACTAGTGGACTTCCAGAATACTCAATCCCCCTTTTCTCTCAAATAAGCCTTTCTCTTTGATACTACGCCCCCACATAGGACATCCCATACCGACTACACGTTACCGGAATGAATTTCTTTGTCACACGTACTCCACCACTACTTAATTGGTAAGCTGGCCAATCAGAAGACGTTTTTTTAGAACCTTTTTTGATCACACACAGACACTTGGGTGATTGACTTGAATACGGGACAATACTTTGCTTTTGGCAATCAGCAGGCTTTGATACTTCTGTTTTTTCCTCCTATCACTACCCTTCTTATCCCTGTATCAACACTGTTTCACAACATGGCTATTCCTTCTTCTCATAAGATTATTGAGTACAGTCCTCTATCTTGGGTTATGACTGTCCAGCCCTGTTCTTAACTTTTCTTTTACTCTCTCTCTTATAAGAGATATTATGATTTTCCACTACAGATGTCTAAATTATTGTTATGTTGTATGCTATTGCAGCCCTGAAGAAGCCCTTGTTAGGGCGAATCACGTTGGCTGTCTTTAAAGATATACACCAAGCGTGTGTGAAATAAAGACATACAACGACATCGGCATACGACGATTGATTATCTATCTGTATACCTTGTTAATTGCACATTGCTGCTCGTTTGTATTGCTTCTCATCTATCTTCTTTCATGTTTCTATTTGTGGTCATGTGGCAGCTGACCATTTGAGGTGGGCAATACGAAAACCAAAAATACCATGTGACAGGCTTAGGTAGTGCAGTTGTCAATAACCCGGCTACCTTTCTATATGCTGATCAGATTGAGGATGAGTCTGGCCGCTGAGTTCTGTATCATCTGTAGTCTTTTCATGAGTTCAGTGGTGATTCCTCCTGTGCCTTAAACCAGCCGGCTGGTGACTAGGGCTTGAGTGATGGTTTTCCGTGTGCCAATGGGAGCCATTTGAAGATCCTTCAGAACATGCAGAGGGCGTGGAAGCAGGCGGAGGAGACTGCGTTGATCTGTTGCTTCATGATGAGCTTGCTGTCCAAGATGATGCAGAGGTTGCAGGTGTAGTCTGTTGGTTTGGGAGTTGGTCTGAGTTTGGCCAGCCACCAGGTGTCGTTCCAAGGGGAGGTATTGTTGCCAAAGATCAGCACTTAGGTCTTGTGAGTGTTGAGCTTTTGTCAGTTGGTCTTCATCTCATCAGTGACATTTTTCACAAAGTTGTGGAAGTTAGTGTTTGTCGTGGCAGGGTTTGCTGAGAGCGAAAGGATGAGCTGGGTGTCGTCAGCGTAGGATATGATGTTGAGGTCATGGGTTCTGATTATGTTGGCTAGAGGTGTCATCTAGGTGTCAAAGAGGGTGGGGCTGAGGGATGAACCTTGCAGGATGTCACAGATGGTGCTCTTGGGTTCTGAGGCAAAGGCAGGCAGGTTTCGACCAGTGAGGAACGATGCGATCCATCTGAGGGTATCTTCCTGGATCCCAATGTGGTACAGTCTCTTGAAGAGTGTGTGATAGGATATGTTGTTGAGCACTGTCGAGAGGTCGAGGACAATGAGGGCCGCCAATTATCCTCTGCCGAGGACGGTGCGTATGTCATCAGTGACGGTGATTAGGGTGGTCTTGCTGCTGTGGTTGGCACACAAACCAGATTGGAGGCTTCGAGCAGGTTGTTTCATTCCAGGTATTCGGTGCGCTGCTGGTTGATGGCCTCTTCAAGGACTTTGGCAGGGAAAGGGTGGGTGAGATGGGGCTGTAGTTCTGGAGTTTGCTGGGGTTGGCACTGGGTTCCTTGGGAGAGGTCTTACTCTTACGTGTTTCCATGCATTGGGAAAGGAGGCTGTGGTGATGGATGCATTGAGGATGGTGGTAATTTGGTGGCTGATATCCTTGCCTCTGAAGTTGAAGAGATGGTGGGGGCAGGGATCCGTGGGTGCTCCTGAGTGGATGGAGATCATGATATCTGTGGTGTTCTGTGTACGGACTGTTCCCAAGCGGTGAGTGGCTGATTGGGAAAGGCTTCTGTTGGAGTGGGGAGGATGTGGAGTTCAGTGGTTTGGGGCTCGAAGTTCTTGTGGATGGAGGAAATATTGCTGTGGAAATGGTCTACTAGGGCATCTCAGAGTTCCTGTGAAGGAGGGATCGTGTTTTTGGTGGCTATAGGACAGGAGAACTCTCTGAAGATTTCCTTGGTATGGTTGGCAATTGATTTAATGCGGTTTGCCAGGGCATCTTTTTTCGTGTCTTTGAGCTACTGGTGGTATTTGCTGAGGACTGACTTGAAAGCTGCTCGGTCTGTGGGGTCTGTGCTGGTGTGGGGTCTGTGGGGTCTTCTTTCCAGTTGTTTGCAGCTGTGTTTCATTTTCTTGAGTTCTGGTGTGTACCAGGCTTGTTTGATGGTTCTGTGGGTCTTGGCTTGTTTGATGGGGATGACTCATTGAAGGTGTTGTGATCCAGGTGGTGAAGTTCTGGACTTCCTGTTCAAGGTTGGTCACAGGGTTGGTTTGAGTGGTGTTGAGGGTCCGACTCTCTTTGTCCCAGCTGTGGAAGGGGGCATTAGGGGGCTTGTGGTGATACATGGTGGTCCTGGGATGGTGAAGTGGACGATGAATTGGCCGGTCCAGGTGAGTTCTCTGGCATGGCTGTATATGACTCTGTCACTGGCTGTGGAGATCGGGTGTAGTGTGTGTCCTGCCCTGTGTGTGGGGTCAGTGACCAGCTGGGACAGGCCATGTTGCCCATGCATTCCAAGAGGTTGGCAGAGTTTGTGTCTGTGGGATCAGCCAGGTGGAAATTGAGGTCTCAGAGAAAGATGTAGTGCCTTGATGGCTAGTGGGGGGATGAAGTCAGCAATGGCATGGCAGAAACTGGTGCATGGTCCTGGGGGTCTGTAGGTGAGGGTGCCTTTGATGGTCATTCTTTGATTGACTTGGAGTTGGAAATTGAGGTGTTCCATGATCGGAGGAGTGTCGTCCTCGGTGGTGGTGCAGGGTATTGATTCTTGTGGATGATGGCAACTCCTCCTCTGCGTTTGTTTGTGTGATCTTGGTGTGTCATTTTGTAGCCATTAGGCATTGATGTGGCGATGTTGGGGGCGAGGTTGAGCTAGGTTTCTGTGCTGAAAACGTGTCAGGGACAAAGGTTGAAATGGTGTCCCAGACTTCGGTGGCGTATTTGCAAAGAGATCAGTCATTGACCAGGAGGCATTGTAGTGGTTCCGTGGGGGTTGCAGTCAGGGATGTGGGACTGCCACAGGTTTTGCTGAAGGCAGGAGACCCTGAGTTGTAGGTAAAGATACATTGGTGTCAGGTGAACGGCCCTGCTGTCGAGTGAGGGGGAGCTAAGTAGCAGTTGTTGCAGCATCCAGGACCCAGAGTTTGGCAGCGGAGTACCTGTGGGCGATCAGATGGCCAGGGCTCTTGGCGCTGGACCTGGTTCAAGTGTGGACGGGTACTGACCGGATTTACTTTGGCATGCCAGCTTTGCATAGGTCTGGGAGGTGGATGGGTGCTGGGTGGTGGGGAAAAGCAGGCGGCTGCCTGCGGCAATTAAGTGCCAAAAGAGCTAAGCAGCTGTAACTGGGATTTACTGCAGAGCAGTGGCTGCAAAATCTGGTGGCAAAATCACCCTAGGCAAAGGAGAAACACATGCAGAGTCAGCAACCAGCTACATGGAAGCTGGTTGGGGACCTGCTTCATGGGGTCATGCTGCAGCCTCCATTAAGTAGGTCTTGAAAGGGGTGTTGAGTGGTGGAAAGCGGGAGGGTGACTGGGTGGGAAAAAGCTCAACAAATTACGACTTGCCTTGGTTGCTTTCATATGTGTTTTTGGATAGCTACAGATCTCATATGAGGTGTGTTCCAGTTGATTTTAAGAGAATTCTGAAATCCAATATGGGATAACGTCCATTGCAACGCAGGCATTACATCGCAATGCCTTTACAACACAACTTTTACAACACAAGTGCTTTTGAATCGCATGACATTACAACACATGTCATTGCAACATATGTCATTACAATGCATGCCATGACAACGCATGCCATCAAGACGCATTATAAGGTTAGTAATGGAGAATTTTAGGTTTTAGGGTGGGTATGGGTTTTGGGGTAGTTGGGAATAGTAATTTTTACCCCTACGCTATCCAACACTTTCCCTACAGTTGCACTCACTGGAGTGGGAATAGTAAATTTTACCGCTACGCCATCCAAAACTTTCCCTGCTGCTGCACTCACTGGAGTGGGAATAGTAATTTTTATCCCTACGCTATCCAAAACGTACCCTACTTTTGCATTAAAAGGATTATGCATTGTAATGGTATGTTGTAAAATCATGCAATGTAATGGTAGTTGCGTTGTAAAAACCGTGATGTAAAAGTACGCGTTGTAATTGTTTGTGTTGTAACGTCATATATTCATAGGATATTGGTGTCTATGGAGTGAAATTGTTTTTTTCAGTTAGAACAACATTTTTTGTGTTCTCTTTTTGCTGGATACATATTCCAAAAATCCACTTTCAAGAAGTGGATCCATGAGAAACCGACAGCCGTCATGGGAAGGAAGCTGCTACACCTGATTTGCTCTTTGTTGCCCACTCACACTGCCCTTGAGACTCCTGGTCTCGATGGTTATGAAAGTAGCAACTTGAAGAAAATGTAAACAAAGTTCTAACATCCCGCTTACTTGCCGTAGCCAGTGAGCAACAAATATGAAGCCATTGGTGGACTAAGGGTGGGCTGTTAGACCAATATCTGTGAGGTCATCGCATGTTGCCCCTTGGTTTTTAACCCCTTCAGTGCCCCGCCCTTTCCCCCTCCTGTGCCGGGCGTTACATTAGCGGGCGGGGTCCATGACGAGATAGTCTCGTCATGGGCACAGCGCAACCGTGCTCCATGACGAGACTATCTCGTCATGGGCATATAAGAGGTTAATGAATGATCATCCAGGAGGAGACCATGTCCAACTTGGCAACTAACATTTCCACCAGGTCTCTACAGTATTTGGGCCTTGGGTTATTTATTCCACTTCCAGTCAGTGGCATTTATGGCTCCCATTCTACAGCTGTTCTCGCATTTCCTCTGCTTTCCATTCATTTTCCCGCCTTAATAACCTACTGGCAGCAATTACCAACTGCCAAGCTGTAGGAGAACGGCAGGAAGGTGGTGGTCACGTGCACACGCAGCAGAGTTCCACCATTTCAGGAAATCCAGGAAAACCCCAACAGTCCCACCAGCAGTCAGAGCTAACTCGGATGATTGAAAGATTAGCTCCCCTGAGAAAGGGCTTTTCATATGCGGTAGATCGCTTCTGTGAGTGTTTTCTTTATCTATCAAATCTTGGCACCGTGTGGTTCCCTCTGTGCAGCCTGCCAATAAAAACAGGGGTCACGCGAAGTGGCCGTGACCTGCTTCCAGTTCAAAAACCTGATTTCAATAAAGAAAACAAGGACAGCATTGATTTGCATGACTTCTGGGAGAATTTATTATTAATAACCGAGCACAGCCTGAAAAGAATCGTTGGCTCCGCATAAATGATTAAATGAGCCGAACTAAGGCGCTGTAATGTTCTGAAGATTGCAATTTTTATATGCCTGCATGCACATGTGTTGGTCTGGCGTAAGCCAAGACTTTTTGGTTTGGCTAAAACTATATATATAATACAATTATTTACAGGAAATTTTAGTCAGACCGCTTCATCCATTCGTTTGTTTTTCCGTAATTCACATTTTTGTTCTGCCCATTACAATATACAGTGTGGAACAATGGGTCAGTCCACTTCCGCCATTGCTGTCGTCACTGTGAGTGATGGCATTCTGCTTTCCCAGGGAGAACATCCACACACATAGTAGTTACAACACTGCCAGGAACTAATATAGCAATGTGTGCTTTTGGAGACAGAAAAATATTTTTGCTTTTGGCTGATGTGTTTATTTGGTTCACAAGGGCCCCTCAGCTTCCGCAACAATAGTGGCCCAGGTTTACAAAGAGCTTGCTTTGCCCTTGCATCATGCAAGATGACGCAAGACAACAGCAACAAGACCTTTAGTTCGGTTTACTAGGCCAAGCAAAGCTACCTTGCATGGCTCTGCATGGCTTAGTAAATCCACAGGAAAGCAAGGTAGCCCATACCACTGCCTTGCGTTACTCTTCGCTGGGAAGGCGTTCCATGGATGGAGCATGGGCGTTCCCATGCATCCACCCTGCATTTTGATGCAATCCCACATTTAATAACATTAGTAAACCTAGGATCACTTCAAAATGGTACACCTTTCCAATAGAGGTGTGTGAGGAGAAATATATGTTTTTCTCCACGTTATTTCCTCGTTGCTCATTACGCCTTACAGGTTTGTTTTTGTGCAGGAAGGTGTCCTTTTCTGCGCAAAAACAATCCTTCTCGTAACTCAGGCACCTTTGCACCATGGCACAAGGGGTCCTGCATTGGTGCAAGGCAGCCACAAGTGTGCCAGCACTTGGAGACAGAAGAAATGTGCCATATCTTAGTAGATGTGGTTTATTCCTGCTCTCTCCGTTTCACGCAGCGCAGCTGCATTGTGCTGGATGAAATATTAGCAAATCTGCTGCAAAGTGTTTGGAAAACAAGCATTGATAGAGCCACTAGGCTGGCAGCTAATGGCAAGACTGGTGGCTTTGCCAAAGATTGTTATGTGTTGATCGTGTAGTTCTTTACATATTGTAAACTGTCTGCCAGAGAAATCAAGGCCTACTTAATTGGAACCACCGCAAACCTAAACAATATAGTCCCGAATAAAACTAAGGCCAAAGTCTGCTGGGTAAGGCTGGCAACATGCTTGTCTTCAGATGTGCCCATGCTTACTCTTACACCCATGCTGCTCTGCACAGTTGCTGTATAACCTAAGGTCCAATCATAAGGTCTGGCCGTACTGCCTTTTTTGGATTCTACAAATCTGACCTGCCTTCTGCTTGAAACTACTATGGCTTTGTGTGGTTACTCTGGGTGTGGTAGAGCAGTTTGCATTTATGAATGTTTCAAGCCCAGAATTATTCGTTCCGAAATCTCCAGACCTGATCATTTCGGGCCCAGAGACACCAGTCTGCTTAGAGAAGCAGCAGTGGGTTGTGGACATAGCAAGCAGCATTACACAGCCCTGCCCGCTGCCTACTGCAGTCCAGGCAGACCAATTAATGCTCACCCCAGAAAGGCACGAGCGTGCGTGTGACCACTTCCCTTCTCCTCCCAATCACACACCCATCTCCCAGCAGCGGTCTATCGGCATTTCCATATTAATAAGAAAGGTTGTGCCTTGCTCCCAGAATGCAGTATGGTAAATGCGTCGCATTACGAGTTGACCGGAGTTTGTTGTAACACAGACACGATAGGGCTGGTATTAAGTATTTTGTTCTCCATTGCATTTTGACATGAGTTATTCACGAGAAAATCTAAGCAGGATAAGCATTTGCATTCAACATGTTCAAGAGTTTCTGGTACCAATTAACGCTTGTAAGAGAAAAAACTACGTGAGCAAAGAGGGGAAGGAAAAGAAAGTCTCTCCACTACAACCCACTCGTTAGAACTCCATGAGACTTTACTAGTGTAATAAAGAAAATGTGCACACCACTGTTGATGAACGCCTGGCCCTCGTCTGTGGGTTTGCTTGATGAAATGAGGGATTGTTTCTACAGTTTTTAGAATGAGATATTGATCTCTGCTGGACAGAGCTGTGACTGTTGACCAGGTAATTTCTACTCTCAGCATTCTCAACATTCTTTCACTACACCCTCCCTATTTGGCCTTGTATTGATTCCATGGTTTGTGCAGACTGCTTTTCTGTACAATAATCTTCTTTACACTCTGCTCTCGTGAGATATTGGGGCTGAGCACAAATATTTAGCCCTTTAATATTTTTGATCTTTTCTAAGTTTACCTGTTGTTCCCAGGCAAGAGAGTAAGCCAGACGGTTGTATGACAGAGGCACGCATGGCTAAACCATGCGTGCCTCTACTACGGAGCTCGAACCACAAATGCGTCTTAACCACCCATTGCTTTACCATGCATACCTTTGACACCCAATTTTGTGGTAAAAGCATGAATGGTAAAGGGGTATGCATGGCTAAGTTCGCTACTACTGCGACCCCCCTCCCCGTAAGCTACATACCCTCTACCTGCCCCCCCATCCTGAGGCCCAAAACCTTCCCCCGACCTCCCTCCCACCCCCACACTGTCACTAAAACGACTCCAACCTTTTCCACTGCACTTAGGCCTAAAACACTAACCCTTAATTAAAAAAAACTACCCTGACCCCCTTAGCCCTAAAAATGTCCCTGACTGCCCTTAAGCCCTAAAAACTACCCCGACTACCCATTCCCATCCCTCTGTCCTGAGGCCTCAATTCCTGCCCCTTTACATACACTACCCCGAACCCCACCCTGGCGATATCCCTAAAACTACCCCAACCCCCCACTGCCCTTAGGCCTAACACCCTAACCCCTAATTAAAAAAACTACTGCCCGTGCCCTAAAAACAACGCAACCCCCCAGCCCTGAAAACGACCCCTATCCCCCTGTCCTGAAAACTAGACCGACCCCCAGACCCTTAAAACTACCTGTCTAACCCATAAAAACTACCCCCAAAACCCAGCCCCACTTACCCCACTGCGTTCTCCACTTCCTCGTCCGAAGTCTTCCTGCTTCTGAGTTCCGCCGAGCAGCAACCAGCAGCTTGACTGCTGACTGCCATAATCCTGCATATGCGTGGTAGCGCTTGCATAGTCGGAACACGTGTGGCCGCAGTGTTCCGACTGTTTCTCAACCCAGACTATACTTTTCAATCATCCTGATTAAGTGACTTAAATCTTTGCATGGCAGATCTTAAACAAAGGATAAAAATGAGGCAAAATTGCATCAAGTAATATTTTGTCAGAAGCTGTAACGCTAAAAGGAAGCTGTCATTGCCTACGAAGAGTAACAGGTTAATGTCTTTAGACTGATTTGTCTAGCCTGCATGTTGATTCACAGACTCTTCAAAAATCTCATAAAGGAAAACCTGGTGGGAAAATGGTGGTTTTTGCAGAGGATTATTGACTCTTTGTTGCTGTTCACCCACTTCCATAAGTTCCTGTGGGTGGAGAGAGATCGTGACCAGGTTCTTTGAATCACCAAGGAGTATATTTGCTAAAATATAATGCAACACAATGTAGCAGGACAACTTGCTGCACTGCGTTGGATGAAAGGGAGACAGTGGAAATCATCATATAGCAGGAATGCGCCATTTCTACTAATATTTGGTGCATTTTCTCTGTCTCCTGGCACTGGCGCACTTGTGGCAGCTTAGTGCCAATGCATTGTGAGCTGGATTGTTTTTGTGCATTGATGGGTTGTTTACCCTCTTCCTGAATTCTTCCCTATATCTCATGCTTCTCTGTTTTGTTTCCTTTGCTTACAGTACGCTGTAGACTTATTATGGTTTGGAACAGGTTATTGTACTCTAACTACCTATCGAGATTTGAGACACGCCTGTGTCTTCCTGCATGTGCCACATGCCCAAATTCTGATATGTCTGTATTTCCTTTGAGATCAGACAAATACACATTTGTGTATGCAGGTTCCTTTACCCATGCTAAGAACACTTCAGCATTATGCATTTTAGGCTCTGTAATTTCTCTTTGAATGCGCATGTTTAACTTTTTGGGAAACCCTTTTCAATTTCACAACATGCACACTAGTCCGGGGGTGCGCACTGTTTAATTCTTTTTTTTTTCTCTCTATACTCTTCCTCTTTCTTTCTCTTGCATGGGATTTTTTCCCTTCAGCTAATGAACATGTTCTTTTTCTCATTTTTCACAAAAAATGTGAGTGGGATTACTTTCATGTGATTATTTCGGGGGTCTGGTAACAATTGGTCTCAGACATTTACCACTTGGTCAGTTACATTTGATCCTGAGCTAGGACGGACTCCTTGTTGCCTTTCCTTAAAGGTGTCTACCTTTTTATTTGTCTTAATGAAGACCCAAGAGGATTTATCCAATTAAGGGGTCGAAACATCGACTTGATTAACGCACACCCCTCACATTTATTGTTGGCTATAAACTTCAGTGCTTTATAACTTTGGGTTTCAATCGCTCAACCAAATAGTTCAAGGGGCTTGGGCGATTAGAATATATTTTGTACATTCTGCAAATATTGATTCTTCTGTGTCACGTTGTGTTGTCATTTCACACTGATAATCAGTTATTCACTGTGCTGTCACTTGGAGCACCTCCTAGATTTGTTTATACACTATGAGATGATGAGTCTTTCACCTGTATAATTCACAATACAATGTGAAAATACCTGCAATATGGTTGTATGGCATATTTTCCCTATAAATTAGCAATTGACTTAGACTACATGTCAATAAAATATCCATGTCTTTTTGAAAATAATTTTGCTTAGAATTTTTCCTCCCGGTAGAACTGTTTGCACGACTGTGTTACCCTGGTTCTAGAGGCTAAAGGTTCCCCTTTCCTTTTTTAATTTTCTAAAAGTGGCATTTTAGGGCCTGCAATTTAAAACCAACTTTACTAAAAGATGTATTTCTAAATTGTCTAGCGACCCCAAACTCTAAACGTCTATCGACTCCCAATTGGAAGATACACTTGTAAGATATTTCAAGGCAGCTCCAATGTTAATCTATAGGAGACATAGGCCTTTCTGCAGTGAAAAACGAAATTAGCAGTATTTCACTACCAGGACATGTAAAACAGAGCAATAGCTGTCATACCTTTTAAATACACTTCACCCTGCCCATGGGCCTATGTTGGGCCTACCGTAGGGGTTCATTACATGTACCAAAAAGGCAAGGTTTGAGCCTGCCAACTGGGTGCACTTTCCAATTCTGAATGGCAGTTTACAACTACACACACAGACACTGACTGCAGTGGCAGGCATGATACATGATTGCAAGGCTACTCTTGTGGGTGGCACAATCAGTGCTGCAGGCCCACTAGTAGCATTTGATTTACAGGCCCTGGGCACACACGGCGTACTGTACTAGGGACTTACTAGTAAATCAAATATGACAATCATGGGGAAACCAATTATCATAACATTTTACACTGGGAACACTTACACTTTAGCACTGCTCAGCAGACATAAAACCAGCAAAAATAAAGTGCAGCACGCAGTCAAAACCAGGAAGTCATATGCAAAAAGACGGGGGAAATCATGACAAAAGATGGCAGGTCTAACACATTTTCCCCCGGCTAAAAGTGGGGAGAACTACCCAACCTCCTAGGAAGTCGGAAGAACCTGGAATGACCATTAGCATTAGTGTGTTCTGTTCCAGGGCGGGGTTCCACCATAAAGCCCATTCTCTGTAGGGAGATGGGCCACCTCAAAAGTTTTGGGTTTTCATCCCTCATCTGCATTAACCATTTGAGGGGCCTGTGGTCTGTCTGAACCCAGAAATGGATCCAAAACAAGTAGGGTCTTAGCTTTTTTAGAGCCCAGACCACAGCAAAATCTTCTCTTTCAATCACGCTCCACTTCTGTTCCCTAGGAAGTAGCCTCCTATAAATGAATGCCATGGTTTGATCTAGGCCCTCTTCATTCAGCTGTGAAAGCATGGCTCCCACACCATGCTCCGAGGCCTCAGTCTGCACCACAAAGTCCTCGGAGTAGTCAGGAGCCTTGACCATGGGCACCTTGCACAAGGCCTCCTTCTGGGTGTCAAATTCGGCCTGGCATGCTTTGGTCCAGATCGCCTGATGTTGTTGATTCCTAGAAGTCAGCTCTGTCAAAGGAGCAACAATAGTGCCATATCCCTTAATGAATCTCTGGTACTATCTGGTGAGGCCTAAGATGGCTCTCAACTTTGTCTGGGTCTTGAAGGTGCCCAAGCCAGAATGGTCTGGCACTTACTGGCCTTGATAGTGAGGCCTACGCTCTGCAGGGCCTTCAATACCTCCTGAAGATGGTACAAATGGTCCTCCCAACTGGAGCTCAAAATTGCAATGTCATCAATGTAGATGGCACTAAAGTTCTCCAATCCACCCAGGACCTGATTGACCAACCTCTGAAATGTGACAGGGGCGTTCTTCAACTCAAAAGGTATCACTCAGATCTGGTAGAGCCCTTCTGGCATTGAGAACATTGACCTCTCTTGTGCCCCCTCTGTCAAGATAATCTGACAGTACCCAGATTTTAGGTTAAACGTACTGTGAAAATTGGCAGGTCCAGCCAATCAATGAGCTCATCAGCTCAGGGGATGGGGGGTGTATCAGACCTGGTGATGGCATTGAACCCACGGTAGTCCATGCAGAACCACAGTTCAGTAGTGACACTGGGCAGGGCAACCTTTAGAGCCAAGACCACTGGCCTGGACCAAGGACTGCTGGAGGACTCAATCAGCAATAGTGCTAAAATCTTTGAAACCACTCCCTTAATGCTAGCCTTCACTTGTCAGTCAGCCTGTAAATCTTGTGTTTCACAGGTGGACTATCCCCACTATAAATGTCTTGAATGCACCAATGGGTGACTCCTGGGATGAATGAAAGTAGAGTTGAAAACTGTCCCATCAACTGGTGATAGTAACTCTGTTGCTCTAGGGTCAGTGTAGGGAACAGGATCACACCCTCCACTGACCCATTCTGTTCCTGGGCAGACAGGAGGTCAGGGAGAGGTTCACTCTCCTCTTCCACCCCATCATCAGTAGGCAAGAGCATCGTCAACACAGACCTCTCAAAGTGCTGTTTGAGGGGTTCACATGTAGGACCCTCAATGGGTTCCTAGGAGTCAGCAAGTCCACCAGGTAAGCAACGTCACTTTTGCTCTCCTTCACCTCAAATGGGCCACACCACTTGTCCTGTAGAACACGGGGCTCCACTGGCGCCATCACCCACACTTTTTGACCAGGTTGAAAATCAACCAGAGTGGTATACTGGTCAAACCACTGTTTCATGTCCCCCTAGCTAGCTTCCAGGTTCTCTTGGGCTTTCCTGAAGTGGGTTATCTGTTTCCGGAAGGCCAGAATGTAACTAAATACATCATGGGGTGGTTACCTAGGAGCTTGCTCCTAGCCCTCCTTTACCAAACTGAGAGGTCCGCTCATAAGGTGCCCATACAAAAGTACAAAGGGGCTGAAGCCAACCCCCTTCTGCAGTACCTCCCTGTAGGCAAATAGAAGGCATGGTAAGAGGATGTCCCACTTATTCCTCATGGGTTCTGACAGACCCACAATCATGCCCTTCAGGGTACAGTTGAATCTTTTAACCACCTAATTCCTTTGTGGGTGGTATGGGGTGGTGAATTTGTAGTTCACTCCACATGCCTTCCAAATGGCCTTCATGTACAGGGACATGAAGTTGGTACCCCAATCAGATACCACCTTCTCGGGGAAACCCACATGGATAAAGAACCGCATCAGTGTCTGGGTCACGATGGGTGCCATCATCATCTCAAGGCATAGCATATGGGAACTGGGTGGCATAATCCACCCGACCAGGACAAACCTGTTGCCCATGGCTGTCTTGGGGCCCAGGGGACCCAAAATGTTGATGCCCACCCACTCGAAAGGGGTGCTCATGACAGTGAATAGTTGTAGGGGAGCCTTAGATCTCATCCCACTATTGCCACTTCCCTGGCAAGTCTGACAAGATCTAAATAATGCTTCTGAGTTTTTTCTCATGTGGGGCCAGTAAAAGTGGGTGACAAGCCTGTCAAAGGTCTTGCCCTGCCCCAAACGACCTGCCAAAAAGGCACATCATGAGCCAAACCCAGTAGGAAGGTTATGAAGCACTGGGGTACCTCCACTAGACGGGCTGCCCCAGGCTCAGCAACCTTAGGCTTGCTATATAGTAGACTGTCCTCCAAATAGATCAGGTGAGATCCAGATTTTTTGCTAGCTGCCTGTCCCTGGCCTGCCGCCAAAGACCCAAAAGAGTGGGGCACTCTCTCTGCTCTGTTCAGAATTCCTCCTTTCCTCCTTGGTGGGACCCCCTTCCTGCTGCCAATGGGTCAACTCAAAAGATACACAGATGATGGGCAGAATGCAGAGCAAATCAAACATTAACCCCTAGCCAAGAGATCTGGGTTAAATGCATTGTTCTTTTGCTCACTATGCCACCCCAGTTTAGACCCGGCCATATGCAAATCAGTCTTGACCCTGTGCTTCATGGGAACAGTCCAGCCCGAATTGCCAAGCCACATCCTTCATGGAATGGAAACAAGCATCCTGGGACCGGTTTCGGGACATCAGCCTTTTCAGCCAGGCAAGCTTGAATCCAGTGTCACAGTGAGCCCGGGACCCACGTCTGGGCATACCCAGTGCACTTAGGGTGAGAAATCAAAAGACACACAGATGATGGATGGAATGCAGAGCAAAAAAAACATTAACCCCCAGTCAAGAGATCTGGGTTAAATCCATCGTTCTTTTGCTAACCATGCCGCCCCAGTTTAGACCCAGCGATATGCAAATGAGTCTTGCCCCTGTGCTTCATGGGAACAGTCCAGCCCGAACTGGCAAGCCAGGTCCTCTCTAGAATGGAAATAAGCATCCTGGGACCGGTTTCGGGGCATCACACCTCATCAGCCAGACTAGCTTGAATCCAGGGGCACAGTGAGCCCGGGATCCACATCTGGGCATAAACGGCACACTTAGGGAGAGAAAGCAAAAAAACACAGGCAGGCAGGTTCCCCAGTTTGGCCACTTCTTCCCCTTTAGGTTCCGGGGCATCTCCCTCAGAATCAGCCTCCTACCAGACCGTGGGAATTTCTGGAGTGGAATTCTCGTGCCCCTTGTCCACCCTTCCTAGCAGGCTCTGGGCCCCTCTTTCAGGCTCCAGATCCCCCTGATCATCCTTGGCTGCCATGGACCATGTGGTCAGGCACGCCCACTCAGGCAATCTCAACATCTCAAAGTGTGACCCGAACTTCACCTCTTTCCTGGTGTTTTGTTCCAGGTCGTTCCCTAGCAAACAATCAACAGGCATGGATGGGCTCACATCTACCCTCAAGGAACCTGAGACCCACCTACTCAAAGGGAACCTGTGGCACCTTGGTTTTGGATTTTTCTTGTGCTGTCTTCTGTTTGTTTAGTGTATCATTTCAAATCCACTAGAACTCGATTGATTTCTTAGCAGAAAGCAATCATGTTTGCTTTCGTTTTTCAGGGCAGAAGACTTTTTTTATGACTAAAATGCAAGCCAGACATATTGGCTTTATCAAACCGTGCTTAGGTCTGACTTGACAGTGCATCAGTCTGCAAGACCTGTTGTCACCAATTATCCATAGTTTAGGCACTGGCTTCACCCAGAGGAATATTACTCTTTCACCTCACGCCATTTGTTGCTTGGTGTACCTTTCTGCCTTCCATCAGAATGCACGAGGGACTGTTTTACATCTGTAAAGTGCATTTAATCATCAACTTTCAATTCTTTATCTCTTACATGAATGAAAGACAGCAAGCAATCAATTTTTCTATTTTATACCCACCATTGGTGAAGCAAATAAGGCTTCCTTTAGTTGCTTGGTACTGGTGGGATGGAAACTCAGCACACATAAACACTCATGAAATGTTGTAACACACTGCCTGTAGCATGCAATTACAAGTTACTCTTGCTGGTATGAGGGATACCATACGGATGAGTGTTTATTCCAAATGTATTTCTGCTAGTTATTGTTTTTCCCATGTGCATTAACAAACTCATTTACTACGTCCTCCAAATTCCTGGTACATAAGAGCAGGAGCAACAGTGAGGGGTGGGGTGGAAAGAGGAGGGTGAGCAGGGAGTCAGTAGGAAAGAGTGGATGTGACTTGGTACTCTATGCTCCCCAAGTGCCTTAGATAGGTGTCTGGTGGAGGCGTGGGACCAAAGATGGATGCACTTACAAACAATTCCTAAAGTGAGTTTACCAATTGCCATTGTGTTGAGCAAGGTTCACGCCCAACCCCACTTGGCTTGCATCTACAACAATCTCAGAATGCAACTTTGGATCAACGTAGAAGCAGCCCATGTGTACACCTTTGTTTTCGGTGGTGTTAGACATGGTTCTGGAGACAATTTGTTATATTTTTCTTCCGGTGTAATATTGGTTAATGCACCGCTGTCTATAATGAAAGTTGTAGGGCAGCCACTCACCTTTAGCGTGATCTTGTGAGATCAGCCAAATGAGTAGGGTCACTTCATGTGGCGATCTCTCTTTGACTTGTGTTCTTTGCAAACAGCCCATCCTACATGTCCATGTTTTTCTACAGTCGACATGACCATTGTACACCCATCTTCTGTCACTCAATGATGACATTGTAGAGCCTTTGGAACATGAATTTTATGATGATTGAATTTTTTCAGTCTCTACTTGCCTCAATTGATGTTACTATTTAGCCTTGTTGGTGTGGTTAGAATGCTTTAGGAACTTTCTTGTGCCCATTTTCTCTTCTTGTCATGACACACTTAGTTTGTCTTTCGCTTTGCAGACCATTAGGAAATGGTTTTCTTTCCCACAGCCTTTGTGTACTTGTCCAGTGGCAGGACATTTACCTTCTTGTTGAAACAAGAATCGACAAGGGGAACACAATTTCATTTTCTTCCAAAACATCATCTTCTGGGCCTTCACTTTGTGTTTCTGCTTACTTCTCACAATCAACTCTGATTCATTCTTTATCGATCCAGCTTCCATATCAACAGTTCCTCAGCTCTCGCAGCCATGACTACCTTTTCTAGGCTGTATGTCTCTCTCCTCATGTGTCGTCTGAATGAACTGGAGAGGCAACCACCAATTCCTCTAAGATGCATGACTTCTTCATCATTGAATTCACTGAACTTAAAATGCTTGATGTGAGTATCAAGATTCATCCATCATTCCACCAGCTTGCTGTCTTGCCTAGTTGAAGATGTGTTTTCATAGCTGACATTCGGCATTGGATTGAACTTGTAGCATTTTCTTTATCACTTCTTCCACACTATCATCAACAAGGTTTTTTAAGTATGTGATGATCTTTTTGTCATCGACTTCTTCTAGCGCATCTATGAAGACATCAAACGTTTTGATCCATGCAGTCCATCTGGTGCCAATATTCTGTTTTTTGGAAGTATCAAATGGCGGTGGTGGTTTCAGGAATGGGACTGCGCCATATTTGGCGCTTCTTTCGGCAGCCATTGAAAACTTTTTACAATTCTGAATGCCTTTTGGTTCATTGAATGCTACTTGCCACGTTGTAAACATTGGCGGCTCAACCGGGCTTGGTCGCAACACCCTATTTGAGGTTGTGTGGTTCTTCCCTCCCTCATTTGTACTTTTCGAACATGGTTGTCACTGCCTTTCGCACTTTCTCACACCTGGTTGCCTCTGACTTTAGTGCTTCTTCGTACCTGGTCGTTGCTGCCTTCAGCATTTCTTTGCACATAGTCGTCTCTGCCTCTAGCTATTTCTTGCACCTGGCTGTCACTGCCTTTGGCGCTTCTTCGCACCTGGTTGTCGCTATCTTTAGTGCTTCTGCTTTGTATGGACAATGGCTCTGTGTTAATCTGTGGCACAGTATCTCTTCTTTCGCCCTTACAAGTAGCCTTCTGTGAAGCTTCCTGACAGTACTCCTTTGTAGGGCTTTCACTTTCTACGAGCGCTTTGTGTGAGCTAGAGCGGTGCTTAGACTCCACATATGCCAACTGTAGCTTGCTTCTTGGGGTGCAGGCGGTATGCATGAGTAGTTTGCTGGACCGTGGCAAACTCTCAGGGAGAGCAGTCTCATTACTCCGGGGCACCTATCCCCTACTCGTTGTCAATTGTAGCATCTATTCCAGCTCTGGAGAACTCAAATGACTACGCCACATGTCTTTATTATTTGGCCTGAAACAGTTAACTGAACTCACTGCATAACAAACTTTATTGACCACACCTGGGAAAGCCCAAATAACTTCCAACTAATGCACATGATCAAACAACACTACTATCTCTCCCCTAGGATAGCATTGAGATTAGTTTATTCCATTGTCTAAGTGTAATTAGAATCACAATTTAAAATCCAACTGATGGTGAAGATGGATGTTGAGTTGTAGTTCTGGAAATGGCACTTTTAGAAAGTTAGCATTTTCTTACTTTAGCTATTTAGTGCCTGCTGCATGTCTATGATCACGTCTGGGGGAAAACACCCATTACAATGCAGTCCTTACAATGCACTACCTTTACAACGCAGTCATTACAATGCAACATCCTTTACATCGCATGCCATTACAACACAGCCATAACAACGCATGTCACTACAACGCATGCCATTTGAATGCATGCCACTACATGCATGCCACTACAACGCATTATTAGGTAAGTAATGCGAATAATAATTTTTACCCCTACACTATCCAACACTTACCCTACTGTTGCACTCACTGGAGTGGGAATAGTAATTTTTACCCCTACACTATCCAACACTTACCCTACTGTTGCACTCGCTGGAGTGGGAATAGTATTTTTTACCCCTACACTATCCAACACTTACACTACTGTTGCCCTAAAAGTATTATGCATTATAATGGTATGCGTTGTGATGGTATGCATTATAATGGAATGTGTTGTATGTGTAGTTTCTAAAAATGCATTGTGGTGGCATGCTTTGTAAAATCATGCGTTGTAATGGATGTTGCGATGTAAAAACCGCATTGTTAAGGCATGTGTTGTAAAGTTTGCATTATATCGTGTCCTACTTGTCTCGGGGGGATGACAGTTTGGTGTTGTGTATTCTCCCGAGAAAGCCACACACAGTGGGAGCTTAGGTGTGACTTGATGGGCCATGCTGGCAGGATGGGAGGGAGAAACTGAAACCAGCCTCACCTACTTCTAAATATCTGAATAGGCTGTGCTCTGTCTCCACACAAAGGGCTGTGTACCCCCTGTGTTGAGTCTGCAGCCAGGGCAGGAACGGAGGTCCTCTGTGAACTTCAAAGGTATGTGTTTGAAGTCTCCCCCATAAAAAAGGCACAATTAGGTGTAAGTACTAGACCTCAGACACTATCACTTCAGTACAACTCTGGAACCATGGATACTCTCCCAGGAAGAAGGACTGTTGTGCTACTGAAATGACAGCCACTCTTCCAGACTGCCAGTCTGAAAGAGCTGCAGCCCTGTTGTTCTGACCTGTTGCAAGCTGCCCGCTTGCCTGGAGAGAAAGAACTGGACGTGGAATCCATCTAGAAGCCAAGACCCTAGAGCAGGGGTACTCACATACTTTCTCTCGGGGGCCAAATTTAGAGTGTGGTTTGTGGCCGAGGGCCGCACCGGTGGGGGCGGGGTCAGTGGGGGAGGGGGCGGGGCTAGAAAAAAAACTGTGACCATGAGCTTGAACACAGGCCCCTGCAGCGGATGCCTTCGTCCAGACCCGGCATGCATGCATGCATGCATATCTCTCTCTCTCTCTCTCTCTCTCTCTCTCTGTCCCTGCCTCTATCCGTCTGTCCCTGCCTCTATCCGTCTGTCCCTGCCTCTATCTGTGTCTCTATCTGTCGAACGTGAGGCGAACACGAAAAGTTGTTCCACCAATTACAAATTCTTATTGTAAATTAAAGATTCGAAAAGCGGTAGTTTATCAGATTGTGGTTTGTAAAGTGATGACAACTTAGAAAGTGAGCTTTAGAAAGAGGAAGTAGATGGGGCGACAGCATTAGAGTGGGAGAAGAATCAGTACAGGGGCCACTCTGGAAAGATTGCTTTGACCTTTTTGGGGGGCTTATGGAGCCAATTTGTAGAATGCACTGATTGATGCAGGTCATGGTAATATTTCTATATATGGTATGACCTTCTTAGCATGGTTGTGATTTAATTTTGATAACATATTTTGTTCACGGAATTGAACTAATGTTTAACTAAAATGAAATACCTTATAAATATATTAACTTTTATGATGCAAGATTCATGACAGTTAATCCTTTTTTAATGTATATACTTTATGATCTGTGTAGTTTATATGTATTTTATTTCAAGTCTCCAGTGTTACCTGTTACTATTGTATCACGTAAAGGGCTGGTCCTCAGTGTAAGAAAGTACAGAAAGTGAAAGCTGCTGAGTCGCTGAAGTGCACGCGTGTATCCGTGGATGCTCCTGATTACAATACAGGACTCTACTTTGAGTCCTGCCTGCTTGAAACTCTACCATACAGTACCATACAGTAATCCCCATGCTGTGCCTGCGTGCTATATAAAACTCTCCCTCTCCCGCCCCCCCCAAAAAACTACACCTAGTGCCTATACCTGAAGCTGCATCACAAACACTTGCTACTTGTGAAAAATAAGCTGCAGGATCGGACATTTGCAACGACACTCACTGGCCTGGCAGGTTGCTGGCAGTGCATACCTCCCCCCCACACACCTTTGTGGTAGCCCAGGCACCCACACACCCGCCCCCAGTACTTCACAGGTCTTTAAAGACCATTCACTTGCTAACAAGCCTTTGTTGTATTTCACCTCTCAGCGCCCCCGCAGCTCCACTCTAACTATCGCTGGAATTGCCGGCTCCCTCTCGGATTCCAGGCTGCTGCAACGGCGGTGTTTGGTGACACTTATTTAAAAAATGACAAAAAACACCGGTACGATCTCTGCAAGCTCCGCGGGCCGCCAGGGAAGGCTTGCCGGGCCGCTGGCGGCCCGCGGGCCGTACTATGAGTACCCCTGCCCTAGAGGAACGCAAATGGCTAGTCTACTGGTCTTCTGATTTGAGCCTCAGAGACATTACAGGTTCCCCACAACTGATGGACCTATCTTCAATGTGCTCTTAACCTCCAATAGGCACCTCTCAGGTACTGGGCCCTTGGAAGTGTTTTTTAAGATTTTTAAGTCAAGCCATAGGGCTCTTCTCCAACATGAAAGAGCCTGTACTCTCCAGAACCATGCCGCTTGCATAGAGAATAAGCGTGAGCAGCAGCACCTTCCCCTCTTTGCACAGCAAGCATTGTCCTCTGGTGTGGATCACCACTGCGATGCTCCAGCCTGTCCGTTCATGATGCCCAGTTTGCTCTTCGCACCCAGCCGGCCATTGCTAGTGACGCTCTCTTTGCTTCCGGCGAACTTCTCTCCCCCGAACAGAACTCTTGGCACTAAATTTGAGAAGGTAAAACGTCAGCGGGATTAGCCTGGGACTGTATCCACCCAGCACTCCATCGCAGTCGGCCTGAACTTTTGGATTCCACCCAGTCCATCGTGACCAGATATCCCAGGTTGACGTTTTATGCTTCTTAGCATTATTGTACAGTTTGGGCCATCTGTATGAAGCCAATTTGTGATCGGAAACGCCGAAATTCGCAGTGTGCAATGTATCACACTGAAACACCTTTCACAAAATAAGGAATCACAAATTTTGCGATTCCCTTTTTGCGATTGCATTTAAGGAATCGCAAATTGCGATTCCTTAAGTGCAATGTAAGAAGCACAAAAGAAAGTGAGATTTGGCCTTTAGGAATTGCAAATTACCACCAACTTCAAGTTGGTGGTCAATTGCGAGTTCACTTATAAATGCACTATTTTGCATTTTTTAAAGTGCCATGTGGCGCACATACATGGCCTTAGGGCATGTATGTGTGCAACATTTGCACACATGCACATTTCAGGGGTGCAACAGGGTGTCCTTTTGACACCCTGGCACCCTTGAAATTGCATTCTCAATTTGCGATTCTCTAATTGCTAATCGCAAATTGAGAATGTCTTCCCATTCATTTCTATGGGCCTCTAGGCCCATAGGAATGAATGGAGAGGTATTCCTTAATTCACAATTTGCGATACGCAATTAAGGAATAAGTAGGATTCGCAAAATTTATTGCAAATCCTACATACATAGCGTTTTTCCAATTCTCAAATAGTGATTCGCAAAAAAACGAGATTTGAGAATCACAAAAGGACATTTTGATACATATGGACCCAAATTCCTTAAAAATTCATAACTCCAGTTCTTCTTATTGGATTTTTGGCATTTTGGTCTAATTTTAACTAAGCTTTATTTTTGTAAACTGGTGTGGTTTCTTTTTGTGTGGTGTTTTCATTGTTTTACCATTTGAGGTGTTGCACAAATACTTAAATATTGCCTCTAAAATTAAGCTGGACTGCTCTTTGCCAAGCTACCAGAAGGTGAGCACAGGTTAATTTAGGGAGTACTTTTGCCTTACCCTCACTAGGATTGTGTTTACCACTTGACCAGGGCTTATACCCCAGTCAACCAGGAACCCAATTTCTAACAGGGATGACTTTGTCTTATGGATGTGCTTGATGAGATGACTGACCATGATGTTGTATCTGGGTCTGGTGTGATAGTGCTGGTTCATGAGATGGCTAACACTGCTTTTCATGGACTAAAACTTTTGGCAGCAACGCAAGTGAAAATACATTTTTAATATCTCTTTTTGTGACACGTTTATCCAAACAATCCTTTGTAAATACAAGGATTCACACAATATCTATCCAGGGGAGAGGATGTAGCCTTAAGACTAGAGCAGTTGACCTCAAACCTGGGGAACTGGGTTCGAGTCTCGGCAACGACGCTCAACATCCTGTGATTCTGGGCAAATCACTTAACCGCCCAGTGCCTAACAAAATGAACGTGTCCGCCTGTAACGAAACTGGTGCTCATGTAAAGCGCTCTGATACCCGATGTCTCAGGTCTAGTTTGCTCTATATAAAGCTCTTTAAAAAAAATTTGGGATATATATTTATATATATCGAGGTCCATAATAAAAAACGTTTCACATGTATCAATTCCACGATATTGACTAACTACATATCCTCCACTTAAGCATATATAGGTAATTGCAGAAATTTCAATTTTAGATTCACGTCTATTCATCTCAACAATATGTTGACACTAGATTTTGAGGAGACAATATAAGTCAGGTTGATATTGAAATTTCAGTATTGAGGTAGAGCTCACACAAAGTTTGGTACTGAGGTGCGTGGTCTTGTTCTTTATGCTAAAATAGCTCAGGACCTCATAAGATCTGGGTTTTGTCAGTGAAACAGATTGAACGTTGTGATGTCCATCTGGGAACATGCATTACATAATGGACGCCTACAGCATCTTTTTTGCTTTCATCTCTAAATAATTTTATTGTCACTTTTAATGCCCCATATGGTCTCCAGATTTCCTTTTACTTCTTTTTAACGCTATGGTAGCCCTTTGTTGTTTTCAGATTTCTGAAACTACTGTTTTATTTCTTCACATTTGTCTACTGAGATATAAATTCATTGTCCTCTCTGCGAAAAATACTGTTGCCCAGATACACTAAGGCTTTGAGTCCATTCTGTGATTTAGAATCAAACTGCTTTGTGTCAAGGGAGCATTTCTGGGAGAAAATCAGTACAAACACCTATGGCGTTTGACACAAAGCTCGATCTAGTAAGATCACGAGATCCAACTTGGCATCAAAAACTTATATCTGTGGATGAAGCGGCAGAGAAGGGCAAATGTGTTGGATTACCGAGGAAACCAATGATTTAATGTGCCCTGCATATCCAGTGTGTAGGAATGTTTTGAGTTTGTCTAAACATAGGATGTTTTCCCTTAAGGATAGGCTTCCAGTACAGATCTTACGCTAGACAGTGCACGCTTGCATATGCACTGTGGTCGGAAACCACGCTTTACTCAAGGCAGATTGTTTCTGCGCAAGCGCAGGGTATGGCACCGGTAGTAGGCCACATTTTGTGGATATTAGAATGCAGATTTCTTTTACACAACCAAGAGCAGCAGGTTTTGATATATTTCTGCATTTGTGACATCTTATTAAATCTGGGCCTGTGTGTGTTCCATCTCGCTCAAGGCAAATACACTGCGGGGTTTATTTATGAGAGCCCTGCGTCACTTTTGAACCATGTAAAGTGGTACCTGCATGATGCAGGCCTCTCATAAAGACTTATGAAGCCACGCAAAGCCACCCCGTGTGGCATCATAAATCATGAGTAAGGCGACACAGCGAAAATCATGGAGTCGCTTTACTCTGTGCCCGGGAGCCATTCGATGAGCGTTGCTGTGGGTTTTCTTACGCAACACCTATGGAATTTGACGCGGCCCCAGATTTACAAAAGAGATGTGTACCTGGGAAAGCATCAAATATATACGCAACCCGAGGTGAGGCGTAATGAGGAGAAATATGTTAATTTCTCCTTGTTGTTTCCTCTTTCTATGTGTGCTGCATTCAGCAGCACACATAGAAAGAGAAAAACACCTAGTAGGATTGTTTTTTGTGCAGGAAAGTGCCCGTTCCTGCACAAAAACAATCCTGCCTGCAATGGAAGCACCCTTGCATCATGGCACCAGGGCGCCTACATTGGCCCCAGGCTGGCAAAACGGCACCAGTGCAGGCAGACAGTACCGGAATGCGCCATTTTGCTTAAATACTCTGCATTCCTGCCCTTTAACTTTGATGTAGGTCAGCACAGCAACGTGCCTTGCTGCGCTGCCCTACGTAAAAACATTTTTAAATGAGGCCCTGCGTTTTTTGTGCATCTTGATGTTACTTAGGCGTGCAAAATGCACTTCTGACAGTGGAAAATGTGTTCACGTAACTCATTGCCCACTGTTGCAATGCTTAATTTAGGGGTGGGGAAGGTGGTTTTTAGGTCTCGCCTGACCCAGCGCATACGCTGGTCTGGCGAGACTTTTGAGAGGGCTCCAAAAAGTGCTACCAGGCCAGCCTAGAGCTACAGTGCATGTGTGCGGGCGCACGCCGCGCTTCACCGCAATTACTTTCACTTTCGCGGCCGCACGGCCGCTTTGATGTTTGATTGTGATCGCGATCACTTTAACTTTGGCGGCCGCAGGGCCGCTTGGCATAGCCAATATGTCTCGCTTTTGGGACCTTATAAGTATTTAGTTATGCAACTGTTGCATGGCTAAACACTTATAAGGTCCCAAAGGTGAGACCTATTGGCTATGCAAATGCTTGTTCAGGATGGTGACCCTCCACAATGCAATGAAAATCCATGAAATGTTAAGTTTTGAGCATTCGCCAACATGTGTCAGGTGGTTCACACACCTGAATACGTACGCAAATTTGCTTCTGTGATGGCGTGAAAGGGATCGGAAATCCCCATAATTCATGGTGATGTAGTCGAAAGGGTTTTCCTTTAAAGAAAAAAATGGTATAAGTGCACATGCACATGTATGCATCATTTACCCATGCACGTTTTCTACTTAGTGAAAATCAGTAAGAGTAAATTTTGCAAAGTTGCCATACTGCTACACATCCCCAGCTGTCGATGATTACCAAGAGTGCTGATCTGAAAATTTGAAAATGACCTAATATTCATAAATGTATTCAAATCATTGAAAAATTTTACGCATATTTCCGACCTATTAAACATCAACTTTGTGAATGGGGCTTTGAGATGCCTGGTACCACTAGTTGACTTCCAGTGAAAAATAATGTCTTTTGTACTTTACTCATTCCTTTTCTTGTCACAAACCTAAGTTGTACTGTGACCCCCAGTGGTTCAAGAAGTCTGCCAACATGAGCACAGCAATATTGGATTTTGGTCTTTGAAGGCAATTGTTAACAAAGGTTAAATGATATTTCTGCCTTACAGCATGACAGAAGGAAATATATAAAACATGTTTTTCTCCCTACTCTCCTCTGATCATAGACTGGATCCCATTTATGGTGGGTCTTTTTTAATTCTTGTTGAGTGGGCCTCGTGTCCCAGTGATGCGGGGAAGCAGCTCCAGCACACTAGTCAACAGTCTAGTCAATTTTGAGTTCCTTGCATTAACAGTGGGGCTTTTCTCCATCAAGTAGGTCCCATCAACATTTCCAGTATGTACATTAAAATGTAACTGACATTCTGAGAGTCGGTCCTCCAACAAGATTTGGGCAACCCTGTTTTCCAGATGGACATTGAGTAGTCAATGGATTGCAGAATCAATGGTTCTTTCAGATTCCACAACATTCAAACACAAAATAAATGCAAATGTCATTGAGTGTGCAAATAGTAGGTTTTATTATTGGGTTAGTTTTCGATCAAGTGACCCATTCAACACATTTTATTAATGACAGAATAAGCAGTGGCCATATTATGCATGTTATGGAATGGACGATGTAAAATAACTGACGGAGTACTCAGAGAGTGATTACACACACACACACACACACATACATTCAAAGCAGAGCTAACAGGAGTAAGCGTATGGCAGTGATTTATACAAGTGCCCAGTAAAGGCTGGAAAGTAGTGGGGCAGAATACCAGCCACAAGTTCACCCCATTTTTTTAAATTGCCTCACTCATACTCACTTCCGTTCACATCTAGCCTCCTCTCTTTACTCACCCCAAAGCACATTCTCTCACTTGATCATTCTCACTCATACTCAGTCCCACTCACTTACTCAGACTCAAACAAACTCATACTCGCTGGTTCGCATTTTCATTTACTAACACATTTACACGCACTCACTGACTCTGGGCCTGGGTGCCACTGCATCTGCTGCACTATTGATTGCTATATCCCTGATTCACTTCCACTCCCTCTAAAGACCTCCAATTAATGAGACATTCTAACACACTCATACTCCTTTGCTCACTCCCTCAGACTCACTATTTCATGCACACACTCAAGCTCGAATTCTCACTCACTTTCTCTCTCATTGACACACTCACAACACAGTTTCACTCATTCCCATTCACCTTGAATCACCCAAAACACACTCACATATACAAACACACATGCATATAGCAACACATTTTTTGCTAACCTTTCTTACTTAGCTGGTAATTTGGAGGCTCCATGGCAGCAGCAGAGCAGGAATCTGGTGCGGGGGAGTGGAGCAAGCCAGCCATGATTCACAGTAGGGGCCAGATGGAGCAGCAAAGGCAGGATTTAAGAGGGGAAGACCTACCTAATGTCTCTCCCAGCTGAAAGGACTTGAAGCACAGCCCTAAAAGAAGCTGGGGGTCCTTCCCCTGCTGCTCTGTGTGGCTTTTCATTGGCTTTAGGGGTGCACTGATGTAACATCCTGACAGACACATTCTAGCAGATATGCTGTGTTGCCTGAGGCCTGTGCAGTATGTCTGATAAATACAATGGATTGTGCCTGTGTGACAGGCCTGTAGTTTAACTATGCCCAAGTATAAAAATATATGTGCCTGTTGGCTATTGGTCAACCATCACTATCGTCTTAGTCATCACACATATTCACATTGCATACTTTACTCACACACTCACTGTTGGATAGGTAGGAAGCACTTCTAATGAAACGAAATAGATAAAAAAATCTGTATTTTAATAATCAATATAAATTCATCACTGTTGTGTTGTATAAAACATAAAACATAATAGATCATATACAAAAGGATCATATACAGTTAAAAATGATAAAAGCACCAAACACTATATCACAGTTGTTTCAAAACATATTCCATGTTATGAAAAGGAGAACAAAAATTGACAAACAATGTGTCATACATCTGTCAATTTGGATTTCTAGAGGCAGTGTCAGACATAAAAATACTGATCCCTGTCTTTCCCTAACTGTACCAAATTTAACACTCAAAAGACAACTGGCGTCGACGCGTTTCGGTGGTGAGAACTTCACTTAGAACCACCTTCCTCAGGACTCAAGCTATTTTCTCCTTGTAATTATAAGTGTTCAGTTATGATGTAGAGTTCACCGGTACAAACGTACTGCGGCAAAGAAGTCTCCAAAGGTGGAGTACTTGTAGATGTCTGGATGGACGTTCGAAATTTGCAGAAATTGCTCAATTTTTTTCAAGGAACGCAAAAGACGGGGTAAGTTTCAATTCATATTCAATTAGTTTGCCAGAGACGATCTTGGTCACTGTAAGATTAAATTAGAGTAATGATTGGCAATTAATCTCCCTTTTTATTAAAGGTATGCATCGGGTATTCGAATGGTTTGTTCGATTCGCGCTCACCTTTCGTTTCTGGAGTTTAATTTATTCCAGATGGATATTAATCCCTCTTTTGTGTTTATTTATTCTTCTTTTTCAAGCTGGAGTGCGCATATGGTTTGTCATCTCCCTTAATATTCGTGTATCGGGGTCGTATGTGTGTCCCTCCGTCTTTCGTCTATTCTTCCGCTTTCTGTTTGTTTAACTACGCCCACCAGAAATGTGCAATCCAGACATACAGCTACACAATGTTTTATTTTGAAACAACAGTCTGTAGCTGGATCATGCCACAGCCCCCTCGCCCCCTCCTTCTCCTTCCCCTGTCATCAGGATCCTGGAGATGAGGCAGAGAGGGCTGCCCTGCACGCTGGAAAACTGTGTTTTCATGCACACAAATGCACAGGGGCCTCACAGGATGCTGTGTCCATAAGAAGTCCCTGATAAGGAGCCACTGCCGCAAGGGGCGGGTAACATATTTATTGGGCACTGTTCACATAAAGGAGTTTTTGCTGCAAAATGTGGTTCATCATTTGATCCAAAAATTGGCCTCGAAAATCGATTTGTTGTTTCGACATTTCAACCAAAGTGACTGGGGGGTGGGGGGCATCATCAGGGCAGTTTCGTCATTTGATAAAGGCTAAGAAGGGACCAAACACAAGCAGGCAAGAATATAGAAAACGTTGTTCAGGGCAGGGTAAACAGTGAAGAAACACTTAGTGTGACATTACAATAAATACGATGCGGCAAAGAGGAGGGCACTTGGGGCTACTGCCTTTTATAGCAGGTTGTCCCATTACCGCTCCTTTTAATTCAGGCTCTAACATGACATAATGCTCCACACACTTGGATATTTTGTGACAATAAAAAGGTGTGTATGTCATTTTTCTCCAAGCACTGGTGTTTAGAAACGTCCTTCTCATCTTTTGACTTTCCTCAGATCTACTTCACCGACCAGGGCGCATTTTTCTCCCCATTCACCTTCCCTCGGTGCACATATTCCATCATCATTCCACTTCAAACAACAACCATCTGCTTTCCACACACTTCCTACATACAGCACAGCACAAACCATATATAAAGTCACATTATTGAGCTGTTACCTGTGCTCCCTCCATACCATAATGCAATTTTAATACAATTATTGAGCAAATGAGATATAAAAATGCTGCAAATGGTTCTATGACCTTGAACCACTTCATAAGTAAATTGCAAGACGACGAGAGAGTAAAGGAGGCACTGACATTAAAATAAGTGTGTTCTAAATGTCATGCAAAATGAACAGGTATCCAAATGCACCAAAAGACTACACATGAAATCAAAATAATTTCGGAGCTCGAGCTAGCACAAACCTACCTGAAATCACTTATATAGCATATATAACGTTTAGGTTTTAGTTAGCTTGCTTTAACTCACATAACAATTTAACTGTATATTGATTATGTCTGAATTATACCAAAATTACTAATACCATCTAAGGTGTAATCACGTGTCTTAAGTAGGCAAGTTCCCATTCCTAGGTACAAAATTCACTTTGGTCATTTGAAATGTATATTATGATTAAGTGGTAGAGATATGTCCTAAGAGTTCACGTGATACTCGCTGCTTAAAGAACACAGTAATTATTTCAGTCATAATGATATGAGATCCATGCTTTTCACCTATTCGTTTTGAAAGCTTTCCTGGAAATTCTTAGAAAGCTTAAGCAAAGAGGTTATGTGTGCTCTAATTACACTCAGAGGAACCCATCCAACCATGTGTGCATTGCACTGTCTGTGTTCTTTCACTCCTATACACATATTATCCAATACACAGATCAGGCACCCATAAGAGGTTTAATGTTATCTGTGCTCTAAGATTTGTAATTGTCTCCTGTCCCTTTAAACATGTTCTCTGTAAACTGCTTGGGCACCTATCCCAGTGATAGAGTGGTACAAATCCTTTGGGAACCAAACAGAGCACAATTCAATAGGTGTTTACGAAAGAAAATCTTTGATCCTTTGTAGTTCATACATTTAAGGATGGCCACCATCATGCCTGTGACACCATTATGCATGACACCACTAGTGAAAGGGTTCACCTCAGAATTTCAAGGATGTCAAAAAGATTCCATGAGTAATTACCCTTTAATCAGTGTTAACATTATGCCAGATTGAGGCTAATTAATGACAGGGATGCCCACAATAAGGGATGGATGGCCAGCATTATCCTTTATGTCGGTATCCACATGCCAAGGAAAGCAACAATATGCAAGGAATGACCACAATTTTCCATGGCTACCATTACACACTGAATAGGCTCCATAATGATAAAAAAGACCTTAGTATCCAAATGATGTGTAATATTTGTCCTGGCCTTGACACCATCATGCCTAGTATTTCCACAATATGGCAAGAATCGCTGCTGTTACGCCAGGATCAGAATAATGCCAGTGGTGATCTGAATCAAGCGAAAAATGCCAACAGTATTCTAAGAGTGAAAAGACTTATGCCAGAGGTGGGCAATATATTGCCATATATCCCATATATCTCAAACTATGTGTCAACAAGGAATATTAATGCCATAATGGGGACACCAAATGGCCTGGGTAGCCTGAGATCACTAAGGTCAAATGGCCAATCGGGAAGGACACTATAAGGCCTAAGGGACAACATGCCAGGATCATTCACAGTCACTCCTCCACTCAGTCATCCAGTAAAGGTAAGTCTTTACACCTGAAATGGTGTTCAAGATAATCTTAGATGTGGAGGGATAGTTACATGTGGTAGTAGCAGAGACACAAAAGATTTGTTTTAAAGCTTGATGGGTTTGGAATTTTGGGGTTTCCAATAGAAGGGAATTCTTGCTCCTGGAAAGTCACGAGCAACTCAAAATGTTCAGGAGATTGGCTCGATCTGCCAAAGTGGAGGGCTTTGCATGTAAGACTGATTTTAAACTTTATCTGAACTTTCATGGGTAGGCAGTGAACGAATGTGAATGAATGAAATGTTTTATTGCACAATTACTTAAAACCATTTGCAATATATCTTACATCAATAAGAATGAAAAACACGATTCCTTAAAATCCATCACAGTATATCTTACATCTAAAAAAGTTCACATAAAATTCTAACCGGTTGCCGTTGCGAGGAAAATACTGTTTGTATTAAAAAACTGGTATATAAACATAGTTGTGACAGAGTTCCATGTATCGTTTGAAACTATGCTTTAGACATATTAACAACAAATCTGTTTTCTATTTAATGGCTTGCTGCTATTCAAGACACGTCCGGTGTTGTCAGGACCTTCTTCTTCAATAAGTCTGGTGCGCAGCTCGTCAATATATCTCCCAAATCTGGCCAAGTGTGTCGGTACAGAGCAAGAGAATAGAACCAAAGCTGCTTCTTTAACTGTCTGGACTCCTATGCATAGCCACATTGGCTTTAGCAGCTTCTGACGACACTGTAACAGGCCGGGGCAGCAGCACATCAAGTGTAGCAGGGATTCTGTTTTAAAATGGCTAAATCTACAGTTGGTTATAAGATCAAGGGATTTCAACCAGGGATTTAATTCTTTCATTGGAAGGGACACTAGTCTGGCCCACTGAATATTTTTTAGAGCCTTCCTCCCCAATGCTTGGCTTAGGTAGGGCTATGTTTTATGCTCCATATATGTTGAGATCTGCCCAGAATGACCACCTCCCATTTCGTAATGTGCTAAGTGTGTTTTACGTGACAGTTGGTAGATTTGTTTGTCGAGTGCATTTTTGATAGCCGGGTAGTTTATGTCCTCTTGACCCCAATTCTGTGTTGCCAGACCCAATGTTTCCACTGCTTTCTGCATATAGATTTGCCATGGGTTAGTTGTCCCTTCATTGATGGGTTTTAGCATGTTCTTCATGCTTCCAAGGCAGTGTAGATCCTACAGACTTAAGATAATTTGGCAGTGGATCAGAGGATATCCCTGAAGAAGGACAGGTTACTCCCTGGAAGGGCCAAAATGACAATAGCAATTTCTGCATACATTTTCAAAATGATCAGGGCTTGCGCTGTGGACATCAGAAATGGAGAGAAGGAATTTAATTATCTTTAATTGGTGAAGATGGTAATTTGCACGCTGCACAAGTTTGTTCATGTGCGGAAGCACTGCAAAGCATATGTTGTTCCATTATGTCCAACCCATTATGGCCAGACTATTATGTCCAAACTATAAATCAGCTGTTAAATGTGTACACTTAGTGATTGATAATATAATGTTCATTGGCAATATGCCTATTCTGTCTGAGCATTGGTTCTGTTCTCTGGACAAAAGATTTTTTTAATACTGCAAAACGATGTTCCTATGAAGAATAAGAGTATATGCTTAAACAATTCAACGTATTTACACGGAATATCGGAAACAGAAATATTGTGGACCAAAATAGTGTGTCAAGAATATCGAGGACACAAATATAGTGAAGGTAAGTTTCTATGTGTAAGCACAGTTTTACTATAGATAACTCCACATATATATACCTTGATGGCATATATATCTTCAAGGTCTGTAGATTTGGAGTTAAGAATAGTAAATCTATACTTACCTATTTGCTCTTACATTCTCGATCTTTTGGTTCTCGATATTTTTGACAAGATATTATGTCCACACAATATTTCAGCTTCTGCTTTTATGTCAATGATCCCAATTCAAAGAAGAGACCTTAGGGTATGCAAATTATCTTTAAGTGGTGTACGATTACACATACATTAATAGTGTTTGGTGGCCTACAAATACATCATAAGTGAAACTGTCTTTTTATGCATGATGCACCACAAGTCTCAAATGTATAATTTCCAATAAATGTAGATATGACTTTCTTGGTAAATAAATCCAAACTTTGGAGAGCAATGTCTTCAATACTTTCCTGGAGGTAACTGTAATGAAATGCACTTATTTTGAGTAAAGTTGTAGGACAGCTTATTGCCTGTACAGTTTAGTCAATTAAGGGGGTCCTTATGAGTGTGGTAGATGTAGAGCACCTCCACACATCACTGGATATCTTGCTCTATTTATTTATTATTTTATTTTTGTGTTTTATAGAGTGCGAACTTGACCCGTGAGGGTATCAGAGCGCATTACACGGTATACAGTGGTGAACAAACAACACGTTTAAAGTGCAGAAATATACAGAATCAACAAAGGAAGGTGAGGGCCGGGGTGCTGAGAACATAGGGAAAAAGGGGATACAGGTGTATTGTTACAATCATAGTTAGAGTCAGTAAAAACAAAGGTCCCACATATTTTCATCGGGGAGAAGTGGTGATCTGTGGAAGAAGCGATAGTCTTACAATCAACTGGCACAATGTGGTGGTTGAGGGCAGGCCTTAAATGAGGAATTTATCCATGAGGAAGGATTTGGCCTCCTTTTTGAAACGTACTAGAGAAGGGATTCTTCTGATGGCGGGTGGAAAGGAGTTCCAAATTCTTGGTGCTGCTCCGGTGAACGCCCTATTGTAGGTTTGTTTTTTCTGAAAGAAGGCAGGTTGGAGTAAGAGGTTTCTAGCAGACCGGGAGTTCCTGCTTCCTCCTGATACCACAAGTTTCTGTGCCAGATAAGCGGGGGAGTTTGTGAATAGAGCCTTGTGTGTAATGCATGCCAGTTTCAACTGGATTCTGGCCTCAAGAGGGAGCCAGTTCAGCGCTTTCAAGTGTGGGGAAATGTGGTCGAATTTCCAGGTGCCTGTGAGTAGTCTGGCGGCCGCGTTGAGGCAAGCTTTTAGAGGTGCTAAGGAGATCTTGGGTAATCCTGTGAGAGTGGAACAGTCATATTCCAGTCTAGAGATGACTAGTGCTTGAACTGCCATTTTTAAGTCAGGAGCATCGATGAAAGGCTTCAGCTTCCATAGGTAGCTCAGGTGGAATCTGGCTGCTTTAGCCATCGAGTTAATGTGGTCTCGCATGTTCAGGTTACAGTCGAGGATTATGCCCAGGGATTTGGCAGAGTCCACAATGGTTGGCGGGCAGTTCAGGGCTGTGATGGCCTTGATCCATATCTGAATGTCCAAGTTGGCTTTTGAGGGGGAGATTAGGAGAAATGCAGTTTTCTTTGCGTTAAGTTTGAGTTGGATATGGGCTAGCCATTGGACAGTCAGTTTCAGGGTCTCATGCCACACTTGTGCCCCCTCCCCACCCAGTTAATTGTAAAGATGAAGAAGCCACCTGGTTGATGATGACACCGTCTTTGCGAGCGTTGCTGCTGGACACCTCTTAACAGTAGCTCTTATGACAGTGATTTGATTTTATGGCAGTGCCAGTCAGAAAAACATATACAAGGTCCTAACACACAGGGAAAAACACCCTGTGTGTCAGGGAGGTTTTTTTTTCTATTTCCAAAACAAACCCTGTTTTAAGGGGTTGTTTACTTAAAAAAATAGGAAAGTAGTAATGAGCAGGCAGCCATAATATAGAAGCATTGAAAATTCGCAGAACGTGCTCTAACCACATTGACAGGTTCACTATAGACATAAAATGCCCAGCACATGGCAGATAACTCTTAACATGCTGAGTTTCCTGCCACCACAGTGGCAGGGATGGTGTTTGGCACTCTGTCTACCAAACTGTTAGCCGGCCCATGAGTCAGTTACACTCGCCATGCTGCATTTGGGGCATTTGATTTAGAAAGTAACATTTCCACTAAAGCTTGCCAACAGTCTCATCTAATTCTCTAAATGTCCCTCCAGAGCACCCTGATTGTAGCCAGGAGTGGGTTTACCATTGGTTGTACCCAGAAAATATCACATTTCCGAGGGACACACTAAATACATATAAAAATCCTTTAGTTCAATTTCCTCCACTTTTTGTATGGCATTTTGGAGAAAATTCAGCTGGTAGTTTCTACTCTGTATTCAGTGCCATTTCCAGAAATTGGAGGATGTTCAGTTGACAGCAAACTCTAAATCAGTCTAAAAGGGGGATATGTTCAAGGAAGTGGCGGAGTGAGGCGTTAGCCGTCATGGCTTAATGCCTCACTCCGCCACTTCTGAAACGCATGGCTGCACAATATTTTCAAGGATATGGTGCAGCCTTGCGTTTCCCCCTGCACAGGTGCTACACTTAGCAGTGTAGCACCAACGCAGGCACCTTTACACCATAGTGCAAGGGTGTCTGCGTGTAGGGGAAAGATTGTTTATGTTCAGAAAGGTCCACCTTCCTGTACATAAACAATCTTTAAATGCCCTTTTGTCACTTCTATGTGTGCTGCTTAATGCAGCACACATAGAAGTCACAAAAAGGATTTGTTTTTAAAGATTGTTCATGTACAGGAAGGGGGACCTTCTTGTACATAAACAGTCCAAGGCATTTAGCTTTTTCCGTGTGTGCTGCACAAGGCAGCACACATGGAAAAAAGCAAAAACGAGTAGAAATAATGCATTTCTCCCCGTTTTGCCAAGTTAAAACCAGGTTTTACCTGGTCTTAATTTTGGCCCTGCCTCCTATTTACGCTGCCCTTGTAATTAGGGGGCAGCGTCAAAATCAATGAATTGTTGCAGTGGAACGCCCACCGCAACAGCCACTACCCACCCCTTTCACGCTAAGCATAGCGTGAAAGGGGGCCATATTTACAAGGCAGCGTTAAGCCACGTAAAGTGACTTAACAATGCCTTGTACATAGGGCAAAGCCACTATCACCACCACAAAGTTGTAAAAGGTGACATTATGGTGGCGCCAGGGGCATGTACATGCCCCTAAATGTCTCGTTTGAAATTGATTATGATACCTTGATGTATGCAGGCAGCCCAGCTGAAAAGTTTCTTGAGTTACATTCAAATTAAGGCTGCATGCGGTGTTATATAAGGAGAGACCTGCAAGAGCTACTGCTAATTTAAGGCACCGGGCCATATCACATAATGTGAGCAGTGATAGTGCTAAATCGAAGACTGTTCTCTGCCACAGGTTTGAGCACATGGGTGTCTTAAATGGTTGAGGGGCTGGTGCAGTGTTATTTTAGCACCATAGGCAGTGGTAAAGGGTTGCTTTACAGGCATGCGGTGCATTAGGCTAGAACCTTGGCATCTTTTGTTAACATCTCTAAAGTAAATAACAGATATTAACACAATTGCACACACAAAGCAACAAAAAAACACAATTCAAACACAATATGACACACACAATAAGCAGGTGGGTTGTGAGCACAACACAGGAACCACAATACAATGATTCACACTGCATTAACCCCTTCGCCGCGGCAGGAATTCCGCCGCGGCGCTGGGGGGGGTCTGGGGGCAGCGCGGTGGCGCTGTGCTTGTGACGGAACCGCTCCGTCACGAGCCATGGTTGAGCTGTGCTCATGACGGAGTGGCTCCGTCACGTCTCCGCCCACTGCGCTAATCGCCCGCACAGGCGGGGAATTAGCGCCGCGTGGGCGGAGCGGCGGCCAATGGCCGCAGCATGACGGAACCACTCCGTCATGAGCACAGCGCAACCGTGGCTCATGACGGAGTGGTTCCGTCATGAGCAGGGAAGGGGTTAATACAGCAGAAAAGCACAAAAACAACACAACAAATCTCCAACACAAAACATGACACACAACAAACATGTTCAAACATTTTTATCACATACTACCAGCTCCAGAATTCTACTTTCATAAAACTGTAGTAAAAGGTATCTACACCAGAGACTGAGTTACAATGACATGAGATAGTGCCAGTCAAAAATGTGTTTTGTGATCTTGCCTATAGTTTCTGACAACCTTTTGGATTGATTGTTTTTTTTTTTAAAAGGTTAAAGAAATACAAAAGCGATATTTTACCACCTTTATCAGTGGTAAATGCTTGCTTTAACTGCAACTTTAAAGGCTTACGCTGCTATTATCTGGAAATGTAGCAATATTTGCTGATTCGCTAACGTATTCAATAACATAACACAATAACATACCGGGCACTCAGTGAACACGGTGCACACAGCAGCCTCCCGTTACAATAATACAGCATGACAACACTAAAGCACAAAAGCAACAGAACATATCATTGCATAACAAAATGCTGCACAACATTTATGATGAATTATTCTTATTGCATTTGACCAACTCCAGAAATCTGCTTTCATAGTATAGTGATAAAACGAGTTTGCGCCTGGCACTGCCTAAAATTTCCAGCATGGGCATTCAGCTGTGCCAGTCAAATGTTTCTGCTCAAGCCCAGAAACGTCAGAAGAAAGCAACCTGCCTCATTTTCCATTTAATGCCAAGATATCACATCCACCGACACCAAATATTTTTTTCTGGTTTTCAGTGACATCTGGTATCAAATTCTAGAACCTGTCTATTCACAGGGCTTATTGAACATCTGAGCCTTCCTCCACCAAATCTAAAGCATCAAGTTATAACACACAATATAATGACACACCCACGATAACGATAACATGGCATCCATTGAAGGGACAGAGATATGGTGGTTCATCACTTCCCGAAGAAGGGGCCATTTAATTCAATGGGCTCTGATCTGCACTGACAGAAATGTATGATTATAAAAGTTCAATAATTGCATTAAAGCCCATCTCTTCCAGAAAGCCTTCAGTGTGACGGATATCCTGTCTGCTTAGTTCCTATTGGGTGTTTTTGCATTCCCCTCCTCTTTGCAAGCCCTTGTTCTTTGCTCACGCTCATTGTTTTTTCCTTTCCTTCTTCCTCCTCTTATTAACAACAGGGTGCTTTGAACTGAGCAAGCAGCTTACTAAGCACCCTATAAATTGCTATCTGAGAAGACATAGCATGCTGTGATATCTGTCAATTATGTGTTACTGGTTTCAAGCATGCAACATCTGGTCCAAACATGTTCACGACGACCGCAGGCCCCTCCTGCAGAATTTCTGGAGATTATTGAAGCGGAAAAGTCCAATTTAAGTAAACACATTCACAGGAGGTGTATTGTTGAATGATGAAAATACATTTTCTTCCTCACAGATGTGTAAATCCTAAAACGTTTATTTGTTGTAACAGGGGCTGAAGAAGAACATCTTTGACACCATGCAAGAAGGGGCGAAGATGTTGGCTCTGTCCGTGGTGCTGATTCTGTCCCTGGGATTTCCCCAGACTGCTGTCTCGTGCCCTCACCCATGTGCCTGCTATGTGCAGACTGAAGTTCACTGCACATTTCGATCTTTAGCAGCTGTGCCAGCAAGAATTCCCAAACATGTGGAAAGGATGAATCTGGGGTTCGTATTGCATTATAACTGAGAAGTGTATATATATCCCTTTTTACAATCACAACTATTTTCTTTTCTACTCTAAACACATTAGTGCACTGTTTTCTGGCTGTTTGTAGTTTTTGGATAATAGAATGTTTCTACTTTACAATACTGAAGCAAGACACCTGTATAACAGACAGAGATGTACAAAAGGACTATGCTTGTCTGTAATTGTGGACCTTACATTGAGACCCATATCTTATTTCAATGAAACTATTTGAGTTGAGCCAATTGTCTCTAGAAGCAAATATGTGATTGGTCCTCAGAGAGTCTCTCTTTGCATAATCAGTTTCATTTGCAGTATATTATACATCTTTTTTTGGTAACAGCGGGCACTGTGGGGCTGCAACCCCATCCTATGGGCTGTGTTTGAAAACAGTACTTTTAATTCCAAAGTCTATACACAATGGGCCAGTTTTAGGTATGGCTTTGATAGCACAGCTGTCTGGATGAAGTATTGTTACTAATTCATTAAAATATTCGTAGAGTGGGTTTTGACTCAACCAAAGGAGTATTGTTCTGTTGCCTCAATCTATTGGCAATTAGTGTATTGTTCTGCCTTCCAGGAAGTGCTTCCATTGGAATGCATGATTGGGCTATTTTACCTCTGTAAGTACACTCAATCATCACACTGTTTTCCACATCCATTTATTTATGTCTTATTACGTTCTATACAGAAAGCAGTGCTTATTTGCTATTTTACTGCCAAGTAATGGCAAAGCCAGTAGGACTGACTGTAACATGATGTAAGGCATTTGTGCAGGAATGCACATAAATAGTATTTGTGAATGACTTTGTTTCCATGCATTGTAATATTTAAACCAGATCTATTGGCTTTACCAGTGTTTGTTTTGTACAGTTTTCCTTCTAGCCCCTTACTGTTCTATTAATGCCAATACTAATGGAATCACATTACTGTGAAGGTATACTTGTATTAGATAATGCATAAATATGGTTGCTGTTTCTTATTTGTATTAATTACATGAAAATAAACAGAACAGACGATATTTTATCACCATGAAAAGTACAGATGAGAGCCAAGGGCAGCTGATATATCCAAAATATTAGAATTTACAAACCAATACCTCTTCGTCGTCAAAGAAGGAGCCCACTGTGAGCAGAGCACCTCTGGTTAATTAGCATGTAGACAATGTCCCCCAAAATCGTTTGTCATAACCACAATTTCTAGATGAAAAAAATTCAAAGATTGCTGAGTCCATAAAGATTGACAAACAATAGCAATCTTTCTTAATCATTGGAAGAGGTTAATAAAGGGCATTATTTAGGGCAAAATTTCAAGAAGACACAGCCACAAGTTTTATATGGGCATTTTTTCATATAACTTTTATAGTGCTTTCCTAACCCTGACTGCACTCCAAGGCTTAGCCACAGGTGTACTGAGGTTCCTATGTGTGGTATATTTCTCTGACCTTGCACACACTCACTGGTACTATCAAGCATGCAGTTCTAGGTTGATGCATGAACTGGGCAGTGCAGATTAATGAATTCTGGCTCACGTGCAATGCAATCCCTGTTTGCAGCCAAGTTAAGACTAGCGTTAGGGCACCCACACAGGGATTTGTTCACCTTTTTATGAGCTTAAATTTAACTTAGGTGTACTAAACTGTATGACTATTGTAGCCCGCTGCCAAGGGCTATACTGGTTGTTAAAGGCCCTGAACCCGAGTTATAGTCCCGAGAAACAGGTGAGGACCTGTAATGAGGGTGAGGGCTTTTAACAACAGCTATAGCCTAGGGCAGAAGGGCTATAGCACTATTACAACATTCAACCCACTAAGAGTAGAATGTTCTAAATTAAAAATGGAAAAATAGTAGGGCAAACATTGGAATGTCCCGGGCTTATACCAGCCATTAGAAGCCCAGAGCCACTATATTGTCTTCAACGGAGATATCAACATTCCAATGTTGTAATATTAATTATTCATGTCACGATTAAGCTTTTGCAGTTGGTCTTCATTAATTTATTGTTAGTCATTAAAACAACTGGTCAATGTGTCAAACTGATTAGAGCCTCAGCCTAGGAAAATCATGATCTGGGTGTTGTCTGCATATTGTTAATATGCCAAGCCTCTTTCTTGGATAAAGAGCAACAATGGATGAATGTAAACGATGAACATATGTAACAAATTGGTTAGCGGTGGTGACCCCACATGTCAAATTGGTTGACAGTGGATTGAAACATTCCCAAATTGACTATGGTAGTATGATCAGTGGGGAAATTATGATAATGAGTTCCAAGGACCCTCCAACTTCTCCAGTAACCCAGTTCTCCTGGTGAAAGTTGCTGTTATGGTTCCAATCATAAGCCCCATGTCTTCCAAACATGTCAATTAACAGGAATTCATCCCCAGGAAAATAGGTGTCCAAAGTTGCAGGATTCCCCCACATTTCAAGGGCTCCAATTCTAAGCAAGAGGGTCCCACAGGAGAATCCAGCAGTCAACAGTGGAAGAGGTGTAGCACCGCGGCCAGGGCGACTGACGCTGGAATCTGGGGCCCACGGTTCGATTCCCGGCACTGGTGGCAGGTCAGCCCAGCACCATGTGAATCTGGGCAATAGCTTGCTTAGTCTTCCCGACGGCCCCCAGCGCCGGGATACCTTCGGGTAACTGTTCGTGCTTTGCAAATACTAGATTTAAGAGTAGAGCACTTATACCTAAACAATTAATGCATGTTAAATCAACTTTGAGTACCTTCGGGCTTTCCAGAAAACAAACAATGACACAGAAATTGTCCACAGCACACTCAGATCTCACTCAGAACTCACATCACCAGGCATTATACTTAGGAGCTTTACCAAGTTTTCCCCTGGTTACAACTTTGTAAGGAGTCATGTACATCAACAGAATTCAAGTGAGGGTTTTGGGCAACTTCCCTGGCATTTTCTCCATAATACTACCGTGTCTTCCTCTTTCTGTGCTTTTCGGCTTAGAATGGAGTTGAGCTTGGGGTTTAAAGTAAGTGCTAGTACTGACATTTTACATTATCCAGGACTAGTTTTCACACTGTCCATCACTCCTTTCTATAATATATCACTGAAATCATGTGAACATTATTTTTAAGCTAAGCAGTTTTCATAAATTGCTCCTCTGAAAAATAATCTAAAAAGGTTTTTCATCAGGAAAGGAGTGTCTGGAGACAGTCCACTACATCTCTTGTAGACCAGCAAACACACAGCACCATCATAAAAGTGCAAAGTTATGTACAGCCATAATTATGTAATCTATTTGATCCCTGGGGACTATAAGGAAAGCATCAAAGCGTAGCGGGTGGTGGAACTAAGAAACCAAAACTGTTTCCGTAGCATGGAAACGCCGCAGTTGTGTATCCCGCAAACAAATGTCATTTTCCTGGATGTTTATATGATCCTATTTTCGCCATTATTTGTCGGTATATATCGACTGCTAGCTTCTTTCTTTTAAAGGTTGGAGCTTTGAACCATTAAAGTCCAAACACCTGATGTGATCCCATTAAAATGTGGAATTCAGCATTTTTGTGGTTGACCACAAACTGATGCCTGGACTCAAAGCAGGAAAGTTGGAGGAGCCTTGCCTACTGAAAGCTCTATTTGGTGAGAGTTATTGTCTTTGCATCAGCTCACTTGGTTACTAGTAGCTGATCCAGAAAAAAAGGGGGATTATCTATTGTCTCCAGGTTTCTTTAAGACCCACTGGAGCCTTACCGTCAAATAGGTAGTAAAGCCAGCATACAACACGCTAGCATGTTCAATCCAAGATCCACAATGGCTCTGATGCAATTCTGTGGTAGTAACCAAAAGGGTTATATTCATTACCAGCCCCTTATGGAAATTGCACACTTTGACCTTGAATGCACTCTCAAAATAAACGTTTTGACAGAATTATTCCCTCATATTTTCTCTATCGGTGGGAAAGTAGATTATACATTTCTGAAGGGACTTAAGCCACCTGAAGGGCAATGATGGCGTGGCAGAGTCAGTTTCCATTACATCTTGTCCCTTCACAGGCCTTTGCAGCACAGTTTGTGGGGCACAGATCTAGGCATGTGTGCTTAAAAATCATGCACAATGTCCTCTGGTTGCTCACAAACCTACCTACAATTAATCAATGTGGTTATAAATACTGAACAGGGACTGTATAGATCCTGTTTACAGCACTATTGACCTCACTGCACAAGGACACTTCCAAGTAGCCGTATTAGTTTTATAATCTGTTCTTTATTCACTTCTTGCACGAGCTGAACCTTTCAATTGACTTAAAACAAGCACATTCTGTTATCTGGATGTGAGTAGTACATTCTGTGGCTATAACTGCCAGAGTCTGGCATAGGGAGTGTTTGATGTATGAAGGATAACATTCTCAATATTACAGTGGAGAAAACATTTCCAGATGTACACGCTTTCTCAATTAATTACTGTGAAGGAGTGTGGATATTAGTTTCACATTGTCCCAGAGGCTAGGATATGTGACTCAACAAATCCAAGTGTCTTTTCAGTATAGAAGGACCTGATTATGTCATCCTCGATTTTCAATGGCAAATATTATTAATATCAGATACAGTGACACATTGGTAACTGTTTGGATGAAGAACTAAAATGTACCAGGTACGTTCGCTGTCTCATGGCATGTTTTAAATCATACCAGCATCTCAAGCTAGTTTGCTGTGTTTTGGCATAATTAACAGTATACATTTCAACACATAAGTAGAGGTAAAAAACAAAATATGTACATTTTCTTTGTATTAATCAAGTAAAAAATGATATATTTGTTTGTACATATAAAATAAGAAGGACTTGTACAAAATGAGATGTATTTGTGTTCACTCTTCCTTGGCTTTAAATATAACTATGTCCCTGTGTGCTCGGGCTGCTACATCGTGTCGTATTATGTGTCCCAGTCAAACCCTGTGCTGTCTATGTGCATGCAGGGCCGGACTGGGAGCAGCAACCAGCCTTGGCAGATTGCTGCTCGACCAGCCTTTGTAAAAAGCACTGCTTCCACTTTTGTTACTAGCAGCCGCGGCCCGTGGAGGGAGTTCCGTGGGGCGGTAAGGCGGGGCGGGGGAGGGGCAGGGTGGGGGGTTCTAAAAACCGGAATATGGATAATTGCAGGTAAGTAAACAATTAAATAAATAAAACGAATTTCGTAGCGCGCGCTGCATTTTGCAATGCAGCGCGCGCTACGAAATTCGTTTTATTTATTTAATTGTTTACTTACCTGCAATTATCCATATTCTGGTTTTTAGAACCCCCTCCCCCGCCCCGCCTTACCGCCCCACGGAACTCCCTCCACGGGCCGCGGCTGGTTACTAGGGCCCGATATTGCAGCACTGCTGCAAAACCGGCCCCCAGTGACAAAACCACTCTCCACGGCCAGAAAACCGACCTCCAACCCTCCGGCCCACTGGGAAAATACCCAGTGCCCACTACTGCGAGTCCAGCTCTGGGTGCATGTATTTGGGATCACCACGCTTTTCAATCCCACAGTATTGTCGACTGCAGGCACCAGTATTCAGGTAGAAGTTGAGCATCTTAGATGCACTAAACTACTTCAAAGGTTGGTGCTTGGGTCCAGGAGCAGCCTAGACTTTGAGAGTGGCGCACACAGCCCAAGTCGGAGGTCCTAAGGATGAGCATGCCGGTCAATATTGAGAAGGGAGCTCAGAGATTTGCTAAAGGCCCCAATCAGATTAATTTGAGAACATCATGGGTCATCAACCCCATGCTAGTCCTTGAAGCGGGCATCAGGCCATGTCTGTTTCACTTCAGTTATAACTTTGGCCCTAGAAGATGGACAGCGCAATTGCTGGGTACAAGTGATTGTACATTTGCTGTTAACAGCGAACACCTTTGAGGGTGCCTCTAAAATAGTCACACCATTTGGCTCAAGCCAACTCCTGTTAAAAAAAAAACCAAAAACAACGTACAATAAAACACTCACACTGACAGAGGATGAGTGGAGACTCAAGTACAGAAGCAACTAAAGAAAAAAACATACAATAATCAAATATCATATAGCATTAACGGATCGACACGTGTTCTATGACTTAAACATGAACTGGCTGTAACAAAAAGCGTGCTAGGTGAGCATACGTGTATTTGACATTTGCCAAAGACATGTTCCACTTGAAAATATATTGAAAATGCAAAAGGAAATTTAAATGCATGTATGAAATATCAAGTTTGATTAATGAGGAAAAGTTTCTAGCTGACCACTACAACGTTTAAAAGCATGACTTATTGCACATTTAGTTTTGCGCCAAGGGTTACGTCAGTGTTAGTTTTCTAAAGCAAACGGCGGCTCCATTTTTTCCCTTTGTGAAGTCTACTTTTAGCTCTCAGATAAATGCCCCCTCCATTCTCCTCACCCCTTTGGTTGCAAGCGTGGCAACAACCGTTAGACTAACAAAAGCTCCAGGGTCTGAAAGCCATGCATAACTCACGCACAGCCAACACAAGGCCAGTGGGGCACAGGAAAGAGAGGCAACAGGTCAAAGCGCCTGCCTGATTTACGGGCCAGGATTGATTCGACCTCGTGAATGACCAATGACTGGGGAAATAGTTCCGGTTTACAGAACAACACTGATTTATTTCCGGAGTTCGTTCACCCTGATTGTGGAATGCGTGGATGTACATAGAAAGTCAGTTCATTACAGCTCTTGTAGGCTCTCAAGGGAAGCTACTTAAAAAGATCATTGTCTAACACCAAAACCATGTCCTTGATGTTTTCAATTATTTATTCATGAGTACAATGCATAGTCACTTTCTAGAGTATTTCGAACCTCTAAAATGTAGTAAAAAGGAACCTTGCTACATTTTTTTGTGCTTTAATTTCATACCATACAAGATTTGTATTGTAGGATTTAAAGGAGATAAAGAAGTTTGTGTACCACTTTTGGCTTACTAGTGAATTTCAGGAGCAAAGCCCTTATGCCACAATAGTAAGTTAGAGCAAAATCTTCGTGAATCGGGAAGATATATCTATTTATTTAGTTTTTTTTGTCAAATAACTATATGTTGTTGGCTGCCTCTGGGCTCTAAATTAAATGGGTCTGCGAGATTGAGCTACAGACTTAACAGGCTGCTTTTTTTTAAGTTCTACTACTGATGTCATCACGCACTATACCCTTTGTATATTTGGAGATGTTTCACTATCATAACATTCGTGCAATTCGACACAGTACTTTTTCATGCAGCACGCTCCATTGCACGATGGAGTGCCTTCCTTCTAGACTCAGTATCTCTGCAGGAAGTATGTCTCACTATGTGTGGTAGTCACAGACAAGGAAAAAAGTGGTGCAGTCTCTCTACTGAGGGGGAATATTGTAGAGCTCGAGTGTGGTGGAAACCACTTCCTTAAATTAGGACATTTTGATGGTCCTTTGGAGGTGGACAGATTAACGCTTCCATGTCCAGTTTCAAAAGTACTAGACATTTTTCCAAAGAGCAGTTTGATGTTTATCTCTTAAATTTAGGTTTTTTAGATCAGCCAAGGAGTGCTGGTTCTCAGTTTCTGTCCAGATCTTTACTGAGAGACACGCTTCTCTGGGTTTTCTGAATCTGAGCTCCTCACCCAGATGTTCTTTGCATATGGTGCTGAGGATCATAGTGGGATTTAGCCTCACAGCATGATTCTGTATCACCTAAAGTTTCTATACCTCCCTTTTTGGGACAACTGAATCCACTATGCAAAAGTGGTCTGACAGGACAGGAACAATACTCTAGTTACCTCAACAGGGTGACTGGATTGCAAGACAGGAAAACATATTTTAAAGCTGACGGTAGATGTTTGCTGACCACAACATTGATAGGCTTCATATGAGATTACAAACGTCTGACTATCCCCTTTCTTTTGGGAAATACAGCAATTATGTTTCCAAGATGATTGCTCATTTCACTGTGACCCAATAAAGAGAGAGAGGCCCCACGTACCATAGTGACAGGGCGCAACCAGACATGGAAAGTGGAAATTCCCTTTGTTAACCAAGTGACTTGGCTAACAAAGGGAATTCTCATTTCACTGTGATGCACAAATTATTATTCAATTATAAAATGCCACAGGATTCCTACAAGCTCAAACAACAGTTATATGTAAAAAAGCCTGATACACTGTAAACCAAGGTGTTTGTCTTTCAATAGTCAGATATTTAGCACAGCAAACCAGTAGGGAATGGTGCCACATCACTAGCCAGTCGTGGGCACATAGGTACAAGGGTTTTGGCATTATGCCAACAACATACCAACTCACAAAATTACAGCCAAAGGTGAACTGACAGTAAATCCAATTACCACAGCCTTCTCTATTGGTAGCTGCATCATTTCACTTATTTAACCTGAAAGAAGTTTGAAGCATACAGGAAGCAACATACAACATTTAAAGCTCAATGGGGGATTCACAGAGATGACCCAGTACATAGAAATGATTTTCACCGAAAACGTTTTATGCTACTGGATATTTGCCAAACATGCCTTCTCTGCTAATTGAAAAATGGCCTTAATGTCTCAGATTGGTCAAATACAGCATGATAGGTCTAGGTGTAATGTGAACTCAGGGAATGTTTAAATAGCGGTTTTGTTGCTGGACGTTTTAGGATGTTTTCATACTGTCTACTCTCTGTACAGTTGGAGCTGAGCAGTCAAGAGGTTATGGTGAATGCTTGTCATTCATGGGGAGTGGTCTGAGATGTAAGACACTTTCATGGTGGGTTGAAAGGGAGATTTACTTACAAAAGTTTATTACATGTTTTGGAGACTTTTCTTTCCGTGCTTTACAGTTTACATTCTTTAACTGTAAGTAAAGCCTTTCTATCAGAATAAGTGTACTTAGTAACACAGAAGCAGAAGAGATCATAGTCCTCAGAAATGGGAAAGTGGTTGTTGATAAATGGGACAATACAGGACATATTTTCAATACACGAATACACATCTCAGGTAAAGACAGCTGATTTGCCTAGGATCACACAACCTTAGGTCACGTGGCATAGCCAGGATAGGGACCAAAGAACTTATGAACCATAGATGAGTATCTCAGCCAGATCTTATTTCATCAGTAACTACATTGCGTAGATTTCTTCACTTCCTACCTATGAATTGTAGGAAGTCAGTGGTCTATGCTCTTATCACTTCCCAACTTGACTACGCTAATAGCCTATACATTGGCCTCCCTGACTATCTGATGAAGAGACTTCAGCGGATTCAAAATTCAGCAGCTAGGCTCATTAGAAACGTGCCCTTACGATATCATATCACTCCCCATTTGCGTAGCCTGCATTGGCTCCCTGTAAGGAAAAGAGTTAACTTCAAAGCTCTGGTATTGGCTCATAAAGCATTAAGAGGGGTAGGTCCTCTGTATCTGAAGCGGAGGCTCCAGAAATACCATCACGTCAGAACACTTAGATCAAACAATCGCAACCTTTTGGTCACCCCGCGCTTTAAGAAGGCAAGGACGGGTGGGCGTGCCTTTTCCGTCAAAACAGCGATGTTATGGAATACATTGCCTAATGATCTCCGGCAGCTGGAAGCGGAACTGCCTTTTAGGAAGGCCCTGAAAACTTGGTTGTTTGGGCTACCTTAGTAACAGCTTCGCTCCTTAGCCTTTTTTTTTACCCCCCTCAATGGATGGATGCTAGTGCCGGGACACTTCCGTTGGAAGTAGCTGCGCGCTTTAGAAATGTTACTAATAATAATAATAAAAATAATAACTACATAATAACTAGTGTTTTTCATGGTCCTGAGAAAAATAGGAATCTTCCAATAATCCTCCGTCATAAAAGCTATCAAGAAGGATTGTATATGGAGGGGAAGCCAGGGGCTCCCATCTGATCTGCACCCACGCACTTGTATGCTGAAACATTTATTTACTCATAAATACACAATAACTGGAGTTTCTAAGTCTACAAAAGATGTGCAACTTTGGCTAAGTGTCAAAAAGGGCTAAAACCAACTATTACATTAAAAAAGGGAGGGATAGTTAGATGGCCTAAAACTCCTAATTGAAGTTTGCCTTTTGTCCCCATAAATAGAATAGGACTTGACTATCACTGCAAAAATCAGAAAAAAAGCCAAGTAACTTAAATGCCTATGCCCCAGTAACCTCAATGCAAGTGACCTGTTAATCTGCATTGGCCCAGTAGCTGTAGTTGCTGGGCTCATCAAAATTATAACTTCAGCAAGAACCACCTAGGCGACTGGTATTCCACCCAAACATTTCTCCTGCTGCAAGCAGACAAAGCCTCCAAGTCAAATTCCCCCAAAAATGTTTAAATCTGCACAGTGATAGACCCTGTAATACAGAGATGGCATACAGGGGATGTGGATTCTCTGAATGCCCTTTCAGGACCAGTTTCGGACGGTTCTCCTCTTCATGTTAATTTATCGGGTGCCTTCTTGGCTGAGAGTTTTGTCTTGAGTGATGCTCGTCACAGAAAGGCTATCTCCAGACTGGAGCACTCACAACAGAGCTACAAAGAGATTTGAGAAGTTTGCACCTGACCATCAACAGCCACACCTGTCCGTGATCAGGAGTTGACAAAGAGCTGCTCCCCTTCTGGAAGCCCTTCACACTGTAACAACAGGAATTGCAACCCCACCTTTGCCAACACTGCCATCCCCCAAATGGCAGTTTCAGGAAGACCAGTCAGTAATCCTCTGCATCAGAAAGAGAATTTCTAAGGAGAAGCATATGTTCTCTTTCCCCTTATCAGTGTTTGGGGCCTCCCCTTCCAGCCTGAGGGAATTTCAGTAATACCCTTCCTCTGTCTGGGAAAGCAACCTCGACTCCATCTTGTGCACATGAACAGGCAAGGGGGTTTCAAAATGGAACCCAAAGGCCTGGATCACTCTAGTTCACTTAGATACTCATGCAGTGTATTCAATACTTCACATACACACACATTCATCCAGGTGCTTGGGATCTCAACACTAGGATCCTGGGTTCACTGTTAGTAGTGAAAATTACTATGAGTAGGCCAGTTGCGTTTCACTCATGTGAAAAAGGCCTGATCATACTATAATCACTACAAAACATGGCATGCTACCCACCCTGTGTTACACATGTGAACCCGAGACAGGGACAGTAGTTTTCTTTCACTAATGGGGGCTCGCTTGGTTCTCCCCTCTTGACCCATCATAGGTTTAGGATCTGTTGTAGGTCAAAGACAGTCCTAGGCCTTCACGCACATGCTACTTTAGTGTGAGACTGTGGCCAGAAAATCCAACAGAAGATACCTAATACAGCTCGGCAAGCATTGCAGGTGGCTTAACGGTTCAGCATGCAGGAGATATTCCAGTATAAAAACACGCAGTAAGTCCAGCTCCTGCGTGTTATACCACATATCACCTTGGCCACTTCAGAGCTACACTAGAACTTTGCTTTCTCTATTGGAAGACTTACAGTGTTTACTTTTCTTTCATTCACACTGTCTTAGTTGGGGGCAGGGTTACACAATATATCAGTAATAACTCCTTGGAAGTATGTTGCTCAAGACTTTAGGCCTAATTTAGAGTTCTGCGGTGGGATTAATACATCACAGACGTGATGGATATCTCATTCACTGCATTACAAGTACATTATATCCTAAGGCACTTGCAATATAGTGGACGGGATATCCGTCACGTTTGTGACAGAGCAACCTGTCCGCTAAACTCTAAATCATGCCCCTAGTCATATAGATAATATACAATAATTACATATTCTCATTTCTGACGATGGGAACTTATCAGCTGTACATCATGCTCTCATTTGACAAAGTCTTGTTGAAATATGTGGTGTTTTCATTGTGACTAAACATTCTTTTTATTCTCTTTGTGCCTCTGGCATGTTGTGGCATAAAACATGCCATGCGTACTTTGGGGAAGATTTACTGCACACACCTTTTTTTTAATAAACATTTCAGCAACGAGGATTTACAGCAAAATTGACATTGATATTAATTGCAGGGATATTTAACATCTGTTTGAGTTGATAATTGCGGTTTTGCCCGTGCCTACACTGTTAATACTTATGACTGGTCAGTCAACCTGAAACAAATCTTAGATATATTCCATTTAATGTGTTACTGTTATTATTCAAACGTTGACCTCCTCCATAAAGCTTTCGATTTTTGTATTCTCATTATATTCCACGCACGTTCACAATTGTTCAGCTGATAATTTCATGAACAATCTAGTCCAATTTTGGAACTGATGAACATAGACTGTTATACATTCTGTCTGGAATTATATTATTTTCACAGTGATTTCATTTTGTTCTAACTGAATATCATTTTGCTGTTTCGCTCTGTATTTTCAGAAATAGCAGTTTAAGGTTTCACTTTTATATTTTTAGTCTTCAAATTCAATGTTATTTATAGATTGGCAAAAGGGCCCCACTGATACATTTTGAGGATAATTGAGGTCACTGATCAGTAGTATCTCTATGTAGAGATAACTGACTGCAGGACAAGCACCTTTATCATATTATGTTTCAGGGGGACTTACAAGAGTTCTTTTTTAAGTATGGTTGGTGATGTTTTATTTCTTATGTTAACGCGTGCTCATATAGGGGTTTTCAATGTAAATGTTGATCTTAGACACTGAAACCATAACAGCAAGTTTCATGTTGAAGCATTGTGAATGTTCTAGGCTAAAAGTCTCATCCAACTTCAAGCCTGAACATCTAGTACTTATATGTTTCCAATAAAAAAATTCTATCACGCTTCAACCACACTGACGAAGGCACCCATTATGAGGGGTGCGGGAATATGTTATCCCCACACCTGGTAGTACAGAAACCATGGTAGTAGTTCCAGAATGTTGAAATACCACAGTATCCCTGGGGACTCCTTGGAAAAATTGGAACTTACCAGTTACCACAGGAATGAGGTACACTGCTCCTCAAATCCCGTAATATTTCCCCTTGTTTGCTCAACACTCACCCAATGATTTCACCAGCTTATTTAATCTGGGGAAACTTCAGAGAGTAGAACTACTGGGATCGTGGTATTTCCCAACTTCCATCCAGTTCCAGGTTCACTTGCAAGCATCATTTCTGGACAAACTGGAAAGTACACAGGATTTATAATGGGGGTTGGGGTATCTTTATAGGAAGGATTTCACCATGGCCATTTTGTTAGACAAAGCTTTAAGTCGCAATCGTTCATTATAGTGCGAAGCAGAGGAGTCTGAAATGTGGTCCCAATGCTTTCAGCCCCAGGTCAACTCTGTGTACTGGTCTGTTGATGCACAGGCAGGATTATACCACTGCTTTCGGCGAGGAGGCAGAGGGTTCACCCCTTACCTCTGAGTTTACAACATTAAATGCTGCAAATACATTCAATAGCAGTCCCTGTGCTATGAAAGGAATGTAGGACTACTTTACCCCGTTTCTGGTCACAAACAAAAGGCACATACCCTCATGTCTCACACTGTCTGAGGGATGGTGGTAACTCGCTGTCTGCCAGTTGAAGGAGGGGTGATTGTGATATGGGTACTCACTAATTGCAATAACTTATTACAAGCGAGTAGTAACACACTTTTCTCAGTAGATGCACTCTCTTTCTATCTTTAGTATCTGAAATGAGAAAGTAGAATACTGGAAATTATATATAAACCATGTTTCGTTTTATTATATGGATATTGTATTAAGTTCCTATTTACATTGCTGGACAGTGGATTCTGGAGTATTATTCATATACATTTATTTGTATACACATGGAAATCCCTGTATGTTTATAAAGAATAAGAAAGACAACAGAGATGATGAACGCATTCATGATAAAACACATTTCACTGGTCACGCCCTTGATTTACTCTTCATTGCATAGTAAAAAATTATCTTTCTATTTCCTCAATGTTCCCTATTGTTTGGTGTGACTACATCCTAGTTCTTGCTGAATTCAGAACTCCTCTAAGAAAAGCAAAACATAGCAAATTTGGATTGAAAATCATACATGCAAATCCCTCTATACGGAGTTAGTACAGAACCTTCTAAGTCATCTAGGAAGACTCCATAAAGCAATTTAATGAGTGATATTTCGAATTGGATCTCTTCATGTTTCAATGAGATGTTTCAAAAATCTAATAGAGAACAAAACCAAGGGTGCAGTTCCTCTGGGAGAAGGGGGGTTAAGAAAAAAGGGGGAGAGCGATTAGTCTCTATAGAATGCCCTCACACACCTAGCAAGGTGTCATGCTTCATCACAGGGCTGTGCTCCTCGTCGGGCCGGCGCTGCAATGCCCGACGGGCTCCCGGGAAGGGGCTCTTTTTCGGAGATCTTTTTAGAGACAGCCGTATTGGTGCGTGGGGGTAGGTGCAACAAGTGTAGTGAGTGATGGTGTAGTGAGTTAAAATAGGTATGGTATTGCCAGACAATGAACCATTTTATTCTGATGGTATACCAGCCTAGGTAAAAACACGTGACCCCAAGGGATTATAATGATCCCTAGGGAAATCAGAAGGTCGACATGTTTCTTGCTCTATGCCCTTACGAGTCGGTGGCAATTCATCAGGACCAAGTGAGAGAGTGCTCCAAAAAATATATAATAAACTCTACTACATAATTGGTGATTCAAAAATTATAAGTACATCACCAGGCAAATCCATTGGGTCCCTAAGAGGAGTGGCACGACCGAGATCCTATTGAGGCTCCACGGAAGCCTGAGCCTCAATAGGATCTCGGTCGTGCCTGCGCCCCAACTCTGGCGAGCGCTTTATGGCCTCCAGGCGAACCCGTACAGCAATTTCTGTCCCCCAGGGGGTACCGCAACAGCGGGTCCACTCCTCTTAGGGACCCAATGGATTTGCCTGGTGATGTACTTATAATTTTTGAATCACCAATTATGTAGTAGAGTTTATTATATATTTTTTGGAGCACTCTCTCACTTGGTCCTGATGAATTGCCACCGACTCGTAAGGGCATAGAGCAAGAAACATGTCGACCTTCTGATTTCCCTAGGGATCATTATAATCCCTTGGGGTCACTTGTTTTTACCTAGGCTGGTATACCATCAGAATAAAATGGTTCATTGTCTGGCAATACCATACCTATTTTAACTCACTACACCATCACTCACTACACTTGTTGCACCTACCCCCACGCACCAATACGGCTGTCTCTAAAAAGATCTCCGAAAAAGAGCCCCTTCGCGGGAGCCCGTCGGGCATTGCAGCGCCGGCCCGACGAGGAGCACAGCCCTATGATGAAGCATGACACCTTGCTAGGTGTGTGAGGGCATTCTATAGAGACTAATCGCTCTCCCCCTTTTTTCTTAACCCCCCTTCTCCCAGAGGAACTGCACCCTTGGTTTTGTTCTCTATTCCTTGGAGCACGGTGCAGGACCTCATTAAAAAGCTCTTGGTTCCTCCCCTTTTTTGAAGCATCAAAATCTAATAGCCAATAATAACGTTTAATACACATTTCATAAAACCTGAGAATGGTTGGTTCCCATTAAAAGTGTAATAGTTTGTACAAGCGAAAAGGAGACTTCATCTGAACTACGTGAATCAATTTTTTTTGTTTGTTTAATTAAAATCTCCACAATAACATCACATAGAAGATATTTTCAGTGCATTGTGTGAAAAAGAAAGCAGAGTGAAGTATCTTGCACAATAAAGTAGGCAGACAATTAAATAGTAGATGGGTTGTTTATTCCAGCAGAGAAGATCCCATCCATCAGCCAGCAGTCAATACAGTAACTGAACACTTTCAGAACATTACCATGTACAACAGTCCATGACATCGTCAAGATTCCAAGCTATGATGCTAGCCATCACACAACTTTTAAAAACATACAGAGTTATTCTAACGATCTACCTAGAATCTTCTTGGTGTCATCGTACCTGGATTCTTCTTGGTGTCGTCGTAACTGGAATCTTCTTGTCCCCCTCAATGCCATGTCATGAGAAATACCACACATCTCCCTTCCCCAAAAGAAGACAAAATAATCACATTAAATAAAACAATAAAGAACTAAGCAATAAACCTTAAATAAAATCAGCAAGGTGACTAGGTTTCCTAGACACCCTGGAGGATTTCCTAGGACAATTCAAATCCCCACTCACTTCATCACCAGTATGACTAGAGATGGAATTATCCTTATTTGAATCACACTTCCCACCATGTTTCAACACCCCACTACACACAACTACTCTGTTTAGATTCCAAATACGATGATCTTTAGTTTGAATCGCATTATCAAATATTTTGATGACCTTAATAGGTTTCATGAATTTAGACAAGGAGCTTCCTAACAAACCAGGACGTTTGATCATGACCCAATCACCTACTCGTACCACAGTCTTCTTTACAGCATGTTTTTGATCAAAATATGCTTTTCTTAGTTTTCCTTTTTCTTCTTCTACTCTCAACATTTCTTCACCATCACACTCCTTCTCCTTACCTCTTAATAATTCATACTTATTAACCCAGTAAGGCTCAACACACGTATTGGGAAGCCTACCCCTAAACAATAAAAAAGGAGTCTTCCCCGTAGTTGTATGTGGAGATAATCTATACTCTTCAATTTTCCCAATTACTTCTTTTTTCCAATCCATACCACCACACCTTGCCAATGCAATGGTCTCTTTGACAACTTTATTAAATCTTTCCACCATCCCATTGGCCTCTGGGTGATAGAGAGAAGCGGTTTTGTGAACAATCCCTCTAGAAGATAAAAATTGTTCCATCTCCCTTGAAACTAGTTGGACACCATTATCAGATAAAACTGACCTAGGTAAGCCTTCCCTAGCAAATAAACATTTCAAACACTCAATCACACTACCAGTATTAACGGTAGATAAAAAGAATACCTCAGGCCACCTTGAATACATATCGATGACAACCAACAAATATGTTTGAGTTCCTTTCCCTTGTATTGGACCAACAATATCCAAAGCAATTTCCTGCCACGGACCATTCGGGCGTTTTCTCAAAACCATAGGTTGATCATGAGTACACTTAGACTTGTCACTGATGGCACAAGAAACGCAATCTCTAATGACCCGCTCAACCATTCTGTCCATGCCAGGCCACCAATATGACATACGAAGTCTTTCCTTACACTTAGTCAACCCTGAATGGGCCCCATGCACAGAGTCAACTAATTCTTTCCTGAGACTAGTAGGAGGAATTAATCTTGTCCCCCGAAACAACAAATCATTATCCACTGACAATTCATTCCGTACACCCCAAAAACATTTTGTAACATCTGATACATCTTTATTCGAGCTCCACCCTTTCTTCAATAAGGATATCACCTCACACAGTGTCACATCATTCTGTAATTCTTCCAACCATCTTGCTTCTGAAATTATGTTGTGTTCCACAACACAGACTATCTCGTCGTCATCATCATCCACTGGATTATCATCCTGCAAGCTACTACCTGGTACTAAGCGTGACAGAACATCAGCAACTCCATTATCAATCCCAGGAATGAACTTGATACTAAAATTATACTCTTGTAAACCAATTACCCACTTAGTAATTCTACCCGAAACAAGATCTAATCCTTTCTTGCTGAAAATCTCAATCAAAGGTTTATGATCAGTATGGACCTCAAAATCTAGTCCCCACAAGAACTTCTTCAGTTTCTTCACGGCCCAAAACACAGCTAACGCCTCCCTCTCCACAACAGAATATCGTGTTTCAGGATCTCTTAGACTTCTAGACAAGAACATTATGGTTTGCATACCATTAACGCCACACTGCTTTAAAACAGCTCCCAGCCCCTTCTCACTCGCATCAGTTACCAAAATGGTTTTACTAGAAGGGTCAAAACTCTTCAACGAAGGAGCCACCCCAAGCTTTTCTTTTATGGCCACAAATTCATCTTCACACCGGCCTGACCACAAGAATTCCTCGCCTTTCCGCAGTAATTTCCTCATGTTTACAGTTGCCACTGCAAACCCCTTTACAAACTTAGCATAATATTCGATCATACCTAAAAATCTCATTAGATCAGGCTTGTTGGTAGGAGAACTCATTTTCGAGATTGTTTCAACCAACTCAGTTTTGGGTTTTACCCCCTTCCCAGAAATGCTGTGACCTAGGTAGTTAATGGTATTGGACTTAAATTTGCACTTCTCCACCTTGATAGTGAGGTTATGCTTGCTCAAACTCTTCAGCACAGATCTTAATCTAGAGTCATGCTCCAAATCATCTTTTGCAAAAACTAAGATATCATCCTGGTAGACACATACTCCAGGTAGATCCTTCAATATCCTTTCCATCACACGTTGGAAAACCGAGGAGGCGGAAACTAAACCAAAAGGCATTCTTCTAAACCTAAAGGTGCCAAATGGAGTGATGAAAGATGTACAATCTCGGGACGACTCATCTAATTCTATTTGATGATACGCTGAAGTAAGGTCTAATGTACTGAATACCTTTGCCCCATCAAGTAAGGTCAATAGTTCGGTAATATTGGGTAATGGATACCTGTCCACAACAACACACTTGTTAAGTTGTCTTAAGTCGATGCACAGACGCAAATTCCCATTAGGTTTGCGTGCTGCAACGACTGGTGCCAACCATTCAGATCCTTAAACCTCTTCAATAATCCCACAACTCCTTAGTTTTTGAATTTCCTTTTTCATGTCTTCCCTTACAGATAGTGGGACACTTCTCACCTTGCAATACACAGGAACTGCATTATCCTTTAGCTGAATTTTATGCTGATACCCCTTCAAGCAACCTAAACTTTCTCTGAATACATTCGGAAATTCAGTTTTCAGATTATCCGCGTACATGTCATTGACATTACCACCTACTGATTGAATTCTATCCCTCAACTGTATGGGAGGATCAGCATTGGGATCAAGAAATACCCCCAGATCCCCTTGATGTAACCAACTAATGATGCTGTCTCCCCGCTTTGAAACATAAATTTTTCCAGCAATCAGCCGATTCTTATATTCAATCAAACCATTGAAGTATCCATGTATCTTTATGGGTTCTCCCCCATATGCTAGCGGAATAATATCTGGTTTCATAAGTGTAATCTTTCCCTTAAGCTTGGAGTCATAAAATTCATTAGATACTATGGTAATCTTCGCACCCGAATCAAACAATACCTTGGTGCGTTCACCCTCTACAACAATTTCATCATACGGGCATGACTTTTTACTAGATTTGCTTTCAACCTGCACCACAATCTGACCACAAACTAAATCTTCGGAATTAGATTCTCCCCAATCCCTTTGGTATATTTCTACTTCTTTGACCCTAGTTTTGGGTTTTGTTTTACAAAAAGCAGAAAAATGCCCCTTTAACTTGCATTTGGAACATGTTTGACTGAGAGCCGGACATTTCTTATCGTTAGCTAGATGTCCAGCTTTACCACATCTGTAACACTTTCTTTCTGACCCCATTTTATCAGGATGTATTTTATCATTAGTGTTTCTTTTTTCTGCTTTGACCTTAACCATCTCAATATTAGCCCCTTTTTCTACATCCTTCTTAATGACCGCAACACATTTTAAGGAATGTTCAATACGTTTGGCAACAGTTAACACCTCATCAAGAGTCGGTTCGTCCCTTAACCACAACTCTTCTCTAATTTTTTCTATGCTGCAACCAAACATGAACTGGTCCCTGATGCGCTCATCAGTTAAATTCTCAAATTTACACGATGAGGCAAGCTTTCTTAATTGAGTAATATAATCCTCAATAGTCTCATCAGTAGATTGCATCCTCTTTGCAAACTGGTACCTCTCAAGAATCGTGCTGACTTTGGGCAAATAGTGCTTGTCCAGTTTCTTAATGCAAATCTCATAGTCATTCAAACCGCTGGCATCAGAAGCTGACAGCTCAGGTAAGGTTGTTTATTCCAGCAGAGAAGATCCCATCCATCAGCCAGCAGTCAATACAGACTACGCCAGTGAAGTATCTTGCACAATAAAGTAGGCAGACAATTAAATAGTAGATGGGTTGTTTATTCCAGCAGAGAAGATCCCATCCATCAGCCAGCAGTCAATACAGTAACTGAACACTTTCAGAACATTACCATGTACAACAGTCCATGACATCGTCAAGATTCCAAGCTATGATGCTAACACCCCTCAATGCCATGTCATGAGAAATACCACACAGATCAATATGATAAACCTTCCAAAGTGAAATATTCCAACCGTTTCAAGCGTTAGTGCAAATGCATTTCACAGAAAAGTGCAACATACTGTACAGGCATACCGATGGCTAGTCTTTCGAAGCAATTAATGCACTTATAACATTTTCATATCATGGATAAAGTGACATACAAAGCGAACAACGCTATCAAGTTAGCATCTCTATTTTGTAGCAGCATGTTCATAAAAATGATAGTTATAAATTTCAAGAAATTGAAGTTGTCAAACTGGCAAAGTAGATCATTAAAATCAGGAAAAGGATACTTGAGAGGGAATTGAGATTTAGCTCAAATGACCTGTTCAGTTCAAGACACAGCTTTGCAGTGTAAGCCTCTTTATAAAATAATTAACATACATAGTAGGTCAATGTGCGTCTTCTCTTGAGGGTTCTTTCCCTCTTGACACTCACAATTGATTTCCAGCAATGATATACCCTACAACAATTAAACATGAACATTTGGCTATGTTTCCCATGCCTAGTACATCACCTCTTATTGAATCAAACAGTGTGATATCTATAAAATCATAACATCACACTTACTTTATTATATGGTCAATGTCTGAACCTCTGAACCTCGATATACAATATAAATGATTAACAAAAACAGTAGGCAAAAGAAAAGGAAAACTCTAGACTGCATCAAGCTTAACATGCATAGCCTAATCAAGATCTACTGGTTTGTCAATATTGTTTTAGCCATGTTGTGCAACAAAGCGGCTGCCTGTCATGGTATGGCCTGTCATTGTATAGTGTGGTATGGTGTGGCATGTCAATCTATAGTATGGTATAATATGGTATGGTATGGTATGGTATTGCCTGTCATTGTATAATGCGGTATGGTGAGGCCTTTCATTTTATGGTATGGTATGGTATTCCATTGAAGAGTATGGTATGGTATAGTAACATTTTTACAATGTACACTTTAAGCTACAAGAGGAAGCATAATAGGATAGGCTAAAGAAGCAAAAAAGCACTTTACAATATAATGTTATTTTGATGTTAGAATATTCTATCCAACCTGTAATTGTGCAAACATAAACCAATTTAAAATATGCCCTTTTTACATTACAATTTTTAATTATGCCCAAGACATCGTATAAATCATGAAACACAGCAAAAAAGCACTTTGGTCCAAACTAAATGAGTGATTACTTAATAGCAATAGCGCAAAGCAATGAATGTACTTTGAAATGGTTGTTAAAGTTAATGTTAACAACCTGTGGGCTTTTAGTGTTGTCATGTTGCTCCAAAAGGCAGAAGGGTGCAGGATTAAAAGTTAAAGGGAAAGAACATAGGAAACATGTGGGGGAAAGCAACAGAGAGCAAAAGTAGGCAGAAGACAATCTAAAAACACATTGCAAAAATCCTACTATTCTGCTGCTCTACATTTCCCTAAAAGTGTGATATGCTGGTAAAATGTAGGAATTTTCCACATTCCAAATCTTTTTCATAATAAACACATTAAGCTATGGGAGGAAGCAAAATAGGAGCAGCTAAACAAGCAAAAAAGAGCTGCAGAATATAATTTTCAGGTCAGAATGTTCTATCCAACACATAATTGTGAAGAGATTAACCAATTTAAAACACATCCTGTTTTTTTCATAAAACATTCTAATAATTCCTAAGACATCATATAAATCATAAAACACGTACCAACAAAACATTTTGTTACAAAGCAAACAACTGATTAATGGTGATGTTGCAAAGGCATTATTGTATTTTGAAATAATTATTAAAAAATACATGAACACCCTGTGGCCTACTGATCTTGTTAAGCTGCACTAACGGGGAGAAGGGAAGTGGATGAAATATAAAAGGAAAGACACACAAGCACTGGAAAAGAGCACTGCCAGTAAAAGCAACAGCACAGAACAAAACCAGAATCAAGGCAACCTTAGAACATACACTTTTACGAAGTACTTCAAGCAGAAGAAAGAAAAGCTCAAACAGAAAGACAAAACAATGAAAGGACACTCCCAAAAAAAGGAAGCACTACTTGGTCTATTCTCCAGGGACGGGGCATTACAGGAACTGAAAGTGAAACCAAAGTGAAACCAGCATGCACTGACCAAACAGGCATCAACAAAAAAGACCGACAACGAAGCCTATGAATGGTGAGCAATGGGTGGGCTCTAGGCCTTGGAAGTACACAAAATGTCTTGCAAGCGACAGTGCATGTGCTTTCTCAGGTGAGACCTAAAAACAAATCACATCATAACACCGTCACCATAGTCATATTTAGATGTGATTTTGTCCTTCAGAAAATTAAAACAAACCAGAATCAAGCAGCAGCCCAGTAACACAGTAGTAAAGAGTATAAAAACATGTTTAAAAAAGTTTCCTTAGATACTCACCTCCATCAAGCTTTGAAAATATTTATAGACATGATAACAAACTATTATTTATGACAGAAATCATTCAAAATTCAGAGCCTGAACAGAATTTGGTGCTTCTCTCCTTATAAGCCTTTTTCTGAGGTACCTAATGTGGCCCAGCTTCATGGCAGGATATACAATGAGCACATGCTCTAAGTTGTGAACTCTTACCGTACACAATGGACAAATGGATTCCTGGTGACTCAAGACTTCTCATCCTCCTGTACATGATTTTAATGGCCAGAAACCCTCTAGCAAATTGAAAAAGAATCTAAATAATTTGTGCTCATTTGGATTAAGAAGATATTATTGACTTTGTTTAATCTTTGCAACTTTGCAGTGTTATATAGTTTTGAAGACAGTCAGAGTTACATATGTTGCATAAAGTTGAGTTTCGTCATGACATTCTTGATTGCAAACTTGGTTTGATGGGAAGTGGGCAGGTTGAGATACACCTGCCAAGGTTTGTGAATACTTGTATCATATTCTTTTGTAGCATATATATTTATTTTATTGATCCTGATTTCTCTCTATATTAACTTTCTCAAGGAGTATTTAGGTGCATGGTACAACCGAGATGCCAATATTAATACTTCTCAGGAGGTCTTGGTATTCATACTAATCAGCCCTGCTACAGATCAAATCACTTGAACCAAGAGTGATTGCTATACTGAGCAAATTAGGTTAAGAATCTTCCCTTTCATTTTCTTTTAATATTCATATTTACTTGAAGGTATACATTCTACTCCCCATAATAATGTAGCAGGTGTTGCCTCACACACATTAAATAAATGAGAAAGATCGTTTTACCCCATTACAATATAAAATCTTTGGAGACAAGTTCGGGTGGAATAGCTTATCTCTGCAATTGGCCTAAATATGTTGAATAGGACTAATTCTGAGTAATAGCTACCCCCAGGTAGACAGAGTTCTCACCTCACTTTAACTGGGGTAGCTAATTATACACTTACATTTTTGGGGGGAATGTCACCACCTTAGTTTTAGTCACATTGATTTTCAGAAAATCTGTTTTTAAATATTCAGTTAATATCTGGTGGTCTCTCTGCAGACCTATAGGTGTCTGATTGAATATTATGAAGTCAGCAGCATTTGTATTTTATGATGGCCAAATATCAGAGGAAATGTCCTTGATTTCTGTAGAGAAGCTGGGAAGTCATATAAACACAAGGAAAAGAGCAGGAGAACCAAGGTACAGCCTTGGCTATGATCATTTAATTGACTATGCTTTTGCTCAATCTTTAGTCAGTACCCATCAGAATTTTGCACCTAGATACTCTATGAAGTGCAGTTAGTAATTTGAGAAAGATATGAATACATCATAGATCATTTAGCCATTGGTTATGGAATCCCTTTTTACAAGAATTCTTAGAACTGCTGATATTAATATTCTGAAACACCTTCTCTGTTCCTTCTTGGCAGCCTAGTTCAGACTCTACCCTCCACTGGAAGGTGAAGGAGGCTGTGCAAGTCACAAGGGTCAAGAGGTCAAGACCGCTGACAGCTTAATGTTGTTATTTGCTCCTCTGGAAAGAAGAGGCACAAAACTAGAACCAGGTAATCACAAATAACATATATTATAGATTAGGAATACAGTAACACCAGTACTGAGACACACAATCACTCCAGGAACTGATAAGTGCAAAACCCTGAGCTCCGAGCAAATGTTCACTGAAGAACTGACATGTTGCCTTTTATGCTTTTCATAGAGAACCTTTGTCAGGGGGTCAATTCAAGATGGGCCTCTGGCCCAACAGAGGGTCCTAGTAGATATCCGAGCCAAACGCTCTTTGTGTGCTGAATGGCAACTTGTACACCCAAGATAGATTCCCTGAAGCTATTGTGCAAGAGGTCAGGTGCACTCTCCTCCCAGCAGGGATGGTGAGCGTGAGATAGCTGAACTCCTCTTAGAAATGTTTGTGGTCTTATCTTCATCAGTGCAGGCCTTGTGATCCATGGTTCAGCAAGTGCTGGTCCCATCATGGGTGCCAGGACAAGACAGTGAAATGACACAGTGATGCATCCACCAGTCCAACAACTGAGAGAAAGCCACATTATACAGAACACACTCTTACTAATGAAAACATAATAGATTTCTTATGGCAATCAATATCGTTTGTAGCAGTTATCTAAACGAGAAAAGTTTTTACGGAATCCACCTCGGTCTGTTGGGTGGATGACACATTCCTGAAGATGTTGTATAATATTTTGGGGAAATCTGGTCACATTGCCCTACTGGCTGTCATTCTGATCTGAAAAGTGATATACTACTGTTGGAAGATGACCTTAAAATATGTCACTCAGTCATCAAACTTTATTCGGTATTTGCGACCATCAAAGTACGTAGGCATACAGTACAGTACATAAACATTGATATAAAAAATAACTTGATGTACTACACTATAAAGCCTAAAATAATGACATTGATGGATAACATCTTAATTAATAAAGTCCATATTTTCCTCAGGCAAAATGGGCTGATAAAAGGATTCTCCCACAATAAAGTCCAAATACACTCAAAAGTCTAAGCCTATGCACTATAGAATAAAACTATACAGATAAAAATTGATTTAAAAAGATTTTTTTTAAAAGAGAGTACTAGGCTTTAATATCGTTGAGATAAATCCATCAGATAAAATCTCAATCTAAAACAGCATTTTATATAAGATACCCCTTTTCACTAGAGCCATGCAACCTTTAAATGTAATCATCAGGAAAGAAGGGACCTTTTAAAGTGGACAAAGTGGTAGCGAATTGTGTGCAAAAATACAGTAAAACATACAAAAAGATGTACATATCTTTATGAACCAGGATCACTCTGTAGGCCTGTCCCTTGAGAAAAAACAGTACCTGGGAGCCATGTGCAGGGTCTCAATAATTTGTGCTTAATTTCTGTGTTTAATTTAGACAAAAAATATCAAGTTAGGCTAATTGCTAATGGGGCTAAAGTTACGCCACTAGCTAAAAGTCTACTTTGGACATTCTATAATACCAGCCTCCTGATGAACCCCATTTTCCACAAAGATTTAACCACTGCGCATACCACCAACGGCCTTGTATCCGTCCGAAGAATGCGCAATGCCTCCTGATGACATTGGGTTCACAATAGTCTACAGGCAGGGGCTAGCCATTTACGTCTTACAGTTTTGTAGGATGGACATACAAAAAAAATGTGTTTAGTCATCTTGTTGGACAGTGGGATGATGTAACCAAAGAGCCACTGTTCCATGTTGCCGTGAGTGATCTCAAAGGGAGGCAGTCAAACCTAAATTGAATATAAAGCTTTCTTTCCTGTGAAATAGTAATAAGCTCCATATATTGCTCATACACACCAAATAGCTTGAACTCCAGAAATGCTAGTGTGTGTCGGCCTGCTTCTGTATGTATGATGACTCTCTCTGCCACTCAATTTCAGTAATACGGCTTAACCCAATCTCTGCTAGGAAGATAACTGGTGTCTGTTACTTCCCATAGATTCCCCAAGCCTAGAGCTACAAGCCATTTTTGAATATTATTAAACCAGCCAATTTTTTTTAAACGATCAAGCTTGAGCACTTCATCCATGGCAGCTGCATAGTGGATAAGCTCAGGAGTTTGTTTTAGATGGAGCCAGAAAAGACCATCCATGATCCAAGATAAATTCCCTGAAGTTGTTGTGCAAGAGGTCATGTGCAGTCTCGTCCCAGCAGGGATGGTGACCCTGAGATAGCTGAACTCCTCTTCGAAATGTTTGTGGTCTTATCTTTATCAGTGCAGACCTGGTGATCCATGGTGCAGCAAGTGCTGGTCGCATCATGGGTGCCAGGACAAGACAGTGAAATGACACAGTGATGCATCCACCAGTCCAACAACTGAGAGAAAGCCACATTTTACAAAACACATTCTTACTAATGAAAACACAATAGCTTTCTTATTGCAATCAATATCCTTTGTAGCAGTTATCTAAACTAGAAATGTTTTTACTGAATCCACCTTGGTCTTTTGGGTGGGTGACACATTCCTGAAGGTGTTGTATAATATATTGGGGAAATCTGGTCACATTGCCCTACAGGCTGTCGTTTGACCCGAAAAGTGATACACTACTGTTGGAAAGTGACCATAAAATGTGTTGAAATTGGCTTAAAACCTGCATGGCACATTTACATTTCCTATAAGGTTATAGTATAAGGTACAGAATACACACATGACATTGAAAGGTAAATGCCACAAGTGGACTGCAGCATATATTATGCCATCCACTACTGTGGTAGTAAAAACATGTTTTAAGCCCTACCGTGTGTAGCCTGACAGCAGCAGCCTGAACCCAGCTGCATAGACCTATCAAACTCACTCTTTTGACAGGTAGGCAAAATCTGATTTTAAATAATAAATAAATAACTCCTAAGTACGCCTTGCTGCCGACAAAGTAGGGTGCATAATACGTGTGAAGTTAGAAATTACATACCTCCCAGTGACTAGACGCAAAACAAAGTTGTCTTTGGTGAGGATGTAGCTAGTACATATGAAAACATCAAGGTATAGATTATACACATTAATCTATGTCTTTTGACTTGCACCAGCTACAGGCTCCCTTCAAAACATTATTTTTACATTTAACTTGTACCAATCTAATGGTAAAGTCCTACTTCTGTTATATATATGGGGAAATGTAACTTTTAGAAAGTTTACTTTACCCCGCCGGAAGGTGCTGGAGGTTAATTTTCATTAGCTCTGCCGCAACTGCCAGGCTGAAGCTTGGCCTGAATTAGGTGTGAGGAGGTGTGAAAACTACTCCAAGAACAGAGATGTTGTGCACTGTGTGATTGTTTGCAGTAAGGCATAGAGGAACTACTGAAAAAGTAGATAGGTCAAGGCATGAGAACATTAACTCCATTGGTCAGAGAGGGACTAGGAATGTCTTAGGGTGTCCCCCACCGACAGGCTGGTGAATCCTACAAAGCTGGATCTTCACCTTCACCCTTTCCTTAGAACACTTTATGGATCTGCAGAAGAACAGAAGAGGACTGGATCTGCTGTCTGTGATCTGTGAGAAGCTCTGAAGGACTGTACCTGCTGCTCCTTGTACCCAGGATAAACAAGTGACAGACTCTAAGGGTCAGTAGACTGACCTCCTATGTGGCTACAGGGATGCCGCAACCTAGAAGAAAACTATTGGATACGCACACTGAATTCCATGAAACCCCATGGGATGAATGATCGCATGGAATTTACTTGTTATCTCTGATTGAACTAACTCATAACCACAATCGTAATCTAAAAGACTATGCATTTAATTTTGATATTTGATTTATCTTGATGTCAATTTAATTATGATTTAATTGCTGGACGTTTTTATGTTGATGTCTCATAACATTCATATGAAAGCTCATTGAACCGCTAGCATAACCCGTAATTCACCATACACCATAGTCGTTTTTCACTGTTAGTTTCACCCAGATAGTACTATATCTATGTTTACCCTTCACAAACATGGATATTCAAAGCCGGCGTTTATCCTCATGGTTACCTGCCAGGAACAACACCAACACGCTTCCACACCGAGCGGGCTCGAGAATCTTAACCATTCACATCTTTCACATTGTAAGTAAGCGAGGAAGCGTAACGCAACCAAGCGAACAACTTTAACTTTTCAGCTCTTTTCTTTCATCTCTTGGTGTAACGTATAAGTGCGATTAGCATAACATCACCATTTTCTCATATTGCCTTATAACACCAGATTAATGAGCACAAATGTTTACAATAATAGTGCACAAACACGCCCCCAACTTAAAACACCCTGCACCATCGCGAAGCACGTGTAACAATGATCTCGTAAATAACTAACACACACTGGCGACATAAAATAACCGAAAGTTTAAGGGCATAACCCATTCTTTTTATTTCACACCGCATGGTTTGTAAAACGATTAAAACAACAACACAATCACATAACTGCATATTGAGCTTAGCGCATATATCATTCGCTTTCAGATATTCCCCAGACGAAGGCATAGAGCTGAAATACATCGGGATATACAACAAAGTGATCGATGTAAAATGAATGCATCATTGAAATGAAGATGAATTTCTTGATGAACAATTAAACAACAAACAAACTAACAACATTGGTGTAACTTTATTGAAACCATACAAAAATTCCAGGAATCGCAATCCAGTGCCCAGGGGACATACCCTATTTTACAGGGGTATGCAACCTAAATGATTTATAAACGCACTCCCAGTCCAGAGAAGTGACACCCAGGAGCACGGAATAACCTTCAAAAACGCGTAACTTTTCTAACAACTACTCAGCAGTACGCGTACTATTCTCATTGTTTACAGACATTTTATCTGAACCCAGTACGCAGTACGCCCCTGATTAAACATGGCTTACGACCAAATATCCAACTTAACGGACCTCAGAGCGGACACGTTCACATTTTCCGATGATGCAGCAAATAAGATATATGCACTTATACACGAAGAAACAACGGAATTCACATCAACACGGACCAAAGAACAAAATATACGTCAATTACTGTATTTATCAAAAAAAGAAATCAATCAGAGATTACACGCAAGTACCATGATCAAATACCATAAAGCTCAAAGAATCCCAAGGGGACTGAGAATCCCACTAAAACCATCATTATGCAAAAACATCCAACAGTTCAAGGACCGCTGGTTCGCGATATTAAATAAATGCTCACTAGACCTAATCCTCTTAATTATAGAAGAACTGTCTAATATATTGGAGGAACTCACTAAAGAAATAGAAATAGTGAAATCTGAACTACAAACTACCATACCATCAGAAGATTGGAATAAAATCTTAGAAGATATCAACAGTCAACTTGCAAAACACACCCAGGAAATCAACGAAAGGAAAATACGGAAATATAGAAGAGACACAATAGATTATAAACTAGGAGAAGTTTATACCTGAGCAGATATATACGCAAAAAGGAGACAGAACAAACCATACAATTTGAACACAGATACATCTTCATCTGAAAGCGACATTTCAAACCAATCAAGAAGAACTCAAGAACAAACCACACCAGTCACTACATCCAACGCAACACCATCAACGGTCTCTTTTTTAGAGGCAGGCCCCACCAACGGGGAAGACCCAGGAGGAGCCAAAGAACCAGAAAAAACAAAGGAACAACCTCAGACACGCATGACAACATCCAAGAAGGACAAGAACAAGAAGGGGGGACACAGAATAACCTAGTTATTAACATCTCAGATTACCATTTATCAAGATTAGAATCAAAGGTATTACAAAAAGGCACTTCTTTTGTACCTACAACACACACCAACAGCTTGGAAATAGACATCAGCTTCTTTAAATTGATGAGAAAATTACGCTTAAGACATTACTTCGAGAACATAATAGAACCAACCACAACGATCATTGAAGATCCACTGAAAGGATTAAAAACAAAAAGTTCCTACATGGCACCCATCAGCCACAAGAGCCTAGATACATTTGAATCATTAGTAAATCAAGACCTACAAAAATTGAATTTCCAAAAACGACACAAATACAAGAACCTCACACAAAAAGAATGGGGAATACTGAAATCCATTGCTAACAACAAAGACATCATCTGCCAAAAAGCAGACAAAGGAGGAGCACTGGTGATCTTAAACACCAACTACTACGAAGAACAAGTTGAAATACATCTATCAGACGAGTATACTTATATGAAGTTAGATTTCAACCCCACCGAACAAATCTCTGAAGTCTTAACCAACATATTTCAAAAAGCCATAGACATGGGAACTATCAATGAAAAAGTAAAGAAATACTTGATTCAAACAAACCCAAAAAGCCCCACCAAGTTCATTGTACCAAAGATACACAAAAGCCTTACAAAGCCTCCTTTCCGACCCATAGTGTCTACAAGGGACAACCTTCACGAACCAGTGGGAAAATACTTGGACAGATATTTACAACCGAGTGTCATCAAACTACAAACTTACATCAAAGACACTACAGATTTTTTGAACAAATTCCACAAAATAACCAAAACCAAAGATGAGACTATCGTTATGTGTACAGTAGAAGTTAAATCTCTTTATACATCTATACCACACCAACTGGGGATAGAAGCGGTAGAACAGGCCCTTCTACAGAGTGAATACAACATTGACCAACAAGTTTTTCTTATGGAACTAATGTTATTTACCTTACAACATAGCTATTTCAAATTGAAAACAAACTGGTTCTTACAAAAGACCGGCACTTCAATGGGAAATTGTGCCGCCCCGACATATGCGAATATCATTTGACAGTCACGAACCTCTATTGGGGAGCATTTCATCGCGCCTGCCGTCATCCTGCCTTTTTGCTGTGTCGCTGGGGAGTGCAGAGTGCTACGTCTGGGCTGCCCCCGCCGCTGTGCCGCTGCGCAGCCGCGACGAGGGCTGGACTACATCCCCCAGCAGGCCCTGCATCACCGCCCACCACCCGGTTCCCGCGCCTGGAGGCGTATAAAGGAAGGCAGCTCCCTTCGAGGAGCGGGAAAAACATTTGACAGTCACGAACCTCTATTGGGGAGCATTTCATCGCGCCTGCCGTCATCCTGCCTTTTTGCTGTGTCGCTGGGGAGTGCAGAGTGCTACGTCTGGGCTGCCCCCGCCGCTGTGCCGCTGCCGCTGCGCAGCCGCGACGAGGGCTGGACTACATCCCCCAGCAGGCCCTGCATCACCGCCCACCACCCGGTTCCCGCGCCTGGAGGCGTATAAAGGAAGGCAACTCCCTCCGCATCGCGGACGCGCGCGGGCGGCGCCGGGAGAAGCCCGGGACAAGGGCGGGACCGTCTGTGGCCGTCCGGGGTCGCTGGAGGTCGGGCCGGGCAACCCCTCTTGGCCCATTTAAAGTCGGTGCCCAATTGTAAATCATCGCCAAGTGTGTGAGTATAGTACATGTTGTGACTGGGATCCAACCATTTATTGTTGCGTAGTATACTCAAAACACATATTGGAAAATGGGGAAAAAAGCTCCACCTGTGCTCAAATCTACTCGTAAGCAGTTAACATCTCCCTCAACTGCTACTGTTCCCACCCCATTGCCTAGTTTGACTGCTATCGATAAAATGCTGCAGAGGACGATCGGCGTTGTGGCTTCTGCCATCCAAAACACTGAAAGACGCCTCTCGCTCCCACTAAGCACGCAATTACCCTTGCTGCAGGACAATACATTGGATTCCCTGGTGGCCACATCGGATATAACATCTTACGCGGGGCTACCAGGTACTGACTTAAATGTGAATTGTATAATCCTGGACAGCGTATCCCCTAATCATCGTACAATGGATAATAGACTATCACTAACACCGTCTATGTTACGATCAAGCGCTAATAAGACCACTGATACTACCCCATCCTTAACTAATGAGCAGGCTCACTTGGAAGGGATAGAACTATGCTTAGATACGGATGTATCGATTATAGATAGGGAAAAAAGTGATAGTACGCCAGCACGAACAAGGGGACAGAAAGCAAGAAAACAAAAAGCAAAGCGAAAAGGGAAACAAATAGAGCCACCAGTAGATAAACGCAGAGAGAATGGTGGACGCCCTCAATTGAGGAGGCCTCTCACTCCTGTAATACAAAACCATACTCAAAGTGAAGTGCACTTTGGCAAAAATAATGAACAAACTTCATTAACTAATGCACTGCCGGGGAATGAAGAATTTTGGGGGAGATTGGAGACCTTAATAACTACTCTTTTAGGACCCATCAATCAACAAGTCCTTAATATCGATAAGAGGTTGAAGGCATTAGATGATCATGTGTTGAAATTAGGCACAGGGTGTAATTCTATAACTACAACACACCATGGTGCAACTAACATTAACACACATAAACCACAACACACTATGGCCAATAAGAAAAGTATAGTGGAGACTAATGCCTCTCCCTCCACATCCAAACTGAGTAGAAGTAAAGATCAATTAAACCTAGAACCCTTATCCAGACAGGTATTAGATACCAAAACCACTACGACAGTTAGTTCTGGAGGAAGGGAGAAATCTACTGATATAAGCAATAGGCCACTAACGAGACAAGTGCAGGATGTTAACCAACACCACTCAACAGATAAGCCCGATATAATTGAAGTGATCAGTAAGAGACAGATTCCGGCCCGCATCAGTTTGCCCCCAGATTGCGGTCCGTATGTCTTGGTTTTAGCCAACGTCCCAAAATTGAGGGAAACCCAAGAGGAAAACCATACAAGCTTAAGAAATAGAACTCTCCATTGGCTTTCTGCAAATTGCAACTTCCCAATGGAAGGAGCAGGGGAAATTATTCATACCCAGAGGGTAGGGTGGGTGGGTCCAATGAGAAAAAAGTTCGAAGGAGATTGCATCATTATAAACTTTAGATCCCCACAATGGGTGCAATCTACACTCTCAAAAGCCCCATTGCCCTCACCCTGGGAATTTAATACTACTCTGCTTCCTCTTGGGTATTTTTATAGACATTTAATTGACCTTTACTCTAACCCTGGGATTAACTTTTTAGTAGACCAACCGGGCATGAACCACAACATTATTAACGGCTATGAACATCCTTACCAAGAGTTTAATACTAATTTTAGGAATGGTCGTTCATTAGGCCAACGGATTATACCCCCACCACATCAATTGCCGTATCTACCTCTCCCCACTCCCTCTTATCCCAACCCAAGGGAGAGACCTTACGCAAGGCCCAAACAAAATTTTAACATGCCTCAGAACGAGCCAAGGTATATATATAATATACCAACGCATAACCGTTTTGAACATGCTCTCTCCAACTTGGAATGTCAAGATTGACTGGGGAAAAGAAATAGGGGGAGTGAGGATGTACCAATTACCATCAGGGAAAACCCTTCTAATGTACAATGTAATGAAATTGAGACAATGGCACCACGCATTGTTTCGACTATGTCCCCAGTTACACATGAGAACATAACTACTCCATCAATTCAACCTAAGCAGCCTAGTGGCTATAATGCCTCTTGTGCCTTAAAACGCTCCAAATTGTCCATCCTTAGTTGGAACGTTGCCGGGTTGGAACCAAGATTGCTTGACCCTCAATGGATCAAGCTATTGGATAACAAAGATATTGTTATGTTCCAGGAGACATGGGCTGTCAGCAATTTATTTATTGAGGGTTACCATTGTTTTAGTGTAACCTCAAACAAGCCCATTTTTGGCCGTGCAGTGGGAGGATTATTTATAGGTGTCAGCACATTGGTGGGAGGTACCATTAAAGACCTATCAGAAGGAAATCCGAATATTCAGGTCCTCGAGTTGAAACTAAAACCCAGGATTTTTATAATTAATTTTTATAATAACGATTTTTATTCTACACCCAATACAAACTACATAGCCCTCTCTAAGACTCTAAGAAAATTGGAAATAAACTTGGAATCAGAGGGGGGGATAGGGATTCTAATCGGCGGAGATTTTAATGCCAAACTAACAAAGAAGTCTTGGATCGAGGACACTAACAACATCACGGACCAAGCTGAAAAAAGGGGGTTTGAATTAGCAAAAATATTGAGTGAACACACCCTTGGAAATGCCATGGAAGTATCTTTAATACCTGACATGGACTATGTCCCCACGTTTAGGGGGCGTGATTGTTGTTCAACCATTGACTTTATTTTTATGTCCCCTGATTTATTGGACCGCGTATTGGAATCCAAGGTGATAAAGACATCTTTTGGCGATCATAACCCCCTCACAGTTACTTTGCATTTAGGCTCCCGCCCTGTATATGCGAAATCTAATGGTGCAAGAGACATTACACCATCAGGTGATGGTCTGCGGCTAAAATGGAGGGGGATTGATAGCGGAGCTATTTTAGAAAATGTGCAGAATGATCATTCTGATTTAATTAATTCTTGTCTATTTTTAAATGGAAATAATGATAGAATAATCACTGACTTTGGCAAACTGTGTTTAGTAATTAAAAAATTGTTGTCAGTCCCACTGCCAAAGATAGTGAAAGAACCAAGATGGTTTGATTCAACTTGTTCTATGGCAAATAGGGAACTACGTGAAGCATTGTCTTCTAATCCAAGGTGTATACTAGAGGTACAGCTGGCCAGGAAAAACTATAAGTTAAAAACAACTGAAAGGAAGGCTGCCCTGCTGACAGAACAGTGGGAAACATTGGTTGCGAGTGCAAATTTGAAGAGTAGCGGCCCCTTCTGGTCAGCCGTTAGGAAGACGCGAGATATGGGGAAACAATTATCCCCAATTAGCTGCAATATTACTAGTAGTAGTTGGGAGGCTCATTTTGCTAAAATATATGCTACCCCTTCTAAGGAAGTAACCATTCCTTCTTTGAAGGTGTCATGCAACCTCAAGATTGACCTCCCTGAGATAGTCACAGCCATTAAAGAAAGCCTTGGTAACAAGGCCCCTGGTCCCGATGGGCTTCCTATAGATATTATCAAGTATAACACGGATCTATGGGCACCAATTCTTTTTAATGTTTTTAATAGTCTACCTATGGTGCCTATGCCTGACACCTGGGCGACCAGTACCATAGTTCCCATTTTTAAGAAGGGAGATAGGTCAGATCCAGCCAACTACCGTCCAATCTCGCTCTTGGACAATACTTTAAAAATCCTTGGACGAGTTATTTATAACAGGATGATAGAGTGGACTGAAGATACTGATCTATTGGATCCGTGCCAGTTGGGATTCAGGAGTGGTGTGGGCACGGTGGAGCAGTGTCTAAACTTGAAATTGATTATTGATAAGTATAACGTTGCTCGATCTAGCCCAATCTATCTCGCATTTATGGATCTTTCATCTGCATTCGACCTAGTTAATAGATCCAAATTATGGCTTATGCTTTCTAACTATGGTCTGGACGCAACTCTTGTTAATTTTCTGGCCTATCTTCACACGGACCTCAAAGCGCAAGTTAGGATCGGGTCTGGTGGCGATGTGTCCGGACCCATAAAAATAGGTAGGGGGGTGAGGCAGGGGTGCGTTTTAGCACCTCTGCTATTTATTATTTATATTAACGGTCTTGCCAAAGCCTTGAAACAAGTGACGAGAGACGTCCCAATTATCCAGGGGAATCCATTACCAGTTTTATTATACGCAGATGATGCGGTCATTATGGGCCGCACCCCTATTGCTCTTCGTTTGCTCATTAGAGCATTCGTTCAGCATATGGAGGCACTTGATCTGCGTGTAAATTTTAAAAAATCTTTTATTATGTCTTGTGGACCCGGGAAAAGGAAGCTCAATGTTATAAATGTAGGTTCGGATAAACTAGAATCCGTAACCTCTTTTCCGTACTTAGGATTGGTTTTCGCTGCGAACGGCTCATGGAGTGGGCATTCTACCCACGCCATGGGCAAGTTCTCGAAAGCCACCAATTCTATATTGAGCCTCCAACGCCCGAAGAAAATAGGTGCCACTAGGGCCATTTTAAATTTTTTTAAATTACAGTGCATTCCTGTGGCAACGTATGGGGCTGAGGTCTGGGGCTCAGGGAGAAACTCAGGGATTCAACGTGAGGAAAATCGTTTCTGTAGAAAAATATTGGGTGCTCCTTTTTCAGCCTCTGAATTCATCTGTCACAAAGAACTAAATCCCCCCTATGTATGTGATTTTATTAGAGCCAGACCAGCCCTATTTTGGATTAGGATTTGGACAAATAACTTTGCGACCTTAACAAAAAACATTATAATGGATTGCCTAAAGTGTGATCACCATATGTCAATACCCTGGTTAGCCGAGGTTTCCAAAACATTATGTGCAGTGGATAAAGGCAATCTTTTCTTAGAACCCACTGGAATTGAGAAGAATGATAAGGTCGTAGTTAAACAAGCACTTTATGCACTTTTTAATTCAGAAAGAATGGGGAGGGAGTTACCTAAATCTTCTGTTGCCACATACATGGGGTATGATTTGTGTAGGCACCCACTACCATCTTATCTAACTCTCCCCATGTCCAATTGGGAACGATCGCTGCTCTTTCGTTTAAGGGCAGGTTCTGTAAAATTCCTGTTGGCTTTCCCGTTGGGGTATCATCACACAGTAGAATACAATCCCTGCCCATGTGATGGAATTAGCAAACAGAATGACATTCACTTCCTATTCTTCTGTAAATTTTATTTAAAATATATTAACTGGTTTTTAACTCCCTATTTTAGAAAATTAAGACCCCTTTCCTTGGGGGAATCCTGTTCATTATTATTTTCCCTGGATACAGATGAACTAATTCTTCGCACCAGCACTTTTCTGAGATTAATAGTACACGCACGCAAAACGATGGAAAATCCCTGAAAATTATTTATGTCAGCTGTATATTTGAAAATGAATTGTTGTGATTGTGGTGTTTTTATGGATTGTATTATTGTATAAATGTGTTGTTTTCTTTTGTTGTACTTTTATGGATTTTATGAAATCCGAAGAAAGGTCTTTTGAATTGAATTGAATATCTTCATGGGGAATTTTGAAGAACAACACATCTTGAGAAAACCAGAATGGCAAACCCATTTGAAACTTTTCGTGCGATTCATAGATGATATATTCATCCTATGGAACGGAACCACAATGAATCTCACCAAACTACTCGATAAACTTAATCAAGTAGACCAAAGAATTCAATTTACTTTTGAAATACAACAACAATCGATCAAGTTTTTGGATGTGAAAATAATACAAACAACAGAACGATTTCAAACAGACCTTTACAGAAAAACAACAGACAAAAACAACATGCTTTTGTATGACAGCTTTCATCTCAATTCCTTAAAAAATCAAATGCCCTACACACAAATACTCAGAATAAAAAGGATTGTATCTGATCCCAACACAAGGACCACACGTGTAAACAAGATGTTAAAAAGTTTTAAAGACAGGGGATACCCTAAACACGTATTGACTCAAGCGGAAAACAGAAGCAACCCCATCGGCAGAGACACAGCACTATTACCCAAAGAAAAACCTGCACACAACCGGACCACGATAGTCTCCAAATACTCCACCATGAGTAAAGTCTTTAAAGATACCATCAAAAGACACTGGTCGATATTGAAACTGGAACCAGACTTTAACAACATCTTTGAACAAGAACCCATTTTCGCATATACCAGAGCCAAAAACTTGGGAGAGATTATCAAACATCCAACTCACTATGACGAAAACACCAAATACAAAGGAACTTTAGCTTGTTGGAACTGTAACAACTGCAACAACATCATTCTCGGTCCCTACATAAAACATCCCATGAATGGACACATCATCAAATTGAAAGTAACAGCCACGTGCAACACAATCAATACAATATACCTGTTGAAATGCCCATGTGGAAAAATCTACGTGGGACAAACGGAGAGAAAGATAAAAACACGCATCAATGAACACAAAAGTAACATCAGAACTAAAAACCTAAAATCTACAGTGGCAAGCCACTTCATAGAGGCCGGACATAACATCAGCCAATTGAAATTTTGTGTCTTAGAAATAATCACAAAAATTGAAGGTAAAGACAATCACAAATCATTACTACAGCGAGAAAACTATTGGATACGCACACTGAATTCCATGAAACCCCATGGGATGAATGATCGCATGGAATTCACTTGTTATCTCTGATTGAACTAACTCATAACCACAATCGTAATCTAAAAGACTATGCATTTAATTTTGATATTTGATTTATCTTGATGTCAATTTAATTATGATTTAATTGCTGGACGTTTTTATGTTGATGTCTCATAACATTCATATGCAAGCTCATTGAACCGCTAGCATAACCCGTAATTCACCATACACCATAGTCTTTTTTCACTGTTAGTTTCACCCAGAAAGTCCTATATCTATTTTTACCCTTCACAAACACGGATATTCAAAGCCGGCATTTATCCTCACGGTTACCTGCCAGGAACAACACCAGCACGCTTCCACACCGAGCGGGCTCGAGAATCTTAACCATTCACATCTTTCACATCTTAAGTAAGCGAGGAAGCGTAACGCGACCAAGCGAACAACTTTAACTTTTCAGCTCTTTTCTTTCATCCCTTGGTGTAACGTATAAGTGCGATTAGCATAACATCACCATTTTCTCATATGAATTGCCTTATAACACCAGATTAATGAGCACGAATGTTTACAATAATAGTTCACAAACACGCCCCCAACTTAAAACACCCTGCACCATCGCGAAGCACGTGTAACAATGATCTCGTAAATAACTAACACACACTGGCGACATAAAATAACCGAAAGTTTAAGGGCATAACCCATTCTTTTTATTTCACACCGCATGGTTTTTAAAACGATTAAAACAACAACACAATCACATAACTGCATATTGAGCTTAGCGCATATATCATTCGCTTTCAGATATTCCCCAGACGAAGGCATAGAGCCGAAATGCATCGGGATATACAACAAAGTGATCGATGTAAAATGAATGCATCATTGAAATGAAGATGAGTTTCTTGATGAACAATTAAACAACAAACAAACTAACAACATTGGTGTAACTTTATTGAAACCATACAAAAATTCCAGGAATCGCAATCCAGTGCCCAGGGGACATACCCTATTTTACAGGGGTATGCAACCTAGAAGAGGCCTTTTCCCTACAATTTCCAGCTAACCAGTGTGCAATTGGAAGATGTGCTAGACTTTGCCGGTAGCTTCTGCATGGCACCCTGAGAGTCTGTAGGTGACAGCCCTGAGGTCCAGACGGGCTTAGAAGTGTACTCCTCTGGTTGCTTGGGCACCAGGAAAATGTTTGGAAACTTTTGAAAACATTTGCTGCAGAGTCAAAGAGACCTACCACGAAAAGTACCCAACCAGCAAGCTGTTTTGTTGGATAGAGTTTCAGATTCATCCCCTGAAAGGTCCCTTTTTGTTTTGGGACTTCAAAGCTTTTTTAAGCCAACACCTCAAAAGCTGCGGAGCATCAGCTGAAAAATACTGTGGCAGATATCTGACTGTCAGTTCCAACTCCAGATTTGCGCTGTGGTGAGTCAACATTTCTTCTAAACATAACAAAGTCCTTTTTCTTTGATTAGGACTTTTTTGACTTCCAGAGTTTCCCTTGGATCAATCCACTTTGTGTATCTGACCAGGTCTCTCTTGTGATCAGCCTCAAATTTTGCCCAGGTCTAGTTTATCACTTCCTTAGACTATTATTGGTGCTTCGTGCTTTTTGACATTATTTCCCTCAAGTCATGAAAAATATCTTTAAAAAAATATTTAACTAATTCCCCTTATTGGATTTTTACCATTTTGTTCTTATTTTACCCAATGCAAAATGAATGTTAGCCATAAAAAACAAGGATAAAATACAATAACAAACAATTAAAAGACTGATAGATACAAAATACACCCATACAATATAAAACCATGCAGTAAAATCCTTCGCTTCATCTTTTGTACAAAGGTTAAAAAATAATACATTTCCAAATTTTAATCACTTTCCAAATATATGAGGCAATACTGAAAAATAGAAGGGATCCACCAATGCACATGATGATCTTAATGCAACATTGTAGTCCCTAACGTCATAAGCAATGACAATCAGTTTCAAGTAAGTTTCCTTAGGCCATTTTAAAATCTACAAAATAGAATATAGTGCAGTGTGCTCTGTTTTGAGATACCGTCACATGGGCATGGGATCATATCTCTGGGCCACTGCTTCATAGTGGGGAAGGCAACAAGAAAATGTGCTATACCCTGTTGCATCCTAATAAGAACAAAATGGTGCTGGGTGTTAGATACCAAGGACAAATGCAGTTGGAGGCCCTACTGAGAAGTAAGTGACATATACATAACAACAGTGGATTCCTTAGATTTAGTGAGGATCCTATTTTCAGACCTGTCACCTAAAAAATGGGCCTTGAACATGCTTTGTGGAAAGCTAACGCCAAATTATTATTTAGAAATGTCATTAATATGGGAAATTCAGAGGAGTTTAAAAACCTGATCAGTTTGAAGGCAATTCAAATAATTGCTTTTGTAAAGGCCGTTATCGGCTTCAGCAAAAGTAAGTCTTCCAGGTGGGTTAAACCAGCCTTTTTATGAAGAATATAAGATGGAACAGAGGCAAGGTACATAACAAATTCCTAAAAAGGCATTCTACTCAATCTGAAGAGGACCACCACACAAAAAGCCCCAAATGCCCCCTCTATAGACAGCAGCAGACAAGGCTTTGTTGATAAAAAAGAATACCCAAATAGTTAAATGAGTTTCCCCTCACAAATGGTAAAGTCCTAATGGAAAAAGTCCTGCACTTTTGAGCGTTTTTCACACATGGCAGCATAAATGTCTTGGCTTTATTGAGGTTTAATATTCTAGTCTACATGAAATCAACAAACGTATCCATCAGTATCTGCAAACCGACAAGGGACATCGACATCAGGAGCACGTCGTCAGCACATAGTAGCACTAGAACCGAATGGCCAGCAACTATAGGCAGCAATAATAACCCGGGTGTTTATTGCAAGTTCATCAGCATAAAAAGACAGATAGAACCAAAGGGGGGGCCGCTTCGCCGCATCTGGAGACGCACGCTTATCTATCGACGGGACTACAGGTCCCAGGAGTCCTGTTGGGCAGCACACCTGAGCTGCATTTCCTTCTGCCTGCCAGCATTTAACAGCTTGCGGCACCCGCTTCGCGGGAGCCACTTTGCTGCATCTGGAGACACACGCTGATCTATCGACGGGACTACAGGTCCCAGGAGTCCTGTTGGGCAGCACACCTGAGCTGCATTTCCCTCTGCCTGCCTGCATTTAACAGCTTGCGGCACCCGCTCCGCGGAATCTGGAGACACACGCTGGTCTATCGACGGGACTACAGGTCCCAGGAGTCTTGTTGGGCATCACACCTGAGCTGCATTTCCCTCTGCCTGCCTGCATTTGACAGCTTGCGGCACCCGCTTCGCGGGAGACCCTTCGCCGCATCTGGAGACACACGCTGATCTATTGATGGGACTACAGGTCCCAGGAGTCCTGTTGGGCAGCACACCTGAGCTGCATTTTCCTCTGACTGCCTGCATTTAACAGCTTGCGGCACCCGCTTCGCGGGACGCGTGCGGGCGCATGCCGGGCGAAGCCCGGGCCAATGGCGGGCCCGTCTGAGCCCGTCAGTGACTGGAGGAGGCCGGGCCCCCCATCAAAAAATCCCTGACAGCAAAAGGTTAGTGCTGTAAACTTCATTTTTGTTTTTTTTACTGACTCCTGGTATTAAATCTACAGTGAGGTCATAACACAAACGATTAGGATGAACAAACGTGAAGGAAAGAGGATAGGGGCATTTCAAGGTGATCGTATGGCAGGGACTTTGGACCAATTCATACTGTGAGCGGCCTCTGTCCTGGAAAAAGAGATAGCAATTACTGAACGTCGCCTATCTCTTGAGCTGCTATCTTCTAAAAGATCTTCACTGGGAGCCTTGGCCATGGCCCGTACACCTGATCACTGTATTATTAATGCTACTATGATTACCAACTCCGAGGAGGTGTGTGGCCTGATATCTCCATCAGTAGGGACAGTGGAGAAACTAGTTAAATCGCCTGCATGAAGCCCCATCGAACCTCCGCTAGGTCTATGGCTATTAGTAAAAATAGAACCAATCAAGCCATCCCTGACCCGGCGGTAAAGAAGAAGAGAGGCGGAGGTCCACCGAGACCAAAAACTGCAAAAGCCCCAAGGACAAACCAAAATGGAGGTGGTACCTTATTGGATGAACATAACGCTATAGAAAATGCAGCCCCGACTAGTGCAGACCTGAATTTTGACTCTTTGAGTGGTCCCTGTAATAAAAATAATGAGGAAATGTGGAGAAGACTTGAACATTTATTGTCAACATTACTAACTCCCATTACTTACAGACTGGGTCGGATTGAGGAACGCCTAAAGATCCTTGTATCTCAGGTTAAAACGGACTATTTCGTCCATGTGAGCTCACTTGTTCAAACCGAGCCTCCTGTTTTGCCTAGTTCAAGAAACTTGTGTAAAAGCGTTCCTGCTCCAGTCTTAGCACCTCCTAACCTTTCCAGTCTACCCTCAAGGAAACCAAACAGCCCTAGGAGTTTAATGACGAAGCCACCATCCCACACACAAGATCAGTTCCATTGCCTGGGACTTCCATCGACAATGGGAATATTACCAGTGAATTTGCTCAATCTATTATGAGTACCCCAGGCAATGGAATTGTGGTGCCAGTGGCGAGTGTAACTAATTACGTGCTAATGGGTAACTCTAACAAAAGTAGTGCCCCTAGAAAAAGGGCTAGTACCCTATTAGGATCACATGGTCGTAGTGGTTTGGTAGACAACGTAGCCCAGAATGATACAAGGTCTTTGCACCTTCCCCCGGCTGCTGCTCCATTAGTGGTAGTCTTAATGAACGTTCCAGTCTTGCGGGAAGGTCAATTAGAAAACACCGAACAGTTATTACTCAAAACCTTGCATTGGCTCAATACCAAATTGAAGGGAGTTGGGATCTGGGAGGAGGGTATTTGTAACCACATGATCATGGCTAGACGTTCATCGTGGATTGGCCCTTTTAGGAAGGAAGGGAAAGGTGACTGTGTTGTTGTTAATTTTAATAATGAATATGTAAGTAGCTTTTTATTGGACAACCTGGGTTGGCATTATGGGAGTTGTACAGACAAAACTTCAGTTTTACCACTAGGGTTTTTTTACAAACCTGGGCCTCATCTTACCATTGAGGAGAGATGCGCAAGGGGTGCAGGGCAACAGTGGATACCTCATGGATTGGGGAAAAGAACCTTTGAGGCTAATTTTGGTAACTCTGTTAGAGGTAGGGGCCCACTGAGGGATGTTTATTGTGTACAAGGTATTGATAATCATGCAGTTCCTACAGGTAATAGGTTTGAAATGCTCTCTACATTAGAGGATATTGATTGACTTGGACGTAACTCTACTGCCATAAGTCACGAAGTGCATATGGCGGCCCGTCTACCAATTTTCCCCATTAACGGGGCATTTTTACCAACCCCATTAAATGATAATAGAACAGATAGTTCATTGGACAACCATATGGCGTGTGAAGTAGGGGAATGTGGTTCACCGCAAACGGAAAAAAAGATAGGTGAGGGGTTCCCAGGTAGTGTCCGTGTAGATTTTTTAGGGTCAGTGCCGGGTAAAGGAAATAAGCACAATTCCGGCCCACATTTGAAACTAGTTTCTTGGAATGTAGCAGGGCTATGTTCCAAGATAACCTCGGTGGACTGGGATACCTTTATCGAAGGCCATGATATAATGACCTTTCAGGAAACCTGGGCACTGGACCCTGTCTATCATCAGGGTTACATAAACATTTCTAAACCCGCGCAAGGCGGACAGAGGGGAAGAACTATGGGGGGTTTGACTACATGGGTAAGGCAGTCTGATTGTTATGGGATGGATGAACTGTACATCGACAGCAAGGACATTTTAATGATTAGAATACGGCTGTTAGAAGTTCCTGATGTGTTGCTAGTTAATGTTTATGCTAGGGGCCTGTCAGGGGGGAAAGCTTCACCTACTGTAGCCCTTTTAGACTTGTTTTTAAATGATTACAAGGGTGTAAGCAACTTAATTATAGCTGGTGATTTTAATTGTGCTTTCGAACCCCTCGATGATAATGATATTAGCCTTAGCTCTGAGGAGGATGCCCAGTGGAACATACCACAATTGGACCTCCCTCCCATTAAAAAGTGGACAGGGGCTGCTCTCCAGCTATAGGTGTTCTGTCTGGAACAGGGAGTAAGGGCTGTAAACGGAAGATCCATTTCAGATAGACAGGGCTCACAAACTTTTAACAACGGGTTGCGTAGTAGTCGCATTGACTTTATCTTCCTAAATAAAGTGTTGTGGCCCTCCTTAATAGATATGGTAGTTAGAAAGCGGGTCGAGAGCGACCACAATCCTTTAGTACTCTCCTTGCAGCTCAAAGATATTCCTATTATTGTTAAACAGGTGCTGGGCACCGCTCATGTGGAAACCCACCTAACTAACGATTTAAGGAGAGTTAAATGGTCTAAAGTTATTAACAATGAAGAGCACTTACAATTGATGAGGGAGTTAGTGACAAATGCATTAGTTATTGTCCAAAATTGTTCTACGCAAGAGGAGGTGAATTCAAAGATTGAACAGGTCCATAGTGAGTTATTTAGTAAGTTAAAATGCTTTTTTACCGCTAAGGTTAAACAAGCCAAGAGTCATTATTGTGCTAAGGTCGCCAACTGGTATGGTGTATCATGTAGAGAAGCATATAGACTTTTAGCAAAGGCCATACGTTCTAAGAACCGGGAAGATATAAGGAAGTCAAGGGAGGGGTATAAGCAGGCCCAATATAGAGCAAAAAGAGATTGAGATGAGCAATATTGGGTAGAGTTGCTCAAATCCTGTACAGGGAGAAGCATGGTTCCATTTTGGCACCTTGTGAAATGGGGTAGGGGAGATTTGAGTCGGGTGCCAGAGAATCATGTTCCTCCCGAACAATGGGTTTCTTATTTTAAGTCCCAGTTTGCAACTGCACACCCCTCCCAGGATATATTCGAACTACCACTTCCTGCATCCATCCTGTATTTTACGAAAAAAGAGGTGGTAACAGCATTAAGATCAGTTCCAAGAGGAAGGGCTCCCGGGCTGGACTGTATCCCGGTGGATCTGTTCCTTCACGATATAGATAATTGGGCATCTTATATACAGCTCCTTGTTAATGCTATTGCTAGTGGAGCAACTATGCCCAATACGTGGTCAGGAGCAGAAATCCTCCCGATTTTTAAGAAAGGAGATCGTTCCAGGTAATTATAGGCCAATAAGCCTCATCGATTGCATACAGAAAGTTTCAGCTAGAATGGTACTGCGCAGTATTCAGGCCTCGATTGAGGAATTTGATATTTTGTCACCACTCCAGGTGGGTTTCCTCTCATGTGCCAGTACTATCGACCAGGTTTTTAGGTTTATTTTGGTTTATTGGCGTGTGGTAATTTTAGGTGGAGGTACAATCTATGCCGCAATTGTAGATCTCAAGTCGACTTTCGATCTTGTTCCCCAAGCCAAAATGTGGAGGACTTTTCTGGCAATAGGTATGCCATCAGAAATTTTGGCTTTTTTAGTTACTCTTCACGATGCAAATTTTGCACAGGTACATTGGGATATGCTAGGAAGTGTTACGGAACGGTTTCCAATAGCCAAAGGGGTACGCCAGGGGTGCGTTTTAGCACCAACCCTTTTCTCATTATACATCAATAGGGTAGTCCAGTATTTCCAGAATTTCCCTACTGACGCTCCCACTCTAGCAGGCTTGAAGATCCCTCTGCTTATGTTTGCAGATGACACCCTAATACTCTCCAAGACTCGGAAGGGTTTACAATCTGCTCTGGGGAGATTTGAGGAGTTTTGCCAGGACCATGATCTCCTTGTGAATGTGGAAAAAATGAAATTTATGGTCTTACACAGGCATAGGGTGATAAATGGTAGAGTGGAAATGAAAGAAGGTATTCTGGAACAGACCCAGAATTTTACCTATTTAGGGGTAACTATTGATAGTAAACTCAGCTGGAAGCCCCAGATCAAGCTATTGACCCTTAGGCATGCTCAGTTGTCAGGTGCCCTGTTGAAGGAGCAGCAATTTTCGTATACTAAACCTGTTGCTCCAGTCTTAAAAATTTACAATACAAAAATTAGTGCTTCGGTTTTATACGGTGCTGAATTATGGGGCTGTGACAATCTTGCCCCCCTTACTATAGCCCAGAATAAATTTATGAGGGCATTAACTGGTCTTCCCCAGTCAACTCCTTTATTGCCCTTATTTTTAGATCTTGGGTGTAATTTCATAGAAGATACAGCACAATTTAGACCAGTAGCCTACTGGAGAAGACTCTGGGTTACCCCGGAGCTGTCCCAGTATGCTCATGCACTTTTGGAAGTCAGGGAGGCTGACAGCAAGCATTAAATTCCATGGCTGAGACGTGTTAAAACTATTCTGTCAGAGATGGGGATGAGTAGACTGTGGGTAAATCCCATGGAAAACACCTTTCCATCCGAAAGTGATTTTAAGGCAGTATATTGGAACATGATTAAGATTAAGCGTTTCTCTGCCTTTACACGATCATCGTTATCTAGAGATTTCTTAGAACTTAAGCATGAGGTAGAGTACGAAAAGTACTGGGATTTTATTACCTCCAAAAAAGATAGGAAACTATACCACCAATTTAGGGTGGGATCTCTTCCCACCAATTTGTTTGCTAGGAAGTGAAACGCTTCGAATAACAGCAAATGTCCATTTTGCCCCACTTTGAAGGAATCATTGGCACATATTTTAATTGCTTGCCCAGCCTATAAAATACCTAGACACAGATGGTTAAAACCCATCTGTTTAATTCTTGGGACCAGGCTAAGTAGCGAAGCCTTTAGGATTTTAAAAACCGCTACGAATGAAGCCATTGTAATTGCTGTCGCTACATTTTTAAGCTGGACTTGGACTATACGTGCCAAGGAGAGGAGGCATTGTTAGCCCTTACTCGTGCATATCAATGGGGGCATATAACGAAATGGCTTCTGTTTACCCAATAGTAGGGCATCCAATATGGATGCGTATTTATGTTATGTTATGTTATGTTATTTGAATTTATTAAGCGCACAGCTACTCGGAAGTGTCCCGGCGCTAACAACAGAAGAAAGGCTGCCAAGCTACCGAAATCCATTTAAAACAGCAAAGTCTTCAGGGATTTTCGGAACAAGTGTGGATCGCAGATAGCCCTTAATGGTAAAGGAAGGGAATTCCAAGCAATGCAGGCTCTACGGGCGAACGAATTGCCCCCCATACGAACACGCTTAAATTTAGTGGTCTCCATGAGCAGCAATGAGGATGATCTCAGCTGTCTCCTAGGAATGTAAAAGGAGAATCTGGCCTGCAGATATTTAGGGCCTCGACCATAAAGGGCCTGTTGAACAATGGACAGCATTTTGAATTTAAGCCGAGATTCAACAGGGAGCCAATGGAGTGCCCGAAGTTGAGCCCGCGCACTTTGCCACGGGGACAAACCACCCAGGAGTCTGGCTGCCGAGTTTTGGACTACCTGTAGTTTCATTAGAAGGTAGCCAGGGCAACCTACCAAGAGGGCGTTTGCGTAGTCGAGGCGGGAGAGAAGCAGAGCACGCACCACCGTCTCTCTATCCCTAGCTGGAAGCAGTGGTAGAAACTTCTTAAGGCTCCTCAAGAGCCCAAAGCAGGTGCCAGCCAGTTTTTTTATATGCGAGGCAAAGTTCAGATTTTCGTCGAACCAAACGCCGAGATTTTTTACGGCTCCCTTGTTTACAGGGGGACAAGGGAAGCCTGAAGGCCAGAGTCTTGATCTAAACTCTGAGGAAAAAGAGCCAAACAGCAGAACTTCTGACTTTGCCTCGTTACATTTCAGCTGAGCCTTGGCGAGCCACTGAAAGACAGAGGACAAACACTGATGAGGTCTAGTCATCGAGTCGTCCCCCTTATTCCAAGTGAACAGCAGTTGGGTATCATCCGCGTAGGCCATCACTTTAGCCCCCAGCGACTCCGCCAGATAAATCAGCGGAGTCATATAGATGTTAAAAAGCAGAGGGCTAAGTGACGACCCTTGCGGTACTCCTGTGGTAACACTCAAAGGGACCGCGGCACACGGAGGAAGCCATACCTGCTGCATCCTGCCATCCAGAAAAGAACTGATCCAGAGCAGAGCTTTACCAGATACTCCGATATCGGAGAGGCGGTCAAGGAGCATGGCATGAGGCACCGTATCGAACGCCTCCGAGAGATCAAGCAGTATTAAGGCTGCTTTCCCGCCGGCGTCCAAACATTCTCGAATGGACTCCGAGACCTCCAACAGAGTGGATTCGGTACTGTAGGCGGCCCGGAAGCCAGACTGCGCCGGATGGAGAACCCCAGCCACCTCGACGAAATTCGTCAATTGGTACGTGACCGCCTTCTCACAAACTTTTGCCAGACTGGGCAAAAGCGAGATGGGGCGATAGTTTTCTGGAAGCAGTGGATCAAGGGATGGTTTTTTTAGAAGTGGCAAAATTAAGGCATGTTTCCATGCTGAGGGCACGAGAGCTTCCCTTAGTGATTGATTGGCCAGGAAGTTGACCTCAGTGTTGACGGTATCTGCCACGTCCGAGAGTAATCTGGCAGCGCACGGATCAGTCGGTGAGCCCGACTTGAGGGCTTTTAGGATTTTAAGGGAGCTGGGCAGATCTATCGGACAAAACTCTGAGAGGCTGCTGGTCGGTAATGCTCTAGGCAGGGTGGAGACCTGTTCAGAACTAGCCAACTTCATTAAAGGCCGAAAAGTCTCCTGGATGCTAATGATTTTGTCCCTGAAGAAAGATGCCAAAGTGTTGCACCAGGAATCCGAGACCGGGGCGACGGCGACCTGAACGCTAGGGGCAAGGAAACTCTGCACTATAGCAAAGATCTCTTTGGCGTTGTTATTAGCCCGTTCGATACGGGCAGCATAGTGCAGGCCCTTGGACTCCCTAATGGCTTTGTAGTAGAGTTTTTGTTTGGCTCGGAGAAGCACTTTATCACAATGTTGGTATCCGCCGGAGCGCCACGCCCTCTCTGCCACTTTGCAAGTGTGCTTAAGACTCCTCAACAAGGGAGTAAACCATGGCTTGGAGGGGGCTTCTCTTCGCAGCTTAGCCTGCCCAGCTGTCGAAACCGACGTCACCGCACCTGAGATCCACTCCTCGAATAGAGTGACATTAGCTTCCAGGTCGGAGCCAAAGGTGGGCCGAGAAGCATCAAGTGCGAGGCTAAGTTGTGTAGAAACTACCTTCTTAGAGAGGGGCGGGCGTTTGCTGTTGGACGGTTTCCAAGAGTCAAGTAGCGACCAGGAAAAGAAGATAGGGAAATGATCCGACCAAGCCACAGGAAGTGGCTTCATGACTACGATGGGGAAGTTGGTGCCTATCATGTCAAGCGTGTGGCCGCCCTGATGCGTAGGAGACTGGACCCATTGGGAAAGGTTTGCAAGATGTAACGCATCTAGAAAGGCGGCCGAATCTGCCTCTTCGCTACAGTCAAGGTGGATGTTGACATCCCCCAGGAGAACAAACTTTGAGAACCTCAGAGCGCGCTCAGCCAGAGCTTCGCCGTGGGATGCCAAAAAAGTTGCCGCAGAGCCAGGGGGACGATAAATCAAAGAGCCACCAAGAGTGAAATGGGCCGAAAGCTGGAGATTAAAATGCAAGGCCTCACAATTGTCCCAGAGAGTAGAAATTTCGCTCCGAAAAGACCAGTTATCTCTATACCAGATGGCCAAACCCCCCCCTCTGCCTGCACAGCGATCCACCCGGTGAACTTTAAATCCCGGGGGAGTGGCCATATGTACTAAGGGATTAGAAGAGGCATCAAGCCAGGTCTCGGTCACAAACAGGATGTCTAATTTGTTATCAATGATAAGGTCAAAGACATCCAAATAGTGCTTTTTCACGGATCTTGCGTTGAGAAGGCAGGCAACAATATTGGTAGAAAAGTCCTCTGAGCCGTGTGGAATAAGTTCTGGCGAAAAGCGGAACTCACAGCTACCACACACAAAATCGGAGGATAGGAGTGCGGAGCAGACCTGGTCACTAGGGCACAGAGCAGGCTGTAAAGACTTAAGCCACTCAGCCGACCATTTAACAGGGCCGACAGACTCGGAGGTAGGACGGGCAGAGTGACATGCCCTATGCCCTGACAGTGCGCTGACGGGCACAGACGGGCTTGCCTTAAGCGCGCCTTCGGCGCGTTGTCGGCGCGCCCGCTGCGCTCGTCCGCTGCGCTTCCTGTCCGGCATCCTATTTGTCGGGCGTGGCTGGGCCCGAGGGAACAGCGTGAATCAACTGGAGTGCTGACCGCGCTAAACGCGCGTCTCACTCAAGATGGCCGCTGCAGTGCACAGAAAAAGTGTCCCCTGACAAGATCGTAATTTTGGCGGTATGTTTCCCAACAATCACAGGCTAATTCCTTCTGTAGGTTTTCAGCCCCCCCAAAATTCCCCACAGTAGCACACAAACAGTACACAAAAATCACAGGCAAAAGCAATTTTAAAAAGGAGATCTGGAGCACGGTGCCTTACTGAAGCAGCGCGGCGCCCGACTGACCCGCCTAAAAGGATTAGCCTGGGCCCGGGGGAACAGCGTGAATCAACTGGAGTGCTGACCGCGCTAAACGCGCGTCTCACTCAAGATGGCCGCTGCAGTGCACAGAAAAAGTGTCCCCTGACAAGATCGTAATTTTGGCGGTATGTTTCCCAACAATCACAGGCTAATTCCTTCTGTAGGTTTTCAGCCCCCCCAAAATTCCCCACAGTAGCACACAAACAGTACACAAAAATCACAGGCAAAAGCAATTTTAAAAAGGAGATCTGGAGCACGGTGCCTTACTGAAGCAGCGCGGCGCCCGACTGACCCGCCTAAAAGGATTAGCCTGGGCCCGGGGGAACAGCGTGAATCAACTGGAGTGCTGACCGCGCTAAACGCGCGTCTCACTCCAGATGGCCGCTGCAGTGCACAGAAAAAGTGTCCCCTGACAAGATCGTAATTTTGGCGGTATGTTTCCCAACAATCACAGGCTAATTCCTTCTGTAGGTTTTCAGCCCCCCCAAAATTCCCCACAGTAGCACACAAACAGTACACAAAAATCACAGGCAAAAGCAATTTTAAAAAGGAGATCTGGAGCACGGTGCCTTACTGAAGCAGCGCGGCGCCCGACTGACCCGCCTAAAAGGATTAGCCTGGGCCCGGGGGAACAGCGTGAATCAACTGGAGTGCTGACCGCGCTAAACGCGCGTCTCACTCCAGATGGCCGCTGCAGTGCACAGAAAAAGTGTCCCCTGACAAGATCGTAATTTTGGCGGTATGTTTCCCAACAATCACAGGCTAATTCCTTCTGTAGGTTTTCAGCCCCCCCAAAATTCCCCACAGTAGCACACAAACAGTACACAAAAATCACAAACAAAAGCAATTTTAAAAAGGAGATCTGGAGCACGGTGCCTTATAGAAATATATGTCTGCTATGTTAATTTTGGTGGGAGTCATTCCTTCTTTTTAAGGTTTTTTTTTTTAGTGAATCCTACTATTAATTAATTTTAAATTTGTTATCTGTGGACCAAGATTCCTTGTCCTTACCTCATGTGTATATTTTTTGCTAAAACGCCCTTGATGAATTTTATTGTATCTGTAATAGTTCTATTTGGTTGTATTATTGATGTCTAAATTTGGTTTTAAATGGCATTGTCTTTTATGAATTTTATTCGAAATAAAGACTTAATGATGATGATGATGATATGATGACTCACTGCAGCTGGTATTACCCTAGGTTTGAGGGTAAGATCACTAGCGACAGAAATTTAAATATGATAGGATCGGCTCCTTTGCCAATTAAAGAGGGAATGTGCATGTTATTCTTTGTGTTACATCTCTCTAAAAGTAAAAAGTCATGTTTAAAAATTAGTGAATTTAAGGACTGTCCATAGGCGTTGTGTGGAAAGTGTGGAATACCAACGCCCTTATGGTTGATTATGCCTACTCATAACATGTGTGGAAGTTTATTGTGGTTTGTGTGACTTTTGCTACTGTTCAGCTATTTCTTAAATACTTAACACGTTCCCTTTGATTTAAGCCTGAGTACTTTGGGTCACATTATTAGGAATTGAGCACCGCCTTTTTTTATTTGATGTGTGTGACATCGAGCAGGTGGTGGCCTTATCCTATAAGGTGGACACCAAATAATAATCCACTTTCCTATAACTACTGATAAGCAATTACGAGTCCTGCATTTGTTTACGTTATTCAAGCAGCATACACCTCAATTGTATTCAACTACAGCATAAATACTGCATGGTATTTTCTCTACTACAGATTATCATGAATTCTTAAACTGTTTTGTGCTATATAAAATGAATATTGTGCAGGTAAGCAGCATGATTTGATAGCACTGACAAAGGGCACTGTTTACGGCATGCAAAATCTAGAACTATCAGGTTGTTGGCCTTTTTTGACTGAAACTGAACCCACTTACAATGAGGGAGAAGATTCAGCAAAACAGAGAAGCTCACATACTGAGAGCTTTTTTTTTAACCAAAAAACTGAAACCAATATCCCTAATATTTTTTCTGAAGATGAAATATTCGCTGCTGGTCAGACTCGCTGATCAGGTGGTATTTTGGCAAGTTCCAACTGTCGGGTCCCCCACAAGGTACCTGTTTCCTGTGGAGAGATCTGGCAGAGACAACAGGAGCCACTACCCCTACGCCCACCTTACCCCACTCTGGAATGGTAACAAACTAGGATGAAGATGGGAGAAGGGATGGCAGCTAAACAGGGACCAGATGACCCCAGGACGGAAGGTGGGAAGTGCCTCTGTGTGGATAGACACCAGCTGTACAGGAAGACAAGGGCACACTGGTTACCACAATATAATACACTAATGCCCGTTCAACAACATACACTCATGTGGGAGACGAGGATTACCTCTAGAGGGAAGGTCCGCTACCAATGAAATGAGGGCATGTCATGCCAGAATGAGCGCACCTGCGCTGTATAAAGTATGTGAGAGAACCAAAAGGAAGCGCTCCTTCGCTGTAACAAAAAGGAAAAAGGCGTCCGCCTTGAGGCAAAGTACAATGCAGGGGGAACAACGATGCACACCAGCACTGCCGGAAACCAAGGAGGCTGGCACCAGGCAGGACGTGAGGATAGTCAAGGCACCCCAATCTAGAATAGCACACCCACGTTAAAAAGCGGATAGAGAGCAACTTTTACAGTACCAGCAAACAACTCTACCTCTGAGGGTGGTTCTGTGTACCCCAGCGCTCCGACTTGGCTTGCAACAGTGCCTGGCAACCAGGCTGACAAGCGCTCCAGCGCGGCGTATGTGGGGAAAAGACAATAACAAATGTGCGCTCCAGCACGGCGAGGGCAGCCGAAAATAATGTCCTGCGCTCCAGCGCAGCGTATACGGAGAAACAGACAACCCACAGATGTGCGCTCCAGCGCGGCGTGAGCAACCCGAAGCAATGTCATGCGCTCCAGCGCGGCGATGCGGGAGAACAGGCAACCAACAGGGATGCGCTCCAGCGCGGCGTGAGCTGTCTCGCACCACTATAGCCAGGTAAGTGCTTCAGTGGTGCGGGCAGCTTATAAGAAGCGTGTACTTGGACAGGGGCAGTGGTACCAGAAGTCCAGAAGGCATCGGCAGCAAAATGAGAATCCAAAGTGCCGGTCTGGGGGAATAGTCGCTTCTGATAGGCGCATTCCCCCGGAAGCGCAGGTGACGTTGCGGTGGTCCAATGAATAGACTAGACTGCTAGTGGCCGAAAACCGGAAGTGAGGACATTCCTTCCGTCTCGGAACACAGACGCACACAGGCAAACTAGGAGGGACAGCAGGGGCGGAACAGGCGAACCATGACACCAACATGTCTCAAACATGTTACCAAATGATTCGGAGAAGGACTAAGTGGGTCCAGAAGCCAGGACTTGATGCAGGGTGATTTGCTGTCTTTACCCCTGTTGATTCACTGGCGATTTAATCTCACAATCTTCCAAATAAACGAGTCAACAGACCCTAGATACTCTGCTTTGCCTCCAATGAGTTGGATTAAGTCACAACAAAGCAAATCTTTGGCCTTGATTTTAGCATAAAAAGCTTCAGAGCAAGAACATCATAAAATGACATCCTCAGAGGGCATTTTTAGTCAGATTAGGCATGATGGTTGCTCCCAATTCCAAAGCTGAAAGTAAAATGCACATTTCTTGTGGTGGTAGTAACTTGAAGAAAGCACTGAAATCTTCAGAACTGAAACAAATTGTTCTTTAACAGTCTTGCCTAGCTGTGGAAACAGGAACACATTATTACAGAGTTCCATATTAAGCTACTGTACCTGATGGTCAACTGAAATTCTTCCAGGAAGACAGCAGGTTCCTCTGTTCCAGGCTTGTTTTGGTCCTCCAGCTATCGGAAGAATGTTCCAAAGGCACGGTCAGGTTTCTTGGAGAGGCTTGGCAGCTCTAGCCCTACGAGTCACTAGGAGGCTAGAATCAAGCGCCTATAGAACAGGTTTACCGAAAAAGATTCATTATGGAAGTAGGGACAGTCTCCTATGTTCCTAGGCTAGCATAGTGAGGCATGTTCTTTACCAGTACATGGATTTAGCTTTTTGCTTTCCATTTTAGGCATGTTATGAAGAAAAATGGGCACGCTTGCCACTTTTTCAGTAGTGGAATGGCACCCACATTCTGCATTATTTGCATTCAGGCAACCCAGTTCTCATAATTGTGGTCTGATATTTTTCAAAATGGTGGAAAACTTTTTGGCTTGAGCTGATGCTTATAACCACATCGAACCTTATCCTTCTCTTCTGCACTCCAGCATATGTAGAACAAAGGATTTCACTAACTCTAAGCTACTTATCCCTTGTGATAGCACGAGAGTCTGGAGAAATGTTTTCAGACCTTCGGGACAGGTGATGGCTGGAACGTAATAAATACGTGTCCAGTCTCCTCTTATCTCTTGCCTTTTTGTAGCAGTACTTTGATACTTGGCTTATTGCTGCATCAATTTTTATCTTGATGGTAAATTGGCAAAAATAACATATTATATAGGTTTTTAATAACCTAGCTTGGCCAAATTCTGTTTTTCAGTTCAAGATCAGTGTAGCCAAACAAGACTAGACAGCAATTGGGACATTGGTATATGCCAGCACACTGTAGATCCAAACTGAGGGCCTCATTTAAAATGAGGCTGCACCACCGGAGCATCACTTTGTGTAATGCTAAGTTGGCGCAACGGTTGGCTGCATATTTACCAAGCACCACTAAGCCACTTTGCGTGGCTTATTGCAGCCTTGTAAATATCATTCCCTTTAACCCAGCTTTCTGCATTAAAGGGCATGCAATGGGTGTTGCCGTGGGGGGTTCCCAGCAACACCCATGGCTTTTTGACACTGCCCCTGATTTACAAAGATTCGCAAAACCTACACCCACCAAGGAGAGGTGTAAGGGATGCACAACGAGGAGAAATACCTTCATTTCTCCTCCTTTTTCCTTTTTCTATGTGTGATGCATTCTGCAGCACACATAGATAGACGAAAAAGGCTCTTGTGATTGTTTTTTGTGCAGGAAGGTTTCCCTTCCTGCATAAAAACAATAATCCTTGCAACGCAGGCACCTTTGCACAATGGCACAAAGGTGCCTTCATTGGCACTTGGCAACCCATTGTGCACCAGCGCTGGAATGTGCCATATATGTGCATTCCTTCCCTTTTCATTTGCTGTAAGGCAGCACAACAGGAAGGAATGGCAAAATCTTGTAATTAAGTCCCTGAGTGAGGTACAAGTGTTGTACTGCACTTAATGTTTTACTGCCTTCTGTTCTGGGATATTGCACACTCTTCAGACACAGGTGGGCAGTGCCACATGGATGGGCTGAATTTTCAGGGTAGGGTTGTGAATCTTTTAGTTATGCAGGTCAGCTGAAGACTAGTACCAGCTATCCCTTTGACCGATCCTGTTTTGGTACTAGGATACAATCCAGATGTATGGACAGTCCCCCAGGGGCAGATTTACTAAGGCCTTGCATTGCTGCAAGTAGTCACATGGCAACCCAAGTCCATGAGTGGAATTGACTAAGCCCTGCAAGGCCACCTTGTGTGGCTCTGCACTTTTAAAAATCCAAAGTAACACAAGGCAGAGCATAGCAGTTCCTTGCATTACCTTGAGGCAAGGAGGCATTCCACGGGTGGAGTATGGGCATTCCCACACATCCACCCGTGGTTTTTGACACAATATTAGATTTTATTACGGTCAATAAACCTGGGATTGCATCAGAATGATGTGTCTCACAGATCCAGGCATAACAATCAGAAATATCTTTATTTCTACTTGTTAATTCCTCTTTCCATGTGTGCTGCATTCTTCAGTACACATGGAACAAGAAATATGCCTTTAACCCGTTCCGTGCGCGCGTCGGCCAACAGCCGTCGCAAGCACTACCTCGCTAGTGCTGCGCACATCTGTTGGCCATCGCGGCCCCACCCACTCATTAGAACTCCCGCACCGCGGCGGAATTTGCGCCGCGGTTAAGGAGTTAAAGACTGTTGTCTTTACTTCTTACTTCACAAAAACAATCCTCCTGGTAACGCAGGCACCCATGCAGCATGGCACAATGGTGCTTGCATTGGCGCTAGTCAGCACACAGTGCACCTGGTCAGGCAAAGAATAGAAATGCATCTCTCCCTTTCCCACAATGCAGTGCAGCAAGCTGTCTTCCTGCGTTGTGTGAAACTATAGCAAATCTGCTCACAATGTTCATTGTCACCATACAAATTCAGGAATCTTTCAAAATAGGTCAGTGATTCCTCGCTAATCTTTATATTTCAAATAGATTCTAACAAAAAGTGGCCTTTGCATGGGCTTATAAAGTTTACTTGCATCAAAGTCAGTGTAGGAACCCCTTACAAAATCCTTAGGAATGTCTTACGCGGCCTATTCCCACTTTATTCTCATTATAAGATAACCCAGTTATTGTGAGATTTAATTTCATGCACTCCAAATCTCACAATGTCTTTAAACGTTAATGTGCATGTCTGTGACGCAGCTATGGTGGGCTATTACTGTTACAATAAACTAAGAAGGAGTCATTTGGCCCTAATTGTTAGCCTAATATCTTAAACCATGTCTCATTCTAATAGAAGCTGCATTTTAGGTAGATTAAAGGCATCACTTAACAAGACCTCATTGGCCTGGAGCATGGTTAGCAGGTGCCACACCACAACAGAGGTAAAAAACAAACAGAAGTCAGAAACATAAACTCAGTGTGGAGTTGCAGATGGAATTCCTTACACGCTGTTGCCCTTGCAACTGCTCTTATTTTATTTTCAAAATGTTATAATATAATACAGACTGATACTCACAACGTCCTGCTTCAAATTAGTATATATTTTTTTGCTAAACTTCTTCTCCGGTTTAAAGCTGTAAGCAACAAATTGCCTTTGATTTCCTTTGCTGTGACTGATTCTTGTTGGGTTTAAGCCAGTTTTTAATATTAAGCAACCCTCAAGTATTGTGCTTTTAAGTTAAAAATAATCTTTCCATGACCATATATTTTTTTCAAGACCGCATTGAAGGTTTATTGTTGAAAGGGCTTCTTTTGACTCAGTCATATATGAATTTGCTGCTCACACAAAATTAAACAGTGAAACAGAAAATAATAGATTGTATATCTTTAGTTTACTACATACATGTATTTAAACTTAAACTTGATTAAGTTGCTTCTTCCCTCATCATTTTTTCAGTCATTGGTACACTAGTAGTTAACTGAACAGTCTAAAATGTTGTTGCATTTGCAACATTCTATCAACATATCTTGCAGTTAGTTTATGATTATAGAAAATAATTAGATTTGAGTATATCTCCAAACACTGGAGGGCCTATTTTTGATCTGATTGTGTTGTGTGGTGCAAGAGCGCCGCAAGCCTTACATGTGATTTATGGAGCCATGCAAGGCCACTTTGCGTGGCCCTGAGGCTTCCATAAATCTGAAGTAAGGCAACTGTTAGACCTGGCACCCTTGTGTGGTTCCTCCTGACTTTTTGCCTTCTGACCTCAAGTTTTTGCTGAGTTAGGAATCTGAGCCCTTTACCACTGCTAACCAGTACTAAAGTGCATGTGCTCCTTACTTTAAATATATTTTTCCACATTTGGCAGATTTGATTTACTTATAAGTCCTTAGAAAAGTGAACTACATCTGCCCAGGGCCTGTAAATCCAATGTGACTAGTGGGCGTGCAGCACTGATTGTGCCACCCACTTAAGTAGCCCTTCAAACATGTCTCAGGCCTGCCACTGCAGAGCCTGTGTGTACAGTTTTAAACTGCTATTTCGATTTGGCAGGTTAACCTACTTGCCAGTCCCAAACCTTCCTTTTTCTTACAAATATTCACCCCTAAGGTCGGCCCTGAACAGTCAATGGGCAGGGTGCAGTGTACTTGAAAAGTAGGAAATGTTCTTTTAAGTTTTTCATGTCATGGTAGTGAAATACACTTAATTTGTAATTACTGTAAAGCTTGTCTCTCCCATGGGATAACACTGTAGCTGCCTTATGACATTTTATAAGTGCAGTTTCCTTTTGCGAAAATATAGGAAAACCAAATTTAGTATCTCTGTAATCACAATTTAAAGGCACAACTTATGGTGAAGTTTGTTTTTCATTTGCAGTTTTGAAAATGCCACTTTTAGAAAGTTGTCATTTTCGTACTTAAAGCATTTGGTCCATTTGCTTTTGTCTTGAATACACACGTATGGGGTGAGTGACACCTGGCTTCCTGCATCCCCTCCAGACAGCCACACGCAGCGGAAGTGTAGATGTGACTGCTTAGTCATACCATGTTGATAGGTCATCCTGAGCAGGAGGGGAGGGAGTAGCTGACACTTTGCACCTGAAAGGACTATGTCCAGTCTCCACACAAATAATTGCATACCCTTCTGGAGTGAGCAGGGTCTTGTTCACCTCAAAGTATCTCTTTGAACTCTCCCTACTTCAAGGGCCAAATGGGGTATAAGTCCTGGGCCTCTGACTCCACCAACTCAGATACATTCTACCAAGAAGAAGGACTGCTGTGCTGCCAGGAGGAACTGCTACTATATTGAATTGCTTTGCTGTGTTGGCCTGATGCTGCTGCTTCTTGCCTGGAAGTGAGAAGGACTGGACCTGCATCTCTACATCCCAGAACCTCAGTGCTCCACAAAGGCTTGTGGGCTTGCCTCCTTTTGTTGAAGTCTCAGGGATATCAAAGACTTCACTTTTCATCTTCAACCTGGCACCCAGACTTTACTTGCCTTAAGTTGTGCTCTGTCAAGTGGAACCAATCCAGTCCAGGACACTTGGAAGTGAGTTTAATGTGCTGCGTCTGACAAGAACCGGCGCATCAACTCGCTCTGTGGATCAGAACTGATGCATCACCTGCTGCGAGATCAGGATTGACGCATCACCGCTACTGCGGGAACTGAACCCGGGGCATCGCACTCAGAACTGCAGCATCACCTCCGGAACCAACTCAATGCCACCACTACGTGGAGAAGATCGCACATTGCCCCTACAACGTGGATTAACCCGGCGCATCACCGTTGGAACCGCCGCACTCCAGAATCAGCACTTCATCTACAGAATCGACGCACCGCCACTACCGCGTGGAGAAATCCAGTACAACCTCAACAGATTGGGTGCATTGACTCATCACACCCCGCATTTTTTGGTGGTGTGACAATGAATAAGGAATATCGCTCAGTGGGTCCTGCTTGGGTCCTGTAGTGGGCCTGCACTCCATCATGAGCGGCCTGATTCTTGACTTTGTCACGGTCCTGCTCAGCCAATTTACTCTTTGAGTGCTACTTGCTTCTAAGCGTTATTTTGGAATTTAATCTTTAAAAATGCATATCTCGAATTTTACTGAATGGATTTTGGTTGATTTGGTCTTGTTATATTTATAAAATGATTCTCTATTTTGGTGTGTGGAGTCTTTTTGTGGTGTTTTCCCTGTGTTACTGTGTTTTGTGCACAAATACTTACGCATTGCCCCTTAAGTTAAACCTAACTGCTCTGTGCCAATCTACCAGAGGGTAAGCACAGGTTAATGTTTGCTGTGTATATGACTTACCATGACTAGGATTGTGGTTCATGCTTGGACAGAGTGCATACTCTGCCAACCAGAAACTCAATTTCTAACAACAACACAGCGCAAATTGCTGCATTGCCTTACTCTGGCCTAGGAAGGCATTCCATGGGCGTTGCGTGGGTGTTCCTATGCAACTCTCATCATTTTTTATGCATTCCCAGATTTAATAGAACTGTCAGACCTTGGAATATGCCAAAAAGATACGCCTTATTAGGTGGGGTGTAACTACATGAACTATGTTTATTCCTCCTCGTTCCATCCTCTTTCTATATGTGCTGAATATGCCTCTCAGGATTGCTTTTGGGCAGGAAGGTGCAAGGGTGCCTGCATTGGCGATAGGCTGACGAAAAGGGCGCCAGCACAGGGGAAATGGCAGGAATGCACCATATTTCCTTAAGTTCAGCACATTCCTGCCCTCTTTCTGTCACGCATCGCAGCAGGGTGAATTGCTGCATTGAACTGAACGACATTCTCATAAACAGGACCCAAAGAGACTTTGGTACCAGTTTTGCGCCTCTGGAAAATAAAAAACATATACCATTGCATCATCTGTTGTGCAATCTGAGCATAAACAGCATTATCAACTAAACAAGTTTCTATATACTGTTTGCAATTTTCTAAATGAAGTACTTAGCTCAGGGTCTATTCTTAGACTTCAAGGCACTAATTTAATTCAATGGTGACCTATTTACAAAAAGTTAACGAAAAACATTATCTGAATTTCAAATTCATGTGCTCCTTAAATCTAAAAAAGGGAGCCTGCTTACTAAATATATTCAAATAGTTACCTTAGAGTTTTACTTAATATGTGTGGTCTTATTATTATAAAACTTTGACAAACTTCATTTTCACGCACTGATTGTTTGTCTACTCTAGCACCAACATAATCTTTTTTTTTACAGTGCATGTGTGTGCCAGGATAATATTGCTCACCTATTCCTTACTGCTCTAGGACAACATGCAAACAAAATCGCAATTGTGCTTTAGTAGATCTCTTGTTCTCATTGATCAGTTTAAACTGTATGCTGCTTCTATTTAGCCTCTGTGAATTAACTTTCCTGAAGATCCCCCCATTTAAAGATTTCCCCGTGAGAGGAGGTAATAAGATTATAAAAACTCCTTCTCATACTTGATTTTCTGAAGATCTAAAAGCCATTAAACAGACGTGCTAATCACTGGAACTCCTGTGGTGCAAGGAATATACACTAGTCCACTACACTAATTATAGGCAAGAAATTAAAAAACATAAGAATTAGCTCAAAGCACTTAAAGCTGAGTTTTATGCCTACAGGATTTCTGTTAATAAAAATAAATCTTCGGACCTCTTCAATTTAGTAAAGAAGTTAGTAGAGCCTAAAGCATGGAATAATTCCTTTGTTACATCTCAGGAATTCTCTGAGGCATTATCTTCTTTCTTCTGTGATAAGAGTGACAGATGATATCTTGAGTTTAACACAAACGCTATTAGATTTCAATTTGCTTTTTTGGGACATATGCATTTTGGCAATCTGGAGCAAGGAATATGCCCATTAATGGAGTTCTTGCAGGTCTCCCAGATCAAGCATAATCTCAGTGAGCAAGACTACCAAATCAGGGTCTCTGTTAGACCGTGCTCTTTCAGAATATTTCACATGATTATCAAGAGCATTGCCACCACTTTGGCTTCAGGGCTGCCCTATCCTCTGTGCCTCTGTTTCTGGTCTCTCAGTAGAGGAGAGTTCATGCACCACCACTCCTTCCTGCTGACAAGAGAAGACAGATTGTGCCTGTGGAATTGTCAAATGCTGGCTGGAAATATGATACAAGAAGGGAATGGAAACCCCAAGTAAGTATTTCAGTACTTCTCACTGACCAGTGCTAGGTGACACCGAAAGGGAGTTGGAGAAATGTCTGAGATCCAGGGCTGGCCTGCTAACTGCCAGCTATCCAACTAGATATGGAGATATCACCTGGTACGTCTACAACATTGTGCAGGATGAACTGAGCATCTACTCTGAACTAGGAGCCTCACTTGCTGCTGAAAATGGGGCACCGGGGGTGATCCTGAAAAAATAAACTGCTTAGAGGAGATTCCAGCATTGGCTACAAGATGGATGGGTTGTCAAGAAACCATAAGTGACGTTGACACTGCTGTGCCCTGAGGAATGTTTTCTTACAAAAGACTGAGGTATGCCCCTGCTCCCTACCTGTGGTGTGTGTACCTCGCTGCCGGAAAATTGACCTTGAGATTTATCTTAGGCCTCCTCCATGGCCTGAAAGAGTTGGTACATTTGCCAATGGGGACACATTTGCCCGACATCTGCAATGGGGTGTCCTGCTGCAAAATGGCTCAACTGCATTGCTGAGGGCCTCAAACCTCTTTCTGAATCACTGTGTACTACATTGCATTGTACTCCAATCAGCAGTTCCCCCACTTTGTGCTATACTAAAAGTTGTCCCTTGTGACCTTTGACCCCCCCAGCTGATTGTGATCCATCAAGGATACTGCAGCCCCTCAGGAGAACCCTTCTCACAAGTATTGAAGACTCCAGGGGTTGGCTTTCCCTTATTTGGGTATTATGTTTGTCTGGGCCTGTGATAGCTATGAGAAAAACAGTTGGTGGACCCAAGTGGGGGAAAAGAGGACAAGCTCCGGTCTTTGATGAAAGTGTGACAACAAGACAGCGTTCCCACGATGGTCCTGGGTTCAGAGAATTACTCGCAAAATGGGAAAACAAATACCCTACTGGAAAAGTAGAAGGCACATCATATACAAATTTTAACTACAAAACATGTTTTTCATTGCAAAGACCAAATTGTGGGTCAAGACCATAAAATCTAAGGTATCTGGACCCTGAAGAAGGCCTTGATGACCCATGGGGGCTAGAATGGAAGGCCGAAACATGCTGGTACTTGCAGTGGGGATTTAGGGGCAGTTACCCGCCCCTGCATATCCCCAGATCGCATTATTTTTAATCCTGTCAAGGGGAACCAAGAATAAAGGTATTACAAATGTATCTCCTTAGACAGTTTTTCTCTATTATCTTTCTGCACTAAAGATCCCTTCTTTAGGGAATATTCTTCCCTGTCACTAATTTCCTTTTCTTTCTGTTCTTTTTCTCCCTCGCCACTAAAAAAACAGCGCTCTGTTCAGTGAATTGGTCTGCGCCTGGACGTTTGCAGCGGCTCTATGATGAAGCATGCCACTGTATAGTGGGTGAGGGCAGTATTAAGACATTTTTCAATTTCCCTTCTTCTCCTGTTTCTGGCTTATTAATTATTTCAATATAAGGAAGGGGAAAGGAACCTTGTAATTCAAATTGGGTTAACATCCCTGGCTCAGGTTTTATTCGTTCTTCTCTCTTTTTTGTGAGTTAAAGACATTGGAAGGGGAGTCAGAGAAGGCTCATTCCCTGGTCTCTGTTTTGTGATTTTTGATGAGAAAAACAGTGAATGATCATTGTCTTGACCTGTCTGCAATTCACAGAAGTGTCTGTGAAGAGGCAGGGCCTGGCATCAATGCCACCGCAACTGGTTGGCTCTAGCCAACAGCTACACTCCTGGGACTAATACAGGCCATTAGATCCTTTGTGGCCAATTTTCTGCCCTTGTTGGTGGTAGGAATCCCTAACTCTGGAACCATCCTCTTATAGATTGTTTTATTTTGAAATATATTTACCTTTGCTAGATTTGCTGTGATTTTATATTTTGAGCTGTTAGACCCATGAAAGAGCATATTAAAATGTAACTTATGCGCATTGATTTGGATATTTATACAATAGAGATTGTATCTACAATTATTTGAATTCTAAATGCATGGTAGGGAGAGTCTTAGATTATTTTCAGAACATCAAGCCCTTTTGCTCTTCTTCGGTGTAGCCACAGCTGAGCTATTGGTTTGTATGATTCATGTCAGACTGAACTTCTTTAGGCGGCAGGGTCTTCCAATTGCAATACTCAATTTTTACAGCATGGGTCTGAAAATAATATATTTGAACCTGCACTCTAATGTGTGAGTTGGCTACCAATTATTGGTCCTCACTGGGTGACCCACAGCAGGAAATCCTGATTTCTCACCCCTCACTAAGACGAAGAAAGGTCCATCTGATGACCAATGCCTCCTTGGATGAAGTAAAGAATCAGAGAGTAAAATAATTACCTGTTTAGGCCCAGTTGTTAGGTAATCCTCCAAAAAGTGCTTCCACTGCAACATTTTCAACAGAGCAGCAAGCTGATTCTCTGCTGTCAGAAACCAAATGTTTGTTGTAGTGAGGGTGATAGATACAATATATTCTAGCGCAATGTCTCTGAAGACATTAGAGGAGGATTTTGTTAAGATTACTCCAGGTGACAGTATTGTCTTCAAATCTTTATGTTTTCCATCAACATACAGCACAGCTTCAGCACCCATCTTAACAAAACCTTTCCCTTTGCTCCTAATGTTCCATGGTTTCCATGGTACATTCTTATGGTCAGAATGGAACTAATGTACATCATAGGCCACAACACTAAAATACAACAATCAAACATCAACATACAGCACAGCTTCAGCACCCATCTTAACAAAACCTTTCCCTTTGCTCCTAATGTTCCATGGTTTCCATGGTACATTCTTATGGTCAGAATGGAACTAATGTACATCATAGGCCACAACACTAAAATACAACAATCAAAAAGAAAAAAATTGAATGTGTTGTAACAATAAAAGAAGCATAAATATAACGTATTGAAGTAAGACCAGAATGTAAAAAATACTCATTGTAATATAGACTCTCTTATCCCAAACCTAAAGAAGTAACAACCATTTCATTTCAACTCATAATCAGCAAGATATTGTGATTTCCTCCTGTACTGGAAGCTACCACAAACCTCCCTTGGTTGGGACCGGAATCCATCTCCAGATTGCTATCATTCACAGACTCTTGCACTGGAGGACAAGACCATTGGGGTTCAGAGAGATCATCACCCGCTCCATCTTCTTCTCTGCACTTAGGTAAACGTGACATACTCCGCACACCACCATCACTCAATAGGGCCATATTCATCTTCACTTGAATGCTGAGTTTCAGGCCTATATGCTTGGACTTCCCTTTCGGTGACTAAATGGGCATCTTCACAAAGACTAGATCACCCACATTCCATTTCCATTCTCACACTTCATGCCTCTAATTAAACTGTTTTGTACACTTCTTCTGATAATCTCTGACAGCATCTACATTCACACCCTGGGCAGCTTTCCTATAATCCAGCCATGCCAGATTAAACTAGGTGCCAGCCAATCTCCCTTTCAAACACTGAAAGGGCGATATTTTGGTTATAGAATTGGGGGTATTGCGATGTGCCCACAGTTTCTCCTGGAGAACTATCTGTAGGAATACACCATTCTCTACTACAGTCTGGGCACAGGCTTTCACCAAATGATTCATGCTTTCAACAAGACCAGTCGCTTGCTGAGAGTATAACTGCGCGGAGGTGTGTGACAGCAAGATCATCTGCAAATTTCTTCATCTCATGAGGGATAAACTGTACACCATTGTCTACCATGATGGTCGTTGGTACATTCACATACAAAGACATCTCACAAAAGTTCCAGACTGCACCTGGTGGTCACAGAACTTACACAACAGGCAGAGACCCATTTAGAATAATCCTCTAAAACCAACACAAATCTCTCACCAGGTGACAATAACTAAAAAGTTTGACAATATCAAAACACAATTTACTCCAAGGTTTGCCTGGGATTTCAACTGGAGACAATGGAACAGTCCTAACTGATCTAGATTTGTCATTACCCGCACACTGGAAACAATCTTTCACAACTTTTTCCCCTTTTACGTCTTCACCAGGCCACCAATAACACTCTCATACCCTGGCCTTTGTCAAATTCCTACACAAGTGACCCCCATGGGGAAGGTTAATGAGTTTATTCCACAAACCTACCAGTGGAACAATAAAATTCCCCATTCCCAATGCTCAACTCCTGACAGTCCAGAAACCCATGGCAGCTTAATACAACCCTTGAAGATTAGGCCAGCCTGCCACTACAGAGACCATTATGAACCTCTTTACACCATTATTGGCTACTACAGACTCCCATTCTGCCTTATAAATTGCTGAATCCCTGACCCACATGACAAGGTGATCAGCTTCAGTCAGACCAGACTTTTCTACAGACAGTGTGGATAAATAGTCAGCAGGCGCATTCCTTGCACCTGGTGAGTGCTCAACATAATAGTTGAATTCAATCAAACCTTCCATCCATCTTTTGATGTGTGGTGTACTGTTCTCAATATTTCTACAACCTAAAAGCCAGACCAAAGTCTTTTGATCTGCCCTAAGTATGAAAGGTACACCCCACAAGAAAAACCGAAAATGATGTATCGCCTACATACATGCCAAAGTCTCTTGTTCAATAACATACTACATTTCCCCATCCCTTCTACGAGAGTGTGAAGCAAAGGCTACTCCTTTCTCCTCTCCATCTGTCACCTGAGACAAAAACAGCCCTGACCATTTTAAGCTAGAATCAGTCATGAGAACAGTTTTCCTGGAGACATCAAAATGCCCTAGGGTAGGCATCTTAGTGTACTGTGTGTGAGGTTATAGGTGAGTGGCACTCCAAGGAAGTCTGCATATAATTTTAGGTCAAATGAAATCAGGTGCAATGCACTGGGGCAGGGAAAGACCACCCAATTCCCTAATACATGGCCAAATGACCACAAACAAATTAGAACATTAGACCCATGTACACGCTGAAATCATGAACACAAAATGCAGTCTTTCAATCCTAGCCAAGACGTGTTTCGTCGCTCACATGGATTAATCCGCGACTTCTTCAGAGCTATTTAATCTGATATTTGAATCCTTTGGTCCCGGTGATAATTCCAAACCGGAAACGGAGGCTCAGAGTCCAATATGTTCTTGTGAGATCGCATTATAAAAAGCAGCCCAAAAAGATCATTGTGGTATCCTGATGCTCCTACATTTTGTGGAACTATAGCAATGTGCCCCGTCCCGCCACAATATCATTCCTCCAAACAACGAGTACAGACATCGCTATAGTTCCACAAAATTTAGGAGCATCAGGATACTTCGGTGCTCTTTTTTGGCTGTTTTTTATGATTGCGATCTCACAAGAGCATATTGAAATCTGCAAAAACAAATAAATGAACGTTCGACATGGTAAACATTTTCAACCTGGTCTAGTTGTTGAAAATGCCGCATGATGATGTAGCCATTTGATGCACCACATGACTCTAGCAATTTGCTAGATAGGCCCCACCCAGTTAAGCATGATTATAGTTCTGCTTTCGCTGACCAGCAGGTGGACATCATAATAAGCTGTATACAAGAAAGTCTCACATGTGCTGTAGCAGTCTCTAAGGGATCTTCAAGAAAGCAGTGCACAAATGGAAGCAGAACATAACAGTAAAAATAAACTAAAAATATGAAACATCTATATTTTGATAAAACTTCTATTATTACTTAAGGCCCATTGCTCTAATTCTTTTAGTGTTTGGAAACACTTTACATTCATTTAGTTCCAATAAATCTGTCACTTTCCAATAAAGAAACAGTATGCATAGTTCTGTCATGATTCTTAAGGGGTGTTGGTGGATAACCTGCCCCTCACAGGTAACTTGTCGCCAATGTTAAGATTAATCCAGGAAACCGGGTTTTCTTCAACTCTTTATTTCTTCCAGCAACATACAGCACAGCTTCAGCACCCGCCTTAACAGCACTCTTCCCTCTGCTCTTAATGTTCCATAGTTACCATGGCACATTCTCATGGCCAGAATGGAACACCACTGTGCCAATGGCATATACGTTACAGCAGATGTCAGTCAATCAATCAATCAATCAATAGGATAATGTTTTATACGTACACAAGTATGTTACGTAGAAACCAAAAATTACATAACAGAACATAGCTGTGTGAGATTGTGAAAGTGAGGTATTTCAACAGTGAGAATACTGGTCATACAGGAAATAGTCCACTGTATGCAGCACAAATATATCCTGCTTCAAGTGTTCAAAAGGACCATTACCCCTGTGTCTATAAGGATGTCGAAAGCACACCTGATTGCACTATGGAGGGTAAACGTATAAATGTGGCAAACATGCTCAACAAACTGAGAAACCTCATGTTAGCACCTCATATTTTGATTGAAGGATAGATGGACATTCAGAGACAGTGCTGATAAATTCAAGGTTGTCATTTATCTTAAATAAAGAGGAAGGTTTATCATAGTGGTACGTTGACATGTTTGAGTTTATGAGGTAGTGAGGCATTTGTCTCATATCTATGATGAAGTTTTCCGTTAGGTTTGTAGAAATGGTCTAGAAAGAAATCTCATCAAAAATTGGAACACATTTTACATTGAAGACTGGTTGATCATCATTGGAAGGATGGCACAAAACTGATACAAAAATGATCTGAAATGCTAATGCAGGGAAAAACTATGTATGTGAAGACCAAATTGAATGAGATATATGTATGTACAATGTTTCCTAAAGACTTTTTGGTCATTCTGGAAAATTGTATCCAGTTTGCACACAAGATAATGCCAATATCGGGTGCTGTTCCTGTAAACAACAAGCATAGCCTGCCACACACTTGGGGCTGAACTTCTGAAGAATTACTTAAATTCTGGTCAAAATGGAATTCATTGAGTGTTTAAAGTCCAGGAGCTGGCGCCTCAGTAAATTGTCGGATTGCTGAGAGCATTGACTTGCATCGGAATAAAAATGCCTATTTAGATTTAAGAAGACTACTATAAATCTATGGAATGATTTGTGTTGAAGGGTGAGCATCTAATGGTGCTTGTGAAGATAGGTGCATGACCCTCTATTCGTAAGCTATTGAATTGCATTAGAAGGAGCAAAAAATGTTATTTTTTAGTGACCATTCTTATTATGTCTGATGAAGTGTTAGAATATCTTGACAGTTGGTGCCAGCACATGCAGTCTTGGTACTACAGTGCTTTTGGAATTTGAGAAAAATAAGTGATTCTGAATTTAGCTTCATGTGCATTGAAAGAGGGAGGTTAACAGTCTTCTGATTTATCAAACAGATGGTCGTCGGCAGACAGAGATGGTTAGTGCACAGTAAACAAACTTTCCCTCTCGCTAGTTTACATGCCTTCTCAGTCATAGCAAGAACTGAAATTGAATGTCATAGGTTTAGGGAACTGGAGAATTAGGGGAAAGAGGCATATATGACACTGTATTGATATGATCTGTAACTGAACCCCCAAATAATCTGGCACTCAGAACTGGTTTCTTTGGCTCACTGATGGGCAAAAAATAAAGACATTTATATAACCAAACCAAGTTAGTTAATAGCATGAAAAAGTATTAAAAAACATCAGAAAAATAAGAATATTTGAAGTAGAGATAGAAAGTAATATTGAATATAAAAAATAACTATAGGAAAACACTGGAAAATGTTTTCAATACAATACTATGAATGCAGTTTAATTGAAATTAGTTGATGGTCCCACAGACAGTATCTAACTTTAGACTTCAAACATTTCTAGAGGAAAGAAACAACAAGTGGGGCATACTATGAAAGGTATAAAGGTCCCGCATTCGGAGCACAGTAGAGAATGACGTTGTGATATTCTGTATAGAGAATCAAGCTGGAGACTTTGGGGACTTATTGGAATCCCCTGATAGACACACGGCTTCGTGTAAGACTTCATAAGATACAGAACCCCTTTGTGGGTCGGACTCATCACCACAAATATAAGATCACATCTCAGAAGATATAGCCCTGATAAAGTCATGAGACGAATTCCCATGTATGCGCCGAAACACGTGTCGGCTGTCTGAAGACCCTGAGATTAAAAGAAACAAGAAAAGGAGTCACCGATTTATATATTATTTGTGCTCACACTGCGCTACTTAATTAACATTTGAAACACGCTCGACGTGTGCTGATAATCCTGTATACTATGTTCAGTGAAGGCTCTCCAATTTTTAAATATAATAAGTGGAGAATCCTATTGTAGTCTTTTGTTTCATTCTAAAATGCTCGGAGCAGGAGAAAAGCATAGAAGAACTTGCCAAGTTGTGTCTTTTTCTAGATGAGTTTGGAGAATTTCACACATTCTAAGATATTCTGCAAGGTTTGGTAGCTGTACTACCTTGACCATCTTCAGACCTGGCTGCTTAGTCATCTTCCTACAGTCAAAGAAGAGGTTTCCACAGCTTAACCACCAGGTCTAGAAGAAATACAGTGCACCAGTAGGGCCACTAAAGTTGTTCCAAACAAGCAACAGTTTATCTTCTGCACCTTCAGTGCTGACAAAGGAGGTTCCATAGGGGCAAGCATGCTGCATTGACAGGACCTTGAACTCACTTTAGCCTTGTGGTTGAGCAGGATCCTGGCACCAAGAGCCCTATAGCAAAATACTGGTAAGAGAAGTTCAAAGTGAACATGAGACAACTCTTCTCTCTTGTTACCCTTTCCTCTTTAACTTCTGCATTGGTTGCTGCTTGTTGACACTCTCCCCTGTGCTTTGTCTATTTGTTATGGACCTCTCCTCACCTACCCTCTGTCCCCTACCACTACAATTTTTTTCTCCTGGATTGTATTTATTGTGTGACCTGAATCGTTTACCCCCATCTTATCTTTGAAATGCATATAATCCTGTTAACTCTCACTTTTCTGCCTTCTCCCGACTTTATGGTGAGATTTGGCTTGTAACTTTAGTTAATTTTGTCCAGAACTGTTGTTTCCTGTATATTCTGCCTGCTCCGGCTCCTGTAAAGCGCTCTGATACCTCTGGGTCTAGCCAGTGCTATATAAAACCTTACAATAAATAAATAAACTGGTTCCTAGCTGACTGGCAGTAGTTCCTCAATGCAGCAGTCTGGGATTCCATATTTCCTCTACTTTTCCAGGCAGATTAGCTCCTTGTAGTTGGCCATACCAATGTATTTTAAAGGGTAAATAAACCAATCATTGGTGGCATTGTCTGGCAATTGTTGTGCATATTAAACTCAGTTTTTCAGCATAATGGTATACTATCTGTCATGTTCCATCAACACTATCTTAGAGTTCATGTAATAAAATATCAAAATGGTGAATCTTTGTCTCAGCTCTTTTATGCCTTCCAACCCCAAATTCAGCTCTCCATGTTCACTCAGATGCCCTCAAAGGAATTTGTCTCACCATGGTTAAACACTTGGTTAAACCTCTTGCAAAGAATGGCTCTCCTCAGTCTGTCAGGCCTCCTTTCTAAAGTTGAAATGGTGATAGGGATTCTCTCCAAGCACAGACGTTCTACCTGGCAAGCCGCAAGTGATCTCTTCCTTTTATCTGGGGCACTGAACGGCTGGTTTTATGAAGTGGCAACTGGAGAGCAAGGTCATCAAAAGGTGATGTGATATGGGTGTGATTCCATACACAGACATCCATTGAAATGTGCATGTCAATGGAATGCACTGTAGGTCAGCTCCAGGAGAATATGATTACTATCACATAAATGATAGCTTGAATCTAATTGCAGCTCTTGTTTTATGGTCAAGGTTACCTACATGCTGCAAATTCTCTTTTGGTAGCATTATTTAAACAATGTTCCATACTAAGGACCTTATTATCATGCCAGTGAGACTGCCACTTACACCTCCTCGGTGGTGGTCCCAACACCATCCATAGAAGCAGTCCGACTGCCGGATTATGCTCCAGTGGACGGAGGCATTGGTCGTAGGGACAGACTGCTGCTTTTCCTACAGGCTCAAAGAGCCCGTCCGGGCAGCGGTCGGACCGTAATCCCTTCAATAGGGGCGGTGCCTGCTCAGGCACCATCGTAGGGATTACAATACCCTTTTCTCTTTGCTGGTACATGGTGGTCTGACTGACATGAACAGGCAGACAGCAGGGCCCCTGTTCCCCATTGGCCAGTCCGACTGCCATCATTGCAGGGTGGATACTGCCTGACATGTAGTCGGCGAGTCCACCCGCCAAATTACATTCTGACTGCAATACAGGTGGTCCGAAACATGCTGTTTTCTATTGCAGCTTGTGCAGAAGCCTGGAAAAAGGCTGCAACACAAGCCACAATAGAAAAAAGGCATGTTTTAAACATCAATGCACTGTGTGCCAGGCACCATGTGGTGCCTGGCACATGGTCCATGGATGTTTGGGGGGACACCAATGTGTCCCCCAAGCCCCATAGCAGAGGCCAATGGGGGTACAGGGGCACTGCTAGGGGCTCCAAAGTCCCTTTCTGTCTGCCTGTACATGGCGGTCAGAACGCCATGTGAAGGCAGAGGGAAACAGACATCAGAATCCCTATGGCAGTGCCTTAGCTGGCAACGCCTCTACTGTAGGGATTACGGTTCGACCGCTGCCCCAAAAGGCTCCTTGAACCAGTCGAAAATGCAGCGGTCTGTCCCTACGACCGATTCCTCCGGCTGCCAGATCATAATCAGGACCGTCGAACCACTTCTATGGATGGAGGTGGGACCTCCCAAAACGGGTTGTCAGTGGCAGTTTCACCGCCATTGTAATAAGGCCCTAAATATTCCATTACATTTTAAAAACTGGGAAATATGTATTGCAGCAGAGGTTGAAGGAAAAACCTGCAGTGTAGAATAACGTTATGATTTAGAAAAATGTAGGATCAATAGATCCTTCCATTGAATGTGGTTGTATTTATGTATGTAGTAAGAATATAGCTCAAACCTTGCCTAGAGGAAGCCGAGCACTGTCAATGATCAAAGCCAAAGATATGGAGGAGTATCTAGCAGGCCTGGGCTGTTGCTACCTTGAGATGTGGTATTCTATAAAAAGGTGTATTTTCAGCATTTTTCCTAAATTGAAGCTAATTGTCAGTGGTCATCCTATGCAAAGCAAGTGAATTGGCCACTAAATTTGAAAGCCTTTGCACCAGGTTATCACAAGAAGTCCTGTCAGACTCCGTAGCATCCACTCTTACGCCAAGTATCAATACAGAGAGGAGAAGAGATGAGCCGAACCGAACGTGTGTTTTCCTTTCGAGGGAACACTCTCTCCTGACTGCAGTTACAGGTGTACATTGTGATAGGCCCCAAGAGATTCTAGTGGCAAGTCAGCTACTCCATGACCTCACAATCTAGTGAATAGAAGTAGTTTTAGGGTGGTAAAACTGTGTTAGAACTGTTCATTTTATTCTTGCTTCTAACAACATGCAAAAGTGCTGTTTTAATTATAATCTATGCAGTCAGCAGCGGTCTGTGCAGGTAAGAGCGGTCGGGCGGTGGGGCTGGGTAAGGGGGGATTTCGAGGGACAATGCCGAGGGAAAATACAATATTTATTTAATCTTTCTTCAGCATCGTACCTCGAAATCCCCACCACCCCACCCATGTTACCTGCATGGACCACGGCTGTATGCAGTTATTACTCATGTACTAAGCAACAGCATGAGACTGTTAAAACAAAACAATTCTAAATGTATATAGTGTTTTTTCTTAGTGCAGTGCTTGAGTGTGATATCTTTAAGAATGAAATTGGGTATGAATTACCACTGAGTCAGTGGTGTAATGAAACATGAGCCCCCCCCCCCCTGCAAGGTAGATAGAGGACCCCCCCAACTCAATCAGGAGCTCTCAGGCCAGGATACTGTGCTAAGGGGGTAGGCCCCTCGCTCCGCAGGGGCTGCGGGGGGCTATGTTACGTCACTGCACTGAGTACCTGAACCCATTAAAGCCACTGTTAGGAACCAAGAATGCATGGACACTACACCAGCAGGTCTACTCAGTAGGTTGTGTGGGGCTATAATAACCTTGTCTCCCCTGCTCAAGCGATGGTGAAACAAACTTCAATCAGGCACCTGTGGGTAGAACTGGGCCAGAGTCCACGGATACGCAACATAGATCCTTGATGCATAGATTGAAGGGATAGTTACCCTGTTTGTTTCTTTTTGTACTTCATCTACAATCTGCCAATATTCTAGTTGTGGGTGTGCTGAGAGTCTCCTGAGATGGTAAGCTTGTTAGCCAGATCAGCAGGGTACATAGCTTTCAAGATGATGCAGCTGGTTAGGTCAGCGAATGAGCTGTCGCGAATCTATTGTATTTTGTTTTTTTAATTGAAATGGGGTAGAGCTCGCACATTACATGCCATTGGTTTGCTTAATTTGTCAATCTAATTTCCTTGCTTCTCAATGGTCAGAACGTCCACTTTCAAGTGTACTTGTCCCTTTGATGGAGAATGGATTAGGGACTGATTGACTGCTTTATTAGTGTCCTTCCGCTGATCACACTCAAATTGGGGTACTTTTTTCTTCTTCCTCGTCAATTTGTTCTTGTCGCTTATTTCTTCACCCTCTGCCCCTCTGCCTCTTCAATGCTTCACACTCTCCTCTTCTCGGAGACCCCAAACGTGTTTCAGACTTCTCACCGAATGTTTTGAAAACAACTTCTCTTCAAAAGTCATCCTTCTGTGGTTTAGAGATCAGTGTTCCTGCTTTAAACCCATGGTGAGCTTCAGTGCAGTGAACTCAGTGCCCCATGGTTGTGCCACGCGTTCATTCACACCGACGCAGCCAGTAAAAGTCACCAACGGGCTCGAGCCCTCCTTGTACTCAGAGCACTGCTCGTTACATCATGTTACTTTCCACCTGTGGCTGCGCAGGTTACGTTTGTTAGGTCTGCTGAACCTTCCGGTTCCGCTGATAATAAACGCACAACTTTCCCTAGAGTTGAGGTAAGCGCTGCGCTGATGTTCCTTCCTGTTGTGAATCTGGGACTTTTATATACCCACTGATGGGCACGGGAGACTCGAAGTCCCACATCAACAGCCAATCAACTGAACGAGTTGATGACTTTGCCATGAAAGTTTACTGTGTTTTTTCACAACCTATCTGCTTAAAGTATCATATTAGGTGGGGGTGGTTAGAGTATTGACTTCTGCATGCCACCACTTTATCATCCGATTTCGTTTCATGTGTATTTTGAGATGGAAACGCTGCACCAAATATACAAATACTTCACAGTTCTTTGGCTTATGGAGGGCAGGGGTGTCCTCTTTGAGTAGGCGGAGCTACTTCAACAAGGGCTCTGCTGTTGACCTGCAGGGCTGGCATGTGTGCACAGAATGCCTGATTTTGTATGTTACATGAACAGCGTCTCTCCGGCTGCATGTAAACTACATGTTACAGTGCACGATATGTATTTTGAAAGGAGGGGTGTGGGGGCAGTTGTGTTAGCAGCGTCCGTAAGGCATAGGGGCGAAAGAATGAAGGCTCTCACATGGCAGCTACCTACTACTAGGTACACACAAAAGCCTGTGTGTTCTTGGTTTGGTCTTTCATGTATGTTGCCATCATCTATCAAAGTGAACCTTGCCTGTGCTGATGTGTCCTCTTACCCTCACCTCAGGATTGGCCTTTTTGCAAAAATTGGGCTAGTGACTTCACTGGTGATGTTTCTTGGAATATTGTGGGCAAACTTCTTAGGCAAGTTTGTTTTCAGCAACCAACAGGGTGGGTGTTGGAATTGGGCAGTGTGTGCATGAGAGAGGCAAGGGTGTTAGGATTGGGGTTGAATGACAATAAGACAGTGTTTGCTGATGCAAAAAAAGACAAACTATGATTGCAACTGACACGACAGTGAGTGTTGTGAGTTGTACACTGTGTCCATGGGCATACGTGGGGCCAATCCACAACATGATCACTGCATGAACTTGTTTGCAAATTTCGCCCCTTTTAATGGAAAGATCCACCTGGTTCGCTCCTCATACCATGCCATAACATACCTTACCATCCTGTACCATACCATGACAAACCATACCCAACTGTACCATACCATGCAATGACATACCATATCATATAATACTGTAAAATGTCATGCCAGGCCATACCATACTATACAATGGCAAGCCCTACCATACCGTACTATAAAGTGGCAGGCCATGCATGCCATACAGTACTATACAATGACACACCATACAATGTCATACCATACTATACCATGACAGGGCATACAATGCTATTCAATGAAAAGCCATACCATACTATACGATGATATGCACCGACAGGCCGTACCATACCATACAATACAATGACAGGCCCTACCACACCGTACTATAAAAGTGACAGGCCATACCATACCGCGCTGGACAACGACAAGTCATACATTACCATACCGTACTATACAATGAAAGGCCATACCATGCTATTTAATTAAAAGCCATACCATACCATATAATGTGATGCACTGACAGGCCATACTATGCCATGCCATACCAACCCACAGCATAGCATACCATACCATACCGTACCATACTAAACCATGCCATACCATACCACACTACTAAAAAATATTGACAAAGTCAATAGGTTTTTCATAGGAGAGACCTATTACCTTTGCAAAATGGTTGTTTTTAAGATGTTTTGGACTGTAAGTGGGGTTGGGAGATCATGGAGTCATATTTCTGAGAGCCTTCATTTTCACTGACGCATAAAGGGCCTGATTATAAGGGACGAGTTAAATTAAGATCCCTGTAGAAACATCTGTTTCGGCTGGGGTCACAAATACAAGTGGTAGATGTATTCACCAGATGTGATAAATATAAAGCCTTTCTTTAAATTGCGGCAGTTCAAGCCTGCTGTATTTTTCCAAGGGCAAAAGTCCTAGTATTTACTGGGGCATGCAGATTGTGTTGTAGTAAACACCAACATATCCGCGCTCTTCCCAAAACTCGGGATTGTCTTGTAATTACTGCATTCCAAACAACTCAGTGCCGGATTTTTATCTGATGCGTTAATTATCGCATCCGACAGGGCCTATTTGTAATTAGGCCCTAGGAAGAAATTGTCATATTTATCAAAGAAGCATATTAGAAATTGAGGGTGAGTTATAGAGAAAGGTTTGTTGGTGTTTGTTTCACCACTGGACGTTAGGCTCATCGATACAGGTATAGTCGTGAAAACTGAAAATGTAATAAGCCCTCTCTTGCAGACGCCTGCTCTTTTTTGAAAACCTCAACCAGAGATCTAAAAATTATAAGTGCTTTTGCATTAGAATATTGCCATGGAAAATGTGGCCAGGAAATGTACAAACATACTCTTGAGAACTAAAGAGGAATCTTGAACTGTCAGTTTAATTTATGGAGCATACTCCTATAATGAAGAGGCTTACTGATGTATTAAATGACATACAAAAATATTGTGGCTTTTTAAAAGTAAGCCTCAGTGTAAAGATTTGATTGGAAAATCACTTTAGTGGGTTTGGGGTTTGCAGATTGACTGCCAAGTGCTTACTTGTGGGTGACCTGATTAGGACAAATTATTTTCAGATATTCCTCATTCGTGGATGTTCAAAAATAGTATGATGATATTTTAAATTAATGTGTTCCTGTAAGAGCTGTGAGCTCTGTAAAAAGAATATGGTTGTGACTGTTTATTTAACCTTCACGGGAAACAGTGTTTTATATTAGGACATGCATTGGTAAAGAAAACTACGATTAATTGCTCCTGGCTTGGTTGTTAACACGTAATGTCTCAGTAGTTAAGAGAGTTTTAATTTCTGCCGGCAGATACAAGATTTAACATCAGCGTGGGTTACAAGTATATCATTAGACACGGACCAAACATTACCTATCATTACCTATGTACCTACTACACCGCCATGTCCTACATTGCACTTCAAGACAAAACCCCAGGGGGCAGATTTATGTGGGACTTGCACCCCTTTTACGCCGCCGTTGCGTCACTTTTGTGACGCAGCGGCGGCATAAGCCCTGCGCCACGTTGCGCCCAATTTACATCGTGACGCATCTATGGAGATGCGTCACGGTGTAAAGCCCTGCGCCACGTGAAACCTGCGTCAGGTTTCATGTGGGCGTTTCGACACGGGGGGTGCGTTCCGTCGCAGGAACGCTCCTGAAAAGTGACTCAGTGAAATCTATAAGATTTCACTGAGTCACTTTCCCAACGCTGATGCGTCAAAACCCTGCGCCTGTTTGAAGCAGGCGTAAGGCTTGACGCACCATGTTAGGGATAGGGTAGGTTGGAACAGTGCTGGAGTTGCGGCGCGCTTGCGACACAACTTCAGCACTGCGCCAACCTTACGCTGGCAGATGCGTCACATATCTGCTTGTCCTTGCGCCACGATGCACCGCATTGTAAATGCGGCGCATCTGCGGTGGCGCAAGGGCAAACTGGCGTGACGCATCTTCCCTGGCGCATTCCTGATGGTTTGCAGGGATGCGCCAGGGAACATAAATCTGCCCCCAGATTCCTCCACATTGCAGCACTACCCACCCAACCCATCATCTCCATTGCAAGGATTTTCAGAGCCCCGCGCAAAATTATACTTTGCTATTTTGTTGCTCCATTTTTAACAATCAACACGTTATTTTCTGGCCTCTTTTTGTGAAGACTCTCATGTGTAGCCATTTGTGTTGGCACCATAAGGCAGCTGCTACAGTGGCCTTAATGTGGCAGCAGCTCTTTAACCATCACAACAACAACATTAACACAAAATACTGCACCACCAATAATAGCACCCTAAGGCACTTTTGCTATTTTCCACAATATCAGGGTAACAAGGCAAGCGGTCAATAACCTATGGTAAAGGAATTCTGTTTAAAAAATTAGTCGTTTTGAATATTGGCATAAAGTAAAGCGGTGATATAAATTCATCCTCTTCCTCACCCGCTAGCATCATTCTATTTAGAGAAACTACAAATATTTGAAGTAGCATTGGCATTTCACAGTAAATGCTTTGACTCTATGGAGCACAATGTGCCTGTGTGCTGCTGTGATTGGGTTCTTTGTATCACTTCAAAATTGACAGAGTTCTGTAAATTCTCATGACCCACTGATGTGTGAAGGCATGCGATTTAAAAAAAAAATCAAAGTGCACATCAGATGTTCCAGTGATATGGCGATAAAGAAATTCCAAACAATGTACCCCTTGGCGGGGGGGGGGGGGGGGGGTCACTACATTAACTTTGGACGGATTAAAATATGAAGCAGTATTTTTTTTAATGTTTTATGACTTTGGAACTCCCAATATCAAAGGCCTCAAATAAAATTAAGATCATTATTCCTGATAAAATGCATTTAAAGAAGTAATATGTTCATAGATAATTGGTGTCCTGCAATCTGGTCTCCCTGTTTTGGTGACACAATTGTATGAATGTATTTTTAGGTACATGCGTTCTTCTGATGGTTCCTTTCACTTCCTTCACGCATTTACCGACTGCCTAAGGCACATATTACATATCTATTTGTCTAGCTAGAGACAACATCAGCAGTCTTGAAGATTTCAGGCTGATTTGCTAACATTTTGTGCTGGGTGTGCATCATAAAGGTGATTCAGATGTACAGTTGGTATTTACTTACCAGCGCAAATCCAAATTTGCACTGGAAAGTAGCACTAAAGTAATGCAAAACAGTGCTTGTAACTGATTTGCATTGCTTGCATCAAGAGGCATATAGTGGGTGGTACATGGGCGTTCCCATATATCCACCCGTGGTTGTTGGTGCAAAGCACAATCTACTAACATTTGTAGGCATGGCTCTGTGCCAGAAAATATAGCCTCTTGAAGGCTAGCATTAAAAAGCAGAAATGGTTCATTTCTGTACTGCCCCATACAAGGCTGAAAAAGTTGTAAAGAGTGTCTAGGCGTTGCTATTTGTATTGGAAAGGTGCCCTTCCAGTGCTAAAGCACACGCACTATGATGCAAGTATGCCTTTCATGCATTACAGCACAGCTCTGCTGCTGTGACATTTTTTTTTTATAAAGAAGCTGTGTTGAGAGAAAGAGTGAGCTTGGGGTCAGGTCCATCCAGCCATTGGTTATCATGTGTTTTTCATGCCTAGCCATTTCTGGGATGTGTTGTTTACTAAGGGCATAGCATTTCATGGATGGCGTTTCATGTGTGTTCTAATATGGTTTTGGTGATGTGGCATCATATGAGATTTTTGCTCAAATGTGGATGCTTCATGACTTGTAGCTTGTAAATTAGACACAGTGTGTGTGTTCTTGTCAAAGACTGGATGATGAGATTTTTTGAGTTCCGTTCTTGATTGCCAAAGGAAAAGGCCAGCTTTCCCAGTGGGCATGGTGCCAAGTTGCACTTAATGTTACATATAAAAGGTGTTCAGTGACCCTTTAGGAAGGTCCCAGCTAAGTGGTCAGTTAAGATGTCGCTCGGAAAGGCTCTGAATAGGATTAGGATTCTCTGAATCTGATTCGGAACCTATATTTCCGACTGAATCGGAGACATTTCCGATTACGATGCAGGGAAACAGTTAAGGCTGTCCGAATTGGTTCTGAATGGCATTCGGACAGCCTGAGTCGTTCGGAGCCAAATCATATAGCTCTATGGACACGGTTTCCGACCGAGCGATTACTATGGCCGATTCTGACAGCCGTTCCGAATCAGCTTGCCCGGCATGAAACAGTTGTCAGAATTGGACTTTGGGGCCCATAGAAGGCTCCCCTTCACCCTGAGGCCTCCCGTTGGGGCCGTGAGGGAACCCGCATGGGAAACCCTCTTTCCAACCATGCACAGTGTGGAAGGCACCATGGGGTGCCTGCCATAGGGTTCAAGGTTTTCCCCACCCACCCTTTTTTTCAATGGGAGCCTGTGTTCTCGTTCCGAACACAGGCTCCCATTGAAGTCAATGCAAGTCCGACAGAATGATGTTGGGAAACATTGTAATTGGTCGATTGGACTCGCAGAACCTGGATTCGATTGGAAACTAATCAGAAACCGATTCGGTCGTAAGAGTTTCCAGGCGACATCGTAATCGGCCCCTAAGAGGGAAACAAAGCAAAGGAAGAAAAGCTCATTAGCACTCTTATAGCTCTTGATTGAAGATGAAGATTTAATAGAGAACTTAATAGCATGGCATCAAATTCCCTCTGACATCTGGGAAACAAAAAAAGAGCAAAGCAAAGAAATACAGACGTATATCCATTCGAAGCTCCAATTGCAAGACAAAAAGTTGGGAACAAAAATAATAGCAAAGGGGTGAGGATTGCATAAAAAATATGGGAACAAATGCATTGTAAGACACCGAACACATGTAAATGCTTCCATATTTATGATTCAAGCAGGATCTGACATCACAGGAAAAGACTCTACTTCATCTTGGATTGGGAATCTTAGAGGTGACCCGATAGACCACTATCTAGAAAGTGGCAGGTTAAATGGCTTGCCCATGTTTCTTTTGAAACACATGACACAACCAAGAAGCACAAGTTAATTTTTCAGACATGCAGTTCACTAGCCCTGAGTTTTGTCACACACAACTGATGTATTTCACAAGTAACATCCTTTGATAAAGATAAATGCCATCTGCACACTGGTGGCCTCAATGTCTATGGGCTCAAAGGGCACCACAGTGGATGAATATAGTGGCTGTATTTGGAAAAACAGGATTGCGCACAGGATTATCCCACAACTGGATAAGTGACACAGCTGAAGCTTCTTCCCTACCTCGCTTTATCCCCATATCAATCCAGGAGGAGTCTATAGCGAATTGCATAAAAAGTCTCAGTGAGCTCTGTTGGCTCTAATAGTTTAAAGCTTGCCCCGAAGCAGTTTGCACAGAAAATATTTTATCACATAGATCTGACTTTATTAGATCCACTCTGCAAAGCAAAAAGAGGTAACCCAGTATCCCTCAGAACCTGGGCATGCATGCACTCATGTCTAAGGAATGCTCAAGCAATTGGTGCACCAATTTATTCCTTAAATTAATTTTAACATCTAAAGCCTCACACATCTCATTATTCATTTACACGTTTACCAATGTGTGTAAAATAGATCCAAGATTCCCAAGAACCTTTTAGGTCTGATGTTAGCCAAGAGTTTTTGATTTTAATACAATTACATATAATGTCCTTAGTTGGAGGGACTTATTGGCTTACTGTTTTATCAGTCACATTTTTCTTCCATCCACTACAGCATGAGCTAGTAAGACAGCAGCCATTGGATAGCTTCACTTTGAATGACAATATTAGGTTCCAGTGCTTAATTTGTAAAACAATATGTGCCAGTCCCTCGTCAAGAGGCAACAGCAGCTTGCAACACCTTTTGTCCCTGAGAGTGCTGCCAGTGACAGTCCCAACACAACTACTAATTATCACACTCCTACAAGTGTGTCAATTCAGGCTATTCCATCCTCCCAATACCATTAGAATTGCTTTACTGTGTGTTGAACAAATAAACAGCTGTTGTTGTTCTCAACTGTAAATTAGCCATACAGCGCCACCATGTGGCTGACAGCCATAAGTCCCGGTGTAGACAATTAAGCGCTGGTGCCGAGCACAAGAAACCACCAGCTCAAATTAAGCACTGAGCAGCTCTTTCACAAGGAGGACATCCTCACTCAAGGTAGTTCCCTTCTGTGCCAGAACTGCTATGGCAAAACACAAGCATTGTGAAAGGCGAAAGACTGGCAGCCCATACCAAACGTTTTGGCTTTGTCAATGTTTTTTTTTTTTTAAATTGCCCTGCCATATTTTAATGCAATCCTTGATACTCACTAATATTATTAATAGAATCTGCCTCTTTTTTCCGCTTTCCCACACCCCGCATGTGATACGCATACTATTACTCCGTAAGACTTAACAACGACTCGCGGAAGGGGGCGCTGGATGTTGGAATAGTATAATTTACTATTCCAACTCCAGTCTGTGCGGACAGTAGGGAAGGTGTTGGGTTTTAAATTTAAAACCTTCTCCCCCTCCGCAAGTCGTTGTAACGACTTGCGGGGTAATGGTATGCGTTGTTACAACAGGGTCATTGTAACAACCACGTTGTAACAACATGCGGGGTGATGAATGCGTAGTAAGGGGTGTTTACCTCATTAATATAATACGAATTAAAGCCATCAAAGATAATTTTGATATTAGAGATCTGGAAAGAAAAATAAAAGATGATGCACGTTTCAAACAACAACATTCTTTCTGTTGTTGGTAAAATATGAATTCTGATTTGAGCTGATGCAAAAAAACACTGACTGCTAATAAAATAAAATGTAACGAAAAGCACACCTCTCACAAAAGTCTAACATGGTGTTAAATCGCACTTCAGTGCAAATTAAATGGCCTTAAAAGAATAGAACCACCTTGGACACTTTTTGTAAAGAGCCCCTAAACTTTACCAAAAAAGAAGAACACAATTTCCTTGTCTGCTGTTCACTTAAACTTCTTGCTCTCACCATGCAGCCTTAAGAAAACCCAAACAGGATGTTTGAGGGTAAGTGCTTCAAATAAAATCCACCATCTCCATTGCTCAATCACGCCAGATGTTGTGAAGGCCTCCTGTTCTACATAAAACCCCTCAAATCCAGTGTTTCAGTAAGAGTCTGTGCTTAATAAAAGTCAGCCAAAATCTTTCAAAACAAAAAAATATGTATAAAGATTGGAAACTAAAACAAATCAGTGAAGAGAGTTAACTCGAAAAGAGGTCACTGAATGAGAATGCTGACTTGAAATAAAATGTTTTTGAAACAGTCAGATATAAGTGTATTTAAGACAAGCTTGAGATTTTGAATGTGCAAGTTTTACAAGCAGGAAAGTCTGAGAAATGTCCTGGAAACTGCTGCGCTGCTACTCTGAGAAGTCACATATGGATGGTTTTTCGGCAAGGAAAAAGCAAAAAAATAATCATAATCCTCCCAGGGAGTTAACAACTTTCAAGCACATGGAGCTGCAGCTGATGTTTTATGGAGGTGCCGAGGACATTATGCAGAGCTCCAATGTAACTGAATGCCATGAACTGGTGTATTCCGAATGAAACAATACTGCACACTTTTGCCGCCAAACATATTCTAGTTCTACATTTAAATAATAGTATCAATGCACATATATAGACAATGGTTCTACTAGAACAAAAATAATTCATATATGAATCAGTATTACTTTCAGAAATTTGAAGTTGAAAGAAACAAAAATAAAACTAGAAAAAACCCATTCAAATAAATGTCATTCGTTTTCCTAGTATAAATATTTGTTAACGTTTGGTGGAATCTGGCTTCCAATCGTGAATATATACGTGCATTAGAAAATGTGAATATTGGCAGCTCAATTAAAGACAACAAGGGGCCTGAGAACTAAAAATGCCAGGTATAGACCTTCTGCTCCAACATTCAGATGTTTGTCTTTCTGTTTCTCTCTGTTTAATTACGAATCTTTTACCATAAGTGGATGAGATGGTCTAATAGCATTGCAGCCATAGCCCTTGGGCCTCAGGCTATAGAGGTAGTTGAAGGCCCTCTCCCTAGTTATACGTCCTTGTCTAGGACCCAAGCTCACAACTCAGCTAGAAGGCCTTTATCTACCAATATAGCAGAGACATTAGACTAAAAATATATAATGATATACATTTTGCTTAGGTACATATATTCCCCTAAAGGTCTTGTTCACTAACCACTAACTAACTCTACTAACTTACACACTCCTTAACCCCCTTGAGCAAAATGTGAACCCATTTTGTGGGTTCATCTGTGTGGTCCAGCACTTACTTTAAGTGAGAATTATAGACAGATGTACCATTGATGCTAATGAGCTCGAGCCACCGGTGAGGGCACCATAGGAGGTTAATGGGCAACAGCTTGCATTTTTAGACTGACTCCCTCATCACTAATGACATAAACACCTGAATGTTCATCCGCTTTTTGTGCCTTTCTAAAAAAATTACTTCGTCTCTTGTGAAAGTTGAAGTTAAGGGCCTGTGCAGCTATCTAAATACTGCCTTTTGTGAATTCTAATTGGTTGTTCCACTTTCAATATTCCAATGAATGTGGTATTGGTTGAACCAGCAAAGATAGAAAAATATTGGAGAGGGAGGCAAATTGCAGGAGTATGGAGGGTTGGTGGAAGCTCAGGCGGTGGTTGATGTATGCTAGTCCTTGGTTGTGCAGAGCTTTGTAGGCATGACTCAGGACCTTTACTTTGCATCTCTTTTGGATGGGGAGCCTTTGGAACATCTTCAGGTGAGAGGAGATGAGGGACCATTTTGGGAGGTCGAGAATGAGTCTGGCCACTGAGCTCTGAATTATCTGCAGTCTCTGCAGAAGGTGTGTGGTGATTCCTCTTTAAAGTGCATTCTCATAGTACAAGCGGTTGGTGACAGGAGTTTGAGTGTTGGTGTGTCTGGTGGACACTGGGACACTGGGAGTAATTTGAAGACCTTTTGGAGCATGTTGAGGAAGCAGGCAAAGGAGCCTGTTTAGATCTGGTTCTTCATGGTGAGTTTGCTGTCCAAGATGATGCCAATGCTCTGGGCGTTGTACGTGGGGGTGGGAGAAGGTATCAGTTCAACAGGCCACCAGGAGTCATTCCACTGGGATGTATTGTTCCGAATATCAGTACTGCAGTCTTGTCCATGTTGAGCTTAAGGTAGTTGTTTTGCATCCAGTTAGTGACGCTGGTCATGCACCAGTGGAAGTTGGCCCTTGTGATGGAAGGGTCCTCAGATAGAGAGAGGATGAGCCGGTTGTCGTCTGCGTAGGAGATAATGTTCAGTCCGTGTTTTCTGAAGATGCTGGCCAGGGGTTATGTAGGTGATGTACAGAGATGGGCTTAGCGATGAACCTTGAGGGATGCTGCAGATTATGTTCTTGGGCTCCGAGGTGAATGTTGGAAAGCTGATCTTCATAGCTCCTCCCAGTACTATATCTTCAAGGCCTGAATATGAGCCCACCCACTTTCATTGGGGGTTCTAGTCCACATCTCCTAGTGTCCAATATACGCTTCTGGTATAACTACATATCTCCAGAGGACATATTTATATTCCATCAGATAGAACTAGCCTTCCATGTTACAGCTGTACCAGAGTCACACACCTCATCTTTCACTCCATTCTTTAACTGCAGTTATCTATTGCATTTGATCTGTTTAGTTTAGCTCCATTCCTTGCCTTCTGCATTTTTTTTTAGCAAGCATACAACACCCTGTACTAACTTCAACGTTATTTGCTGAGTCCAAGTTTAAACATTGACATCTTGGCTTATATCAATCAATCAATCAATCAATCAATCAATCAATCAATCAATCAATCAATCAATCAATCAATCAATCAATCAATCAATGTGCTGTGAAGAATGGTCTAAATTGGGGGCACTGTGGGAGCAGGAACTGTCTCTCACCTGAATCAGTGGGTGAAAAAAGGCTCCATTCTCCTGCAACACTCCTTCAGTCTCTTCTGAAGCACTTGCATGGATGTCTGGGCTCCTCCCCTTTCTCTCACTGAGAGGGAACCAAATCAGAAAAAGGAATGCAGAAAATGACTGTTTAGATTTTTCTATTTGGCAGATTTGGCTTCCATTTCACCAAAAGCAAGGGGATGAGCCCAGGCAGGTATGTGTAAAGCAGCTGGTTCACCACAGGTTGAGGGATGGCCACATGAGATTGGAGACATTTTATAATCCACTCATTCAAGTGAGCAGCAGCAATTGCTCCCGCTTTGGTCCATATTTGTGGTGGTGGTGGAGAGGAGGTGCTGATAGCCATACTGCCCTTGCCTGAAGGCAATAATATCTGTTAATTACTCTCCTTTGTTATGCACCTTCATCTGCAACTTGTGGCCACAAATACTGGGAGGGTAATTGGCAGCTATTATTGATCTCATGTGTAACCAATAACTTTTCATTAGAACATTTGAATGCTGGGCATTCTACTGAGTGCAGTGGAGTGACAGATGGCTAATAATGGCTGGCAGAGACATATGCTCCAACAGTGCAATGTTTGTGTTACTGTTTCTCCCTGTTTAATTTAGAACATTTTACCATAATGGGTGAGCTGATCAAATAGCTTTATAGCAGTTCTGCTTTGGACTTTAGCAGCCATTTTGGAATTCTCCCTGTAACAGGCCCTCACATCTCACTTGAGCATATAACTTGGGAGTGGCTTCTAATGATCAGCATTACCCTCGACAGTGGTCTATAATGATATGGAGTCTCAGCTTGCAGCTGGTAGTTTGAGTTAGAAGAGATTTTGAGGATTATACTCAGGTCTGTATCTTGAAGTTGCAAATTCCTTGCTTATGCTAGATATCCAAGATCTATCCATGCATGGTCACCCGAGGAGTATCCTACCATCAAGGTCCAATTTTGTGGGTCTTGCAAATTGAGATATCTGAATAATGGGATTTTCACCTTTGTCGCCTTAAGGTAGGATGTTTACTACCATGTTGAAGCAAAAACACTGTTATCTATATAACATTACCCGAATGACAAAAAAAGTTCTTCATGCAGGTGCTGGGATAAAACTCTTCATCAATATTATATTTTGTGTATTTCATTTTACCTCCGTATTGCTTGGATCTTTTTACTGTTTTTTATCATGAAAATGCTCTTTAATGCTTTGAAATCAGTGCAGTTTCCTTTTATTTACATATCATTGTTCCCAGGAATTTCCCCAGATCAAAATTTGTCTTTCTCAGGGGAACTTTAGATAGGATGTTTGGGGATATTGTTTTTCAAATTTATTTAAAAGAACCACTTGGTGTAGCACTTTTTTGGTACCTATTAGTCAAGATTCTGTGAATGCTGCAAAAGTAAGACTGCCACACTCTAAGAAATAGATACATCTGTCACAGATCACACCATCAGTGACAACATAAATCACCTAAGAGTTGACAGGAGAGGTTGATTTACACTTTATTTCTAAAATATTCTAATTCATTTATCTGATATAACACTCATTTTATAGCACTTGGGTATCATTACAAGTCAGTTGCAGCTGCTGGTGGTCTAATAAACATGAAAATACATTTTTGGATAGTTTATGTTGACTTGACCTAACATTCTCACCATATACCAGAGGTCTGTAAACAGTGGGGTGCACCCCGCTGGGGGTACATGGCTGTATACCCAGGAGGGTGCAATGGGTCTTTAAATAGGTGGCCTAGAAGTGCAAATGTGTTTATTTAGCACGATTCCCAGCTGTCTTGATTTACATTCAGCACTTGAAATGCATAAAAAGAGAATGTGAACTGTGATCCTGGATGCAATGAGGTTGGGGGTCAGTGATAAGGTTGGATGGCCAAATATGTGGCTAAAAAGAACAATATATTTTGAACTGTTTTGTTATTTTTTTAACTTTCAGGCACATAAACCATTGTGTACATGTTAAATGAAAAATCAATACAAGTTAAACTAATCAATTTTATCATGAAACTTCAGTTGGCTAATACAATCATTGCATATGTCTGTGTGTGACCAGAAAAGAATGCAGGGCCACTCGAATTATGCAGCAGGGGAGGACCACATTAAGCAGCAGTGTTCACTGAATTATGCTGCATAAAATGGAAAATTATGCTTCTTAATGCAACACATTTTATGATGTATTTCATTATTTTGTCATTTTTACAGAAGTAAATACTGTCTGGGCAATAATTTCTCCGCATTAATATCAGTTCAACACACAAATACACCAATAAGCGACTTAAAATGACCAGTCATCCTTTGTGAAGGGCACTTCACTATGTGGCCACATGTTGCTGCATTTTTAGTAATCTTTGATCTGTTTGAGCTGAAACAATTATGTTTGTTAAAATCTGGAGATTATGCAGCAGATGACTGATTGAGGGACAAATGTGGCAAATCCTTTATTATGTGGAACACTCCACTGAATTGCATAATTCCAGTGGTCCTGCCAGAAAATCACAAAACTGAAGGCCAGCTGTACAAAGCATTTTTCAGGTTGCAAATGGCTAATTCGCAGAAATAATACTTTTTAAGTGAAAAAAAAGCAAAATGAGATTCTGTAACTTTTTACCAAATCTCACTTTTCATTAGTGAGTCAGTATTTGGAAGGGGCGTGTTTAGGGCATCCCTTCCAAATACCGAATCAGTTTGGTATGTATTACTGTTTTGCAACCGATACCAGTTGCAAAACAGTAATACTTTACCACTGGTTTAAAACTGGTGGTAACCCAGCTGCAAAGGGGAAGGGGTCCCCAAGGGGCCCCTTCCACTTTGAGAATGTAAATATTAAGATTTTTTAAGAGCAGGCAGTGCTCCCATGGACCACTTCATACTCTTAAAAATTGAAACTTTAAGGTTTCATTAAAAAAGAAAAACCACACATCTCATTATCCTTTAATGAAAACAGGCTGCATTAAAACAAATCTTTATTAAAAAGCAGTCACAGACATGGTGGCCTGCTAACCTCAGCAGACCATCTTCCCTGTGATGGCTGTGATTTCTAATGGTTCGCAAACTGCGACCTGCCTCATTAATAGTCTTGAGGAAGATCGATTTGCGACCCACAAGGAATTCCTAAATGAAACTCAATGAGTTTCATACATTAGAAATACCGATTTTCAAATTGCGGTTCAGAAAGAATTGCAATTAGGAAATTGGCATTCCTTAAGTTTGTACATCTGGCCCTAAATCCTAGTTGGTGCAGTGAGGAATAGTGGCATGTGCATGTTTAGTGCTATGAAGTCCCAGCCTGTGACAGAAAGCAGTGTGAATATGTAAGTCAATATTTATATCTATATATTTTAGCAATAAGTAATCAGAATATACCTAGAAACATTTTGAGAAGTGTCCATTAAAAGGATGCACTCAATAACTCAGTTGGTGACACCCACACATTACCTGTCAGGAAGAGTAAACCTTTGCCTCTGTGGAGTTCCAAGTGACTTCATCAGTTTAGGCCCATACTGACTCCTTAGCAGCTTTATATTTGGTGAATAATCAATTAACCCATATTGACATTTCTTTCAGGTAGCAGACACTCTGGTGAGAAGGCTTGAGTCATCTATAGATTTCTGTCCTTCGGTTCACAGCAAAGGAGTCAACCCCTTTTGATTTCAGGCAGAGGAATCTCAAGGTCACCCTTAACCTTCATGGTAAAGCTGTTTTTGTAAAAGGGTGAGTCCAGGCTGTGGCAGGGAAGAGGCCAGCAGGGTTGCATTCAGAAGCACAGCCCTGATCGCCAAGACCTCTTGGGCTTGGGCCTCAGAGTAATGGCCCAGAAGAAAGAGGAAAGAGGCCAGATCCATAGATAATCTCAGAGATGTGAGGGCTGATTTTTTTGTTTTACAAATCGACAGAAACAGCTTCCCTGACAGATGCCCTTGGATTTTTTTTTTAAGTGCTATCATGACCATTAGTGCAGCAGGTGCTGTGGCACTGGGTCAATGGGTGTGAGTGGTTTCTACACCCCAGTGATGTATGTCTTACTACGAGAAAGCAGAGTGCAGGACAATTTGCCAATATTATAACCCAGGTTAGGCTTGCAACATAGGGGTTGAGATGTGGGGCTTTTTTCCTTTGTTATACAACGGGGCAGAGAGTCTGCTTGGTGCTTCAGGACTAGGAGTGATGGCCAGGTGGAGTGGGCAGGGCAAACAGCCTGCTTCGCTTAGCTGTAGGTATCATTGGTGCTGCATGTGCTGAGGCACCTGGGCTCAGGAGTATAAGGGGCCAACTAAACCCCAATTATAACTGTGTTAATGTCCTTCCTTGCTTTCAATAGGGCCAAGTACACACTTGCTGTGCCAGTGTTGCTTTGGATCTCGGGACAATGGTCCGGACGAAGGGGGAATCGGAGGAGGGGAGACAAATTAGCTTGAGCATCAGAGAGATGGCAGGGAGGGGGATGGGCAAAATGGAAGCCCGGGTTTTCAACAAAGGGAGGAGACAGCCTAGTTAGCAAGGCAGTGGCTAACATTAGTGAATCAGGTGCAGCAGAACTGGGTCCAGGGATGTGAGGGTCCCACTTTATCGCAATTATGACTGCCTTTCTTTAAATATAGGTTATGTGGGATCATATTTCTTGCTGTCATCAGGGCCGTGGATGCCTTTGCTGCTACAATGATGGCAACACATGGGAGCTCTTTTTTTCTGAAAGATAGGTGATGTGCCCTAAAGGTGAAAGCTGCTGGCTTTGTAACTGGGGAACCAGGTTCATTTCCCATTGTTGGCTCAACATCATTTGGTTCTGGGTAAATCACTTAATCTCCCTGTGCCTAAAAACAAAAAACAGTCTGACCTTGTGTAATGTAACCAATACTCATATAAAGCACTCCAATGCCCTTGGGCTGAGTTTGCACTGTTTAAAACTCCCCAAAAAAGGGATAGAGTCTCTTTGAAGATTGGGGTGATGAACAGGCATTGGTGGGAAAGGGAATCAAAAGGCAAAGGAGATATCCTTCTACTCAGGGCAGGTGCTATCACTAGTGCAACAGGTGAAGATGCATTGTGGCCCAGCAGTGCAAGAGGATTAAAACCCATAAATTATGGGGAGCAGATTTGTTTTGGTCAATTTCTGTTTCGGCATTGATGAATTTGCTCAATTATAAATCTCAGATGTATCCTTGATTATGAACTACTGAAAGAGGATCCCTGAAATGATCCCATAAGCCCGAAACATGCACCCAGCCCTGCTCCTCTGCTGACCCAATCTTTACCATAACGTTTTGGGGAGCAATTTAAAAAAAAAATCCTTGGGGGGGGGGGGGGTGCTCAGAACAAAAGAGATTGAAGACCTCTGCCATATACATTTACAGAAAATGGTATTCAAATTAAATGACCACTATATTTCGATGAGGTTTTTGAGATCTGATCAATATATATCAGATAAACGTCACATGAATGCAAAAATAAATACTGTTACCAGAAGGGCATAAATGAAAAGAGTAAACATTGTGTGCTGTCTATTAGTATTTACCTTTAACCTTAAATACCATTACAAAGGAGTGAATGATTTACCTTCCGAGTTTTCAACTTGTAACTGAGGCATGACATGCAGATTCTGTATTCACCTCACCCAATTCTGCATTCTCTGCCTTTTTTCCATTCCTTGTCCCCTGAAAATGTCAGCTTATTTGACCTGGCAAATCTATAAGAGGAAAACAGCAGGTTGTGGTTCTGGTGATACTTGGTTTGTCAGCAGCATTCAATATCATCTTGCCAGTATGGATGATTCAACGGCTGCTGCAAATCGGTGTCGGTGGGTCAGCTCTTCAACTCCTCTGCTCTTTTCTTACCAGAGTACAATTGGTTAGCTGTGGAAGTTTCAAGGTGGAATATTTTAGTTTTCTTTGTGGAGTCCCTCAAGGCTCATCCCTGAGTACAGCTCTTTTTTAATGTGTATGTGTAATGTGTATGTGTATGTTGCTCCATTGGCTGAATTGGTGCATTCTTTCAGGTTCCAAGTACTTCGTACGCTGATGACACCCAGATCATTGTGTCTATTTTCAGCAACCTGACTTTTGTAGCCGAGAAGTACATTTACTGCATGTCTAACATTAGTAGGTGAATAATAGACAACAGCCTTAAACTGAAGGCTGACAAAACAAAGGTATTGGTCTTTGGCACCCAGGAGTCTGTTTGGTCTAACATCTGGTGGCCAAAGAATTGCAGACCTCTTTCCATACCTGTCAAATCAGCCCAAAAAATGGGTGTTTTATTCACCAATACCTTGAGCTTTGATACCCAGGTCAGCCATACTACCAGCACATGTTTTCTCATTATCAGGACATTGAGAAAGATTTTTCCTTATATGCCAGTGGATCAGCGCCAATCAGTCATTATCACACTTATCACCTGGTGAATGGATTATTGGAATTCTCTGAACCTCAATATAAATGCTTCCTGTGTTAACAAACTTCAACTTGTCCCGAATACAGCTGCCTGACTTATCCTTTACATCTTGAGGCATCATTCGATCAGTTATTCACTCAATCCACTAGCTTCCAGTTATAAAAAGGATTATTTTTAAGGGTCTCTGCATATTCTTATAGTTTTGCATCAGAAAGGTTCTAGCCAACTCCCTGTTTCACGGGTACTTCCCAAGTATCCTTCCCAGATCCTCCTTTCACAAGCAGGTGTTGGTTCCCATATTCCGCAAGGCCAGATGGGGAGGTTGGTCCATCTCGGTGGAAGCTGCCAAACTGTGGAATACCCTGCCCATATCTCAGAAGCTGACTCACTTGTCGCATTAAAAAAACTACTGAAAACATACTTTTCTCTCTCCATCTCCCTTAGTTATTGGGACTTCTTTGTTTCTGCTTGGATTGTGGGCTTTCTGCTAGCCCTTTGATACCTCAGGTTATACTGCACTCTATAAGTTCCAATAACATAACATAACATCACATGTAGTAATATCACACAAGACACCAGAGTCAAATCTACTAAGGCAAAACTGGCGGAACACGTCCTTGAAAACGGTCCAGAGTCTGGTAAATCTGCGTGAAAATCAGTGTGTGAACATCTATTTCTCTGTTCTATTAACCTTTCTAGTTGGTCAACTTATAATATCCATTTAAAGATTCGGTAATAGCACCTGGTAATACCTCACCTTTTTACCAGACCGCTCTTGATGGGGCCTTCGAGGCCTATGCATGTCACACACAAATCCGGCATGAACATCTAAAACGTTTTGTAAAATGAGCCAATTAATTCCAGGATTAGTGCACTATTCAATTACAAACAGCCCCTGGCGGTAAGCTGCTCTTTATTCGGTTTTCCATTTTTGTTTCTTTCTTTTCCAAGAGGTGTATATGTCTGAAATCTGTTTTGAGTATTGGCAAGCTTTTTATTGCCAAGTCTGTCAAGGAGCCGCCTCGAATGCATCCACTTCCTCGCTGTGAATAGGGAGTCGGAATGATGGATGGATTTTCCTCTCAAGTTGAAAGAAAAGAATTATGAGGTAGCCAGATTTCTGAAGTACGGCAGATTCCGTTATATGTCACTGGCCCTCACCACCATCATGAATATGACTTTAACCTGGGATTTTGGAGGCTTTCGGTGGTCTGAGCCAAATCCCTAAAGGATAGGAATGAAGAGAAACTGTACATTACGCACTGCTTGGCACTGTGGGTCGTTTTTGAGCCGGTGGGGCTCGAGGCCAGTCTCACATGCAGACTGAATTATCTCACAACTCTGAGGAAGGCTTTCAAAACGGCCGGAGGTCACTGGCGGGCTACCGAGGAAATCTCGCGTTACAGATGCCTTCCCGGCGCCGAACAATGGATAAAAAGAGCGCTTCTGTTTCTAGCTCTGCCAATACCCGGCTTTCAAAGAAGCTTCCAGATAACTGTTAGTGGAAAAGTAAACACGAGGGCTGTGCAGACAGAGGCGCATTATTTTACACATTGAGAGATAAATTTCCAAAAACCAAACACGCACTTCTGTTTCAGAACAAAGAACATACCTATTCTCTATTTTATGCATTTCAGTATACGTTGAATATTAATCACTGGAATGTGGGTATTTAGGGGTGGAATCTACATAACTTATGGCCAGTCAATATTATGTATTTGTTATTTCACTAGTGCCAACACTACACACTAGTATATGAGGTAGCCCAACGCAGAGAAGGAATTGAGGACTATTTTGGACTAAAGTAATCAAACTGTTTTCTGATTTTTTGTTAATCTTTAAGAGTTATTGTAAAATTATCTTTCTGGTTTACAAGTAGGTTCTCTGTCATTAGTTACTTTCCAGAAAGTGTACCCTGTTCTTTAAGTGGGGTGACAAGTGCATGTATGCATGTGCATTAATATAGCTATTAATGCTGTATAAGCGTTGTGGCCTATGTAAATAGGTGAGTGGCCGAAAACATGTAAACTAGAATGCTGTGCTTGAGCCACTTTGCCGTTTGACCACTATTTGAGTGTCCCTGAAACAAGACCATCCCATTGGATTAAGCAATTTTTCTTCAATATCAGAAAATCAAAAAACAATGATGTGTGTGGGAATAATTATATTTGACTTGTTTCATTTCTCAAAACTTGAGTGTGAAAAAGACCAAACATATGCGATTGCAAACTAAACATTACAATGGTCAGATGAAGAGGGAGTGGTTTTTCAGAGTGTCCGAATCACTCCAGTTCCCCTTCATATCACTTTCCTCCGCCTTGTCTACCTTTGCGTTAGTTACTTACTCCCTTTACTCCTACGTTTCTCTTTCTGAAGTCCATCCACCTGTTTGTCTTACACTTCAAGTTCGTGGCCAGGTTTTCACTCTCTAGTTCTATCTATGCTTCCTTTTGTCTCCATTACTTCACCATCCTCTCTCACAGACACACTTCCTACCCATTTGTAAACAATGCATTTTCTATCCTTTTGCTGTGTCAGTATTGCTACAGCTGTATTCCTCCTTCACACACTTCAACATAGAACCATAAATAATATTGGCACATATCAAACCACGACTCTGGGTGCTCTGGAGTGATGTCAACGATTGAATAAGTATGTAGTCTGAGCACCTTTATAATCCAGTGACAGGACTCTGACAGACTCGCCCTGTTATCAGCCTCAAATACAGAGCTCACTTTTCTTTCCTGCAGTTTTATACAATATAATCTCGATACAAAGATATAGAAGCACTTTACATGAGCACCAATTACATTACACCAGGTCACAATTATTTTTGAGGCAAGGGAGATTAAGGCCCCGATTACAAGTCTGGAGGTCCATGGACCGCCAGACTAGCGGGGCGCAGCAGTGACAGTCTCCCACTGCCTATTACGAGACCAGCACAGCCCCGCTGTAGCTGCCAGGGAACTGCCATTCCCTGGCTGGGTTGCGGCGGTGGTAATGCATCCATATGCTTAGTCGGACCGCTGCGATCCCGCAAAGCGTATTTGGAATTTTCTCTCCACCAGGGTTTTCATGGTGGCCTCCTCCATGAAAACCCTGACAGAGAGGAAACAAATGGGGGCATGCGGGGCCCCCTGGTGCCTCTGCACCCTATGGATGCACACAGGAGGGGCACGATATGTGCACCCCGTGTGCATGCACAACAGTTCCTGCATGGCATGGACTTTTCAGTCCATGCCGTAAAGCAGGGTTACTCATAGTACGGCCCGCGGGCCGCCAGCGGCCCGGCAAGCCTTCCTTGGCGGCCCGTGGACCTTGCAGACATCCTACCTGTGTTTAAAAAAAAAAAAAATAGCAAACACTGCCGGGTGCAGCAGCCCAGACTCTGCTCTGTGGGGGCCGGGGGATTCCAGTGATTGTCAAAGTGGAGATGCAGGGGCCTAAGGTGAAATACAACAAAGCTTTATTAACATGTAAATGGTCTTTTAAAGACCTGTGAAGTACTCGGGTGCGGCTGTGTGTGCGCACTGGGAAGCTGTCTCAGTGCAGCTGTGTGTGTGCGCTGGGAAGCTGTCTGAGCCGGGGCTGAGGGCTGACACACAAAGGGGGTGAGATGACAGAGGGTAATGGAGGGAGGGAGAGGGAGGCAGAGGGAGGGAGACAGAGGTTGACAGAGGGTGACAGAGAGAGGGAGACAGAGAGGTGCAGTCTGGGGGAGACAGAGGGAGGGAGGGAGAGGAAGGGAGAGACAGAGAGGGAGGCGAGAGGGAGGCAGAGAGGGAGACAGAGGGCTGGAGACGGAGGCAGGGAGACGGAGGGAGGGAGAGAGACAGGGAGAGATAGAGGGAGGGAGACAGAGAGAGAGACGGAGGGAGGGAGACAGAGGGCTGGAGGGAGACGGAGGGAGACAGAGGGAGGGAGAGAGACGGAGGGAGACAGAGGGTGACGGAGGGAGAGGGAGGGAAATGGAGGGAGAGAGACAGAGGGAGAGGGAGGGAGACAGAGGGAGGGAGAGAGACGGAGGGAGACAGAGGGAGACGGAGGGAGAGGGAGGGAGACGGAGGGAGAGGGGAGGAGACGGAGGGAGAGAGACGGAGGGAGGGAAAGAGACAGGGAGAGATAGAGGGAGGGAGACAGAGAGAGAGACGGAGGGAGGGAGACGGAGGGAGACAGAGGGAGGGAGAGAGACAGAGGGAGACAGAGGGAGGGAGAGAGACAGAGGGAGACAGAGGGAGACGGAAGGAGAGGGAGGGAGACAGAGGGAGAGGGAGGGAGACAGAGGGAGGGAGACAGAGGGAGGGAGAGAGACGGAGGGAGACAGAGGGAGACTGAGGGAGAGGAAGGGAGACAGAGGGAGAGAGACAGAGGGAGAGGGAGACAGGGAGGGAGACAGAGGTTGACAGAGGGGGGAGGGAGGGAGACAGGGAGGGAGAGGGAGACAGGGAGGGAGACAGAGGGAGAGAGACAGAGGGAGAGAGAGGGAGGTAGAGAGACAGGGAGAGAGACAGGGAGAGATAGAGGTAGGGAGACAGAGAGAGATACGGAGGGAGGGAGACGGAGGGAGGGAGATGGAGGGAGGGAGGGAGAGAGATGGGGGAGACGGAGGGAGGGAGAGGGAGACGGAGGGAGGGAGAGGGAGACGGAGGGAGGGAGGGAGACAGAGGGAGGGAGAGAGACAGAGAGAGACAGAGGGAGACCGAGGGAGAGGGAGGGAGACAGAGGGAGAGAGACAGAGGGAGAGGGAGACAGGGAGGGAGATGGAGGGTGACAGAGGGGGGAGGGAGGGAGACAGGGAGGGAGAGGGAGACAGGGAGGGAGACAGAGGGAGAGAGACAGAGGGAGAGAGAGGGAGGTAGAGAGACAGGGAGAGAGACAGGGAGAGATAGAGGGAGGGAGACAGCTAGAGATACGGAGGGAGGGAGACGGAGGGAGGGAGACGGAGGGAGGGAGATGGAGGGAGGGAGGGAGAGAGATGGAGGGAGACGGAGGGAGGGAGACGGAGGGAGGGAGACGGAGGGAGGGAGAGGGAGACGGAGGGAGGGAGGGAGACGGAGGGAGGGAGGGACAGAGAGGGAGGGAGAGTGATGGAGGGAGACAGAGAGAGACGGAGGGAGATGGAGGAAGAGGGAGGGAGATGGAGGGAGAGAGACGGAGGGAGGGAGACGGAGGGAGAGGGAGACAGAGGGAGAGAGACAGAGAGAGGGAGATGGAGGGAGACAGAGGGAGGGAGAAGGAGGGAGACAGAGGGAGGGAGGGAGGGAGAGGGAGGGAGGGAGGGAGATGGAGGAAGGGAGGGAGACGGAGGGAGGGAGGGAGACGGAGGGAGATAGAGGGAGGGAGGGAGACAGAGGGAGATGGTGGATGGGAGACGGAGGGAGAGGGAGACAGAAGGAGAGAGACGGGAGGGAGACGGAGGGAGAGGGAGACGGAGGGAGGGAGGGAGACGGAGGGAGGGAGGGACAGAGAGGGAGGGAGAGTGACGGAGGGAGACAGAGAGAGACGGAGGGAGATGGAGGAAGAGGGAGGGAGATGGAGGGAGAGAGACGGAGGGAGGGAGACGGAGGGAGAGGGAGACAGAGGGAGAGAGACAGAGAGAGGGAGATGGAGGGAGACAGAGGGAGGGAGAAGGAGAGAGACAGAGGGAGAGGGAGGGAGACAGAGGGAGAGAGACAGAGGGAGGGAGACAGAGGGAGAGGGAGGGAGACAGAGGGAGGGAGAGAGACAGGGAGGGAGACAGAGGGAGGGAGACGGAGACAGGGAGGGAGACGGAGACAGGGAGGGAGACGGAAGGAGAGGGAGGGAGAGAGACAGGGAGGGAGACAGAGGGAGGGAGACAGAGGGAGGGAGACAGAGGGAGACAGAGAGGGAGGCAGAGGGAGGAGGAGACAGAGGGAGGGCGACAGAGGGAGGGCGACATAGGGAGGGCGACAGAGGGAGGGCGACAGAGGGAGTGCAACAGAGGGAGGGCGACAGAGGGAGGGCAACAGAGGGAGGGCAACAGAGGGGGAGACAGAGGGAGACAGAGAGCGAGGAGGGAGACAGAGAGGGAGGAGGAAGACAGAGAGAGGAGGGAGACAGAGCGAGGAGGACGATGAAGGGAGGGAGACAGGGAGAGAGACAAGGAGAGAGACAGGGGAGAGAGACGGGGAGAGAGACAGGGAGAGAGGGACAGGGGGAGAGAGAGGGAGGGGGAGGGAGGGAGAGGGAAGGGGAGAGAGGGAGGGAGAGGGAGGTGGAGAGAGGGAGGGAGAGGGGGAGGGACGGGAAGGGAGAGGGGAGGGAGGGGGAGAGGGAGAGAGAGAGAGATGTGTGTATGCCGTGTCTGGTGGCTCAGTGGACGAAGGCGTCTGCTGCAGGGACCTGTGTTCAACCTCATGGTCACAATTGTTTTGCTTTAGCCCCGCCCCTCCCCCTCTGACCCCGCCCCCACCAGTGTGGCCCTCAGCCACAAACCACACTGTAAATTTGGCCCCCAAGAGAAAGTTTGTGAGTACCAATGCCGTAAAGGAACTGTTTATAAATTTCCCAATGTAGTTTTTTGAGGCATCGCTGTGGGAATATCAAAAAAAGCCCGCCAGACAGGACAAAAATCCTCATATGGTGGCCGGCCCAACCACATGTTTGGCGGTGCAGCGTCGGGTCGGACCTAAGGCCCCGATTATGAGTCTGGCAGTCTGCAGACTACCAGACTCATGGGGGCGTGGTGGTCTCCCCAGTGCCCTATTACGAGATGGGTGGAGGGACGGCCACAGCCCCGATGCAGCCACCAGGGAACCACTATTCAATGGTGGTGTAGCAGTGGTTTAGAAGCATTCATATGCTTTGCGGGACAGCCGCGGTCCCGCCAAGCATATTAGGAGTTTCCTCTCTGCCAGGGTTTTCATGGTGGTTCCTCCTCCTTGAAAACCATGGCGGCGAGGAAACAACAAAGTTGCTTCTGTGCCCTGTGGATTCACACAAGGCTGAGTGCATGCACACCAGTTCCTGTGCAGCATGGAATTTGCAGTTCATGCTTTTCAGAAACTGTTCTTGCCATTCCCATTGCGGTGCCTGTTTTTGGTAGCACCGCCATGGGAATGCAAAAGAAAAGCCCACCAGACAGAAGGAAAATCCTAATTTGGTGGGCAGCCTGACCACGGCTTTGGTGGTGCGGTGGCAGGGTACACCCAGCACCGCACCACCAAAATTGCAATTGGGCCCTTAGTGATATGCTCAGAATGACCAGATGTTGAGCCGACACCAAGACTCGAACCTGGTTCCCCAGTTCCAATGTTACCTGTTCCAAAGTCGTCAGCTCTGGTCCTAGGCCACATCCACTCCTCATAGGTGAACTAACCTAGACAGTAAAAGCAACTCATTGGGCAGTAAATATTATAAAAGGCTGTTGTTAATACAAATCTATACAACCACAACATCCTGGGAAAAATAAATAATTGCAGGGAATAGAGATACATATATCATGCAACACAAATTGTGAAATGTAAAAAAAAAGACTGATAGGATTGACTTGGATTCAATGTTCTTACCTTTCCTTACAAAATGATCAGTGTGTGAGCTGTGTACTAAAATAGTCCACACTCTGTAGCTTAGAATCCTGCCAGTTTCAAAAACTTTAAGTATACCTCATTGTAATGGGTAAGATAGCTAACTGCTTTCATGCCTGTCACTCTGATTTGGGTTCTCTTTCATCCAGCTGCTGTATTTTGTTCTTATTCAATGATGTGGACATTAATATAGGACCTGGGAGGGACCTGTTTGAATGACAGTTTTTAATTACTGACAGTCACAAGTATTAAAATAATCCATCCAACTCAAATATTTTACTGTGATTTAAGTACGATTGGCCTAAAATTACATCACATGTTATTTCCAGAGTACACTATTGTGGACAGCGATCATTAGTTATTTTATTTATATTTATTTTATTGGCGGTTTTATACAGCGCAAACATGACCTGTTAGGGCATCAGAGCGCTTTACAGGGATAAACATGTTGCATACAGTAAATGCTTAGGCAGAATACAAGGATGGAGTTAGGTAATTGACTACAGTAGGGCAAAAGTCAGAGCTATATACAATAAACAGTACAGTACCAAAATCAGTGAGCAACATGTCAGCAATAAAGCAAGGGGAATAATTGATACATGGAGAGGGCCAAGCAATACACTAGATTATGCACAGAAACATAGGCCATGAAAAGGCAGAATGCGCAATAACAGAGAGTTATTGGAGGAATTTTCTCATTATGAAGGTTTTAGCTTCCTTTTTGAAGCTCGACAAAAGTAGGAATTCTTCTGATGGAAGGAGGTAGTGAGTTCCAGATTCTTGGTGCGGCCCCAGAGAATGCTCGGTTATATGTTTTTACATTGCAGAAGCGGGCTGGCTGGAGAACACAGTCTCTGGCGGAGCGGGAGTTAATGGTTCTCCCAGATATCACAATTTTCTGGGCAAGATACTTCAGGGTGTTCGTGTACAAGGCTTTGTGAGTGATGCAGGCCAGCTTGAGCTGGATTCTGTCTTTAAGAGGAAGCCAGTTCAAGGCCTTCAGATGTGGTCAAATTTTTTTAAGCCAGATAAGAGTCTAGCTGCTGCATTGAGGCAAGCTTTTAGCGGGGCCTTCAAAGTCTTTAGTAGGCCAGATAGGGTAGAGCAGCCGTATTCAATTCTGGAGATAACTAACGCCTGAATTGCGGTTTTTAGGTCGGCAGTATCAAGGAAGGGTTTTAGTTTTCTTAAGTAGCTCAGATGGAACCTGGCAGTTTTGGCCATCGAATTGATGTGTTCACTCATATTCAGGTTGCAGTGCAAGTTTATCCCGAGCGATTTGGCAGAATTCTTTATGGTTGGTGTGCAGTTGAATACTGTGATCAAGTTAATCCATTCAGGGATGTCATTGGATTTGTTTGGGGGGAGATGAGAAGGAACTCCGTTTTATGGGCATTCAATTTTAGCTGCTTGTTGGCGAGCCAATGAACAGTCAGATCCAGGGCATCATTCAGATAGGTAGTCTCCTCAAGAGAGGAGATTTAGATCTATATCTGAGTGTCATCGGCGTAAATGTTGGTAGGAGATGTTGGCCGTGGAAAGAATTTCAGCTAGTGGTTCAAGGTAGAGATTAAAGAGGGTAGGGGACAGAGTAGAGCCCTGAGGGACACCAATAGAGATCAAGGAAGAAGCAGATAGGTTGTTGTTGACTAAGAATCTCTGTGTGCGGTTCTGGAGGAAGGAACCAAACCATATGATGACGGTACCTCCTAGCCGATCCTGTGTTCGAGGCGTTCAAGAAGTTTTCAGGGTTGACCGTGTCGAAAGCTGAGGAGAGATTCAGAAGGATCAAGAGACAGGTTTTGCCTTTGTTCAGGGCTAGGAGAGCATTGCCTACAATGTGAAGAATAGTGGTTTCAGTGCTATGCTCAGGCCCAAACCCAGATTGGAAATCATCAAGTAAATTGAAATCAGCAATGTGTTGGCTTAGTTGTAGCTGCACATTTCTACAGCACTTTTGCAAGAAGAGGAATATACGAAATAGGTTTGAAGCAGTTTGGAATTTCTGGGTTCAGAGTGTTTTTTTTAGGATGGGGATGACTTGCCCAGTTTTCAGGGTGTCAGGTATGGAACCTTGAAGAAGTTAAGCGATGATAATTGTAGTCCAGATGGGAACGATGAGTGGGGAGATCGCTGCCAAACAGTTGGCGGGGAGAGGGCCATTGAAGTGAGTGTTCGGTTTCAAGGAGGCTAGAATTTTAGAGATGGACTGGTCATCATAAAGTTCAAAGTTGGACCAGTGAGCCTTGTTTTTGGGTGTTGTTTGGAGTGGACGAGATGGGAGAAGGGCTTTAGTAGGAGGAGAAGGGCAGTTTGAGCTGGCATTGAGTTTGTTACCTAGCAAGTTGATTTTGGTTGTTAAGAAGTAGGTGAACCCATCACAAGTTATTAGTGATTTAGTTGTTTGTTTTGATGACTTCGCTAGTTTGTTTGATTGAAGTTTGACTATTTCGAAGAGTTTGCGGGGTCTGTTCTTGGCATTTTCCAGTTCTGATTTGAAGAACTCTTTTTGGACAAGAGGATATTCTTGTTGTAAGTATTTCTGTCCTGGCGGAACGGTTTAAGATGGGAGGCTGAGGGGTGCTGTCTCCAGTTTCTTTCTTTAAGTCAGAGAGCTCTCCTTTCGCTATTGAGGGGTCCGCTGAACCAGGGTTTTTTGCCTTTGATTTGGGACTTTTTGAGCTTTAACTGGGCCAGATCATCCAAAAGTTTAGTCATAGTCGAACTGTAATGCTCTGTGTGGTCATTGACCTTAGAAAGTTTAGGGGGGGGGGTGAAGGTCGCTCTAGCAGCGAGCTGTCTGCTTCTCGAGGTCAAAGCTCTTAGTGTCTTTGAGCCATCGTTTTGGTTTCACCAGTTGCTCAAGACATTTCAGGTGGTAGTCAGGTATTGTGTGGCTCAATTGAATTCAGCCTGACTGCTGATGACTTAGCGATTATCCAATCCAAAGTGGCGCCTTTAGTGTCTGGGTAGGTAGGGTGCATGCTTGGGTGAGTGATTGGTCAGCGAGGAAGACCTTGACAGCGTTGACTTGGGAATCATTGGGGTCATTCCAAAGCAGATTAAAGTCACCAAGGAAAATGTCATTGGAGTGGGGGGAGACCTTAGCAGTGACGATTTCCATGAGGAGATCCGTGAAAGTGTCGTTCTTGCCCGGGGGGTGGTATAGGATGTGCAATTTGCATAACTGAGTACTGTTGTTACTAATGGAGAGACCAAGATATTCACAGGAGTCCGTGGGTTCTGCATGGAGTTCTGTGACAAGGAGGTCTGAGTGGAAGATGCATGCAATGCCTCCACCTTTTTTTATTTGTCTATCAAGTCTAATGATGTTATAGCTAGGTGAGGCCAATAAATCAAGGTAAGAAGATGAGGAATCATTGAGCCACGACTCGGCTAGGATAGCCACATCCGTTTTATGGCTTAGGATGAGGGCGGCGATGTCCGAAGCGTGTTTCACAGCTGAACGACAGTTAATAAGGAGGCCAGAGAGTGGAGCATAGGTACGAGTGTTGTAAGAAGGTTAAAAGTACTTGTGTTAAGTTGTTGCTGTTTTCCCCTCTATTACGAATGGAAGATGATCTATTGGTGTTGATTGCGATAGTGGGAAACAGGCAATCGACTTCCTTGTTAGGAGGACGGGGGCGTCGGGGGAGGTCATGTAGGATGTAAGGAAAGCTAGAGTTTCCTCCTCCGAGAGGTAGTTTGGAAGTTTGCGAGTGCAAAGGTGTCTGCTGGCCAGCGGTATGGGCTGGAGTGTGAGAATGTTGAGCAGGTGAAGGGCTGAGTTAAGGGGGGCTTAAAGGTGGCGATAGAGTGTTCAGTGAGGAGAAGGATGTTCTTTAGATCAAATAGGGATTTCTGGATAATCTGAACTGTGATGGATGATCTGGTGTTCAGGGTTTCAAAGTCCAGAGTTGTAGGTTGTGCTTGCGGGCAAGGGACCAGGGGGACAGGACAGGGTCTGGAGGCATGAGCGATTGGGCAGGCAGGGGAGCTCGACCCCCCCAATGATTAGGTTACTGGGAGGAGGGGGGGAGGGATAGGCAAGCTCTGAGAGGAGGAGGTTCCGGGACTGTTGACGGAAAAGTTAGGTGAGCTGGGGGTGAGGTGATTGTTAGTTGCTAGGTGAGGGGGCGAGGAGCGAAGAAAGGAGGCGGGGGCAGAGGCAGAGACATATTGGCGGATGCTAGGGGTTGGGGGAGTGGAGGGGAGCTCTCTGAATGCAATAGGGGAGATACTATCTTTCGATTTGGACTGATTGGAGAACACATTGGGAGGGTTTGTGCCAATCCAATCTGTGGGAGTGAGAGAGGGAGTGGAAGGGGGAGTAGCAGCAGGTCTAGATGGGGGGCTCTTACTCGTGGAGTTGGAGTTGAGTGGACAGGCGCTGAGAAGGGAGTCAGGGGGCGACGGCTGGCCCAGGGGGTGCATGGAGAAGTGAAGTACTTGTTTCTTGAGGATGGGGAAGAAGTCAGAAAATTTGTTGAGATCCATGTCAGATGCTTAGTTATCAGTTTTACTTAAATGTGCATCTAGTGACATCAACTGAGATGAGCAGGTTTTGGCCCCATCACATGTATTCTGCCCCCAGTATGAAACTCACACAGGGCTGAGTGCACTGTGACACTCCTCTTTTCTCATAGAAGCAGCAGCCTGTTTCTGGTTGACAAATACATATTGATTGCAGCAGAGAGGGTGGATTATAGGTAGCATTTAGAATGCAGCTTTTGTGTGCATATGCTGGTGGAGGCAGCCACAGGGCTGGAACTGCCTCCATATTTTTTCTAGGCTTGCTAAAAGCCATAGAATGTGTCTAGAAGTGAGTGTCTCTCTGCTGCAAAGCTGCAATACAGATTCAAGTTATATTCCAGAAAGTCTTAGAGCGGCAACCATCGGTTTATCATAAGGCTTACCCTACATGTAACCTATCACACAGTCTAAAATTGTCACCATTTTTCAGTTGGGGTATGTTCTGGTTCTAACCTATTGCAGCATTGCATACCACATCATTAGCTGCACCGCTGGCATAGGGAATTTGCATAGATTACACACTCAGGAGAACAGAAATACTCTCGAAAATAAGACTATCTTTTTGTTGCTCATCTATCTAAGGGAGGATTGATGTTGGTTTACAGAACCTGAGAAAGCTGGTTGTCTGGGTCTTACCTGCATCTCCCCACCAATGTTAACTGCACTGCTGACATAGCAGGTAAACAACTGTGGTATGGCATTGCTGCAGCTTTATAACAGATCACATGACCCAGTTTACTATCTAACCTACTAAGGGATGAATCAGTGCTTAAATAGTAAAATAATTAGTGCTAGCACACACACATTTGCTCAGAAGCTCGCAGCTGATGCTACTGTATGTCAGTATGCCAAATACCAAGGCTCCATAGACTTGATTCAGCCTCATGCCTCTTTAATCTATATTCAGACCCACCCTGCCTTTTTTTATCTCACACTTGAGAGGTACTTCTTTCTTAGTTTGTCAGTTTCTTTCGCTTTTTTCTGTGTTTCTCTTACTCCTTCTTTCACACTTGTGTGAATTTGAATCTCTTGCTCTGAGTCAAACTGATGAAGAAAATTAATGGCAGTCCCCAAGAAGTTGCCCCACTTGCAAACACCAGCACAAATTAAGCACCGAGCTGAAAGTGTGAATTATCCTGCTTCAATGTCTTCAACCCCATCAGTGGTAAAAACTTACACTCCTTTAGGGCACAGATGTGACTGACACAATGAGGTCAAAATATTCTTGTGAAATGATGGCAGCTCGCATTGTATTACAGTAGTTGCTGTGGCAATTTACATTACAATCATTGCTAGATATTGATAAGGACATTAAGTCAATGCAAAATTTGCTGAATATTGAGGCATTAAGACAAATATGAATTGGGAAGCTGGTGGTATCTCTGCATCAATGACAAAGAACAACAATGAGCTGCGTACGTAAACAGGAACTATTGCCCTGAACACGAGTTACTACATAGCTGATAACATGGCATAGGCACAGAGGGGGACAAATCACATAAAGCGAGCACTGCAAGTGTTAAGACGTGATCATTATCATTTGTTTGGATAGATTGGTTTCTTAAACAGTTGAAGAGTATGTTATCACCTTTGGAATTAAAAAATGGTTGGTTTTCACTGGCATTTCAATGGAGTATGTTGCTTGTGTTGGAACCATAGCAAAGCAACAACACAACAAAAAAGTGATTTAACATTACAGGACAGACTCTAACAAAACACAATGCATACAAACACAAAATAACACAATAACAACACAAAAAACACAACAACAAAATCAGAAAAGACAAAAACAACACATCAGTGCAAAATCTACACCCCGTCTCATTTTAATGTGGTGTTGTCATTGTACCTCAACTGCAGTCTGCCTGATTCAATATGTACAAACATTCTACTCACATTTTACCACTACCACAAATCTACTTGCATGACACGGTGCTAAAAAGGTGTGTGCACCAACCACTTCACTATTTAGCACCAAGGACATGTAAGAGTGTGGCTAAAAACGTTTTATGATCTAGCACTACATAAAGTGGTGGGCGGAAAGTTATTGTGGTACTGCACTGAGGTGAGCGAGTGTTGCGAGCGTGCCCGAACAACCTACGGATGGTTCGGGGGGGGTTCTCCCCCAGAGAAAATTTTGAAAAAAGACTGGATAAATAGAGCATTTTCAAGCATATTTGAGAAAGCAGGAAGGTTGATAAAGCACTTATGAAAGTGTTATGACATCAATAGTAGAGATTTCATATGATAATGACGTAGGTAGCTGCTTGTTCAGTATAATCAGAGAACTTCATTTTACAACCCCCAAAAACCACAACGCACTGACTCACCTGTAAGCACTGTATTTTCCTTTACAATTGCCTACCCAATATTTTGGCAACTGTGTACCTCCTTCACACACAGTTGCACAGAATCACAATCACAACTTAAATAAGTGACCTTTGCTTTGATTGTTCAGCAGAGAGGCCAGGGGTTGGATGGCCAAGTTTTCTGAACACCTTTTTGACCCACTGACAGGCACTGTGAGAAATTGACACAGCCTTCAGCCTTTGCTATAAAGCTCTCAATGGCGCCTGTTAAAAATGCCTGAACGCGGCTCAGTTCAAAGTATGCACTGTACAAGAAATATGCTATACAACAAAATACAGAAATACAGCATCCTGGAAATAGTGGGCACTCTTAAGGAATGCAAGATTAAGTAAAACAGGTGAAACATAAACCAAAACTATATCCCTGACATGGAATACCTTAATGTTCGTGAAAGGATATATAGGAAACAATTATTAAAAACATGTGGTAATGTACAAATCATTCAACATCCTTGATCAAACATGACTACTAAAGAATGAACTAATTGAGAATTCTTTCTTTAATATTTATTATTGTGAGTTTTTGTATTGGAAAATTATATCGTTTTTTTGCTTTTTTTCTTTCCTTTCCTTTCAAAACATTATCTATACAAAAAGACTCTTATAATGTCCTAACATATTTTTTCTAAACCTTCCTTTATCAACATATGGTTTGCAGAACACTATATTGTTGCATATTCGATCAAACAATTACAATACAATTTATATAAAAAAAAATGAATATTAAACATGGCTTAATTCAGTCTACGCGCGTTTCGGCGTTCAGCCTTCCTCAGGCGGCCATGATATTTAAAACTCCTAGAACATCATAAAGAAAAAGAATAATCTATAACAATTTGTACATACCTATTAATTCAAGTGCACATTTCATTAAAAAGGCCCTATATTGACCCTATACATATATACATTTATATACAATTTATTTACACAACATAAATTATAAATAAACAAAAGCCATCTCTAATTACAATCACAGGACTCAAAAGACATTTTCCATTGTAATAACTAATACATTTGATACTTCACATCACTATGCTGTTTCTCATTTTATTTCACCTGGTTTCCTATGTGTGTCTCAAAAGGGGATATAGAGACTAGTTACTCTATTTATGTCAATCCTATGTTAATGCTGTGGGTTCGTGGAGCTTACAGTGTAAAATTGGAAACAAAAAATTACAATGTCGATCGCTTATGCTCATTAATGGGTCAAGTAATGAACCAATATCTCTGTATAATAGGACGACCAACCCATCGTCATTTACTAACAAAGTAACTTAATCGGTAAAGTCGGTAAGACTAACATCTTATGCTTACTAATGGGTCAGGGAGTGTCCCAATATCTCTATAGAACAAGACGACCAACCCACCATCTTTTGGAAACAAAGTAACTTAGTCAGCAATGTAGGTTAAACTAATTTGGTTCTCCTTGCTCCATTCGCAGTTGCAGTAAAAAACTACTAATGTTACCTTGTCTATTTTCACGTCCCCGACTTCAGAGAGAGGAAGTGCACGTTTCCCTCTATTCGATAGATATTTTATCCCGTTATCGTGTCTGATAATGGTATTTCTGTTGATGAAACGAGCACCAGCGTATCTCTCAGGCCGTCACCATGTTGGCGGCCATGGATATACTAAAATAACACCAAATGAAGCAGAACAATGCATTAAAATTTCAATCATGATACGAACTCCTTACGTTACTCCTAACTCTTATAGTGCTAATTGCACTTACTAGAAAAGCGGTATTCCAGTGCTTGTCTTCTAGCTCTTCTCAAGTGTCTGGAAAGGACCGTATTTTGAAGAGGCCGTGCTTATTCCTTTAATGTTCCACCACGTACTCTAAATAGAAACGTCTGAAGTTAGTCGGTCCTGCTATAGCACTAGGGCGAGCCTAAGAATAATGATAATACATTTCATTTTATAATTAAGGGGCTCTTTAAAGCAGCCTGATTTCGTCACACTCACCCGGTCACGTTTGTGTGTTCCGAGTATCCGTCGTCTCGATTTTTTCCAACCGCTTTTAAGGCGTGTTTTGGTATATTTTAGATATACAGCCGTATAATCTAAACACAAGCGCATATAGTTCATTAGATAATGCTGCTTGGAAATCAAGCGTGCCTAAACAGGGTCAGTACTACGATTCGTTATAGAATCACGGAGCTATTTTACCGGTGCGACTCCATTGAACTCACCTAGTAGTATAAGTCCTCTCTCCCTTTCGCCACAAGTCACCGAGGTAGAAACGGGACTAGACCTCGGGACGCTCTATTTATATCCGGGACTCTTCAATGATTGGTCAAATCCTGTGAGCATTCCAAAAAAGGTCCCAAAAAATGATGAGGGGGATCCATTATCATAGAAAAATGTAGCAGGCTACCGGTAGACTCATACAACCAATTTCCTTGCGGGACATTAATACTGCAAAATCCGACCATATAGATGTTAAAATATATTGTCCCTTACTTTCATTTCATTCATTGTTCAGAAATCAGTAATTTCTCAGTTGTGGTTGAGTGGATTGGTGGTTGCATGCATGCAGGTATGTATGGATGGATATTTGGTGATGTGGATGGATGGGTGGGGGAGTGAATAAATGCATTTGAGGAGGATGGATGGCTGAATGGGCAAATATGCTGATGGGTGAATGAATGGATGTGTAGGCTATGGGTCGATGGATGAGGTTGTGGGGCAAATAGAGGGATGCAGGAAGGAAGGGGTGTGACAGTCAGAGAGAGGCTGAATCTGCCTGAACCAGTGCTGGTTGTGAAATCATTTATACAGTGTGGATTGGGTCCAATTGACCCCGGACACCGCTGCGCCGCGCTCCGTTGCAGCAGTGCACAATCGCTGTGTAAGCACCAGTGTCTGCAAGAACAACCATCTGGCCAAAGTGGCCCACATGCTCAAAATGAGACGGTTACGAAGGGCAACTTATGTGAGGCAACAATGCGGCACCACATCCATACAAACAGTTCATGTCTCCCAGTCAGGCCAACAAGTACTGCAGGGCCTGGGCCCCACACGACCCCTGTGCCCTGTAGCAATCACACCAATGGAAAGGACACAGGTTAACTATGACTTCATGCCTGAGCCTCACATGGCGCATCCCCCCTGTGTACTGGCAGCAATATGCCTCCACAGCACACGGACATATGCAGCCAGCTGTTTTGAACAGACCCTCACTAGTGCCAGAACCACCAGGGCTGTGTGTGGTGCAAACTGCAGGGGGGCAGCGAGGACTGCCGCTCACATGTGTGGTGGCCATGGTGTAATCTGCGAGTGGGTACCAGGTGTCTCCCCTGCGAGGCCTGTGCCTAAAATTACTCTCAAGCCTCGCAGCAGAACATGGATCAAGTCTCGCACATACCAGGACACCCTCGCAGTGTGGCACCCACCGGGGCAGGCAACTTGCTTCATGGGCCGCCCTAGGCCCAACCGGCCCTTGGAACCGGCCCGCCCAACCACCACACACAATCAAGGCCACTGGTTTATAATTCAGGATGCCGTATCCTCACTTGTCTCCGCAATGCAGAGACAGTGCCACAGAGCCCCCTGCTAGCGACAATAGGGCACCTGCAGGGGAGGCTACACTCTGCCACCAGAAAAGGGTCTCTGGCAATGCCCATCAGATATTTTCTGACTTTCTGTTATTTGAGTGGGGCTAATGTAAAGTGCTACAATACCCTTGAGGCGAGTTCATGCTCATAACAAAAAAAATGCAAAAATGTTGATATTATTCTACTTATAATCCTTCAATCAGTGCTAAGAACAGAGTCCCTCCCTTCTGGCTTTCGGGAACCAACTGACAGTCCAACTGTTCCGTATGTATCTGAAAGGCCATATGCCAAACTGATCCGACAGAGGCACAGAAACTCTCAGTTTACTGATGCAGTGTGGCACTTTGCTTGCAGTTGTTGTGAGGCACATTTCAAGGAGCAAGTGAGCCATGCAAGCCAGATTACTGCTGAGCACAGAAAGATAAGGTGTTCTGTAGTAACAAGGCCTTCCCCAGCATTAGGCTGGTCCTTTTTGAACGAAGCTTTAATCAGCAGTAGAGGAAGGAGGGGGGTCAGACACTACACCATGAGAACGGAAAGGAGAGAGAAAGGGGGAAAGTCATAAAACCTAGATCCAGAAATAAAGACACAACCGTGAGAGAGACATTTCATCCAGTACTGCCGTCTCAACCAGAAGCTCACAGCTAAAGAACTTTTAAAACAAAACGAAATACCTGAAGGGCTTGTACTGCTATGGCTGTTTTTTTAGCCAACTTAGGCAGCAATTTTGTTATGATTGACTATTTCTTGCAGGACAGAGAATGTGGCATAACAACCAGAACTGATGACCTTGGAGCTGGGGAGTCGGGTTTGAGTCTTGGCTTTGGCTCAACATCCTGCACAAGGAGGATTGAATTACAATGCAATTTTGCAGTGTGAATTAACAGTTTGTATTTGTAAATTGAGATGCGCTGTCTTAACAAATGCAAAACACTTTTGTGGTTCTGGCCACAGGGGTTGTAAAAGGTCCAGTCGGGATTCTCTTCCATTACAGAGGTGAGTTCAGTCAGCCCTTCATGACTAGTGCTCCAGCACCTGGCACTGAATATGACATCTGCGGGTCACATGACACTCACATGTCTCCAGGTAAAACATCAGCATAGCTTTCATCACTTATTTTACACTTACAGTATACTAACGCTAAGGCGTAGCAAGTCATTATAGTGTACAGCACTTCATCAGCCACTAAGTGAATGCGACCGTTTGCACAGGCACTACACTGAGACATGCAGTGCAGTCACCAGAGGGCCTGGGCTGCTGGGGACATTCCCAAAGGAGCCAGCTGGGCGCTTCATAAAGATCCTGGTGTTGGAGGCCACAGCTCCAAGGTCACTGCACCAAGCCTGTCCTTCTCAGCCCTGCTACATTCTGGGGGTACATGATGGTGCGTGAAGGATACAGCATAGTCCAGCAGTACTATTTATTTATAGTGGATCAAAACGGAGAGACCGAGTGCTAAAAGAAAACATACATGCTGTCAATGGCAATGTTATTGAATGTTGCTCAGAGCAACCTTATAAAGCCGATCTATTGAACATATTTATATACATATAATATACTGTGTCAAATGGGTGGATTCTGTCTAGTTTAAAGACGATTCTCCGTTCTTCAGATAGGGCGGAGTAATGCTATCACTAATCTTTAACTCTGCAGGAATATTCAAGACAATCAATTCATGTGTACACCTCAAGTGTGTCTGCGTGTACTTACCATGTAAAAAGGCTATGCATAATGCTTGATTGTTATGATTGGCCATTTTGTCACAGGACAGAGGATGTAGTGCCTTTAAGGTCACTGCTTGATCAGTTATAAGATTTTAATGAGATATCAAAGTTGACAGGTTGGGAGGTAATTAATGTGATCGTGTAGGAAAGATATGGGTGCAAAAATGGAATGGAGGCACGCAGTCAGTGGGGAAAAAGTGAGCAGCGCGAATGAACCTAAATATGGCCTTTGAGGGTGTGCACGTCAAGTGAGAGATCAAATTGTGAAGCACTGGTCTCTTTTGAGGACAAAATCTCGTTGCTTGCTTTTGCTTTTCATAACATGATGGGACTGGATTAGAGAGAAAATGAACCTGGTATAGTGAGTACGTGAATAGTATACACCAGTGCAGCCACAGCCAATGCGGATGCACTTTTAATGCCTGCTCTGTGGAAAACAAATGTTCTGAAAATGTCTAATACCTGATTTAGAGGACTGGCATCATTATCCGCGGCCATCGGGATGTTATAGGGGGGGCTCGGATGAAAGGGTGAGTTGTCCCAAGGAAAGGAGGTCGCGCGGGGAGGGGCAATTACATTTAAACAAAATTAAATAAAACTTAACTTACCTTTCCCAGGTCCTGTGTTTTCTTCTTAGCTCCAGCTCCGGCTCCTGCTTTTCTGCCTCCGCAGGAACAAGAAGCAGGCAGCCTCTCTCCCCTCCCCAAACCAATCACAACGCTGAAATGGCAGCATTGTGATTGGTGAGGTGTAGCGGAGAGCGCCCCAGCCTGGCCATGTTCTCTATGTAGGCTGCATGCAGCAGCCTACATAGAGGAAAAGGGAAAGTGCGCATGACTGAGTTGGTCAGCCCTGGGGCCGACCAAACAGTCAGTACCCGCAACAGGGGGAAAGCCACTCCCCCCTGCCCTCAAGCAGGACCGAACAACCAGGCATTCCAGGCACTTCTGCTTTCTCGCAGTGTGAGAACCAGAAACATAAAATGGTAATTTTACCATTTTAATTTTTCTGATTCTCACACTGCGAGAAAGCAGTGGGGTGACGCACCCACACCCCTATGAAGGAGCCGCCACTGCACAGGGGAGATGACAAAGAAGAGCAGTGGCTGCTGGGATATTGAATACTAAATGAGTAGGGCACAGTTTACCTTTTTTAGTATTCAATATCTGAGCAGCTTCTGCTCTTTTCTAGGTCTCATTAATTGGGAAAACTAATATATCAGTCCCACTCATTTAGAACTGGCAGAGTGAGATGGAGGTAAAGCAGATGTAAGTTACTTGTAAAATGAGAGAACCCAGCAGCTTACTGTTTGTGGTGCTGGACTGGCGCGCAGCAGTAGAGCAGTGGTGTGAACATGTGTGTGAGTCCATGCACAAAAGTGGTGATTACACATACCAGACAGGTCACACACAGGATATGACAATGATAACAGATTTAGACAAACTGCACACCTATATTTTAAATACAGATTAATCAAAAAGTACTGACAGTAGTCATAAGTTAATCAAAGGTGCTGCCTTTTTGTAGCCAGTGCAACCCCTACACAGGCCCTGGAGAATAACAAAAGATGTTCAAACAAAAGTTTGAAAAAAGGCGCACTATCCACCTGCCCTATGAGGTGCAACTGGTAGATCTATACAAGTGAACAAGTGTATTGGTACATCGCTATACTACACAAAAGTAAACGAAGAGCACCTATTGTGCCTTTTTTAATTCAAGTTGTGAAATAGCATCATAAGTGAAGAATAAAGTGAACTGAACCATGGGTATGATTTGAAACAATTTGGCAATTGAAATTAAAGCAATAACAGTAGTGATGATAACTTGGAAACAAAACAGTAACAGAAGAATAGTTTGTGAATCTTCATAAATTTCTGAGATTCCTCTTTATTTTCTTAACGTGTTCAAAAAGAAGAACGTCTGGTGTCCCAATGCATTTCGGTGTGACACAGTGTCGTTTCGGAATAGGTATCACGATTCAACACCCACTGGTGTCATTTTGGTATTCTTTACTCTTTCTTTTATCTTTACTTTTTTGGTTGTCAATCTTCAATAAACTTTATTTCTAAAAATCTTCTTCTTCTTTTTTTCACTCCTTTCATTTATTACATCCTTTTCTCGCTTCTTGTTAAAAAACGGTTCTCACGTCAGTTGCATGCTGAAAATGGCTGGTTAGAACTGGATACCAAGGTTTATAAAATACCACACAATGTTACAGTCGGACATATATATAAGTTTGTTTTGACACTTGCATTGTTTTAATTTTGAATTGACTTATATACCTATATGTATATATTGTTACAGTATGCCCCTGAAGAAGGTGTGTGTCACACCGAAATGCATTGGGACACCAGACGTTCTTCTTTTTGAACACGTTAAGAAAATAAAGAGGAATCTCAGAAATTTATGAAGATTCACAAACTATTCTTCTGTTACTGTTTTGTTTCCAAGTTATCATCACTACTGTTATTGCTTTAATTTCAATTGCCAAATTGTTTCAAATCATACCCATGGTTCAGTTCACTTTATTCTTCACTTATGATGCTATTTCACAACTTGAATTAAAAAAGGCACAATAGGTGCTCTTCGTTTACTTTTGTGTAGTATAGCGATGTACCAATACACTTGTTCACTTGTATAGATCTACCAGTTGCACCTCATAGGGCAGGTGGATAGTGCGCCTTTTTTCACACACAGGATATGACATTGGACACACAAGAAGCAGCACACTGATTAATGTAAGTTTCTGTGTATGTATGACCTCATGCCACCGAACTAGAGTAGAATATGAGGAACCACTATGAACACAGGAATCAACTAGTATTTTTTTGCCTAACCTATGGAAACTGTAAATGTAAAATGTAAACATCTACACTTCAATTCAGTGTGTATTACAATAAAATAACTGCCTCTTTGGCAGCCTTTCGGCCACGTAGTTCAAAACTAGGAAACACAAAAAAACATGGAAGCTTAAGCACCAACATGTTACAAGTTTCCTGGATTGTTCGTGTTGTAAATTGTTTAAATATGCCAGTATGAAGATATAACATAAATATTGTAATATCTACTAGTGTCTAATACTGTGACAATCAGCATCATTCGTACCAGCAATGGTTTCTATGTTAGCCACTGAAACCGATTATTATCTATGTATCCTGTTTATTATTCCTTTGTACATTTTTTCAAAATGCTCCTGCTGTTGAAGATAAGTACATAAATAAGTAAATGCCTGATGTACAAAGTCATTTTTCAGTCACAAACCCTACAATTCACAAAATCATACATTTTCACGCCCTTTTTCTTTATGTACAGAATATTTTTTATGAGTCAGAATATTCTTTCTGATTCAAATGACTATTTCAATACTTTCCAAATCCCAAATAGGAGGGGGCAAGAAATAAACACCCCCTTATATTTTTAGTTCAGAAAATGTTAGACTTGTCATCCTTATGGTGGTCTTTTCCCAGATTGTTTGCCTTTTGCCTCATATTTTTGCTGATTCTTTTTGTTGGTCTTAGGATTCTGAGAACTTTACCATTTCTAACCAGTTATGAAGTTGATGTGTCTATCCCCTAAACATGATGACAATGGTGTACATAGCTGATTGGCATATTTGTTGTGCTGGTATGTCCTTTGTAAAGTGGTAAATCATATACCCAGGGTCCGTACTTCAAATGCTACTAGTGGGCTGCAGTGCTGATTGTGCCACCCACAGAAGTAGCCTTTCAAACCTGTCACAGGCCTGCCACTGCGATGCCTGTATGTGCAGTTTACTGCCACTTCGACTTGGCATTTGAAACTACTTGCCAAGCCTTAAACTCCCCTTTTATTACATATGTCACACCCAAGGTAGGCTCTAAGTAACCCTAGGGGCAGGGTACGATGTAAGTGAAAAGGTAGGACATTCACCTTCATGTTTTGCATGTCCTTGTAATGACAAACACCCTTTGTCATTTTTCACTACTGTGAGGTCTACCCGTGTATAGGCCAGCAGTGGAAATGATTAATACGCTTTTAAGCTGTAATTCCTGATCAAAGATAGGAGTTGCTTTTTCATGTTTGTTATGTTTGGAATGGTAATGAAAAATCCCTCTTATGTTGAAGTTGGATTTAATATTACTGTTTTAGAAAGTGGACATTTCTCTGTACTTAATGCTCATTATGCCTGACCACCTGTCTCCAATTAACGTCTGGGTTGGGTGACAGCCCCACTTTCTCCATTCCCTCTAGACAGCCACAAACACAAGAAGGTGAGGCTCACACTCATCTGAAATCATCTTCATTCTGATGGGTTTTTATGGGCTGGAAGGAATTGGAGGGGCTGACACACTTCAATTGATAGTATCCTGTCCAGACACAAAGCACTGATTTACATCCCATGGGTAGACTGGCAGACAGGACTGGGTTGTAAGAGATCCTTGTGCACTTCACAGAATTCCTTTGAAGTCACCCCCTACACTTTTTGTTTACGTTTTGCGTCTCTGACTCCCTAACATCCAACACTTCTGGATCTTGATCTGAGCTTCTGTCAGAAGGACTGCTGTGCTGCTTAAAGGACTTGACTGGACTGCTTTTCCAGAAGGTCTGCTTTCCTGCTTGTTGCCCTGCTGCCTGTTTGCTCCCTGACTCTGCTGGATGGACTCAGCCCTCCCTCCAAGGTATCTCCATGGACTTGCTGGCTCGTCTCCTGTTCTTCTGAAGTCTCAGGGACACTAAATTCTAAACTACAATCCTGCTGGTGCTGCTGGACTCTGCCTTCTGTGAGTCCTACCCTTGCCTAAGGGGCCCCCTCCAAGCTCTGGGCCACAGAAGAGGTTTCTGCAAATGTTTTCACCAAAAAAACACCTTGCATCGACTGTTTGAGAAATTCCACCGCATTACTCTTCGATGCCAACACAGTGGCTGCCCAACAGCAGTGGTTCCTCAGCCGGCGCGGCTCGACGATGACACATTGCTTTTACTTCAGAGAAGCTCAATGACTAAACAGTGACCTGAATGCGTGGTAAAGATCAACACATTGAGGCCTTAGTATTGATGCTTTGCTCCATCCAAAGTATTGTCCTGAATGCATCCTATAGCCGGCCTGCCCTCCATCATGGGTGGCTTGAACTTTGAATATACACTGGTCCCTCGCGACCTGAAATAACCTTTTGACTTCTAAGCACTATTTTTGGTTTATTTTTTAAAAAATCATATTTGGACTTCTGCTTATTGGATTGCTGTTGCTTTGGTCTTATTTTACTCAGATAAATAATAATAATCATAGTGTTACTGTGTGTATGTGTGTTGCATAAATACTTTACACATTGCCTTTGTAGATCAGCTTAACTGCACTGTGCCATACTACCAGAGGGTGACCACACATTATCTTATTGCATATTTAGCTTACCCTGACAAGAGTGGTGGTTCTTGCCTGGCCTAGGTACATACGTCAGCCAACCAAGAATCTCATTTCTAACAGAAACAATATAACAATTAGTTTCAACCACAGTTCCGATTGTAAACCATTGATGAACCTACCCCCGTGTTGAGGTGCTAACTTATTTGCAAAGCGGAAAGGGTTCCTTTGGGTATTGTGTTGGCAGCTTAAGGAGTAGTAGGCAGTGGCCCAGGCTGCCACTGCCTGCTCCCCCTGAAGGTTTCCAAAACAGAATGCTTGTTTTTTTAAGGCATTTTGTGAATGTGACAAAACTGAATTGTGCAATATTTACAGAGATCTGGCGAAGCTCAGTGTGCTCCCTACATGGTCGCACTAGTGGCTGCCTAGCGCCAACACAGGCATCCTTGCATCATTGTGCAAAGAAGCTTGTGGTGTTGACAGGACTGCTTTTGTGCAGGAAGGTACAAAAAAAATCCTTTGAGGCTTATTTCTCTTTGTATGTGTGCTGCAGAATGCATCACACATCCAAAGAGGAAGTAACTATGAGAAATAAAGATATTTCTTCTCGTTATGCCAGTGTCCAGTAGGTGCACCATTTTGCCACAAACCCAATTTTACTGATTTTAGTACTGGTGAAAAGCGATGCAAGGTCATGCAAATATTGATGTTTGTGGCTTTGTAAATGTCACTTAAGCACTTGCCTTGTGTTGACTTATGTGATGCAAGAACAATGCAAGTTCTTGGTAAATCCGGTCCTGGATTTGGTGATGCAATAAGAAAGAGGCCATGCTTAATTTTCAAAATAATAAATGCCAGAATCAAATGTTTTTCTCAGCTGCCTGCAGCCAGTGCTGGTGAAGCTCTGGAATGCCAAATAGCAAGACTAAAGGCCCTTTTTTCCACCACCTTTCACCCTGTATCCCCATATTTTACCTTTGCAGGTTCTTTTTCATACCTACTTTCTCACTTTGTCACTGTTTTATTGTCTTTCTCTTCATCTTTCTTTTCCCTTTTTGTGTGTGTCTCTCTTAATCTGGGTCAAGGTCAGAAGAGGGAAAGTAAGTGCTGGTCCCCAAAAAATGAGCTCTAGTGATCGAACCTTCAGCTACCCACCCAAAATAAACCTTGGAATGAGGGCCTTAGGGAGAGAAAAATGTGATCAATTTAGCACAAAGTGAATTAGTCCTAACCCCTCCTGTGAATTTATTATGGGCTGTGATTACTCTTTGGGAAGCAATTATCAATGCTCAAACTATGGAGCACATTTACTATTATTTCACACAACAAAGCACAGTAAGAGAGCATGATGCACTGTGTTGTGTGAAAGTGAGAGAGCAGAAATGGTCCATATTTACGAAGATATGGACCATTTCTACTCTATCATTGTGCTGGTGCAATGTGTGCTGCCTAGGGCCACCATAGGCACCCTTGCATCATAGTGCAAGGGTGCTTGACTTATGGGCAGGATTGTGTTTTTTGCAGCAAGGGACAGCTTCCTGCACAAAAACAATCCTTAGTGGCTTATTCCTCTTTCTATGTGTGCTCCAGAAGGCAGCACACATGGAAAGAGGAAATAACAAGAAGAAATAACAGTATTTCTTCTAAATTAACCTCAGTCAGGTTGGCAAACCATTTTGGTGTAAATCCTGGTATACAAGTATTTGTAAATCTGGGTTTGCATCAAAGTACATGGGTGGGTGCATGGAAATGCCCTGGCTCCACTCACGTAACATATGCCCCACTCTAAGTATTGCAAGGGAGAGCAATGTACTGCATTGTGTTACTACATTATTTACTTTGTGTGGCTTAGGTTTGCCAAAAACTATTTTGCGTCCGGGCTGCGCCACAAAAGTGACACAACCCAAATAAAAAATCATAGTAAATCTGTGCCCTAGTGTCAGAAGTCTTTTTGAAAATAAAGTACCAGTTTCCAAAAGATGCCTACAGATCTCTGAGGGGCAAAATAGCCTGTGCCAATGTGTAAATGCATTTCTTGTGTCAGAAAGTTTTAATTGGCAAATGATTAGTGATCAATGTGAGGTGTAGACTGCAGTTGCATAACTCTTGCTCTTATTTTCTGACTGTTCGATCTTGCATATTAAAGCAGCAAAGACAGTGTCATGTATAGCGCATATAGTCCTGGTTAGTATCATGATGCATCTTTAACTAGGTGTTCTGGGCGCAGGCCGGGATGGTGCCCCATTTTAACCACGAACTTGGACCTGTCCTCGGGGAAGTGCATTAGTGAAAGGCAGACTAACAATTTGAAGCAGCCAATCTCTTATGCTTTAAAGACAACAATGTATCCTGCTTTTCAAAGGGGGTCAGAGATCCCCCAAGAGGCGGATGCAGTCAGTGACTGCACCTGCCTACAGGAGAATCTATGGGGGGCAATAGGACTCCTACCACTTACAACTGGCACCATTGGATGGCAGACTGACTATGTCCCACTTGTGTGTAGTACACAGAAATTGCATCCCCTGACAGCTCCTTTGCTTTTGGTCCTGTGTATGTAATCTAGCATGGGTGAAGATGCAAAATATGTGCTCATTTGAATAGGGACATGCCCCCATGCAAATGATGGAATATTCCTATGAGATTGTGTCAACGCACATGCAGGTCAGGTGTGACCTGTATTACAGAAGTGTCATCAGCCCCTTTTTTAATACTAAAGTGCCTTGGGGTGCAGATAGCAAGTGCACATGCACGATGCGCCCCTGAGGTGCTCAGGCCCATATTTAACAAGGTTTTGAGTTGCCCTTGCCCCAAAATAGGGGACAAAAAGGCGACAAAAAACCTAAATGAGATTTAGAAAGCCACACAAAGGCAGCAAATCACTGCCTTGTGTTACTATGCAGCAGGGAGGTATTCCATGTGTGGAGGGTGGAGGTTTCCATGCATTCACCCATGCATTCTGACTCTTTCCCAGATTTAGCAGCACTGGTAGACCTGAGAGTGTTTCAGAATAGTACACCTCCCCACCAGAGGTGCAATGAGTAGGAATACCTTTAGTTCTCCTCATTGCTTCCTCTTTCTCAGTGTGTTGCATTCTTCAGCACACTTAGAAAAAGGAAAACACCTCTAAGGATTGTTTCTCAGCAGAAAGGTGCCACTTACTGCACAAAAACATTTCTGTCTACAATGCCTGCACCCTGGTGCAAGGGTGCCTGTGTTGGTGCTGGGCACAGTTTGTGCAGGCAGAGACCAGGAATGCATACTATAATGCTAAATATGGCACATTCCTGCTCTCTCTCTTTCATGCAGCGCAGTAAGGTGGCTTGCTGCATTGTGGAAAATATTGATATTTGTGCATCGATGCTCTAATATGCATCGCTTTCCGTTGACATTTGGTGAGTGGATCGGGGCAAGCTGTCACACGCTCCAGGCTCTTCACAGCATGAGCACTGGAGTGCATTTACATGTAGAAACCTGTAGCAGTCTTAAAAAGCGCTGAGCATTAAAATACCTGTAGTACGGTACTCCACTACCCAAGGCTTCTATGAATGTTGGAGTACCAAAACCTGGAGTGCACAAGCGGTGCATTTACAATCCCTCACCATCTTGTACCTCGTTCACAACACCGTGCAGTGGAAGACTGCAGTAGAGAACAGAAATATCTACCAGGTGAACACCTTTGAGAATCAATCTATCCATTTGTGAGGAATGAATATTCTCTGCCCTTCCCGGCCTCTCCCATGATGTACATTTCGTGCTTGGGGCAAATCTTGAAGTATGTTTTGTAAAATACATACCCACAGGGTATTTTGCACGTGTGCAAAGTGAGTTGAGAGCTAGAACATACAAAAATTATGATTTAGTTTCCCAAAAATATTTTGGGGATAGGACGTATACCCTTTTACCTTACTTTTCCTATGCTCTTGATCTATTTAAATTGTATCATATTAATTTGTTGCTGTTTTTCCTTCCCAGGTTCAACAGTATCAACTCTTTATCTGAAAACTCTTTTGCTGGACTTTCAAAATTGGAGTTGCTAATGATTCATGGGAATGAAATCCACGCTATACCTAATGGGGTGTTCAGGGATCTATCATCTTTGCAGGTAATGTACCCTAAGGGTTAGGCAGTGATGCGCACTGAAATTGCGATAGAATGAATTTATTTTGGGTCTTAATAAAATGGTGTATATTTTTCCACTTTGATTATTATTGCTAGAGTCCATCAGTAACAACACCCAGAAACACTTTCCTTTAATCTACTGCTCTAAATCTGCTTATATATCCACTAACAATTGGCAACTAAAAATAGAACCCAGAGGGATGAAATTGTGCTCTAAAAGGACAAATGAAATATGTTTATTTAGCTAGTTGAAGTTCAAGTATCTATCTATCTATCTATCTATCTATCTATCTATCTATCTATCTATCTATCTATCTATCTATCTATCTATCTATCTATCTATCTATCTATCTATCTATCTATCTATCTATCTATCTATCTATCTATCTATCTATCTATCTATCTATCTATCTATCTATCTATCTATCTATCTATCTATCTATCTATCTATCTATCTATCGTAGTTATAGTTAGGACCTAATAGGAAAAGCTTTTTTTCACTTGCCTATATCTTTGGTTTCGGTTGATAAAACTTCTCGAAATCTTCCCACAAAATGTGCAGCGCAGATTCTTGTTGTGCATGGAAATGTTTTGGGCGATATGTATAGCTTGGGCTAAGGAAAAAGGGGGTCAAAAAAGTGTTTTTTCCATGCACATTCTCATAGCGATTTGATACACAACTACAGCCCGAACCCCTGGCCTGAGTTACCCCAAATTTATCAGAAAGGTAGCTTCAGCCGAGTCCCACCAAAAACTTTTTAAAAATTAAAAGGGAGCAGGGTAGGAAGGCCAGAGGGACATGTCAGGCAAAAAATATTTTTTTAAAACATTTATACAGCAGAAATGTGACAGAGCTGTGAATCAAGCGGCAAACATATTTAAAAAAAACAAATGCAGGCTTCCGTGCTTGTTTTGAAGAGAGCCCCAGGGTTGGCCAGGTCCTAGGGGCATTTTTTTTTCAAATGGAGGGAAGCATGGGGCCCCCTCTTTAGGCTCATTGAACACTGGGGATCACCACCTCCCCGGGGCTTTGTTTTAAATAATGGAGGGGGGCCAAGCGGACACCCCCATCCTGGGCTTCTACGAAGCCCAAGGGACCACGACATTCCTGGAGGTTTTTTTAAATTATGGAGGGAAGCCATGCGGAGCCCCCTCCAGGGCTTCTAAGAAGCCACATGGCAATAAATTGAATTGATGGGTGGCTGCATGGATCCCCGGACCCCGATGACCGCCACCTCCCTGGGTCCTAATTAATGCCGGGAGAGGAGCTGTGTGGCCCTCTCCCGGGCCATATATGGCCCGATCACCACCACCTCCCCTGGGCCAGCCCATGCTCAGAGAAATAGGGAGGCTGTGTGGTGCCCCTACTGGAGCCAATTATAGCTATGTGGACCGCCAACACCCCCAATCCAGCTTCTACTATGTCCCGGGGTGCTGACAGCTCCTGCCAAGCAAAAGCAAATACTTTTGGCTCTAGTGGGAGGGAGCTGTCAAAATTCTCCCACCCGCTGCAAGTGGGGTTTTCATCTCTTTCCCTGCCTGCAGACATGTGGGCAGGGAAAGAAATAAAACTATTGCTCCTGAATGCAGGGAGCTGCATTTCCAGCATCTCCTTGCTTGCAGCTGCAATGCCGGCTCCCTAAGGAGGTGGTGAACTGGCTAGCACTGCAGGGGCCTTGAGGCTCCCCCTACATTCCCTATCATGCACATTGGGTGCCCTGGCTAGGACCAGGGCACCCAGAGACACATGGTTGGGCCTGGTACCCTGGGTCAAGTTGACTTGGCCAGGGGAACCATGTTACACTAAAGGAGGATAAGTGTTCTTGCAGATTTGTAGATAAAGACGCAGAAGGAACAATTACATTGCCGAAATGCACTCAAGGTCAATGGAGACAGTTCCTTGTGGTCCATTACACAGATGTAGTGTAGTTACTAATTAACCAAAAAATAATACTCTACTTGAGTTGATATTTTGTGTAAAACTGTGGAATCTTGTTGTATAAAGATGCAGGTGTGCTTCCGTTGGGGCCCTGTCACTGACACAGCTGCTGACAATCCACACAGACACTGAGGTACTCACACATCCACTGACAGACCCACTCAGACAATGTAACAACCACTTACAGACCCACTCACAGACCCAGTCACAGACCCAATCACAGACCTAAGCAGACACTCTCACATGCACTCATAGACTCACTGAGATGCTTATGTACCCACTGACACACCAACTCAGACACTCTCACAGCCACTTACAAACCCACCCAGGCACTCATACACCCATTCACCGACCCACTCATGCATGTACACCTACTCCCTGACCCACTCAGTCACTCATGCAACCCACTTACTGTACCACTCACTGTCTCACAGACCTACTCAGAGACTCATGCACCAACTCACAGACCCAATCAAAGACTCACACACCCACTCACAGACCCACTCAGGCACTTGCACTCCCACTCCCAGACCCACTCAGAGACTCATTCACCCACTAAAAGATTCATTCAGATACTCATGCACTCACTCAAAAACTGATGCACACACTTATGGAGGAACTTGCAAACCCACTCAGACACTCTCTCATCCACTCACAGACCCACTCAGACACTCACTCATGCACCCACTCAGACACCCACTCAGATACTTATGCACCCACTCAGACACTCATGCAACAACTCACAGACCCACTCAGATACTCACATACCCACTCACAGACCCATACAGCCACTCCCACTCCCCCTCAGATACATACAGCCACTAATGCCCACAAAATCACTCACGCTCAACCACAGACCCATACAGCCACTCATACACCTATTCACCTTAACAGCCACTCACACACACACACTCTCAAAGGTTACAGTTTATAGTTAGGAAATAAAATAAAATAACCTTCAAAATTCTCTAAAAAACTAAAGTTACAGGGACATTATAGTAAGGAAACAGAACAATAAAACCCCTTTGAAATGTATTGAAAAAACCAAAGGATACAGGGACGCCATTGTTAGGCTCAGATTTCACTTGTACAAAACCATAGAAATTCAGCAGTTATTGTTCCCTGAGCTAGCTACAACTTACACCCCTGCAATGCACGGCTCCTGACCTTACATATTACATCACTCATGACATGTTCAGTGACATCACTGATGGCATCATGGATGACATCATACATGACATCATCATGACATCACAGGACCACGCAGAGACACCGCACCAGGTGCTGACTTCGGGTGGGGGCATCGTGTTTGCAAGAATATTATGGTTTTAAAACCACCTACTGCTGCCATGTTCCTTGCCTCCAGAAATTTTCAGGCAACAATGAAAATGTCAAAATAACTCTGGTGATAAAAGTTATTCCTTGAGAGAGATCAGAGTAAGATAGCACAGAGGGTTAATATGCCTGCTGCAGAGAATGCGCACCATGCAGATCACAAAGTGCATATAATTAGCTCAGTGTATTATTGCTTTTGTCTGAGGGATCAATTTGGTACTTTCAGGTTATTATTTCAAATCCTAATATTGAACAGTGAGCTATTAACTGTCATTAAAGAGCTGCATGCAAACTGCAAGGTATAGATTAGAGCGCTATGATTGTTTCCCATTTTTTTATTACCCTAATTTTGCAAAAAGGATTAATTTGGGTAGAAATCAAATCTTATTATTAAAGAAAACCCCCAACCATGGTGTTGCAATTTTAAATTCTGAGTTGCTGCTTCTCCCGACCAAGCACTCTTAAGCTATACTGCCTACGAGTATGGATGACATGTGACTCCTACACGTTAAAGTCCTCTGTCTTGCATAACATTTCCTGTACTCTGATTTACATACCTAAGATTGATTGTCACTGTTCAATGTGTGTTTGATGTAATGTGCTCTGTCACCCTACACTGTTATGAGTAGTGCTATAAAATGAATTAAATGTATCTGAGACAGAGTAGTTATGGAGACTCACCTATACTTCTCCTCACATACCTACTCACTCACCCATATAACACACATGCACCTACTCATTCACCCATGCAGGCTCTCATACAACCTTTCATTCACTCATACATCCACTCACACACCCACTCATTTACCTATTCATCCACTCACACACCCTCTCACTCACTCATACAGCTACTTACATACCCAGTCACTCACCTATATAGCCACTGACACATCCACTTCCATATTGATGCAGCTACTCACACACCCAGTCACTTGCTGATACATTCACTGACACAGCCAATCACTCACTCATATAGGTATGCATATACACATTGACTCACCCATATAGCTACTCATGTACTCACTCACTCACTCACTCACCTATACAGCCACTTACACATCCTTTTACTCAACTATACAGAGAGACAGACAGCTACTCTCTCGCTCATACAACCACTAACACAGCCAGTCGCTCACCCATATAGATACTCACATACCAACTACCTCACCCATACAGTAACTTATACACCCATCTAGTCACCTATACATCCACTGATACACCCACTTGCACATCATTACAGCCACTCACACACCTAGTCTTACAGCCATGCAGACTCTGACACTCCTACTCACACACCCATAAAGCCAGTCACACATTCACTCATTCACCCATACCGGTACTCACACACCCCTTCACTCACTCATAGAGTCACTCACAGACACACTCACAAACCCACACACCACTGACATACCCACTGGCTCATCTACAGAACTACTGACAGATGCAGTCACTCACTCATAAAGTCACTCACACATGCACTAACTCACCTATGCAGCCACTGACACAACCATTCATTCACCCATACAGACACTCACACACCCACTCACCCATATATATAATGACTTTAGACAGTACACTTTTTTTTACAAATTGTGTGTACATAGATGATTTTTACATAGATGATAGAGTCTACATAGATGATTTTTACAAAGAGTGTATATCTACCTTTATATTTATGTATTTATATAGAGTGTATATTTATTTATTAATTTATACAGACATAGGGATGATTTTCGACCACTGTATTAATGAGACTGATTACTTGTTTTAACTAAAACTCAAATCAGTAAGGCTGTTGCCAACATAAGATGAGTCTGTTTACAGTGTTTATGGAATTGAGTCAGTAAGTATGCATACGTAAATATGCAAGTATAGCGTTTGATGTGGTTGTAATAAAGATGATTTCAATATATGCTCATCCGCTGTGTTGTCACCGTCCTTTACCCTTGAAAGCCTCCAATGACAGCAATGACACACATACAATTTTTCACATGTTTGTGCATCTTATTAACAATAGTGACATGATTATCTGTACTTTTATTCTTTCTTTGTTGCATATTTATGTGAGTGCAATATGCTCCATTATGTACTGCTGTACCCTGTGCCTAATTTGCAAAATAAATATGTGCCAGGGCCCTCCCTAGGAGACCATTGCTGCTTGAACCACTCATTAACCCTTTCAATGCTGCCAATGCTAGTACCGATACAACTTTTAAGTGTGAAAATTCAGACTATTCCAGGCCACCCAACATAATAAGGATGGCTACATGGCCGATGTTAATAATTCTTTATGTATTTTGAATTATTAAACAGTTCTGTGTTATGCTGACTTCAAAATTAGACAAGCAGCATCACAGTGTTATGGAGTTTCACATGTACCTGTGTTGAGAATTTAGTGACGGTGCCGAAGAGCAGCACTGGTTACGCCATGTCATGTAATCATGTTAGGTTATATACTAAGTGAATTATACCAAGGATTGTCTGTGTGAGCATTCAAATGATTGCCTGACACTAGACACCAAATTACTAGTTTTTAAGATTTATTTTGACCACAAGGATAGCATTTATCAACTCATGGAGCCAGTGCAAAATTGGTACAAAGTGTATATTTGGGATTAATTTTTCCATGCAAAGCTTGTATTATACTGGAATGCAGCCCTAAAGTAAAGCAAATCAGTTGTTTACCCTACTTCGCTTTACATAGGGGCTGATGCGATGTTGGTTGGAAAGCCTCAAACCACAGGTCGGAGGCTTTTCGACCAACATCTATGATATAAAGTCAGACCACCTTTTTACAAAGAAGGCAGTCGGAGTTTAAACTGGCCGGTTAATCTGACTTGCTTTTGACGGGCTCCAGTTGGAAACTGCCACATAATCCTTTACGGATGGTGTTTCCCCATAGGGATTATGATGTTGGTTTCCGACAGGCTTTCCATGTTGGGCTTTCCGACATAGAAAGCCTCTCGGAAAGTGACGCTGTCGGCCCCTAGCAGGGCCGCCTTTCCTCCGCCGCCTCCGGTTGTGGGCCGGGGGGCTCTCCTGTAAATCTGTGCACCATGAGGTGCCTGCCACACAGGGCAAAGATTTACACAAATCCCCTTTTGTCTATGGGAGCTTGTGCTGTGGGCAGAAACAGCCCACAGCACAAGCTCCCATAGAGAAATGGAAGTTTGCAACCGCACCATGTGCGGTCGCATCATAATATGGTGTGCGGAACCGCCGATCTATGATCGGTTGGTTCCACGTGAAACAGTGTTTGGCAGACTCAAGTCCGCCCGACATCGAAATATGGCCCTAATATAAGATATTTGGTTATTAGTTGTGCAAGATGTGGGGTCTGTGCAACTATTAGGTTGAAAATGTCCGCTTACTGGGAACCAAGCACCCCATTGTGGTACTTGACTTTCTCAGGGTAGTGAAGCACAGTATCCAAAGGCTAATCAGAGAGGTTCACGGACAAAATGTCGCCTATGAAAATATCCCCAAACCAAAATATTGTGACAAAAATATTGATGTCAAAAATATCGTCATCTTATACTTAGAATGGTAAATACAAAAATATCCCCCCAAAATATTATTTTCATTAATATCTTAGTATTAAATATTTTAAAAACGAACCATTTTAAATTAAATAAAAAAGTAAACACTACATTTCTTAAAATGTAAAAAAACATATTGTACACATTAAAACATTGATACTTGTAAATATTATAATTTAAAAAAAGCAAAAACATAATAATATAAATTGTGACTAAATGAACTACATTATAGGATTTTACAGTTAATACGTATACTATTCCCTCTGCAATTTATACAAAAGTAAGAAAATTCTTCTACTAAAGATGTGTAAACATTACCACTCCCATTTCATGCAACATTGCAAAGGAATAACATTTACCATCCCCATTCCAGTCAGTTTAACAGTAAGGAAAGTGTTAGATTGCAGAGGGCTAAAATGTATTACTCCCACTCCAGTCAGTGAAACACTAGGGAGTCGATTCCGATCTCGCTCGGAAGGGCTCTGAACGCGATCTGGCGGGAAATAGGTATGAGTCGGATGTGTGTTTCATGACTGACTCGGACACCTGTATGAGCGAGCAAGTACGATGCGAGTGGACGCGTGTGTTCCAACCAAACCGTTTCCGGATCCGAGCCGCTCCAACTGACTCATACAGACACGATTCGCACCGCGCAATGGAGACGTTTTACGACCGAGCGAGTACGAGGTATGCGTCGGACAGTCTGATCGAGCCAAACTTCTGGCTCGCAAAACATCCAGGAAGCTGCCTTTGGGGGTCCGCGTTGGACCCCCATCACACGCAGCCTAATGACTCAGACACAGGGGGAGACCCAAGGGTCTCCCCAGCACAGGCATGTATGGTGTGGATGGCACCAACACGTACCCACTGTAGGGGGGTCCTTGTGCGAGACGTACCCATTCAGTCAATTGGAGCCCATGTACGCGTCGTACGACCGGCTCCCATTGACTTCTATGGGAGCCCGACCGAACCGAGTCGGGCAGCATGCGGCAGCATCGTACTCGCTCAGTCAGACTGCAGGGGTCTGGCTCGGTCGGAAACCACTCCAGATCCGGATCGGTTGGAGAGCTTTCCGACCCAGATCAGAATCGAACCCTAGGTAATGTCTTTATTTGTGGAGGGGTAATTTTTTTTATTTCCACTCTAATGAGGACAACAGTAGAGAAAGTGTTGGATTGCGGAGGGTAAAATTTACTATTCCCACTCCAGTCAGTGCAACTGTAGGGAAAGTGGTGAAAATGCTGAGGGGTAAAATCTGCTATTCCCACACCAGTCAGTGCAAAAGTAGGGAAAGAGTTGGATTGCAAAGTGGTAACAGTCACGATTCCCACTCCATGCAGTGCAAACAGTTGGGAAAGTGTTAAACTGTGGAGGGGTCAAATTTGCTATTTTCACTCCAGCCAGTGCAACTTTAGAAACAAACAAATTCTCTTCAACACAATAAAGTAATTGCAAAAACATAGGGGCTCATTGCAATGTCGGGCGGACCGCAACCGACCGACCGTCAGTTGTGGTCTGCCTGACATCTGCCCCTGCAGTCCACCCTCCAGTCCACCTGCCATATTACGATGTGGTGTGCTGAGGCATTGCGTGGAGAGACCATCCGCTGTGCTTCCGACGGGCTCCTTGAGCATCAGAAGGCAACATAATCCCACAATGACGGCAGAGCCAGCCTCATCTCTGCCATCAGGATTATGACGGCACTTTCCCACAGCCTTTCCATGTCGGCCTTTCCGACATGGAAACGCTGTCAGAGAGTGACTTTGGGGGCCCCTAGCAGGGCCCACTGGCTCTCTGCAAGGGGTCTGCCGGCACCTATGGTGCACCTCTAAACACCCCTGCACCATGTGGCAGGCACCACATGGTGCCTCTCACACAGTGCAGGGATGTTTACAGACATCCATTTTTCAATAACAGCTGGCTGCAAGCCTTTTCCGCCCATCCCACCAGCTGCTATTGATAAATCGGGTGGTTGCAGTCCGCTACAATGACCGACATCGTAATGAGCCCAATGGTGAACGAATAAAAATATAATATAAATAAGTTTTAAAAAAACACAAATATATTTTCTGTTAATATTTAACCCCTTGTGTGCCCATGACGAGCTGGACTCGTCATGGAGCACAGTCGCGCTGTGCCCATGACGAGTCCAGCTCATCATGAGGCATTCCCTGGGGACTCCCTCTGGTGCGGGCACCAGAGGCATTCCCTTTTACTGCAAATAGCCTCGGGAGCTGGGGAAGAGCTTCCCCAGCTCCCGAGGACCCCCCCCCTTTCACTGTAATGACGATCAGCGCGCACGTCGCGCCAACGTCATTACAGTGAAAGTGAAACTGAAATGAGCCAAGAGGCTCATTTCAGGTTTCACTTTGTACGTGCTCAGGGGGCTATCTCAACCCCCTGAGCACGTAGAAAGACGGGAGAGGTATCGTTGGAAAGGGGAGAATCTCCCCTTTCCAATGGTGCCTGTCCCCAGTGGATCCCTGCTTGGGGATCGCCACAGGAGGGCGATCCCCAAGCAGGGATCCACCCACTAGACACCAGGGAGGGGGGAGCGGCCCCTTGGGCAAAGGCCTTTGCTCCCCCCAAATAATTTGGGCATTATATAGTCTTTTTGCCCCCCCTGGAGGGCACTTGGGGGCAGTAGCCCCCAATCTGCCCCCCCGGGGGGGCAAAAAGCCCACTAGACACCAGGGAATTTTCCCAAAAATAAAAATAGGGGTGGGGGCTGCCCAAAACGGGCAGGCCCATGCCCCCACCCCACACCCCAATAATCACTGTCTTTCTGCCCCCCGGGAGGCAGATGGGGCATTGGCCCCTAATCTGCCCCTTCGGGGGGGGGGGCAGAAAGCCCACTATACACCAGGGATATGTTTTCAGTTTTTTTTTAGGGTGGGGGTTGCCCGAAACGGGCACGCCAATGCCTCCACCCACCCGCCACCATTACAGCCTTTCTGCCCCCCCTGGGGGGCAGATGGGGCATTGGCCCCTAATCTGCCCCTCCGGGGGGGGCAGAAAGCCCACTAAACACCAAGGATTTTTTATGCACAATTGTTTTTAGGGTGTGGGCTGCCCGAAATGGGCACGCCAATGCCCCCACCCTCCCTCCCACAAAATGACAGTCTTTCTGCCCCCCAGGAGGAAGATGGGAGCTGTAGCCCCCAATCTGGCCCCCCCTGGGGGCGCAGAATGCCCACTAGAAACCATGGATTTTTTTGTTTTATTAGTGATGGGGTAGGGGCTCCCCAAAATGGGCATGACAATACCCCACCCCACTCCCAGAGAAATTCCAGTCTTTCTGCCCCCCCCCGGGAGGGCAGATGGTGGCAGTGGCCCCTGATCTGCCCCCTGGGGGGGCAGAAAGTCCACTAGGCGCCAGCGAGTACGCAGGCTTTTTTTATGCGTGGGGGCTGCCCAAAATGGCCATACCAGTGCCCCCACCCCCACAAAAAATAGCCACAGTCTTTCTGCCCCTTTAGGGGCATATCAGGATGAAACCCCCTTCCCCGATTCCCCCCCAGGGCTGCAGAAAGGCCACTTGGCTCCGGATTTTTTTTAGCAATGTGCATACCTGTGGATTTTGGGCCCTAGCGCAGTTGGCACGTAGGCAAACCTAGCAAACCTGTACATTCTTAAAACTAGACACCGAGGGGAATCCTGGATGGGGTGACTTCACTGGCTCTCACCAGGTTCTGTTACCCAGAATCCATTGCAAACCTAAAAATGTGTCCAAAATAACAAATTTTCCTCTCATTTCTGTGGTGGAAAGTTCTGGAATCTGCGTGGGTCCACAAAATTCCACCCACCCTGCGTTCCCCAAAGTCTTCAGAGAAAAATGGTACCTCACTTGCGTGGGTAGGCCTAGTGCCCGCGTCAGGCAAGGGCCGAAAACCTATTGAGGAGACATCAAAATTACCTATCACAAAACAACCTGGTTTTGCAAAGGGGGTCCTTTGAGTTTTTGGCCCCGGGCTTGGCGGCCACCTAGGGAAACCTACCAAACCCACATATTTCTGCAAACTAGACACCCGGTGGATTCCAGGGAGGTATGACTTGCGTGGATCCCCCAACGTTTCCTTACCCAGAATGCCCTGCAAACCTCAAAGTTGTGGCATCACTGGGCTGACACAAATTTCCTACCACCCAGCGTTCCCCCGGGTCTCCCGATAAAAACGGTGCCTCACTCGTGTGGGAGACCCAATTACCCGTGACAGGCAAGGGCCCAAAACGTATTGAGGCGACATGAAAATTGCCTACCTCAAAACGACCTGGTTTTGCAAGGGGGGTCACCTGGGTTTTTGGCCCGGTGCTCGGCGGCCACCTAGGGGAACCTACCAAACCCACACATTTCTGAAAACTAGACACCCGGGGGATTCCAGGGGAGGTATGGCTTGCGTGCATCCCCCAACGTTTCCTTAGCCAGAATGCCCTGCAAACCTCAAATTTAGCTGTAAAAATCACCTTTTTACCACATTTTTGTGTGGGAAAGTTGTGGCATCACTGGGCTGACACAAATTTCCTACCACCCAGCGTTCCCCCGTGTCTCCCGATAAAAACGGTGCCTCACTTGTGTGGGAGGCCCATGTACCCGCGTCAGGCAAGGGCCCAAAACGTATTGAGGCGACATGAAAATTGCCTACCTCAAAACGACCTGGTTTTGCAAGGGGGGTCACCTGGGTTTTTGGCCCGGTGCTCGGCGGCCACCTAGGGGAACCTACCAAACCCACACATTTCTGAAAACTAGACACCCGGGGGATTCCAGGGAGGTATGGTTTGCGTGGATCCCCCAACGTTTCCTTACCCAGAATGCCCTGCAAACCTCAAATTTAGCTGAAAAAATCACCTTTTTCACACATTTTTGTGTGGGAAAGTTGTGGCATCAGTGGGCTGACACAAATTTCCTACCACCCAGCGTTCCCCCGGGTCTCCCGATAAAAACGGTGCCTCACTTGTGTGGGAGGCCCAAGTACCCGCGACAGGCAAGGGCCCACAACGTAGTGAGGCGACATAAAAATTGCCTACCTCAAAGCGACCTGGTTTTGCACGGGGGGTCACCTGGGTTTTTGGCCCGGTGCTCGGCGACCACCTAGGGGAACCAGCCACAACTTTCCCACACAAAAATGTGTGAAAAAGGTGAATTTTTTGCCTAAATTTGAGGTTTGCAGGGCATTCTGGGTAAGGAAACGTTGGGGGATTCATGCAAGCCATACCTCCCTGGAATCCCCCAGGTTCCCCTAGGTGGCCACCGAGCACCGGGCCAAAAACCCAGGTGACCCCCCTTGCAAACCAGGTCGTTTTGATGTAGGCAATTTTCATGTCGCCTCAATACGTTTTGGGCCCTTGCCTGTCGCGGGTACTTGGGCCTCCCACACGAGTGAGGCACCGTTTTTATTGGGAGACCCGGGGGAACGCTGGGTGGTAGGAAATTTGTGTCAGCCCGCTGATGCCACAACTATCCCACACAAAAATGTGTGAAAAAGGTGAATTTTTGGGCTAAATTTGAGGTTTGCAGGGCATTCTGGGTAAGGAAACGTTGGGGGATCCATGCAAGCCATACCTCCCTGGAATTCCCCGGGTGTCTAGTTTTCAGAAATGTGTGGGTTTGGTAGGTTCCCCTAGGTGGCCGCCGAGCACCGGGCCAAAAACCCAGGTGACCCCCCCTTGCAAAACCAGGTCGTTTTGATGTAGGCAATTTTCATGTCGCCTCAATACGTTTTGGGCCCTTGCCTGTCGCGGGTACTTGTGCCTCCCACACGAGTGAGGCACCGTTTTTATCGGGAGACCTGGGGGAACGCTGGGTGGTAGGAAATTTGTGTCAGCCCGGTGATGCCACAACTTTCCCACACAAAAATGTGTGAAAAAGGTGATTTTTTTCAGCTAAATTTGAGGTTTGCAGGGCATTCTTGGTAAGGAAACGTTGGGGGATCCACGCAAACCATACCTCCATGAAATCCCCCAGGTGTCTAGTTTTCAGAAATGTGTGGGTTTGGTAGGTTTCCTCAGGAGCCGGCAGAGCTAGGGTTCAAAAACTACAGCTAGGCGCTTTGCCAAAAAAGGGTCATTTTTCGCTGTGAAATTGAGGTGTGTCCACGTTACGTTTTGTGCCATTTCCTGTCGCGGGCACTAGGCCGACCCACACAAGTGAGGTACCATTTTTCTCGGAAGACTTTGGGGAATGCGGGGTGGGTGGAAATTTGTGGATCTACGCAGATTCCAGAACTTTCCACCAGAGAAATGTGGGGAAAAAGTCTTTTTTTGGCAATTTTTTAGGTTTGCAAGGGATTCTGGGTAACAGAACCTGGTGGGAGGCAGTCAAGTCACCCCATCCTGGATTCCCCTGGGTGTCTAGTTTTAAAAAATGTATAGGTTTGCTAGGTTTCCCTAGGTGCCGGCAGAGCTATGGTTCAAAAACTACAGCTAGGTACTTTGCCTAAAAAGGGTCATTTGTCGCAACAAAATCGAGGTGTGTCCACATTACGTTTTGCGCCGTTTCCTGTCATGGGCACTAGGCTGACCCACACAAGTGAGGTACCATTTTTCTCGGAAGACTTTGGGGATCGCGGGGTGGGTGGAAATTTGTGGATCCACGCAGATTCCAGAACTTTCCACCAGAGAAATGTGGGGAAAATGTGTTTTTTTGGCAATTTTTTAGGTTTGCAAGGGATTCTGGGTAACAGAACCTGCTGAGAGGCAGTCAAGTCACCCCATCCTGGATTCGCCTGGGTGCCTAGTTTTCAAAAATGTATAGGTTTGCTAGGTTTCCCTAGGTGCCGGCAGAGCTATGGTTCAAAAACTACAGCTAGGCACTTTGCCAAAAAAGGGTAATTTTTCACAGCGAAATTGAGGTGTGTCCACTTTGCGTTTTGCGCCGTTTCCTGTCACGGGCACTAGGCTGACCCACACAAGTGAGGTACCATTTTTCTCGGAAGTCTTTGGGGAACACGGGGTGGGTGGAAATTTGTGGATCCATGCAGATTCCAGAACTTTCCACCAGAGAAATGTGGGGAAAAAGTGGTTTTTTTGGCAATTTTTTAGGTTTGAAAGGGATTCTGGGTAACAGAACCTGGTGGAAGGCAGTCAAGTCACCCCATCCTGGATTCCCCTGGGTGTTTAGTTTTAAAAAATGTATAGGTTTGCTAGGTTTCCCTAGGTGCCGGCAGAGCTAGGGTTAAAAAACTACAGCTAGGCACTTTGCTAAAAAAGGGTAATTTTGCATTGTGAAAATGTGGTGTGTTCACGTTGGGTTTTGAGCCATTTCCTGTCGTGGGCACTATGCCTACCCCTACAAGTGAGGGACCATTTTTATCGGGAGACTTAGGGTAATTCAGATTTGTAAAGGAACTGTTATTACCTATTGACTTTCGATGCATTTCTGCCTTCCAAATGAAAGACATTGTGTAAAAAAGAAGTCATTCTAAAAAATGACTGATAATTCTCATGCTAGTATGAGTATTCCCAAATTCGGAAATGTGCAAATATCTACTGTTTCTAAACTCTATATTTTGTTCCCATTTCAGAAATACCTAGGTGTCTTTCATACCGATTTTTCCATGTACACATTTTTACAGAATAATTACTATATACCCGGTACATAATAAAAAACCATTGCAAGTTGCTGCTCAGTTTTTGGCTCTGGGTTCGTCGGGTTCTTGGTGAACCTACAAGTCCTATATATCCCCACAACCAGTAATGTCCAGCGGATATAACGGTACATTGCTTTCAAAGAGCTGTCATAATTACAAGAAGTTACAGGTGAAAACTTTGACACAAAAGGCGCTTTTTTTCAACAAATTTTCTATAAAGAAACCTTGATGGATCTACACAAATGACCCCTTGCTGAATTCAGAATTTTGTCTACTTCTCTAAAATGTATAGCTTTCCAGGATCCATTATTGCTTTTGTACCCATTTCTATCATTAACTGGAAGGAGGTCGAAAGCACAAAAAATAGCAAAAATAGGCTATGTCCCAGAAAAATGCCAACACTGTGTAAAAAATGTTGGGTTTCTGACTAAAGTCTGGCATCCCCTAAAAGCTGGGAAAATGGTGATTTCAGCCCCACAAACCCTTTTTTGATAACACTTGCAGGGAAAACCCCAGAAGCTTTCATTTGCAGCCCGTTTTTCCCATTTTCCCCAAGAAAACCTAAATTATTCTCTATTTTGGCTAATTTCTGTGACCCCTCCAAGGGAATCCACAAACCCTGAGTACCTTCAGAATCCCCATGATGTTGGAAGAAAAGGACGCAAATTTGGCGTGGATACCTTATGTGGTCAAAAAGTTACAGGGGCCTTAGCGCGCACTACCCCAAATAGCCAAAAAAGGGCGTGGCACAGGAGGGGAAAAGGCCTGGCAGCGAAGGGGTTAAATAAAATAAATACATATGACAAATAAATACCTACTAATTAATTAGTAATATTTAATTTTAGTTATTTCCCACCATATACCTCTACAAAACTCCCAACCAGCATTTAAACACCTCACTTTAAAAAACAAATTATTTACACTATTAACTTGTTTATCAAAAAACTAATTATAGTAATTAAAATTATTCTTGGCTTAATTATAATTAATTTAATTTCCACAATATACCCCCAAAAAACTAACAACACACTCCTAAAATTTAACTTAACAAAAAAATTATTTCAAACTTAACATAATTAATTATCAATTTAATATCAATTTAAAAATGAATTCTAACTCAAATAAAATTGATTTACTTATCACACTATACCCCTACAAACCCCACACCAAATTGCTCAATTAATGGTTAATTGAATAATTGTTATTATTTAAAAATGAAATAATAATTACTTAAATTTAATTTACTACCCATCCTGCACCACTTTAAATCCCACAACCCACTCCTAAAATTTAAATGAAAAAAATATGTATTACACAATTAACATAATTAATTAGCAATTAAATAATTGATATTAATTAAGAACTAGTTATTAATATTTAGAATCAAGTTACTTCCTTCCCTGTACCCCATAAGCCCCACAACCCACACCTAAAAAAAATATTAACACAATTAACATAATTAATTATCAATTAAATAAATAATATTAATTAGCAGCTAATTATTAATTAATTACATTTAAATTACTTCCCTCCCAATACCCCTATAAACCCCACAACCAGCACCTAAAATGTAAATTAAAAGTAAGAAGGCACACTTAACATACATCATTACCAATTCCATAAATAATATTAATTACAAATTAATTTCTAATTTATTATAAATAAATGCCTTCTGACCCTATGCCCCAATAAACCCACAAACCACCATGGTACTAACAAATCACAAAAAATAATTAAAATACATGTCATAACTACTAAAAATGTATAGAGTTAAAATCGATATTTTTGACAATGATATCTTGCACACAATATTTCCATATCATGATATTTTAGAGACAATATTTTGGGATGACGATATTTTAACTTCAATATTTTGTCTTAACATCACTCAAAGGAGGTGGTGTGGGCTAGTAATTACGATTCGCTTCCACATAAAATTAACACTCAATTAATGCTTGTCTAGTCAGTTGTTTTTTCTTTGTAAAGCAGAAACGTATATTACACACACATGAGTGAAGACTACATATTAATTTACAAATATATACATCAGACAGATAGAAATAACTTCGGTGACATTCTGAAATCACATTTAGCCCCTTAAGGGTCATGACTCCCAAAATCACAGTATACCCCTCAAATATACCAGATAGAACATCACAATGTAGTGTGGTATCACTTTGAATGAAGCAGGCCTATATGCTTTGTCAAAAGTCACCACCTTAAAAAGGTCAACAATCGCATGCTAAAGAGCACCATTACATTACTGAAATCAATAGCCATGCTTAAATGCAATTATTATCATCAATAGAATATTGCAATACTTATTTCAAATCACCTGTCAATAATATATGGTCAATAAAACATTTAACATGGAAGTGCGTCACAAGAAGTGGCACCAATGCAGCCCTCTAATGGGATAAAAGGGGGTCCCATAGACCCCCAGATAGACCCTTGCAGGTGGGTGCTGTTAATAACTGAATCTGCCTGCAAGGGGATCTCTAATCCCTTTCAGAACTGCATGCAGGTTGGTGCCTGCACAGAGAAACACGGAGCAGCTCTAAAACATCTGCTCCACAAATCTCTCGAATGCACTGTCCTGATAGTGCGCACTTTCCATGTTTGCATCCAGCACACCAAGCTGCAAATATGGAAAGTGCACCTATCTGTATTATGGGTCAAGGAGCATTTTCAGTTGGCCTCCTGGTCTCTATATAGGCAGCCTCTGCTGGGAGCTGTTTCCGCTGGCTCCCTGCACAAGCCTTCTCCTTTGCTCTACCCTCTACTGAACCCTTGGCCTCTTGGATGTCTTGCAGGACATCTGGGGCAGTGGCGTCCATGTCTTCCCACAACTGGTCCTCAGGGCGTGTTAGTGGGCCAGCTGTACTGCCCCTTGGAAAGACCCACTAGGCCTATGCTAAGGTATGCTAAGGACAGTCCTCAGTCCATTTCGGCATCATGGGGGCTTGTACTTTTCACTTTCCATGGTGTTGCCGCTGTCGCAGTCCAGGTCCAGGGCTTTGTTCTCTCTTGTGAAAGAGATTTTAAATGGTGATGGAAAATTTTAGATTCCAGAAAACCTTGGCCAATACTAGGATACCACATCACCCCACCATGCCTGCCCCAACCCTCATGCTGATCATGCTGGGAAAACTTAAAAGGACACTGTAAAGAGGTTTCTGTGCACGTCTCCTCTTGGGTACTTAGCTCCACCCTTAGCTGAATTCTCTGCCTTGGACTTTCTCATCAAAACTTCAAAGAGGAGTTCCCTCCTGTTTTGTCTCCAGAATTCTGGTCTTCCTCCTTTGTTCAGTGGGCCTGGGCTGTCCCAACCCGGGTACAGTGTGACAGCTAATTAACAGATACACATTTTCACCCACCCCCTTCCTCCCCAGGAGCAGATAGAAGCAGTGGTAATTGCTCCTTTTGTGTGGTGAGGCCTTTGTTCCCTCAGCTGGGGATGAGGTTAATTAAGTTGTCCCAGCAGCAAAACAAAAAATCTGGAATTCGAGCCTTAGATAAGCCAGAGAAATAGGACAGATCTGGATGACCACTATGGTGTACATGTAGGTTCTTGGGACTTACATATTTAAATGTGGAACACATGTTTCATGCAAGTTTGATATCTAACTGCACTTTTTGGTGGCCCAAGGGAGGAAAACTGCACTTTAAGGCAGAGTCTCCCCTGTATTTATAATATAGTGACACTGTCGATAAACCAGTAAACCCTACTCGCCTTAACTATGAGTGCCCACTAATAATACAAGGCCTACCCTAGATCAAAATCTAACCTTGCAAAGTCCCCTCTTGTGCCAGTCTACCTGTGTGCAAATACCAGGCTGTACATGATGGTAGTCTCACATGCGCAGAACACACATGTGTGCCTAAGCGTGTGAACATATGCTCATGTATAACCAGCCAATTACACCTTACCATAGCTGTGTCGAAGTGGCCTTACTCTAAAAGGCAGACACTGGTAGTAAACATGCACAGTCCATTTACCATGTGATTACCATGAGTGAGACTCGCGTACAGCATACATACAAATTGGGAAAAGATTTTAAGCTAGTCTAAGCATAGTATTTTCACTGCAACATAGTCTAAGCATAGTGTTTTCACTGCAACAGTACCCAGTGAAAGACATATGCTAAACATGACACACTCACATTGGGACTGCAAAATTGTGTCAGTGGACAAGACTGTTAAGTTGTGCACCAATGCTTGGGAAGAGAGTAGCAGTGCAATATCTTAGCAGATATGGCACTGTCCTGCTCTATCCTTCTCGCCCAGAGTAAGGCAGCATCTTAGGTAGTTGTGCTGCATTGCATGAAATATAGTATATATGCTCACAAGTGACTGCAGGTGTTTTTCAGGCACAGGGCATGCAGACTGAAGGAACAAACATCAGCCACCCGGCTGGTTTCATTTCCGACAGTGAGTCAGTCATGTCTTAATTACCAAGCATAGACATCTGGGAACATTGTAAAGTCAGAATCCAGCAATAAAGAACTCAAATATTATTTTTAAGATTTTCAAATGACACAAACAAAATGCTCTTGCTACTTTGACCTGCAGAATCAGAGTGAACCTACAGCTATGCAAGAAACTCAGACCATGCACTGCTGGGTCCATACAATTACTCTACTTCTTTGGAATGCAGCATTAATCTCAGTCTTTGCAGGTATAGAGTCTGATCTACTTATATTTTGCAAAGGGTAAACTTCTTTTACTATTCAGCAATGTTTTCCCCTTCACCTGTTCTTTGAAGAGCCTCTTACAAGAAGTTGCTCAGAAGGTTTTCTCTGAGTTATTGGAGACATGGAAGCTTTGGGCTTCATAAAGCTGGCCCTGTGTTTCCTCCTCTTTCTCCTCTCTCCTGTTCTCGTATCAAGAGCCATTCCCTGGGTCTCCCTGGAACTTCAGAACCTTCTTCAGTCCTCCTCTTGGAGCTGGAGGGTATTCCCTCTCTTTATACAACTCTCTGTGGACTGGTACTTACAGTTCAGATACATGTCAAGCCTATATTTTTTGCAAAAAAATATGGCATTAGCCCTTGGTTTGAACTTTCCTATTTTACTGCAAAGACTACTTAGAGGGTGTATACCTGTGTACAATTCAGAACTGCTGTTCGAAAATGTAAAAAACTATCTTTGGAAGCTGAAAGGGTACAGAAGCCAAAGGTGTTTATATGTACCATTGTAAGTTTTCAATGCAACCTACTGTCTAGATTTAAATCTCAGAATAACAAAAGATACTTTCCCCACCCTTTAGAATCCTAGAACATGCATATGACTTACTCTTAAGTAGGCATCAGTGTGGTAAGAAGACAAAGTATGTAAAGGAAAAAGTCCAAAACAGTTGCATGAATAAACTGTATTAGCTATTATCTATAAACAAATTGAGAAAAAGAAATAAACGAAAAGTCAGAATAAATTCTTATCAAGAGAAGGTCGTCCCTTAAGCTATTTTTCTCCCCGGGGCTTAAATGTAGTGCATGAACATCCGAAAACCACTAGAACAAGACTCCTGTGATAAAAATGCCTGAACCATTTACTGAGCTATTGAAATATAAAGGATAGACACATTTTACTCCACAAATAGTCTTTTTTTCAGAATATATACATAAAGTGGCCTCTGTACTCCATATGCTTCTACTGAGATAATATTGAAGTCAAAACTATCATGAAACACAAATATTGCAGGTAAAGTATTATGGAAAAAATCTTGGCCTACATAGGTAAGCATTATTACCTACTGGCGGTCGCCAGTAGGTAGTTATAGTTAGGACCCTGTTTCCATAGGAAATCCGCAACATTCTATTTGGAATAACTTTGGCGCCGGTCGACGAATCCTCGCGAAATTTTCAAAACTAATGGGGCGCTACGCTCCGCTCCTACCCTGAAAGTCTTGGGGGGATTCGTCAAGCGGGGGCTGAGAAAAAAGGGGGGTCCCAAAACGCGTTTTCCCCATGCATTTTTCCATAGGACCTTTAGACACAGCTACAGCCCGAACGGCTGAACAGAATTACTTGTAATTTGGCAGAGAGTTAGTCCTTAGGTCAAGGAAGTGCCTTTTGTAGGTCTGGTGTAAATCTGTTCAGTAGTTCCTGAGAAAATAGCATTTAAATCAATATATATATATCTGTAAGCGCGCTCCGAGCGCGCACCGTAAGCTTACCGTACGGTGCCGTGCGCGAGCGCGATTCTGATTGGCTGTTAGATCTTAGTAAACATTCGAATCGGTCGAAACCAGGAAGTGTCGGCCGCCATTTTCTCTCTCGCACTCGGAGGGGTGGAGGAAAAACAAAGTTGGATATCATAAAAAGGGGGCAGGCTAGACAGCTCCTAACCACCTAGCCTTGGTTATGGTGGGCCAGAAGGCCACCCAAGGCCCAAAAGTAAATTTTTTATTTTTTTCAAAAAACGCCGAATACGCTTACCGTACGCGTACGGTAAAAAATTAAATAAAAAAAAACAAAATCCATATTTTCCCCCCCCGTGTGCATAAGGTGCCCGCAGGGCACCTTTTATGCATGGCAAATCACTAAACAGTGAACATTGAATAGCAAACATTTCAGAACGAAGCGCATAATATGTCCTCCGTGTGCGGACGGTGCGCGAAGGGCATCGTGCGTACATGGCCCATCCAGCCTAACGTGGGCACGTGGTGCGCGTAGCGCACCGCGTGCCCACTGTGCGTGCACGGCACTAACTGCGTTAAGTGGGCGCGCGGTGCGCGAAGCGCACCGCGTGCTCACTGTGCGCGCACGGAACGAACTGCGTGAAGTGGGCGCGCACGGCACGAACGGCGTAAAGTAACTTAGCATTTAAAAAAACGTACAAATTCACTGAAAAAACCATAGGTTTCACACACGTTATAGTTAGGAATTAGCATTTAAAAAACCTTGCAAATTCACTGAAAAAACCATAGGTTTCACACAAGTTATAGTTAGCTGTACATTTCACTCGTAAAAAACCAATGAAATTCCACGTTATAGTTAGTGCAGGCAACTATAACTCACTCGACCGCAATCCTCTGCTAATGACATATGTGTCTTTATGAAAAAAAAATATTTGTAACATATGTATAGCTAAAATTTAATGGAACAAGACATGGGCAAATAAGTGTCTAAATACAGTATTAGCATCAGCAGAGGATTGCGGTCGCGTGAGTTATAGTTGCCTGCACTAACTATAACGTGGAATTTCATTGGTTTTTTACGAGTGAAATGTACAGCTAACTATAACTTGTGTGAAACCTATGGTTTTTTCAGTGAATATAGATTATATATAAAATGAATTGCCTTTATAAATATTACATTTAAAAATATTTCTAAAAACAATTAAAGATGAATTTCAAAACAATGCAAACAATTAAGTATGGATTTTAATGCAATGGAACTTCTGGTTTGTGCTGCAGTTTCCAAATAAAGAAGTGAGCCCTTTTCAAGTGCGTCTTTGTTCGAGGACAACCTTGCTTTGGAAATATTACGACTAGTCCAGCTGTGAAGACGCATCGCCGCGTAAGAAAGCGGGTCCTTGTGAAATTGATCTGTAGTCACAAGTGGAGTAATTGGCTTTTGTTTCTTTCCAAGCTGAACCAGGAATGAGCAATGTGTTGGCCCACTTGGGTTTTGATATAATTTGTATTTGCTGCAAAGTGTTGGTGGACTCATTGGTGGTAAAGTGGATTGTCAGAACTACTTTAACCAGAATGATCTTGCATCATTTACATGGAAGCCCACTGGGGCAGGACTATAATATTGAGTATTCTGGTGTCTGTAATTATGTTTCTGCCTCACTCTGCACTTGACCTGTGATCAAGCACTGTGGTGTCTAAACCGCGTCAGGATGCATGGATTTTATTGCAATAGAAGTTCCGATTTGTGCTGCAGTTTAGAAATAAAGAAGTGAGCCCTTTGCGAGTCTGTCTTTGTTTGAGGACAACCCTTGCTTATATATATATGAATAAAGTGTAAAAAGGTTACACAGTATGAATATGAATTTATTGAAATTAAGAATAAAACATACTAAGGAAAAATTAGTCAAACAACACAGCGCAGAGAATTTAATATGTAAAATAAATATATAAAATGAAAAAAAATATGCTTTAAAATTAAGGTACAGGAATTGTATCCAAAATAGTAAAAACAAATACAAACAATAAACTAAAGATAGTAATGAAAAACTATTTACAAATACCACTATAAATAAAATCCAACAATCACTAACAATAATGTATGCAACTTACACAAAGTGTAATAATTGACAATCCAGATTAATAAACTTTAAAAAATACATATACAAAATGCCATTTTAACTGTATTTAAACAAAAAATAAACAACACTGACAAGAAAGAAAATCAGCTTTACTAGTTTCAATCCAACTTGAGTAACAGTAAGGAAAGTCTTGGGCTTTGGATTGGTCAGATTTCCTATTCACAATCCAACCTGAGCAAAAGTAGTCAGATTTACAGTTGCCACTGCAACATGAGTAAAAGTTGGGAAAGTGGTGCATTTTGGAGGGATCACATTTACTATTTCCACTCCAACCCAAATATCAGTTAGGAAATTATAAGGCTTAGGAAGGGTAAAATAAGTAGGGAAAGAATTGGACTTTGAAGGGACCGTGCTTATTATTCTCACTTTAAGCAGAGCAACGGTAGGGAAAATAGAATATTAAAAACCCCTATACAATATTTTTAAAAACAATATTCAATAAAACAATATTAAAAGCTTTGAAATTATTGGCAAAATAAAGATAGATATATTCTGACCTGCAACATCATGCTCCATGATATTCTAGACATCACAAAGTTGTTGCTGCAATAATAAAGACCATCACAATTTTTGAAATAATATTAAAGGCGAACACCCACCATATTGTGCAAAGCATCATTGTCAGTTGGAAAAACTACCTACATAATATGGGAAATTATGCGGTGATGAGTGGTGACATCAACAGTGACTACAAATACCAAAAGTAAATTACAGATTTATATACACTTAGATTGTACACCCTCAGGTGAGACTGAGGATCTGGAGGGATGTAGACCGGAACTAGTTGCCTGAGGAAAGTGGAAGATGAGAGACATTCAGATGTTTAGACATTCAAAGAATAACTGGTAAGTGTTTAAGGCTTCTCATGTGAAAAAAGAGAGGCAAGATTAATTGGATTGGTAAGGAAAACGCTCCTAATTAAAATTCCCTAAAGGATGAATGTCTGAAATCTAGTTGAGGCATAATATAGTTTGGGGGTAGGAAGAAAGTTTAGATGGGCAGATCACAGATTGTGAATTGCAGTGGATCTGGTTAAAGTTTGTGGGTGAACTGTCCTGGGGATCACCTTAAATTCAGAGTTTGTTGAGGTCGTGGAGCATCTGGTCAGCTCACTGGTTGGTATCAGTCTTGGAAGGTGGACATCTTATGGGGAAATATAAAAAGTGTTTCTATGCCCAAATTGATAACTCAACCAAGGGGTGAGGAAATATTAGGGCAGAGTCACTAAAACTCAGTTAACGAGCAGATGTCTAGATTTCAAATGCAGTAGATTCTTAAAGCCTTATTGGGATGCTCTACCTGCCCCACTAGATAGGAAATGATATTTACAATTCAGGACTGGCACTTTGTCCTTGAAACATTCACCCACAAGCGAGCCCCAAATGGTGACTCTGTCTGTCCGACTTGCAAGGATTCAGCAGGATTCATTTGCCACGCCTCTTTGTTTGCCTGAGCTATACTGCCCCCCAAAACAAATGTATTAAACCATTATGTAGACAGCTGGGTACTCATAGCTGTGGTCTTGCACTTAGAATTCTCAGATCAGGCCTGCAACTGGCCCATGCATGTGCTATTTCCAAGTGTTTGGGGTGGATTTGGGCCATTAGAGCCAGAGGCGCAAGCACGCTCCAAATGAATCATACCGCTACTTCATCTCAAGTGTAGCTTGTGTTCATTGGATGCCCAATCCCACTACTAAATTTCCGATCCCATTGACTTGCTCACAAAAAATATTGTATTTGTGCTTTTTGCACTTAACACGTTATGAAATTACCCAGGGATTGGAAGCTACTCTTCCTCTAATTCATGTACATTTCAAGAAATCTCATTCCTGGATGCTGCAATGCTATAGCTTTCATACTTGGTTGTATTTTTATTTGTTTGAATTTTATTTGTATATACCTGTACTTTTATTTATGTTTTAAACTGCTTTTATGACTGAAATGCCAAATAAATTCTATCAAATTGGAATTGGAAAAGGCAGTTACAATAGGTGATTATTTCTAATAGCAAGACTATTAGAATTAGTGTTGGCTCAGTGGAAAAGAAGCTGGGGTAGCTTTTGTAAATGCTCTTGGAGATTATGCCACTGAATGAGGTAGCGTATAAAGAGAAGAGGAGAGAGCAAGTAGCATGAGGACCTTCAGAAGACAGAGGATGCCTGAATAAAGATGTAGAAATAGAACCAGACCAGTCCAGAGTTGATAGAGTGAAATTGAGAACAGCAAATGCTACCTGGAAGGGGTGTTCAACTCAAACAAATCAGAAAAGTGAATAATAATTTGTAGATAGAGGATGGGTTATTATGAGGTGAAGTTTGAAACAAGAGTAAGGACAGTCTTTGGGTAATATGTTTGCAACCATTTGGAGGGCAACGAGGAAATTGTGTTTAGGGAGGTATAGTTATGATTACTGCACAGTAGATACTCAAGAGTCTTGAAATTAAATGGTGTTTGAAAACGGTAGTTTGGGGAGGAGAAGTGGTGGATGATTCTTTTTTTTTTCTATAATGGCAAAGCAAAAGTGTATTTAAAGCATGTTACATTACACAAGTACACTATAGGTTTGCTTATTGGAGTTCAGACGTATGTTGTACAAGAGAGGAAAAGGAAATGGTATCAAGTTTCAAGTTATAAAAAAGGAGAGGGATTTGTATATGAAGAATTGTAGGGTGGTTAGATGATGGCAGGGGCACCACAATAGGGTGAGGGGAGTCTTGTCAAACATCACAGACAGCAATGCTTTTCTGCAGTGGTGTAAAAAGGCACCCAAGACGCAGCAAAGGGAAATATAGGAACCTATAAGCAAACAGATGTCCTGCAAACAAAGTATCTTTTTTACAAGGTTTTAAAGTAAGAGTTAGGCCTTCTATTATACTTTTCAGAGAAAAAAACCATAATTCAATTCGGGTACTACCAGATCGCTGTTGCGATGATGGGTTGAAAAGGGTACATTGCAATATCTAGAGCATGGACATGTTGGCATGAGTTTACTGTTGAACGAATTGAGTCTTTTGTTTATGTCTATTGCTGCATCAAGCAAGGCGGGATCAAACTTTCCTAAATGTATTTCTTAGAGTAGTCCAGGTGCAGCCATCTAGGCCCAGGAGCGTGAGCAACAAGAATCCCCCCACATAAAGGAACTGGTTCTGGTCCTGGATTAACCACCACACTTCGGGGAGAGGAAGATGTTTGAAGGAAAGAGTGGAAAGGGAATATGGTTTGTCAAGCACATATGGGAGTTTCAGGTGAAGCTATCACATTGTACAGTAGCATGGCCACTGTCCTGTGTGAGAGTGGCTGGTAAGTGACATGATTCTGCCTCTTATATAAAAAGCTATGGTCATGTCACAGGATGAGTATGAGTGGCTTCGACTCATCACTTGCAATCCTCATTTGGTTGTTGTGTCCACGCAGGAACAGAGAATGGTCTTAGATTTTTGGGAAACTGTAACCTGCACAGACTAGTCCTGACACTATTGGTGACACCCATTACTTTAGGAACCACTTTTTGGGCCCAAAGATGCCAGTTTAATTCATCTCTGAAATGTGCCTTAATCATTTGTCGCACTTGTAATATTACATCAATGGGTAATTGTATGCATCACATCTGGTAGAAGTCTGCAACTCAACATGGATCCTCTACCCTATTCAAGGTGAGTAGCACAAGATGTACAAAAAAGTCTTTAAAAGGTGGTGGATGGTTAAAGTTGTGATGGATGTAAAAGACCTAATGCACTGTGCACCCGTCTGACCCTGTTAGAAATGAGGGGACTCTGGTAAGCGCAGGCAAGTACCAGCGACAAGCAGGTACCCTTTACTTCTAGTCAGGGTGAAGGATGACTCCTTAGAATAACCCTTGCTCACCCTCTAGGTGCGTGGCGCAAGCAGTCAAGGCTAAACTTCAGGGCGTACATGGTTAAGCACTTGAAATTATACACACAGTAAATACTTTGCATGCACCACAAACGGACACCAAGCAGGTTGTATACAAAAATAAGGCTTTTATATCTTTTCAGCAGATTTAGTACAAGGCCCAGTAACGGTGAAACGGCGGGGCCACAATCTCTATGAATACGGAAAGTTCTCTTTATACGGAAAGTTCTTATGCGGGCAACAAGGTGAACAGTGGGCCTCAGCGCACTTCGTGCTGAGGCGGCAACCGCGAGGCACACGTCAGACGACAGGGAAAACAGAACGTTGCGGACCCTGGATCCGATGCGAGCTTGCGTCGAGTTCGTAAGTACAGTACCTTGTCTCTTTTCCTGAAGGCGGGTGCGGGACTTCAGGGGCTCTTTTAGAAGGGCGAGGCGGCACCTGGGGCTCCCACACTTCACGAGGGGGGTCTGGTCCTTCAGGCTCACAGCAAGAGTGGGGTGTTACAGGTGGCAAGTGAACAAAGCGGGGCAGCCGGGCACACTGTCTACGTCCAGGCCGTCCGAGGCTTGAAGATGCTCACAATGCCGATTCCGGCGGGAGGGGTGAAGGTGCGCAGCGAGCCTCTGGTGAGTGAGGTGACGGGGGCAGCCCAGCACGGCGTCGGGGGAGCAGCTCAGATCGAGCGAGGCTCTTCCCAAGGCAGGGGCGGCTAAGCAGTCCGGTCACGGCTCAAGGAGGGGCTGGGGGGCACAAGAGTCACGGCTCGGCGAGGGAAGGAACACCACAGTTCAGCGGTGGGCGAGTGAAGGTCAGGTTGAGCCCAGTGGTCCTGGGGCTCAGTTCAGGGGGCAAGCTCGCTTCCAAGCCCTTGGAGATCGTTTTGAAAAGCACAAGTTTCTTGAAAATAAAAATAAAGCAAAGTCTCTAGCAAAAGGTTCCTCTTCTCTCCTTTGGCGGCAAGGTCACCACTGCAGGCCAGTCCCCCAGGATAGGGACAGTCTTCCTCCTTACAGCTTTCCCGGCACCTCCTCCTCAGGCAGAGATTCTTCTTAGTTCAAAGCGGATCTGATTTCTTAGGAGCAGGGCTCCTACATTTATACTGCATTTCTTTTGTTCTCCCAGGCCAGGGGGGCCCTTGCCTAGTTCAGTCCAGTTCTGGAGCACTTTGTTGACGCAATGCAGGCTTCTTCTTTCAGAGTGCAGGGCAGAGTCATTAGACGCTCCACAGGGGGCGGAGCCGGCATTGTGGTGGCAGAGCACAGTCCTATTCAGAGTCCAGGTGTACTCCTCCCACCCATCTACCTGTCAATCTTTCTATTCACCACCAGGCTACCTAGCCCTGCCCATCTGGGTTTCCCCAGCCCTGTCACTCACACAAGCCAGACAGCAGATACACATCACGCAGAGGCGGGCTGAAATGGTTAGGCAAGCAAAGGCCATCTTTCTAAAAGGGGCATTTGCAAACGCAGAATATTAAAATAAACCTTACGAAAAGATGTACCTTATTATTCTGAGTTCAGGCATACTAAACTCGATCTTCTACCATGTTCCCTGGGCATGTTAGGATCATAGGATGTAATAATCTCAACAGCCCATTCTGGCCTATGAGAACAGGGTAGCCTTACAATACTGAAAAACGAAAATGGCTGTAATTCACTATTAGGACATGCAACACACATCAGGGCTTGTCCTACCTTATGCTTACAACGCACCCTGCCCTTGGGCCTACCATAGGGGTGACTGACATGAAGTTAAGGGAAGGTTTAGGGACTGGCAAGTGTGTGCACTTGCCAGTCAGCAGAGTCAGCACCAGACTGCACGCAGGTTCTGCAATGGCAGACCTAGACACATTTTACCAGGCCGCTTCTGTGGGTGGCACAACCAGTGCTGCAAGCCCACCAGCGGCATTTGTATTCACACGCCCTGGCACTCCTGGTGCACTTTACTGGGGTCTGATAGTAAACCAAATAGGCCAATCATGGAATCCAACCAACATATACATTTACAATGGGGAGAGCATATGCAGGAGGAAGGCAAAAAGTTTAGGGATGACCCTGCAAAAAGGGCCAAGTCCAACAGACCCTGAATGATTTTTGGCATAATGCTGGAGTGGTGCCTCACAGAGAATCCTTTCATATTTTGAAGGATGGTGTTGGACCACAGATATATAATCTTAAATAGATACCAGCATGATTGAATGATTGTGAGGATGACAACATAGCAGACTGGTGAAATTAGTGTCCTTAGCTACTGTATGAAGAAACCTGAATAAGTTGAAGATCCATTTAGGGATTGGTAAGATGATGTTATAATGATAAAGCAAAACATTAAAAAAAAGCTATTTTGGATTATACATAGAGATTGAGAGGATATCCATCTTGAATGATGAATAACGTTAAACAGTTAAACAGTACCCAGTTACAGGATCACCCCAAATTACATGGAGTAGTTTGTTCCACTGTGTGTTGTACTTCCGATGAAGCCTTCTCTCATTGTCTGACCTTGCCCTTATTTTGCTAAATAATGTATACGGTTGCCTGTCCCAAAAATTAATTAATTAAGAATTAATTAATTCCAGGTTTGTAAAGCGCAAACTTAACGCCCCAAAGGTATTCAGGCACTGTGGGGCTGCCGGGGCGATTAAGTGATCTATTGCCCAGAGTTACATGATCCTGAGTGAGCTGCCTGCAGTGAACCATCCGCCCTGCGCTCCAACGTCGACCACTCTGGCCACTGTGCCACACCTCTCCTTAAGAGATTGATAATTTTAATTTGTTATAAATCGTGATGAAGGCAACAGAAAACAATTCACTGGTGAAACACAGATTCACTTTAATTCTGAGTGCAAAAGAAATTAATTGAATAAACACAAATAGGAATGAAATCACAAAGTTGATTGTGCAATATAAAAAGTGTGAGATACGATTGACATAATTATATCTATCTTTACGAAAACGTCAAAGGATGTGTAAGTGGAATTGAACTGTTTAAAAACTTGTGTAAAGAATGCACAATATTTTTTTAAACATGTAAATAGAAGAGATTTATAATTTTAACATGTAAAGAACAAAAATACATATATTTTTATAGTTGTAACTTCTGTTATCTGTATTTTGCTAAGATAATTGTGAACAAATTGTGAATATATGTAGGATTTTGTTTATATAGAGTGGACACAACATAAAACAAACCATCTCATTTTAGTTTTTGTGTAGTGAAAGGAACTTTACATGTCAAATTAAGCAGAAAAAACACCTATGAGCAGGTAAGGTACTCCCCTCAAGCACAAATTCACATCAGACATAGAGTAAATAAAAGGAGGCTGTGCTCTCCTTGCAGGATAAAGACAAATGTACACCAAGATTGTTATCGCTGAGGCAATTGCAGTATGCATTCCTTGCTGAAAACGTATACAAATTAATACTTTTGTCACTCACAGAAGAAGCACAACCTAAATGTAATGAAGTAATATTTGAGATGTGTAGACTCTCAGTTATTTAAATAAATATACATAATAACAGCAAAGACACAGCAGATCCTAAAATTATACTATTTATCTGGTTAATGTTTAGCCCATGATAAAAATTTACCACAATATTCTGGTTCTCGATATTTTGACAAACAAGCTAGAACAAAAGCATAAAAGAATAACAAACCACAGTGAATAAAGAAAGCAAAACATATTCCACCACAACAACTCACTAACACTACAACATGATATTGTTTTGATGTTTTCTTGTTGATTGTGGTGTATTGTGTTTCTCTGCTGCAATAAAATGTTAGCGTGCTATTATGTTTTAGTGTTGTTGTGGTATGTTGTGTTGCTAATGCTTGTGTCACTGACCTATTTTGTTGTTTGGTCGATGTCCTGCATTTGTTTCTGACTTTTGTATTTTGCTTTTGTGTTCTGCTAATGCTGTGTTATTGTGTTGTGCTGGTCCATAGTGTTGTGTTCTTGATTTGTTGTTTTTTGTTTATGAATAGTACTTTGTTGTGGTTTGTTGTGCTATGTTTTGTATCTCATCTACAATCTGTCTGCTTCAATATGCCAAGTAATCTTCTCGACATAAAAGCGTAATGGGTATTGGCACCAAGCACTATGCTCTTTCCCTCCGAAGACATGTAATAAAGCCTAGCAAAAATGTTTCATGATGTAGATGTGTGATGTGGCATAATGGGTTATATTAATTTCCCCCACTCACCACACTTTGGTAGTTTTTGTTAATTTTTCTCTTTATCTTCTATGCACCAACAGTTTATCTCAAATGCTTGAGTTACTAATATACAGCAAAAATGTTTTAGGACCTTATTTAGGGGTCGCAAGCCAGTTGCTACGGCGTTTGGACAGTAAAGGCACCATCTCCGGTGGCCCAGTAGTGATCAGCTCATTCATTCTGAAGTTTCTTGCATATTCAGTGATAACATTTTGCAAAATGGTTCCAACAGCTAGGAGGAAGCCCTTGCTGAAAAAATGTCAGAAATCCTGACATTTTGTTCTTAATTTTGTTGGCTTGAAATGAAATGAAAACTCCTTTGCTTTAGAGGAGTTGATACATTTCATGCCCTGAACCACCATAGTTCACGTGGTGGTCTCAGACGTGAAAGAATCTGATGAGGTTTATGTCTGAGAGGAGGCCCTTGAAAGGTGGTTTCTCAGGTAAAAATGTTGTTGGGCATTGGGCGAGAGAGAGGATACTTTCAAGAGATGAGCCAGTTGACTCCCTGTCATCAGAAAGCCAGTGGTTTGCCCATCTCTAAAAGAGGTAGCATGATTGAGTATTGGGCAGATGGAGAATCTGCTCATTTAAGGTTGATGCACTTTTGACACCCAACTCTAAATGGAATCCAGTGGGCAGTGTGGTAGTATTTAGAATAGATCACTACCTTCTACCTAGGAATTCATCGAAAACTGATGAAATGGATAGTTATAGCCTGAAGTCAAAGGAAAAGGCCTTTAATTAAAGTTATGGACTTTATCAATCATTATAGCCTGAGACAGAAAGGTTATAATGCTATGTAACATTCCACCTACAGGGGGGTAGAAATGTATACATTAAAAAGGAAGAAACAGGAAAACAAATACTGGAATGTTGGTGCACAAGGTCTCCACAAGCCATTACAATCCCGGGCCTTAGCTACTTAATTCTTCTATGGAGATCTCAACACTCCAAGGGTTTAATAACAATTATTAAGATGTTGAATACAAGCAATGAAATATCTCTTCCTTCACCAGGGGGCTTTTCTACTGCCATATCTGTAGGACATCCGTTAAAGCGATCTCTCTTATTTGCACATTTCTGTTTTGTTGGTGCCTCTAGCTAGGCTACAGAGAAGAATCGGGTTTTAGCAGTTCTACCATACTCTTCAGTATACATTAATATTTACTTTTAGCATTGTTTTAACTTCAGCATAAAGCCAATCAGCTGCGTAGTGTTTTCCATCTCTTATACATCTTCATGAATTAAGCTTAAAATGAGGAACCAGTAATTTGCTGCAGTCATTAAAGAATCAAATATGCCACAACCATGCTGAAATGTGTCATATGAAAAGGTTCCCTAAGGGATAAATTAAGCCATCTGTTGCTAATATTTCACAATAATTCATATGTCATGATCATTTCAGCAACATAATTATTTGCGCAACTATCTATAAAATGATTCTTTTGACAGTCCTTGGTAAATGATATGCATGTGAAGACAATTTTCAGTTTAGTCTTGCCAGAACACATTCTGTACTGAGATAATTGATGCATAGTTTATTTTAAAGAGCAAGATACCTCATTTGGTTAAGACATATATAGAAAAACACAGACATTTTTTAAAGTGCATGTTTGTATTACACATTCTTTGTAAACATTTATTGGGGTGTACGCACGACCTTCAAGTGCCCATTAACACACTGTGAGGTAGTTCATAATTGAAATAAAGTCTATTGGCCGCTGATCCCTCTTGAAGACCAAATGGGAACATGCATCCAGATAAGGAATTGTGATTCCTTAATAGCAATTTATAAGGAATCGCTATTTAGGATTCACAATTCCTTATGCATGTAGGTTTCGCAAAAATAATAGCGATTCTTACACAATCCCTAATAGAAAATCGCATTACGATTCACCATTAGGGAATGCTTTCCAATTTGGGAAAGCATTCGCAATTTGCGATTACCAATTAGGTGATCGCATATTGCTAATGCAATTGCAAGGGTGCTAGGGGGCCTAAGGCCCCCCTGATGTATCCCTAAAAAGGTTAAGTGTGCACATGTTGCGCACACACATGTCCTAAGGGCATGAGTATGTGCCACATAGCACTTAGAAAAATGCATTTTTGTGCATTTTTCCAAGGATTTGCAAATTAACATCAACTTAAAGTTGATGTTAATCTGTGATTCCTTAATGTAAAGTCGCATTTTGAAAATGCTTCTTGCATTGCATTAAGGGAATCGCAAATTGCGATTCCCTAAATGCATTTGCAAAATAGGTAATCGCAAAAATTGCGATTACCTATTTTGCGAATGCATTTTGAGTTGATGCATTGCAAATGGCTTTTTACCGCTCCCAAACGGGCCAGATTCTGCGAATCAGCCCATTTGCAACTGGTAAAAAGCTTGATGCAGTTGCCCCAAAGTTTTTTTATAGTTACTCATTCTAGATGTTTCAACATGCTTTGAAATGCGAAGTCCTCATAAAGAAACAGGTTGACGAGTTTTGGCCCATTGAGCTAAGGCCTCCTCAGGACGTTAATACAAGAAATCGAAGGGAGTCCTAGATTTCAAAGTGGTCCAACTCTGCTTACACAGATTGATACCCTCTATGGAACTTATAGTCTCACTGACAAAAATACCTCATAAAGAGTGTTCAATGCAGGTAGCTGAGAAACAGACCCGTTGTCAAAGTAAACCCTGTATGTATGGGCTGCCTGTGTGAATTGGTATTCAATAGTATACTGATTAGGCCAATCCTGAGTTGGAGGGTAAGGGGAGTAGTTGGTGTCACGGGGCTAGGAGAAGCTGAGCTGAAAGTCATATAGTCACTATCTGTGTCAGCATCAATAAGTGAGGATATGTAACGAACAAACCCACATATTTTGTAGGTTGTGCAGGAGACATGAGTAACTGTGCATGCAAACTAATTGTGACAAAAGGTATAGGTGCACATGCATCAAAGTCTGAAGTTGCGATTCCTTAATAGCGATTTTTAACAAATCGCTATTTAGAAATCACTAAATCCAATGCAGGAAGTATTTTGGGAATAATTAGCGAATCGGTAAAATTCGCAATCTCAAATAGCGATTGCATATTACCGAATCACTAATAATGAAATCGCTATCTGCGACATCGCTATTAGCGATATCGCAAATTGCAAAATCGTTAATAGCGAAATCGCAAAGTGCGATTTGCTTTTGGTTCAGGGTGATGACATCACAATCAGGAAGTGATGCATCCCATGCTGATTCCAGTACACTCAGAGAGTCAGTGAAGGAGGCTGAGTGCAGGAGCACAGCAGAAGAAAGCAATTTTGGGCTTGCAAATTCTGCCTGTGCCTAAAACATGGAATCAGGAGCACCAGGGAAGAAAGCAGCTACCAAGAAAACGAAAACGAAAATTTAGGGAGAATGAAGTAGAAATCCTCATTCAGGAGGTTGTGAGGAATCACAATAGGGTTTTTGGCAAACTATGGCTCCAGGTCCCGGAGTCAGAGAAGAGAAAAATCTGGCTCAGGATACAATCAAAAGTAAACGCAGTGGTGGCCATCCACCGCAAAATTGACGAACTGAAAAAAAGGTGGTATGACCTGCGCAGCCGTGCCAACGAGAGGATTGCAGACAGGCTCAAGGAGGCAAAGAAGACTGCCGGGAGACCTGCAACACTGCCTGGGAATAAACCCCTGGAGGACCTAGTCGAGTCCACACTCCAGCCTGAAGCTGTTATGCGAGTGACACAGTTGGACACCTCAGCAGCGGCCAGTACTTCACAAGGTAAGATGCATGCAATAGTCCATTTAAAGCTGATTAATAATTTAGAAACATCACGTCAGTTCAGCTGTAGTGTTCAGAATCAAACTCCAGTCCACCTTTTACTTGCAACACCCAAATGCATTATGGGAGTAACAGGCAGGGAAGGCAAGTTGGTAGGCAAATACAACAAGGGAGTAAAACACGTGAACACTGTGTGTCACATAGTAATTTAATGAGACTAAAAAGATGCTGAATGTGAAACAACATTCTTTTGAGAATTACTAAAAATTGCACTGTTTAACATCACAGATGCAGCAGCAGAGGAGTCGGAGGAAAGTGAAGGCGGAGACACACAGGAGACTCCGGCTGAGGCATATGTGGAAACACCTGTGGCCCCACAAAGCACAGACCCTGCACTCACTAGATGCAGGTCCCAAGTCCCACCACTTCAGCTCATGGAACTTGAGGAGGAGAGTGAACCAAATCCCAAAACAACCCAGCCTGGAGATACAGCCACAACAAGACCCCAGTCACACGTCCGGCGCAGCACAAACCAGAGGTCAGGGGCACTGATGTCATCACAGGAGGACGAAAGTCCAAATGTCTGGGGTGGGCTGGAGAGCCAGATGCTGAGGGTGTAGCACCTGCAGGCAAAACACATGAGATCAATACAGGCACAACTTACCAAAATGGCGAACAACATGGCAGAAATGAGAGACTGTGTTAAAGAGCTGACTATAGCAGTGGTGGAAGACAATAGGCAGTCCAATGAGGCCCTGCAGAAGCCATGCAGGGTGATGCAGGAGGACCAGGTGTCACAAAGAAAAAGGCATTGCCAATTATTAGTGCACCTAGATGGCTACACAAAATCCAACAACCGCCTGAGCAACAACACAGCACTGCTGTCCCGTCGGTCTGTGGCCATGCAGGTAGAAATGAGCCACTGTTTTGGGGATGTGGCCAAGGCACTGGTCCAGGCAAGGCCGGCTTTAGTACTGGTGGCGCCCTGTGTGAAAATGTTTGTTGGCGCCCCCCCCGCATGACCCGTTCGCCATGGATTTCCTTACTACCACCATTTGGCAATGCCCCCCAAGTCTCAATAACCACTGTCTCTTAGATAAATTTCATACTATAGCACTCATACCAGTTTAAGGTGTCAGAACACTAACATCACACATACTTTGCACGGAGACAATCATAAGTGTGTAAATCAGTGTATAGGAAATGTTACATAAGACAGAGGCCTAAAGGTGTAGGAGTCCCATGCCATCCATACTGTTAGGCAGTATAATTTAAGAGTCCTTGGTCTGGAAAAATCACAAATTCAGAATTTAAAAAGTAACACCATTGTTTGGTGTTTTCTTTAATAATAATAATGGATTTCTACCCAAATGAACTTTTTTGCAAAATAAAGGATAAGGAAAGACTGGGTAAAAAACACATGTAGCTCTAATATATTCCTTGAATTTTGCATGCAGCTCTTTGACAGAGCTCACAGATCTATATTTGGATTTTAACTTGAAAACTGCAAAAGGATCTCTCTGACAAAAGCGATAACCCATTGACCTATTTATAGTGTATGCACTTTGTGATCTGAATGGGACACGTTCTTTGCAGCAGGCAAATTAACCTTCTGCGCTATTATGAGTCAACACTTCCTCTATCAGACAAAGCATCAGTCTCTGTCCAGGAAGGACATTATTCATTGGAGTTATTGTGACATTTTTATTGATGCTTGAAAATTGCTGGGATAAGGAACGTGGCTCCTGGTGCTTTTAAAACAATAAACATGGCGCCCCCACCCCAAGTCAGTGCCCGGTGCAGTGGCACCGATTGCACCACCTTAGAGCTGGCCCTGGGTCCAGGTTACAAATGCCGTAGAGCAATTTCAGACTGCTACTGCTGGGGGCAGCAGTGTAACGGGGAGAGGGGGGAGTGAGGAGGCGTCCAGCCTCAGTAGTCTGTTGGTGCCAGACACTACATGCAGGAGGCACACCACTAGAAGCATAACACCTTCCGAAGCCTCCATGAGGGATGAGAATGAGGCCAGCGAAAGGTGTTTGGGAGTGTGTGGTCGAAAAGAATAGTGTGGCCTTGGCAAACTATCTCACAGATGGTGATGTAACCATTGACAATGCTATAGTAGTGACTGACATACAAGTCTGATGATGAGGTCTTGATGTTCACGTTGTTTACATTCAATGTACTATTTTGCACCTGGTATGTGTGCTTTAACACAACCACATTGTTGAATGAAAAACATGCAGTACAGTTCAAACTTGCTGTGTCGTGTCTCATCATATCCCACCTCAAAAATAATGTTGTGTAATTTCTGCACGTCTCCTTCTCCCTTCTGCTAAGCTTGCCCCAGCTGCTGCTCGTAGTTGTGGCCCTGGCTGGTTGTCCTCCTCAGGCTCGCTGTCTGACAGTTCCAGGGGTATGCCTCTCCTAGTAGCGATGTTGTGCAACATGGCACATTTGGCCACTATTCTGCAGCAGGTGTCTGATCGGTACTGCAACGCCCCGCCAGTCTTGTGGAGGCAGCGAAACATACTCTTCAGCTGTCCGAAGTTGCGCTCTATGACATTTCTGGTTGCCGTGTGCACTGCATTATAACGCTGCTCACATGGGGTAGTTGGGTTGAGGTATGATGTCAGAATGTAGTTGTGCATAGCGTATGCGCTGTCACCTACAGGGTAGTAGGCAAACGGTTAGTAACTGATATGCATTTCCATTAGGCCATAGTGTCAGAGTGAATGTAACATATGTTTACCAAGCAGATGTCCTTCTCTAAATTCACACCCAAGGAGCCGTGTGTGTATGCCACTGGGTCTAAAGATGTACAAGACATGTGTGCTGCCAGGGTATTGGGCCACAATGTCAGTGATGATATTTTTTGCATTGCAAACTACTTGGATATTCAGTGAATGATATGATTTGCGGTTCCTAAAGATGTACTCATTTACTGATGGTGGACAAATGGCAACATAAGTTCCATCTATGCAACCTATTACATGGGAAAACCGGGCTACCCGATAGAAGTCCAGTTTAGTTTTAAGCTAATCTTGTGGGGTTGCGGGCAAGCTAATGTAGTGGTGTATCCTTTTCAACATGGCCTGCAGAAATGCATTGAATAAACGTGACAGGGAACTTTGTGACACCCCTCCAGCTACAGCTAGTACACCCTGGAAGCTGCCTGACACTAGTAGGTGCAGGGAACATAACACCTACACATGAGTGGTGATGGCATGTGTCCTGTGAGTCTGGCGCTGCAGTAGGGAATCCAATTCTACAATCAGATCAAGGATCATGGCAGCATGTAGCCTGGACTTGTCATAGATCTCCTCTTCGATCTGCCCCAACAATGTGATGCGCACTCTAAAAATGTGCTCCTGTAATCTCCTTCTCTGTGCTGTGGATCATAGCCTCATCCTCCTCGCCATTACTTAGAGCGCTGCCATAGTGAAACATTCTGAGTCCTCCTGGGCCTGTTTAAATACTTTGCTTATGTGCTGCACCTGATGAGATTGTTTTCACCTGTTTACCACCTGCCTGTAAAATTCAGAAAATTGCGAGCACTAAATAGCGAGTTTGATGGAAATCGCTGTTTGCGATTTTTTGTGCTCAGCTTTGAGATTCCTTATTTGTGAATCACAAAAAGGATTCGCTATTTGGGGTCTCACAATTTTGTAATATCTTATTTTTGTGAATTCCTTGTAATTTTGCAATTTTTGAGTTGGTGCATTGCGAAGGGCTAGTTTGCAATCGCAAACTGCCTTTTTCTGCGATTCGCAACGTTTGCGATCACAAAATAGTTTGATGCATGTGCCAGTTTGTCTGGAATAACACGGTGATGCAAATCTTAAAGTTTTACATTCTCCTCTTCATTTTGTTTGCTTTGTTGAAACAGGTAGTTAAATTCCTTGCACAATGTAAATCTGGTAATACTAGAATGCAGCATGCTTTGTATATTCTACCCCCTTGCTAAGAAAGACAATCACAAATGAACCACCCTCAACCTAATAAGTCAGTTGATCCCACCCTGACACAAATGCAGCAACTTGCAGGAGCTTTGATGTTTTGTCTTTTTGTCTGGATTGTCAGCCAGATTTGGTGGCCATGCGTGTAAATTGTGATGAGCAGATCTGTGTAGCAGCCCACATTGGGCTACCAACAATGTCATGTAAGCAGTATTTTATTTGTAAAATGCATGTACATACATTCACCGAAATGCCTTGGTATTGATTATAATATGATATTGGATTTAATGGAAAATAGATTTGGAATCAATGCCAAAAAACACCCAATGTTATGAAGTCCGTAATACAAGCTTTTACCTAATGTTTATGTTTTTTATGCATTAATTAACCAGACACAAGTCTAGACCCAGTGTCCAGCAGTGTGCAGCTAGTAGCAGGGAATTTGATCAGAGATATATAGGTAATTATTAGTAAAAAACATATATAACATTAATTATTCAGTACTCTCTTTTCACTGAACACAAAGTTATTATTCGGGTATGGGATGGCAAGACAATGGAAATGTGGATTGTGAGAAGAACCACTTGCAGGAGGTTTAATGGCATTTTGGGAAGGGCATATAATGCCCTAACAAGAATGAGACAGAATCAATCTAGACCTATAGGCAATAAAAGTTCCTTTCAAATTCTGTCCGTTTAATATCTAATATGAATTTGATTGCTTCCGAATGTTGTAAAGCTGGCTTAAGACAGCTTTAGTAGTTTGGCCAGCCTCACGTTTTCCCCTCAAAAATTCTAACATATATATATATATATATATATATATATATATATATAAATATATATATATTACCTACTGGCGGTCGCCAGTAGGTAGTTATAGTTAGGACCGTGCTTCCATAGGAAATCTCAAAATTCTATTTTGAATAACTTTGGCGCCGGTTGACGAATCCTCGTGAAATTTTCAAAACTAATGGGGCGGTCCGCTCAGCTCCTACCCTGAAAGTTTCGGGGTGATTCGTCAAGCGGGGGCCGAGAAAAAAGGGGGGTCCCAAAACGCGTTTTCCCCATGCATTTTTCCATAGGGACTTTAGTCGCAGCTACAGCCCGAACGGCTGAACAGAATTATGTGAAATTTGGCAGAGAGGTAGCCATAAGGTCCATGAAGTGCCTTTTGCGGGTTTGGTGTAAATCTGTTCAGTATTTCCTGAGAAATTAGCATTTAAATCAATATATATATCTGTAAGCGCGCAGCGTGCGCGCACTGAGCAAGTCCTGTGCGCGCACCTTGCCGTGCGCGAGCGCACTTCTGATTGGTTGTTAGATGTCAGTAAACATTTGAATCGGTGGAAATCAGGAAGCGGCTGCCGCCATTTTGTCTCTCGCATAAAGAGGGGGTGATAAACAAAGGGGGAGAACTTGAAAAGGGGGCAGAGTGGGGAGATATTGACCCACTAGGCATTGTAAGGGGGTCACAGTAGGACCTTGTAGGGCAAAAAAAAAGATTTATATTTTGAAAAAAAATATCGCCGAGTGCGCGCAACCAGCGCGCACCCGAAAAAATTTTAAAAACAAAAAAATTTAAAAAAAATTGCAATTAAGTAAAAAGATATAAGGTGGCTCTAAAAAGAACCCTTGTGTTTATTGTGTGTTTTTTGGTACCTACAAGTAAGTACCGATGCAGAGTCTAAAGTTCAAGAGGAAGACTCTGTTGCCTTCATCAGTGAAGTGTACACCATCTCCTCTATAAATGTCTTGCATGTTGTAACGCAAGTTGTTGTGGTATATAGAACCCATACCATAGTCTCTGAGGAAAGCAGAAATAGATTTGTTGACGTGCTTCCTTGCTTTGTCAATCTGCGGACAAAATTGGTTGGACCAGTTCCACTTTTGCCTTTGGCATATATTAGAATATACAAAGGCAGTTTGTGGAAAAAGCGACATCAATTGCACAAAGGTGTCCTTAATAAGCATTTCCAGACCTACCCCAGTTAAAGAGCCTAGGTCATTACCACCACAGTGCACAATAATAAGGTTAGGCTGTGGGAGATGTAGAAAGGTTTTCACCAAAGGCATTAATTGGTGCCACTTTAACCCTCTCTGACCAATCCATTTAATGTCTACATTTGGCAAAGCAAGGTCTCTCACCATACCTCTTTTTTCTGCAAATTTTTCACTCCAGAAGACATAGCTGTGACCTACAATCCACACTGTGAACATCTTCCAAGGAGATCTGGATGCACTCAGGAGGTGTCTTTCAGTAGAAAGGCAATATGAAATGAAAGACAGTTGAAAAATGGGGGTACACATAGTTTTTTTATAGAAAAAGAACTCATTGGCTGTTTGAAACCATTCTACACTAAAAACTAGGCTGTATGATTAAATTTTAAAAAGCATGTTTTGTATTGGTACAGAAAAATGTGTTACCAAAGAACATTACTATGGATTGGCTGTTAGGTTTGAAAAGTCAAGCACTCTTGCTCTTTGGATATGAAACATTGTCTGCTGAACTTCTGACCTCTCTCTTCACAGCAGTGTTCCATGACCTGTTGCTATGGTAGCAGGCAGAAGTCAAGTTGGGGGAAGGGTACATTTGGAAAGGGGTTGAAGTTTTCAACCAATAGAAATGTGTGATTTCATTTGAAAAAAAGTGGGAAGCACTGAGATTTGAAATTAACATGTATATGTGTGAAAAAAGAGAGGGGAAACTGTGCCATTAACTGGTTCTTCAGAGAGGAGAGAGGTGTAGAGCTCTGATATTCTGACTCTGATAGTCTGCTGTTTGAGTGGCACATTTCTTTCACAAGTAACTAATTTTAAAGGTGAGTTATGAGTTTGAGAGGGGAAGTATGTGGTGATTTTTGAGAAAAATATTAGAATTGTGAATCTTCTTCAAAAGTTATGTTTTACATTTTGAGGTTTGGGAGATATTTAACTGTTTTGAACTTGTAAGATATTATGGAGTATGTTTTCACAATAAGGTAATGTGTACTGGTAAGAATGAGGAATACGGTTTTGTGCCTACCATCAAACTATGAGTCTGTGTGCAGAGAAGAATTGTTGACAGAGATTTAATTTGCGTTGCTGTTGAAAAGTAAGACTTGCAGTTGAAAGGAAAGGACAGCTTGTTTTTAATTGTGATGGTTAGGATTTAGCAGAAATCACTTTGAAAGAAAAGAGAGGAAAATGGTAGCACATTTGAAATTAGCATTAGTTCTGTAAGAATTGCAGACCCAGGAAAGGGGCAGCCTGTGTTTTGTGCCTAACAACACAGCATGAGTCTGTGTGCATATAGGAATTGTTGTCTGAGATTTAATTTGTGAAGTTGTTGTTCTGTAAGGATTGCAGACCCAGGAAAGGGGCAGCCTGTGCTTTGTGCCTACCAACACAGCATGAGTCTGTGTGCATATAGGAATTGTGGCCAGAGATGTAATTTGTGTTGCAGTTGTTCTGTAAAACATGCACTTGCAGGAAAGGGACAGCTTGTTTTCTTCAAATGTGGTGGTTAGCAGTCAGCAGAAATCACTAAATCGCAAATGAGAGGCAAAATCTAAAACATTTGAAACCAATAGGGTAGATTTTCAATTCAAAATAGCAAAGGCACAGGTAGTTGCCATATATTCAAAACTGAAAATAACCCTTAGCACACATGCACTGTTACATACATCCCAGCAGTCTTCATGCAGTTTTGGAAGTCTCTTTGCTCATCTGTCTTGCACCAGACAATACGCAGTCTCAAGAAACAAACTCTTGGCACACACGCAGCAGCTTCTCTCACACTCCCATGTGTAGTACTCAGGTCTGTGTGGTGTTTCAGATAACACTGTGTAACGCAAACACATTCAACGTCATCAAGGCACATTTCGTTTGCTCTAGTGTAGTCACTCACCCAGATTGCACATGCTCATGGTATGATGTAATTGTAATGGTAATTATGTTTTCTGCTTAGAAGCACACCATGAGGCTGTTTGCGCACAGGAATTGTGGCCACAGATCTAATTTGTGTTGCAGTTGTTCTGTAAAACATGCACTTGCAGGAAAGGGGCAGCTTGTTTTTTTTCAACTGTGGTGGTTAGCACTGTGCACAAATTAGTAAATCACAAATGAGAGGCAAATGGAAAAACATTTGAAATTAATGAAAAGCAAAAAAAAATATTTTAATGAATTATAATTACAAAAAGGATTTTTTTTTAAGTTTCTTGCAGGTATTGCTGAGCAACAGTGAAAAAATAAAAAAATGCCTTTAAGGACAAGAAAGAGGAAAGAAAAGCAACAACAAGTATATCTGGACAAAACTGGGAAAAAAAAATAGGAGGAGAAGCTGGTGATGGCAAAAAGAAAAAGTCTACTGGTAAGCAGAGTAGAGATTTCTTAAAAAAGATTTTCAAAAAACAAAAAAATGGCAAAAATAAATGTAAAACAAACAGTGTTTTATGTACAAAGCAACAACAGAGTCAACAGCAAAAAACAAAAGCTAATGTACAATCAGAAGTATGTCAAACTGATTTAACACAAAAATTAGATTTTAAAAACATTCGTCGAAAAATGTTTCAGAGAAGAGTGATGTTAAATTTGCTAAAGGATGTGAAAAAATATAAGAAAAAATCAAAATTTATTAAGAAATTTTTTTTTATAGAAAATATTGTAAGTAAGGCTTTGGAAATAAAAAGAAAACTTTTTATTCTAATTTTGAATAGGATGCGTAGATTAGATAAATTAGTGAATGCAATGAGGTCACAAAGCAAAAGGAAAAGAGAAGTGAAAAAAAGTAACTTTTGTAAAGTGTTCTTGGGAGAATGGAAACACAGTTCAAGTACTGAACCATTTTTTAATGAAGAGAGTTATCTTCAAAGTAATAGTTTGTTGCATGCAGTTGACACCAATGGTAGAGCATATGAAGTTAAGGATGGTTGTGTGATGGAAAAAGAGAAAATGGTCCCAAGAAATGAGGAAGAAGTAATGGCTGCTGAGGCTATGGGGAGACGTCCAAAAGCCCCAGTGTACACTTGGAACTGTAGTAGTATTTGTACTGTGCGTCAGGAATCTATTGATAAATTACGTGACTTTCTAAGAGAATATAGTAAAAAGAGTGTAAAACAGAAGATGAAGGTGCTTCAAACACTAGATCCATGCAGAGTGAGAGAGAATACTGGTTTGCAGGGACATTCTCTGGCTTGTCTATCTATAAAAGTGTGTAAAAGTGTTTTTCATCATTTTAGGATGCTGGCTGTTCATCATACTGAAATGAGAAAGTTTGTGAGAACATTGTATTTTGCTAAAAGTCCAGCAGTAAAGTTAAATGAGTTGAATAATGCTCTGTTCCGTGGATCTGTATCAGATGTAGTGAAGGTTACTGATGAGATTCAGTTTTGTTACTTTGGTCCAGAACAAGAAAGTGCAGAAAAGGACACAGTTAATGAGGAAAATGAGGAACAGAATGTAGAACTCATTATTACTAAAAAATTTGAGGATGAAATGACAAAATTTACTATCATCTCTAATGAAAGACCAAATATTACTTGTATTTGTTGCCGCAGAACACATTATAAAATTCAAACAAGGAATGTTGATCTGTATAAAAAAAGTGAAAATGAAGATAATTATAAGTGGAAGGATTTTGCAACATATATATTTCTTGAAAATTGTTTTGAATTGGGTGAAGATCAGCGTATTTGTAAATACTGTTATAACAAGTTAGAAGAAAATAGAATGCCGACCAGAGCTGTACATAATAATTTAGAATTGGATGCTATTCCTGCCGAACTTTCTGAATTAAATACATATGAGTCTATACTCATTCAATGTGTTCATCCGTTCCAGACCATAGTACGTATGGAGCCCAAAACTGGTAAATTACCTCCTTCTGATTTACTGAGAGGTTTAAAAGGAAGAGTGGTGTATTTGCCCTTGGATTTGAAAAAAAATATGGAAACTATTGATGCAGATACTTTGGAAACTGAACCATTAGTTATTCTGGTTAATGGTGTACCTACAAAGAATAAGAAGATTTGGCAGGAGCTGGTAGATGTACGGAAAGTACAAAGAGCAAATTTATATTTGAAAAGGATTAATAAATGGTATGAATCAATTTATATAGATGAAGAAGAAGAAGATTTACAAGAAGACACAGAAACACCAACTGGACAAATTGAAAAAGTTGACAAGTCAAAGGAAGAAGACATTTATGAACATTTTAGCATACATCCTCTTCATTCAAAAGAAGTTATGGGAGACACTATTGATCTGTTTCAGATGAAGAAAGCAAAAGGAACTCCCGTGAGTGTATGGGAGAAGAGCTTGGAAGCTCGATGTTTTCCTCAGCTGTTTTCCTACAGGAAAAGGTGGACGATACGATGAACGCCCAGAACAGATTCCAGCTTCTGAGTATCGGACTACAAGACTATATGCTGAAGATTCAAGATTTCGTCAAAGTATTCCTTATTTGTTTCATCTTTTATTTGAAAGCGACTTGTCTGCATTATCTTATGCAGGAAATCACATTTTAAAAAGTGGAGTACATCTACATAATGTGTCTGCTAAGGATTTTATGGAGAAAGTGCAGCACCGAGATGATCATTTGGAAACACAACTGATCAATCTGATGGCTTGTCAGCGTGGGACAAATGAATATTGGTACCGACGCCATGGAGAATTGAAATGCATGTTACGGAATTTAGGAACTCCTACATGGTTCCTAACCCTAAGCTGTGCCGAGTACGCTTGGGATGATTTACTGGATTTTCTACGAGAGGCAAATTCAAACATTAAAAACATTGAATACAAGACAGCAGGAGAACTGTGCTCATTGGATCCAGTTAATGTTTGCAGATATTTCAATCATAGATTTGAGGCTATGATGTCCTTCATCTGCAATAAAAAAAATCCACCTCTTGGAGAAGTAGTGGATTTCTTTTGGAGAAAAGGGTACCAGGCAAGAGGTGCTCCTCATATTCATATGCTGTTGTGGATCAAGGATGCCCCAAAGTTTGGAACAGATGCTGATGAAGCAGTGTTATCTTTCATTGAAGAATATGCAACATGTGTTATACCTAAAAGCACAGAAGAGAAAAAGTTAAAAGAACAAGTTTTACGTTTCCAAAGTCATCGGTGTGGAAAATACTGTCGACGGAAGTACAAGACCAAAGATAAATTCCACACAAAGTGTCGATTTGGATTTCCTAGACCTGTTCTTTCAAAAGGAAGAGTCAACAGTTTTATGTCAGCTGTGCGACATACTATAACCAGAAAATCTCCCAAAAATACATACAACCTAAAAAGAAAAGAAGAGTCAAAATTTATAAATGACTTCAACCCAGTCATTTTATCCATGTGGAATGCTAACATGGATATTCAGTATGTGGCAGACAATTCTATTGCTGTTGCTCGGTATGTCACATCTTACATCACTAAATCTGAAAAAACAGAATTGAAGGAAATGTGGGAAGAGATTTCTCACGAGAAGATTGTCAGTAAGAAGCTGTACAGTTTCAGTTTAAAGATGTTATCGCATCGAGAAATTGGATCCTACGAATGCTCAGATAGGTTATCATCTGCAAGTCTTTACTCGAAATCCAGAAGAATAATTTGGGTAAGCTTAGGCCTTGCAGGAATGAGAAATCGGGTACTGAAATCTGTTGGAGAAATTGAATATTTGGCCGAGAATGACCCAGAAAGTACAGATATTTTGAAAACAAACATGTTGGACACATATTACCCAAAACGAAGTCATCATCTTGAGAACATGTGTCTCTATGAAGTGCTGCAGAACTACATTTTTTCACGGAAAGCCACAGAAGACATCAACAATGGAAAATATAAAGTCATTGGTGAGGAAGGATGTTTGGTGAAGCAAACAAAAGGAAGTTTGATAAATCACAGGAAGCTGAGTTGCGACACTACTGACAAAAAGGAATTTTACTACTTGGCTCTTTTACAGCTGTTTAAACCATGGCGTTCAGAGGACGAACTACTGGGAGAATTTCAAAGCTATGAAGATTCTTTTAATGCTAGCAAAGATAGCATAGAATGCAGTACTTTCACAACTTATGTCCAAATGTTAAATGAAGAAAATGAACAGGAAGCAAAAATTGCAGCTGAAGTAGCTAGAGACAGTTCTCAAGACAGCCAAAGTTCAGGAACACTTAGTCAAGATCCCCTAGGACAACCAATCATAGAAAATGAAGCTGCAGTAGCCATGACTGAAGTAGAAACGGCTATGAATCAAGCACAGGAAGATTCAATCGACTTACTAAATCTGGAACAACAACTGAATGAAGAACAAAAACAAATTTATGAAGAAGTCACAAAACAAATTGATCATGGATTACTACATGAAAAGAAAGAGTGCTCATGCACATCATTTGAACCAATCAGGATGTATGTGAGTGGACAAGCTGGAACTGGTAAAAGTTTCTTAATAAAAGTCATCAGAAGCTACCTACAGCAAAAAACAGCTTCAAATTTGTCTTGTGTGGTAACTGCTCCAACTGGGTTAGCAGCCTATAACATAAAAGGAATTACCTTACATCGCTTGCTAATGTTACCAGTGGAGCATGAGAACAAAATAGAATACCACAAGCTAACTGGAGAAGCATGCTTTGAAGTTTCAAGAGTGTTGAAGAAAATGCAAGTTCTCATTATTGATGAGGTGAGCATGGTTTCAAATTTAATGCTTGCCTTTGTGCATTTAAGAATGCAACAAATTCTTAAGAGAGACTATGACGTGTTATTTGGAGGTAAACATGTCATAGTTTTTGGAGATCTTTTACAGCTCACTCCAGTTAAAGGACAACCAGTGTTTAATACTGTGACACATGAAGACACGAAGAAGTCATTAGGAAGCATTGGTAATGCGAATATTTGGTCGTTCTTTGAGTACAAAGAACTCACTACCAATATGAGACAAGCAAACGACGAAGATTATGCAAGTATTCTGAAAGATATCAGAATTGGACTACTCACAGAAGTTGGCAAAAAAGCATTACAGAGTCGGTTGCTACATAATTTATTTCCAAATGAAGAAATAGTTGCAGAGAAAATATACCAGAACATTGCAGAAAAAAATACTGTAATCTGCTTAATGCCAACACTACGTGAGTGCTCAATATTCAATGAGGAACTTTTTAAATTGGAAAAGGAAGAGATTAAGAAAATGGAAGCAGAGGACAAAATTCAGCATGAAAGAATTACTTTTACATTGACAGGCAAACTGAAAAATAAATTGGATTCACTAGAGAAGAACATTTCCAAAACAGCTGGATTAGAAAAAAATCTATATGTTTGCATGAATTGTCGAGTGATTTTAAGGAGAAATTTGGATGTAGAAAAAGGTTTAGTGAATGGAGCTATGGGAAGAGTTGTGGGTTTTATTAATTATCAGAAAAAAGAAGGAATTGAATGTTTAAAAATAAAATTTGATCAGATAGAAGAAGTTAAAGACATTTGTCGTTGTTCAGTTCGTTTCATGCTTGTGAAAGACTTATATGTACGTAGGAAGCAGTTTCCGTTTTCTCTAGCATATGCTGTAACTATTCACAAGTCTCAAGGATTGACTGTAGATAGTGCTTTTGTAAACATTGGTTCTACTGTGTTCAAAGAAGGTATGGCATATGTTGCTTTGTCACGTGTGAAAACATTATCTGGTTTATTTATGATAGACTTTGATGACTCAAAAGTTAGTGCTGATACAAACTGTGTAAAGGAGTATAATAGATTAAGAAGAACCTATGCTCCTCATTTAGGTCAGTATCCTGTGATTGAAAAACATGTTGTTTCTCGAAAAAGGAGATTTGAAAATATCTGTAATGTGGATGAACAGAACAAAAAAAAAAGGACAGTGATGTGATTGTAAGGAAAAAGAAAAAGGACAGTGTTGAAGAGGTTGTTGGTTGCCATTTTGAAAATAGCTCTGGTGTCAACTGCTATGCAAATGTAGTGCTGAATGTTGTATTTTATCTTGAAAAGTTGCTAGAACAGATAATAGTAAATCATGGAAAAAGATTGTGTTCTCTGCTGAGTCTCCTTTATGAGAAGCTGAGTAATGATAAAACTGAAATAGAAAGTGCTACTGATGTTAGAAATCTTTTAGGTTTATGTTGTAGTTCTACACAGTTTAAAGAAAATGTCCAGCAAGATGCACAGGAATTCTTAATATATATTTTGAGTGTACTTGAAGATGAAGGAGTAGAAGTAGAAAACTTATTTGGTGTCTCTTACAAATGGGAACATTGCTGTGAAAACTGTATGAACACATGTAGTAGTAATGTTGATTCAGAAAGGTTCATATTTTTACCATTACCACAAAGTAAATCAGTGACTTTTAGTAAATTAGTTAAAGATGCCAATCACAACATGGAATGTTCTGAATGTAAATCTGACATGTTTTCCACGATATTTTTACAGAAATATGGTCAGTATGTAATTTTAATGATGCAACGTTGTAGAGCTGATGGTTCAAAATTGGATACTTTAATAAAGAAGTTTACAGGACAACAATTATCAATTTCTGGAAAAACTTTTGTTACAGTTGCAATAATTTTTCATGAAGGACCTACTGTAACTTCTGGACATTACACAGTTTATCTTAAATGTGAAAAAGGCTGGACACTGTGTAATGATTCCCAATTGATTTTCAAGCAACGTTTGCCTTATGATTTACCCAATTCTTATTTAATTTTTCTGAAACCTAAATTTTGAAAACTAAAAACTGCATCTGAACAAAGCATTTTTTGTAATTTTAAAGGATTATAATTGAAGATATCACTTAAAAAGGATTTTGAGATTACTATTTGGCCTAAAGGAAAAGTAATAAAAACAATTGTGGACTCCTTTGACAGAAATTATTTTGGCATGTGTGCTTTTGCGACAAGGTTTAAAGACGGTTTGTCTAGAAAATTTTTATTCATCTAGAAAAGTACTTGTAATATATATGTAATATTTCTAACAAGGTATATTTTAGTGAGGAAAGTTTTAGGGCTTTTTTTAAACTATCTTTCAGATTGTTTTTTTTTTGCCCGCTGTTAAATGATTAATACAATTGTTTTCACTATTTTAAGTGAAAAAAAAAAAATTCTGAAAACAGCAAAAAAAAGGGCAAAAAATTGCTTTGTAAAATATGTAAAAACATGTAATGCTTTTTGTAATTTATGATTGAATATTAATACTTTTTTTCTTTTTTTGCAGAACTGGAAAGAAAAAAATAAATAAAAAATTCTGTTCCCTTGCAAAATAGTTAAAAAAAAATTTTGCAAAAAAATTTATTTTTTTAAAAAAATAAGTGAAAAATATTTGTATTTCTCAATCCTCCCTTTTCATGCTTCCATTTCTTCACCTCTTTTTGTACATTAAATTTAAAAAAAAAAAAAAAAAAACCTTGGGTGCGCGCAGGGTGCCCGCACCCAAAAAAAATAAATAAAAAAATAAATCCCCCCCAAAAATTTTTTGGGTTTAGTTTTTAAGTTGCTCTTAAAAGAGCCCTTGAGTTAATGGAGGGAAACAGGAAGAGAAAAACGAAAAAAAAGAAAAAACATCTATGGCCTACTGCACTCATGCGCATCAAATTTTCTCTGAATGAGATCAAGACTGGTCTCACACACAGAAATAAGTTTACTGCAATCAGTGCAGCGTGTGGACAACCTCGCAAAACAAGGTGGTCCAAAACGAGGTGTGGAAGAAGGCAAAGGCACCACTGCAGAAGAAGTGCTCGGCTGAGCTGCCGAAGATGTGCTCGGCTGAGCTGCTGCAGATGTCGTCGGTTGAGCAGGTGGAGGGTTTGCTCCAGGAGCTCGACGAAAAGTCACTGGATGCATTTTGTCAACATGCCTCAACATAGTGTGAATGCTAAAAGAATACTTCTTGTTAGGATTCCCACGTGACAAGACTTTTTGACAAAGTACACATGTAACTTTAGGTGCATTTACCTTTTTTTGTCCCTCTGGAAAAGTGAAAAACTGCCACATAAAGCTGTCTTTCTGCTTCCTGCTCCTCTGCCTCTCAAGAGTGTCCTGGTCACTGTCTGAAGATGGTTGCTGTTCAGCCATTGTCTCTCAACAACAGAATAGCTCCTTCTCCAAAGGAATCAGAACTAATAATGAGGGGAGTAGGTGTGGTTTGGGAAGAATCTGGAACTGAAAGTACTTCAAACCAATCAAAAGTGATGATTGTTGATCACATGACTTGCCATGAGGGGATTGGGTGTGGTGTTGAAACAATCAGAAACTGAAAGTAATGATAACCAATAAGAAGTGTTGTTTTATTAAGCATATCACCCGAGGTGCGCACACTGCGCAAGCTCCGAGCACGCGCCTGGTGATTACGCATGCGCGAACGCGTAGGAGCGCATGTGCATACGTCATATGCGCGTACGTAGCGCGCATACGTTGAACACGCGTATACGCGAATGTTATTGCGCGTAATTTAAGCGTATGCGGAAGTAAACCGCGTGGAGCGCGTAGGACGCACGCACGCATGCGTACGTATGTACGCATACGTACTGGGTGCGCGCTCCCAGCGCGCACTATGACGTAAATATGCGTACGTAAATAACGTACGACGGTATTCATAAAAAACGTACGAAATTGTACTAGGAGCGCGCTCAGAGCGCGCACCCCAAGAATTTATATAAAAAAAAAAAAGTGGAGAAAAATTAATTGCAAAAATTTAAAAAACTGTTCAACTTTATCCTAATTGAAATTTTTTAAAAAAAGCAAAAAAAAATAAAAGGATACAGATAATATATAAATGAATACATAGGAATTTTATTTTTATTATAAATTTTTTTTTTTTAATTAAATAATTCAAAAATTAGCATTTAAAAAACCGTACAAATTCACTGAAAAAACCAAACGTTTCACACACGTTATAGTTAGGAATTAGCATTTAAAAAACCTTGCAAATTCACTGAAAAAACCATAGGTTTCACACATGTTATAGTTAGCTGGACATTTCTCTCATACAAAACCAATGAAATTCCCCCGTTATAGTTAGTTCAGCTAACTATAACTCGCGCCCCCGCAATGCACTGCTGATGACGTCACATATTACATCACTCATGACATGGTCAGTGACATCACTCATGACATCACTGATGACATCTGAAATGACATCACTGATGACATCATCCTTGTGATAGAGTGGCAGACCTCCTCTCACCCTAATATAACCTTTGATACACACATTCAAAAATAGAGACTAAAATTTTCAAAACAATGGACATACCAATATCAGTTACAACAACCTATTCAGTAATTCTAAGATCCACATACACATCCACTCATTCACCAACAGTCCTATACAGTCACTCATACATGTACTCACTCATCATATGTACTCACACACCTATACATCCTGTTACACAATGCCTCTCATCCATAGAGTTACTGGCACACATAGTCACTCATGAAAATAAAGAATCAAACATACATTTACTTGCATATACAGTTATACACACACCACCACACTTACTTCTACGGGAACTTACACATACTTAGTCTTTTAAATAATCACTTATAGAAACACATACTTATTCATACAGGAACTCTTTCAATCTCTCACTCTCACATATACTCACTTATATACACCAATAGTCACATATACTAGTTTAACACATATGTAGTTACTCATAGAGACACTATTGAGACAGTCATTCACTCACTAACACACCCATACACACACTCATCCACCCATACAGTCCTGCAGACATGCTGTCTTCAACACATACAAAGAGTGAGTCACTCATTCATGCACCTATGCACTACGTAATACCCCCCACTGAACTATACACACACTCACACTGATACTAAAAAAAAACAACTAATAACCTATATAGACACCCATGTAGCTACTCACCAACCCATGCAGCCACTTATACACAAAGTGAGAGACTGATACAGATATTTACATATTTAAAGATTACTCACTAAGCCATGTATTCACTAAGATACACTTAATCAGTCAGTTACACAATCAATTTTTCAAAAACAAATCATCCATTTAGACACTTATATACCCATTTATTCTTCCATCGACCTTGAGATATACATATATAAAACATTTAATTTTCAGAAAGACAAACATTCACTGGATGATGTCATCAGTGATGTCATCAGTGATGTCATTTCAGATGTCATCAGTGATATCATGAGTGATGTCACTGACCATGTCATGAGTGATGTAATATGTGACGTCATCAGCAGTGCATTGCGGGGGCGCGAGTTATAGTTAGCTGAACTAACTATAACGGGGGAATTTCATTGGTTTTGTATGAGAGAAATGTCCAGCTAACTATAACATGTGTGAAATCTATGGTTTTTTCAGTGAATTTGCAAGGTTTTTTAAATGCTAATTCCTAACTATAACGTGTGTGAAACCTTTGGTTTTTTCAGTGAATACATATATATATATATATATATATATATATATATATATATATATGTATTCACTAAAAAATCCATAGGTTTCAGGGGCGTTATAGTTAGCTGGACATTTCCCTCATACAAAACCCTAGAAATTCCCCTGTTATAGTTAGTTCAGCTAACTATAACTCCCGCCCCCGCAATGCACTGTTGATGATGTCACATATTACATCACTCATGACATGGTCAGTGACATCACTGATGACATCACGGATGACATCTCAAATGACATCACTGATGACATCATCCAGTGAGTATGTGTTTCTGTACAGTTTTAATATGTTTAATATATAGAGGGAAAGGTCTGTTGAAGAATGAGTGGGTGTACACATGTGTGAATGGATGATTTTCTAGGTGCGTAACTGACTCTATAAGTGAGTCATTAAATGTATCTTACTGCAGACTAGTGACTAAACTGTGTGAATGTCTGTATGTGTCTGGGTGTAGGTGTATAAGTGGCTGCATGGTTTTGTGAATAGCTATATGAGTGTCTATATGGGTTATTGATTGGTTGTCTGAGTATCTGTATGGGTGCCTGAGTGTTTGTGTGGGTAGGGTGTGTGTGACTCTATGCATAGATGTGTGAGTGGGTGATTCTATGGGTGCATGGTTTTAAGAGTGCATCTGTGATGGACTGTATGGTTGGGTGAGTGTATGTATGGGTGTGTTAGAGATTGAATGTATATCTCAGTGGTACATGTGTGGCTAACTACATTTGTGAAAGGCAGTATATATGTGTGTAAGAGTATATAAATGGGCATATGTGAGAGTGTGTGATTTTGAGAATGGCTGTATGGATGAGTGTGTGCTTGTATCAATGATTGTATAAGAGCGTAAGAATGTGGTACTATTTTTATGATTAAGTTAACTTGAGTGTGTTTAACTGTATAGGTGAGTAAATTGGACTGTGTTTAATTACTTGCACGACTGACTAGGTGTGTCAGTACCTCAATGGATGATTGGCAGTGTGTGACTGTCTATATAGGTGTATAAATGCATATGATAGTCTTGTACGGAGTGACTGTTAGTATGAGTGACTGTACAGGTGAGTGAGTGGAGGTGTATGTAGACCTAAGAGTTAATGAGTGGGTATGTAGTTATTGGTATTGGAGTATCTATGGTTTTCAAAATGGCCGTCTGAAATTTTGAGTCGGTGTATCAAAAGTTATATTAGGGTGTGAGAAGATGCACTAATTTATCACATGGATGATGTCATCAGTGATGTCATTTAAGATGTCATCAGTGATGTCATCAGTGACGTCACTGACCATGTCATGAGTGATGTAATATGTGACGTCATCAGCAGTGCATTGCGGGGGCGCGAGTTATAGTTAGCTGAACTAACTATAGCAGGGGAATTTCTAGGGTTTTGTATGAGGGAAATGTCCAGCTAACTATAACGCTCCTGAAACCTATGGTTTTTTCAGTGAATTTCAAAGGTTTTTTAAATGCCAATTCCTAACTATAACGTGCATGAAACCTATAGTTTTTTCAGTGAATTTCAAAGGTTTTTTAAATGCTAATTCCTATCTTTAACTTATCTCTGAAGATATCATGTTTAATGATTTTGATTGGATTTCTATATTTTTCAAATTCAGTGTGTCAATTTCATTAATTATGTTTTTTTTAAATACTTTTTTATCACCATTTTTTAAACTTGTTTTTTCAATTAATTCTTTTAAAAATGAAAAATTATTATTTGAATTTAATGTGTTTTTCAAACATATTTTTTTATATTTTTCAAAATATTTTTTCAACTATATGTTCAAAACTTTATTTTATATATATTTTTTCCATGTTTTTGGATCCGCGCACCCTATGCGCACCCTATGCGCACCGTTCTCGATCCCTACGCGATAGCATCTGCGCATAGTATGCGTTGGGTACGTGTTTAGTGCGCGATCGCAATACGACCGGTACGCGACTCTCAGCCTATACGCGACACGTTCGATGTACGTAACGCGCCGTTTACGCACTTCCGCGCTGCATCATCTGCGTCTATGACGTGGTAGGTGCGTGGATCCGGCAAAATATTTAACATTTAAAAAAACATATATATCTATTTCATGTGAATATTAATTGAAGACAAACTCTAAACTAGTCTTAAAAGTAATATATTTTTACATCTAATCCTGTATTTTTTTTTTATTCAATTTCGCGGATGCGCGCTGGGTGCGTGATGCGTAAGCGCACGGTGCGCGGATCCCATGTGACCTGCAAAAAAAGAGATTTGATTGGTTCATTACACTTCCTGTTCTAACTATTGAAAGACCCCACCCAATTCAATCATTCTTCTTTCACCTTCTTTGGAGGAGCATCTCTTTGCAGAGAAGAAGATTTTTTAGACTAAGTTTACACTTAGCTCTAACTTTTTTCTACTAAAAATGGCTTCAGGGTAGCAGGCATCACCTGCATGTCCTCACTCATCTGAGGATGAATTTTTGTTGGAGGCACCACCCAAAGAACGTTTTTCTTCAGTGGTGTGGACATTTTTTACTTTTCCCGAGGGGCAGAATAAGACCAATGCCACCTTGGTCACGTGCAAGATTTGCAAAAGAGTGCTGTCGCGAGGGGATCCTAACAAGAAATACTCGTGCGGCACGGCTAGTATGATGAAGCACCTGAGGACCCTTCATCCAAACAATCTTGCACGACAAGAGTGCAAACGGATGAGAAACACTCCTGCTCCTGCGCCTTCCACCTCATCACAGCCGTGCACTTCAAGAGTGCATCCATCCGCCCAAAATTTGGACATCCGTCCTCAATTTCAATATTTAAAAGTGCTCTGCACTAAGTGTAATGCGACTTTGTGCTACAGTGAGCAGTCGATCGATTTGATCTGCAGCCGGCAAGAAAGTCACATTTGCTATTTTTTTTTTTATTATTGTTCCCTGAAGTTCATTGTTTGATTCCTCCTGTTTTGTTTTTTGTTTTTTCTGCAGAAAAACCAAACAAAATTAAAAATTGTTCAGAAAACCCACAAAAAAATATAAAAGAAGAAAGAAGAAAAAAAAAAGTTCTTGTAAGAACTAACTTTCCTGGTTTAAAAAAAGAGCTAAATTTCTTTGTTATTGTGTGAAAGTTTAGATGAATGTATGTGTAGTACGTAATTGAGTGAATTAATGCATTAGTAGCGTATGGTGAATGTATAAGTGCAGAACTATGAGGAAGTGCTGCAGCATCACACAGTAACCTCTTTAACTACAGTGTGCTGTAGTTCTCCTGAAGCACAGGGATGCAACATATGTACATAAATATGTTGCAAATCTATGCTTCTCTCTGCACGGCTGCTTAAACTGCAGCCATGTGGTGACACAGGCACCCTTGCACCATAGTGCAAGGATATCTGTGTCATGTGCTGTTTGTCTTTGTGCAGGAAGACACACCTTCCTGCACAAAAACAATGAGAAAATGCATTTTTCTCCTTCAATGTATGCTGAACATTTCAGCATGCATTGAAGATATAAAAATGTGGAGAAATGAAAACAATTCTCCTTGTTGTGCTTTCCTACAACAATTTTAGAATGGTGCAGCATTCACACACATATCGAGATTTATGATCTCTAATAAATCTAGACATGTGTCTTGTTCTATGAGTATTCAGTGCAATCATGCACAACAACACTTATAGAACACTCTTTCAACGCAAAGTGGTGTGCATAATGAGGTTGTATTTACATGGAGTATAAAAAGTACACAGAGTGCCTTTTCCTCTCTTTGTAAATATGAAAGAGTGTCTTGCACAATAACTATGTTACAAAAAGTGACATATTTCCGGTTTTAAAATTCCGTGTGAATGATAGAAGGTAACCACAGAGTTTTGTCTGCAAAGATGTTCAAAGAAGAATGATTGACATGATTGCGGTCCTTCAATAGCTACAATGGGAAATATTATGAACCCCTCAAATATCTTTTTTTGCAGGTCACATGATATCTGATTATCAGATTTCAAAACTACAAGGTATAAACAGTCTTTTTAGAAACGTGTTTCAACTTTGTAGCTTCTTGCAGACCTCCTCATTCTGCATATTGAGACTTAGTTAAACTTACCGTCACAGTAATAGGAATAAAAAATGGTATACGTTTTTTTCAGATTTTCTTTGCAATCTAAATTCATATAAATTGCTTATTTTAAAATTTGGATCTGTGAAAGAAAAAGAAAAAAATATATAACATGTAATAATACATTTTTTACAACACAGCATAATTTCCACAAAGTAATTTGTTTGCCTTTTTTGCTGTTCTCAGAATATATTAAATTTCACTAAAAATAGTGATTTCAATCGTACTCATCACTTAACAGCAGGCAAATAAAAAACAATCAAAAAGATTGTTAAAAAAAAACCAGCATGCTATTCTCAACAAAATACCACAAGATACAAATCACAGATATATAAAATGCTTACAGCTAACAAAATTTTATAAGTTTAACTTACAAAAACTGTAAATGTTGTCGCTTTAAAATATTCACCAAATCCAAGGATGAATTTTTGGAGGACACACCACGCCCACAATGTTTTCCTTCAGTGGTGTGGTGATTTTTTACTTTTCCCGAGGGGCAAACAAAGATCAATGCCACCTTGGTCACGTGCAAGATTTGCAAAAGAGTTCTGTTGCAAGGGGATCCTAACAAGAAATACTCGTACGGCACGGCAAGTATGATGAAACACCGAAGGACCCTTCATCCAAACAATCTTGCACGAGAAGAGTGCAAACAGATGAGAAACACTCCTGTTCTGTATCTGTAAAAAAGAATCACAAATAAATGTATATTAATAACTTTCAAATTTATACTATTCCATTACTGTACAAACACATTTTATATAAAAACTGACTAAGAAACTATAGCCCTGAACCACAAGTGTGACGATCGTTAAAACACTACATGCATAGTGCATACTACTTTGAAGCAGTTCATGCCCTAAAGCCTACCTCACTAAAAGACTACATGCTAACTGACTGAATGATTACAGTACTATAAGGAGACACACTGGGTGAGTAACAGGGTGTTTGCTAGAAGTGTATGAATACTGACTGGGGAATTGAAGGTGTGAAAGACAACTGTGTAGGTGGTTAGAGGCCTGCATGCATAGTGAATAGGCGTGTGAAGCAGTCTATGTCATAAGGCCTGGCTCACTGCATGAATACTTGGGTACTGACTGAATGATTAGAGTACAGCAAGGAGAGTGCCTGGGTGAATTTATAAGTGGTAGGCTTTAGGCGCAGGGAATGGATTAGTACTTGGTACTGAATGGGTTACTAGAGGAGTGCAAAGGGAGTGACAGGATGTTTGCTGGACTGTATGGATACTGAGTAGGGAATTGAAGGTGTAAAAGACAAGTGTCTAGGTGGTTAGAAGACTGCATGCATAGTGGATAGGCGTTTGAAGCAGTCCATGTGCTAAGGCCTGGCTCAATGTATGAATAATTAGGCACTGACTGAATGATTAGAGTACTGCAAAGAGAGTGTCTTGGTGAATTTATAAGTGTTTGGGTTTTGACACAGTGAATGGATTAGTACTTGGTACTGAATGGGTCACTTGAGGACTGCAAAGGGAGTGACAGGGTGTTTCCTGGAAGTGTATGGATACTGACTAGGGGATTGAAGGTGTGAAAAACAACTGTGTAGGTGGTTAGAGGACTGCATGCGTAGTGAATAGGCGTTTAAAGCAGTCTATGTGATAAGGCCTGGCTCACTGCATGAGTACTTGGGTACTGACTGAATGATTAGAGTACAGCAATGAGAGTGCCTGGGTGAATTTATAAGTGGTAGGCTTTTGGCACAGGGAATGGATTAGTACTTGCTACTGAATGGGTCACTAGAGGAGTGCAAAGGAAGTGACAGGATGTTTGCTGGACTGTATGGATACTGACTAGGGAATTGAAGGTGTGAAAGACAAGTGTCTAGGTGGTTAGAAGATGGCATGCATAGTGGATAGGGATTTGAAGCAGTCCATGTGCTAAGGCCTGGCTCAGTGCATGAATACTTAGGCACTGACTGAATGATTAGAGTACTGCAAAGAGAGTGTCTTGGTGAATTTATAAGTGTTTGGGTTTTGGCACAGTGAATGGATTAGTACATGGTGCTGAATGGGTCACTAGAGGACTGCAAAGGGAGTGACAGGGTGTTTCCTGGAAGTGTATAGATACTGACTAGGGAATTGAAAGTGTGAAAAACAACTGTGTAGGTGGTTAGAAGACTGCATGCATAGTGAATAGGCGTTTGAAGCAGTCTATGTGATAAGGCCTGGCTCACTGAATGAGTACTTGGGTACTGACTGAATGATTAGAGTACAGCAAGGAGGGCGCCTGGGTGAATTTATAAGTGGTTGGCTTTTGGCACAGTGAATGGATTAGTACTTGGTACTGAATGGGTCAATAGAGGAGTGCAAAGGGAGTGACAGGGTGTTTCCTGGAAGTGTATGGATACTGACTAGGGAATTAAAGGGGTGAAAGACAAGTGTATAGTATGTTAGAAGACTGCATGCATACTGCATAGAGATTTGAAGCAGTCTATGTGGTAATGTATGGTTCACAACATAAGTACTTAGAAACTGACTAAATCATCAGACTACTGCTAGGACAGTGCCTGGGTAAAACTTTTAAATTTTCAGTTCTAGCACAGTGATGAGAATAGTACATCGTACTGCACCTTAGTGTCAAACCCTGACTCATTTTATCAATGTATAAGCAAAGACTAGCTTCTAATGCTACTAAAACTTGACAACACGACCGGTTTTAAAAGAGTTATCTGTGAGAAAATACACGATGTTACCCAATCCTTCTCTCACAGTGGTTCCCAAATGCACACACACTCACAGTGTGATTCTAGACAAGCACCACTATCCCTAGGAGTTTACCAAAACTCATTCACTACAGTGGAAGTGGTAAGGGAACTGCACACAATGTACATATTTCAGGACTGCATTTTTGTGTCAAACCCTGACTCCTTTTATCAATGCATAACCAAAGACTGGCTTCTAATGCCACTAAAACTTGACAACATGACAGGTTTTAAAACAGTTATCTGTCAGCAAATACACGATGTTACCAAATGCTTCTCTCACAGTGGTTCCCAAATGCACACAGACTCACAGTGTGATTCTAGACAAACAACACTATCCCTTGCACTATACCAAAACACATTTCTCCATCTAGAAGGAGTACTACATTTTAGTATAGAAACGTAACTCATTTCACAAATTCATAAACAATGACTGGTTTCTAATTCTCCCAAAATATAAAAACAGCACAGTTATCTGTCTGCAAACCCATGAAAAGCACAAATGCTTATCACAGAATGGCTTCTACATGCACACACACTGTCAATAAGATTGTAGAGAAAAAAGTACTCCCTACACTTTAGCAGGAGAAATACATTAGTCTGATTAAAATCAAAATAGTCTACATACATCCCCTCACAATTAAATAACTCACCTTTTTGTAGATTAAGAAGTATATCAGTCACACACCAGATTTTCTTTTACAGAATCTCTGCACTGTGCACCTCTCAGCAAAAACAAAGAATGGAAAAGTTTCCCTTTCATTTTCCACACATATACATGTAAACATCAAATCACAATCCTTCACACATAAATTCAGAAGCAAACACACATTTCTATTGGTTAAACATTTCAACCCTTTCCAAATGAAATACATTTCAACCCTTCCCCCAATCTGCCTTCTGCCTGTTACCATAGAGGCAGGTCATGGAACACTGCACTGAGCACACAGGTCACAAGTTCAGCACACAATGTTGCTAAACAAGACAGCAAGTGTGCTTGACTTTTCAACATATCAGCTTATGATATATAATGTTCCTTACAAACTGTTTTTGTTAACCAATAAGAATCATGCCTTTAACAAACAGAATTATACACCCTACCTTTCAGTGTAGAAAGTTGTAATACAACCAATGATTTCTTGTCTTTTTAAAAAAAAAATTTCCTTGGATCCATGCACCCAACGCGAGAGAATCCGTGCACCGAACGCGATAGGATGCGCGCACCCTGTGCTCATTTTGCCGTTTAAAAAAAAAAAAAGGAGGCCCAGGTGGTCCTTCCGGGACCCCCTAAGCACCTCTAGAGGGTCAGAGTATTTCCACTCTGCCCCCTTTATATGTTTTACACACTTATTCCCCTTCCTTCTTCAGCCTCGCTTCTACCAAGGCAGAAAATGGCCACCAACAGTTCCTGGTTTCGAATGTAGACAGACACTTGATAGCCAATTAGCATTCAGCGTGCGATCGGGAGGGTGTGTGCTCGGTTCGGGGAGGGTGCGCTTACGGTGTGGGTAGGGTCCGCGGATCCTCCCCGGCCATAGATATATATGTACATTTAACTCTAATTTTCTCAGGAACTACTTAACGGATTCACACCATTTATGCAAAAGGCACAAGTCTGAACTGAGGACTACCTCTTTGCCAAATTTGGTGTCATTCCGTTCAGCGGTTCAGGCTGTAGCTGCGACAACAGAGCCTATGGGAAATTGAATGAGGAAAACGTGTTTCGGGACCCCCCTTTTTTCTCGGCCCCCGCTTGACGAATCACCATGAAACTTTCAGGGTAGGAGCGGAGTGTAGCGCCCCATTAGTTTTGAAAATTTCGCGAGCATTCGTCGACCGGCGCCAAAGTTATTCCAAATAGAATGTTGCGGATTTCCTATGGAAACAGGGTCCTAACTATAACTACCTACTGGCGACCGCCAGTAGGTAATATATATATATGTATATATATCCACAAACTGAGGGTTTCAATCATCCCTGTTTATCTATTGATCTATTCAATTGTCATTCAAATATTGCTTATCCCCACTGCAGCATTGGACATGAAATAAAGGGTCAGCCCACTTTATCCTTTGGCTGTGTTGCACTGCGAAAAGCGGCATTTTCCATGATCACATGTGCACAATTGAAAAAGAGTGCACTTCTGTGCGAGTTTTCCATGTGCATTGGCAAATGGCCTGCTCCTTTATTTTTTATTTCTTAATATTTTGCTAAATTTTTTGGGTATGTTTTCTGCAAAAAAAAAACAAATAAGATAATGCATGCTTGCCAATGCAACATATATTAGGTTTGTGAATGCTGGTTTTCATTTGCCTCCTAGATTTTATAGTTGGCAATGGCATGACTGCTTGTTGTTATTCGGAATAATGCTGCTTAATGCTTCCTACATATGTAAACTACAGAACATTCGCCAATGAATACGAAAATAATATTTATTTATGTAGCACCTACTTATTTATTGATGATTTTTAAGCTGATTCATGCTGCGAGGAGGCCACTACAGATTGTCTTCTAGCAAACCTTATAACATTTCCAATAATCAACTTTGTGTATTGAAGTTGGTGATGCCCGCCTATTATCTATTTAGGCTGTTGTATCACTATAAGACTTGAACCAAAGAGCAACAACACGCTTTCCTTTTTTATTCTAGGTTTTCAAAATGAGCTACAACAAGTTAAACGTCATCACAGGCCAAACCTTCCAGGGCCTTTCAGGATTAATGAGGCTGCACATTGATCACAACAAAGTTGAATTCATCCACCCCAATGCCTTCAATGGGTTAACCTCCCTGAAATTGCTGCATCTAGAGGGGAATTTGCTGCAGCAGCTGCATCCCTACACATTTACAACCTTTGGATTCCTGGATTACTTCCGGCTATCCACAATCAAGCACCTGTATTTGTCTGAAAACAAGATTACTACACTTCCAGAGAAGATGGTCGAATCCATGCCACAGCTTGAGAGCCTTTTCTTGCATGGAAATCCCTGGGCCTGTGACTGCAATATGAAATGGCTTCCTAAATGGGATCAGCAATCTGGAGGTAAGAACATGGCTCCACATCTTTGGGGCAATAACAATTTTTTGTTACACAATTATATCGTTTGATAGTCTGAGTACAAATTTAACAAAATTATGGCTTGGTCCGGTATTTTCCGGTTCTTCCACCAGAATGGTATCTTGAACAATTAAATTGCAATTTCGTGTAAAGTTCTGCTTTGTATTGCAATGGTTTAATACAATGTGGGTGAAGTCTTCCTTTAAAGAGGAATTTGTGAACATTTTTCCCTGATAGAGGTATTTTAAAAGTAATAATAAACAACAGGAGCAGGTTTGGTACAAACTCATGAAAGATGCATAAACATTGAGAGAAGTGGTTCCAGGAAAATATAATTTTGCCAGTCGGAGTGCTCTCCATACACAGGATAAAAGACAGTTTTGGGACCTTTTGCATTTTTTTAAATTAGGCTGATACTCAGACTTTAACATCATGGTTGTATGCTACCAATGCTAAAGAGAGAGGGCCCTATTCACAAAGGCAATCCGAGACAAAAGTCTAACTTTATGACTTTTGGTATTCACAGAGGACATTTACGAGTTGTATCTTTACGTTCGCAGTCGGGCCGTACCGCAACGCAACACAACACAACGCTCCCCTTAGAGTTGACTGTAGTGTTGACACTACAGTCAACACTGTGGGGGGAGGAAATTGTGGACTGCATGTACCATGATGCAAAGGAGCAAACTTTTCTGGGATATGATGTAGTGTCTGGTCACAACCTTTTACCTGCACAAACTGATTTTCATGACCTCCTCTAACATTTCTAATGTTCCTTTTTTCAAAAATTGAATTCCGGCCCATTGATTACACTTCATCCGGCCCGAGCCGGAGCGCACAGCCCGAGCCAGAGAAAGTACAGCTCTAACCGGAGAGTACGGCCCGGGTGCAGAAAGTACAGCAAAAACCAGCGATTCCAGCCTGACTGCGTACGTAAAGATATGACTCATAAATGACCTTTGTGAATACCAAAAGTCGTAAAGTTAGACTTTTGTCTCAGATTGCCTTTGTGAATCGGGCCTAGTGTTTTTTGGTGAAATTTAAAGTACATTTGGTGAGAGCCTTTACAATATATTTTACCCTCAAAATTACTTTTCAGCATAAGATTCCCAGTGGAACAAATGTGTAAAAAAGAGTGGCACTGACTGTATTAGGAAAAGAGATCTGTAGCTAGATTTAAATGTTTCAAAATGGAACCTATGTCTCTGAGAGCATACCACTGATTCTAGATCCTTTGAAACTTTTCTATTTTTGGGCCATAAACCTTAGAGACAGGACCGTGAAGGTGCGTCTTAACCCCTTCGCTGCGGCGCGAATTCCGCCGCCGCGCTGGGGGGGTTTGGGGTGAGCGCGGCGCCGCCATGCTCATGACGGAACCACGCCGTCATGAGTCACGGGCGAGCTGTGCTCATGACGGCGTGGTTCCGTCATGACTCCACCCACTTGCGCTGATCGCCCGCACAGGTGGGGAACCAGCGCCGCGTGGGCGGAGCGGCCGCCAACGGCCGCAGCATGACGGAACCACTCCGTCATGAGCACACGGCGCCCGTGGCTCATGACGGAGTGGTTCCGTCATGAGCGTGCAAGGGGTTAAATAATATTTAGAAAATAATACAGTTTATAATAGATGTGCAGAATTAATGTGTAGGCTTTAACTAATATGAAACACTTTTTAATGTAAAAAGTGCACTAAGCAACCATATTTACTCGTGCTAGGTCTCAAATGGCTGAAGTAACATTACTTGAAAAGTCGACTGACTGGAATTTTGCTGAAACACACATGCAATGGAAATTTATTGACTTTTCCATGAACATGTTCTTTAAATGAATAATAATTGCATAAATGCTGCAGAATTTTTCTCTTACACAAAGACCACTATTCATGAGATATTGGAGTACACGAGTTGAATGAATTGATGATGTTGATTTGTTTATTGTGAAGAAGTTGAAGAGGTTATCGGACTCCGAAGTAGTCTAAGATCCTGGGATATTGAGATAAGTATAGAATACACTTTATGGTTTTATTGTCTGCTAGAGATTTGTGGTGTAGGTCATGAGGTATCGTTGACTACACATTTAAAATGGGAATTATAATGAACTGCTGTGAATGTACTAATGTTGATTGGTGCTGGCACAACCTAATTGCATAAAAGTTCAAATACATTGATTAAGGTGATTTCCTGCTGGTCAAGATTTCATTTGCGTTGGTGAAAAATCTTTCTGTGTGAAAAAGTCAGAAGGCATAAAAACCTTAATATTCCGATTGTTGAACTATTTTTGATTTTCTTTAGTGGAGGAGACAAAGATTGTTTATTTACGTTCATTTAAAGTTGTAGAATTTTGTGTATGAGAGACAATTGTAAAGGAGGGTGAACCGCTGCAAGGAGTGAGATCATACTTCATAGTGTGCTGCGCTGAGATTGGTTGTTTGGTGTACTGCTGCACTGTTATTGGTTGATGATGACAGAGTGCCATGCTGTAATAGGTCAATTGTTGTGTAAATACTGCATTGAGATTGGTTAATGAGTATTCTAGTATTAAAGCTATAACAGAATTGGAGAACGAGAGCTTACATTTATGGAGTAGAATCAAAACATTAATTTTTTAATTGAATCACGGAACAATTGTTGTTCAACCTTGCGAAAAAACATGAAATGTTTTAAAGGATTTAAGAGTCTTGTAAGAGGTGGTGTGACAATTTCTGTACAGAAAGGTCAAGAGGCCCTCCTAAGTGTACGACCACACATTATATGACAATGAAATTGGGTTTGCATACATGTATGTGGCTTTGTCAATGGTTCAAGATCACTGAAAATTAGGGTTATTTGCTTTTCCAAAATATGGTACATTTGAACAGAGAATTATTGAAGTATTGAGAGAAAAGCTATATGATATGAAGCCACCACCTACACCCACACAGTATGAAGCATTACATATTTTAGAACATAGCACATAATAAAGAGAAAGAGAAATACCAGAACAAAACTAAAAGAGCAGTGCCTCATTATGCAGATGCTCATTGGGATGAGGAACAATGGAGATGGAGGAATGCCATAGTCGAGGGAACTAGACTATACCCAGCTGTTACTATTGAGAAACCTGAGAAGCAGAAAAAGAACAAAAAGCAAGGCAGTGAAGACGAAAAAGATAAAAAGAAGCCAGATACAGATAGTGGTTCAGGGGACAAAGAATTGGATGCATTGTCAACCGCACGTCCACCACTTTATGTGGCCCCTACAATGAATGCTGATAGCGATATGACTACTAGTGCTACAGTGGTAACTGCCTGTGTTGAACTGAGTGTAATCCAGATTGAGAGACCATTTCCGACATTGCAGATTGCTCCTGCACCTCTTGGTATAGCACCAACTGTGGTAACACCATGTGTTACTGCTTTGATTGTGACTGTTCATTTACAAGCACCACAAATTGTGACAGTACGTACTATGGCTTGGCCAGTTTCAACTGCCCCAATAAATATTGCCCCGACTTTGGGAGCTCAAGGTGTTCTAGGACGAGTCACTCCAACAAGTTTTATCCTGACATCACAAAATTCACAACTTGCTGCCTGCACACCACCACAAGCAATTCAGTCATTGTGAGAAGGGAGAAACACCAATAGCACAACGAAAGACACATTCAATGGGGGATGGAACTTTTCCACTAAAGTTTGAAGAAGCTGCTGAAAATATAAGGACAGAGAGTGCAGATTGGCAATTGACCACAGAACCTGAAGGGGAGTGACCATTAAATATTTCAAAATTAAAGGGTGAATTGGAGAAAACTATTTGGGGATTTTTAGATTGTGAATATTTGAACTAGTATGAGGAAAAAGAACTGATTTACTTGAGTAAAGGAACTTTAAGACAGGCAGCAATTATGCGTGTTAAATTAACATAATTTGCCGGTAAATATGGAATCAATCTTTCAAAAGGTTTCCATTGCAGAAAAGTTTCTGGGTATGATTGGATGATAAAGCTATTCAGACCATGCTTTCTCCAGGATTGCGATTACACATAACAGAATTGGTAAAATACTTTCGAAAATGGAGTGATTAAAAAAAATTAGAGAGCAAATTGGCAAGAAAGCATGAGAACAAAAATAACCAACTTGAAGCAGATGGGTAAAATAAAAAACCATTGTCAGGTTCCCAAGATGAGGGAGAAGCTTTGGCTCATCCATTGAGCAAAATATCAGTTGGAGTGTATGTTCATGTACCTTGGAGCAGAGGCAATCTTGCAGCATTTACAAAAATAATGCAAAAATTGAAATAAGCCTGTATGTGGTACACACAATTTGACAGATTGGTAAAAATTTCAGAAGCGCTGTGGATTGATTTGAATACATTTGTTGATACTGTTGTACCAAATGATTTGTGGGCCCCAGTGTAAAGATGCTGTACACCACAGATTAACGTAACTACCGGCTTGCCGGCAATGCCATATTGGTAAATATTGATTTCAAATACTCTGCTCTGCTATTTTTAACCGGGCCACCCAGGGACTCTTACCTGAGGCACCTTACCTTCTGGTCCACCACATCCCGTGCCGTTTGTGTGGAGGAAGTTTTATTTTTTATTTGTGGTCAGTTGCTGGTTAGCAGTCTAGCTGTTTCATTTGTGTCATTTCCGGTCAGCTATATCCAGCCAATGCCAGAGCCGACGTGCAGCAGTCGCACCCCGCGGGTATGCCGCTGGCATGCCAAAGGCAAGGCCTGATGCAACAGTCCGCGCCTGGCCATCACCAAGACTACTGCTTCTCCTCCACCAGAGCATAGGTACATTTATTCCTCAGAACAGCTGAAAGAAATGGACAATCTAGATAGAGCAAAGGCCACATGCTGCAATATAATTTTTCCAATTCAGAAAGGTCCCTTCACCCGTCCAAAGTGTAGATTACAGTGTCCCACCATGACCTTTTCAGAAAAAGCACAAAAAAAACAGGACCTAAAACCAAGAACAATAATTTCAAGGCTGTCACCCCAACTGTTACTCAAAGATCTCCCCTCCTAGAGGTTACTCCTCCTCTGAACAGCTTAAACTGCTTTTTAGTCAATGCCAGATCCCTGCTCAAAAACGCGGTAGAACTTTGGGATCTACTCTCTTCCTCATCTTTCGAGGTTGGTTTCCTCACCCAAACCTGGCTACGCTCCACCATCTATCACACTTGCACTACCCGATAATTATAAAACACTCATACTAGACAGGGAAGGCAAGATTGGGGGTGGCATTGCTACTTTTTTTAAAGAAAATATCAAGTTTTCAATAATCAACACTGTCACAGGAGATTGGGCAGAAATATGTATGTTCAAGCTTGACTCCTCAAAATTCAGCTGGAAAGGCGTGTTAGACTATTGCCCGCCCAAACCAAAAAAGGTCTTTAGTCAACGCCTACTTGAATTTATTGCACCCCATGTGCTTGCAGTGCAACAGTAACTCCTGTTGGGAGATTTTAATTACTATGAGGAAGATTCCCTTAACCTAGAGACTAACCAATTACATTCCAATCTAGCAACAGTAGGCCTACATCAACAAGTCAAGTGTCCAACTTATGTTGTGGGTCGTACCCTTGACCTCATTTTTACTACTACCATACAAACGACCTGCGACCAACCGAAACCTTTACTTTGGACTGAGTACTCACCTATTTGCTTCAAATTCCCACTCACAAGGTGAAGGGAATATCATATACTTGTCCCAAAAATGTATCTAGACAGTGGTGGAAAATTACACCTGTTTCATGGGCCAAGAAGCTAATCTCCGCTATACACTCTGACAGTTCAGACATGGACGGAGCCCTTTCTGACTCCAACTGTGTGTTGAACTCTGTTTTTGATAAAACTGCCCCTCTCAAACATTATGAAAATAGACTACTTGGATCCCACACACCTTGGATTTCGATAGGACTAAAGACAGAGAGAGGCTTGTGTTAAAGACTAGAAAGAAGGTGGGACCAGACTAATCACCCAATAAACAAAAATACATACAAGCTTGGCTTAACCAAGTACCATCGCAATATCAAGAATGCACGCAAACTATGTATAGGTTATCAAATGGCTGAGGCTAAAAAATTCTTCCAAAGCCCTTTTTAAAATACTCAAATCCCTCAGAAATCCGGATGCATGTTTTCCAAAATTAAATGTGTTGCAACCACTCTGCGATGCTTTAGCTAATTACTTTAAAGATAAAATTAAAGTGATTTATCAAAATTTCTCCAACTCTCCTGATCATCCGCCTGTGAGAAAGCAGGTATTCTGTACACCACTCCCTAACTGTGTTGCCAGTTTAGGTAGATTTGAAGAAACTTCACTAGAGACAATTCAGAAACTTTTGATCTCAGCAAAATCTGGCTCTCCCTTAGATGTCTGCCTCCCCTAGAACCATGACAGACCTCTCATATGAGCTGGCCTGTTCAATCTGATCCCTGTTTAATTTATTTATCAATATGGTAACAATCCCGTTAGAGTGGAAGACAGCACAGATTAGACCCATTAACCCCTTCGCTGCTGCGGACATTCCGCTGCAGCGCTGGGGGGGGGGGCAGGGGGGCAGCACGGTGGGCCTGTGCTCATGACGGAGCCGCTCCGTCATGAGCCACAGTTGAGCTGTGCTCATGACGGAACGGTTCCTTCATGACTCCGCCCATTTGCGTTGTCCCCTCGCACAGGCGGGGAAACAGCGCCGCGCAGGCGGAGCGGCCGCCAACAGGATTGTCATGACGGAACCGTTCCGTCATGAGCACACGCCAACCGTGGCTCATGACGGAACGGTTCCGTCATGAGCAGGGAAGGGGTTAAAAAAAAGACCAATCTGGCACCAACGGATCTTGCCAGCTACTGACCTATCTCGCTCCTCCCTCTACAGGGGAAAATGCTGCAGAAGCACATAAGCAACTTATCGGCAATGGAGATAAATAGTTAATTAGATCCCTCTCAGCCAGGTTTTAGACAATCACACAGCACAGAGACAGCTTTGTTAGCGGACACCAACTGCTTCAAATGCTCTCTCAATGCCGATCTACCTCAAATGCTAATGCTTCTGGATTTGTCAGCATCATTTGACATGGTATCCTATCTTAGGCTTCTTGGTAGGCTACAAGAGATTGGTATCCATGGAATAGCTTTACAATGGCTGGCTGACTTCCTTTCAAATAGTACCCAAATGGTCACTGTGGGTTCTTACAAGTCTTGAAACATGACTCTGGATAGAGGAGTACCACAAGGCTCTTGTCTCAGTCCCACACTCTTCAACATTTATGTGGCTCCTATCACCAGAATTGTTGGAGCTTTTGGCTTTGAGATCATATCATATGTGGATGATAACTAGCTACTCTTTTCTTTAGAGAAAAATCTGACTAAAACGAAAAAATATTTTTCTGCTGGGATGAAAGCCATCACTACCTGGATGTCCAAAAATATACTTCAGCTAAATGCCGCAAGAAATGAGATATTGTTGTTTGAGGGGGCTCAACAACTTTGGTCACTGGATTGGTGGCCCCCAGAACTGGGTATGGTCCCCTCACCCAAACTAGTTGTAACAAATCTGAGAGTCCATGCTTTTCCATGATGAGTCTGATGAGAGGAGTTTTTACTCTACTACCACTTTCCTCAAGGAAAACCTTACTCCAGGCACTGGTTATCAGCCATCTAGACTACGACAATGCACTTTTGGCCTCAGCCAATGAGAAGTTACTATCTAAGCTTCAGGTAGTACAGAACATCGCTGCACAACTTATCTGTAACCTTCCTTATGGAACGGCATCTGCCCCTCTTCTACAGACCTTACTTTGGCTACCTGTGAGAACCAGAATTATTTTTAAGATCTGCTGTTTACCTAACAAAGCTCTACATGGAATAGGGTCTATCTATTTATCATCAAAGCACCCTCGCTATACCCCCTCCAGACTTAAGATCATGTGACAAGACCCTGCTTAAGGTCCCCCAAATTCAGAAAGTTTGGTCAGGAGGCAGGTTGTTTTCCTTCCTTGCTCCCTATCATTGAAATAACCTGCCACTGCAATTATGTATCAGTGAGGACCACCTTCACTTCAGCAAACTACTCAAGACTCACCTATTTTAAAGGTAGTCCTCTTTTATCTGCAGTCTTGTTCTTGCGCAGAGATAATCCTCCAGGAGTGATTCGTGAGTATAATAAATCAAAATAACAATAACAATAACAATGGCTGTGTGAAGAGCCAACGAAAAGTGCCTGCACAAATGCACCGTCCCCCGTAGCCATGGTAAAATACGAAGTGATGATCACATTTCTAAAAGGCAAGGTTTTTCCAAAAGATATTGAATGGGTAAAGATTAAAAGATCTTCACACAAGCCAAAAGAATAAGGGCATGGTTACTATGAGTGGTTGCTTCGGGTGTTTCAACAACACAGTGTAAGCGAAATGCCCAAACTGAGTGACGTGATTTTTTGTGTCTCCATTTGTTATTGGGTTAAGACCAGACGCAAGTATGCACATACAACAGATTGTGAATTTCTGGCAAACAAAATCATTGGATTAGATCTTGAGGTATGCGAAATATTGTAGGGATAACCAAGAGATGAAAAAGCTTAAAGAAAAAATTCATGTTAGCCTATTTTCATCCCTACATTACATACATAACGGGCTATTAGGAGTGACCATTTAACTAGTTACAGTACTGCTTAGAGAACATGGGGTTTTCCCTAAACAATAGCCTCATAAATTATGCATGAGGATCCTTGGATTCTTGGAAACTCAGCAGGACTACCATCTCCTGCATAATAACCATGTACAAGGTTCATTCCCGACTTCATCCTAAGTCCAACAGTGGCACAGCAATGTAGAACCCCCGGGGATACTTTTGGGTATATAAACATCACATCTTGCTGAGATAGGAAGAGGAGATCATGACTTCCATGCCGACACATTGACGCGAGGCGCTGAGGTCCCTGCATGCAGACACTCCAGCTTGCAGTGGTCTAACATCCCTTGTGAGGTGTCCAGCTCGAGACCAAGAAGGGGTCCCACAGTCTCTCACTTCAGGTAAAGTGGTTGACTTTATCCTAGAGAGATTCTTGGCTTACACCTACACACGTTAGGTACATTTAGGTACATCTAGTTAGGGTAGCAACTTAGGAGTACATATTTTATTATCATGTATTGTATATACTTGCCTGTATTCATGGTTATATCAGGATGGTAGAAGTCTACCATCTTTTTACCTTTTTAGTGCATCTAATAATTTATATCTGTTTCTGTCTAAGAGTTGTTTCAGCACACCTATTTTACACTAGAATGACGAGTGTTCAATAAATGCTTAATGAAAAACGTCCATATTGTTTATTCTGTGTGTCTCTCGGGGACAAAGTGAGCACGAGTGACTGAGTGAAAAGTATTGCACTGTTTCTACAGTTCTGAGGGATCAGGGTTGTCATGTTTGATAGTTGGCAAGAACTATTCTCTCCTTGATGAGAGGAGTTTCTAGTGGCACTGTGAGCTAGCTGGTACACGGGCCAACATACCCTGTGGGGCTGTCTGGAATCAGTCTGGACACCAAGTCCACAGTGTATGTTGTCTAAACTCGCAGATCCTGTGTAGGTTTTATTGGAACTACACTACACAGGTGAGGTTTGCTCAGAACGTTTTTCAGAATAAGTTGTTTGCAGGCAATGCTGGTGGAATGCATGGTGTTGGTTTACATGATGGTGTACAATGAACTAAATGATGATTTGGTGTTTTACAGGGTAGAGAAGTTATGGTTGATAAGAATTCTGGTGTCAATGTTGGAACGCTGAAGAAGGACTCTATAGTAAGACTGATAATAAGTCTACACATGCACAAAATTGTTTTTTAAGACAATCGTGAACCTAGACCATTAAATAATTTTTTATCTAGGTCAACATGATTTTTTAACATCACACCGAGCCTCACCTCACCATAACACATCCACCACTAATTATTTTTTCATTGATCACTACTGTAATAACCAGTGGTTCTCCTCCGGATGGAGGAAGCATACAACTAAAACTAAACCCTATGATGATGCTTTCACGTTTTTAAAATAAGGCGTAGAACCAAGATATACCGCCTCGCAATTTGAGTACGTGAATGAGGGTTTTTTATTGAATATTACGACGAATGTTGCAGACCCTGGTTACACAGGTCAAGTTATCCATTCCTAACTGGTACTGAATACTATACAAGGAAGCTGAATGGATCACAGCCCTTTCCTTCTCCCCCTCTCTTGATTTAAAAAAAATAAAAATAAAAATAAGCCTTTACTGAGGCAGGCACACAAGGATGTGCCTCATCCGTTTCCATGGGACGGTCTGCTTGAAAGCTTTCCTTGAACTCAGGGAAAGTCTCTGTCATTTTCCTGCAATAGGAATGACAGATTACAGTAAGATGTTCACATTGTTTTACAGTGAGAGGGAGGGCTGGACTCTCTCTTTCTCTCTTAGTGCTAACCCAGATTCACGGAGATGCATGAAGACCTGTGGCTTATTTTTCTACTACCCTTGACCCTGTGGCTGTATGGCTGCCCAGCTGTCTTTAAACAGTTGCAGCCATTGGTGTCAATATCGAGTGAAATGAGAATATACAGTTATGGCCTTTGACTCTGTCGAAAAAATGCTCCCCAGAACGAAAACCCAGTACATGACTAATAGTAGGCTCACTAAATACGAGCAGCAGGTCCTGGCAGCCGAGAATGTGGTATTAAAGCACTGCCAAATTTTGAATCCATCTAGTTTGTTACTATAAATGAAAATGTCAGCAATGATGAAGTTGAACATGATTGTCTGGATGTCATGGACTTATACACCAAGTCAAGGCCAGACATTAAAGATGAATTTCTAAATGAGCCTAATTATATATCTCTTGCTGATGGCTCATGTCTGAGAAACAATGAAGGCACACTGAGAGCAGCGTGTGCTGTCTGTACAATCAAGATGTTGTGGAAGCTTCATGTCTTCAAGCTGCTACCTCACCACAAGTTGCAGAAATAATTGCTCTTACCAGAGTTTGCAGTCCAATTGAGAGTGACTATATTTACAGATTTTCAGTATGGCTTTGGTGTTGTCCATGATTTTGGACAGTTAAAATCACAAATAAGTTACATGACTTCTTTTGGAACTCCCATCCATAATGGGGGCATGTAAGAAACTTGCTTGAGGAACTGAAGTTACCAACATAGGTCACAGTGGTTAAATGTGCAGCTCACTGAAGTGGCAATAGTTATATTGCAGTTGGAAATAGATATGCTGATGAAGTATTGTGCACTTGTGTCCTGCACATTTAAAGGAGCATACACAAATGAATCAGAAGAGGACACTGTATTTTTGATGTTGTTGTCAATCTATTAATCAATCAATGGTCATTTATAAAGTGCACAGCTACCTTGCCAGAGGTGCCCGGGCACTAGAAAACAGAATAGAGAGACCGAGAAGCTCATTATACTACTTTCCCTGACTAAAGAGACAGGTTGTTAAGGCCTTTCTAAACTCATGTTCAGTTTCTAATAAGTGCAGGTGGCTAGGCAAGGTGTTCCATAATTTGGCAGTTCTTACCGTGAAGGACCTGCCCCCTTGTCACATCTTTGCAAAACGTAGCTCATAGAGAAAACACTGCTGATTTGATCTCCAGATCTGTTCCTGCGATATATATGCTAAGCTTCAGTTTGAGATAGCCTGGGCACTTGCAAGAATGGCTCAAAAAGCGATGGTGAGTGCCTTAAACTCAATCCTCCTGGCCACTGGTAGCCAGTGGAGCTGTTTCAAGTGCAGGGAATTGTGCTGGGGACAAGGGACCCGGCGGATTAGACTTGCCACCGCATTCTGGGCCATCTGCAGCCTGTGGGTTAGGTAGCCAGGCAAATCCAGGTAGAGGCAATTGGCATAATCCAGCTGAGAGGTTGCCAATGCATGGACTGCAATCCTTTGTCTCTCCTCCGTCAGGAAACGTAAACATTACCTGATGGATCTCATTTTCCCAAAACAGGCAGTAGACATTTGCTGGATTAACTCCAACATTTCTAACTGTGTCTGTAGGCACTGGCAGGAGGCCCAGCTCTCTAGGCCACCAAAGGCACGATGGGGGAAGAGATGCTCGACTGAAAAACAAGGCGTCGGTCACATCTGCATTAAGTTCCAGACAATTTCCGTTCTTCCAGATAGCAATGTCTTTTAAGCATTCCTTAAATTTATGGAAGGCTGTAGTGGATTGTTCTTTAAAAGAGAACACCAACTGAGTGTCATCCGCGTAGGTAACTACCTTGACTCCCCAAGTGGAAATAAGAGCAGCCAAAGGGGCAAGGTAGATAATAAAGAGCAGTGGACCCAAGGCAGAACCCTGAGGTACACCACATTTTAGTTGTTTGAATGAGGAGAAAGGGCAAAGGAAAACCTGTTGAGCACGGTATTTAAGATAAGATCGGATCCAGTCATGTGCCACCTTCTGCACACCAAGATGTTTCAATCTTTCCAACAGAATTGAATGTGACATCGTATCAAATGCAGCTGATAGGTCCAACAACACTAACATGGCGGGGAACCGCCATCAACTGTTACTCTCACTGATTTGGCTACTTCTACCAATACTGTCTCCGTGCTATAGCTGACCAGAAGCCCGACTGGGAGTCATGTTGGAGAACATTGGCTTCTACAAAATCGGCTAGTTGTCACTGAGCCAATTTCTCAAAGACTTTGGCAGGTGTAGATAGCAGGGAAATCGGTCGAAAATTGCTTAGCACTTTGGGGTCAGCATTAGGTTTTTTCAACAATAGTAAAATATATGCCAGTTTCAATGTGGCTGGAAAAATTAAATTTTTAAATGAGGTGTTCCAGATTTGGTTTACTACGGGACTGAGCCACGGGGCCAGTGATCTAAACAACTGAAGGGGTCTCTCGTGGAACCCAGTTTACATTTCAGGAGTTCAGCCAATGACTCCTCTGCTGTTATACGACAGAATTCTGAAAGAACGTTGTCAGTAATGAGGGCGTGAACACAGAATACAACTTTTGAATTTTTTTTCAAAGAACTCGGACAGGCTTTTGCACAGATCATGGGCGGGTTGGATATTACTATCCAACGCTGTTGGTTTGGTAAAGGATTTTACAATCTTAAAGATTTCCTAAGAAGAATTTTCAGAACTCTCTATACATCTTGCCATATGTTCCCTCCTCTTACATCTTAACAGTTTGTGGAATTTCTTCAGGGCCTCTTTAAAGGCACTTTTGGCTGCAGGCTTGTAGGACTTTCTCCAGGAGCATTCTACCCTTTTACAGCTACTCTTTTCTGTTCTGACTTTAACTGAGAACCAAGGAGTCAAAGGAGTGGCTCTAGAACTAGGGAATTACCTCAGAGGAGCAACCATATTTAATCCAGACACCATCCAAGCATTGAAACAGGAGGCGTCACTATCAGGATTGACTGACAGTTGTGGCGGTGTTACATCAAGGACTGGCCCTAGGGTCTTTGTAGTGACCCTACTCCAATTCCTCCTTACTTCTGTTAGTTTAATGCTTGAAGAGTATTTAGCTTTAAAACTTAACCTAAAAGGGGAAGAAAGTGGTCCGTCCATACCATGTGAAGCGGATCCCCCACTCTCAAAACTTGCATATTTGAGAAAATTAAGTCTAACACATGGCCAGATCTAAAGGTAGGTGCCCTGACCAACTGGGTGAGGTTAAAACTATTAAGTGTTGACATTAAATGGGCAGCCCGAAGTCAGCTAGGATCATCAACATGGAGAATAAAATCTCCCAAAACTGTAAAATTGGAATAGTGTAAGGACATCTGGGAAATGACATCAGCCAGTTCTGGTGTGTGGCTGTGTGGGCAGTCTGGATGCTGCCTATATAGCAGCAGCTGATACATGAGAAGAGCTAAAAAGAGTGCAGGAGAAGGTTTCAGAAGCAGAACAGCAGTGTTGGATCGGAGCAGGTGGTGAGAAAAAAGCAAATTACATTTGGATGTCAGGTGATGGAAGAGCAGTGCTGCCCGACAGCTTGTTGTTTCCTATGACATGACATTTCCATGTTCCACACAATGAAGAGGGGGAGAAGGGAAAACTCCTACTTCGACCTCCTCTACAAATAACTCAACACACAACTAGAAGTAGGAGTGAAAAAAAGGAATTGCTTAAAAGAGTTATGTAAGGCAAAGTCAACATGTTTGAAAAACTGCCCTCAGCCATACAAATGTGGCATGCTTTATCACTGGGCTGCTGAACACACCCCTGCGTAGGCCAACGCATGGGGTGGAGCAATAGGGTGGGGGAGAAAAAAAACCCACAAAGAATAGTAGGGATCAAGTGAATAGTAAGTGCAGAAAATGATGTTAAAAGTAGTTCAGTGATGTCCCAATACCTATTTTATTCCTGGACTCCCTGGCCAGGGTTAAGAGGGTCTAACAACCTAGAGGATGGTGGTGAACACAGTCCATTATGCATAGTTCGCCCCTCCTCTCTGCAGATAAGTCAACATGTTTAAGCTGGCCATTTGTGTCTTCCCCGGCTTTCTTCAGGACAGATAGATCCCTGTCGTCCTGCCATCCTTTCTACATAAGAGGGTCTAGGACTAACCCTATACTCATGTATGGGTCTTGTATTCACACTTTGAAAATGATCAAGTTTCACTGCAGTATGTGCTCAAAAGGGCATCGGAGCGAGGGCGGCCCCCTGCAGTCACAAATTTGTCAAGGTGAGCCTGCCTCCGTCAGTGAATCACTCCGTGCACTATGAAGGTGAGACTGCCTGCTGTACCTGAAAATGCACTTTTGAACATCACAGATGACATGATACTCAATTACTGCAAAGGATTGGCTGATGTGGTGCGGTTATTTCTCACCAATTTGAAGCTGCTACTCTTAATTTTGCATCGAGAACAATGCCATGACCTCAGACCAGGTGACTGGGTATTGGTCAAGAAGCATGTTCAAAATTCTTGTCTGGAAAAGGGATGGAAAGGCCCTTTCTGGGTGATTCTAATCACAAACACCAAAGAGGGTGCATGCCTCGCACACTCAAAGAGTAAGGAATCTATATGAAGAAATAGGGTTCTCTGAGCTTGAATGGAGAATCCTAGTGACTGAATCACCACAAGCTGAACGTCTGCGAGGAGCAGTATCACATGAATCACAACAAAGAGAAGAAGAAAGGGGTGAAAATCTACAAACAGTCACAACAATCCAAGTTCCTGTGGTTTCGCAAATTGGCATCGAAGTCTCTAAAGAAGAAGAAGAGACCACATCGCAACCTGAGAAAACTGTTGAGACAGCACCAAAACAAAGGGGAACTGAGTGAAGAAACGAGCACTGAAACAAGAAGAGTCACCTGCAATGCTGAATAGCCACAAAACTATGGTCAAAGGAGACTGAGAACAAATGTGTCAGTTGATCGCATATCATCGACTATCACTAAAGAGACAGAGTCAAGTGGTGTAAGTGACGCAGAAGAAGATCAACCAACAAGAAAAATATCAAAGAGAAAACAATTGCCTTGTCAAAGGTATTTTTCACCTGAATGGACATTCTACATTAATCACGTGCTAAATGCATCACTAGAAGATTTGATTAATTTGAGATCCGAACTGTATGAGTCCCCATAGCATCACTCTAAAACAAAAATTGGATATAGGTGTTCGAAAAGATTTCTGAAAAGAAATACAAGTTTGAGAGACAATATTGATTGAGAAAGTGCAAAATACTGTAATGAAATATTACATTTTTGTATTAAGAAGGTTTCCTTAGGCCTGAGGTTGCTGTAGAAGAGTAGGGATATCATTTAAGAAGCACACAGAGTAGGGATATGCTTGACTATATGAAGATTGCCGTATATTAAGAGACTATTTAAAAGAGACTGCTGAAAAGAAACTGCTTAAAAGAAAACCCCAAGAAAACTGCTTGATAAAGTCTGAATGGAACTGTTGAGTTACTGCTGCCATATTTGTACTTAAATGATCTGACTACAGACAAACGTATTGTTTTATAAATAGATGCACGATGTTATGGGTATTATATTTTTAGTAGCAGTATTAGGAATCATAGCAGTATTAGCAGGGTTTTATTTCCCACCCAATAAGGAGTTTAGGTGTACATTGCCACCTACGACATCTACACCCACAGCAGATGAGGAGAAATGTAAAGCATCATTTGGAAATTACAAGAAAGAAGATTATTCAACTAACGTTTATTCTAGATTAGTTCAAGAAAACACATTCACTCCGGACGCAAAGGACTATCATGTCTGCACCCGCTTACCTTCACTTCACAGTTACTTTCGGCAATCACATGTAGCATATTGGTTAGCTCAGTTGATATGCGAGAATATTTTGAATATTTTTATTCAAATTATGCTTTAGTGCTTCCAAGAGTTCCTTTACAGAAGAGTATACATTTACACACACAAGCAAAAACATTGGACACAGCTTGCTATTAGTTTAGACATTTCATGCCTATAGATAATGTTAAGGTTTACAGAAACAATTGAACCTGCTGAATGAGACCCTTATAGAAAGTATTCATTATGACACTAGAGGGAAGGAACTTAAACATTTTGGATATTAATAATTAGGAGGAAGATGTTTTGAAAAACGCTTGGAAAAAGGAAGATGAATTTGAGAAGGAAATGGTTTACTGAAAATTAAAATTAGACAGTAGAAAAAAATGAAAAATATGTGTATACAAAAGATAAAAACTATCTAGAACCAGACACATGAGAATTAGTAGTTGCAAACACAAAATTTTCAGGGGTAAATACGAATTTTACAAGGAGAAGAAAGTCATTCCTGGAGTTTATTTTGTTTGTGGACAAGATCCTTACTTCCAATTACCTGCTGATTGAGATGATATTTGTTATTTATCTGAGTTGTTTCCTAAGATGTCTCATGTATATAGTATGAATGCTTTAACAATGACATCATCACACAGATATACACATAGTGCAGAGCAGTTGATTCTACAGGGCAGAATCAAACACACCGCACCCCCCAGGAACAGTTGTTGTTGTTACAGGATAGCCAACCCACGCTCTCCCCTACTAGTGTTTGTGCGAAGGGGACAGCACGTCACAATAAGTGGAGATCGCCATGGTGGAGGCACATTGTAAATGAACCATTATTCGTCCACAAGACCCGACGCGCTCAGACCGCGGGACAGGCCGGGTGGCTCTCGTCTGCAGGAGTTCTATTCAGTGGTGAAAGGAAAGGATTGCTGGAAGGAGCATCAGGAAGTGACGGACTTGTGACGCAGGGCTAGAACGAGCGGTTTCGCCGGCGGAATTCTGTTACGGCAAAGCTTGGTTCTGGAGAGACGGACGTTTTGCTAACCAACAATGGTACCTTTTGTTGGTGTAGGTAGCAGGGGTCTATCAGCAGCCCCAGACCAAGACGAACCCGAGAGTTACGAGCGACGGCGAGAAGCTTAGCAGGTACTATATGTGTCAGAAATGCGATCCGTACTCGTGATGCGGGGAAGCATCAGCTGGGAGGGACCAGTGGGCCCTGTGACATGTAAAGGATAACTACATCCTCCTTTTCCCAACCACCCTATAACATCTTCATTTAGACAGACAGCGGCTGCAGTGATGTGCCAGATTGCTCTGCTCAGACACTTTCACCTGCTAGGGCAGGGAAACGATGCTCAGTGCCAAATTGGGTCCGAACAGACTATGGCACAAGTCCTAAAGAAGTGAGAGGTTTATAATTAGCATATGGCGCCGGTCAGTGACTGTAGCCTGGAGACTAGGCCTCTGGCCAGGGGCCCCATGCTGTTCATTTGAAATTCTTTATCCATGTGCTGGGCCTCTAGACCTGGGGAAACACTAAAGCAGGCACAGTCTGGGCAGTGGGAGCTTTGCCTGTCTCACGCACCGAGCAGTGAAATCCCTGGTGCAATCCTCCAAATCAGGTCTGCGGTGTCCCCACGGTTGGGCCCCACAATGCCCACAGCCATTTCTGCCATAGGAGCTGGGGCCCCAGGCGGAAGTCGCGCCTTGATCCTTATGCCACCAAAAAAGGCACAGTCCGCAAAAGTCTCCAGCTCCTTCACCCTAGCGATTACTGGGGCAGAGAAAGAGGGGACGGCCCAGTCCATTGGAAGCATGGCACTCACAAGGAAAGACCTGCTGATCTCGCTGAGAGAGCTGAAGAATGAGCTGCGTGATGACATATTTGATTGGATCCAAAGATGGCTAGGAATTGCCTTTTGGCTCTTATCCCCTGGAATCTACCCCCTCCTCAGACCTTTTTACTCACCTGGGGTTACTTGGATTGCGGTCCTTTGACTCTCTAACTCCAGCGATTGAGTTTTGAAATCTTCTAATGAATCGTTAATAGTGTGCCGACCGTGGAGCCCGAGCAACATGGCCGATGCCCGGTGGAGCTACCAGATAGCTATAGAGACTGGTGCTGGTTTACCCCCTCGGCCGTCACCTATCCAGCCAGACATTGAGCACAATTTTTCTCGTCTCTCCATTGGGTCTCCTTCCTCCCCCACCTTCCTGACGAATCTCCAAAGATCTGCCGACAGTGGACCCAATTTCAGCATGGCCGATGCCCGGTGGAGTTACTGGATGACCCGATTCTACATTCATTTCCCCTTTCTACTTTTCCCCCTCTACCTTCTTTGCCCCAATGGACGTGTGTCTTTGTTATGCTATGCTCTAGTTACTCATGTTACCATGTCACACTGTTTATTATGTTGTCCTTGTTATGCTATAATTTTTGTTACTAAGCTCCTGTAACTGATGTAATTTTGTAACTTGTAACTCGCTGATCCTCATGTACAGCGCTCTGATACCTCCGGGTCTAGCCAGTGCCATATGAAACTCTGCAAATAAATAAAGGTGGAACATAATTATTAGGAGACATTTTTGGAGCAATCATACCACCTGTAGAACAAATCAATCAAAAGTACAAGAGATTAAGGGAATCTCCAGGTTTAAAAAGAAAGAGAACAGACTCAACTGAGAAGGGGATTTAACTCTAACAATTAAATTGTGAAAGTGTGATGGTTAAGATAAGATAATCATCAAAGCGGGTAATTGAAGGTGCGTTTTAAATAATATAAAGAAAATATTACTGTTTATGATAGATGTGCTGAATTAATGTGTATCCTTTAATGAAAATTAAATGCTTTCAAATGTAAAAAATGCACTAAGCAACCATATCTACACGTACTAGACCTCAAATGGCTGAAGCAACATTGCTCATAAAGTCGACTGACTAGAATTGCTTAACCCCACATAAAATGTAAAATTCTTTCCCTTTCCATGAACAGGTTTTCTTAATGAGCAAGTGCATGAATGTTTTTATCTTAGCTCTGCAGAATGTTTCTACTTACACAAAGACCACTGTTAATACATGATTTAAAATAGTCATTTAGTGAAGTCATGAAGAAAACCTCAAGTAAAATGCTGAATTTACACTGACCTTGACCTCTTTTAACATATCTATTTTATTACAAAGGATGTTGTTGTGCAGAAATGTTTTTCTTTTCATTAAATAGATGTAACAGATTTTACATGGACCATTGTTAGCATGAAAAAGAACTTGTCATATTAGGTTAGAGATGTAGTTATACTTGAATGAGCAAGTAACCCACATGAATTTAAAAAAGATAGAACATAGTAGCAAATTTAGATATTACTGTCTGTGGACTATTGTATTCCTGTGAGAAGAAGAGGTGCAAACGTTTTCCTATTAGCTCACTGAAAGCTGATTGGAGAGAGGAGGAGAAGATGCAACATGAATACTGCAACAACATTTTCGACTGCTTTTAATAGTGTGTGTTCCTAGAGTAGGTTACCACTTGCCCTTTTAATTTTCCATTTTACCTCCATTCCATGCTGCTTTGATACTCTACTGAGTTTCTTGAACCTCTTTTCATGGAAGTTCGGCTTTGATTTTTGATTTACTGATCTGCTTCAAATGCTGAAGCTTTATGCTTAAACACTCACTCTCCCTCTTGAACTTGAACTCTTTATGGGTTCTACCTGACACCATTCTCTCCCAATTCATAGAATAGGGAGTCTTTCCTTTATGGAACATGCCTAATGGTTTTATTGCAATTTATTCATTAGCTATTGATTATTTATTGATTTCTTATAGGATTCTTATGACTAAAATGTATGGATTTACTTGTGATCTAATAAAGATAATGTGCTAAAAGATTTATAATGAAACCCTTTAAATCATACCAAACTCTCATTATGGGCTGAAATTAGAATAGAAAATGTGGGGTTATATGTATGAAGCCAAATTGTGATCGCAAACACTGAAATTCGCAGAATTTCAGCGTTTGCGATCGCAGTTTAGGCAGTGTGCAATGTAGCACACAAAAACCCACTCGCAAAATAAGAAATCAAATGCATTTAAGGAATCCCAAATTGCAATTGCTTAAATGCAATGTGGGAAGCACCCAAGTTGTGAGATTTTGGCTTAAGGAATCGCAAATTACCACCAACTTCAGGTTGCTGGTAATTTGCGGTTTCTTTGAAAAATGCACTTTTTTGCATTTTTCAAAGTGCCATGTGGCGCACATACATGCTTGTGGCTTACATACATGCCCTTAGAGCATGTTTGTGCGCCACATGTGCACACATGCTTATTTCAGGGTCCTATTGACACCCTTGCAACTTTGAAATTGCGTTCTCAATTTGCGATTCTCTAATTAGGAATCGTAAATTGAGAATGTCTTCCCATTCATTCCTATGGGCCTTCTAGCCCATAGGAATGAATGAGAAGGTATTCCTTAATTGTGAATCTCAATTTGCGATTCGCAAATAAGAAATATGTAGGATTCGCAAAATATTTAGCAAATCCTACATACATTGCATTTTGCGATTCTCTAATTGCGATTACCTAAAAATTGCAATTTGAGAATCACAAAACGCGTTTTTCATACATATGGCCCGTGATTATATTTATGTGAAGTATTTCTTCTGATCGACCTGTATTGAACGATAGCAATGATTAGCCCACATGATGGTAAACCAAAGTTTTCTTTAAACTGCTCCCTGATCCAGCAACAGTGAAGTTTAAAATAACCCAGAAAATGAGTCTCCCAGCAACCACGGTGTAGATCTTGTATTTAGAGTAGGAAATATTTTTGTAACTTTATAGCTAAAATATTAAGGACTAAAAAAGGTGTGTATTTCTACACTTACTTTCACCTACCTGTACCATGAAGCTATATATATTTATATAACTTCAAGGAAGTAGATGTGGGGTAAGAATAGTACATTTAGAAAGTCCTATGTGCACTTACCTTTCAAATATTTTAGTCCTCAATTTTTGGGGTACAATATTAGGTTGCCACAATATTTCCTACTCGATATTTCGTACTAAAACCACTTGCCATGAGTTATTTTTTTCACAGCCCTTTCCCATCATCCCCTCGGATTCAAAGACTGGTGCCTCACGGGTGGTTCTAAATTGTTGTTACAGTTTTGAGAACTGGCACTATATTTGCTGTGGAGCTTTTGCTGACCAGGGAGTCCACCCCTTTTGCAGCACAGCGATTACCAGTGTGGTCTTCATAAAGGTGTTTTATGGCCACTGCTCTCATTTTGAGCATGCAGGTTCTTATTATCCTCTTTCCTCCTAGTCAGTGGGAACTGTTTGTAAGCTTTGCCGAAGACATATCCTGAGGGGTAAATGACGCGAGAAGAAATTTGGGATCAAACCAAAATAAACATTGCTGAAAAAATAACAACATGCTTTTATGTTGCATAAACTTCATATTAACTTCTGCTAGATGCCCCCTACTTTACTGAAGGCCGGTGCCAAAAGTAAAGAGGATGACTTAAAAACAAATGTGAAATAGTTTGGCATATATTAATAAAGCTGTGCTATGCTCTTCAAAGTAATATAGAAGATGTGAGGTTTTGCGAAAAAAGCATTATTGGATGTTCCAAGATTTAGTCAATGTGTTTTTAATATTCGTTTGTCTCGAGGTTTGTTATTGTGAATGATGCTCCCAAAGTGTTTCTTTGCTTGGACTTTGTGTCCAACTTAGGGGGCATATTAAAAAGGCAGGCGATAAAATAATCGCCGCTTTAGCGGCAGAAAACTGCAGATGTGAAGATGTCCTTCACATCTAACATGGGCTTCAATTGGAATTCCATAGAGCATATAATCAAGCCCATTATCGCCGTTTTAGCGGCAGTTTTCTGCCGCTAAAGCGGTGATAATTTTATCGCCTGGCTTGTTAATATGCCCCTTACTTTGTCCACTCAGAAAATTAGTTGCTTGTATTATTCTCCGTATTTGTTGTTGCTTCTACAGTCACGTTACAAGTTTTTTTATTCTTAGTTTTTGTGGTGAAATTTGTGAAGCTCCAAATTATATTCTCAGATGTCACTTTTATTTCTTATTGCATACAAGATGTGGAACACATATCTCATTAGTCCTGTTAAGGCAACCTCTGATATTCTTTCTCTCATGTGCCATATGTCTTACTTATTTGTACATTTTAATCCCTTGAAAATGATTCTTCATGAATGTGAAATGCTTTAGTGACCCTATTACAGATGACTGGTAAAAGGACGTTAATACCCGGTCTGGTGTTAATGATTCCAGATGGTTTCACCACCCTAGTTGTCACCCATTGTAAGTTTATGTCTGGAATGGAGAATAGCACATGTGTCCAGGGATTACTGGGCCCCTTACCACATGATATACCTGGATTCCTGGCTATTTTCCTCACACATATTTCAGCAGCATTAAGCCACCAATCTTGAGTCACTGTGACTTTTACAACTACAGACAATACAAAGTAGAAGCCTACCCACGAAAGCTGTTTTTTCAGTGTTGTGGCTTGAGCAAGACTACGTTTCAGAGGTAACTATGTCACTGCATGTGATTTCTGAAGTCTGTTCGGCCTGGTCAAACACTTTGTAACATTTGTAGAAAACAATTTGCACCAAAACCCCACCCCTTAAAGAGCCAGGTGAAATGAAGAGAAATGTTTTTATTTCTCCTTATTTTTCCAAACTTTGCATGTTTGCTGCATTGACCAACACACATACAAAGTGGAAAAAGTCTTCAGGGACTTTTTTGTAGTGGAAGAGTTCCTGTAGGAATTTGGGCTATTAGTTGCAAAGGGTGTGAGTCCTTGACAACTAATAGGTCCACAATTGTATCTTTAATAGAACTAAGTTCCCTGTTATAGAATTTGGCTCATGCAGGGTTGCAAAGCAGTCCAAGGCCTACTCAGGATAGGTGGTGTGGGCTAGAAAACGAGTTCTCTGGCACGCAACAAGAACACTGAATAAATATTTGTCCAGTCAGGGCCTTTTCTTTTAAAAAGAAAAATACTTCTAATCCAACACTCTACTAAATACTATGCATTCATTTGCAAATATATACATCTGGAAGATGGAAATACATTTGATGACACTCTCATATTACATTGCACTCTGGTGTGTCCATAACTACAATATCCCCCTCTTATACCAGATGGCACATCACAATATAATGAGGCGTCATAAGACAAAGGCAGGTTTATTGGCTTTGTCAGGGGGTTACCACAGTATTAGAAATAACCATGTTATCCTTTCTCAATGTAACACATTACAAGGGGAGTCAGTATAGATAAGGCGAGCCTATTGGCTTTGTCAGGGTATTGAGAAAAAAGCAATATCACCAAAGTGTACTAGAAACAACACGCTAGCTGTGCATGTTGTTTTAAGTACACTTTAGTGATATTGCTTTTCCTCAGATTTATTCATGGGCCTGGGCACGGCCCGCTACAGCACTGCACGGTAAGTTTGTATCAGACTATTGTAACTTTCAGCGAATACGTTAAACTTATACATTTGAGTGCATTACAGCCATTGTTTTCATTTGCCAGGGTTTTACCACTTTAATAGAATAAGCCACATGTCATGATCCTACTTTGCATCACCATTTAAATAAATAGAACTAGTGCTTCTAGTCATAAGCATTCATTATAATGACAAAGGTTCATTTTACAATATCCGTTCTGGCACTAAAGTATTTGAATTTAAAACAACACCTGTTTGAGTTTTTCTTCACAATCTTTAGGGCAGAAAATGCAGCAATAGGGCCAACCACAAGGGGTCCGCACACTTTAGAGCCCAAGAACAAAAGCTCCAGCTCTGAGAGTACTTAAAAGCAATATGAACAACGACTGTGGTCATCCTTACAAGGCCCTAGGAAACTTAGAGTTAATTTCTTAAGAACATTCCTGGGTTCTGATGCACCTCATGCAGCCCCCAAAAGAGTATTGGGTAAATGTTGCTGGTGCCCCTCCCCTTCATTGGAACACCGCAAGCCAGCAGGTATGCACATTGGTCCCCTTATGCGGGGTTTGCAGGCACTAGAGCCCAGAGTTTATGAATTTTTGTGAGCAGAAACTGGCAAACTCACTACACATTACATTGTCTTTTGTTTTGTTTTATTTTTAAAAGGCAACCTCATGCTGCATTTCATTCTTGGCAGGTTGGGTGCCCGCTACTCAGATGCAAGGTGGGCAGTGCAAGGAGACAACTCCCACCTGACTGGCCAGCTGCTCTGACCTCTTACACACTCACTGCCATCACGGGGAGTAACATATTCCCTAGCCCACCCATGTTCCATGGGGCGGGAACTACTGACTGGCAAGCCACCCTCCAGGCATGGGCACAGGAAGGAGGGTAGGACATCAGTCATGCTCCCAGGGGCTCCAGTTGGACCCAGGAGTCTTCCTCATTCCACCATTGGTCCTTGGGGGATGAGGACCCCAGGGACAATGACTAATACACTAGACCCCCGGCATGGGGTCTCCTTGGCTGAGAGTAAGTCAGGAAAGGGGTCCAAGAGCACACACCCCCAATGGGCAAAGTAATTAGTTGAAACTGTAGGGAGCACTGCATCATGTCCTGGGAGTTTGGCCTTTCTCATGGGAATTTCAAAGAAATTTCAGTGGAGCACCATCATACAATTTTCATGCTTTTTTCTCTTTTAAAGAGGGGCAGACTTCAAACCTTCATATCCTTGGGCCTGTATGGCTGATTTCTTCATTAATCATGGGCTCATTTTGCTCCTGGTGGCCAGGCCTAGCCACCAAGTGAATTTTCATCAGGCCTCCCAGCCTTGAAAGGGGTGCATTTGGTGGGGAGCTGGATTTTCAGGACCCATGCTCTAGCCTTGTTCTCTGGCTTCTGGTTTTCCTCTCCCACTGGAGGGGGCACCTTACACAGCCTCTTCAAAACTAGTCAGAAGAACACCCTCCTTGCCACAATTCCCTGGCTCCAGAGCCTCCTGGTTTATTGAAAGGTCCCCAGGTGGCAGTGATATCCAGGTTTTTTCCCCCCAACAGGTCCTCTTGGTATAAAAGGAAGCCAGCACCACTGCCCCTGGTGATACCCATCCTAGTTCTGTGGATCAGCTGGAGTTAAAGTATCTAGTCCATTCTTGCAGGGCATCAGGTGGTTTCGCCATCCAGTTGGGCATCTTTTCGCTGTTGTCACTCCCAGGTCTAGGTCTTTATCATCTGTCTGTCCTTTGTGCTGTTTTTTTTAGTGAGGGTGGAAAGTTTTAGGGTACAGACCCCTGGACAATCCTACGATGCCACATCATCCTACCCCCGTCCCAACCCTTTTGCACAGTATGCTGTGATAATTCAAGTTGGTAAGAGGTCCTCTGAGGGCCACAGCTCACCCCTAGCTAACACCACTGCTTCATCCCTTCTCAGTAAACCTTTAAAGGTGAGGCCGTTTTGTGCTGGCTCTAGATGTCTGGGCACCCTCCTTTGTTCCAGTGAGCCTGGACTTAGATGGTGTGACAAGCTAATTATCAGATTCAGATTTCCTCAACCACTGTAAATTGCTCTTATGTGTGGGAAGGTCTTTGATGATTGGCCGAGTTGGGGGTGGTGAGAAGGGAAAACCTGGAATCTGATTATGATCTGAGTCGGAGAAATATGAAAAATCCTGAAGTCTCATTAGATTTGGATTATTGGGGACTGCAAATTCAAACTTGGTGTGCATTTTATACCCCAATTTAGTACCTTGCTGGATTCTGTAGGCCTCAAATGAACAAAACTGTACTTTAGGACAGATTTCACCTATTTGTATAAAGAAAGCACCACAGATTTTCCAGTAAGCAGTACAGATCAACACTATGAATGCCCACTCATAACATAAGGCCCACCCAAGGTCAGTGCCAATTTTTGCAGAGTCCCTTGTGTGACAGGCTACCTGTGTCTAGATGTCAAGCTGCACACAACAGTAGACTTGTACTGTAACCCATACATGAGCACATTTGTTTGCACATGTGCTCATGTGTAATCACCCCAGTGCCTCCTACCCTAGCTGTGCACCAGTGACCTTATATTAAATGGTGGACACTGACAGTCTTCACTCTTATTTCAATTGCCCTGAATTTACTGTGAGTGAGACTCAGGTAGTAAGGCTGGCTCAGAGTAAAAGTCCAAAAACTGGTTAGCCAATAGCAAAAAATCCTGGTGAACTAAATGGACAGAATCTATTTGCTGCAGTCTTCTAAAACCAAACCTATGTTTTAGAAAACATACACACCCTTCAAGTATGATGCAATGGTGTGTGCATACCGGTACAAACGGAGAGAAAAAATGTGCCACATATTAGTAGATATGATGGATTCGTCTCACTCTACCTTTGACACAAGGCCTTGCAGCATTTTTGGTTACTATGCTGCTTTGTGTCAAACATTAGTTATTCTAGGCCTAACATTTGTTTCCCTTTTTCCAGTGTATACCCAGAGCAGGCATAACGTTTCAGTTTACTTTAGTTCTGTACAGGCTCTGCCAACATAAGAAGTAATACCTCTGAACCATAGCACAGCCTAGCCTGTCCTTTAACCTTCTCAATACCATGAGTACCACTGATGTAAAATTCTGAATTGCTCAGGCAGACAACTTTGTCTTCTGTGACTTTTGTCATTAACATTGCTCTATTTAGTGGAACCTTGAAAAGGAAACCAGTACATGCAGATAAATTTGTCATTCAAAATTTGGGAAGTAAAAATATTGATTTAAAAAATTTCACATAAATTTGATTTCTTATGGGGGTTCTTTGCCTCTTTTTAGAGGGTTTATTCTTTGACACTTCTCTACCATTTATTTATCTTCTCTCTTTTTTCCTAAACACATATTTCTATTTTCCCTTTCTCAATGCCACTTAGTGCAATTTAAAGGAAACATTTAAGGATGTGTGTATGATGTATTTTTGCAAGAAAAACAGAGCAGCAAGTGACGGATGGCATGCTTAAATTAATATCAGTCCCATCCAATCTTTAGGCAGCACCAAAAATAATTGTGCTTTATTCAGTCAGATTTTCTAGATGTGATGGGGATGTTCAGATGTGGGTTTCATTCGTGATGTACTATAGGAATCAAGCAGCATCTCACTGATGAAGTCCAACAAGGTTGAAACCCATCTAGGATTGCGTGTGTTCCTGTTCAGAAGAGACCTAGTCTTTCACCTCAACTGGACTGTTCTTATTGGGTTTGTACAATGTTGATTCCTGCTGTTGTGGCACAGTGGGCAAAAACGAGGGAGTAATTGTTAGTGACTGAGATTAATTCAAGTGTTTCATAGCTTTTTTTGTTTTTGCCACTTTTTGAATTGAAAACATCTAAAATAAGAACATTGTTTCATATGTTGTTTTTCAAAGTTTTAGCAATTTAAGTTTTTTGTTGATGCAATAGTTGTGCTTGGTAGAAAGAGGAGGAAACCATATATTTCTGTGGTCAGCTGTATGTTTCTATTCTATCTGAAAGAGAAAGCTCCCACAATATACGGGAACTAAGGATTTCAGAGTGAAAGGCCTCATATCATTGAGAGCAACTGGACTTTTAAGCACAACTGGAAGTCATATCTAGACCCTAGGTCATCCAGCAGATAGGAAAACAGTGTTGTGGGCTAAGTAATTGGAGCACTGAGAAAGAGAGGTTCCATTCAGTTTAGATGTAGGCATTTGTTGAATTTATGACCGCATTTTGATTTTGTTAGACGGGATACTCCATGAGAAACATGGTGGATATCCCGTCCACTGTATTGTAAGTCCATTACAACCTATGGCATTTGGACTACGGCGGACTGGATATCCACCAGGTTTGTGATGGAGTATCCCGTCTGCCAGGCTTTAAATATGGAAGTTTTGTACACATTATATAAGATGAACATATTTATACCAATGTCTCTTCTATTACCATTTCCTAATCTTCTTGTCTTAGAGCTTAAACCAATCGTGCCACATTTCCTTACATGCTCTATAATATAAATCTTTCTCTAAACATAATTACAGCAAGATAACCTGAAGAAATGGATGTTCTAATACGGGTTCATAGTGTTCTAATTTTTCCTAGATTTCAGTTTAATTGACTTGCTTTATTTGTGCTGTTCAGAACTAAATCTTGTAATTTTATTAAAGTAATCATGTGGTGCTTTCCTAGTTTGCTCAGATCGTGTCTGCTAATAATCCTGGATCCGTCTGATTTGTAAAGAACTTTCTATGCTGTGCTTTTTTATGGCATAACTCAATTTTACCCGCAGTGGAGACTTGAATAACTATGCACATTTCTCTTGTCATCTCAAATGCAAAACGGGTTGCTGCATTCAATTGCCTGTCGATTTTAACATGTTGCTGTGGAAAAATGCTGGTGCTGGGTTGCTGGCAATATCACATTAGGTTGTTGTGTGACCATCCCCAATGTGTTTTGAAATCATTACTGTCATTATCCAGTTGTACATCTATGGCGTTGTCTCGTGAGCAGTGCTCCTAAGTAATGTATCCTAAGAGCCATGATTGTGTGTACATCATTCTGCCAATATATGTGGAAATTTGTTGTGTTTTTGCTATCTTTGAATGGACGTTTCCTGACTCTGCCCGGTTACCTCTTGTCGAGATCATCTCTTCAATTATCAGATGGTGTAGGGTACAGTTTTTGGATTGCTTGTTTTTTTACTAGACTTGAAAAAATCAGTTCACTTTTCATGTTTATGCCTATGTTGCTAACATTTACGAATACTTGCCCACCAACTTGCTCCATAGATCTAATAAACCAAATGAAATGGTTTAAAAGTTCTATCAAGATTAAAGGGCAAATGAGTGTGTCTCACTCAAGCATTGGCACATTTATGTAATGGTTTTAATTTCTTAACACTTTTGTTCTATGATCTCTGAGAACATCATTCTCAGGAATCTTTTTCCTAGCTTATGTAATATGCAACTCCTTGGTGGCTCTAAGGGGACAATAGATTTTAATGATGTCAGTTATGCGTATATCACTAGCGATTATTATGCGTAAAATGTTTGCATTAACTTAATATTTTTCAAGTCTGTTTGTATGGGTGTTTGTTGAAACCCAGTTTGGCCTATCTTTCCCTGTTTTTGTAGCGTTTATGCAGAAAGTTGCATACTCATCAACATCCACATTACAAATTGACTGAGTTTCCTGGAAACAGCAAATGATGTTTGTTTGAATAAATGCTGCCCAATCCAGTACCCTCATTTATGGCCTTAGCCCTGGGATGTTCCAGCTAAATATGTGGCTCTGCCCTCTCACGCTCCGAGCAGCGCTTAACTCCTATGCGCTCTGTGACTCAGGTTGAGAATACTGAATTAGGGTTGCTCTGGATTTTGAATGGCCAGGTGCAAATGCAGGGGGCACTAACTGATGAGATCTAACAGTATACAGGTTTGTGCCTGCTTTATAAAGCAGTAGCACATGGGGTTGACCTACCACCTCAATAGCACACACAGGGACTCTTACAATTTCACTGAAATTATCTGGAAACAATACGCTACAGAGGGGGTTGCTTGGGCTAGCTTTGGAGTTCCCTTGACTGATTTAAAGGGTTTCTATTGAGAGATGTTTCAAATACAGAGGAACAAGGTTCTGTGGTCCCTTCTGCTACAAGGTTACCCCAGGGATCCAAGGTAGCCTTGTGTAACAATGCCCACTCTGCTACAGATGAAACAGACCACCATTTTATCATTGTGTCTCTATTTCATGACTGAGGACTGGGAATAAATCCAACCTTATAAAAATTGTGAGAGTTTATTTCTCGAAGACCTGGAAGTGAATTAAAAAGTTTTATTTTGTTTGCTCTATTTAGGATGTCTTGAACTTCAGTGTGTGAAATAGTGCATCCGGCATCTGAACAGCTAATGTTGAAAATGTATTGTTAACATTGGCAGCCTTTGCATATTCCCTATAGGTCTATGATAACCCTAAAATATGAATCCATCGATTTAAAGAACACAAATACTCTTATGCAGAAAATGTCTTTCTACAATATGTTTAAATATCGGGTTATTAAATGTCCCTTTTCCCATTTCTACCCACTTAACAATGTATTCCACTTAAAGGCCGAAATGTATTTAATGCAGTCTTAAAATGAATCTAATTTCTTATAATAGGTCAATACTGATGTTTTGATGCAGTAATACACTCTATCAAAAGCCAAGGATTGGCAAAGAAAATAGGTCTCATTATTGAGACATTTTGGCTAAGCCAGTGGTTACCAGCCATGCTGTGCAGCGTGGATAAAGATTAAAAAAAAGGCTTTGACACTGTTGCCTGTGTTATTTTATAGATGTGTGCACACTGCATGTGAGCACCTACAAAATGACGCGGATACTTCTTTTTTAGTTACTGATCCAACTTGGATCAGTAATTAAATAAAAAATAAAACATCAAAAAACCTTTTTTTGTATTTTTAAAAAAAAGTTATTAATGTAAGGCAGGGGTCGTAGGGAGGGAGGAGGATGGAGGATGGAAAAACAGAAGCAGCAGAGGGCACAAATGGAAGCTGTGGGGTGTATGAAGCAACACTGGTTAAGGCAGAAGTATCATAGGGGAAACTGGGGTGGGTTGAACGCAAAAGCAACATGGGGGAGGCAGAGGGTTCAGACATGAAAGCAACAGAGAGAGAGAGGGATAGGTTGAGAAACTTAGGGAAGAGAGGGAGGAATGGAGAAGCAACACTGAGTCAAGGGTGGGGGGAACGCAATGGGGAGAATCACATGGGCAAATGCAACAGGGAAGGGGCAGGGTGTCAGAGCAACACAGGGGGAAGAGAAATACATGAGGTAGATGGCTCAAGAACACATGTATTCTTATGGAGTGCTCAACACAAAAGAAAATAGTAGTACTTGAAAAGCGAGCAATGGGAGCAAAGATGGGAGCCCCTCAAAGCAATGGTATAGAGGCAATTCTCAAAGGGTGAGACAAACATAATATTGACATCCTGGGGCACGAACAAGACGCAGGCAAATAAGAGTGACCAAGCAAAGACAACCAATGGTAAGCAATGGGATGGCCTCAAAAGCCCCTGTATATTCTTTGGAAGCCACAAAATGCCTCGCTTGTGGGGTCGACCTAAAAAACACTCATGGAATAAAGTGGTCTAGAAAGTATAGGTGACTGACATGCAATGTGGTTCTTCAAATAAAGTCATTAATTATGTAATTGATGTTTGTATTACAGCTCTCAAGCACTCCCTCTTAGAACATATTTTTAGCACATACATTTTTATATACACTTTGACTCAAGTGAACTCAGACAAATTTAGTCACTTTACAAAGGACAAACATTCATAATTTTGTTTGACATAGCTGTTGGAGTTGAAAGATTCACTCATACGTAGGTCTTACTGAATAAATTATTGGATACAAATATAACAACATTTAACAAAACTGTTTATTTTGTAATTGCCATAGGCGAAAAAAGATTTAGAACCAATCTGCACTTAAATGTTATTTCAAGTTAACAAATACAAGTGTTACCAACTTATTTTTTGTTGATCTTGTTTTTTAAGGTGTGTTAAAGTGCAAGAAAGACAGAGCCTATGAAGGTGGCCAGCTATGTGCAATGTGCTCCACCCCTAAACACTTGCGTAAAAAGGAGCTTCAAACACTGGATGATATTTCTTGCAACCGGCCAATTATATATTCTCCTCTGAAGCAAAACAATAGCAACAACAATGCAGAGGAATATGAGAGTGAACTCAGCTACATGGATGAATTTCAGGATTTGCTAGGCAATATTTCTCTGAACATGACTGATGAGCATGGAAATATGGTGAACATGGCATGTACTGTAAGAAAGTCACCAGATTTCAAAAAAATTCTTCTGAGTCAGACAATACCTGAAGAAATTGATGTCAATGCAACATTTTCATTGGATTTTGAATGCCCAATGAATCGTGAAAACTATGAAAAGTTATGGAAACTTATAGCCTATTACAGTGAAGTGCCGGTCAAATTACAAAGAGGACTCATGCTCAACAAAGACCCCAAAATTAGCTACAGATACAAACAAGATATGAACCATGATGCCTATTATTACACTGGTGTTAAGGCTCATTTACTTACTGAGCCTGCATGGATCATGCAGCCATTGATTAGTCTTCAATTAAACAGGCGCAAGAGCACAGCGACTAAAGTCACATTATCATTTTTCACTCAGTTTTCTCAGTCAATCCAAGTGAATAATGTCAACTACCAAAGAAATGGATGGGTTATGATAGACCAAAATGAGAACATTCAAGGGTCTCAGAGTGTAATTCAAGGCACGGTATGTCACCTGAGCTGCCATATTAAGGCCTCTGACAACCCCTCAATACAATGGGTTCTTCCAGATGGAACCAAGCTGAAAGCGCCATATAACAATCCTTCTAGCAGGATCTCCATCTCAAATAGTGGGCAGTTAGTTATTAACACTGTGGATCACTCTGATTCTGGTTTGTATCACTGTATTGCCCAACTCAACAATGATATGGATATAATGCCCTTCAGAATTGTAGTTGAGTCTTCAGACATTCAACCATCGGACAATGTTATTGTAGTTGAAAGAAATGTTGGAGAGCAGATCATGCTGCCCTGTACTGCCATTGCTGTACCTGAAGCACAGCTGAACTGGATCCTTCCAAACAACAGAATTCTTGATGCCTCCTTCAATACCTCACGAGGGTATGTGCTGGAAAATGGTACCCTGTTAGTTCAAGACAGTCAAATCAGTGATAGTGGTTTTTATAGATGTGTAGCTGTCAATCAACATGGGGCTGATCAGTACACTTTGAATGTAAAAGTAAATAAGAAAGTATCTAACAAATCACCTGACAAACGAAAAAAAAAACTGCGCCCAGTTGTAAAAATATCCACAAACAAAAACCCGATTGTGGTAGACAATGAGGATGAATCAGGGGATGGAGAAATTGAGGATGTGCCTAAAAAATCTCTTAATATAAAGGATAGAGAGGTGTCATTTAAGCAAAAAAATAATCGGCCTTCGAAAGAGCGAGGCAAGCAAAACAAAAAAGATAGGCAGAAGATGAAAGCATTTAAAGCGCTTGAAGGAGAAGAGGACAGCAATGTTGCAGAGGGTCGGAGAGTTTTTGAATCCAGGAGGAGGGTTAATATGGGCAACAAAAAAATTGATCCACGTCATTGGGCTGACATTTTGGCAAAGGTGCGTGGCAAAAATATTGCCATTTCCACATTGAACCCTCCTATTTCTAACACAAGAATGACAACAGCACCACTACTAAGGCGTAAAGTGACAACACCCTCTCCATTAGCAAAGCCCCCTCTTTCTCCAACATTAGGGCCAGTAACAGAAATAGAAGAATCATCTGGTGATGCTTCAAACATAGTAGAAGATCAGCTTTTCTACACCACTACTTCTGCCACAAGCTCAGTGACCAAGCATAAACCTGCATCATTCGCAGAACCATCAATAAAAAACCCATCATTCGAGAATATGGAACAGCCCAGTGAATATGAAGTATTTGAATCACCAGAGGAGCTATCCACATCTGAAACTGAAACCATATCCACTGGTTCATCTGATTTCAATTCAGCTGCCCCAGGTCAAGAAGACATTGTAACAGATTCGTCTTTTGGAACTGAAGAAAGCATAAATAGTATGAAAGAAGAGTCTCTGGATGGATTGATTTTTGTGATTAATCCTTCTGTTTCAAGTGATTTGCACATCAAAGTGGAAAATCCATTTACAGATATTTTTGACACTGATGAGAGTCAATTTCCACTGAAATCTCCAGCACTTGACCACACTGAAACTAGTACTGATGAAACTGAATCGATTGCCAGTGTACAGCTCAGTGATGTGGACAGAAGTGTTGAATATACAACTTTGCTCCCCAGATACATTATTAGTGAGGACTTTACGGATCCGATCACCATTGCCACTGCTCCAGTCATAGCAGTACAGCCAACAGGTGCCATTGCTGCCATAGATGTTGTGATTCCTCTGACCCAGTCACCTTCAGATAAAGCAGCAAATAAGGACAATGGAGTAGAATCATATGAAAATTCTGCCCGTTTTGGTAATGGAGACACTGCTGGAGAAATTGGGCCTGATGGAGCTAGGTACAACAGCCAGACAACATCACCATTACCTTCCAATCGACATTCCAAAAGCAGAGAACATATTATGGTGCCTATGCCAACAGCTAGCTCTGATGTTATCATTCCAAATAGTATTAACCCATTGGAGGAAACAGGCTCAATTTCACCTGCTGTACCAAGTACAAGAAGGGCTACAGCAATAACAATCATGACACAATATCCAAGGACTACAGCCTCCAAAATAATAGCTAATAATTATATACAGAATTCCAGAAGAAGACCCAATGGGAGAAGACGATTACGGCCAAATAGGATTCGCCCAAGACCAAAAAATGTTCTTCCCACCCGCATAACCTTGCCAGAGGCACCTTCCATTCAAAAGCCATACCTAGGAATATCTGAAATAGATCCTTCTACCCAAACCTCCTTTAGACAAGACCTTTTGAATGGCAATAAGCATAGAATTGAGTTGGAGTTTGGAAAAGATGCATATGTAACAACAACCATGTTACCAACCACAGCAGCCAAAGGTTTGCAATTGTCAGAAGATAAACGAAAAGTTGCTTCTTCAGTAACACGGCCTACAGTTCAGATACCTGAACCACCAAAAATAATGCATACTACCACTACTACTGCTACTACTACTACTACTACTGCAATTAAAGCTACCCAATCACCTGTTACTATACCTCTGACTACTCAAATGACAAACAGTAGGCATAGGACAAAAGGAAAAAAACCAGGAAGAATAGAAGTACATTTGGCACAACCTGCGGAGCAGAAAAGTACGCTGGCAACTTACAATAATGGTTATCATGGAAACACTATCATTGGGCAAAAGCATGATGCCGTAGATGATCTGCCACACAGAGACAGCACCATCTACCCAGACACCTCAGTAAAGGTGGTGACACCAGCAATTCTTGATCAGTCATTGACTCCGGAGTCCATCATTCCATTTGAAGAAGATTCCCTTTACATAAGCTCAGAAGGACAGTTGTACCATACAACATCAACAGTACTTACACCCGGGTTACCAACTACCCTATTACCCATTAATCTGGCAAGCACAGCTTTGGCTTCCACGGTGCCTTCAGCTATATATACAACGCAGACACCTACTCTAATCCATGGTAATGGAAAACCAAGTACTGCTGCTAAAATACACACAACAAAGACAGTCACCACTTCTGCTTCACACAACACACGAGAATTATCAATCACTAAACAAATAAGACATAAACCATTATCAGTTACTCCTTATCCAGTGCCAGGGTTTCCAAAAGTACCTAAAAGAGAAGAGACAAGGCATGTAACAGTGAAGTTGAATGAAGTAACTGAAAGAAAATCAGTGAAAACAGAGTCAAAGTCTCCAGTTACACAAATTGCACTTGTTCCTCTTGCACAACCTGGAACTTATTCTCCACCAACTTCATTGGTTACTTTATTGTCCTCTGTTCCAGCTCCATCCACCAAAAATGTAAGAGAACCGATTGGATTCAATCAAGTTGAATCTCCAAAAATGGAAACAAATGATGGAATTGGCAACAACGAAAACAAACTAGTGCCTCAGCTAAATGAGCATGGTACTTCATTCTCATACCAAAACAGGATTCAGACCAATCTAAACCAAAAGCAATCCAAAGAAATATACAGTGGAAGGTTAAACAATAGTTTATTAGTGAGTCCACACTTTCGCAGACAGCCTGGACATGCATCTAATTTCAACCAATGGCCTGTTGCAGTTCCTCCACACTACAGTCAAAACAGAGGCACAATCAAGCCACCATATTTACCGACCCGAGGGCCCTCACGATATTTTATGACTAACTCACCTCTCCATTTCACAAATAAGCCAGGAATTACAGCATTTGCTGCAGACAAAATCCAAGAGAGAAGGATGCATACATACCAACCTGCTACAACACCCTTTCAGTTACATAGGCCTAATCCTATATTTCCAGGTCGATTTAGCAACCAGGGAAATAGTAGAACAACTATAAACCATCGACTGTTTGGAAATAACTATGCAACAGATGCTAAGGGTACTGCTATGAGAAGCCCACATCAAGGTGTGCCATATTATATGAACCCCAGAATCCCACAAATGTTTAATAGAACAAGAACCTTTAACAGGCTAACTACTACATCAAAACCACTGATACCTTTCCTCCCAAAGCCACCAACAGTGTTGGCAGAAAGGAATATAGCATCAGTCTCGACTAGCCATACCACAACACATTCTGTACTACAGGCCACGTCAGCTTCAGCACGGCAAGAGATCAAGCCTACAACTACGCACAGATCATTACCTACAACACATTTGATGACCACAACTTCAACAATCCTTCAAAGAATGACGACTCACCAAGCACCAACTCTTTTCATCCATAGAAATAAGCACTATAACAATCAATATTTGCCCTTAGAACCGCATGCAAAAGGGTCCAGTCTGAATAGCTCGAGTGCTGTACAACCTTCACCTAGTTTTAAAACACTCAAAGAAATGCCCAGAATAACAACAAAAGGATATCAAACCCTAGCCATCCCTGCTGAAATGGATGCCCTATTCCCATGTGACACAGTGGGTGAACCAAAGCCTTTTCTTACATGGACCAAAGTCTCCACAGGTAAGAACAATATTTATTTTTTGCTACTACACTACTCTTGCACAGGCTCACTCACTTCCACATGTTTGCCCCATGGGTCTTGTAGTCTACTTCCAGCGACAGACGTAACCTGTGCCTTCACGCCACATTCGCTGTTTTTCACAGCTGCAAATAGATGGGAAGCGCCTTAATATGTCAGTGTCTTTCTTACCCTGAATACATTATGGGGCAACTACCTAAACTGGTTTATAAGCTCTGGCCTACTTTTACTTCTTTCATGCCCCATTATCTAGTGTTTCATCCACTAGTGAGAATGTACCTTCCTGTGGAATCTCGTTGTCAGTAATGGTGCTGAAGGTAACACGTGTATGATGATTGTGGTTCTTAAACTTGTTTTCCTTTTCACTTTATTATTAATATGCCTATGAAAACATCAGCAGATACAATTTTTCTGCAGGATGCTCCCCAAAACTCTGCTAAAAGTTGTAAATATACTTTTATGTGGCTAAGTTAATTCTGGACCAGCCTTCCTTTAGGATATTTTCTGGGTCTTTTTTTGTTTTTTGCCTAGACCATAAATCGCTCCACTGTAGCAGATGTTTAGATCTACCTAAACACTAAAAGGCAGCAAATAGTATTACAGCATTTCAATGTAGGTGCTCATTTTTTTTAATGATTACACATTACACTATGACCAGTGGCGACTCCACGTGGGAGTGCTGCGGGGCAGTGAGGCCGGGTGGGGGAGGGGCAGGTTGGGGGGTAATAAACTCCAGCATAAGGCCGAACGGAGTTCAGTTAACAAACAAATAAATAAAAGGAATTTTATTGCGCGCGCTGCATTGCTTCGCTGCATTGCAGCGCGCGCTATGATATTTGTTTTATTTATTTATTTATTAACTGAACTCCGTTCGGTCTTAAGCCGGAGTTTACTATCCCTCACACTGCCCCTCCCCTGCCCCGTTGCCCCGCAGCACTCCCACGAGGAGCCGCCACTAACTATGACATTAGAAATGTAATCCTGATGGAAGTCCCATATCGGCTGTCCTCATAAGAAATAAACAAAAGGGATTTTGCATTAAAACGATCAATAATGTTGTTTCCCTTCAGCAGTGTTTGAATTTGTAGGTGGTAAAATCTGTTGGCAGTATGTGAACTTATAGATAACAATGAAAAATGAATTATAATGTGCAATGTGGAGGTGGGATAAAGATAAATTCGAATTCGGCTGGCAGCTTTTCAGTTCACAAAATAATAGTGACAAATCTATTTACTTGTTCTAGCCAATAGCTTCAACTATTTTTAATAATAGTTAAGATTACACTCTGGAGAGATTAAAGTAGTTATATTCTTTGTCTGATTAATACAGAAATCCCATATTGGATTCCCAAAGATAACCTTACATTCTTCTTCTTTAAAAATCATATAAAATGATTGGCTGTATGTATAATGTGTAGTAATAATTGGACAGTTGCTATTTTGTGATTACTCCAATATTTAGAGCAAATTTCTGTCTTTATGGAATGGTAAAAGAATTCAAGGGTTACTCCTAAAAAAGTATGACTGTTACGGTTTTCAGTACTCTTCTGCCTAACATTTCCACATTCAGAATTTCCAACATGTGGAAAATTGAACAAATACAAATGTAATGCAAATGTGTCTTCACAAATATATATTTTTATTCTCTTACCATCGAGGATCCCTTCCGCTAAAAGTTTTAAGAGTATTGATGCCATATTTCTGCCCCAAAGTTCTCTTAATCTTTTCATTGGCAAGTGTGTGTTATTCCTTGGTGAGAAACATCCTGCATGGAAAATGTTGGAATCCGAAAACCTAGTTTGGAGGGGACGCCTACTACTGCAGACAGCCCTTCTAGAGACTTCCCACAAGTTCACTCATCCTTCATTTGCCTAAATATGTCCATACGAAGGCAAACACAAATTTCTAAAATCTCTTTAGTAGGTCTATCATTCTGGAAATATTAAGTCTGTGGATCAGGATTGGCACTTGTCCCAATGGATCAATGTTTGCACCTAAGTTGCATTTAGATGTGCATATAGTTTGAGAACTGGGTCCACAGTGACCAGTTACTTACTAATTTATCAATTTAACATTCCATTCGAAAGGAAACTTTATCAAACCCGATGACGACATCCAGTTTTAGGTTACTAGAATGACTATGACCGTCAAATCAAGTATATCTTTATTCATCATAATTCTGAAGAATAAAAGTTTAAAAAAGGAAATACAAAGTATATACAATAAGAATAAAATCCATAAAGGTACAGTTATAAAGCTATTCAGCATAGAAAACTGTCACAATATTACACATTTCCTTAATTTGAATAGTTGCCAGATAAAAGAGGAAACCGTACAACATATCAAAGAGCTGTGAAGATGCTTTAAAAATTAAGGAGCAGGTCTACATTGTTGACATTTTAGATTTTTAAAAATTGGCAATAAAATCTTTTTTCTGGGCGTTTGATAAAAAGAGCAAAAAACATGATATGTAAATCGACTAAAGTGGGTTGGATAAATGTGGGGTTTTGGTTTACAAAAGGTTTTTCTAGTTGTAAGTCAGACCTACAGCTTGAAAAAAGGTGTAATTTGCAAGGGGTTAGGTTGCACTTTAGCTATAATATTTTAAATGCAGAAATAAGGCTGGGAAACTTGAATGTGTCAGTCACAAACAAATATGCTAATTATGCCAATACGTTTTAACCTTGGCCATTATTAGGATGCCACAGAAATGTGGTCAGGGAAACTGGAAACAAATGTGGTGAGCAGGGTCTATATCATTAAGGCATAAAGCCTCATTGGGTCCTTACACCCAGGCACAGATTGGTGCTGTACACCCTGGCTCTTTAGCATGTGTTTACTCATAAAAAACAGCGAGAACACCTCTGCAGGCGGCGCATGCACAGAAACTTGGAGTAGAGGTTCATTTGCCTCTTTGTTTCTGGGACCACTGACGCAGAATCACAGAGCTGCACGTGAACTGCCACCCAGAGAGCCTCTACATACACTGCCTGTAGCATGTGCACCCAAAGTGGAGTTTTGCATGTGAGCACTTGCGCATCAGCCAGTGAGATTTCAGAGTTTATTGGGTACATAGCACTTTTTGCACCTGAGTGTAGTCACAGAGTGAGGCTGTAAACTTCTTGATATGGCTCTAGAATTAGACTAGTGGGTAATTAAAAACATTTGTAAATGCATTTCTCTCACTATATAGCACATGCAATTTTCAGTTGTAAGTTCTGCTTACAGGATCACTAATCACCAGATTTGACTGAGAGGCTGTAACAAGGAACAGATGAGGAAGCCATATTTTAAAATGGAACTAAAATAAAATAAAAATTCATAAATTAAATTGAAAGTGTGCCTAATTTAATAACCCATTACTTCAGAGGTTTCTAGTCCATCAAATGCATGCATACAGGCTTAAGGAAACGGGATAAATTGTGTTTACCTTGTGGATACCGTGCACATAGACCTACGTTTAGTGCTAATCCTGTTACCAGTGGCATAAATGACATATTTTTTCGTGAATCAGGCAGAGTTTGGATCATTGCTTTTGAGTGACTGTCCCAATCAATTGCAAGATGTCACACACGGTATCAAAGAATATATTAATACAGAATAAAACGAAGCATGTTATTTCTCCTATAGTCTGTAAAACATATTTTTTTATCACCCATGTAGGAGCAACAATGACAGCAAACACAAAAATACAGAGATTTGAAGTAATGAAAAATGGCACATTTGTGATTCGGAACGTGCAGCTCCAGGACCGTGGACAGTACCTGTGCACAGCCCAGAACCAATATGGTGTTGACAAAATGGTGATCACATTGACGGTTGTTGCGCAACAGCCGAAATTATTAGTTCCCCGTTACAGAGATGCCACAGTTTATCTTGGAGATACTATGACACTTGAGTGCCCAGCAAGCGGAACTCCGGCACCTCATATTTCTTGGGTCTTTCCAGACCGTAAAGTCGTTAGGGCCACGTCTACCACAGAGGGGCGCATTAAGCTCTATGAAAATGGATCCTTATCTATTGGGGAGAGCAGCTTTACCGACAGGGGAATATACAAATGTATTGCGAGTAATGCAGCTGGAACCGACAGCCTAACAGTGAGGCTCCATGTTGCAGCATTGCCGCCAATCATTCAGCATGAAAAAGAGGAGAACATCTCACTGGCTGCAGGGCACAGTGTTTACATCCATTGCAGTGCCAAGGCCGCACCGGCTCCTACTATTCGATGGATCCTCTTTGATGGCACGCAAGTCAGGCCTTCACAATTTGTAAATGGCAACCTCTTTGTTTTCCCAAATGGGACACTGTACATTCGCAGCATCTCTCCTAGAGACAGTGGAAATTATGAATGCATAGCAGCTAATATAGTGGGAGCTGTAAGGAGGACTGTTCACCTGACTATAAAGAAAGTTTCATCGAATGCGAAGATAACCAGGAGCTCGCCTCAGAAAACTGATATCACTTATGGAAGTACCCTGCGTCTGGACTGCAGTGCTGATGGCGATCCTGGACCACGCATACTATGGAGACTGCCTTCTAAAAGGCTGGTGGATTCCCTCAATAGGTAAAGGCTTGTTTAAATACATTTGGGGAATGTTCAGAAGGTCAGTACACTGTAATTTTGCTGAGTATAAATTGAAGTCTTTAGTAGAAAGTGGGGTGTGGGACACTGGTGGAGAAATAGAGGACATATATTGGCTAGGCATTGGTGGTTTCAACTCCACTTGTGGTCTTTGGAATCAGCAAATTAGCAGCGTCTAATACCACAATAGTGGCTATAATTAACTTCTCTTAGGTAATGAGGTACTCTGACATCTTCATCATAATCCATTTGTGCAGTTTGGTAAGCATGGGTGTCTTGATTTATTGTATCCAATATATAATCCTAAATTGAAGATAGGGTTCTGTTAGGATGAAGGTACAGCAGGAAAATAGGTTTCAAAGGTTGCTGGTATTTCGAAAGACCATGCACAAAATGATGTTGAGGAGATGTTCCAGGACATGTTGTATCTGCAGATAACCTGTAGATATTCCTAGTGTCATGTGGCTGAGAACATGGACAAACAGGGTGCGTTGAAAGTGGTTGGGTGTGATTAATAAAGAAGGAAATGAGGATGAGTTCAAGGGTGCTGCTATTGGTGTGGGTATTCCTAGTACTGTTGTTGGTAAGGGAGTTGTCAGGTAGCCGTTGTTAGAAAAGCATATGCAGCATATGGAATAGATAGTCTTTAAAAACATAGCAAGTAAAGCTCAAACTTTGCCCGTAAAATTGGATGAAGCTGAGAAACCTTGCCCATTGCAAAGGCAGTAAATATTTTCTGACTTTGCCTGAGGTGAAAACTACCTTATTTATTTTATTTATTTATTTATTTAATGTGTTTTTGTATAGCGCGGACTTTACCCGAAGGTGTCAGAGCGCTTCACAATAGCAGTAGTAATGATACATACGGAGCAAAAATACAAGTGAGCATGTTACAAAATCAAATGGTACGTTACATGAGGCAATAGTGACAATTGTGCAAGTATCAAGGGCAAACAAAATACAAGAGGTAGCAAACGATACGTTACAAACGGAAAAAGTGCCGTGTGCAGGTTACAAGAGCATACAAAGTACACGTAGAGGTAAAAAGAAAAAAAATTGCAATAAATGGCCGACACTCAGAACACTAAAACAAAAGTTACGCTACATGAGGCAGTGGTGGCCGAAGTGCATGTATCAAAAGCAAACAAAATACAAGAGGTAGCATACGATACGTTACAAAAGGAGAAAGTGACATGTGTGCAAGTTACAAAAGCGATCAAAATACAAGTAAAAGTATAATACTGCAATATATGGCAGACACTCAAAACACAAAACACACTGAGAAGGCACTTCTATAGGCATGGAGAACAGAATTTCCTATAATGGAAGGACTTCCTTCAGAAAATATAGGGCGTGAATTAAATTTGAAAGTGTCTTTGAAGGAGGAGAGATTTGAGGTCCGTTTTGAAGGCCTGGGAAGAGGTGGTGGTCCGGAGCTGAGGCGGAAGTGAGTTCCAAATTCTCACCGCGTTGCCTGAAAAGGATTGGGCCATCGATCTTTCCTTCTTGAAAGTGGGAGGTTCAAGCAATACATTTTCTGCATTCCGTGATGGTCTGGAGCCACCAGAGAGTTTCAGTTTATCCGCCAGGTAGCAAGGGGAGGATGAGTGCAAGGCTTTGTGGGTGATACAGGCAGTCTTGTAGATAGATCTTGCCTCTATGGGAAGCCAACGGAGGGTGGATAAAATGGGTGTGATGTGGTCGCTTCTTTTGGCCCCATATATGAAGCGAGCTGCTGAATGGAGAACAGACTTCAGGGGGGACAGGTGGGATTTGGGGAGGCCAGTAAGAAGAGAATTGCAGTAGTCCAATCTGGAGAGAACCAGCGATTGGACCAAGGTTTTAAGGTCGTGCTCCGGGAAGAAGCGACGAATCCCCCAAAGAAGGCGCAGTTGGTATCAAGCAGACTTTGCAATGGAATCGATGTGGGAGAGTAGATTGAGTTTTTTGTCGAGTATGACACCAAGGTATTTTGCGCTCTCGACAATGATGGGTTTATTGTTCAGTAGATTAATCTGATCCATCCATGATTGCACTGGGGAGAGAGTGAGGAGGAGAGGAGGAGGAATTCAGTTTTGGAGGGATTCAGGACCAGTTGATGAGTTAACATCCAGTTTTGAATGGAGTCGAGAGTAGAGCTTAGGAGGGAGAGATCGTGAGTGGAGGCCACCTTGAGGTAGATTTGAGTGTCGTCCGCATATAGATGATAGTGGATCCCGGATTTACTCAGGAGATTTCCCAACGGTTCTAAATAGAGATTGAACAGTGTGGGTGCAAGTATAGAGCCTTGAGGGACACCTTGACCGACCGCTAAAGGAGATGAAAGACTGTTCGCTATTTTGATCATTTGGGATCTATCAGAGAGGAAGGAGGCAAACCATTTGAGCACAGTGCCCTCCATGCCCATTCTCTGTTGCAGAGTGTTAAGCAGAGTATTGTGATTGACAGTGTCAAAGGCTGCAGAAAGGTCAAGAAGAATTAGAAGACAAGACTCCCCTGAATCGAGTATCCGCAGTGCGTCATCAATCACTAGCAGCAGGGCTGTTTCAGTGCTGCAGTTTTGAATGAAGCCGGACTGGAAGTTGTCCAGAAGATCATTGTCCTTGATATGGCGAGAGAGTTGTTTCGCTACACATTTAGCTGGTATTCCTGCTAGATGATATCCTACCCACAAATAATGAGGCATCATAAAGCAGGAAAATGGTGCCAAGGTTAGGAGAGAACAGAGGGGTCTCCAAGCAAGAGATTTTATGTATCCACTTACTCTGAGGGCTTGCATTAGATCTTAGCATCTTTGGGCAAAACACAAGCATTTCTCATCGCTCAAGTTCTGTGATTCCCTGCCACCAAATGTACGACCCTTACAGTGAGATCACAGTATTCACTTGAAAGAGTTTTGCATAAAGATAGAGATATGTCTGAGAGGGTCAAATTGCTAGCGTAGGGGTAGAACCCTCATAAGAAATGTGTTTGGTTGCCAATGAAACTCAATGACTAGCAGGACATGTATGCGATGTGACAGAATGTCTTACAGACCATTTAAAGAGCATCTGCTGTGCAAGCGTCCTTTTGCTCAATCAATGCCTCATTGATTGTCATGAGGTAAAGTGAACGAGACTGGGGATTTTGAGTTCAAGATTGAAAGCAATATTTTGAGTTGTGAAGGGCTCCTTTTATCAAAAATGATGGTCAGTCTGATTGTTTTATAGAGTTTAGATGAGATTGAAAAGGGATGACTTGCTCTAGTGGCAGTGGTGCGGTGTATGTAGAGAGGTTGGTGGAGGGATACATTTTTTTTGTGAATTGTAAAAGGTTGGGATTAGTGACAGGTATAGTGAACTCTTCTTATTCTGGGTAGGGGAAGTAGTAGTATGATGAGTGCCATAGAAGATATAAGCATATTTGAAGTGTGTAGATGTGGGGGGGAGGTGCTGATCGCTCAAATTGCATGTACAAATAGATACAATGTAGATTCCTCCTAGGTGTAGATGGTGTACGGGCCACTGAATGGACATTGTACAGTAAGTTTTAGCAAACATATCTGTCACAGTTGGATACTGTGTGGATTCTGCATAGGTGCAGTATAACTGTGGTAAAAGGACAGTTGGAAAAACACTCAAAGTACTATTCTTCTCAAAGTAGGTAAAACACAGATGTATCATATGTTAGCAGGGCTCAATGGGGTGCCAATATTTCAAAATATTGTTCATAGGAAGGGGTAGAATAAACTTAACTCAAACATAGGTACAATGCAGGTGAAGAATAAGTTCAGGGGGTATATGGATGCACGAATCACTCAAAATATAGCTCGGGCAGTCCTGTCATGTTTCCCAGATCCATATGTGAGGTGAGATCCAGTCCAAGTTTTTTCTTTGAATTCTGGGACTTGATTATTCCATTATAAAACAGGACTACAAGTTCCAGAATTCAAAGCAAAAAAGCTAAACTGGAGCAGCACATCAGACATGGACCTGGGAAACTTGGCATATCTATTTATGGAGTTTTACAATGTACACCCGAAAAGCTAGAGCTCTACTCAGTAGTGTGTGCTAAACCTCCCACAGGGAGAAAAAGCGCAGGGATTTCTTTGTATAACCCTCACCCACCAGGATTACCTCTTGGTGGCATGCTTCATCATAGAACTCTTCTTGTTCCGCTACAGAAGGGGTGTGCTGCTACCTGTGAGATACACAGGAGCACTAAATGGTGCACATCAAATGATGGTAAATAGGAGTTAAAGGGGTTTTACTGTGAATTAAAAATACCTATCGGTACTTTTCTTCCCTTTTTAATCATACCGTCTGGAGGACTGAAGAAAGCATATCTTGCCTACCCGACATATATTTTTAATTCATAATAAAAACACTCCAACTCCTATTTACCATCATTTGGTGTATATCATTTAGTGATCCTGTGTATCTCACAGGCAGCAGCATGCCCCGTTGTGCAGCAGAATAGGATGAAGCCTATGATGAAGCATGCCACCAAGGGGCAACCCTGGTGGGTGAGGGTTATACAAAAAACACCTTGTGCTTTTTTGCGCTGTAGGAGGTTAAGCACACACTATGGAGTAGTGCTCCAGTTTTTTCGTATATGTATGTAACTAAGAGGAAGAGCACCCCTCTGGGAAATTTCTCTTATCTTCCCTTTTTTCTGTGCTACAATGTACCACAGAAAGTAAAGCAAGATACTACATCAGTACAGCAAAGGGACCACCAATCACTCGAAATATATTTCTCAAGTAAAAACGTAATTTAAAAAAAACAGTTTCAGGGTATGTATAAAATAGATGAAGCTTGCAGTTTATTTCTTGTTTTGGTTTGTACATAGTGTTTAACCAAGGTTTCTGGTACGAGCAGCCAAAGGGTGGTTCATTTACTACTTACATTGCATTGCATCAGTTGATGCTGCTCCGCAACACAAAGGGCCTAAGTAGACCTGCTGGAGGCAGTGAGTAGAATTGTGGCAGCGGGGAGGCTCAGAGAACACTCTTGCCAAGTTAATGGTCCACAATAGAGCACAAAGCTAGGCAGTCGGTTGATTGATGGCTGCCATTATGTGGATGTGCGGTTCCACCTTGGACTGACACTAGCTTGTCCTATATAATTTGGTGGTAGTGCTGGCTCTGTCTGTTAGGTGTCAGTTGAAGGGAAAGGAGAGTTAAGTGCTTAATCCTTCTACTGCACCTTGCTTCCACTGGCACTTGGATGGCACTTCTCTGCAAAATGATAGGTCTAATTGTATCTTGGAGCTTGTGTATCTGTGATAGCTAGGAAAGTAGGTGGGTCAGAAGGTGTTCTGTTCAAGATGGTGGCACAAAATAGAAAACAGTCTGGACGGCATAAGTGACATTGGTGACCTCCATGCTGTTGGTGTGCTCCTCCTAGAGCGGACACCAGACCTGATCTTATACACCCGAAGCAGTCAGCAGTACCTCCCTCTCAGAAAGTCTTAATTAAAAGGAACATTTTGTGAATTCTTTGTGAACAAAGCATTTAACTTAGATTGTGAGGACTATTCTTCAAAGCTTCAGCTAATTCTTTAGGAGAACGTGGCAGAAATAAGCAGTCATGTTCATATCCCAATGCAGTGACTGAAAATCTTCTCTTCATCTGCCCATGCAACTCTCAGGAATAATTTGCAAATGCTGCCCTTTGTGGCAGATGTCATTCATAATATTCCAATGGCTGTAGATGTGGGTTCCTCTGAACATGACTGAAAACTCCTAAATTGTACATTTTAACATGTTCAAAGTAAGTCTTAGTATAGTAAGAGCTGATTCCACTTGCCCAGTGTCTGGATTGCATCAAGGGAATTGCAAGAGAAAGAGGGTTCTGTTATGGAAGGTTTTCTCAGAGTTGCTGACTTGAGAGAGTTGTCACTGGCGGGGTCTTCGCTTGGGATGTACACACACCTCCTGCACTGTTTCCTTCATACTACTGTAGCTGGTTAATGCTGTTTCTGATAAAATTCAAAGTGAAAAGGGGATTTAATCTCACCATGACACATTGATGCTATATATTAGATCTGACCAAATAAAACATCCCCAATATGATGTGCTTTGTTAACATAGGGCCCCTTATAACGACCAATGTTGAGTGGAATTTCCCCATGGAATTCTGCTAAACACAATTATAAGCGGTTAGATGTTCTGGGTTCAGGAACACCAGACCCTGTATTATCTGTCTGGCTGGTAAAATCTCGTAGGAAAAGGGCTGTATTTTAGTTTGGCCCCTTTTGTTGGATCCCATGCAATCATCAGCCAAGACACTGAGGAGCATAGAATGCTTCCACCTACAAGGTCATGTTTCCCCATGCCCTCTTAAACTCTGCACACCTCACTCACCCGCCCCACACACAGAGATCCTGCATACGTTTGCTATCTGCTCAGAGCAGATGGTATATATCTTTGTTAGAACCATCAAAATTGGGAATAACATGGGACTGTAATTCCAAAGATGCACAGATATTCCCCAATTTGATTGTTTTGATTCATAATGTCATAATATTGCACTTGATTCATACATTTTCAAGAAAACAGAGCAAAACTCCAAAGCATGCACTATTTGTGTCATTTTGTGTATGCTTTGTGCATTTCTTACTGGATTTACAGTAGTAGCTTTCACAATTTAAAGGGCTGTGGTTAGTCTGAGCACAATTTGAAAGAGAACGCAATTTTAACTCAATTTAAAATTAGGATTACTGAAAAAGGCCCAAACAATATTTCCACCCATTTTAGCTGCACTATAGCCAGGGTCTACATGAAGTCTTTTGCACTTTAGTTGTCCAATACGAAACTGATTGCCAAGCAATAGTACATACTCCCGATAAAATTTCAAATCTGATAGCATTTTTAATTTCCAAGAAAGCTGAACTCTTTATTTAGCCAATCCACAAATTTGTGTGTCACCAATATTGTTTCTATCCAAAAGCTCCTTTATCATCTGTTTGGCACAAAATAACTAGTAAAATGTTCTCCAAAAAAAAGTAAGGAAAACAGCCAATCATGGATTTAGTGTGTAGCAGGGACATCTTCAAAAGAATTGAGCATCATACGGTGAAAATTTAGGAAACCATTATATCCTGTTCAGAGTTTCAGTGAGCTTTTATGCAATGCTATTTTCCATGTCAATAGCAAAGTTGTTGATTTGTGTTTTTTCTTTCTCTCTCTGAATAGTTTTGAATCGCGTACCAGAGTCTACACAAATGGCACGTTGATAGTTCAGTCAGTCACCGACAAAGACGCTGGAGACTATCTGTGTGTCGCCCGGAATAAGATTGGAGATGATTACGTGGTACTCAAGGTGAATGTTATGATGAAGCCAGCGAAGATAGAACACAAAAATGAAGTTAACCATAAGATTACCTATGGTGGAGATTTGAAGGTTGATTGTGTTGCCACAGGCCTTCCTAATCCAGAGATTTCATGGAGCCTTCCTGATGGAAGTATGATAAACAACCTAATGCAGTCAGATGACAATGGAGCACGAACAAGAAGATATGTTGTCTTCAACAATGGAACACTATTTTTTAATGAAGTGGGAATGAAAGAAGAAGGTGATTACACGTGTTACGCTGTCAATCAAATTGGTCAAGACGAGATGCGGGTGAGCATCAAGGTGGTAGCGGAACCAGCTTTGATTAGGAATAAAACATACACTGTTATCAATGTTCCCTACGGTGATGTGCTCTCAATACCCTGTGAGGCCAAAGGGGAACCAGTTCCAAAGATCACTTGGCTTTCCCCTTCAAACAGACCAATATCAGCCTTCTCTAACAAATATCAAGTGCAAAGAGATGGCACTCTATTTATTCAGAAGGCCCAGAGGTCTGACAATGGAAATTATACCTGTGTGGCACGAAATGAAGCTGGTGAGGACAAGAAGATTGTGAATATTCATGTCAATGTGCAGCCCCCTAAAATAAATGGTTTCATGAATGCAGTAACAATCATTCAAGAAACCGGCATGAAGGATACTCGAAAATTGATTGACTGCAAAGCTGAGGGCATCCCAGCTCCTCGCATGCTTTGGGCTTTTCCTGAAGGTGTGATATTGCCTGCTCCATATTATGGAAATAGAATCACTGTACACCGCAACGGAACACTTGACATCAAATTTTTGAGAAACACTGACTCGGTGCAGTTAGTCTGCATAGGGCGCAATGAAGGTGGAGAAGCAAGGTTAATCGTGCAGCTCACAGTAACTGATCTGTTGCAGAAGCCATCTTTCAAAATCCACCCTCCTGAAAAGCTTGCCATGGCAGCAGGACACGCTGTCAGTCTTGATTGTTCTGCAGAGGGAGTGCCTGAACCGGGAATAGTGTGGGTGCTGCCAAATGGAACAGAACTTCAAAGTGGCCATCACTTGAACCGATTTTACCATCGGAAAAATGGTACTTTGCACATCAGTAGCCTATCTGCCGCAGATGCTGGGGTCTACCGCTGTACTGCAAGAAATATGGTAGGATATTCAGAGATACTTGTCTCTCTAAAGGTTGGCCCTAAACCAGAAATAAACAACCAGTACAAAAACTTAGTAAGTATTATTAATGGGGAAACATTGCAGCTTCATTGCATCACACAAGGACACCCGCGACCGGAGATCAGTTGGATTTTGCCCAATGGAGTTCAATTAAAAGGCCCTCATGCTGGAGGCCGCTTTTCTATTCTTGAAAATGGTTCCCTCATTGTTCGTGATGCTTCAGTGTATGACAGAGGAACTTACTTGTGCAAGGTAACCACTGAATATGGTTCCTCTGTTATGAATGTTCCCGTCATAGTTATAGCTTACCCACCCCGTATCACCAGTGGGCCCGCACCCGTCATTTACACTCGACCTGGACAAGTAGTCCAGCTCAATTGCATGACTATTGGAATCCCTAAAGCAGAAATAACTTGGGAACTTCCAGATAAATCCTACTTGACAACAGCAGCACAGTCTCGCTTGTATGGAAACAAATTTCTTCACCCACAAGGAACACTGGTCATCCAGCACTCTTCACATAAGGATGTGGGCTTCTACAAATGCACTGCTAAAAATTTATTGGGCAGTGATTCAAAGACAACATATGTACATGTGTTTTAATGACTTGACACATACAGTCAGAAAAAATGTCCCTTGAAGACAAAGAGGACCACTGATCTTCCCAATGGATACAGTAATGGGGTACCACTTGCAAATGGAATACATCGCGTGAAAGTTCTAGAACGTGTACTTCAATTTAACCATACACATCATGAGATGTTTTGCATTTTACAGGTACAAAGCTGTGCCAAAGAATATTGGATGTTTACTATGTTTATAGGTGCTCTTTAGCAATGGCTTACATAAGAAAATACCTCAAGAGCTCTACGGACAGAATGGACCATGAACCAATCCATTTAAGGCTCTGTTCATGGAAGGATGTAAAAATGCTCATAAACTGGTGCCTGAGGTAGGAAGGGTCGCGCATGAACGCAGCATCAGAGAGACGGCAGCGAATAGCAGAAGCACATCACATTTTTGCCTTAAAGTGATGACGGTGGAGGAAAATGTATTTCTGTTTGAATGCAACCTAATGCGTATGTTACTTTTGTCTTTGGGGATAACAGCAAGATTTTGTAGACAGCAATATTTTGCTTGTAAAGAAACTGGGTTAAATCATTGGCCAAGGCATTGATTATGATCTGCAGTGAACGCAGGGCATCACAGTATCAGTTCAACTTAAACAGCTTACCCACCATTTTGGAATGAAAGAGGCTAAGCTTGTTGTACATTTTATGGGTATGGCTAGAATTCCACTTTGCCAAGTAGCTATACCCACCTGTCATTGCATTTCAAGAAAACTGAACAGAAGTGCATGAAGTAGACTCAGAACGTGGCTCCGTCTGTCCACTAGGGCCTAGTTCTTCTGTCCTTTCATCCCCTACCTACCACCCAAATCCCAGTGGAATATCTGGTTTTGTTCCCCTCATAAATAAGTGACTGTGTGATGCCCATGTACTCAGAGATTCCTCTGCTGCCTGATTTAGAAGGAGAGAGAATGGAATGGTAGCAGGCTAGATAAGTCAATTATGCAGGATTCAGAAAACATAATACAAGATCACTTTTAATATTTTGAAGGATAGAGTGTGAATAGTATCTTAGAAATTGCTTTCAATTGAGAAGCATATGTTTTGCTGCTGGTCCATTTCTTGCGGCTGTGCTTAACACATAAAAGAATAAGTGCTGAGTCCCAAAGTTTTGCTCAGAAGCCCATCAGCGGCACGGCCGAATGTTGAAGTAGCTGAATACCAAGGCTTAATTCCACATCATGCCTATTTCTTTCACCACTATACTCACTTATCTCAGTCTTGCGGATTCCTTTTCATCCACTGCCTCTTTTTTTTACTTCTCTCTCTCTCTCTCTCTCTCTCTCTTTCCGTCATTCTCTTCCTCCTCTCTCTAGTTCTGGGTCAAAAACTGTTAATGAGAAATAAGTTCTGGTGTCAAAAACAGAGTGCCATCTGCACCACTGTCTCAAATTAAGCACTGTCTAGAAGTAAGTACTGGAAAATCTTGATGATTTGAACAAATATCTAAATGTAATCCCTATAGGATCAACAGTTTTGGCCAGAACAGTTAACAGTACTTTCTTCAATAGTCAGAAAGTGCTAAACATTTGAAAGGAGCAGAGAGAGTGGGGACTGTGAAGCTGAATAACACGCCGCACTTGACAAATGGGTTAAACTCATATTCTAGCAATAGTACAACAGCATTTCCAGTGTTAAATTGTCCTGCTTAACACAAAGAACCATGGGGCATATTATCAAGAAACAGCATTAAAATTATCGCCGCTTTAGCTGCTGAAAACTGCCGCTAAAGCGGCGATAATGGGCTTGATAATATGCCCTTGAGAATTCCCATAGAAGCCCATGTTCTGGTGTCAACATGGGCTTCTATTGGAATTCTCTGCGGCATATTATCAAGCCCATTATCGCCGCTGTAGCGGCAGTTTTCTGCCGCTAAAGTGGCGATAATTTTAACGCTGTACTTGATAATATGCCCCATATCCTTGTAGGTGGTGATATGTTTTGTAGATCAGTATACAAACCGGCCTTAAAAGTCCGAGCTAGCCTCAAGAAAAGATTGTAGTCTGATTTTGATTTTTGCGTTCTAAGCCTCGTGATGAGTGACGTGGCCGCACTAGTGCGAGTAGCAGTGCTCAGGAAAGCGGCCATATTTGTCGCTGCATTCTGCAGTCTAGCGCGCTCTGCTGCCCCCTGGCGATGGCGCCTTAAAGGTTCTGCTTGGAGTCCAGTTTTGGTAGCACCGGCCCTCACTAGCTTCACTGATTCACTTAATATTGCTGCAATTCCAAGCATCAGATTACCAGAGAAGTATTAACAAATAATTTGCCTGGGATAATAAATGTGTATTTTTTTCCTTGTCCCCGTGAAATAGTCCAGCAAAATATTTCTAATATTCCATGAGTTCGAAATGTGGCCCAGTGTACAGCGTTTCATATAAACAACTCGACCATAAAGAACACATATCAGATCCTCTGCAAGCTTTATAGAGAGCTCCAAATCACTTCAGTCTGCTCAACTTTTCGATAATATATGTATATTTTTTTTTAAAAGCCCGACTATGAGACAGAAAGGAATTGCAATGGCCAGTCTCATTTTGATAAATTATTGGTCTTTAAAAGACTTTGATACGTTATTGTGTTTATAATGTTAAGATCGTTGTATTGTACATTTTACAATAAATAATATTTCCCAGACTATTTCTCACTAGTGTATGAGATGTCTTCCGAAGAGAAGGCTGGGGAATAAGGTTTCGATGCATCTGGAAACAGAAAACTACACAAGACATGGAAATGTTGCTGTGCCCACCACCAACATTCTGTGATTGCCTTTGCCTTATCTCTGACCTTTAGCATCTGGAACAAGTGATACTCGTGAACATGTATTTGCACAAAGATTCTTTCCAGGCTGTGGGATGTTTGCTTTTTAAAGCTCATTATGTTGTCAACTTTTAATTAACTCCAGGTTTAAAAAAAAAAAACAACAAAGAACTTAAGGTGAAATGTGAGTTTGATGTTATAACAGATGGTTGCCAAACAAGGTGGGAGATGTTGATATACTAAAACAAACACACACGTTGGGGCTGCAGTTTGTACATTCCTAATATTTATTACATTAATACGTATAGGAATATTAAGAAATACAATTAAGTTAACAGTGACGTCTAAGCATCGTGATTTGTTGGTGGTCTATTCATATTTTCTTTAAAAAAAATGCTATTATATCTCACTAACATCACGTTTCTTCTTTAAGGCAGTTGAGACTGGGGGGCATAATTACAATGAAGCGACAGAGAGCGGCTTTAGCCTTCCTGTCTTAAAGCCGCACTCCGCCACTTTAGAAACGCAGATTATAGTAACAATGGGGTAACCCAGTATCCCTCAGATCCTGGGCACTCATATACAAAACTAACAATTGGTTCTGTCGGGTGTGGATTATTTCTTAAAACATTACACCAGTCATTGGTTGATTCACATGGAAGACAAATTATCATAAACAACACACATAGAGACCAAAAAAGGGGTATTCAAAAAGTTTTATAAATTACTTCATTTATAAATACCCACATTAATTTGCATGGCTGTCAAGACAAAAAGTAAGCTGTAATTTGTGACAAAGTGGCATGTGGTGCTCAGTGCTGTAGTGAGGGTGCGTAATATATACAAGGTGACTTTCGTGGTATTGTCGTTTCTTTTAGAAAGACCAGAAAAACACAGCTATTTGAATAGTTCTGCAGACTGAAGAAGTAGGTCTTTATACAGAGTCTTTCAGCTGGTCCAGGAGATATGACAACCAGCCAAATTGGCTAGGGCGAGTCACAATACACAACATCTTGGAATGTTTTCAACCATTCCAAGATGGGTGCTGTGTGTGTGCAAGCACTGTGCTGTGTGCACATGTGTTTGTTGTTACTCACTTGCGGCCATATTGGCCATTTTACTTAATCGTCCCATTATGGTTGAAAGACATTTTAGAATGATAAAGTAAATATAAAAAAATGAAGAAAGCCAAACGTAAAAATATTATTGAGCAGTCTTGTCGCAGTGTGCAGCTTTTTGGACATTCACAAAAAAATGCATACAAATTAAAAAAAACAGAGGACAGGGTGGGAAAAGTAAATAGAGAGAGTGCAGGGGGCATGGTACAAGAGGAAAAGCAGTGCATGGTAGTAGATCAACTTTTTAAGGATGGGTACATTTGCAAAATGCTGGCCTAATACCAACACTGATGGACAACCCTGTTAGCAAATGTCGCAATCCAGCTGAACAACAATAACCGTTGAGTGAAAGAGGATGTCCAAAACCCAATTCTACACATGCATCTGTGTATATGTAGGTGCATATTTACAAGCCCCTATTGCCACCACAATGTCACTTTTAGTGATGTTGTTTTGGCGATAGAGGCTTTGCCTTATTTACGAGGCAGCGTTAAGCCACTTAACGTGGCTTAACGGTGCCTTCTAAATAATGCACCCTTTCATGCTGCACTTAACGTGAAAGGGGAGGGCAACGAGTGTTGCGGTGTGCATTTCACCACAACACCCATTGATTTTAACGCTGCCCCCTATTTTCAAGGATGGCGTAAATAGGAGGCAGCACCCAAATTAAGACCAGCTAAATGTAGACTTAAACAGGCGAAACAAGGAGAAATGGTTTATTCCTCCACATTTTTACTGTTTCAATGTGTGCTGACTTGTGCAGCACACATAGAAACAGCAAATTGCCTATGATTGTTTATGTGCAGGAGGGTGACCCTTCCTGCACATAAACACAAAAAAAAAGATGTTTTACAACTTCTATGTGTGCTGCATTAAGCAGCATGCATAGATGTTTCCCATCGCCATGAATGATTGTATATGTGCAGGAAGGGAGACCAACGCAGACACCCTTGCACTATGGTGCAAGGTTGCCTGCATTGGAGCTAGGCAGCAGAACTCAGCACCAGCGACAGGGGAAACGTAGGTCTGCGACGTATTCTTGGGAATATGGCACATCCCTGCATTTTCAGAATGGAGAAGTGTGGAGTTAGCAATGTTTGCTCAGCGCTACGCTTCTCCATTCTGTTGTAAATTAGCGGTGTTGTGTCGTGTGGGATGACAATAGCTCTCACCAGGCAGCTATAGCTGACTGTGGGCGAGACCTAAAAATGTGCAACTCACACAAGTCAAAAATTGACTGAAGGACTTGTATGCTCACAGATCACAGTGCACACACCTAAGCGCCTAAAGTGCAGGGCTTGAATACTCGCGTACGAAGTGAGCTGTCCACTTAAGTTTACCAGCAAATTTGTTTGCACATCCAGAATGGATAGGTGCATAAACTATCAAAACACCTTGCCCTAGGCACAATTGCAAGAACCACACTAAAATAAATACTAAGAGTGTTTTGTTTTCTATCTAATGAATAAAATTTCATAAGGTCATATAATCGACTATCAATTTTAAACAGTGCACTGGAGAGAATGAAAAAGCAACATCATTATTGATGTGATTTAAATAACGTGAATTGATTTAAATGGACAATGTGATCATGAAAAGTTGATTATACAACAATGAAACAAGGAAGCTACATTTGCAAAATATATAGATATAAAATACAAAAACAATTCACAATCATAAAACCACACTCCTTTTTAGCAAGCATGAGTCAGAAAACTCCTATTGACTTTCTGCATCACAATCTAATAGGTCCTCTGATTTCTTTTATTTCAAGTTAATGCGGTGTCAGCTTAAATATTTTTATTAATCTGAAGCCTTCTTCAGTATACACAACTGTAAAACCATCTAAGCTTGGCACATATCCATATATAGGCCTAGATACACTACGGTTTGTATTGGTGTTTGCTCAGCTTGGCACACTTTTGCACCTTAAGCCTGAGCCTTTTTTATTTGTATGTATGTAGTAAACTATGTAAAGCTTTGAGTCATTTGCTCCCACAAAAATGTTGGTTAATAATGCAATAGTGTGATCAGGAGAGAGTAAACTTATGAGTGCTTACTTACTAAAGTGGCAGGAGAGCCCTCCTCCAGAAAGTGAGAATCCTGACAACATATTGCAGAAATCAATAATTCTCAGAAGTCATTTCCATGTACTTCATGACATCCATATAGTCATCTCTTTCTTCACTGAAAACACAGTGTGAGTAGTTTCCTTTTGTGGAAGTATACATCATGATTTACAATTGTAACCCCCAAAGATAAGTCCAGTGAACATCAGTAGTGCATATTCTTTAAGTTTATTCATTGTCAAAATAGAGGCATCAAGTCCCTCTTCTTTAAGTGGCTTTCAACGAAAAGTATGAAATGCACTCACTAATGCACTTTCTTTGAGCCCTTCTTCTAGCCCTGGTTTCAGTATTTGCAGGCCAAGGGCACGTGAATGCACAATGTGTAGAGACGTCATTCAATGTGTAGAGTTGTCATTTGTGACCTTTTTTGACATGTGCAATGCCATATGGATGTGTATTGTATCGCATGAGCTTACCATAAATGTAAGAAATTGGGTTGTTGATTGACTGCCGTGTGAGCCCTGGTCAAGCAACAGCCATAATCCCTTGCTGAGTGAACCACAAACAGACACTAAATTAACTTGTATTTAACTCTGGGTAGCGTGGCACAAAAAAGTAGTTGGGCTTAATTTAAAGGTAATGTTTAAAGTATTAATACAGCACACAAACTGCATCAAGTCAAAGCACAAAACAAGAAAAAATCTCAAACCAATATCGAGAAATTCAGTAATTTGAAACAGATTATTTGACATAAAAATGACATAACTACAATCATTAGAACCAGAGTCATGAATTTTTAAAGTTTTTAATGAAAACTAGTACCTAAAAGCTCAACTCACCAACTGCAAACATCTAGTTGCGCGAGACTGGGTCAAAGTAAAAAAATATGGCGGACCACTGTGGAGCACAGTTCGAATAGAATTGGATTGCGCCTGGTCAGTGCTCAACTTCGGACTTAGAAGAGTGTCTGAGAAGGTAAAGTTTAGCAAGGCAAGACTGTAAGTGGTGTCCAAAGAGGGAGCTTCATTGTTGGATGGACTTGGGTCGAAGCTGCTGTGAAGATTTCTACGTTCGGAATTAGTTGCCAAAATGGAAGTCAAAAATTTCCAGTTGGACTAGGCAGAAGGCTCTAGCCGAAGACAGTTCCATGCCGTTGGATACATCTTTGGCGAAGGTCCACTGAAAATGATGTGCTGCTTTGAAAAATATAGCAAGAGAAGCAGCAAAGTGAATCCAACAGGTGATAGACCTCAGGCGGATAAGCGAGCAGATTGATCCGGTTCTCCTCCAGGTTTTCAGAGAACTTTTGGGCCAAAATTTGTCTAAGTACTCCGTTTTTATTTTTGAATATCTGGGGAATTTTAGCATCTCAACCAATGGTCCAGGACTGGTGGAACACCTCTTAGGGGTTAACAACTCCGGCTGGGTCAAGGTGCGAGTTCAAGATGGTGAGAGCCTTTTATGTCCCTGCGGCTGTGACCAGGAGTCCAGCAAATTAGCCCTTGGAGTCACTTCTAGTAGTCCTGGGTGCAGGTGATAATGCAGGAATGACCTCTGAGAGTTTAAGGCAGGCTCCAGGTAGTAAAGCAGTTATTCCAGGTACAGCAGCATTGTGACAGAGTGCACAGCAGATCACAGCAGCCAGCAGTTCTCTGAGAGTCCTTCCACAGGTCCAGTAGTGAACTGAAGAGCGGGTCTGAAGGTCCTATTTGTATACCCTGTACCCTTCTTCTGGAAGGTGAGAGAAGCTTCTGGAAAGGTTCTTTTAGGTGCATGGGATTTTCTGACTCCTCTGCCCTTGCTCCAAGCTGGCTGCAGTGATATTACAGGGTCATTAGGCCCTTTATGTGAAGGTAGGTCACAGGCTATTCTGTTGTAAGTGGGGCTTTGCTCAGCTCCACCCCCCAGTCCTGCAAGCAGATGGCCCATTGAGGCACACCCAATCCTTCTTGTGTGTCAGTGTCTGGGAGGAATACACAAAGTCTAACTGTCAGCTGCACCAAGGCATGTGACCCAAAACTGAATCCAGGCACAAAGGATAAGGGCAGGAAAATCCCAGCTTTCTAAAAGGGTCTTAAACTGTAATGAAAAACCCAGCATTGCTATTAAAGAGGGTTACAATTTTATAGGTACCAAACGTGACATATCCACCTGCTGCCAATTAGGAATTACAGTTTATTAACTGTAATAAGCCATCCCCAATGTTAACCTATGGGAGGGGTAGGATTCACAGTAGTGAAAAACAAATATAGGAGTTTTTCACTACTAGGACATGTAAAACTAAAAAGTACATATCCAACCTTTTAATTACACAGCACCCTGCCCCATGGGATACCTAGAACCTGCCTTAAGGTTGTCTTACATGTAATAAAAGGGAAGTTTGAGGCTTTGTAAGTGGGTTTTAATTCCAAGTCGACATGGCATTTTAGAACTGTATTCAGACTGCAATGGCAGGCCTGGGACATGTTTAAGGGTGCTACTTAAGTGGGTGGCAAAATTAGGGTTGCAGGTCCACTGGTAGCATTTAATGTAGAGACCATGGGTATATGGGATACAAATAAACAAGAGACTTATAATTTAATTAAATATGCCAATTGGGTATATGCCAATCAAACCATTTTTATCGGAGTGGGCAGAAGGTTTTAAGCACTGATTAGCAGTGTTAAAGTACACAGAGTCCTACTTCCAACAACAACTAATTTCAGAAAAGATTTGAGGTAGGTAGGCAAAATGTTTGGGGAAAGCCACCCTAAGGCTGACAGGTCTAACACGTGTGCCCACCAGCTGAAGGTTGGGAGAACTACACAGTCTCCTGAGAGATCTCATCTCTGAGGCGGAAGAAACTGGAGATACCATCAGCACTGGAGTGGTCTGACCCAGGACAGTGTTCAACTGTAAAGTCCATTAGCTGCAGCAAAATGGACCACCTCAACAATTTTAGATTCTCATTCCATATTTGCATTGACCACCTGAGGGCCCGGTGGTCTGTCTGAACCTGGAGGTGAGTCACCATCAAGTGCGGTCTCAGTTTTGTCAGTGCCTGGACTACAGCATAGGCTTCTCTTCCAATAGCACTCCTCCTCATTTCCCTGGAAAGTAACCTCCTAGCGCTAAAAGCTACAGGTTGGTCTTGGCCCTCAGCACTGAACTGCGATAAGATGGTCCCTATGCCATGCTGTGAGGAATCTGTTTGGACTATGAATTCCATAGAACGGTCAGAGGGCTTGAGCACATGGGGTTTGCACATGGCCTATTGTCAAAGGCCTTCTGGCAAGACTCTGTCCTGATCACCTTCTTTGGCTGTTTCTTGGAAGTCAGCTCAGTCAAGAGAGCAGCAATGGTGCCATACCCCTTGACAAATCTCATATAGTATCCTGTGAGGCCCAGGAAGGCCCTCACCTCAGTTTGAATTTTTGGGGGCTCCCAAGCCAAAATAGTCTCTATCTTGGCATGGAGGGGCTGCACCTTAACCCTGCCCACAAGGTGACCCAAATACACCATAGTCCCCTGCCCTATCTGGCACTTACTGGCCTTGATAGTCAGGCCCTCGTGTTGCAGGGCCTGAAGCACCTCCAGCTAGTAAAAAAAGGTGGAAGTTCCAGCTGCCACTGAAGACAGCTATGCTATCCAAGTAACACTTAAGAACTCCATACCAGGCAAGACCTAGTACGCCAGCCTCTGAAATGTTGCAGCAACATTTTGCAACTCAAAGGGCATCACTTTAACCTGAAATTGGCCCTCTGGAGTAGAAAAGGCTGGCATCTCTACCCCCCTCCTTTAGGTCAATCTGTCAGTACCCTGAAGTTAAATCAAAAGTATTCATGACCTTGGCAGCCACTATGTCTATGAGCTCATCTGCTCTGGGGATGGGGTAAGCATCAGTTTTAGTAACTGAGATGATCCCATTTAGTTGAGACAGAACCAGAGTTCTTGGGCAGTACCCGGTGGGACAGTTTTTGGCACCATCACCACAGACGCTGGACCATGGGCTACTGGAGGGCTAGGGTCAGTACAATGAGGCTGGATAGGGTCAGGGATGAATCTTCCATCCCCTCATCCCTCCATCTAGACACCCATACCCTTCACTTGGGAGTAGTACCCCCAGAAATCTAGACTGTGAGGGCAACTTGGCAGCCACCCCTCCTCCTGACACCAGTGGCAATTAATCCCACAGAATGCAGACTATGGGCAACTGGGCAGTAACTATGACCCTCCCACCGCTCTCCAGGGATACCAGGGCAGAAAAGTCCTGCCCATGGGCCTACACTACACACCTTGCTGGTGTAATGCTCTGGGGTAACTAGCCATTCCCCTACCATGGTCTTGCTACACCCGGTATACCTCAGAGAAGTGACTGGGACCCCATTCACTTTCACCTGGTGGAAGTGAAGACTCCTAGCCTCCGGGATCATCAGCTCACCCTCTGAGTCTATCGCCCAACAAAGGGAGATCATGACATGGTCTATGACCTGTCCCTGGGGACTACTTACCCCATAACCCATATTCACCACCCCTGCTTGTGCCCTAACTGGGAGCACTCACAGCAGCGGGTGAGAAATGGTGCATCTTGGGCCCCTGACCACTTGAACCACCCCCTTGTTTCTCAGATGGGGCATGGGAACCCTTTAAACCCCCTTACTATGGTACTTGCTGGGTCATCCTTTGTTAGCCTCCCCATCACTCTGCTGGGGGTAACCTGAACCACCCTTCTACAGGTCACTCCAGGGTAACTTCTTGGACACTTTGGTGCTAGTGCAGAGGTCTGCCTTTTCAGGAAGCTTCCTGGGGTCAGTCAGCTTATAGTCAACTAGGTGCTGGTACAACTCAGGAAAACAGATACTGAGCATGTGCTCTCTCATTATCAGAGTGTATAACCCATTACAATCACTAAACTCATTGCCTCACACCCAGCCTTAATGTAGTAGTCCACAAAATCTACCCAGGATTGGTTATGGAGCTTCTGGCTGTTTCTGAATCTTTGCCATACTTCTCAGGGATCAGCCCAAATGGCCTTCCTAGGGGTATACTTGGTTTAGTCCACAACCTCTAACGTGAGAAGTTATCTTTCTCCAGTGTAGGCATGTGTTTCCACAGACAACCCCTCCCAGTGTTCCTCAGGATCCCTGTGAACCTTCAGTGCAACTTCATAAGCAGAAAACCATTTCATCAATATCATCTCCCACCACATAACTGGGCACCAAATCCTTGGCTATGTGAACTCTTTTTTCTACTTCAGGTACTTCATGTATGCTTCCACCCTCACTGCTGAAATCTGCCCGCCTAAACCTTGAGATCCACCTCCTTCAGGCTCAGTTTGTGAGCTAGTAAATAAAAATGTTTTCTCTGTTAATGCTCTCTCTGCCTCAGCTTTCTTTGCCTCCAAGGCCCTTTCAGCCTTTTTCTCTCCTGCCTCTATTTTTAATTTAGCCATCTGCAACTCAAACTCTCACTCATCACTCCTCTCCCCAGTTCATCTGGGGATAGGCTGCGGGAAGAGACACTGCTTTCTACTCTGACAGGGAACTCAAATTCAATGGTTCCAGTTGTAGAACCAGCAGCCAGAGCCATGATTTGAGGAGAAATAAAAAATATACGCGCATGCAGGAGAATTTAAAATTTGAAATGACCTTTGATGTGGATTGGTATTGTACACCAAGTCACTGTATGGCACTGCACAAACCCAAGACCTATCCTCACCAGTGTTCACCAATGTTAGAAATTGGGTTGTAGGTTGATTCGGGTATGAGCCCTTGTCAAGCAGCAACCACAATCCTAGCTGTGGTAAGAAGCTTATCCTCTGGTAGATTGGCACAGAACATTCAGGCTAAACTTTAGAGGCAATTTGTAAAGTATTTCTGCAACACTTCAAACAGTAGAACAGTGAACTTATCACCCAAAAGAATCCACACAGGTTAACAAATAGAGCTTAATTTAACAAATAGAATAGGACCAGAATCACAAAAATCCAACAAATAGAATTTGAGATATGTATCATTAAAGAATAAACTGTAAAATAGCGCTTAGAAGCAATTAGAGCTTGCGTGGGGTATCTGTTTGTGCTGGACTGGGACAAAGTCAAATGTTTAAGGTGACCACGATGGAGCACTGGCTGGATACAAGGACTCAGTGAGGCCCGCTGGACAAAGGTACCTCGAGCCTGGCTGCATCGACATTGAAGATACAGGGTACAGCCAAAGTAATGCATCGGTGTTGATCCATGCCCTGAGGGCAATGTGCCAGTTCTGATCTACACAGCAGTGGAGATGCGTCCGCTCCAATGAGCGAAGAGATGTGATGCGGAGATTTGGCAGTGGCGTTGAGATTGCCGTTGACGGAGATGTGGAGACCTTCTGCAGTGGTGGTTCCAAAGGCGATGCGTTGGAGCTGATCCATGCAGTAAAAGTGATTTGCCGGCTTCGGTCCTGCAACAGGTTCTGATTCATGCAATGGCTCTGATACATCAGTTCAGCAGACGATGCATGGGTTTTGCTGAAGCAAACACCTTAGGCCTCACATCCAGGGGTCCAGGACTGGGGTGGAACCACTTTGCAGGGTAGACTCACAGATGGCAGAGTCCTCGTGCAGAAGCAGTTAGTTGGAAGTCTTTCATGCCTCTGAGACTTCAGATCAGGAGGCAAGCCAGCTAGCCTTTGGAATCACTCTGGGTCCAGCAAAGCAGCAGTCCAGCAGAGTGGCAGTCCTTCAGCAGCACAGCAGCACAGCAGTCCGTCTTCCTGGCATAGTCTTCACATGTTCAGAAGTGTACTGAAGTGATGGTATCAGAGGTCCAATACTTATACCCTGTTGTGCCATTGAAGTGAGGGCAACCTAAAAGACAGGCCTTTGAAGTACACAGAACTCCTCTCTCCCTGCCCTGGCTCCAAACTCACTACAGGGAGGTATGCAGCCCTTTGGGTAGGGGCAGGACACAGCTTATTCGGTGTAAGTGAGGATGGGTTCAACTCCTAGCTCCCAATCTCCCAGGATGGCCCATCAAGTCAAACCTAAGCTCCCATTGTGTGTGGCTATCAAGGGGGAACACACAAATCCCATCTGTCACCCTTCAAAGACGTGTATCAGAGAGAGGCAGAAGGCACCAAATGGCTGAAGTAAGAAAATGGCAAACACAAGGTGATGTGTTTGCTAAAGGAAGAAAACGCAAACTTTCTAAAAGAATCGCTTTTTAAAATCTGACTTCACCATTGAATTGAATTTTAAATTTCAATTACAGAGACACAAAACTCAAAAAGTCTAGCTCTTCACATTTGGGAATCACAATGTTATCCTAATGGAAGAGCTAGGCCTTGAAGTAGAAAAACACTTTTTAGTGTTTTTCACTACCAGGACATGTAAAGCGTAAAAGTACATGTCCAGCCTTTTAGATACATTGCACCCTGCCCTCTGGGTTGTCCAGGATATACATTAGTGATAACATATGTATAACAAGCATTTGCAATGCAATCGGTCTCACCTTTGGGGCCTTATATGCATTTAGCTATGCAGCACAATAGCCTGGGTACTGAAACATCTACTGTTCTGTAGAATGGAGGTAAAGTAAGCACCAAACTGTATCACACACTATGTATGGGAACACATCGCGAGAACTATCGCCTTTCAGCAGGAAAAGGTATAGTCCAAAACTCTGTTTTTCATATAAAATCAGTGCTTTCTGTGGTCATATCACTAAAAATACAAGATTTTAATAAATATTATTGTCTGGTGGAAGACAACTTCTATGCACTGGAATCTAGAGAATGCTGATGTGATTCTGGTATTTTACTGACCTCTGCTGGTCATTTTCTATCAAGAAGGTTAAATAGAGGCAGTTGCCAGAAAAAGAAGAAAAAGAAAGCCCCTCAGTAGAAAGCGATTATGGTGATTTACTGACCTCTACTAGTCGTTTTCTATCAAGACAGTTAAATAGAGGCAGTTGAACAAGCAGAAAGCAATTCTGGTATTTTACTGATCTCTTCTGGCCGTTTTCTATCAAGACAGTTAAATAGAGGCAGTTGAACAGGAAAATAAAGTCCCTAAACGGAAGCAGACAAGTCCTAGGACTGATCTCAAGAGCCCACAAAGTACATACACAGATAAGTATATACTAAAGTATATACAAGAGGTGTTGAATGCTTGACCTAAAAAGGGATGGGTTCGGCCTGACAAATGGTTCATTTGCTAGGTCGACAAGACATTGTATCTTGCTCATACAGGCCCTGCAATGGCAGGCCTGAGCCATTGTTAGAGGGCTACTTAAGTGGGTGGCACAAGCAGTGCTGCAGACCCACTAGTAGCATTTAATTTACAGACCCTGGGTACATGTAGTGCACTTTACTAGGGACTGATAAGTAGATTAAATATGGCAATTGGGTATGAGCCAATTTACCAGTTTTAGAGGAGACAGCACATGAACTTTAGCACTGATTAGCAGTGGTAAAGTATTCAGAATTCTAAGGCCAACAAAAATAAGGTCACAAAATTGAAGGAAGAAGGCAAAACGTTTGGGGGTGACCCTGCAAAGAGGGCCATTTTTCAATACCTACACTTTCTGCCCAGGTTGATCTTCTACAGGGGTAGCCATCTGGTCGTATCCATGCTTCATAACATCCTGGCTAACCTGCAAGTTCTCAGAAGCTTTCTTACAGAACTTGCCCAATTAGTTCCGGAAGGCTAACATGTAGCTAACCAAATTTAGAGGATTCTTGGGGGCTTGCTCTCACCCCTCCTTAACCAGACTGAGAGGTCCCTTGAGAGGGTGACCATAAAGAAGTCCAAAGGGTCTGACCGCTTCTGTGGCACTTCCTTGTAGGCAGACAGCAGTAATGTTTGTAGAACGTCCCACTTTCACCTCATGGGCTTAGACAGTCCCATAATCATGCCTCTTAGGGTCTTACAAAATCATTCTGCATGCCCATTCATTTGTGGGTGATAGGGTGTGGAGAACTTGTAAGTTATTCTACACTCCTTCCACACTGACGCCATGTACACAAACATGAATTTGGTGCCCCTGTCAGACACCACTTCCTTGGGGAAACCCGCTCTGGTGAAAATCCTATTCAGAGCCCTAGCCACTGCTGGTGCAGTTACAGTCCTCAGAGGTATGGCCTCTGGGTATCTAGTGGTGTGGTCCACCAAGACCAGCATAAACCTGTTGCATAAGGCTGTCTTGGGGTCAACGGTCCTACAATGTTAATGCCCTCCATTTCAAAGGGGGTACCAATGACATGTAAGGATTCAGGGAAGCTTTTAGCTTTTTTCCTGTCTTTCTACTGACCTGGCCTGTTAGGCAGGCCTTACATAACGCATCTGAGGAGACCGTTATCCAGGGCCAATTAAAGTGGGAGACACGCCTGGCAAAGATCCTGCCTGCCCCAGATTTCCTGCCAGGGGTATCTCAAGAGACAGCCCCAGTAGAACGGTAATGTAGCATTGGGGGACTCGCAACACAAGTTGCTAAATGCACAGGTGCCTAAGCTCACTATACTACTCTCCAGAGGTATCATCAGCTGCCTGGGCTTCAGCTTGCCTCCTCATGTCCTCTAGAGTTGGGCTCTCCATCTGTATCTTACAGAACTCCTCCTTGGTGGGTCCTCCTTCTCCTTGCCATCTAGCAAGCTCAGGCAGGTCACCAAGGGAGGCAATGTGCTCCCCAGTAGGCTCCATGGCAGCCTCCTCCTGTGCCCCAAACACCTGTATCATTGGGCATTCAGCCACAAATTTACCATGTCACTAGCCATTCCTTCTCGTGACTGCTGTCTGGGCCATTTTTCCAGGCTCCAGACCCCCTTGACTACCCTCCTGGGTAGCCATAACCCTGGTGGTCACACAAACCCACTCAGACTACTCCAACATTTCCAGGTGTGACCTGAGCTCCACGTCCTTCAAGGCGATGTGCTCCAGATCATTCCCTAACAAAAAATACACAGGCATGGACGGGCTCACAGCAATTTTCAGAGGACCTGAGACCCCCTCTCCCCCATTAAAAGGGAAATCGAAGCCACAGAGTAATGTATTTCCCGGTTCTCTGCTACTACAACCTGGTGGAATATAGTGAGAATCACTTGCTTTGAGGCCAACAGATAACAACTTACAGTTGTCATATAGGCTCCTGTGTCCCTCAGAGCCTCCACCCTCTGCCTATTGATGGCGACCCACTGCCTATACTTGGAAGTACTGGCAGGCATGTGGGCGTTGGGCACCATCTCCTTGTCACTCAGGGACATTAGGATAACCTAACTGACCTCCCCCCACTAACTTGCACCATCTCATTGTGAGAAGTTGGCCTGGCATATGCTGGTCACTAGTTATAGTGGCCACCTTGTACCAGTCCAATTCGACTCTTGGTAGATAGGTTTAAAGACAACCTTTTAAAGAAAGCTATCCTAGTGGTAGCTGTGGAGAGCAGCCTTCAGGCTAAGTCTCTGAGGAATGTAAAGCAGCTTGTTTTACCTTATAATCTCTTGAATTACCAAATGAAAAGACACCACACAGGTATATATATCAAATATATATGTATTTATTTCTAAATGTACTCTACTAATCTCTTTATGAGATTAGAGCCAGGTAAACATTCAAAAGATCAACAGTTCTCAATAAATTAAGCACAAATATGGCTGTAGCCCTAGGGGCGTACCAGACCATATACTAAAATAGTGGTTATACAAACTCGACTTGCAATATGAAGAGGCCTAGGGCCTTGGGAATCGCTGGGGCTTCACTTCTGCAGTGATAGCAGGTAAGTACTCAGCCCACAGGAGACGTGTGCAGTGTCTAAACACACACGCGGGTTTCAATGCGTTTCAATGGCAAATGTCGCGGTGTGTAATTTACAGTTCTAGGGCCCTTCGGAGTGGACAACAAGCAAACAACTTACAGGGTAAGTACTTCGATAGCCAATGTACACTTGGGCACCGTAATGCCAGAGTTACCTCACCCAGGGAAGCTGGGTGCACAGGTGTCCTTTGGTGTCGGGTCGCGATGCTGTTTTCAATGGAGATCGGGGAAGTCTTGCTGCTTGTGTCGTCGAGAGAAGTGTCCGCTTGAATCTGACGATGGATTGGAGTTGCAGGAGACCTAGAAATTGAGGGGACAGAGTTCAAAGTCACATGCCAGTGACTGGTGGCCAGCAGGATAGATGACCACAGCTGTCGCGTCTCTTCAGGTCGCTGATGTCGTTTTGTCTCTTCACTCACGTGGTCCAGAAGGGATCGATGAAGACCAGCAGCTGGATTCCAGAGGTCCCACAACGTTTGCAGCTGTTGGCGGTGTCGGCACTCGGATTGGAGTCAACAAACCTTGGTAACTGCAAGTCTCGTGTGGATGGAAGATTGTCGATGGATCAGACCAGCAAGGTCTGATGGACTTACCCAGCAAGGGTAAGTGAGGGCAGGCCCAGAGCAACCAGACGAGCCCTTGAAGTGGATAAGAAAGTCTTATGGAGAGTGGCTAGCTAACGGGCAAGCAACCACAAAGACGCCTTTGCAGGGAAATTTCATCAACAGCCCACGGTCACTCGGGACGGGGTAGGCTGCTGATCTTCAGTTCCAGACCTGCTAGGGACTTGGACAACAAGTGGTCCAAAGCACAGGTTTGTAGCTCGTCGTTTAGGGCTTGCACTCGAAATCAGTGCACGGTTCCCTGGTATTGCTGTTCCTCGTCACTCGTGGGGTCCAGATGCCACAGCTTCACTGGGGACTCAAAATGGCTGATGAGAGGTCAGAAAATCTGCTTCAGGGGACACAGGGACTTCGGGCTCCGGCGGGAGCGGTAAAGTTTGCAACCGTAGTTCAGTAGTTTTGATGCCTGCCAAGCAGGGGAGTCACTCTTTGACTCCAAGGGAGATCCTTCGGTCTTCTAAAGATAGTAGAAAGTTGAAGGGCCAGGATTCTTCTTCGTTGAGCGTCGTCCAGGTGTAATCTAAGTTGCATTGGCAAGCTTTGGTATCTTATAGTGAAAAGATGGGAGGGACTAGCTCTATGTCCACTCCTCTAGGAGGGCCAGGGTAGTGGGTGGTTACACCCACTTCCCTTTGTCCAGTTTCGCGCCAGGACAGGGGCAAGCAGCCCCTGAACCGGTTTGAGCTGGCATATGCACAGAGGAGCCTACTGCTCCCCCAGTGCAGGACTTCAAAGCACTCTAAGAGTGCACCCACCCAGCTCCAATACACTAAATCCTGTCTGGGAGGTGGTGACACCTCCCTGTGACAGGAAACCCTTTGTTGGGCTCCCTCCACTGCAAGTTTCGGTCAGCAGCAGGAGGGCAGCCCGGTGTCTGTGCTGGTGGCATCCATTTTGTGATGCCAGGGCCTTAGAAGATTTCTACCGGTTAGTACAGTGTGTACATGTCGTCCCCTCTAGAAGGGTGGGATCCTACTCCCACAGCAGTTACTGGTGTGGGGGTAGGATTCCAAGTTGTTTGACACCAAACACGACATGTTTTGATGCAGTCATTCCAAAGTTAGCATTTAGCGCGAGGTTATAATGCACTTAAGAGTATATGGTTTAACCGCATCCACAAACAGCAGCAGAGAATAGACTCTGCCAGCGGCCGAGGGGTCCTGCTCAGGCAGAAGCACCCTCTCACATAGTAAACCAAGCACCCTGCCCTTGGGATTGATAGGGCCTACCATAGGGGTGACTGATAGGTTTATATGTGTGTGTATGGTGAGATATAGGAACCTATACCTCAGTGAGGAGTGCTAACACTACCTCACACAGGCTGCAGTAGCAGGCCTGTGGTGTCAGATTGTGAGTGCTTGCCAGGGGTGGCATAATACATGCTGCAGCCCCTGGTAGGCCTGTGAAGTACCAATGCCCTAGGTACCTAAGGTACCATATACTAGGGGCTCACAAGGTACCACAGTATCCAATCACTAGTGCATCTAATATGCACACCAAGTTTAAGGGAGTAAGCAGATAGGCTGGTGTCCTGGATAGCAGGACCCCAGCCAGACTAGTCAAAAACCATTCAAACACCAGGAAAAAAGTGGGGGCAACCATATAGTCAGATTCCACCTTCCTACACTCATCTCCTAGGATTATGCTAGCCAACCACATGGTCTTCCTAACACTAGGTGGTTGTGCCTGCTTGGGACACTTGGTATAATCCTTAAGATGCCCATATTCATAACACTCAAAGCACTTGGGGATAGGCTCACTATGATTCTTGTCGGAGAAACCTTTTCTTGTGGTGACCAGATTGGGATTGGAAGCCTTTCCATTGGAAACTATTTTGGGGCCCTTGAGAGAACTCTTTCTTTGTATCCCCCTCCTTCTTTTTTTGAGGGCCCAACCACTTTTTGGGAGTCTACCAAGATATCTTCTTTGACACTCTGGTGCTGACCTAGATATCTGCTTCCTCAGCAAGCTTCCTGGGGTCAGTCAGCTTGCTCTCTACCAGTTGTTGGCACAGCTCTGTAAAACAGGAATTGAGGATGTGCTCCCTAAGAATCAGGTTGTACAGCCAAACAAAACCATCAACTTTGCTGCCCCTCACCTAGCCCTCTAGTGCCATTTTAGAATATTCTGAGAAGTCCACCCAGGAGTTGTTTGGAAGTTTGTGCCTGTACCTCAACCTCTGATGGTACTTCTCAGGTGTCAGCCCAAATTTGGTAAGACGAATGGCCTTCATGGGGGCATGCTTAATATTATCCTCTACCTCAAGTGTCAGAAGTGTGTTTCCCCCTACCGTGGTCATGTACCTCCAAAACCTACCCCCACAATACTCTGGGACCTTGTGCACTCTCAGAGCTATCTAATATTCTTAGAACCATTTATCTATATTATATCTCACCACATAACCGGGCACCAAGTCCTTCGGAATGCAAAACGTTATCTCTCCATTGGGCACTGCTGGTACACTGACACCAATATTGCTGGGCTCCATCTACTTCTCTCTTAAGTCCAGCTCCCTTATACTAAGCTCATGGGCCATTTTCTTCTCTTCTATCCTTAGCTTGGCCAGCTCCAGCTTGAGCTTCATCTTTTCTTTCCTGTCAGCGTATTATGAGATTCAGTCCACTTAATTGCTAGTTACTGGTTGAATTACAACCTAGGAAGGAACACGTGTACCAAGACTATCACCAGCATTCAGTGGCCAATTAGGCACATTTAAAGACGCACATTTACCTTGGGAGAATTGAAATTGCTGTACGCGAACATTTTCCAGTGGGAGACGGTAGATTAAAGCCGTTTTTTACTTTTCTCACTTGCCCTGATAAAGTTCCCTGTATGGGAATGAAACGTGTTGGCTGGAGTGTCTATGTTTGATGCTTTTAAACACAATTTTGAAATAAAGAAACTATATTTTTTAATCTACATTTGACTATTGGACTTTGTGAGCTGTGCACCCCCGTTGGACATGAAAACAATTTGAGGGACTGTTTCACTTCAGACTTTCATTTGGCTTGGGTTGTACATTTTAGCAGGTCACCACAGCACTCATCTCCTGGGTCAATAATTACCCTCAGGGTGCATGTTCATGGTACATGTCCCAGATAATGGGCCCGGTTGCATCAGGTGCCAAGAGCTGTGCGCTGAAATATGTAGCTCTCCTCCTAGTCTAGGGAGAGAAATGCCTATTCTTGTGTCTTTTCTTCTTGCTGCACTGCAAATGAAATCAGACTTTAAGCCATGGTCTTTTTTCACATGTCAGGTCTTGGGCTGAACATGAGTGCTGGGGGTGCAGGAAACTTGAGAGCAATTTCACTGTGGTGATATTTAATTTAAAATGGTCACTTAACTGGGCAGTTGACAGCCAACCGTTATTCTCCAGGGTTCTTTTAGCCTCTCTGGCCACATGAGGTTGATGAGGATTTCCTCTTATCTGTCCCAATCCTTTTATCATTCCTAACTAAGCCTGTTACTATTTTCTGTTCAACAATAATCCAATGCAAAACAGAGTTACAATATAATGAGATGTCACATCCCATTCTATCTCTCTATACAAGGTGGTTGTTCAATTAGAAGACTACTGCACAGCACATTCACATGTAATTTTTGTATCTCAGTCATCCTCCTTTCTGTCACTACTTTTGTTTCTTACATTAAAGTGGCTATTACTAGCATTTTTCCTGCTGTATTCTGCACTTCAGAAGTTTGTCAATCTATGCCTTGCGCTCAGTGCTGATTGGTGTTTGTTTTTTGTACTTCTTAGCTTCAATCCACGTGCCATGTTGTAAAAACTCAGCAAAACCAAAGGGGATGATGGACGGAGTGTTGAACAATGCAAGCACTCACCCCCAGTCAACTGATCTGGGTTTAATCCATCATCATTCTTTAGCTCACTCCGCCACCCCAGTTCAGACTTCGCCATATGCAAATCAGTCTGACCATGTGCCTCATGGGAACAGTCCAGCCCGAACTGCCAAGCCATGTCTTCCCTGGACCGGAAACAAGCATCCTGGGACCGGTTTCTGGTTAATCAGCCGTAATCAGCCAGGCTAGCTTGAATCCAGTGGCAAAGTGAGCAGAGGATCCACGTCTGGGCATACCCTGCCAACTTAGGGCGAACAACGCAAAACCAAAGGGGATGAATTTAGACCCAGATCTCTGTACTGGTGTGAATGTATGACATTGTTCTGCATTCTGTCCATCAATAGTTCTTTTTGCATTTGTCACCCCGAGTGGGACGCGTATGCTCAGACGTGAGTCCCGTGCTCTCCATGCCACTGGAATCAAGCTATCCTGTCCGAAGTGGGGTGAAACCCCGAAACCGGTCCTATGATGCTTGTTTCCAGTCCAGGGAGGACCTGGCCTGGCAGTTCGGGCTGGACTGTTCCCATTCGGCACAGGGTCAAGACTGATTTGCATATGGCTGGGTCCAAACTGGAATGGCATGGTGAGCAAAAAAACGATGGATTTAGGCCCAGATCTCTGTACTGGGGTGAATGTATAACATTGTTCTGCATTCTGTCCATCAAAAGTTCTTTTTGCATTTGTCACCCCGAGTGGGACGGGTATGCTCAGACGTGAGTCCCGTGCTCTCCATACCACTGGAATCAAGCTATCCTGGCTGAAGAGGGGTGAAACCCCGAAACCGGTCCTAGGATGCTTGTTTCCAGTCCAGGGAGGACCTGGCCTGGCAGTTCGAGCTGCACTGTTCCCATTGGGCACAGGGTCAAGACTGATTTGCATATGGCTGGGTCCAAACTGGAATTGCACGGTGAGCAAAAAACGATGGATTTAGGCCCAGATCTCTGTATTGGGGTGATTGTATGACATTGTTCTGCATTCTGTCCATCAATAGTTCTTTTTGCATGTTGTCAAAACTCAGCATTTACCAGCTTCCAAAGAGTTTTTTTTTATCTCCCTTGTGCTTTTTCTTCCTACTGTCACACTTTTAAGAAGACATCTGCCATCTTCCCCATGGTTTTATTGTGAAGTATGATGTATTGGAAAGAAGAAAGAATCCACATTTCTTTTAGAAGCTTGTTTAAAGATAGAGAGAAAGGTGACTTTTGTGTCCAATCCTTGACAGATTTGCAAGAGCCCTATCTTCTCCTATCCTTTCCCTCAGTACTCCGAAGCACAACCGGGGAACACATAACACACACCTTTATTTGATCATCTCCTTTATTTTACCACTGATGATGTCTGGTGCAAATTAGAGTGCAGGCTGCATGGATTGAACTTTAGCTCCAGACCGAGGCTACTCATTACAAACCACTACATTTAAATAATGAAGCAAATTTGGCCTCAAGAAGAGTAGATTTGCAAACCATGAAGGTGTTCTAAAAAATTAGCTACATTACAGATTCAAATAATCGAATAAGAATAGGTCAATAGCAACCCATGAATGCTTTTTTCAATATTAAAGGAATTACAATCACACATGCAAAGCCAGCTATTATAAATTTGTCTCAAAATAAATCAAAGCAGACTCAGTTTCTCATGAGGGAAACCCCTACTCAGCCAAGAAAGGGGAAAGTTAGGAAGTTGGGTGCGCCAGCGTGGAAAGCCTCTGAAAGGGTAAGGGTCTGGGTCACAAAGGACTTCCTGGATCATGGTGGAGGCCCCACAGGCGTGAGGAGTCTCTGCACTCGGAACAGAATCTCTGCAATGAGAACTCTCATTACGGAGAATTCGCCCGAGAGCAGAGACTTCTCCATGACTGCTAAGCCTCTGCATCGAGTGCGGAGGCCCTTTGTGAATCAGGCCCTAAGTCTGTAAATTAAGTAAAGCTTTGTCTAGAATGCGGGCAAGGACTCTGTGCATAAATCAACTTAAACTGCTTCAGGCAAGGTTAAAAGGCATCTGCTCTACAGGAAGCTAGAAGGAAGGAAGCTTAAGGGGACTTTGCTCCAAATTAAGTTAAATGGGAATCCATTCAGTGAGCTGCAAAAACATTCTTAAAGTAACATAATTCTACCATCATCAGTAACATAATTTCTCCACAGAGCCAACGAATCATGTGAGACAGAAAAGATACAGTTCCAGTCTCATGAAAACTCACAAAACCTTCTCACAAGCAGGCTTCGAATGACTGTGACCTTCAAACTAGCAGATAAGACATACAGAGAGCTCTCTCTTGCAGGTGCAGTTCAAAGGCCTCTATTAAATATTTGAAAATCCACCAAAATCTTAAAGAACACAACGTTTTTTTCTGCATGGGAAATGAGAAAAATAGACATTACGCATTTTCAATTTTGTTTCAACTTTTTGACAAAAAAATAAATGTCAACATTTTACAAGCAAAGTAATCAACTACCACGAGCCCCTTTTAGAATACAGGCCTACATTAACTAGACTCAGTTTAAACAAGGAAAATGTGCAGAAAATACATTTGCATTTGGCATGTTACTGTTGATATATGTGCATAAATAATTTAATAATCAAAAATGCTTTCACCACTTCTCCACACCAATCACAGTTGCTTTCTTTCCTTTCAATCTGAATGTCCATCCTAGGCTCCCAGAAATCATGTCTAACCAGCCTCTTCATTCTACAATGCCGATATCTCCTTGTACTCTGCCTCTAAACTAACTAGGGGAACTATTCTCCTTTCAGCACAAATGTTGTCTTAGAAGAGATCTGAATCCAAATCTCTGAAATTCTTTTACTTTTCAGGCAGATCCCCTCATTTAGGTGAGACTTAAAAGTGTATTCTGGAACTCTATGTGCAAAAGTGCATTCTCAGTATGACTGAGCATCTATTTATCCCAGGTGGTTGAACCACCCCATTGGCTATTGCATTGTTCAACCCATGAGCTTCAAGTAAAACACATGATATAAGCAATTTGCAATAAATGCATAATTTCGTGGCACATATTACAGTAAGAGTCTTATGACAGAAATGGGCCAAGAATCCAAAGGAACGATTTATAGCATGTACTCCCCTTTGAAGACATTCTTATTTTTCTTGAACTCAAAGATTTTGAAAGACACTTTTCTCCTCATGCGGTTTCTTGCTCCATTTCCGAAACACATATGGTAACTAAATCACTTACAGCAGTACTCACAAACACTCATTGTGCCAGTTTTCTGCTGCAACTCTCACTTAGTTAAACTATCATTTAGATAGGTAGGAATATAAAAATTGGAGATTAAAAAAAAGAAGAACATTGATTATCCACCTGCACTGAATGCTAAGATTGGTTCCGTCAATGGGGTGGACAGCAGTCCCTCAGGGAAACATCCTTTACCACGCAACCATTACAACGCGGTATGGTTACATCGTGGTTTTAACAACGCAAGTCGTTACACCGACTTGCACTGGAGGGCGCTGTAGGATAAGGAATAGTGTGAATTACTTTCCAACACCTTCCCTACTGTACGTAGACTGGAGTTGGAATAGTAAGTCACACTATTCCTATGTCCAGCGCCCTCCAACGCAAGTCGATGTAACGACTTGCGTTGTTAAAACCGCGATGTAACATACCGCGTTGTAATGGTATGCGTTGTTACATCATACATCCAGTCCCTCATTTCACAGGTTGGTCCTGATGTCCAGGCTCTTATCTGCTGCTCACACAGAGGAACTATGGGATGCCCATTGTTCTGCATTTTGGTTCCCCATCTCTTACAACCCTGCCAAAGATTACATAACTCACACTCTTTCAACCCTTCATGAGCTGTAAAAGAGGTATCTTTTGACGGCTAGCAAGACGGGCTGCCTAAAAGGAGGGGTGCTGCACAATGCAACTTCAGAAACAGTTAAGCTATTCAGATGCAGATCCATCCACCTACTTATAAACAGCCCTAAATGTGTAAATGAAAACCATGCTGGGGACCTGTCCTTGGAGTATACCCTTGGGGTCCGTTTCTTTCATTCAGCTTGTTTCAAAGTGTTGATGTATTGTCAGCTAAGGAAAAGGGAGAGTAAGTTTTGCCCGGGATCAAACAGTTTGTTAAAGTAGTAGAACCAAGACTGCAACCTACTGCTGCAAAGACTATACATAAACTATCATATCGCATTTTGATGAATATACTATGGGACTGGGCACTTCTCCGCTGCATTGTGCAGTATACAGTTCATTTTGTGACTCCACTCCTACTAGCAGCTTTAACATTGATTATAAATGCTCTCAATCTTGTGGAAAAGGTAGCAGAATAATACATTCAAAAAGTGATTGCCCATGAGCACACAATTTGGTCAAATATGAGGCTGGGATTAACAACTATGGGTCTGATTACGAGTTTGGCGGACAAGGTTACTCCATCACCAGTGGAATTGTAATTTGGCGGACGCCATATCTGTCACGTTTGTGACGGAGTAACCCTGTCCACCAACTTCACAATCAGGCCCTATGTCTCCTGGGTCCACATTTCCAACTAGCATACAAGACCACAGCTGTTGTTGCAGTGATTCTAATGGAAAGGCCAAGGGTCAGCCCTCCCAGGAAAACCCCTTCCCAGGTAAATGTCACTCTGCTACGACCCCTGTCTATCTGCAGAATAAAGTGCTTAATTCCAGCATATTTAATAGGTGAAAATGAGATTAGATGTCAGGTATCCTAGTTCCATGGCTAAACCATATACAGTGGACCTGGACCTGTGGCAGTAAGTGGGACTGGTCAGTCTGTGAGGTAGATACTTACATTTCTCATTGGGGTTTCAAAGTGTTTGGCTATTTCATTCCATTTGGATACTGGAGTATTTCGTTTTCTAAACTTGTTTCCAAAAAGTTGCAATAACGCAGCCGCGACCCGTGCGGGTAAGAGCGGTGGGGCAGTCGGGCCGAGTGGGGCAGTCGAGCCGGGTGGGGGGGTTCGACAAGGGAAAATGAATTATTTATTTAATTTTCCCTCGAGGTCATCTGTTGAATCCCCCCCCCAACCCGGCCCCACCGATCTTACCTGCATGGGCAACAGCTATAATAGCGAGCAGTCAAGGCTTAATCTAGGAGGTGGTAAAGGGATTAGAACTCAAACACAATGTGAATAATAATCACGCTTGATCCCCTGTAGGATTATATCTTTTAAGATGGTTTGATTTAGAGGAGGGGGATTCAAAGTAGTCCCCCCAAAATGTAAAAAGCAACTCATAGCCCACCCGCTCCTCAACAAACTTCTTCTGAGGTCTCCACTAACTCAAACTTTCTCCACATGTGCAATGTGTATGCACATATGCAAAGTGCTCTGCGAAGTGGCAATCTGCCAATCTTGGTGCTTAGAATGCAGCAACTCACTGCAGTTATTTGCCTGCATTTTAAGTTGAGTGTGAGAATGAAACTAGGACAGGGAGCAGCCAAGGACCATTGGCCTCTTGGTCGGCCTGTTTTTGATGATATTTGGGGAACAGGTACAAATAGTCATAATAGTGGCATGCTTTCAGGTATCAATGGCTAGTAATTAGTGTTACATTTATTGTGGTGAGATAAAATAGCATCATACTACAGATTGCATATACATTTTACCACATTAAATGTGCTCTTGTCCTTGCTTTTGTTACCCTACAAGGTTATTTGATTCTGCAGAGTAACCTTGATTTCAAGCTGTTTCTGAAATCCGTCTAGAAACAATTTCTATTCTTAACATAGCAACACATCTGGATTCTGTCTGGAAACATAATTTGCTCTTTTGAAGCAAGACAAATCTCTGAACTCTCGAGAGAAAAAGCACCAGCTGTTTTTATATAAACAATTACTTCTGCAGGTTTTGCAATTATGTTGAGTAACAGAATTACCAACTGAAGGGAGAATTCATTCAGGATAATAACATAGTTGCTTGCATGTCTGTTTCGCTTTTTTGTGCTAATTTACTCCTTTCGAATTTTTTCATTTATCTGAATCTCATTATTATTCAATGTGATGGAGTTCAAGGGGAGAGCCTGGTAATCGGTAGCAAATATGGTTATTTGCATAGGATTTTGACGTTCCAGAAGCATAGGAGATGGCAGTAAGGTTTTTCGCTTTAAGATAGGTTGCACTTGCATGGTATTGTAGTCGGGAAGGTGAAAAGTGACTGGAAACTTCTTGGACGTGGTGTAATGACATGGGATGTGGAAACAGGATTGGGTAGGAGACGGTATGTTTTAGCAGATACAAAATTGTTAGACCACTGATGAGTTAGGTCAAGACTGGCAGATGCAAGTCGCCGAACTTGATCAGCCCATGAACCACCACACAGTACAGTACAAGAATACGTGGGCAGCTCTCTCTGAGTACACTGAGAGATGTTGATGTTAACTAAATTAGAAGTCCAGCAACAGTGGAAAGGAAGAGTTAGTGTAAGCAGCAGCGGCTCCTCCGCTATGGAGGAGGAGTGTCACCCCCCCTTCTAGTAGCGTATAGAAAAGAAAAAATAAAACAATAATAAATTATAGTTTTATTTTGGATCTCGCAGTCTTGGGGGCAGGGCCAGGGGTTTAGCAGGCACCCACGGGAACTGGTATGCAAGGTTATCAGTGAGCATGACAGTTAGGCTGACTGTCTCAGGCCGGCCAAACCGTCATGCACACTTTACATGTTCTCCACGCAGGCTGCATTACAGCCTGGGTGGAGAACATGTCCAGTGTTCCAGTACCTGGCTAACGGTCAAACCCCTGCACTACAGTGTTGTGACTGGCTCAGGGGAGCCTGTATGCTTTATTTTTCTTTCCTGAGCAGAGCAACGACGAGGGGGGATGACGCGAAGAGACACAACAGTGGCGGCAAGGAGGTAAGTTTAATTTCTTTTTTTTTTACTATCCCTCTACCCCCCTGTCATTGGGTGTAAGCTAAGGAAGAACGCGCTGTTGTAAGTAGAGACAATGATGATGATTCAAGACATTAACAATCCAGAAGATGGAGTTAAAAAATATAGCTGGCAAGACTTTCAAGTGGCAGGGAGGGAGAAGAAAGGTCAAACAGGCAAACACTGAAGAGGTGACAGTTGGATCATAAAGGAACTCGGGAGGGAAAGAGTTAAGAGTTTGGGATGACAAGATGCAAAAGAAGTAGCAGTAGAACTTCAATGAATCATGTGGTGGATGTGATCAGTAGTGATTAGTGGCATGGAGCTCATTTCACAGTGATCCCGAGCTTGGAGCATGTGGGGTTGCCTCTGTAACTCCATTGTTTGCCAGAAAAAGACACTGATCCTTCTTTGCTTGCAAACTGCTTCAGAAGCTCACACCCTGAGAGCAGGCTGGCACCATTATCCATACATGCAGTGAGCCCTGGAGTGACTCACGTGGGCCACAGGCAGGGAGATGCTGACCTCCTGAAGAACCTGTGGGACAACAGTCCTGCCCATCGTCCTAATGTGGTAATCCTCTAGCCAAATCCACCACTTCAGCTTGGTATGTCCCCAGGGTGCTGCAGAGAGCTTGACAAGTTCTGGGGTGTTTGACAAATTAGGATTCGTATTTCCTGGCAATCTCTCTCAGTTGGTCGTATTCTTGAAAAAAGATAAGCGCAAATCTGCTGCTCCTTAGCACAGTTCAACAGTCAATTTATATTTTGAACTAATACTGAATCATTCTTAAAACAAAATTATGTCACTTGACACCTCGAAACTATTCAGGTAAACAACAAGCTTCATTTATTGCAGAACCCGCAACCACATTCCATGTAAAAACTTTCTCTATTTACAATCAGTACTGGTGTAATTTGTCATAAAATTTATAGTTAATAACAGCCTGGCATTACAACCAGTACACAAATATACAATTTATTCATCACCAGCTTGTAGCCTCTATGAATTGAGGTGAATTATTTTTATAGGAGTTCTCAACGCTATACTACATGGACGCATTTCTGTCTGGCAGAACACAATCAGTTTCATTGTCATTGTTTGCACAGCCTCTCAAATATACTATTTTGAGTAGTCTCACCACTTCAGCCTTATTTCTGATTGATGCCTCTGGTGATCTTTCTCCACAGTTTTGGAGTTGGAGTTCATGAAACATATCCCTGGAACGCTTTTCTAGACAATGTAGATTTTCCTAAGCTCAGTTGGACAGAAAATCAGAATTTTATTCAAGACACAGAGGCTAATATTACTGCAATCTCCTTTGTGGCTGCTACTCACAGCAACCCCTTTAAAGAACATGGAACCCTAACAAAAGTTCCATCACAATAAAAAGCCAGAACTCCCAGCCATCTTCCTTCTTTTTAGCGTACTGCAACACATCAATAACATGCGTAAATAAAACATTCTCAAACAAACTTAATAAAGTTCATAACCAAGGGCCTGATTTAGATGTTGGTGATCTAGTCCCGCCATTGCTTTTCTGATGGTTTGCCCACCCACCGACTTGGCGGTCCACCTGCTGTATTTAGATGTTGGCAGGCCAGTGGAGGGAAGATCGTTGGTGTCCCGCTGTCTCCACCAGAATCTTCCTCCAGCATCATAGGCAGAAGTGGCTGTCGGAGGGAGTCCCACCAAGAATTCCTCTGAGCCAATCACAATGTGCCTTTCATCGAGGCAACTGTGGCAGGGAAACCTCCAAACTCGAGTTGGCAGGATCGAACAAAAAGAGGAGAAAATGTACCCTTTTTCGGTTCCCCACTTCTGCTTCTATCTTGAACTCCATTGTCCAGGTCCTTCCTGTGCTGCTGCCACTTGACCACTTTGCTAAGCAAACCTTTTGTCACTGGAATCTAAGGTAGGCTTCTGTGTCACCTGTCTCTCTATGAATCATGTGTGAACATTTGCCATAGACTCTTGAATTTTTGCAATGCTCTCACATGCAATTTTTTATGTCATGCATGAGTGTACTTCTTACAACTGATTGTGGTAAAATGTGCACACCAGTATTGACACTTAAAAAAATGTTAATTTGGTGGTGGTGGTTGTGGGTGTTGTGCTGTGGATGTACATTCAATAGTGTGTGCATGTTGCTGGTGTGTACTGCTTTGAGTTAAAAAAGGGCATTACATATTACCTACAAATACAGTTTGGCATATTCACAACATATATGTGTAGTGAGATGATAATAATTATTACTCACTTGTCTCCACACCACCATGGGCTCACTTTGTCAGGACTCAGTCGCTAGGACACCGCCAGCACAAATGGAACATCTAAATTGGCTTGGTGTACAGCTGGCGGCCTGACAGTGAAGGAGTACTATTAACCAGCAGAAAATACCACCGCTGCAGCAGAACACCGCCTGTTGCTGAAACATCTAAATACAATGGGTGGACTGCCACCAGCTCGTCGGAGTGTTTTGAACCGCTGCCATGGCAGGACGACGGTAGCCCTACCAAGAGCTTGAAGTGGCTGGGATCGTGGGCACTGCCCTGAAATGGTTTCAATCTTATCTATCCAACAGACAACAGGCAGTAGCCCTCCCCCTTTTCAATCCAAGTTTTCCAACATTTTGCACGGTGTTCCACAAGGATCTGCGATTAGTCCTATATTATTCAACATCTATATGAGCCCCTTACTTGCTATTATAAGGGCTCACAATATTAATCTGGTGAGCTACGCAGATGACACTCAGCTTATTCTGTCTCTAGAGGGAGAGCAATTTGTATCTTTAGAAGATTGCCATGCCTGTGTGCGGGACACAGCACTTTGGCTTAGAGAGAATTCTCTTCAATTCAATGCCGACAAGACAGAGGTCCTGCATTGTGCAATAGGTAGAATTCCCCCTACACTTCCGTTTGATTTCTGGACCACTCCCACTACTACCCCATTGGTTCCCAGCAACATGGTAGGTACCCTGGGAGTCATGTTCGATAATAGACTAACACTTGAAAACAATGTGAATAAAACAGCTGTGAGCTGTTTCTCTTTGATTAGAGCTTTTCAGGAGATCCTCCCGATGTTCTCAAAACAGGCTAGAATACTCGTAGTTAGAAGTACCATCCTCAGTAGGTTGGATTATTGTAACGCCCTGCTGCTGGAATCTCCAAGATATTTGATCGAGAGACTACAGAGAATACAGACCATGGCGGCTAAATTGGCACTAATGAGACCACGTCGCTCTTCTGCCTTTCCGGCACTCTCTGATTTGCACTGGCTCCCAATATCGCAAGGGATACAATTCAAGGCACTATGTATAATATTTCAAGCTTTGCATGACGTTGGACCCAAATCACTGCAGGACAAATTTACATGGTACGCTCCTCCCCAAACTCTTCGTTCCTCTTTAGCTTATCTGGTGAAAGTGCCCAGAGTCAGAAAAACTAAATCAGGAGGCAGGGCCTTTAGCACGGCAGCCTCACGCCTCTGGAACAATCTTCCACTTGACATTAGACAAGTGGATGATCTCTTGCACTTCAGAAAAAGGATAAAGACATGGCTTTACCCTTGAGTATGTCCTTTGCCATTCTGTTAATCTCTTACTCTGGTAACTGCATACCATCTGCATCTACGCTTAGCCAGACATTCGTATCACAGCGCCAGGGTACCCATAGGGTGATAGTTGCGCTTTACAAGTGTTGATAATAATAATAATAATAAGATCTAAATCCGGCCCCAAGTCCAAATTCCAAATCCAAGTGTAACACTTCTCCAGGAAGTCCAAACATGTTCTTACAATTTCATTTCACCTGCTTCTTATTGTTGTGCACGAGCTACAAGAAAAATAATAACAATGAACACTAGGTTGGGCAAATGGGAGAGATAATATTAGCCTCTGTGTCTCTAATAAAATCCAGATTTTCTGTCAACTTGACCTGGGCAAAATCTACATTTTATGGCAAGACAGGATGCTAACATTATTGCAAGTTTAAAACTTCTCCAACAAGCAAGAAGTTGCACTATCAACAGGTTTAAAATAAAACCTCCAGAAAATAAACAAGTTGACCAAGCTGCACACCTACAAATGTCTTGCAATGTGCTACCCAGCTGACGCACTCTCACACAGAATTGCACAAAACAAACTTAAATCCACACCAGCATTTTTCATCACTTTCTTCACCCAACGAGCAGGAGTAGGAGAAGAGGCAGCTTTGCAGATCTCTAAAAAAAACAATCAACTGATGCTCAGATCTTATCTGTGACATTCTCCCCTCACACTCCTTAACACAATGTACCACACACAATTTCTCATGCTCGTCAAAATAAGGGTAGAATATTGATTCTAAATGTATTCTTTTATTCTAATGAAACACAAATCCCTCAGGGGAAAATATCCTGCTAGAAATGTCTAGAGTCCTTACATCTGAAACCCTTCTAAACAAAAGTAGACATAAAACATTTTCAGCTTTGGAGACAAACCTTTCAAACTCAAAACAACATTAGTACCTAAACCCTCCAGATAGTTAGGCACTTTAAGAAACATTCCAAACAAAATTCTATCTAGAAACTGGTGGTTTTGAAAACCTATACTCCTTATCAATGTCTTCACCAACACATCCTGTCCAACTGTAATACCATTGAGCAAGACATGTCCTACAACAATTGCTGACCTATGTACATTAATCATCCAGTGTGACAAACCTGTCTCAAAGAGTTCTGGCAAGTAATTAACCACTTCTACAGCATCCACTGAAAAGGGAACAAAATCCTTCTCCACACACCAGCAAACCCATTTCTGCCATGCCAATCTATACATCTTTCTAATGCCTAGTGCGAAATACTCTTTAGTAAGATTTGCAGCTTCTTGTAAAAGACTTAGCACCTCCCAGACATGCATTTAATTTTCCAGGTCAACAACCTTAACTGCCCTGATGTAACCATATTGTGCATCTCTCTTATTGGACACACTAGTATTTCTGGAAACATTGGCAATATAATTGGCAACTCCACCAACATTTCTAGGAGTATTGGATACCAAACTTGTGACTTCCATTGAGGTCTCACCAACACCATTGTCTCCTTCCACTTGTTCACCATCAAAGTTACATGAGTAATCATTGAAAAGGGTGGAAATGCATCAGGCCCCTCCAGTTCTGCTGGAACACAACTTTCCCGGCTGACTTCAGGTCTGGTAGCCAGCTGAAACATTTATGCCAATGGGCATTCAACCTTTCTGCAAACATATCCACCTAACATGGACTCCAAAACACCATCAACTTCAGGAAAACAGATCAGTTCAGAGTCCATTCGCTGGACCCTGTGCAGTTCCTCGAACACGAATCCGCCTTCTCATTGCTCAATCCCAGGTTATACTTTACTTTCACTAAAATATTTGTCTCAAGCAATATTCCTAGAAAATGTTTGCCAGATCCACCAGATCCTTTGACCTTGGACCCCCTAGCTTGTTCACATTTCTCATTGCTGAGACATTGTCCATTCACAGGAAGCAAATTATATGACATCTGCTGTCCTCCTCTGGGAATACTCTACCTGTTGAAATCACACCACAACGTGCTCCCCAGCCTGCTAAACTCGCATTTGATTCTATAATCGTCTCGGGATTCAATTTCATGTTTCCATATTCCTAAACCACCAAACAAGCTCCCCTTTCGCTTCCTCTGTGAGCACAATCTGTTCTGAATATTGCAAACCATCTATCAAAAGCTTGGCTTTCAGCCTCCGAAGTGTTATATAATTCAAAGGACCTGGGTAAATAGCCTGAATAGTTGAGGGCAACAGACCTACTAGTCTTGGTAACATTCTCAATTATATCTTCTGCAAACTCAATACCTTCCATATCTCTTTCTTATGCTCTTCAGCTTTTCTTTGGCAATTTCCATTGACTTTCCACAGGGTTTACCATGAACCCTAAGAACTGTGGGCTTATTTACAAGCCCATTGTGCCACAGTGCATCACTTTTTATGTGATAAAAAGAGACTCATCAGCAGAGCAAGGGACTTTTAAAATAGGCCCCTGTGTTTCCTAACTCTGGGTTAGACACGGCTTCTGTCTGTTCACAACAAAACATAAATCCTCCAACAATGAAAGCACCATCCTTTTGTATTCCTCTACCTTCAATCTATTAACAAAATGTCTTCCAAGTAAATTACGCACACCACGTTCCCGTAAATGCCCATCCACCGGTCGAAGAACCTTTGTGAAAAGCCAGGGGGCCGAAGATAGACCGAACGGTAGACATACAAACGCCACATTTTTCCAGATCATCTGAACTTGAAGAAATCTCTGATGAGGTTTCCAAATTGGAATCGTCAAATCAACATCTTTCAAATCGAGTTGTGCCAACCAATTCCCTGTCTGTGACACATCTCTCAACAAATGCATGCCCTCCATCTTGGAATGGTGGTCATCTACACATTCCTTCAGGTTCCTCAGGTCATTGTCCTTTTCCTTCACCAGAAATATATTGCTTACTAATACCTCTAAATGGTTTCTTACTTCCACAATTGCAACCTTTACTTTTAATTTTTAAGCCTCCTTGCTTACCAAATCTGACAGATCTGTAGTAAACTTTATAATTCCTGAGAAATGGCATTGAACAGGCTCTTCTATAAAGTCTATTTGATAACCTTGCACTGTCTCTAGGACCGAATGATCCACTGTTGTCCGAATCCAGTTGTTGAAAAACTGAGCAAGTTTGCCTCCCAATTTTAATGGGCTAAAAATAGGGTCTTTGACTATGCGGGCATAAGGATGTCAGACTCTCTAAAATGGGAGATGTAAATAGATAAGAGAAAGGTCACATTAAATCAGTGCACTCTCTTAGTAAGAAGGAAACAAGCCCACCGCAGGAGGGGCCGTGTCGCCCGCTCTAAAAATCTACCAAGCCACCACAGTATTGGCTGCCCTTTATGGGGCAGAGATTTGGGGGTAAACTGATGCATCCCTATTATCCATTGAGTAAAATAGATTTATCAAAGGTCTTCTCAATTAGCCGCAAAGTACCCAATTGTTTCAGTTGAGATTTGATCTAGCTCTTAACCCCATCCATTTGGTACCTCTTCTTAAACCATTGCTACATTGGGTTAGAGTATGGTCCACCCTGGAACTAACTACTGACAGAGAGGCACTTAGGGACTTGGATAACTGTGATAAACGTGTCTGCACCCTAGGCTGAAGCATGTCAGAAACAGTTTGAACTGCTTAATATGGGAAATGAGTGGATCACTCCTGATGAAGTTACCAAAGGTGACAAGATATTGTTTATTAAAACCTACTGGGAATGGGATTTGACTAGAACCTGGGTTGAGCACAGGGAGGGTTCCCTAACAGGGAAATTCCTTCTTCACAAATGTTTTTAAACCTATTTGAACAAGATGTATCGCGCTGGGGCGAAACATACTTACATCCAATTTAGAACTGGCTCCCTACCCTTAAGATCCTTCATCATGAGAAGGCACTCAATGGAGTGTGGTCTAGAGAATTGCCCTTTTTGTCCAACGTTAAACAAAATGGAGGAGCACTTCTTGTTTTTTTGTCCCAGATATTCTATGTTACGCAAAACATGGTTAATTGCATTATGCAAGCTGGAAGGTGTAAGACAATAGCTGGAGATACTGTGTATCTTGAAAAGTAACACTAGTATTTTTTATACTAGTCAAGAGTATTTGCGGCCTCACGTTTTCATTGGGGGGCTTGGTAAATACATATGAAAAGTTTAAGAGCTGGGAAGTTGTAATCATTATAGTTGCTATATATGTATGAGGTGCTTTTTATCAGCCTTGTCCCCATAGTCCAAACTGATTTTACAAATTGATTTTAATCTTGTTTTTTTTCTATGTGATCTTTTTAACTATTTAATAGCAGGTCAGGGCATTTAACATGTATGAACATAAAGAGAGGGATAATTCTTTTTTGACTGGTGTCACCAGGGTATAGCCTAGCGTTAGGTTACTGTGGAGGTCTATGTTTATAGTGCTATCTGTTCACCCTGAGGTCTCCCACCAGCTTCATCTTATTGTCACTGTCTATTATAATGATAATACATTGTGTTTGTTAGTTTTCTGATTTATTTATAATAATGTATTTATTCCAATTGTCCTCTTCAACATCCTGAAGGAAATCTCCAACCCCAGCTCCAACACCAACGACATCCCACCTTCACAAGACATGTGCGACTCGCTGGCCACCTTCTTCCATCACAAGATCGCAGCCATCCACGACAGCTTCAACGCCGTCACCACCCCGGCAACCACTGAGACCCCCGCTCCCACGACCACCATCCGCACCATCCGACTGATCGCCTGGACCAACATCAATGACAACGACACCATCAAGATCATGAACACCGTCCACTCCGGATCCCCGGAAGACCCCTGCCCACACCACATCTTCATCAAAGCCAGCAGCACCATCGCACACCATCTCCGGAAAACCATCAACATCTCCTTCGAGACAGCGACCTTCCCGGAGAGCTGGAAGCACGCAGAGATCAACGCCTTACTCAAGAAACCCAAGGCGGACCCCAAGGACCTCAAGAACTTCCGACCCATCTCCCTGCTCCCGTTCCCGGCGAAGATCATTGAAAAGGCCATCAACAAAGAACTGACCAGCTTCCTTGAGGAGATCAGCATCCTGGACCCGTCCCAGTCCGGGTTCCGCAGCAACCACAGCACCGAAACTGCCCTCATCGCCGCCACCGATGACATCAGGACCCTGCTAGACAACGGAGAAACCGCGGCCCTCTTCCTCCTGGACCTGTCAGCCGCCTTTGACACAGTCTGCCACTGCACACTACGAACACGCCTCTACGACGCCGGAATCCAAGAGAAGGCCCTGGACTGGACCTCCTCCTTCCTCTCTGGCAGAACACAAAGCGTCCGCCTCCCCCTCTTCCGCTCCGAAGCCCAACGTTGTTCAACGTCTACATGGCACCGCTTGCCCACATCGCACGACGGCATGACCTCAACATCATCTCCTATGCCGACGACACACAGCTGATCCTCTCCCTCACCAAGGACCCCCACACCGCCAAAACCAACCTCCACGAAGGAATAAAGGCCGTCGCCGACTGGATGAGGAACAGCCAACTGAAGCTGAACTCAGACAAGACGGAGGTCCTCATCCTCAGATCCACTCCCTCGGCCTGGGACGACTCCTGGTGGCCGACTGCACTAGGAACACCCTCAACACCCACCAACCACGCATGCAACCTAGGGGTCATCCTCGACTCTACCCTCTCCATGACAAAGCAGGTCAACGTTGTCTACTCCTCCTGCTCCTCCTGCTTTAACACCCTCCGCATGCTTCGCAGGATCCTCAAGTGGATCCCCACCGAAACAAGAAGGACGGTCACCCAGGCCCTCGTCAGCAGTAGACTGGACTACAGAAACGCACTCTATGCAGGAGCCCCGACCAAACTCCTGAAACGGCTTCAACGCATCCAGAATGCCTCCGCACGCCTGATCCTCGACATCCCTCATCGCAGCCACATCACACCCCACCTGAGAGACCTGCACTGGCTCCCAGTCAACAAGAGGATAACCTTCAAACTCCTCACCCACGCACACAAGGCACTCCACAACACCGGACCAACGTACCTCAACAGCCGACTCAGCATCTACACCCCCACCCACCAGCTCCGCTCCGCAGACCGTGCCCTCGCCAGCATCCCCCGCATCCGAAGAGTGACCGCCGGCGGCAGATCATTCTCCCACCTCGCTGCCAAGACATGGAACACCCTCCCCATCTGCCTACGGCAGACCGAAGATCTTCTAACCTTCAGAAGACTTCTCAAGACCTGGCTCTTCGAACAGTAGCAGCTTCCCCCCCTGTTCCTTGAGACCCTCACGGGTATGTAGTGCGCTCTACAAATGCCATGATTGATTGATTGATTGATTTTATCATCACTAGACTAAAAAAAATATATTGATGAGAATGAATAGGGTCTATTCCTACCTGATCCCCAGCAACAACAGTCTCAGTGACTGCCTCTAGTTCTTGATCTATGCTTTTGGGGATATAAACTCCCTATTGATAAGGGGTCTAATACTGGCTGGACCTAAAGCCTTGTGAAAACGAAGCCCTTGTGATGCCCTGACCAAGGCCGGAGTACCAACCACTTGTTCACCTGACCTCTACAAAAAGACTTCTTAGTTTCTCATTGAGACTTCTGTAAAGAGTTAAATGCCCCCACATATTTGGATTATTTTTATAAAGTTGTCTGCAAACAGCAAACCATTTGCAGCCTGAACTGCTTCGTAATTGGCCAATTCCACCAACTTTGGGTCAATCTTTAACAAAATACTTTTTCTACGCTCCACTGATATTACTATAGTCACATTTCTGAGCAGACACACTGCTCTTGGAATACGCTCTCTCAATTTCTCAACATTCAATGTCTTGCAATATATGCATCCTCTACCGTATCAAAGATTTTAGTCAAAGGCCTTGTCAGATCCAGCAACATGTCCTAATACATCCTCAGGCACTTATCTAGTTCCTTTCTGGGATCTCCTTCCCCTTTGGCTATAAATGCTAACATTTTAGCATGAATGTCTGGCATCATTGTGATCATATTAGCCAAATTAGGCTGTGGGCATTCTGACCTCAGTTGCTTCCGAACATCTTTGGGAATCTGCTTCCTCAGCCAGGTCTCAACATAATCAGCCACATGTGCTGCCAGGGACTACTCGGAGGAAAGTGAATGCTTCCAAAACAGAGGAAATAACCTAAAGTTTCCTACCGGATCTGTTCGAGACTCAGCTTCACCGCTTCTCATGCCCTCTGAGGGCTTCAACCACAAAATATTTATTTTGTTCTCTTCATATAAATCACATTCAGAAGAGCATCTCAAACCCACTTCTGCGCTGCCAAAAGTCTCATTGCAAAGAACAGTAGAATGACTACGGATCTTTCTAGGCTTCTTAAATAACTTCTTAGGTCCCTTCCTCTGGTCTTCATGCATGCCCTCAGTACAGCCATGCTTTGTGCGATCACAAAAAACTTATTCTGCTGCAGCAGATTCAATCCTTTTTACCTAAGTCAAGTACACTTCAAGATGTTTCCTCTTTCTACTTACTTTGCCACACTTTTTCCCACTGTCCCTTCACCAGCTAACTAATACCTTTCCTCTTGAGGTGTCAAACCACTTGCCTTTAACATATTATGATTTTTTCTCTCCATCTTGTCATTTAAATCAGCTGAAATTGTATTCAGCGTATTATTAATGCTTTCCTCCACAGAGATCTCCATACCCCCTAAAGTGTTAGGTTCTGACATAGTCAGATTCCTGACCTTACCATAACAATATCTAAATATAACTATCCTGACTACCTATCACAGGCTCAAAACCCTAATTCACCACAATCCAATATGATAGACTACCTCTTCAAATATCACCAATATCACACCAAATTGACTTGCCTAAACACCACCTCAGCTGTTAGGATTTCAAGTATCCACTGAAAAAACGGCCGATTTCATCGCAGTTTGTCAAACTTCCATAGCTATTAAGGAAATCTTTCCTTTCTCAATTTCCCAAAATGGCTGCCTGCACGTCACGTAATAAGTGAGGTAGTCGTGCCCACATTAAAGGTCGTCTTTGCTGTCTACAGTAGACACTGACGGAGTTATATTTCCTCAATTTTGCTGCTAGTTAGTACCGACATCATAGCATCACTGAACATGCTAAAATGGGTAAAATTTCACCGGACAACAACCACCAACTCAGCGTGTATGCCCCTGTGACCAGTACGCGGGCTGCACCTTCCCGCACTCACACTTCCAGCTCAGCATGTCAGCCCCCTCTGCCCTAGCATGCGGCCTTCACCTACTGGCAACTCCTTTTACACCTGATGAAGCCTCACATTTCTCAAGCTCCTGCCTGCTAGAGATCCTATGTGCGAACAAAGCAAAACCAAAGGGAATGATGGACGGAGTGTTAAACATTGCAAGCACTCACCCCCAGTCAACTGATCTGGGTTTAATCCATCACCGTTCTTTAGCCCACTCTGCCACCCCAGTTCAGACATGGCCATATGCAAATCAGTCTGACCCTGTGCCTCATGGGAACAGTCCAGCCCGAACTGCTAAGCCATGTCTTCCCTGGACCGGAAACAAGCTTCCTAGGACCGGTTTCTGGCATTTCAGCCGTCTTCAGCCAGGCTTGCTTGAATCCAGTGGCAAAGTGAGCAAGGGACTCACGTCTGAGCATACCCTGCCAACTTATGGCGAACAAAGCAAAACCAAACGGAATGATGGACGGAGTGTTGAACATTGCAAGCACTCACCCCCAGTCAACTGATCTGGGTTTAATCCATCACCGTTCTTTAGCCCACTCTGCCACCCCAGTTCAAACATGGCCATATGCAAATCAGTCTGACCCTGTGCCTCATGGGAACAGTCCAGCCCAAACGGCCAAGCCATGTCTTCCCTGGACCGGAAACAAGCTTCCTAGGACCGGTTTCTGGCATTTCATTTGTCTTCAGCCAGGCTTGCTGGAATCCAGTGGCAAAGTGAGCAAGGGACTCACGTCTGAGCATACCCTGCCAACTTATGGTGAAAAAAGCAAAACCAAAGGGAATGATGGACGGAGTGTTGAACATTGCAAGCACTCACCCCCAGTCAACTGATCTGGGTTTAATTCATCACCGTTCTTTAGCCCACTCTGCCACCCCAGTTCAGACATGGCCATATGCAAATCAGTCTGACCCTGTGCCTCATGGGAACAGTCCAGCCTGAACTGCCAAGCCATGTCTTCCCTGGACCGGAAACAAGCTTCCTAGGACTGGTTTCTGGCATTTCAGCCGTCTTCAGCCAGGCTTGCTTGAATCCAGTGGCAAAGTGAGCAAGGGACTCACGTCTGAGCATACCCTGCCAACTTATGGCGAACAAAGCAAAACCAAAGGGAATGATGGACGGAGTGTTGAACATTGCACGCACTCACCCCCAGTCAACTGATCTGGGTTTAATCCATCACCATCCAACCAAAGGGGATGAATTTAGACCCAGATCTCTGTACTGGGGTGAATGTATGCCATTGTTCTGCATTCTGTCCATCAATAGTTCCTTTTGCATTTGTCACCCCGAGTGAGACGGGTATGCTCAGACGTGAGTCCCGTGCTCTCCATGTCACTGGAATCAAGCTATCCTGGCTTAAGAGGGGTGAAAGAGGGGTGAAACCCCAAAACCGGTCCTAGGATGCTTGTTTCCAGTCCAGGGAGGACCTGGCCTGGCAGTTTGGGCTGGACTGTTCCCATTGGGCACAGGGTCAAGACTGATTTGCATATGGCTGGGTCCAAACTGGAATGGCATGGTGAGCAAAAAAACGATGGATTTAGGCCCAGATCTCTGTACTGGTGTGAATGTATGACATTGTTCTGCATTCTGTCCATCAATAGTTCTTTTTGCATTTGTCACCCCGAGTGGGATGGGTATGCTCAGACGTGAGTCCCGTGCTCTCCATGCCACTGGAATCAAGCTATCCTGCCTGAAGAGGGGTGAAACCCCGAAACCGGTCCTAGGATGCTTGTTTCCAGTCCAGGGAGGACCTGGCCTGGCAGTTCAGGCTGGACTGTTCCCATTGGGCACAGGGTCAAGACTGATTTGCATATGGCTGGGTCCAAACTGGAATGGCATGGTGAGCAAAAAAACGATGGATTTAGGCCCAGATCTCTGTACTGGGGTGAATGTATGACATTGATCTGCATTCTGTCCATCAATAGTTCTTTTTGCATTAGTCACCCTGAGTGGGACGGGTATGCTCAGACGTGAGTCCGTGCTCTCCATGCCACTGGAGTCAAGCTATCCTGGCTGAAGAGGGGTGATACCCCGAAACCGGTCCTAGAATGCTTGTTTCCAGTCCAGGGAGGACCTGGCCTGGCAGTTCAGGCTGGACTGTTCCCATTGGGGACAGGGTCAAGACTGATTTGCATATGGCTGGGTCCAAACTGGAATGGCATGGTGAGCAAAAAAACGATGGATTTAGGCCCAGATCTCTGTACTGGAGTGAATGTATGACATTGTTCGGCATTCTGTTCATCAATAGTTCTTTTTGCATTTGTCACCCCGAGTGGGACGGGTATGCTCAGACATGAGTCCCTTGCTCTCCATGCCACTGGAATCAAGCTATCCTGGCTGAAGAGGGGTGAAACCCCGAAACCGGTCCTAGGATGCTTGTTTCCAGTCCAGGGAGGACCTGGCCTGGCAGTTCAGGCTGGACTGTTCCCATTGGGCACAGGGTCAAGACAGATTTGCATATGGCTGGGTCCAAACTGGAATGGCATGGTGAGCAAAAAAACGATGGATTTAGGCCCAGATCTCTGTACTGGGGTGAATGTATGACAATGTTCTGCATTCTGTCCATCAATAGTTCTTTTTGCATTTGCCACCCCGAGTGGGACGGGTATGCTCAGACGTGAGTCCCGTGCTCTCCATGCCACTGGAATCAAGCTATCCTGGCTGAAGAGGGGTGAAACCCCGAAACCGGTCCTAGGATGCTTGTTTCCAGTCCAGGGAGGGCCTGGCCTGGCAGTTCAGGCTGGACTGTTCCCATTGGGCACAGGGTCAAGACTGATTTGCATATGGCTTGGTCCAAACTGGAATGGCATGGTGAGCAAAAAAACGATGGATTTAGGCCCAGATCTCTGTACTGGGGTGAATGTATGACATTGTTCTGCATTCTGTCCATTAATAGTTCTTTTTGCAGAGATCCTGTGTGCAGCAACTACAGTTAGAGAGATCTCATCGGACTCTCCACAAGAAACGGTGCGGTTAAAGCTTAACTTTCTATCCTAAGGAATATCTTGACCCAAATATTGATGACAATAAGTGAAAATGGTTTTACATGTTCATTCGTTATGTTCAATCTCTTGAATTGTACATTTTTCTCTAGCTTAGCTAGCTTAGCAAGCTCCAACTTCAGCTTTCTTTCCTCCCTCCTGTCTGCCAGCTGCTCTGTGGACAGGTTCCTGGAGACATTGCTCACTGCTCTGGGAACCACCACTACTTCCTTTATGTTTCTGGCCCCCCTACAGGCAGTTCCAGAGCCACCTCAGGCTCCAAAATCAGGTCATTCTCTGCCTCAGGAATTTCCTGCTCCTCATATAGGCCACGATTACCTGCAACCTGGGTCTCCACCCAAGCCCTCAAGGCTTTCGGCAGCTCCACCTTCCTGGTGAACCCTCTCATATAGACCTGAAACTCATTGCAAAAGATGTTCACATGAGCCACAGTATAAGACTCTAACTGGGCCAGATTAAACTTCACAACTTCAGGTGTTGGAGCTACTTCTCCAGATTGAGACACAATTTAACAGAAAGACTCAAAAGGCCAATTAGTGAGAATGGCAAAAAACCTCGAATTGGTCTCAGTATAGAGCTGTAGTGATCAACGAGTTATTACATGGTATTGCACAGACACAAGTCCTATCCTCACCCCTGATCACCAATGTTAGAAATATAATTCCTGGTTGGCTGAGGTATGCATCCAGGCCAGGCAGAAATCCTCACTCTCGTCAGGTTAAGTTAAGTACACACTAAAAGATAGCCTGTGCTCACCCTCTGGTAGCTTTGCATAGAGCAGTCAGGCTTATCTAAAGAGACAATGTGTAAAGTATTTGTGCAACACACACTATCATACTTAATACATCCCAAAAAGATTCCATACAGGCTCAGAAAAATAGATTATTACTAGGAGCAAAATAAAAAAAAATCCAATGTATAGAAGTTGAGATATTACATTTCAAAAGAATAGGTGAAAAATAGCACTTAGAAGCAAATAGTGCTTTAGGTGTTCCTTGAGGTCGAGCTGGACCATTGCAAAGTCAAAGTTCCGGCCGACCGCGATGGAGCCTGGCCGGCTACAGGACCCGCAATGGCCCCGGTAAAGAGAGTACCATTCATGTTCACAACAGCAAAATATGTCATGAGATGCGTCGAAGAGGGTCCTGCTAGTCACGGATGTGTCAATTTTCTCGATGTGCTGATGGTGATGCGTTGGTTCCATAGACAGTTGCTGGATGCGTGAGGTTTTGAGCAATGCACCAGGTTTTTCCATGCAGTCGAGGGGATGACTCGATCTCTCCAAGCTGCAGCCACAGCAAACGCTGTCTGAAGCGTTGATCTCAGGAGGCAAAGCAATGGTTCTGATGCAATGTGCCAATTTTACTCCTGCAACAGAGTCGATGCACTGGTTCTGCTACTCTCAGACGGGAGATGTGTTGAAGTCTGTGATGCAAGTTTCTGGATCACTTCCAGTGAGCCAGACACAGGAGCAGGAGTAGAGACTTTAATACCCCTGAGTCTCAAGCAGCAGGAGGCAAGCCAACAAGCCCTTGGAGCACACTTGGAGGGAAGGCAGAGTCCAGCTCTCCTTCAGCTAAATCAGAGAGCAGCAGGGAGCATGGCAACAAGCTGAAAAGCAGGCCTTCCATATCAGCAGTCAAGTTGAGTCCTTTAAGGAGCAAAGCAGTTCTGGCAGAGCTTCAGTTACAAGTCCAGAGGTGTCTGATTTTAGGGGGTCAGAGACCAAGTACTTTAACCCAAAAGGGCCTTTGATGTGGGGATCACTTCAGAGTAGCTCCGTTGTAGTGCACAGGTGTCCCTTTCAATATGGGGGTAAGTCAGCCCTTTGTGTGGGGAGAGAACACTACCTATTCAGTGGAGTGTTAGTCCCTCACTTCCATCCTGCCTAGCTACGGCCATCAGAATGTAGATATATGTGGATGGGTACTCAGGCACACATATAATTCCTGCATTGGTGAATGTCTAGAGGGAATACACAAAGGGTAGCTGTCACTCACCCCTACATGTATTGGAGATAGGCTGTAAGGTACACAGAGCAGTAAGTGCAGAGGTATGTCCACTTTCTAAAAGTGGTATTTCTAAAACAGCAAAGTTAAATCCACCTTCACGAGTAAGGAGGATTTATCATTACCATTCCAAAGATATAAACCATGAAGTAGATACTCAGTTCAAGAACCACTTAAAGGTGTATGAGGTAATTCCCAATGCTAAACTATGAGAGGAGTAGGCCTCACATTAGCGAGAATTTTTTTTAGCTGTTTGTCACTACCAGAACATGCAAATTATAAAAGAACATGTCCTACCATCTACTTACATAGCACCCTGCCCTTAGGGCCACCTAGGGCCTACCTTACGTGTGACATATACACATTAAAAGGGGAGTTTAAAGCTTGACAAGTAGTTTTAAATGCCAAGTCGAAGTGGCAGTAAACAGCAATCACAGGCCCTGCAATGGCAGGTTTGAGATATGTTTGAAGGTTTACTTGTGTGGAAGGCACTATCAGCATTGCAGTCCCACTCCTAGCATTTAACTTACAGGCCCTGGGTATATGGTATAACACTTTACAAGGGACTTACTGTAAATTAAATATGCCAATGATTTATACACCAATTTTACATGTTTAAGAAAGAAGCACATTCACTTTAGCACTGGTCAGCAGTGGTAAAGAGCTCAGAGTCCTAATCCAACAAAAATATTCAGCAAAATGTGGAGGTCCAAAGTAAAATGTTTGGGGGAAGACCACCCTAATTATGACAGGTCTAACACTCACGATCTCTCAAACCTCCTGCTTAGTAAAATAAAAGTATTTCTGAAATTAAAACTCTTAGCTAAATACTTACATTGCAGCCAGTCAAATAGATATATAGCCCTGATACAAGATGCAGTAAAAAAGTATACTTATCTGAATGAGCAGCAGCAGGAAGATGGCTCAGGGTTCTGGCATTTTATTGTGATGGAACTTTTGTTAGGGTACCATGTTTTTATAGGGGCCACTGTGAGTTGATTGCAACAATGTTAGCCTCCCTGTTGAAAAAAAATGCACAAAGAATATGAGGTCACCTTAAATTCTAAAAAGCATTTGAGGAATGGCTTTTCTCTCTTAAATGATGGGAGCACTGTCAACCAAAGCAGAAATCCTGCAGCACCTGGAGATTCCTTTGGATTTACAGAACACTTTACAAATTCCCTCGTAAGGGAAGTTACATGCCACTCACACGTAGACCATAATGGGCAGCAATGTGACTGCTTACTGCTGAATGTACTAGCTGCAGTTGTCACTAATGAACAGACAGCCACCCTTCTCCTGCTTTCCAGAAGAGTAGTGGGGCTGGGGCTGCTCCCACCACCATTAAACCTGGATTTTTTTCTCACCACCACAGGCAGGCGGAGAGTGGCTTCTTGCAGTATGGGAAATGCAGTAAGTTCTGTTTTTTTCCTTCCATATTTGCTTTTTCCCTATAGTTTGTCCTGTATGCCTTATTCAGTTGACTTGTTTACACTGCTGTGCACTGTACTGGGTGTTTCCTATCATTAAATTATCTGCTAATTCCTTTAGCTGCAGCAAGCACATCTCTCTTGTGGGACTTTTTCTCATTGCAGGAGAGCTACACTCTCTTAATGCTTCAGACCCAACACCCATGGTAAATACCCACCAAAAAAGTCCTGTGAAGTATCTTGTTTTTTTCTCCATGACTACAGAAGGCTAACTTTTTCCGGACCTAGGCCAACACCAGGACAGAGGTATAACTCAGACTCATGTTTGCTTATGAGTGCCTGGGACAACAGCTAAACCCTGATATGCCCACCCCATACCATACCACACTATACCATACCACATAACACCATGCCATAACATAATACACCATACCACACCACACCATACCATACCATAACCATGCCACATCTACATGATTTAGGCTAATGCACTAGCCATTTGAGGCATGGTTCAGACTGAGGCATGACTACCATACATAATATCAAGCTAATAGCACCAGTATATCTGCCAAGGTTGTACTGCTGCCTTAAACTGGTGCCACTGCAAGATGAGTTGAATGCAGTCAAGTGTGCAACCATTTGTCGTAATCTTGTGTCATCACCTGCAGTCAGGAGTTCTTATTTCATGCATTTTCAGTACTTATTTGTTGTTGTTGTTGTTTATAAAACACTATTGCCACCCTATAGCATGATAGTGCTTAGTTCGAGAGTAGGAAGTACTAACAGACTAAAAGTGCACTACAGAAATGCAGATGGTTAGTAATACAACAGAGTCAAAGTGGCAGACGATTCAATAGGTTAGGAACAAGAGCATGAAAGCTATACCCTCCCAGTGACTCACTTAAATAGGGACTTTGAGTAGGCCAAGTGTGTCCGATCTGAGCTTATTCACTGGGACTTGTGTGGTTAGTAGAATAGGCAAGAAATTATGTCTTGTCCCTAGAATGCATGATGAACAGTGCACAGTGTTTTCTTTAAGTGTATCCTTTGATAGAATGAAAATCATGACGAGACATACAAGTTACTGAAACCTGATCATGTTTGATCATACTTGGGCAGTTTGTGGATCAGACCATCAGAACATCTTCAAGCCTAAAGCAGAGGGCATTGCCCTTGTCAATGTTCGAGAGGACTGTGGTACCAATGACTAAAGAATGCTATTCCAGAGTGATAAAAGACATGATCTTCAACAAAGAGTAGCGGCTGCAGAGAGCACTTTTGGACTGGGACCTCGATAAACAGATGTTTGGGAAAAAGATGCTCAGGTTTTTTGCACTGGAAAAGGGGACTAGCAAGAGAATCAAACCTTCTCAAAAAGCAAACGTATCACCTCATGAGATCAAAACCATAGTTCAGTCAGCATTTATTTTTGGAACGTTCATGTCCATCCAGTTGTGAATGGCAGCTTAACAGCTGACTGATGCTGTAAGTGGATGGATAGTCAAATGTCAGCAAAAGCTATGTATCCACCTACTTAAATTCTAACAATTCAATAAATTCTTGCAGGGGTTGCACAATATTGAATGACAAAAATCACAGACCATAGTGGAGCTTACAGGCTCCATGAGGCACAGCTGAGCCATAGGGGCAAATATACCATCTGGGTACAATCAATAGTGAAGGACCCAGCCCCTCAAAGCAGAGCCTCATAAACCAGTTGCAGCAAGACAGACATTTATGACAGCAGAATCAAATGTGGCAAACTCTGTAGAAAGGTTGAGGAGCCTACAACCCATTTGATCTCTTGGCATCTGTTACAGCACACGTCTCATTCCAATTAGCCATGTAAACTGACCCCATCCAATACATAGCCCTGTTATACAATCCAAGGGCAATGACTTATAGATGATGGCATACAAAAGTATCTACAGTGCAGGATTTAGAGTCTAAAGGATGACAACATGGCATGGATCCTCTAGGGAACCAGATTAGAGACAAGTGAGAGCTCTGCTGATGTCAAAGTTGTCTTCACAGAAAAAAGAACATAAGTCTAGCAAGAGGGCACAGTGACCTTCACCAGTGGCCATTCTAGGCCTCCAAATAGTTTGAGCTCACAATTGACTCATATATATCAGAGATCTTCTTGAAAAGAAGGCTAGTTCAACAAATACAGCTTTGTTTTGACAGTGTTGGAAGTGTAATTAGCTAGTTAGCTAGGAACTTAAAATGAGTGCACTATAGTGAAAAGTTCCAGAGAGGCAATCACAGAAGAGAAAAGGTGAGAGAAAATAAAAATGTCTTCAGTTAGAACTAAGGCAGGCTTTATGGTATCTAAGCCCTGCCCTATAATGAGCATAGGCCTTCGCCAAAAAGTACATTTGCTATTTCTAGTCAGCCAATCTAGTCACCAGGCATTATTTCTGAAAGTTCACAATAAACTAATGATTTATATGTTTGCTATACATGGAAGGGTTACGCCCCCTAGACCATGGGCTACATTGGTTAGTTACTGTATTTAATAGTGTATCTAGAAACCTCAGCGGGACTGTTAGATCTGGGGGTCTCTAGTTGGCAGGGTAGGTACCACTGTCCAAGTAGGGACCCTTGCTTCTAGTCAGGGAAAGGGGGATACACTGTTAAGATAACCCCTGCTCACCCTCTAGGTAGCTTGGCCTGAGCAGTCTAGGCTATCAAAGGCAATGTGTAAAGTATTTGTACCAACACTCACAGTAACACAGTAAAAACACCACAGATTTACTCCACACCAGTTTTAGAAAAATAATGTATCTTTACTAAAAACTTCACAAGACCAAATACTACAGAAAAACCAACATACAATTAAAAAGATTACTTTAAAGATAGTTCAAGAGTTTGCAGAAAGTACTCCAGGATGTAAAAGTCAGTGTCTTGCACAATGCGACTCTCAATGCACAAAATGCGACACTCTCGTGCCCAACAGTACCTGTAGTTGCGATAAGGTTCCCAAAAGCTATAACAAGGAAGATGGCAAAGGCGATGCGATACTCCTGAGATCCTGGGGAGGCTTTGCAGCAGCCCTGCTTCACGCAGCAGAGGTGGATGCGCCTGCTCCGATCTGTAGGGGGAGGATGCGATGACTTTGGCTTTCGTTGCGTAGGTTTCTTAGGGGCAAGCTTCACGCACAGGTTCGATGCGACACGCTTTGATGTGGCACGATGCGCGGCGCAGCGTTGACTTCCGGCACCGCAACTCTCGATGCGCCACGGAACGGGACTCTGCGTCGACGCTCACGATGACTGGAGACTTTCACGCACCGGCAGTGGTGCGGCTCGCAAACTGGTTCTGCGACGACCCTCACAATGTCAGGAATCTTCACGCTTCGGGACGATGCTCGACGCACTCGGCGATGCGGGGACCCTGCGTGTTGCGATGGTGCCGCGATGAAATTCTCCTCGCACTCTCGTTCTTGCGACACGCAATCGGATGATGCGTTGGGTACCAGTTACTCTTTTTCACGCTTCTGCTTCCCAGCTCCCAAAACACAGCAAAACGACCTCCTGAGGCCCCAAGACTGGGCAAGCACTCCAAGGCAGGTCAGAACTCCTTCAGCAGAGTTCCAGGGGAGCTGGTGGTGAAGTCCTTTTGTTCCTGGGACTTCTTAACAGGGAGCCAGCTCTTCTCAGGCCCTTGGAGATCAGAATCAAAAGAAGGGGACACAGCAAAGTCCTTCCCCTCTCCTTGGCAGCAAAGCAAAACAGCAAGCAGACAGTCTTCTCCTCTTCAGTTCTTTTCAGCTTTCTCCTTGGCAGAGGTTTCTTCTTAGTTCCAAAGTGATCTAAAGTTTTAGGTGTCTGGGGTCCTCTTCTTATACCCCTCCAAGTCTTTGTCTCTCTTTGTTCCAGTGGGGGGATTCCCCTGCTCAAACCGGTTCCTGGGTGTGCTCTGCGCTGGAGCACCTGGTTCCTTTCAGAGTGAGGGGCAGGGTCGTTAGACGCTCAGCAGGAGGTGGAGCCTTCTTTGTGCCAGCAGAGGCAGAGTCCTCAGCCTTGCCAGCAGGGGGTGGAGCCAGCTTTGTGCTGGCAGGAGCAGCCCTATTCAAACACAGGGACTACTCCTCCCACCCATCTAAAGCAGATCTCCCTATTCACCCTGCTGCTGACTCATCCAGGCTCCTGGAGCCACCCAGCCCATCACATGACACCAGTCAGCCAACCAGCACATAGGCACACAGGAAGGTTAAACAGGAGAATAGCTACTTTCTAAAAAGTGCTATTCTCACACAGTGAATTTAAAAACCATCTTGCTAAAAAGATGTATAATTAAATTCTGAACACAGAGATACCAAACTTGGATTTTCTATCTTGCCCTTATGGGAAGATAGGCATGTAAACAGCCTTCCCCATTCTATCCTATGGGCAAGATAGCCTCTCAGCAGTGAAAAACGAAAATGGCTGTAATTCACTACCAGGGCATGTTACACACCTCAGTACATGCCCTACCTTTCAGATACACTGCACCCAGCCCAGGGGGGTACCTAGGGCCACCATAGGGATGCCTGACATGTACAGAAAGGGAAGGATAAGGCCTGGTCAGTGGGTGCACTGGCCAGGTCGACATGGCAGTCCTGGACTGCACATAGGCACTGCAAGCAGGCCTAAGACATCATTTTAGCGCTACTCCTGTGGGTGGCACAATCAGTGCTGCAGCCCACTAGTAGCATTTGAATCACCAGCCCTGGCACACGCAGTGCACTTTACTAGGGGCTAACAGGTGAAACAAATATACCAATCATGGATAACCAATCAATATAACAATTTATACAGAGAGCATATGCACTTTAGCACTGATCAGCAGTGGTAAAGTGCCCAGAGTCCTATTGCCAACAACCACGGGTCAGAAAAAATAAAGGAGGAAGAAGCAAAAAGGTTCGGGATAACCCTGCAAAAAGGGCCGTTTCCAACACAACCCCCTTCCAGCCTAAAGCCAGGGTAGACCAAGCGATACCTCGATGGGATTCCCTGCTTAGGGCGATAGAACACAGAAACTGGCCCAAACAGCAGGGCACTATTCCTGTTCTACGCCTTCCTGAACCCGGTTGAATCCCTCCATCCATACTCTCAGGGTCCACCAAGCCAACCCATGTGGAACCCTTCTCCTCACCTGTGGTCACCACCTGTGCAGCACCTAGCCTTAACTTGCTCACAGGTGTGTCCCAACAGACAGACAGCAAGCCGCAGTGACCAGTGACAGTGGTCAGGGATGAGACCCAGGCCTTATGCCTCTCAGGGCTCTCAAACCCCTGTGGCGTCAGAAGGTGGGGGGCAGTAGCCCCAGGTGCTTGGCACCCTTTGTCCACTTCTTTTCCTGTCAGGTCGGGTCTGACAACCTGGCACTGAACCACCAGCCCCGGGCCAGTATCCGGTGGCTGGACAGGAGGCTGGGGTAGGCTTTTCCATACCCGATCCTCCTCTTCCTTGGGGCTCTGTACCCTCCCACCTGGAGCGGTACCCCCTTCTAGAATAGTCAGGGCACCTGTGGCAGGTGTCCTGCACCATTCACCCACCAGTTCAGGGGTTCTATCCTGCAACTGGGATCCCAGGTCACGGGGGACACCCCGGACCTGGCCCTCCAACCTAGGGTCTACACCCTCCAGGTGAACCGGGGTCAGAGGCGAGGACTCCCTCCCTCTGCACCCCCTTCCAGAGTTCTGCACACTCCTACTCGGAGCGGTACACCTCAAAGACAAACTGGTAGAGACACTGCTTACAGATGTCCCTCCCTCCAGGTAAGGCAACACCTGCACCTGACTTCCCAACCCAGGGACCAACCCCTGCGGTTGAACACTTGTCTGGCGCACCAGGACTTTCATCACAGATGTGTCCATACGGGTAGACAGTACCCACATGGCCAACACAACGGTGTGGCCCAGTCCATCCCCAGGGTGTGACTCCTGCCCCCCCTTCCAGGGGCAACCCTGTCCACCAGGACAACCAGCCACAGGGGCCACTGACAACTGTCAGTGATGAGAGCCAGGCCTCATGCCTGTCAGGCCTCTCTAACCTCTGTGGCGTCAGAAAGTGGGGGGCAGTAGCCCCAGGTGCCTGGCACCTTTCCTCCACTCTCCCTCCTGCCAAGTCAGTTAGGGCATCCCGACACTGGTCCGCCAGCCCAGGGTCTGTACCCTCAGGCTGACCAGAGGTCACGGGCGAGGCTCTCCTCCCCCTCACTCTCCTTCTGGGGTCCTGCCCTCTCCTCCCCGGAGAGTCACCCTCAGAACACAACTCACCCACCAGTTCAGGACCTCTCTCCAGCAACTGGTCTTCCAGCCGAGAGTCTAAACCCTCAGGTTGCACCGGGGTCAGAGGCGAGGACTCTCTCCCTCTGCACCCCCTTCCAGAGTGCTGTACCCTCCCCGCTGGAGTGGTACCCCTGGAAGCCAAACCGGTCAGGACACAGCTTACAGATGTCCTTCCCTCCAGGTCAGGCAGATCCTGAACCTGGCCTCCCAACCCAGGGACTAAACCCTGCGGTTGCACACCTGCCTGGCATGCCAGGACTTCTGGGGACTCACACAGTATCTCCCCGAGGGTGACACATGACTCATGTGTCTCGTGACAGTCTGCCTGGCGCAGATCTCCCGGCCCCTGTCCACCTGACAGTGCGCAAAGATCCCCCAGGACAGAAGTGGTGTCACCATGGTCACTCCTAGGGGACTCAGCCCTTCTGGCTGGTCCCTGACCCACTGGTTCTCCCACTGGGGAACACATCCCCCTCTCACCCCTCAGTCTGGACTTCTGCACCCTCCCAGCTGGAGCGGTACCGCTAGGCACCCGAACCACTGGAGCTCTGTTTACAGAGGCTCCAGGTTCTCCTGACACTAGGAGATCCTCCTCAAATGGCCTTCTAGCACCGTCTAGGCCCCCAACCTGGTGTTCCCTTAAGGAACCCACCAGGCCCTGAGACTGGGTTTCGGGCACCTTGGGACCCACAGTCCCACACTCACCCCTTCTCCACTGAGACAGGACGTGAGCCCCTACACCCCTCCCACTACACTGGGACCTAACCGGGCTACACTGAACCTCTTCCACCTCACAGGTCTGGAAGATACCTGGGCCACTCCTTTTGGGATCACTCCCCAATGCCTCTCCAGACCTTTTGGCATCCAACCAAAGGTCTGCCGCCAACGCAAGCTCTCTGGAACCAGAGAACTCACACTCCACCGGGTGTTGGCATAGCTCTGGAAAACAGGGACTTAAAATATGCTCTCCAACAAATGAATCACACAGCCCCCCACAGTTGTTAACCAAGCTACTGTTTGCCTCACCCTCCAGTGCCTCACACAAGTACCCCACACCACTCTCCTGGGATTGGCAAGACAGTATCTGACTGTCTCTGTCACACAACTCACACTCTTCTGGGCGGTCTTCACACTCACACACCAAGGTTTCTACCATGGGGGAACCCCTCTCCCTGTACCTCTCATCTAGGGTCAGTAGAGTGTCCCTCCCACCACTAGGAATATGGTCCCCTGGGCCAGTTCCCCAATCCACTTCAGGGACACTGCACTCCACTGGAACTACATCATAAACCTGAACCCCCTGGTGTATGTCAACCCCCTCCTTAAAGTCAGGTGCCACATCTCTGGGTGTTTGTACCTTTCTCTCAGCACTAGAAACTACAATCTTGCTGCCACCATCTGAGCTGGACTCCACCTCCAACTCAGCAAAGCTCACTTCTTGAGCTACCCATTTTTCTTCTTCAGCTGAGACACTCATGGCCTCAAGCCTCTCGAGCTCCAAATCAAGCTCCCTCATCCTCAACTCATGAGCCAAAAGCAATTTTCTTTCCTCCAACGCCTTTTCTACTTCCAATTGCTTCATTTTCATTTTCATTATTTCTAATTCATGGTTTCTCACCCTTTGATTCTCCTCCAACACCTCTGGAGTGAGACCCCTACTGGAATGGGAGCTGCCAGCCCTTGAGACTGGTCTGCCCACGGGCCGATCTTGGGAAACAAAACCATTCTCTTCATCTGCATCATCTTCCTCTTGGGCCTTCCACCAGGCCTTCAAGACTCTTTGTAGCACATCCTTTCTAGATCCGCTTTTCACAGGGCAACCAAGGTCTTTGCAGAATTGCTTGAGCTCCTCAACTTTGTATGAATACAAATCCGCAATGGAAAACTCCAATTCTGCCCTCTCACTTGTTGCCACCTGAGACATGATGCTCTTGAAGAGTTACTCAAAAATAGAAAAATGCAGTGTGTGGTTGTCTATTGGTCTGCTCTCCTAGTGATGTACACCAATTACTGTGGGTCAAGTACAAATACAAGTTCAATCCTCACCGCTGACCACCAATGTTAGATCTGGGGGTCTCTAGTTGGCAGGGTAGGTACCACTGTCCAAGTAGGGACCCTTGCTTCTAGTCAGGGAAAGGGGGATACACTGTTAAGATAACCCCTGCTCACCCTCTAGGTAGCTTGGCCTGAGCAGTCTAGGCTATCAAAGGCAATGTGTAAAGTATTTGTACCAACACTCACAGTAACACAGTAAAAACACCACAGATTTACTCCACACCAGTTTTAGAAAAATAATGTATCTTTACTAAAAACTTCACAAGACCAAATACTACAGAAAAACCAACATACAATTAAAAAGATTACTTTAAAGATAGTTCAAGAGTTTGCAGAAAGTACTCCAGGATGTAAAAGTAAGTGTCGTACACAATGCGATTCTCAATGCACAAAATGCGACACTCTCGTGCCCAACAGTACCTGTAGTTGCGATAAGGTTCCCAAAAGCTATAACAAGGAAGATGGCAAAGGCGATGCGATACTCCTGAGACCCTGGGGAGGCTTTGCAGCAGCCCTGCTTCACGCAGCAGAGGTGGATGCGCCGGCTCCGATCTGTAGGAGGAGGATGCGATGACTTTGGCTTTCGTTGCGTAGGTTTCTTAGGGGGAAGCTTCACGCACAGGTTCGATGCGACACGCTTCGATGTGGCACAATGCGCGGCGCAGTGTTGACTTCCGGCGCCGCAACTCTCGATGCGCCACGGAACGGGACTCTGCGTCGACGCACACGATGACTGGAGACTTTCACGCACCGGCAGTGGTGCGGCTCGCAAACTGGTTCTGCTACGACTCTCGCAATGTCAGGAATCTTCACGCTTCGGGACGATGCTCGACGCACTCGGCGATGCAGGGACCCTGCGTGTTGCGATGGTGCCGCGATGAAATTCTCCTCGCACTCTCGTTCTTGCGACACGCAATCGGATGATGCGTTGGGTACCAGTTACTCTTTTTCACGCTTCTGCTTCCCAGCTCCCAAAACACAGCAAAACGACCTCCTGAGGCCCCAAGACTGGGCAAGCACTCCAAGGCAGGTCAGAACTCCTTCAGCAGAGTTCCAGGGGAGCTGGTGGTGAAGTCCTTTTGTTCCTGGGACTTCTTAACAGGGAGCCAGCTCTTCTCAGGCCCTTGGAGATCAGAATCAAAAGAAGGGGACACAGCAAAGTCCTTCCCCTCTCCTTGGCAGCAAAGCAAAACAGCAAGCAGGCAGTCTTCTCCTCTTCAGTTCTTTTCAGCTTTCTCCTTGGCAGAGGTTTCTTCTTAGTTCCAAAGTGATCTAGAGTTTTAGGTGTCTGGGGTCCTCTTCTTATACCGCCCCAAGTCTTTGTCTCTCTTTGTTCCAGTGGGGGGATTCCCCTGCTCAAACCGGTTCCTGGGTGTGCTCTGCTCTGGAGCACCTGGTTCCTTTCAGAGTGAGGGGCAGGGTCGTTAGACGCTCAGCAGGAGGTGGAGCCTTCTTTGTGCCAGCAGAGGCAGAGTCCTCAACCTGGCCAGCAGGGGGTGGAGCCAGCTTTGTGCTGGCAGGGGCAGCCCTATACAAACCCAGGGACTACTCCTCCCACCCATCTAAAGCAGATCTCCCTATTCACCCTGCTGCTGACTCATCCAGGCTCCTGGAGCCACCTAGCCCATCACATGACACCAGTCAGCCAACCAGCACATAGGCACACAGGAAGGTTAAACAGGAGAATAGCTACTTTCTAAAAAGTGCTATTCTCACACAGTGAATTTAAAAACCATCTTGCTAAAAAGATGTATAATTAAATTCTGAACACAGAGATACCAAACTTGGATTTTCTATCTTGCCCTTATGGGAAGATAGGCATGTAAACAGCCTTCCCCATTCTATCCTATGGGCAAGATAGCCTCACAGCAGTGAAAAACAAAAATGGCTGTAATTCACTACCAGGGCATGTTACACACCTCAGTACATGCCCTACCTTTCAGATACACTGCACCCAGCCCAGGGGGGTACCTAGGGCCACCATAGGGATGCCTGACATGTACAGAAAGGGAAGGATAAGGCCTGGTCAGTGGGTGCACTGGCCAGGTCGACATGGCAGTCCTGGACTGCACATAGGCACTGCAAGCAAGCCTAAGACATCATTTTAGCGCTACTCCTGTGGGTGGCACAATCAGTGCTGCAGCCCACTAGTAGCATTTGAATCACCAGCCCTGGCACACGCTGTGCACTTTACTACGGGCTAACAGGTGAAACAAATATACCAATCATGGATAACCAATCAATATAACAATTTGTACAGAGAGCATATGCACTTTAGCACTGATCAGCAGTGGTAAAGTGCCCAGAGTCCTATTGCCAACAACCACGGGTCAGAAAAAATAAAGGAGGAAGAAGCAAAAAGTTTGGTGATAACCCTGCAAAAAGGGCCGTTTCCAACAGGGACAGACACATTGCTGCACCACCAGGCAGAGGGAAAAGCCAACAAAAGCTCACTATTGTATGGAGCTGCACAAAAGTATCTTTGTTTTCTGGGAATAACCACCCCATCAAGAAGGGGGCAAAGTATGGGTTGGATGCAGAACATGGAAGGTTAAAGTACAACACTGCAGGTATCAGCAGTTGTGCATGAGCACAAATTGAGGAAAGGAGAAATGAGATGTTTTTCTCTATACTATGGGAAGGGTAGAAAGTAATGCCAGACGCAATAAGGTTATGTTGCTAGCAGTACTGTCTGTGACTAAGTTTATTAAATGTCTTAAATAATGTAGTACCCTGCTTGTTTCTGGGCCAGGGAAGACCTGGCCTGGCAGTTCGGTCTGGACTGTTCCCATGGGGAACAGGGTAAAGACTGAGTTGCATATGGATGGGTCTAAACTGAAATGGCGTGGCGTACAAAAATGCAATGCTTTTAATCCAGGTCTGTGACTGGGGGGAATATTTGATTAATTTATCATTCCGTCAATCATCGTTCCTTTTTGCTTTTGTTGCCCTAAGTAGGAAGTGTATGCCCAAACATGGGTCCTTTTCTCGCTACACCACAAGATTCAAGCTAGCCTGGCTAATGAAGAGTGTTATCCCAAAACCGGTCCCAGGATGCTTGTTTCTGGTCCAAAAAAGTGAAAAAAAAGAGGGTGGTAAGGAAATGAAGATGGAGAAGAGAGTGCAAGAAGGAATACAAATGTACAGAGATGGAGAAAGGGAAGGATATAGAACATCTAGAAAGAAGGGAGGATGATTCAACGAGGTATCCCAAGATTTGGAGACTAAAGCCAGACAGAATCTGTGGTTATTCTTTGAACCAAATTGTCAGGGGAAAGGTGGTAAAAAAGTGAGAAAATTAAATCCACTAAATCGATCACAACTGCTATTCTCCCTATCTAAATGTGCAAATCTACGGAATATTGGCACTGAGGATCTCAGAGAAGTAGGATTTACTGCAAATAGAAAAGGGAATAAAGTGACCAAGGTTCTCCTATACTCATGGTTAGGTAAGTCAGCATTAGTAAATGCAGAGCACAAGCTACATTACGAAGGTATCAGACTAGTACAGGGGTCAGAAATGTTAGATTGTAACAAGTACAAGAAGCCACTCCTTATTAATCATGCAGGGTTGGGATAAAAACAGGTAAAGTTGATCGATCCAGGTAGGGATGTTAAGGAAGATCTCAAAATTACCATAAGATGTAAGGAAACAGAGAGAGCTAAGGAGGGTATACTCGCTGGAAATAGATATCCTAGGCAAACGAGGAAGATGGTTGGTTAAGTGAAATCGACTAGGAGCTGGGGTCGTCGCACAGCCTGGCTATATTTTCCTGGATCATAAATGGATATAGCAGAATATTGAATCTGGAAAGCTTTAAAGAAGCTATTGACTGTAATGAGATTGTGTGTTTGCAGGTGACTCGGCTGTGCAATGAAACCCATTGATCAAAGGGTTTGTCCAATACGTTAAAGTAGCAAGGAAGAAACAATTTGGTCGACCCTCAGGAGGGCCAATGATGTTGATCTCTACCAAAAAGTGCCAGGAAGGTAGTCCCGTTGGAAGTAAAATATACATGGGCAATGGGTTGTAGAGTGCTATTGATGGACCCAGACCCACGATACAAAGGTATTGTTATTGTATATTTGTATATACAGAAGGTGAAAGAGAAGGAATATAAGTCAGAACTGGAAAAATTTCAAGAAGATGTGTTGTCTTCATCCGATAATTACCAGAAGGATGTACTTATTGTGCTGGGTGATTTCAATCATAAATTAGATCCTCGTAGGATTGACCCATGGTGTAAGGAGCTGTTGACTTTATATAAGATAAATGGTGCCATTTTTCCGAGGGTGGATATGTCAGCACAAGATAATGCTCTAGAGCAAATTCTGGGCTCAATGAGCTTAGTTTGCATAAATGGCAGATTGGAGACAGATCGACCAGAAAGTCGTTCTATTAAGATAGGCCAATAATCCTATGACTATGGGTTTCTACATGTTTGGAACTTTGAATTAATCAATAACTTTTAGGTGGTAAGAGTGGAGGGAAGTGATCATTACCCACTGAATACGGAAATATAAGGAGCGAGAAAAAACCAAAGAGATATAGTTCTCCAGGTCCATATCGACTACCCAAGGCGACACTCAATACGTATATCTGAGGAGCACATTGAAAAATGAGTTGCTGTACAGCAGACCCAAACATTAGGAAACATCCCTAATACTAAGGAAAATGGATGGTATGAAAATACAATAAGCCAATGGGTGGAATCTCTAAGGCTCACAATAGAACCAAGTAGATCAGGTGATGGTAAGAAAAATAGAATCCAAAGCAAAGAGAAGACCTGGTTTGATGAACAATGCCGTAAAGCAAAAGCAAGCATCAGCCAAGGGTAAAGAAGACTTAGGGGAAATTATAATGTAGAATCATTAATTCAATTAAGGATGAAATATAAAATGATAACTAAAAATAAATAAAGAACATACAAAGAGAGCCGCTGGGCAAAATTATTGTCTGTAATAGAATGTAAAGACATAAGAGGCTTCTGGAAGCTGAAAGAAAGTTCCTGCAAAATACTAGGCTCCTTGAACTGCGTTGTATCAGAAGATGATTGGGTAAGGTATTTGGGAGAAATATATGGAAATTGGCCAGTAAAAGAGAAATTAAGAACTATATTGTGGCCAGGTGTGAAGGAGGAGATTAAGGAACACTTCACACCTTTTAATGTTAAAAAAAGTATATCTAACTAAACCTTGACTTGAGCTGCAGGCCCAGACAACCTACCTGCAATGGTAATAAAAACCAGGCCAGAGTGGTGGCCAGCATTTTTCTCAAAAATTTTCCTTTGCATCCTTAATGCAGGTTATACACCAGAGACCTGGTGAGGAGCAATTATAAGACCCACCCACAAACGAGGTGATATAAAAGCCCCGTAGAATTATAGATTAATTAACCTACTGGACTAAGGTGAAAAAGTATTTGCCAAAATAATCTTGGGAAGACTCAAGGATTGGGTGGAAGCAAATTAGGTTGTGCCCCTGGAACAGGAGGGGTTTAAGGAGGGCCACTCTACAGTCGACCACTGCTATGCGCTCTGGTCCATTGCGCGAAAGTCTATAGAGTAGAGGAGCAGTTTGTTCTGCTGCTTCGTAGACTTCCACACAGCATTTGACCTAGTGGACCGTGAGACGCTGTGGGAGATGTTGATCAGATATAACATCCTAAAGGATCTGCTAATGATAATACAAGCATTACATACTTGTGATTGGGCGCAGTTAATTTTGGACATAGAGAGGAGCCTATTGCAGAAAATCCCAATTTATAAATGGGTTAAGACAGGGGTGCGTACTGGCCCTCCTACTTTTATCCTTATTCATAGCAGACTTACCTTCAGTCTAGGGGACTGCAAGGAGGGTTAGCCCAAAGTTAAATGGAAAACATATTGCATGCCTATTATAAGCAGACGACCTTGTAACACTTGACCAAACAGAGATCGGTCTGCAAAGAAAGATGAATATGTTCAATCAACATTGCCGTCTTAAAAAACTTGTAGAAAATATAGACAAGACAAAGGTACTAAGCTTCGGAAAGAGAAAATAAGGTTTAACTGGTTTCTGGGCTCCACGAAGCTGGAAAAGGTAAACGGATATAGGTACCTAGGGATGTGGTTTGAGAAAGATTTGAATTGGCATACCCATCTAGATGCATTAAGAAGGAGGGAATTAGCTTCAGTCAGTGGTCTAAAACAATTTAATGGCGTCTATGGTGATAAGTCTGACAAAAAGGTGTTCAAAGCTTACATAGCCGTGATACCACCACAATTCCACCACAATTCCAATATGGAGCAGAGTTGCTGTATCTGAGTGGTAAAAATGGTTGGGATGCCGAAGAGGGGAAATGCTTGAAAAAACCTATTATTGTTGCCCATGTCCTCAATGGTCCAGGCAGTAAGATTATAAACAGGAATGACATCTTGCGGTACAATGGCATGTATAGCTCTACTAAGATTTTGGCAGCCCCTGGGTGGTGGTGAAGATCATAAAATCACACAGTGGTGCAGAAACGAGATACTGCAGAGCGAACTAAAGTGGGCAAAGGGGATAAGAGAAACTATAACTAACGCTTGCAGAGCTATGAGGATCAAGCTGTGCCGTCAGACTTTACAAATCGTGGTTGCTAAGAGGGATCTCAGGGCCCAGGGGAAAGAAATATCCTGAGTTCAGAACCAAGAATATCTCATGGGGAAAAAAAAACTGTACGTTTTATGGTTAACTCGTGGCAAAATGAGCAATATTTCCCTTATATTGATAGACTTCCCTGTCGTTGGATAAGAAGAGAATTACTAAGGTTAAGAATTGATATTAACCTTTGTTATGCTAACAACGGGGTAAAAAGAGCAATGATTGATATCGAAGGGAAATGTGTTTGTAATGTGGGAACTACGTGCAACATTACACAATTTATTGGACTGTCAAAAGGTTTTAGATATATGGAAAGTGTTTTTACCCCCAGTTTTTAAAAAGTATGTTATTAAAAATAGGGTACAAGCAGTAGATCTAACTGAAATGATCAATTTAGATATAGCCTGTGCTATGGGGAAGTTCATCCAAAAAGATTTTAAAGTCCTTAAATGTGAATAGAACTGAAATACGTCTTTTAAAAATAATTATATGGCATACAGTACGTTAAATGGAAGGATGGTGTGTTCAATGAATTTTAAATGTATGAATTTTATGACAGATTTTATCTAAGATATGTTTTTAAGAATCTGTATCTGTGAAGCTTTTAAATGTTTAAGGACTAATAAGTCCAAATATTTTTTTGTGTGAACTGAACTGAACTGGTCCAGGGAAAGACCTGGTCTGACATTTTGGGCTGGACTGTTCCCATGGGGAACAGGGTCAAGACTGATTTGCATATGGCTAGATATAAACTGGAATAGCATGGCGAGCATAAATACAATGGATCTGTGACTGGGTGTGAATGTTTGATTAATTCAGCATTCTGTCCATCATCGTTTCTTTTTGCTTCAGAGGAAGCATTCCATCTCTAAGTTCCTCTATGTGTGTAAGGATGGAAGAAAAGATACAGAAAATCTGTTAAGATACAGTGATGGAGTCCTGGAAATTAAACCCGAACACCACAGAGAATACTGGTGATGTTCAGAATTATTAATTAGCTATGACAATCTTGACTGCAAGTCCACACAAAAGAGAAGTTACAATTATTAATTAGACTTTATCTTTCCACTGCACAAAACAAAGCAGGTAGAAGGTGGACTAATTCATACCTATTTTGTTGTTGTTGTGAATAGAGAGTATAGAGGCCTTCCTTAAACACCTTTATTAAACACTTTGCAAAACTGAACAAACTGATTGGTAATTCCAGCAAGATTGGCAATTTCAGCTCAAGAAATAGAAAAGTTGTTGAACTTGTATGGTAAGCACATTTCAATTAGTTAATAGCTGTAATCCCTCTGGAGCTAGTGTCGGAAATGTGAGGTTTGCAACAGTAGGAGAGAATGCCACAGGGGAGTTAGTTTGTAGACAGGAGAAGTGGAGGATTTGTCATAGGGTAAATTATAGCAGATTAATGTTTCTCTCTTTATAAATGTATTAAGATATGAATTGAGTTCATTTAGTTAATAATTTAGGCATGTGCCATTGGTAAATTGCCGGTTGGGAAAATGGGGATGAGTATAGTTAAGGAAATTATAGATATTTAATCTACTGATCCTTAACAATTGAATGCATGCTGTTGGTAGCAGGGGCATCCCTGGGTGAACTCTGGGTTTCGTTAGGGAGCGTAGGGGGACGCAGGTGATGATGGTTTACAATCCAGGTGAAGAAAGAAAGATTCTAAGAGAAAGAGTAGTTTTAGGGGTTTTTCCTAAAATATTTGTAATGAATAGCAATTCTAGGAACCCATCTTCGAGATACATAACAAAGGTTCACTTCAGAAGACAAGGCAGGTGAAGATACGTAAAGCGCAACATTGTGATACCTAGTCCTCGAGCAATGAAACAAAACACAAGACACTCTGGGAAGTGGTTGCAGTTTATTGAACACAAACCGCCACTATTAGCCGAATAATCTCACTTGAACTGTTGACAGGGGATTTAATCACACTAGCCAGGTGATACAACTGTAATCACGCAGTCTTCCAGCAGGTGGAGGTAGAATTTTCTAGGAAGCAGGGCCTGTTGATAATAGGTGGTAAATGAAAAGTTACATTGGTCCCTCCTTGTATATTAACAATAACCACAAGCCAATGCACATTGTAAATTAAGGGGTGCCATATTCCTAGGTTCTTAATTAAGAACCTAGGAATATGGCATGTATAGCCGCAGAATACCCAGGGGCAGATTTACAAGCCCCTTGCGCCTCCATACGTCACTTTTATTGACACAATGGCAGTGCAAACAATGCGGCCAATTTACAGAATGATGCATCTAGGGAGATGTGTCACGTTCTAAAGGCCTGCGTAACATGATGCCTGCGTCAGGTATAATGTATGCAAGGTGGGCGTTCCTACGCAAAAAGCCATATAGAACTGACGCAGTGAAATTTACAACATTTCACTTCGTCACTCTATGCCTTCAATGCGTCAAAATCCCTACACCTGCTCAGACCAGGCATAAGGAATGATGCAAGGCTTTTTTAATGGGATTCACCTATCTGTTGTGGCGCATTGCTGGAGGTGCGTCACTTTCATGAGCAACTCCAGCAATGCATCACTTTTGGGCCAAAAGATGGGTCAGAATTTCTGAAGCATCTGTTCATTCTTGTGCCATGGAGCACTGCAATGTAAATACAGAGCATCCATGGTGGAGCTAGTTCATTTGGCGGTGGCACAAGGAAACTGACGCATCTCTGCAGATGTGTCAGTTCCTTGTGAATCTGCCCCAGAGTTTATATATTTCTTACCACAGTATACTACTGTGCAAGGGGAACTTGCCCATGGTACCGAGAAGTTTGATAGATAATGTGTTGCTGTCAGTGGAGACTAAGGCAAGTAAGAGTGAGAAAGCAAATGCGTGAGTGAGTGAGACTCACTATTACCATATTTGATAAACATCTGGCTGTGTGCTCTAGGTATTGTCACTTGCTGCTACTGAGTACCTATAATATGCAATAACTGAAAGTTCTAGCCGCTAGATTATTAACTGTTGTTACCCTTGTTTTGATGATTTAGAACCAATAGTGCTTTTTTACTACTGTGTCATCAGGGTCATAATAGATTCTAGTTTTTTAAACCTGTATTAGTTGATTTCTAATTCCAAGTGCTTTCTTATGTGACATGAATGCATCTGTGGGCAAGTAACAAGTTTATTAAATTTGCTCAGTTGCTATAAATCGTTGCAAAGTAAGAAAATAAAATACGAAAATTGCACATACATTTAAAAGGATGTAACTTCTTGCATCAGGTTATTTTGAGTGCTGCCAACAAGTTCAAACAAATATATTAAAAACCATCATGTTTAGCTAAGGTGCAAGAAGCTCTGTAAAGTGCAAACTGGGCGGGTTCGGACTTCTATTTCCACCCTCATTTACAGTATGAAGGATATTCACGAGGTGCTCAGTATGCAAATCTGAGTACAATTGTGGATGATGGCCTGTATAGCATGGAGTGCAGCCACCCATAAAATTCAATAAAGTGCATATTATCTTGCATCTAGCTATATAATAGCCGTCGACAAATTCAAATAAATACATTAAAACCGTCATGTCTAGCTAAGTGCAAGCAGTTCTATGAAGTGCAAACGTGTGTTTCCGCCCTCATCTGCAGTACTATTGATAGCCATAAGGTGCTCAGTGTGCAATCAGATTTCAATGACCGTGGTGCCCAGCAGGACATAAGGGGCATCCGCCCTTAAAATTCGATAAAATGCAGATTGTGTGGAATGAAAATTCTGTCTGACCCTTATCATTGGTAAAACAGCTTACTTGGTGTGGCACCAATTTAATTAGTCAGTGAGTTAGCACCAGGATTAGCTTTGGTCCTGCTGTATAGCTTAGATGTGTATACCTCCCATTAGACATCATGTGCTCAGAAGCTGCGGCATTCAAATGACATTTGTAGTACTTGCAAAAGCCTTTCCGTGTTTAGTAGAAGTCAGTGTCATTGCAGTATTTGTTTTGCTGTGTGATCTTCTAATATGTGCTTTGAACATTAGGTTACAATGCAGGGCTCGTCTGCTCATTAGCTTAGGAAGAGTTCAGCGCTTGTCTCTCATGTGCTGGCCCTCACACTGAACACAGCCAAAGTGTAGTAAAAACAATATAACTGCCTTTTCATTCTCTAAAAACAGCCATTACCCAATTAGATACTGGTTTGTCATTGAAGCATACCATGGTATACTGCAAAGGTATCACGGTATACCATGGCCCAATCTCCAACTAAGGGTTAGCTGTGTTATCAGATTGCAGTACCCTTGCGTCACTCATGGTGCCACGTGGGCAATGCAATACTTAAGTCAGCTTTACAAAGGGGCACAAGGCCACCATGCATTAACCTGCTTTGATTTGGAAAAATGTATGGCAGTGCAATTTGAAAGATTGTTACTAAATTTCACATACATCTGCATGTAATGCCACTGTAGCCACTCCGCTATATGCAATTCCACTCTAGGCCACTCCACTCTATGCCTCTCCACTCTACGAGACTCCACTCTCTGCCACTCCACTCTACGGTATTACACTGTACACAATGCCACTGTACACCACTCCAGTCTGTCACTCCACCATCCACCATTCCACTGTAATGTACTCCAATATACACTATTCCACTCTATACTATTCAAATCTATGCCACACCTCTCTACTCTATTACACTGTATGCCACTCCATTCTACACCACTCTACTTTATGCCTTTCCACTGTATGCCACTCCACTGTACACTACTCTACTGTACACTACTCCAATATATGGCACTCCACTCTGCACCACTCAATTCTACACTATTTGATTGGACCACACTCCAATGTACACCACTACACTGTATGCTATTACACTCAACCACACGCCACCCTACAGCACTCCAGTCTACACCGCTCCATTATACATCACTTCACTGTACGCTACTCCTCTATACACTGTTACAATCGACACCACTCCACTCTACACTATTACACTGTACACAACTCCACCATATGCCAGTCCACTCTGTGCTATTACACTCTATGCAACTCCACTCTACGCCTCTTCAGTGTACGCCACTCCACCTTTATGCCACTCCGCTATAGGCTACTCCAGTATGTGATATTCCACTTTATATCATTCCACTGTATGCCACTCAGTTCTATGCTATTCCACTATATGCTGCTCCACTGTATGTTACTCCACTCTACACCACTCCAGTTTATGCCACTCGACTCTACCCCACTCCATTCTACGCTAATCCATTGGATGCCACTCCACTGTCCGCCACCCCACTGTATGCTATTACACTCTACCCCCTTCCAGTGTATGCCACTCCACTCTACACCACTTCACTGTACGCCACTGCACAGTATGCTACTTCACTCTGCTATTCCTGTCAATGCCACTCTACTGTACTCCAGTCCACTCTACGCTATCACACTGTATGCCACTCCACTATAAGCTACTCCACTCTTCACCACTCCACTATATGTTATTTCACTCTACAATACTCTACTATATACTACTCCAGTCTATACCACTCCACTGTGTGCCACTTCACTCTACGCTGTTCTGCTCTACACTATTCCACTCTGCGCTGCTAAATGTCACTCCACTGTATTCCACTCTACAGTATCCACTGTACGCCTCTCCATTCTATGCTATTACACTATTCACAACTTCAGTCTTTGCCCCTCTACAGTATGGTATTTCACCCTACACTACCCCTCTGTATGCCACTCCACTGTATGCTATTACACTCTACCTCACCTCACCCCACACCACAATACACAACTCCAGTCCCAACCACTTCACTGTATGCCACTCCACTGTACGCTATTACTCTATACACTTACTTTTTATGCCACTCCACTGTACGCTACTACACTGTGCACTATTAGACTCTATGTCACGCCACTGTAGGACACTCCAGTCTAGTTACTCCATTCTACACTATTCCACTTTGTGGCAATCCACTGTACACTACCCCTCCCTAAGCTACTCCAGTGTGCTCTCCTCCACTCTATTTAACACCACTGAATAAAACTCTATTACACTCTATGCCACTTTACTAGACTCTACTCCACTCTTTTCCTGTGCACTCCACTGTCCAAATTTGCACTCAACACTTTGCGTGTACACACTACTCCACTCTACAATGATTTCCAAAACTGGACAACTCAGCACTCCACCTTACTTTATGAAACGCCACTCCAATTTAGAAGTTTCCTCGACTGTACGATATGCCACTTCAATGTATGCCACCCACTCTACGCTATTCTACTCTATGTCACTTCACTCTTTTACACTGCACTGTACAATATTCCACTGCAGGCTATTCCACTGCATGGTCCTAACCTTTACAGCAATCCAGTCAACGCAACTACAGTGTATGCCACTCCACTATATGGCACTCCATTGTATGACACTCTTCTTCACGCTATATAACTCTGCTCTATAAAAGTCTACCACACTTTATAAAGCTCAGCAGCCTTCTACTCCAATCTACCACCGTACACTCCACTGTCCAGCCCTATACTCTACTCTATGTCCATACACTTCAATTTACAGCACTGTATTCCACGATGAGACACTTTTCTATACGACACAGGACTCCACTCTACTGTACGAGACCCCACTCCAATTTTTAACAGTTTACTACTTACACTATGCCAGTACACTCCACTCTATGCCACTCTACTCCAAAACACATCAATATACTCTATTGTACTTTACTCCACACGACATTACACCACTCCACTTGACTCTACTCCACTGTACCAGACTTTACCTCACTCTATGCAACGATACAACAATCCACTCTATGCAGCTCCACTGTTTCATACAATAGTGCACTCTATGCAATTCCACTTTACAACACTCTATTACACTGTATGCCACACTTTGACGCTTTGCTCCTGTTTATACCTGTTTGCTCCACTGTTCAACACTGTATTATACTGTATGCCACTGTACAACACTCTAATCCACTCCACTGTACTCTATGATACTCTAGTCCACTATATGACATTGTAAGAAACTCTGTATGCCACTGCACCCAACTATACTTCACTCTACTCTAACAGAGTACCCCACTCTACTCAACTACTTCACTGTACACCACTCAATTCTATGCCACTCAATGCCATTGTACTCTATAACACTATATGCTAATCCACTCTACCACACTCTACAATACTGGAATGTACTGTGTACCACTCTACTCTACAAAATCAACTAGACTTTATGCTACTCTACACTACTGTAGTCTACATCACTTTCAATACTGTACAACACCCCACTATACTCTACTGTACAAGACAGTACTCCAGAGTATAGCACTTTACTCAACTGTATGCTATGCAACTTCACCCTAGTGCACTTCACACCACGTTAGTCTACGACATCCCACTCCACTCTATGACACTTCACTCCACTCTACACTACCCCACTACAGTGCACTCCACTGTACTCCACTTTATCCCACTCCATGCCTATCCACTCTACACCACTGTACTACACTATATGACACTCTATGACATGCCACTCAACTTCTCTACATGACATGGTTCTCCACTAGACGACACAGCACTCCACTCTACGACACTCTCTTCCACTGTATTCTACTACACTCCACTTGATGATGCTACACTCTCTGACACTCTGCTTCGCAGTATTTCACGCTAAAACACTCTACTCCACTATATGACATTCTACAACACCCTACTCTGCTGCTCAACATGCCATTCCTCTGTACAACTCGCTGCTCCAGTCTATGTTTTGTTACTCTACTATATGAGACACCATGCCACAATACTATATAACAATGTATGCTATGTTACTACACTCTACTTCCACTCGATTGCAATCTGAAATACTACAGTCAATGACGATAGACTTTCAGCACTCTTCTCTGCTGCACTGCACAATACTCTACATAACAACTCTCCTCTTGCAACACTGGACTCTGAAACACATATTTATTAAAAGAAACATTTTTAAACCATTTAAATTCAATGAAAAAACCAAAGGTTATAGTTAGGAAAACGTATTTTTTTTATACAAACGAGGTTTTAACTACACAAACTTAAAAAACTTCTAAAGGTATAGTTAAAACTTTAATTTAAAATGTATCCACCACCTTCACATTATTATAAGTAGTAGACCTCGGTACACCCTCTTTTCAGCTCACTAACCAGACAACACTATCTATAAGTCATGGGCCAGATGTACAGAGCTATCTGGCTGTTGCAAACCCTGTGAATTGCTAAATCACAGGTTTTATGACCACAAAATAGCGTTTTAGTATTTACTAAAACCATTTTGTGATTTGTCAATTTTTTACCGAATTGCAAACTAGTTTTAGACATGCACACTGAACTGCAACCTGTAAGAGTGTGCTTAGGAGGTATGTTCCAAAATGTGATCCTAAATTATATGCATCAGCAGTATGCACCCACAATTTTGGTCACAAATCATTAATAGGTTACCAACTACTCAAAGGAGGTGGCAACCTATTCACAGAGGGGAAGAAGTGTCCTTGGGGCCCCTTCCACTCTCTGAATGAAAAAAAAGTTTGTTTGTGAGTAGGCAGTGGTCCAGGGGACTACTACCAACTCTTAAACAAATTGTTTTTTCTAAAAGTAATTTATTTTAAAAATGCACTCCTGTTGCCATTAAGGAATATAGGTTGCATAAAAAATACTTTATTAAAAAAGTAATCCAAGATATTGTGAGCTGCCACCATTCCTGTGATGATCACCAATCAGAATGACAATTTGCTACCCACCTCCTGAATAGAAATTATGGTGCAGATTTACAAGCCCCGTACGCCACATTTGCACCGCCGTTGCATCACTTTTGTGATGCAGCGGCGGCGCAAAGCCAGTGCCTTGCTGCAGGGTATTTACAACGTGACTCATCTAGGGAGATGCATCACGTTGTAAAGCCCTGCGCCACATGTTGGCGTTCCGGCGCAGCGGGGGGCGTTCCGGCGCAGCAATGCCTCCTAAAAGTGGCTGCATGAAATCTACAAGATTTCACTCAGTCACTTTTACGGCCATGATGCGTCAAAACCCTGCGCCTGCTCTAAGCAGGCATAAGGATTGACGAAGCATGTTAGGCATAGGGGCACCCCAAGCCTTGCTGGAGCTGCGTCGCGCTTGCGATATGACTCCAGCAATGCGTCACCTTTACGGCAGCAGATGCATCACGCATCTGTCTTTTCTTGTCCCATGGTGTGCCGCATTGTAAATGCGGTGAATTCATGGTGGCGCAAGAGGTGTCTACCATGAGGCAAAATAACTGGTGCATCCCTGCTGATATGCAGGGATGCGGTACAAAAGGGGGTGGTGGGGGGTGGTGATGGACGGAGCATCAGAACCAATCAAACACTCACACCCAGTCAACAGATCTGGGTTTAATCCATCACCGTTCTTTAGCCCACTCTGCCACCCCAGTTCAGACATGGCGATATGCAAATTAGTCTGATCCTGTGCCTCATTGGAACAGTCCAGCCCAAACTGCCAAGCCATGCTTTCCCTGGAACGGAAACAAGCTTCCTAGGACCGGTTTCTGGCATTTCAGCCGTCTTCAGCCAGGCTTGCTTGAATCCAGTGGCAAAGTGAGCAAGGGACTCAACGTCTGAGCATACCCTGCCAACTTATGGTGAACAAAGCGGTACAAAAGGGGGTGGTGATGGACGGAGCATCCGAACCAATCAAACACTCACACCCAGTCAACATATCTGGGTTTAATCCATCACTGTTCTTTAGCCCACTCTGCCACCCCAGTTCAGACATGGCCATATGCAAATCAGTCTGACCCTGTGCCTCATGGGAACAGTCCAGCCCGAACTGCCAAGCCATGTCTTCCCTGGACCGGAAACAAGCTTCCTAGGACCGGTTTCTGGCATTTCAGCCGTCTTCAGCCAGGCTTGCTTGAATCCAGTGGCAAAGTGAGCAAGGGTCTCAACGTCTGAGCATACCCTGCCAACTTATGGCGAACAAAGCGGTACAAAAGGGGGTGGTGATGGCCGGAGCATCAGAACCAATCAAACACTCACACCCAGTCAACAGATCTGGGTTTAATCCATCACCGTTCTTTAGCCCACTCTGCCACCCCAGTTCAGACATGTAAACCAGTCTGACCCTGTGCCTCATGGGAACAGTCCAGCAGGGATGTGCCAGTTATTGTAAATCTGCCCCTATGTCTGTCGGATTGCGACGCACTCCAAATCTTTATCTGTAAACCAACTTATTAATACAAAGGTTGGTACATAAAGTAATTTGATGGTCGCAAAAAGTTGGTATGCAATTGCAACCGATTTTTGCGGCCACATTCATAGCGCAAGAGACCAATTGATTTCACATTGCTTGCAGAATTATATATGTTTTTTAGATTGCAATTGGCCTATATTTTATGCATCTAGCATGGCTGATGAGGTTAAAAACAGCTAGCTGTTAACTATTACTTATGAAAAGCTGCTTTTGGGGGGTGAGTGGCTTGGACGGCGTAGTGAATTGCGGCTTAGCTGCGCTGCTCCCGCCATCGCTGGCCAAAAAGTGGCTCCATTGCCACTCTGATGTTGAGGATGAAAACCCTGCACCACGGATCTGAGAAGCGTATAACTGCGGGAATCTTTTGACTGAGAGATCTCCCAGAGTGATGGGCAAATACCAGCTCTCTCGTGCATGGAGGCTGTGAGGGGGCATTGCTGTACCTGGCTTACAAATTGGCGGCCGACACAGCGCTGCTCTGAGCGGTCCTGGTTCTCCACCACGGACAGGTGAGTCCACCGTTTTATAGGCCCCTAAGATGCTGTCCCCTGCTGTGGGACCCACTGGCACCAGGACAGACAGGGTTTTACAGTAGAAGGCAGTTTTGCTGCCTGAGTCACCATGTTGCCTGACCCTCTAGCCTGACCGTATCATGGCTGCCACCACAAGGCACATGACATCCTTTATCTTTCCAATCTCCTGCTGATTCCTGCTAATTCCTGGTCTTGGCACACAAGATCTCTGCTGCACAGTCTCTGAATCCATGAATATGTTCTTCCAACTTTGACCTGAATACCACTCTAGAGACCTGATATACTACTATCCACTCCGCCTGACCCTAAGATGGCTGTCACCCACGTGGCTTGACTTCACTATAAAAGACCTTCTGTGATTTAACTCAAAAGTCCAATTCGGGAAGAGATCCCTAATGCCTTAAGCTCCTCTCATTTCTCCTTAGCTGACAAATTCCCCACAGCTGGCCCTATCCATAACATCCCACAGCATTCCTCGGTGCTTCTGGACTAACTGCTTTTATCTCTGTCTCTGGTAACTCTGGGCAGCTGCGCCTTTGGTCCTCCTACGGACAAGTTCCGGCATCAGGTATCCCCAATACCTGATTGCAGCATTCCATCTCTGTACAGTATCTCTGTAAAAACAGAAAAGGAAAGAAAAGAAAAGAAAAGGTACACACTGGCTCACTTCCATCCTCAGTCTGCCCAAGGGAAAATCATGGCTGAAAAAGAGACCAAATCAGGGAACAAATGTACCAAAGCGAAACCCACACTACCTGACTCACAAATTAAGAATAAGAGCAAAGGGACCAGCACAATGGACATGATACTTAAAAAACTGGAAATGGTCGATGACCTAGGGAAATCTACCAAGCTTAACACGGATATCATGCAGCAGAGTTTATGCTCCATCAAATCTGAACTTGACTCCGTCAACAACAGAATATAGGAGGCAGTGGGCTGAATCAGTGCATTGGAGGACACATCTCATGCTTCAATAAGAGATATCCAAAAACTACAAATCTCTACTGAGTCATTGAAGAAGGACGTTGCCGAATTGGAAGATCATAACTGCAGGAGGAACCTATGCATCTCTGGTCTACCAGAAGGTTCAGAGGATGCTTCAACCTCATGCTTGGAGTTTCTAGAAAAATAGATTCCCCAAATAAGAGGTCTCACATTTAAAAAACACTTTGAACTCGAAAGGGCACACCTAGTTCCCTCATTCAGTCCTACAAGCAGGAATATCGCTAGCCAGACATTATGCCATCCTCTGAGATTGCAGCATGCAGACATGATTCTCAACTATGTACGCAAAAACAGTCACATCTTCTGGCAAGGACAAAAAATCTACATATCCCAGGTCTACTCCAGACCTACATTGGAAACAAGGAAGGGCTTCCTAGCTCTCAGATCCAGTCTCAAGTCATTAAACCTTCAATCATCATTCATCGTCCCTGCAAAATGTAAAGTCATCAATAATGGAAAAAAAATTATCTTCACTAACCCAAAAGACCTATGGATAATCCTAGATGACAAAAGATCTATCTTGATGGACACGGGTCTTGCTCCTGCACCTGCTCCTGTTTCCTTCACTAAACTGTGACTCAATACACTAAAGAGCACTATGCACTATATCTTTTTCTAAATCCCTGTTAGGCATCTAAATGGATTTTAATTTAATATACCTCTCACAGCCACAGCCTGCAGAGAATTTGTATTCCTGTATGATTATATTGATTTATTCTTGTTCCAAAATTGTTGCAAGTAATGTTAAATTGACACAAGCTAAGAAGCCTCCTCCAACAAAGGTCCACTAAAAACTAATGCTTGATTCACAGAGCCAGAGAGGCACAAAAAGCACCTTGGACACTGTTTTCTATTCTGACATCATCCCACATCTCTTCAGACCTTAGCATATACCATATCATCACAAAGCCCCATATCATATCACATCACAATACTATAGAACAACCACATCACAATACAACTCTTCATAACAATACTGCATAACCCTGCAGCCCAATAGGCTAGTTTCCCTATACTTTACATTGATGTTAAAAATTGGGTGCCTTCTGTTTGATGAGCACCAAGCCTAATTTTGATGTTATTCTGGAAGTTTGGGGGCTTTTTGCCCTCCTTTATATCATTCCTATGTAACCTACAAGGCTTGTTCTCATTATCTGTTCGCAAGTTCACATGTTATTGTTACTCGCTTGCTGCCTGTTACTGCCAGTGATGGCAGTTCTCACCCGCTGTCGTCTCCCTCTCTTACAAGGTTTTGGGTGGGTGGTAGGGGTAGGTAGGACAGGTGGTGAGAGGGGTGGGGAGTTTGGGTTTCCTTTCTCTCTTCTTTTCTTTTTTTATTTCCATTTTTATTCTGTCCTCTTTCCACTGGAGGTATACTGTAACTGCAGGTGTATAGTCACACTCCTTTGTTGCTTTTAGAAAGTATCATTTTCCTCAATCAGTTTCGACCACTTCCATTGGCGCTGGGTCCAGGGTCTCCATACCATTCTCACACTTCTATTCTAGTTTTTTCCAGTGGCTCCTCTCAACTCAAGCCAGAGATTCACTTCACATTCATGTAGCCATATTCGCCCACCTCCGCTAGGAATAATTCCCCACTGGATAAAAGCTTAAGAATTGTTGGGCATATTCTCAACAGAATGCGATAATTATCGCGCTTAGCGCGTTTTCTTTTACCGCCGTCTATTGCTGGTTGACATCGCCATGTTAGCGGCGAATCAGCAACACTTTGATCAAAGGCGATGTCAAATCCAGCGATAGACGTCAATAAGCACCAATAGCGTGAGAAATCTAGCAATAATCGGTAAGCCCTAATGAAAAGCTTGCTAATAGGCAAGTGTGATCTTAACCACACAATCCACCTCTGTTGGACTTGGCCCTTTTGGCAGGTTCACCCCTAAACTTTTTGCCTTTTAATGTGACCTAATATTAGTTGTTTTTGGCCTCTGCACACTTTTGCACTGTGGCCCAGTGTAAAGTGCGTGCGCACTCTGAGTGCGTGTGGTGAGATTGGCCTGCCCTCCCATAGGAATGTGTGGGGGATATGTGTGTCCATGGTAATTCCTGGTGTGAGATGAGTGCAGGGTCGAGTTTTGTATGTGCGAACTCGTGAGAATAAATGCTGCACAATGGTGTGCGCAGATTTATTGTGACTAGTGGAGAAGTGCCACTTTTAGAAGTTGGCACTTCTGTGTGCAGTGTGTCTGCCTGCCTGATGTGGAGTGCATGTCTGGCTTTTGATTGACAGGCACTGGATGGTGTGGGGAATTCCAGGAGCCAGGGTGAGTCAGCCCAGTGGTGAATAGAGAGATCTGCATCTCGATGGGAGGGAGGAGTTGCACCTGGGACCTGTTTAGGACTGTGCCTTCCCTCCACAATGCTGGCTCCACCCCCTGTGGTGCGTCTGAGCACCTAGCCCCCACCTGACAAAGGAGAGAGGAGCTGAGCACAACAACGTGCTCCAAAGCTCCCCCAAACCAGTTGCATCTGGTTTTCCCCCAGCCCTGTGCTGTGTGACAAAGGGGATCTGTGTATAAAAGAAGGGGCTGTGACCCCATGAAATTGTTCTCTGTTGTGCTTGTTCTTCTTTTGGGAGTACACGCTGCCAGGAGGAACCGCCGCGGGACCCAGCTGCTGCTTCCTGAGGGTCCCTGCATGCTGCCCTGCCTGGCTGCGCTTTGCTGGTGCTTCCTAGCTCCCTGGACTCGTCCCTTTTGCTTTAGGCAAAGACTTTGTGGCCTCTAGCGCCTGGGAGCGCTGTTATTTAAATTTCCCCAGTGGAGAGGAGAGTGCTGGGGCCTTGCAGCGCACAGCTGCCATCTATTCTGAGGGAATCCCGACGTAGGGACTCCCCCACTTTGTCGTGGGAGGAGCGGGTGCCCAACCCGCGATTGTCGTTATTTTTATCGCGGGTGCCCACCCCGCTTGCATGCTGTGGTGGCGGGTGCTCACCCCGCCAATATATGTAATTTACACGAAGGTGGGAGCCCACCCCACACTTCGAGGAGGAAAAGCCGTTGCATTGCCGAAACTGGCCCGGAGGAAGTCAGATGGCCGTGCCTGGTTGGGGGCGTGGGCTGCTTCCCCCGAGCCGGAAGCTGAGGGAAGCAGAGAGGTGCGTTGATCACCAGCAGAGCTCCCGGCGTGTAAGGGAGCCACGCAGCCACCCAGAGGCCAGCCAAGGAAAGAAGCCGGCATGTCTGCTCGGGGCTCTCATGAGCTGAGAGAGCCCTGCAGCCCCAGAGAAGTCAGAGCGTTGTATGCTCCGTTTCAGCCGCCCGCCGCCAGCAGGAGGAGACCCAGGTGAAGTTAGGCAAGACTGCCTGCTTGTGGGCCGGCCGGCATAAGAGAGGAAGTTCCCGTACCTCGGCCCGGAAGAGAGCTGGAGCCTCACAGGCCTCTCTCTGTGGCCCGTTCCATTTTCCCCGAGCGAGGGAAGAATTGGTCACCAGAACCAGCCGCCAAAGCAAGCCGCCAGGAGAAGCCAAGTCCTGGTGAGTGCTGGCTCATGGGAGCACTGCGGAAAACCGGAGAGAGCGCAGCTGAGCCCCGGTGAGTGGGGGCTTCGCGAGTGTATGGTTGGTGCCGATTGAGGCACATTGTCAGTGCATGTTTGTTTTCACAGCTGCACCGTTGTAACGGGCAGCTGCAATGTGTGGGGCACAGTGTTGGAGGAAGCACCAGTGGGGCTTCAGGGGCACAGTTAGTGCCAGCGCCATCTTTTCCTTAGGGGGCAATTGGTGTGAAGAGCCCCAGAGCAGGGCCCAGAGGCACTGTAGTGCCAGAGCTTGCTTTTGCCTAATGTCCCCAGCTGCCCTGCCAGAGCGCAGGCAGCTGCAACGAGGGGGCAATTTCTTTGGTGATTGAAGAAGGAGTGAGAAGTACCCCACGCCCCCAGCACAGTGTGCTCTTTGCTTTCACTGCCTTCGCAGCCAGCCCTGACAATCCGGACATTGGGCATTTGAGCCCCTGGGAGAGGCCAGTCAGCCTGGGGTCAGTTTATGGTGGTAGGGCGCAAGGCCCTAATGTGATGCTGTTGGACCTAGATTACCCAAGCCCACATATGGTAGCCTGGCACAGTAGTGGTCTACAGCTCAAGGCGTTGGCTAAGTACTTACAAGTCTTACCCACAGTAACACAGTGATGAACCACTAAAATAAAGACACAACACCTCTGTTTGGAAAAATACCGTTACCTTTTATAAAAATAATATACTTTCTTGTTCTTGTTTAGAATAAAAGCCGTGTATAATTAATTTATACAGTTCTCATAGATTTCAAATCACATTCAATACTTTTCCCGGTCAATATATGAGATTCAAAGGTACATTACATTTGTGATAAGTGGCTGTCTATGGTACAATACACTACTCCACTATGAGGTTACAGATAGGAGATTGCACTCTACAGTTTCAATATGTTATTTAACCACTCTTAAGCAGGTACATTACCCCTCCGCTCTTAGCCTTCTTCTCAACTCAACAGACCTCTACCACAGGGGTGGATCTTCTCAGCATAAACCCCCAGCCATGTGGCTAAAAGAAGACAAAGCAGAATCAACAAGGTTCCCCCCTGGTCAATTCACAGGCTGCACCTTACTGGTGGAGGTTCTACTTCCTCAATTAATAACAGGCTATAAGGGTTTTTACTAGTGAGCCTTGTAATTTTCCCTGCACACCGCTCTCCCCCTCTTATCTAGTTAGGAGATAGATTTTAAGTGGTCTGGGCAGTTCTGTAACTCAGTTCCTCGTATGTAGTTCTGGCGGCTTTCAAGTCAATTGCCTTGTTTTGAAATCCCCCGCTTTGATGTCTTTAGACACCCGATGCTTCCGCCTCCCGCTCCCTCTCTACCCGGCTTACTTTTAGGCTCTGGTCAATGCAGCTGGTGTTGCCCGGGTCACGCGGTGCCAGGGAAGTCTTCCCGCAGATGTCGAGGCGTGTCAGAGAAGCCTACCTCAGACCGAGGCGCTTCACAGAGGTGACCGATGCGGCGCTTCTGCCTCTTCGATGTTACCGCTGGCTGGAGCTTTGCCTTGACGCACCTCCGATGACGCGACCGGCCTCTCCTGACTCCGCCTAGCGCCCGCCTCTTTCGACGTGCTGGGTCCTTCTTGCCGGTTCCGGCTCTGCGCACCTCGTCCGATGCGACGGCGTTCCTCACCACCTCGCAGGCGATCAGCTGGGCTCTGCTTCGCTTCCCGCCTCTTCCGGCGCCTCAACGGAGCTCTTCAAATGACGAGGCAAGACAGATGGGCTCTCCCTCTTCCGATGCCCTCACGTCAGGAAATGCTCTCGGCGGCAGCGTCGCTTCCAGGTAGGGACGTCAGCTGGTTCTGCCGCTTTCACCCACAGGGGAGGGTGTTGAACTGGGGCGCTGCAGTCACGCGTATCTTTGTCTGTTACCCCCTGAATCTAGGGTCAGTTAGCTTGGGCTGGGTCTCAATTGTACTCAATACCCACGACCTTCAGGATGGGTCGAACAGATCCCTGGTAGCCACACTTCAGGGATGTCAGTCCTTAACAGACTCGTCGCAGAGTCTCTGATAACTTGAAGATGATTGCTGAAACAGTGGGGTTTGGTCAGCCAAGGTGGGGGCACTTCCCAGTAAAGCGACAGCCGGCCCCGCAGGTCGATCTTGTCACAACTGGTGCACAATCCTCCTCCTCCAGTCGCCTCTCTCCACACTGGTCATTCCAAGAAATGCACAAAATGGCTGCTGGTCACTGGCCTTTTATAGGGTGGCCTGGGACCTGCAGAAGTCACTGGTTGCTTCTCGAAAATTCCCTATGTTAGCCTATGGCCTGTTTTCCAGTAGTGTCCGTTATGGCAGTTGGTGGCCACCATTTTAGGTTTCTGGATGTCCCTAGATTTTCAAGGGGCCTGACTAGGCCTCACAGGTTATGAGGGAAAAATGGCGTCATCGCCAAGGAGCACCTAGCCCCCTGACAGCATTGAAAACTCCTGATGGACACATGTAAAAATAAAAATAGAAACCCTGGGAGGCTAAGGGGGACAACAAAAAATAAATCATGGTGGTTAGAGTCTTCCCAGAAGCAGACAGGTCTAACACGCGTCCCCCCCAGCTGAAAGTGGGGAGAACTACCCAACCCCTTGGGAGTCCTCATCACTAAGGCGGAAATACCTGGATAGACCGTCTGCGTTGGCATGGTCCGCCCCAGGTCGGTGTTCCACCCTGAAGTCCATTCCCTGTAGGGAGATGGACCACCTTAGCAACTTGGGATTCTCCCCCTTCATTTGCATCAGCCAACGAAGGGGGCGATGGTCAGTCTGAACTAGGAAGTGCGAACCAAACAGGTATGGTCGCAGCTTCTTCAGAGCCCAAACCACCGCAAAGGCTTCTCGCTCAATTGTACTCCACCTCCTTTCCCTGGGGAGTAGTCTCCTGGACAGGAAGACCACGGGTTGATCCAGGCCCTCATCATTTAGCTGCGATAACACTGCCCCAATGCCATGTTCTGACGCATCTGTTTGGACAATGAATTCTCTAGCAAAATCAGGGGCCTTGAGAATGGGAGCGGAACACAATGCTTGTTTCAAGGTCATGAAGGCTCGCTGGCAAGCCTCCGTCCAGACTACCCGTCGGGGTTGCTTCTGGGAAGTAAGCTCCGTGAGGGGGGCCACGATAGTGCCATACCCCTTCACGAAGCGACGGTAGTATCCAGTGAGGCCCAGGAAGGCTCGGACCTCTGTTTGAGTCTTGGGGGGCTCCCAGGCGATGATAGCCTCAATCTTTGCCTGGAGGGGCTGCACCGTCCCTCTGCCCACCAAGTGACCTAAGTACACCACCGACCCCTGTCCGATCTGACACTTGCTGGCCTTGATTGTCAATCCAGCCTGTTGCAGGGCATGCAGAACAGCTTGCAGATGCTGCAAATGGTCCTCCCAGCTGCTACTGAAGACAGCAACGTCGTCCAGGTATGCAGCAGAAAAAGCTTCCATTCCAGAAAGGACCCTGTTCACCAACCGCTGAAAAGTGGCAGGGGCATTCTTGAGCCCAAAGGGCATCACCCGAAATTGGTAGTGTCCCTCAGGTGTAGAGAAGGCTGACCTTTCCTTCGCCTCCTCGGTAAGGGAAATCTGCCAGTACCCTGAAGTTAGGTCAAAGGTACTTAAGTATTGAGCAGCTCCCAGCCGGTCAATCAGCTCATCCGCCCGTGGGATAGGATGTGCATCAGTTTTGGTCACTGAGTTCAAGCCTCGGTAGTCCACACAGAATCTCAATTCAGGTGTGGTGCCTGGTGGGGCAGCTTTTGGTACCAAAACCACCGGGCTAGACCAAGGGCTTCCAGAAGGTTCAATCACTCCCAGCTCCAGCATCTTGGCGACTTCACTCTTGATGCTGGCCTTTACCTTGTCCGACAGCCGGTAGATTTTAGACTTCACAGGTGGGCTGTCTCCTGTGTCCACGTCATGGGTACACAGGTGGGTCCTACCCGGGACAAGGGAGAACAGAGAAGAAAATTGCTCCAGGATCTGGCGGCAATCACTCCGCTGTTCAGGAGTTAGGGATGGCGAGAGAATAACTCCCTCCACCGACCCATCCTTTTCTTGGGACGAGAGAAGATCAGGGAGAGGTTCACTTTCTTCTTCCTCTGCTCCATCGGTTACCATCATTAAGACAACCTCGGGCCTCTCATGATGTGGCTTGAGGCGATTGGCATGCAGCACCCTGTGGGGCTGCCTCGGGGTCTTAAGATCCACCAAATAGGTGGACTTCCCCTTTTTCTCCAAAACCTCAAAGGGGCCTGTCCAACGGTCCTGGAGGGCGTTTAGCTCTCCAGGTTCCATCACCCACACTTTCTGTCCAGGCTCCAGTTCCACTGGGTGAGCGTTGTGGTCATACCACTCTTTCATAACTGCTTGGCTGGCCTCCAAGTTGTCTGAAGCTTGCTTCCACAACTTAGCCATTTGGCTCCGGAAGGCCAGCATGTAACTCACCACGTCCTGGGGAAGCTTCCTGGGAGTCTGTTCCCATCCGTCTTTCACCAGGCTGAGAGGTCCCCGTACAGGGTGCCCGTACAAAAGTTCGAAGGGGCTGAAGCCCACTCCCTTCTGTGGCACCTCCCTGTAGGAAAACAAGAGACAGGGTAGGAGGACGTCCCATTTCCTCCGCAGGCTCTCAGGTAGACTCCGTATCATACCTTTCAAGGTTTTGTTAAACCTTTCCACAAGACCATTGGTTTGTGGATGATAAGGAGTGGTGAACCGATAGGTAACGCCGCACTCCTTCCACATAGCCCGCATGTATGCTGAAAGGAAGTTAGTCCCCCTGTCGGACACAACCTCCTTGGGGAAACCCACTCGGGTGAAGATCCCCATCAGGGCCCTTGCCACTGCAGGTGCAGTGATGGTCCTCAGAGGTATTGCCTCTGGGTACCGTGTGGCATGATCCACCAATACCAGTATGAACCGGTGACCAGCTGAAGTTGGTGGATCCAATGGCCCTACAATGTCGATGCCCACCCTCTCAAAGGGGGTGCTAACGACAGGTAGTGGTTCCAGGGGAGCTTTAAGCTTCACTCCTGTTTTCCCACTAGCTTGGCAGGACACACACGTCCGACAATATGTATCAGACGCCACTTTCATTCGAGGCCAGTAGAAGTGGGGGACAAGCCGGGCAAAGGTCTTGTCCTGTCCTAGGTGTCCTGCCAATGGTATCTCATGAGCCAGTTCCAAAAGAAAGGCTCTAAAGCATTGAGGGACCACCAAGGCCCTGGATGATCCATGTCCAGGTGCCTTGGGCTCACTGTAGAGGAGTCCATCCTCCCAGTAAATCTGGTAGCTCCCTGCAATGTTTCCTGCTGCCTGTGCTTTGGCTTGTTGCCGCAGCCCCTCGAGAGTAGGACACTCTTTCTGAGCTTTGCAGAACTCTTCCCTGGAAGGACCTCCCTCCACATGCCATTCAGTAGGGATGGGTAGGTTTTCCAGGGAAGCAACATTCTCCCCTGTGGACTCCAGATCCACCTCCTCAGGTGGCCCGTCTGTCTCACGAGGTGGAGATGTCGAGGCAGGGTCCTCCGGCCTCCCGTCCTTCTCCTCTCTGGCAGCTGGCTGGGCCATTGTTCCAGGCTCCAGCGTAAGCAAACTTCCCCTTCGGGCAGTCGCTGACCTTGTGCTGACACAAGTCCAGTCGGGGGGTCCCAGCATCGCAGAGTGAGTCTGGTACTCCACCCTCCTCCAAGCATTGTGCTCCATATCATTCCCCAACAGGCAGTCAACAGGCACGGCAGGGCTTACGGCAACTCGAAGTGGACCTGCAACCCCTCCCCACTCAAAGGGAATCTCAGCCACAGGGTAGTGGCCCAATCTGCCGTCAGCCATTACGGCGGGATGGAGTACATCTGGGATGACCTGCTCTGGAGACACCAGCTGACTCCTTACCATAGTCATGCTGGCTCCTGTGTCTCTCAGAGCCTCCCCTCTACGGCCATTGATGGTGACCCACTGCTCATACTTAATGGTATTAGAGGGCAGCTGGGTCTTGGGAACCATCTCCTTATCTCCCAGGGACACTAAAGTGACACCCGCCCGCTCCCCTCCATTAACCAAAGGCATCTCCTCCCCGAGCACTACACTAGTGATTCCCGGGGCTTTTCCTCCAGTGGGAGGGGGTGGTCTTTTTGGGCATCTCACATCTCCTTTATAGTGTCCCACACCACCACACTCAAAGCAATGAACAACCCTTGGCTGCTGGCTTTGGCCAGGGGTAGGGTTGCGAGGGGGGTTACTCTTGGGGATGAATCCTCTGCCCCTTCCTTGCGAAGTATTTTGTGGCCCTTTTGAGAACTCCCTCTTAGTTTCCCCTCCCTCTTTCTTCTGGGGGGCGCCCTGTCCTTGCTTCTGGGAATTCCCTCCAGTCCCCTTAGTCGACACCCGGGTACTAACCCAGATGTCCGCCTCCTCAGCAAGCTTCCTGGGGCTGGTCAGCTTGCTGTCCACCAAATGCTGTCTTAGTTCGGGAAGACACTTCTCGAGTAGGTGTTCCTTGAGTATGAGGTCATATAGTCCCTCATAGTCCCCTACTTCGCTGCCTCTTACCCAACCCTCCAGGGCCTTCCTGGAGTAGTCCAAGAAATCTACCCAGTTTTGTGTGCCCAGCTTGTAGCTGCCCCGGAACTTTTGTCTATATTTCTCAGGGGTCAACCCAAACTTCTTGAGCAGCGCTGATTTCATAGCCGGATAGTAGGTCTGTTCACTCTGGTCAAGGGCCAACAAAGTATCCCTGCCAGTGGGGGGCATGTATTTGTATAACCCACCTCCCCAGTGGACTTCCAGAATCCCATGGGCCCTCAGCGAAACCTCGTAGGCGGCTAGCCATTTAGCAATGTCGTCACTGGGTACATAACAAACCATAATGTCTTTTGGTAGGTACGGTCTAGGTTCTCTGGTGTTGGTTTGGTTATCGCTGCCACCATTCTCTGGTTTGGGGGTACGTAAAGTCAGGGCTTGCAAATCCATCTCTTTGATGGTCCGCTCATGCTCCAACTTCTTTTCCTCCCTCACCATGTCCATCCTGGCTAGTTCTATTCTCATCCTCCTCTCCTCCCTCCTGTCTTCTAACTCGGCGTCGGTCAGGCCCCTCTCTGACACACTACTGCCCACTCTAGAAGGTGTTCTAGGACCTGTTACAAGGTTCTCCCCTCCCGCCTGGTACAGTGTTGTGGTCTCCAGGACAGTGTCCTTGTCACTCTCTTCAGGATCTACCTCCTCCCCGGAATGAGCCTCTACCCATGCCCGAATACTGGTCAGCAGCTCAACTTTCCTGGCGCCTTTCTTGAAAAACACCCCCTGCTGCTGACACCATTCCTTCAATTGAGGCACAGTATAATTGTCTAGCTCTTCCACATTTATCTCCGTTTTTATTCGAAGTATAAAATGCTACACAGGAGAAATCCACAGAGTGACCTGAGGTCAACCTCCACCCACCGCCAGAAGTCAATTTAGAAAAACCAAAAATGTAAATTAGGAGGGCCGCAGGGAGAAAACTCCAGGTGGGGTCTCGTGGTTGGCACTGCGTTACTAATAAGTAAGTGTAAGTACAAATCCGCTATCCCACCGCTGAAACACCAATTATGTTGGACCTAGATTACCCAAGCCCACATATGGTAGCCTGGCACAGTAGTGGTCTACAGCTCAAGGCGTTGGCTAAGTACTTACAAGTCTTACCCACAGTAACACAGTGATGAACCACTAAAATAAAGACACAACACCTCTGTTTGGAAAAATACCGTTACCTTTTATAAAAATAATATACTTTCTTGTTCTTGTTTAGAATAAAAGCCGTGTATAATTAATTTATACAGTTCTCATAGATTTCAAATCACATTCAATACTTTTCCCGGTCAATATATGAGATTCAAAGGTACATTACATTTGTGATAAGTGGCTGTCTATGGTACAATACACTACTCCACTATGAGGTTACAGATAGGAGATTGCACTCTACAGTTTCAATATGTTATTTAACCACTCTTAAGCAGGTACATTACCCCTCCGCTCTTAGCCTTCTTCTCAACTCAACAGACCTCTACCACAGGGGTGGATCTTCTCAGCATAAACCCCCAGCCATGTGGCTAAAAGAAGACAAAGCAGAATCAACAAGGTTCCCCCCTGGTCAATTCACAGGCTGCACCTTACTGGTGGAGGTTCTACTTCCTCAATTAATAACAGGCTATAAGGGTTTTTACTAGTGAGCCTTGTAATTTTCCCTGCACACCGCTCTCCCCCTCTTATCTAGTTAGGAGATAGATTTTAAGTGGTCTGGGCAGTTCTGTAACTCAGTTCCTCGTATGTAGTTCTGGCGGCTTTCAAGTCAATTGCCTTGTTTTGAAATCCCCCGCTTTGATGTCTTTAGACACCCGATGCTTCCGCCTCCCGCTCCCTCTCTACCCGGCTTACTTTTAGGCTCTGGTCAATGCAGCTGGTGTTGCCCGGGTCACGCGGTGCCAGGGAAGTCTTCCCGCAGATGTCGAGGCGTGTCAGAGAAGCCTACCTCAGACCGAGGCGCTTCACAGAGGTGACCGATGCGGCGCTTCTGCCTCTTCGATGTTACCGCTGGCTGGAGCTTTGCCTTGACGCACCTCCGATGACGCGACCGGCCTCTCCTGACTCCGCCTAGCGCCCGCCTCTTTCGACGCGCTGGGTCCTTCTTGCCGGTTCCGGCTCTGCGCACCTCGTCCGATGCGACGGCGTTCCTCACCACCTCGCAGGCGATCAGCTGGGCTCTGCTTCGCTTCCCGCCTCTTCCGGCGCCTCAACGGAGCTCTTCAAATGACGAGGCAAGACAGATGGGCTCTCCCTCTTCCGATGCCCTCACGTCAGGAAATGCTCTCGGCGGCAGCGTCGCTTCCAGGTAGGGACGTCAGCTGGTTCTGCCGCTTTCACCCACAGGGGAGGGTGTTGAACTGGGGCGCTGCAGTCACGCGTATCTTTGTCTGTTACCCCCTGAATCTAGGGTCAGTTAGCTTGGGCTGGGTCTCAATTGTACTCAATACCCACGACCTTCAGGATGGGTCGAACAGATCCCTGGTAGCCACACTTCAGGGATGTCAGTCCTTAACAGACTCGTCGCAGAGTCTCTGATAACTTGAAGATGATTGCTGAAACAGTGGGGTTTGGTCAGCCAAGGTGGGGGCACTTCCCAGTAAAGCGACAGCCGGCCCCGCAGGTCGATCTTGTCACAACTGGTGCACAATCCTCCTCCTCCAGTCGCCTCTCTCCACACTGGTCATTCCAAGAAATGCACAAAATGGCTGCTGGTCACTGGCCTTTTATAGGGTGGCCTGGGACCTGCAGAAGTCACTGGTTGCTTCTCGAAAATTCCCTATGTTAGCCTATGGCCTGCTTTCCAGTAGTGTCCGTTATGGCAGTTGGTGGCCACCATTTTAGGTTTCTGGATGTCCCTAGATTTTCAAGGGGCCTGACTAGGCCTCACAGGTTATGAGGGAAAAATGGCGTCATCGCCAAGGAGCACCTAGCCCCCTGACAGCATTGAAAACTCCTGATGGACACATGTAAAAATAAAAATAGAAACCCTGGGAGGCTAAGGGGGACAACAAAAAATAAATCATGGTGGTTAGAGTCTTCCCAGAAGCAGACAGGTCTAACAGATGCCCAATGTTTTTATGTGATGGCGCGCATGCTTACAGTTATTGCATAATGTATTTATGCTTGTGATGCCTAATGTAAATGCCTATTGCGCAATGTGTGATGCTAATGAGGTTTGGGCCTAAAGTAGTTTTATGCCTAAGGTGATTCATGAGCAAAGTGGTTTATGCACCCTCTGTTTTACATTGCAGGATCTCATGCTAAGTTCCTAACTTTACCAGTAGTTACTGGTTGTGCGCTACATTTGCTATTTGTGCTACATTTACAAGTGGTGATTTGTAATGGTTTTGACAGTGGCCCCATTGGCCCTGTCGTGTGTAAATAGTCCCCAGTGAATATTGCCTAGTGCCAGTTGGCACAGTGTATATTATGTGATTATGTTTCTAAACTATTTATGATAATACAAGGCTATTTTTATATATAACCTTGTGTGGAGTTCCCTTTGTGGTGTACCTGGGGTGTTGTTGCTATGCGCATGCGCAAACGCTTTACACATTGCCTCCGCGATAAGCCTGACTGCTCGTGCCAAGCTACCAAGGGGGTGAGCAGGGGCTATCTTTGGCATTTAACTTCCTTGCCCTGACTACAGTGGTGGTTTCTGCCTGGCTTTGGCGCAAGCCTTCGCCAACCAGAAATACCATTTCTAACAACCTCCAATACAAAAGATGGTTAAGTCAACTTTTAAACAGGTGTTAAATTCCTGCGATAACCGCAGTTAGCGCTGCTTTTTTAATTGCTTCACGGGTCCGGTGCCGCATTGTTAATAGTGCGAAGTTGTGTTTGCGACTGTTTTCATGTAGTATTGGTGAGGAACGCCTACTTTGCATAAATGCAAAGCAAAAAAAAAATGGCAGCTATCTCAAGAAAACAAGCGCTAAAGCATGTTAGCGTGTTCTTGTTGATAGTGCTATAAAAAACTCGTCGCTTTTTCGGCGATATGTGCCGCTAAAGTGGCAAAAGATTTCTTGATAATATGCCCCTATATCTCTAAATGTGAAGGGTCTCAATCACCCGATCAAATGGCAAAAATTGAAAACTACCTTTTTAAGTTGAAACTGGATGTAATACTGTCACAAGAAACACAAATGACCCAAGGAGGGCTTGAGAGCTTTGGTAAGAGCTGGATAGCTGACATCTTTAGCTTGCCCAGTGAAAGCAAGAGAGGCGTGGTTGCCAGTTTAATCTCCAAGAGTGCTAGTTATTCCACCAAATCATAATTGGCTGATAAGAATGGAAGGTGAGTCCTATCTAAATTCACAAACATAAGGGCACTTCCAGGTCCTTAATGTATACGGCCCAAATATGGACTACCCTGAGTTCTGGGACTCATTATCCCTACCCCTGAGTAAAATACTGAACAATTACCTTATTATCCTGGGAGGCGACTTCAACCCCCCCATGGATGGAGCCCTTGATAGACAATCCAGGTCCATTTCAACCCCTCTAGGGCACACAGATCACTATACAAACTCTGCGCAATGTTTGGCTTAGACGACTCCTGGAAGCTCCAGCACTGAACCACCAGAGATTACACATGTTTTTCCAACTCCCATAATTCCTATTCCAGAATTGACTATTTAATGATATCCACACCCCATATACACCTAATCGATCAAACAGACATACTAACGAGGTTAGTCTCAGATCACTTATCTATATCTCTCTCTTTTTCTGGCACTAATGTGAATACCCCAAGTGAGATCTGGAGATTCAATGACGAATCAATTAGAGACACTGCCTCAAAAGAGAGGATCGAAAAAAACATTCTAAGCTACCTGGAAGACAATATTATCACTGATACCTCCCCCACCAACCACTGGGATGCCTTAAAAGCCACTGTAAGGGGCACCCATATTAATATCCAAACTAAAATTAATAAGGAACATAACAAGGATCTTCTAATCCTAGAACATGCATTAAATCACTGGAGGCTGCTCACATGTCTGACATGGATCCCCAAACCTTTTCAAAACTCACCAACCAGAAATATGAATAGTACAGAATCCTAGGTAAAAGAGCAGACACATAGGTCAACAAATACAAAAGCTTAAAACTGTGCGACGCAAACAGGGAGGGAAAATTCTGGTCTCCTATCTAAAACATAGGCAAACCACAAGGGAATTGATTCCCTCATGAATAAAACTAACGTCACCCATATCAGACTTCAGAAAACACTAGAACTACTCAAAGATTTTTATCATTCTTTATGACCCGGGATCTGCCGCCTGTGCCGATCACCTTGGAGCAGAGGTCTTCAAACTGTTTTGCTCTTAGCCCCCCTTAACAAAGTGTTTTGAGGTCGGGCCCCCCTCCAAAACTTTATGGCAAGGATTAGGGGAGCGGGAGGGACATGGTTGCATGCAGGGGGCAGGTCTTATAAGATGCTTTCAGGGGTACTTTTTCTATAGCTTATAAACTGCACTAAATATGAGACTTATAAAACAGCAAATGCATCAAACAAAAACATGCATCACCCCAATCATACATATCCCCATAATTGGGGTGGTGTGAGCCTCTCACACTCTTGGACCCCAATGCAACTACACCTGCTGCGCTAATGATAACTATAGTCCTGAGTAGCCGGCTACTCCTCTGCATCTTTTACCTCTTCCCCATCATGATGGATTATCACCTTGGTCTTAATGCTTGAAAGGAAAATAAGCTGCCATGCCCCTTTTTTAAAGGTAGACAGTCATAATTGTGATGCAGTAGGCCCCTCAAACCCCTGATCCCCAGTCCTGCTATATCTGCTTCCTTAATGATAACACACCTGGCAGCAGTGTCAGCTTCACTGATGAATGAACCTTTAATTAAAAAAAAAAACACTTATATTGTCACCTTCTTTGGGTTATGTCTCTGAAAAAGCTGTCTCTGGCCATTTGTAAACATAAAAACAAGTCCCCATACAGTCCTACCTTTTCTGGGCCTACTCTTTGGCAATATCTATGAATCTCACTCCTTTCCTCTGTCTATTAGACCATTACTGTGAGGCCCCAGAGGTAAAGAGGATTAGGACTGTGCATCTGAATTCAATTCTGCTGGCCTTCTACCTTCACCCCATGGACTCAGCTTTCACACAAAAAAACTGCCACTGAATGGTTAATGCTGACTTTGAGGTGCCGCTGCCTGAATGCGAAGGGTGTGGAGGTAGTGCAGAAAGTTAAAAAAGAAACCAGCCTTCTTACCAGCCATTAATTGATTGAGTCACTTAAAGCCAGGGCCACTGGAATTATGAGTTTCTGCAGCAGCAGCGTTTTCCACATAACTGTGAGTTTATCATATTTGCTACATAATCCATAATCCGCTGATTCCAACAAAATAAACTTGATTCTAGCTCACACAGAACAAACTGTATTTAAAATGTGGCAAAGTGTTCCAGAGCAGTGGAAGGCCCTTTGCAAAGATTGACTGGTAATCTTGTAGTCGCTTCCTGCTGTATTTGGGTGTTAAACTGGTACTAATGAGGTGAAATATTTCGCCTGACAGCATAACCATGAGTTAAAATTACAAAATAATGAAGTAATGCTAACCACAAAATGTGCCCCATTGTGCCGCTTATTTGACCTTTTCTTGCTGCATAATTCAGTCAACCCTGCCACATAATATGGTCCTCTCCTGCTGAATAATTCCAGTGGCTCTGCTTAAAGCCTCATGGTGGAAAAAAATTATTCTTTTTGAGATGTAATGTTGGGGTGTTATAAGCTGAGATCTGGAATAGTGTAGACACTCACAAAAATGTCTGCATTAGATATATTTTGATTATTTATTACTAAAAAGTATATTTTGTACGAACCTGTCTCAATCACTGCATCTTTTTGCAGCAGCCTAGCGTAGACTATGTAAATACAATTTTAAAATAATGACTTACATATTCACAGTGCTTTCTGCCACAGGCTGGGACCTCATAGCACTATAAACAGGGCCAATGAAATTATGTGGCAGCAGAAGGACAAATTACGCAGCAGGGTTGACTAAATTATGCAGCAAGCAAAATTGAATTATGCTGCTTAATACCGCATATTTTATGACAGTATTACTGCATTATTTTGCCATAACACTTTTTAACACTGTCCTGGCATATATTGCCCCTCATAAGTACCACTTTAACACCCACATATAGCAATAAGCAACAGAAAGGTGACCATTCAATCTTTAGAAAGAGCCTTCCACTGTGAGATAGCATGCATTTTTAGTAACTTTTGAACTGTTTGTGCTAAAAACACGTTTTTTTGTTAAAATCTGCAAACTATGCTGCAGATGATGGATTATGTGGCAAATGCGAGAAATCCACAACTATGCGTGAAATGCCAAAACCGCAAAATTGCACAATTTCTTTGTAGGTCTGAACTTCAGTGGATTTGGTCCTCTTTGCCCATAGATTCCAGTCCGGGATTTGCGACCTGCTGGCAGACATTGCGAGTGATAGTTTGTGCAGCACGAGGAGGTGGAGGACGCCGTGCCGTTCCTCACTGCATTAGCTTGCTTTCACCCGTCGGAAATGCGACAGGTTCCAGGTGCCAGGAGCTGAGGAGCTGGGAGCTGTATGTACAAGAACGGAATCTCATCTTGTCCAGAGCACAGCTCTGGTTCCGGTTCCAGTTCGCAGAGAATGAGCTGACCACAGAGATCACTGTAGCATTGGTGCCTTCGCAGCCAGCCCTGACAATCCGGACATTGGGCATTTGAGCCCCTGGGAGAGGCCAGTCAGCCTGGGGTCAGTTTATGGTGGTAGGGCGCAAGGCCCTAATGTGATGCCCAATGTTTTTATGTGATGGCGCGCATGCTTACAGTTATTGCATAATGTATTTATGCTTGTGATGCCTAATGTAAATGCCTATTGCGCAATGTGTGATGCTAATGAGGTTTGGGCCTAAAGTAGTTTTATGCCTAAGGTGATTCATGAGCAAAGTGGTTTATGCACCCTCTGTTTTACATTGCAGGATCTCATGCTAAGTTCCTAACTTTACCAGTAGTTACTGGTTGTGCGCTACATTTGCTATTTGTGCTACATTTACAAGTGGTGATTTGTAATGGTTTTGACAGTGTCCCCATTGGCCCTGTCGTGTGTAAATAGTCCCCAGTGAATATTGCCTAGTGCCAGTTGGCACAGTGTATATTATGTGATTATGTTTCTAAACTATTTATGATAATACAAAGGCTATTTTTATATATAACCTTGTGTGGAGTTCCCTTTGTGGTGTACCTGGGGTGTTGTTGCTATGCGCATGCGCAAACGCTTTACACATTGCCTCCGCGATAAGCCTGACTGCTCGTGCCAAGCTACCAAGGGGGTGAGCAGGGGCTATCTTTGGCATTTAACTTCCTTGCCCTGACTACAGTGGTGGTTTCTGCCTGGCTTTGGCGCAAGCCTTCGCCAACCAGAAATACCATTTCTAACAACCTCCAATACAAAAGATGGTTAAGTCAACTTTTAAACAGGTGTTAAATTCCTGCGATAACCGCAGTTAGCGCTGCTTTTTTAATTGCTTCACGGGTCCGGTGCCGCATTGTTAATAGTGCGAAGTTGTGTTTGCGACTGTTTTCATGTAGTATTGGTGAGGAACGCCTACTTTGCATAAATGCAAAGCAAAAAAAAACGGCAGCTATCTCAAGAAAACAAGCGCTAAAGCATGTTAGCGTGTTCTTGTTGATAGTGCTATAAAAAACTCGTCGCTTTTTCGGCGATATGTGCCGCTAAAGTGGCAAAAGATTTCTTGATAATATGCCCCTATATCTCTAAATGTGAAGGGTCTCAATCACCCAATTGGTGCGCTGGTCCGCCCGCCCGCCTGCCTGAACAGCTAGAACAGCCCTGACCGGCCCTCTGACTGCAGCTAGGAGCAAGGAGCGGCAAAGAGCGACTAAAGGGCAGCGGCGACAGTCAGCAATTCGTACCATTACTTGGCCCAAACTTTTACGCGGATCTCGCGGGCTCCACCAAGGCAGAGCAGCCGGTGAGTTGAGTGACTGTTGTTTCCTGCCCCCCGCGTCCGTTTGCATAGCGTACAGCTCCCCTCATCACCTTTCAGCGGCCAGGTGAACCCCAGCAGTAGGGTTGCAAGGGCTAACCGGGCAAGTCTGGTGGTGGAGGGGGGGGTCCTACAGAGAGGAAGCAGAGAGGAAGCATCTTAAGCACCCCAAGCAACAAAAACCAAACAACCTCAATTTAATCGCAAATTACTCAGCAAAACAACAAACAAAAAATCCCTAATAAATCATTCTTACAGAACAATATAAGGAGCAATGAGATATTGCGGAGTTAGCAGCCCTTACTCAACCCAAAAATCAACTCCAAGTTACAGAAAAGGAAACTTGAACCCATAATGCCGTCACATTCAAACGATTCTCAGGAAGAAATCCCCAATGCACACGGTACACACAAGGAAGGACCCATCATGGCAACTTCAACTTCAAACTCAATTGTAACTGCAATTGTAACCGCAAATGAGAATAAAAAGGATAACACATCTGCAAAACCAATGGCAAATGCTTTCACACCGTACCAGAGCACTCCCCCAAATCCAACTATGGAAGGGCAACTGGCACGCAAAGCCCTTGGCTTCGAGATAGCCGACACTATGTCCTTTGTTAACCTCGGTGTCAATACACAGTTATTGCCCCCTCCACTGGCTTTTCAATTGTCATTGGGTCCACAGACATCACTACAGACATCACAGTTATTGCCACAGCTATTACCACTTTCTACAGCAACACCATCATCAAAAGACTTAAACCATCTTATAACCATTGAAGAAAAAGATATGCACTTACCAACCAAAGATATACACAAAATGTTCCTTTCTGAAGGACCCTGGAACAGCTATTTATTCCAAGACTGGGAACATAAAAGGACTGCAAACACCACTTCTGTTAGCCCCTTCGCTGCTAGGCCTTTTCCCCTCCTGTGCTAAGCCTTTTTTGGGCTATTTGGGGTAGTGCGCGCTTAGGCCCCTGTAACTCTTTGACCTCATTAGGTATCCACGCCAAATTTGCGTCCTTTTCTTCCAACATCATGCGAATTCTAAAGGTACCCAGGGTTTGTGGATTCTCCTAGAGGGTTCCCAGAAATTAGTCAAAATACAGCAACATTTTGTTTTTTTTTTGTGAAAAATGGGGAAAAGTGGCTGCAAATGAAAGCGTCTGGGTTTTTCTCTGCAAATGATATCAAAAAAAGGTTTGTGGGGCTGAAATCACCATTTCTCCAGCTTTTAGGGAATGACAGATTTTTGTCAGAAATCCAACTTGTTTTACACAGGTTTGACATTTTTCTGGGACATACCCTATTTTTGAAATGTTTTGTGCTTTCAACCTCCTTTCAGATAATGGTAGAAATGGGTAGAAAAGCAATAATGGATCTTGGAAAGCTATACATTTTTGAAAAGTAGACAAAATTCTGAATTCAGCAAGGGGTCATTTGTGTAGATCCATCAAGGTTTCTTTATAGAAACTAACAGTTAAATATAGGAAAAATAAAAAATTAGCTAAAAAAAGCAGCCTTTTGTGTTAACGTTTTCACCTGTAACTTCTTCTAATTATGACATCTCTTAGAAAGCAATGTACCATTACATCCACTGGACCTTCCTGGTTGTGGGCATATATAGGACTTGTAGGTTCACCAAGAGCCCAACGAACCCAGAGTAAAAAACTGAGCAGCATTTTGTAATGTTTTTTTTTTTAGTTCCGGGTATATAGCAATTATAGTGTGAAAATGTGCACATGGAAAAATTGGTATGAAAGACACCTATGTATTTCTGAAATGGGAACAAATTACAGAGTTTAGAAATAGTGCATATTTGCACGTTTTCGAAATTGTGAATACTCATACTTGCATTACAATTATTGGTCATTTTTCAAAATGACTTTTTTTTTACACAATGTCTTTCATTTGGAAGGGAGAAATGCATCAAAAATCAATAGGTAATAACAGTTGCTTTACAAATCTGAACTACCCTAAGTCTCCCGATAAAAATGGTACCTCACTTGTGTGGGTAGGCATAGTGCCCACGACAGGAAGTGGCTCAAAACCTAAGGTGAACACACCACATTTTCACACTGAAAATTTACACATTTTTTGCGAAGAGTCTAGCTGTAGTTTTTGAACCCTAGCTCTGCCGGCACCTAGGGAAACCTAGCAAACCTATACTTTTTGAAAAATAGACACCCAGGGGAATCCAGGATGGGGTGACTTGAGTGCCTCCCACCATGGTCTGTTACCCAGAATCCCTTGCAAACGTAAAAAATTGACAAAAAACAACACATTTTCCCCACATTTCTGTGATGGAAAGTTCTGGAATCTGCGTGGATCCACAAATTTCCACCCACCCCGCGTTCCCCAAAGTCCTACGAGAAAAATGGTACCTCACTTGTGCGGGTCGGCCTAGTGCCCGCGACAGGAAACGGCGCAAAACGCAACGTGGTCACACCTCAATTTTGCAGTGAAAAATGACCCTTTTTTGGCAAAGTGACTAGCTGTAGTTTTTGAACCCTAGCCCTGCCGGCACCTAGGGAAACCTAGCAAACCTATGCATTTTTGAAAACTAGACACCCAGGGGAATCCAGGATGGGGTGACTTGAGTGCCTCCCACCATGGTCCGTTACCCAGAATCCCTTGCAAACGTAAAAAATTGACAAAAAAAACACATTTTCCCCACATTTCTGTGATGGAAAGTTCTGAAATCTGCGTGGATCCACAAATTTCCACCCACCCCGCGTTCCCCAAAGTCCTACGAGAAAAATGGTACCTCACTTGTGCGGGTCGGCCTACTGCCCGCGACAGGAAACGGCGCAAAACGCAACGTGGTCACACCTCAATTTTGCAGTGAAAAATGACCCTTTTTTGGCAAAGTAACTAGCTGTAGTTTTTGAACCCTAGCCCTGCCGGCACCTAGGGAAACCTAGCAATCCTATACATTTTTGAAAACTAGACACCCAGGGGAATCCAGGATATGGTGACTTGAGTGCCTCCCACCATGGTCTGTTACCCAGAATCCCTTGCAAACGTAAAGAATTGACAAAAAAAACACATTTTCCCCACATTTCTGTGATGGAAAGTTCCGGAATCTGCATGGATCCACAAATTTCCACCCACCCCGCGTTCCCCAAAGTCCTACGAGAAAAATGGTACCTCACTTGTGCGGGTCGGCCTAGTGCCCGCGACAGGAAACGGTGCAAAATGCAACATGGTAACACCTCAATTTTGCAGTGAAAAATGACCCTTTTTTGGCAAAGTGACTAGCTGTAGTTTTTGAACCCTAGCCCTGCCGGCACCTAGGGAAACCTAGCAAACCTATACATTTTTGAAAACTAGACACCCAGGGAAATCCAGGATGGGGTGACTTGAGTGCCTCCCACCATGGTCTGTTACCCAGAATCCCTTGCAAACGTAAAAAATTGACAAAAAAAACAGATTTTCCCCACATTTCTGTGATGGTAAGTTCTGGAATCTGCGTGGATCCACAAATTTCCACCCACCCCGCGTTCCCCAAAGTCCTACGAGAAAAATGGTACCTCACTTGTGCGGGTCGGCCTAGTGCCCGCGACAGGAAACGGCGCAAAACGCAACGTGGTCACACCTCAATTTTGCAGTGAAAAATGACCCTTTTTTGGCAAAGTGACTAGCTGTAGTTTTTGAACCCTAGTTCTGCCGGCACATAGGGAAACCTACCAAACCCACACATTTCTGAAAACTAGATACCCGGCGGCTTCCAGGGAGGTATGGCTTGCGTGGATTCCCCAACGTTTCCTTACCCAGAATCCCCTGCAATCCTCAATTTTAGCTGAAAAAATCACTTTTTCCACACATTTTGGTGTGGGAAAGTTGTGGCATCACCGGGCTCACACAAATTTACCACCACCCAGCGTTCCCCCAGCTCTCCCGGTAAAAATGGTGCCTCACTTGTGTGGGAGGCCCAAGTACCCGCGGCAGGCAAGGGCCCAAAACATAGTGAGGCGACATCAAAATGGCCTATCGCAAAACCACCTGGTTTTGCAAGGGGGGTCACTTGGGTTTTTGGCCCGGTGTTCAGCAGCCATCTAGGGAAACCTACCAAACCCACGCATTTCTGAAAACTAGACACCCGGCGGCTTCCAGGGAGGTGTGGCTTGCGTGGATCCCTCAACGTTTCCTTACCCAGAATCCCCTGCAATCCTCAATTTTAGCTGAAAAAATCACTTTTTTCACACATTTTGGTGTGGGAAAGTTGTGGCATCACCGGGCTCACACAAATTTACCACCACCCAGCAGTCCCCTAGGTCTCCCGGTAAAAATGGTGCCTTACTTGTGTGGGAGGCCCAAGTAGCCGCGGCAGGCAAGGGCCCAAAACGTTGTGAGGCGACATCAAAATGGCCTATCGCAAAACCACCTGGTTTTGCAAGGGGGTCGCTTGGGTTTTTGGCTCGGTGCTCGGCGGCCATCTAGGGAAACCTACCAAACCCATGCATTTCTGAAAACTAGACACCCGGCGGCTTCCAGGGAGGTATGGCTTGCATGGATCCCCCAACGTTTCCTTACCCAGAATCCTATGCAAACCTCAATTTTAGCTGAAAAAATCACTTTTTTCACACATTTTGGTGTGGGAAAGTTGTGGCATCACCGGGCTCACACAAATTTACCACCACCCAGCATTCCCCCAGCTCTCCCGGTAAAAATGGTGCCTCACTTGTGTGGGAGGCCCAAGTATTTTTTGGGGGGTGGGGGCATTGGTATGCCCATTCTGGGCAGCCCCCACACATAAAAAAAGCCAGCGTAATCGTTGGCGTCCAGTGGGCTTTTTGTCCCCCAAGGGGGGCAGATTGAGGGCTACTGCCCCTATCTGCCCCACCGGGGGGGCAGAAAGTCCACTAGATGCCAGGGATTTTTTGGGGAAAATTTTAATTAGGGTGGGGGCTGTTCAAAACAGACATGCCAATGCCCCCACCCTAATTAAAATTTGCCTAAAAAAATCCCTGGCGTCTAGTGGGCTTTTTGCCCCCCGGAGGGGCAGATTGGGGACTACTGCCCCATCTGTCCCCCAGGGGGGCAGGAAGGCTGTAAGTTTTGCGGGGAGGGGGTGGGGGCATGGGAATGGCCGTTTTGGGCAACCCCCGCCCTAATTAAAATTTTCCCCCAAAAACTCCCTGGCGTCTAGTGGGCTATTTGCCCCCCCGGTGGGGCAGATTGGGGACTAATGCCCCCATCTGCCCCCCAGGGGAGGCAGAAAGTCCACTAGGTGCCAGAGAGTTTTATGGGTAAATTTTAATTAGGGTGTGGGTTGCCCAAAACGGGCAAGCCAATGCCCCCACCCTAATTAAAATATTCCCCGAAAAATCTCTGGCGTCTAGTAGGCTTTTTGCCCCAAGGGGGGGCAGATTGGGGGATACTGCCCCATCTGTCCCCCACGGGGGGCAGGAAGGCTGTAACTTTTGCAGGGAGGGGGTGGGGGCATGGGCATGTCAGTTTTTGCCAACCCCCAAACTAATTAAAATTTGCCCCAAAATAATCCCTGGTGTCTAGTGAGCTTTTTACCCCTCCAACAGGGCAGATTGGGGGCTGATGCCCCCATCTGCCCCCCAGAGGAGGCAGAAAGTCCACTAGATGCCAGGGAGTTTTTGGGGCAAATTTTAATTAGGGTGGGGGCTGCCCAAAATGGGTATGCAAATACCCCCACCCTAATTAAAATTTGCTTAAAAAAATCCCTGGCGTCTAGTGGGCTTTTTGCCTCCCGGAGGGGCAGATTGGGGACTACTTCCCCATCTGTCCCCCGGGGAGGCAGGAAGGCTGTAATTTTTGCGGGGAGGGGGTGGGGGCATGGGCATGGCCGTTTTGGGCAACCCCCACCCTAATTAAAATGTTTCCCAAAAAACTCCCTGGCGTCTAGTGGGCTTTTTACCCCCCGGTGGGGCAGATTGGGGTCTAATGCCCCCATCTGCCCCCCAGGGGAGGCAGAAAGTCCACTTGGCGTCAGAGAGTTTTTTTGGTACATTTTAATTAGGGTGGGGGTTGCCCAAAACGGGCATGCCAATGCCCCTACCCTAATTAAAATTTTCCCCGAAAAATCTATGGCGTCTAGTAGGCTTTTTGCCCCCCCGGGGGGGCAGATTGGGGGCTAATGCCCCATCTGTCCCCCACAGGGGGCAGGAAGGCTGTAACTTTTGCAGGGAGGGGGTGGGGGCTTGGGCATGTCAGTTTTGGCCAACCCCCAACCTAATTAAAATTTGGCCCGAAATAATCCCCGGCGTCTAGTGGGCTTTTTACCCCTCCAACAGGGCAGATTGGGGGCTGATGCCCCCATCTGCCCCCCAGAGGAGGCAGAAAGTCCACTAGACGCCAGGGAGTTTTTGGGACAAATTTTAATTAGGTGGGGGCTGCCCAAAACGGGTATGCAAATGCCCCCACCCTAATTAAAATTTGCTTTAAAAAATCCCTGGCGTCTAGTGGGCTTTTTGCCTCCCGGAGGGGCAGATTGGGGACTACTGCCCCATCTGTCCCCCGGGGAGGTAGGAAGGCTGTAATTTTTGCAGGGAGGGGGTGGGGCCATGGGCATGGTCGTTTTGGGCAACCCCCACCCTAATTAAAATTTTCCCCAAAAAACTCCCTGGCGTCTAGTGGGCTTTTTACCTCCCCCCCGGTGGGGCAGATTGGGGGCTAATGCCCCCATCTGCCCCCCAGGGGAGGCAGAAAGTCCACTTTGCGCCAGAGAGTTTTTTGGGTAAATTTTAATTAGGGTGGGGGTTGCCCAAAACAGGCATGCCAATGCCCTCACCCTAATTAAAATTTTCCCCGAAAAATCACAGGTGTCTAGTAGGCTTTTTGCCCCCCGGGGGGCAGATTGGGGGCTAATGCCCCATCTGTCCCCCACAGGGGGCAGGAAGGCTGTAACTTTTGCAGGGAGGGGGTGGGGGCATGGGCGTGGAGAGGTGTGGCTCACTGGTTAGAGGCGGCAGACCCGTAAGCAGAGAATAGGCCAGGGACCAGGGTTCAATTCCCGACGCGGCAGGGTCGTGGACCAGGGTCAAAACGGACTTGATAATTCTCGCCTCGGTACCTACTCTAACCAGGAACGCACTCGGCAACTCTGGGCATTAAGCTTGCCTCATCTCTACAACGGCCCCCCACAGACGCCGGGGATGCCTGGTTTCACCTTGGAGATACCCATAAAGGGACCATCTCACAGGGAAAACCAGGATGGGTTCCCCAGCGGTCTTCAGCGCCAGGATACTCCATGGAGTCACAGTGCGCTTTACAAGTACACCCACATTTACATTTACATTTACATTTACATGTCAATTTTAGCCAACCCCCAACCTAATTAAAATTTGCGCCAAAATTATCCCTGGCGACTAGTGGGCTTTTTACCCCTCCAACCTGGCAGATTGGGGGCTGATGCCCTCATCTGCCCCCCAGAGGAGGCAGAAAGTCCACTAGACGCCAGGGAGTTTTTGGGGCAAATTTTAATTAGGGTGGTGGCTGCCCAAAACGGGTATGCCAATGCCCCAACCCTAATTAAAATTTGCCCCAAAAAATCCCTGGCGTCTAGTGGACATTTTGCCCCCTGGGGTGTCAAACTGGGGGCTACTGTCCCATCTACCCCCCAGGGGGGCAGGAAGGCTGAAATTTTTGTGGGGGTGGGGGCATGGACATGCCCTTTTTGGGACCCCCCACCCTAATATTAATTTGCCTCCAAAAAATCCCTGGGTCTAGTGGGCTTTTTACCCCCCCGGTGGGGCAGATTGGCGTCTAAAGCCCCCATCTGCCCCCAGGGGGAGCAGAAAGTCCATTAGATGCCAGGAAGGTTTTTGGGCAAATTTGTCTTAGGTTGGGGGCTGCCCAAAACGGGCATGCCAATGTCCCCACCCTAATTTAAATTTGCCTAAAAACTCCCTGGCGTCTAGTGGGCTTTTTGCCCCCCTGGTGGGGCAGATTGGGGGCTACTGCCCCATCTGCCCCACAGGGGAGCAGGAAGGCTGTTATTTTTGCGGGGGAGGGGGGTGGGGGCATGAGCATGCCCGTTTTGGGAGCCCCCACCCTAATTCAAATTTGCCCCAAAAAAACTCCCTGGCGTCTATTGGGTTTTTTTGCCCCCCGGCGGGGCAGATTGGGGGCTAATGCCCCCATCTGCCCGCCAGGGGGGGGCAGAAAGTCCACAAGACACCAGGGAGTTTTTTGGGCAAATTTTAATTAGGGTGGGGGCTGCCCAAAACGGGCATGCCAGTGCCCCCATCCTAATTAAAATTTGGCTAAAAAATCCCTGGTGTCTACTGGGCTTTTTGCCCCCGGGGGAGTCAGATTTGGGGCTAATGCCCCCATCTGCCCCCCGGGGGGGCAGAAAGGCTGTCATTTTTGCAGAGGGTGGGTGGGGGCATGGGCATGCCCATATTGGGCAGCCCCCACCACAGATTATAAGAAAAAATTAATCCCTGGCGTATAGTGGGCTTTCTGCAGAAAGGCTGTACATTATGCGGGGTGGGGGCATGGACATGCCCTTCATGGGCAGCCCCCACCCTAAAAAATGATGTGCACAAAGTAAATATCCCTGGTGTCTAGTGGGCTTTTTGCCCCCATCTGCCCCCCAGGGGGAGCAAAAGGACTAAATGACACTAAAAATATTTGGGGGGAGCAATAGCCCTTGCCTAAGGGGCCGCTCCCCCCTCCCTGGTGTCTAGTGGGTGGATCCCTGCTTGGGGATCGCCCTCCTGGGGCGATCCCCAAGCAGGGATCCACTGGGGATGGGTACCATTGGAAAGGGGAGATTCTCCCCTTTCCAATGATACCTCTCCCGTCTTTCTACGTGCCCGGGGGGCTGAGATAGCCCCCTGAGCACATACAAAGTGAAACTGAAATGAGCCTAAAGGCTCATTTCAGTTTCGTTTTCTGTGCAATGAAGACAGCGCGACCTGTGCGCTGATCTTCATTGCACAGAAACCAGGGAGGGGGGCCTCGGGAGCTGGGGAAGCTCTTCCCCAGCTCCCAAGGTCAAAGGCATGAAATAGAAATCCCTCTGCTGTCTGCAGCAGAGGGATTTAGTGCCCCTGGCCTCATGACGGAATGGTTCCGTCATGAGCACAGGTGCACCGATGCTCATGACGGAACCATTCCGTCATGAGCATCGAAAGGGTTAAGTAAAACTGATTGCAGCTCTATTTACAGCAATTCAGCTGACCTATCATGGCTTGTTGGGGTTAACAACCACTCCACCGCTGAGGCAACAACTGTATTGCCGACACCCACCCACTCAGCAGGTACAGGAGACAACAGCCTGAACAGGGACAACGTGAGTTCACCACGCTCTGGAAAGAAGATCACAAATGATAGCTCGTGGAGCCCACCAAAGATGGTCAAGTCCGCCGAGATAGCGATCCACTCTAATTCAGCCAGTCGGGTCGAGACATATTTGAGCCAAGTTAGCACACTCGACATAGAAAACCCAGACTTACAAGCCAAAACCAAGGCTCAGGTTCACCATGATGGAAAAGGACCAGACTCATTCTTCCAACTGAATAATAGTTCCCCAATTCCAACGAAGACAATCCAAGGAACACAGGCAACACAATCAACAACGACTAAGGAACAGGACAGCTGGGAAGAAAAAACGCAAAATGTATTCTTCCAACCAACCAACAGCTCTCCAGTTTTAACCAAGACACCTCAGACAATTCAAGCAGACACCTGGGAGCAAGTAGCAACACACAGCAGGCTAACAAACACGCCCCCAGTGCGTCGGGCTTTACTACCATATAATGATTCTCATTCTACGAACAATGACATGACTTTCATAGCCACACTGGAATGGGAAGAACTTGTTGCTTCAATACTGGAAATCCATTCCCGGAACATGTATGGACAACTATTCTAAACACTCTGCAGGACTCAGCCACAGCCCTACAATTTCAATCACATAAAATGGACTTGCAGCTTACTGTCCTACAGACATTGGCGGATTCTATCTTAGGAATTGATACGAAGATATCAGATCTAAATGGTCCTATAAAGAGGGGTCAGGAAGCGGCCTATGTTGTCCAAACGTTACCATTATCATGCCCCTGCGCATCGATCATAGACAAATTATCAACCTTACCATCTATGTTAGGTGACCTGATATCCGAACTAAAATCAACAGTTTCGCAGACCTCAGAAATCTAGTACTGTAGTACCTGCAATTACAGCAACGGTACTGGCACAACCAGTAGCAGAACAGCCAGTAAGTATCGACCCAACACTGGCGGGCAGGGAAGACTTACCATCACCGTTAGAGGAAGCGGAAGCCGAATCCCATGAGCCACTCACCAGCAGCCTCTGTAACCGTAGCTGACCCGGTATTAGCCAATGACCAGATCTCCTGCAAAATCTACAGGAAGAAAAAAGGAAGGGAAAAAACAGGCTTCTAACTGGTGCAAGATCTTGCACAGAATTACAACAATATCCATCCTCAACAGCAACCGCCGGTAGCCAAAAAGTAATAGATGTGAAACAACTGCCACTGTCACCTTTGCCTGAGGACCCAGAGAGTCCTTCATCGGCGCCCACTGACGTCTCGCCAGCAGCTCTGATAACACCATCTCGAGATCTCGCCCGGCAACCTTGCTCCTGTGACAGTAAACGGAGGCTCTTCCAAGTAAAAACAACTCAACCTGCACATAAGTTGGACTTAACAACGTTCGAACATATTCTAACAACAGAAACCTGGGACAACGTCAAGACCAGCAATGCAGAGTTATCTCAGCTACCTACACGAGGAGCAACTGACATCATCAGAGAACCTGGGAGAGACAGGCAACAAAGCGCGCAACAAACCTGCCCAGTCAGTGGCAGCTCAAGTAGTTCCTCCCAGTCAGGTCATCCCGGTTGTAAGGGACCGCAAACAGAACAAACAGTGCATCACCAGAACAGTCCGACCATTATTCTCTTTACTCCAGAATATACGTCCCGAGAAAGAGACGATATACTGAACAGGGGGAACATACTAAGACTTTTACATTCGATTACAAGCCTAGGAAACATTAGTTCCTCTGACCTCCTCCAAATAGAGTTTCTGTCTAACAACGATCCACAACACTCGGAAACAACTAAGGCAACCTGGAACTCCACCGAGATAGCAAAAAAAATCCTGGAGGAAGAGGCAATGTTCAAACAATGGGGGATAAAACTGGGACTTGAAAAGCAACCCCCCTATCCAACACCTTTTCTACCCCCGTTAGGTCACCTACGCGAAAAACACCAACTCAGTATTAAAAGGAGCAAGAAGCACTTCCCCAAGAGTGCAATCCCAAGACACAAAAACATTCTTCTCAGGACAAGAACTAAGGCACCGAGGTCATGTATCGTCGGGTGTTCCACAAAACTGGAGGTCGATCCAACGTACCATCAACAAACTTGATCGTCCAGATTGACAAAGGAGAAGAAACCTTGATCATTCATTGGCTAAGACCAGGCAAATTAGCTTATGTACTTAGAACATCAACGGTTTAGCCAGCAAAAGCAACGACCCAGAGTTTCTGCAATACCTAAACTCATTTGATCTGTTACTTTTTCAAGAAACCTGGGAGGAAAAGGCATTTGAGCTGCAAGGGTTCACATCCTGTTGTATTCCAGCAAGCAAAAGCTCCATCTTTGGTCGTAGATCCGGGGGTCTAATGATTTTTGCATCTATAGCAATGATAGGTGAGATCACGACAATAGAATCTCAAATAGCACCTCCAAGCATAATACAGGTGGCAAAGATCTCACTCAGGTTAAATAATCAACTTCAAGAAGTTATAGTAATCAACACTTACATCCACCCCAAAGGGAAACGACAAGCTGCCAACAAACTGATAAAAGCCTTAGGAAAAATACTGGACAAAGAGGATTCTGACTTAATCATCCTGGCAGGCGACTTCAACATGTTACTTATCAGCATGAAATCCAGGTGATGGCCTTGACCAAGATCTTAGCACAGCATGGGGAGTGCCAAGGCAGGGCTTCGCAAAAAAACAACATATTGCTCAAAAATCTTACTACGGCAATTAGAGCATTTTAATTTAAGGGCCTTGAATGGGCACTACAAAGAAGACGATGCACCGGTTGCAACTTTTCATTCAGATAAGCAATCTTCCCACTTGGACTTTACATTTACATCCCTAAATATGTTTGGCAATGTAACAGCGTTCAAGATAGGGACGAGCGATCTCAGCGACCACTTGCCTCAGGAAGCCACAATAACAGTCTATTTGTTTCCTGAGACTGAACCATACACAGGTATTGACATTTAAGGCGGCTCCAGTGCAATCCCTGTAACATCAGCTCCACAAGCCTTGCAGCAAAAACTCTTTGTACTCAAGTGGCAAGCTCCACAACAAATTTGTCAGAAGTATGGCAAAACTTCATCCTAGCCACTAGCTTGAAATTATTAAAAACAACATCGAACAGGACAAGTCATGGAAAGGGAGCATTAACCAAATCACAACTCACTCCAGATATGGAAACTCAAAAACAGATAATAAATCGAACACTGAGACAGATGCGAAAGGATCCAACAAATCATGACTTGCAAATTACCCTACAGAAAGCGAAAAAATTGATAAAACTGAAGAAATGGGAAAAAAAGAAACAAATAAATGACGAGCTATGGGCGAAACTCCTCTGTGAAGTAAAACGGCAAAATAGCTCAAGGTTCTGGCAAATGATTAAGAGAATAAAGAACCCAGACCATCATGGCCTAAACTCTAATATAACGGAGGAAGCATGGACAAATTACCTCTTCAAGCACTTCAACAACATAAACACTGACAAAGAGGATAGCCTAGAAGAGGTGAGGACAAAGGAGTCCAACAAAGAATCTCGGAGGGAAAAAATGGGCAATTACCACACAATGGCCACGACCCAAGAATCCAGCACTAATGGAGCCAAGCCATCACCTCGAATGGATAAATTAGTGCTCGACCCAAGTTCTTCTTTCTCCAATGAGTCTGTACATCTGGCTACCACACCAGATGACGTTTAAAGGCAAATAGCCAGGGGCAGACCAACAGGTGCCCCTGGCCAAAATGGCATCCCACCAATGCTATACAAAAGACGCGGAATTCTGGAGAGTAGCACTAACACCAACATTCAATAATATAAAGAAAACCTTGACTCTTCCGGAATCTTGGCATGGGTCAGTAATAAGCCCAATCTTCAAACATGGCAATAGGAAACATCCAAATAACTATCGGCTTATTGCCCTTTTAGACGTGGAGGCCAAGTACTTTGCAGGAACTATACTGGAGGAGCTAACATCATGGGCATCTGAAAACTCAGTAATCCCGATCAATCAGACTGGTTTCAGCAAGGGTCAAGGGACCACAACTAATATAATGGCACTGACCCTGCTGATGGATGCAGTAAAAGAGACCAAATCTCCTCTTTTCCTTTCCTTCATTGATTACGCTGCCGCATTCGACCATGTGGATCGTAACAAGCTCTGGCAGAAACTGGACAACTGGGGAATACCCAAACATCTGCTAGACGTGTTGATATTACTCCACTCAAATATGTGGATTAAGGTTAAATTAGGAGCAGGTACACACTTCTCTAACCCTATTCCGACAACGAAAGGGTTAAAGCAGGGTTGTGTGTTAGCACCGCTCTTATTTAACCTTTTTCTTGCAGATTTACCAGGGGAACTTGACAAATGCCTCTGTCATGCACAGAAATTAGGGAAAGTTCCACTGTCCAATCTGCTCTACGCAGACAAACTGGTGCTGATAAGCCGGACATCGATTGGCCTTCAACACCTTCTAAATGTAGCTCACTCCTTTTCAGAAAAGAATGCTTTGCAAATAAATTTTAATAAATCCACGGTCATGGCAGTGAACTACAGGAAAAAAAGGATAATTAAATGGCACGTAAACGGACAAGGGCTGGACTTGGCAACCACCTATAAATACTTGGGAGTAGTCCTGGACCACAACAACTCGTTCAAACCCCAACTGGAGTCCTTACGAGGAAAGGGAACTGTGACTCACCTGGCGATAAAATCCTTAAAAGCCAAACTCCACGACCTAACGCTCACCCCTCTTCTCCAGGTTTTGCGCACAAAATCACAGCCGACTCTCACACATGGGAGTGAACCCCTTCAAGGGAAGGATGCCGCATTACTGGATACAGTAATAGCTAACTCCTATAGGGCTATCTTTAACCTGCCAAGATATGTCTCACCCGCACAAATCCGGTTAGGATTTGGTCTTTTGAAACAAACACTAGAAATGCGGAGTGCTTATGCTACCAACTGGCACAAGATTCGCAGTGCTGAGGCTGGTTCTTTAAACTCTAAACTATGGGAAGAGCTGCTCCGACATCGCAAATCCTCAGCCAGAGATTATCTATTTGATTCACTTCAAGTCCTGGGACTATCAGACGTCTGGAGTACTCCAACAGATCTCCTGACTTTCAAAAAAATTGCGAAAAAATCAGCACAAATTATCTCCTCTATTGAGGTCAAGGAGGCGTTAACAAAAAAGAGCGCACGGTGGGATCACGCTTGGCGATTACGGAAGAACGCAGCCACAAGCTTATCTTAAGATAGGAATGAACTTAAAAACGAAAGAAAAGTTTTTAAAATTACGCCTCGGCGTGATCCCGGTAACCCTGCACTTACTACCCTGGGAGAGAAAAAACTGCTCGCAGCAGTGCCGCCTGTGCAAAGCTGACTAGAAAGACATCATCCACGTCATGTGTATCTGTCCTAAATTAAAAGATTTGAGGTACAATCTATTACGTCCCTCCTTCAAATCACATGGCGTTTGGACATGCAGGCAGGCTGTCAAATTGTGTTTTAACCCCACTAAAACAAAATTAAACAGTCGGGTCGTAAAGTTCTTTGAGTTAGTGGAAAAAAGACTCAAGAGCACACTGGAAACCAAAAAAAGCCAGACGTTTGATGACCCCGAAACATTTTATGGACAATTATGAACTGAGACTAAGTAAACTTGTAAAATTGAGGAAACCGCGTATAACGAAATCTTAACAATTTTTAGCAATGTTTTATTGTTTTGTAAAGATTTTAGTTAATCATGTACAAATAAACAAATGACTTACTTACTTGTAGGTCTAACCTAGAGGCAGTGCGCATGCACTGCTCTGGGAGACTTGTAGTGGCGCATTAAATAGAAGCCCTGCCCACTCTCAACCCATATTGTTCATTGGCTTGTGTCACTGTCCTTCGTAAATGCTGGCTTCTGATTCGTAAAGAGGCTTGTTAGTCCCTCCTTAGTACCTCCTTGTCTTCATTTGTAACCTCCCATGGTGACTGGCCGTTTTACTTGGTTGTTACATAGTACGTCTTCTTTAGTCTGTGAGCACTAAATTCATTGATGAGTTTCTCTTACTGCAGGCAGCATATGGGCATCCGCTTTCACTTTAACCCAGGCGCCCGGCATTATCTCAATCCTCCACCCACCTGTTGCTGCTTCATCTTGCTCTTTCGCCCTTGTGTCTATTTCCCCCCACCCCACCCACTAACCAGACTTCCTCCACGAGACCGTCGACGTTGCCACTACCCTTGCTTGTTATATGGCGCCTATGCCCCTTGTAAGGGCTGTAAATAAGATGCGATATTATTATGCAAGTTATGGTACTCACTTTAGAGACCTCTGAAGGTTGGAAGGCTGAGCTGATCATACCGCGATTAGAACTCGTGACCTGCAGGCGACAGCAGATGTCAGCTCCGAGTGCTTAGTGGCGCATGTTTACAACTTTCACGCAGCACTATGGAATGCTTTGCAAACTCATGATGTTTGCGAAGAGTTTCGCATGGTCACTTTTACATAGGCAGAAATGGTCTGCAACTCTTCCAAACGTAAACCAGTAAAGAACAGTTTTGCAAAAGTTTGGCATAGAAAACTTTTTCAAATGGCAAACTTGCAGAAAAAACCTTCTATATCCGTTTTCAAGGTAGAGTGAGGTACAGTGTTAAATTAAAATAAAAGAAGGCACATGGATGCAAGCTGTGTGTGTTTGAGTGTTTTGTAAATATAAAGCATATTTAACAATGTGTTACTAAGCGTGTGTTAATGTTACCCTTGTTCCAGCAGGGAGTGGTTCCTTGTGCGGTGTGACATAGCAGGAATATGGATCTTTGGTCCCGATGTGGGGCCCCCAAATTAATGTATTCAGCCACATGGTACCGCTAAAGAGGAACCGTGATTCATGGATTTTGGTTTTTGGATGCTTTGATAATATATATATATATATATTCACTGAAAAAAACATAGGTTTCAGGCACGTTATAGATAGGAATTAGCATTTAAAAAACCTTAGAAATTCACTGAAAAAACCATAGGTTTCAGGGGCGTTATAGTAAGCTGGACTTTTCACTCGTACAAAACCATTGAAATTCCCCCGTTATAGTTAGTTCAGCTAACTATAACTTGCGCGCCCGCAGTGCACTGCTGATGACATCACATATTACATCACTCATGACATGGTCAGTGACATCACTCATGACATCACTGATGACATCTCAAATGACATCACTGATGACATCACTGATGACATCATCCAGTGAATGTGTGTTTTTCTGAAAATTACATATGTTTTATATATGTATATCTCAAGGTCGATGGAAGAATAAATGGGTATATAAGTGTCTAAATGGATGATTTGTTTTTGAAAAATTGATTGTATAACTGACTGATTAAGTGCATCTTAGTGAATACATGGCTTAGTGAGTAATGTTTAAAAATGTAAATATCTGTATCAGTCTCTCACTTTGTGTATAAGTGGCTGCATGGGTTGGTGAGTGGCTACATGAGTGTCTATATAGGTTATTAGTTGGTTTTTTGAGTATCAGTATGAGTGTCTGTATGGTTCGGTGGGGGGTATTACGTAGTGCATAGGTGCATGAATGAGTGACTAACTGTTTGTATGTATTGAAGACAGCATGTGTGCAGGACTGTATGGGTGGATGAGTGTGTGCATGGGTGTGTTAGTGAATAAATTACTGTCTCAATAGTGTCTTTATGAGTAACTACATATGTTTTAAACTAGTATATGTGACTATTGGTGTATATAAGTGAGTATATGTGAGAGTGAGAGATTGAAAGAGTTCCTGTATGAATAAGTATGTGTTTCTATAAGTGATTGTTTAAAAGACTAAGTACGTGTAAGTTATTGTAGAAGTAAGTGTGGTGGTGTGTGTATAACTGTATATGCAAGTAGATGGATGTTTGATTCTTTATTAGCATGAGTGACCATGTGTGTGAGTAACTCTATGGATGAGTGGTTTTGTGTAACAGGATGTATAGGTGTATGAGTACATATGATGAGTGAGTACATGTATGAGTGACTGTATAGGACTGTTGGTGAATGAGTGGATGTGTATGTGGATCTTAGAATTACTGAATAGGTTGTTGTAGCTGGTATTGGTATGTCCATTTCTTGAAAATTTTAGTGTCTATTTTTGAATGTGTGTATCAAAGGTTATATTAGGGGGAGAGGAGGTCTGCCACTCTATCACAAGGATGATGTCATCAGTGATGTCATTTGAGATGTCATCAGTGATGTCATGAGTGATGTCACTGACCATGTCATGAGTGATGTAATATGTGACGTCATCAGCAGTGCATTGCGGACGCGTGAGTTATAGTTAGCTGAACTTACTATAACGGAGGAATTTCAATGGTTTTGTACGAGTGAAAAGTCCAGCTAACTATAACGCCCCTGAAACCTATGGTATTTTCAGTGAATTTCAAACGTTTTTTAAATGCTAATTTCTAACTATGCCTACAGAGATAGGACATGCGACGAAAGAAGAAAAAATGCACAGAAAGAAAAAAAAGAAATGCAGAAAGAAGCAACAGAAGTCCTCAAAGACGAAGAAAAGTGCAGGAAGAAGGAAACGTGCAGAAAGAACACACAGAAGAGCAGAAAGAAGCCTTGTGGCAAAATCATCCTGTACCCTCAACTTTTTCAGACAGATACTGGTGGTAACTGAGTCTGACTAACCAGTCCTAGAGCCAGTGCTATGTGAAACGACACTCAGAATACAGTGAAAACACCCACATACACTAGGGAACACTATGCGTTGGGGTCTCCCTGTGATTAGCATGACCTCCTCTGTAAGCCCCTAGTATATAATAGGGGAGGGGATTAAAACTACCTCTTAAAATGCGCCACAGGGTGTGTTTGTACACGTCACCTCAGGCCCCGTCCCCTCCCTTCCCCACTGTGTAAACACGCCCTGTGGCCGTTGTAAGTTGGGAGTTTAAGTCCCTTGAATCCTGAGGGTCCCTAGGATCCAACTAGACCACTAGGTACCTCCAGTAAGCGCCACAGAGCTGCGTTGCAGGGAGATGTAAAAAGGGGCGCGGCCTAGACCACCTCTCTGCAATGCAGCACAGTGGCGCTTACTGGAAGCACCTGGTGGGCTAGTTGGCCCCCTGGGTCCCTCAGGATTGAAGGGGAATTTTTTCCCCAACTTAAAACGTGCCACAGTGCTTGTTTGCACACGTTAACTCAGGCCCCGTCCCCTCCCTTCACCACTGTGTAAACACGCCCTGTGGCCGTTTTTAGTTAGGAGATTAAGTTCATTTGAATCCTGATGGTCCCTAGGGTCCAACTAGCCCACTAGGTACCTCCAGTAAGCGCCACGGAGCTGCGTTGCAGAGAGGTGTAAAAAGTGGCACGGCCTGGACCACCTCTCTGCAACGCAGCTCAGTGGTGCTTACTGAAAGCACCTGGTGGGCTAGTTAGCCCCCAGGGGCCCTCAGGATTGAAGGGGAATTATTTCCCCAAGTTAAAACGCGCCATAGGGCGTGTTTGCACACGTCACCTCTGGCCTCGTCCCCTCCCTTCCCCACTGTGTAAACACGCCCTGTGGCCGTTTTTTAAGTTGGGAGATTAAGTCCCCTTGAATCCTGAGGGTCCCTAGGGGCAAAATAGCCCACTAGGTATGTCTAGTAAGCACCATTGCAGAGAGGTGTAAAAAGGGGCACGGCCTGCACCACCTCTCTGCAACGCAGAGCAGTGGCGCTTACTGGAAGCACCTGGTGGGCTAGTTGGCCACCAGGGTCCCTCAGGATTGAAAGGGAATTATTTCCCCAACCTAAAACGCGCCACAGGGCGTGTTTGCACATGTCACCTCAGGCCCCGTCCCCTCCCTTCACCACTGTGTAAACGCGCCCTGTGGCCATTCTAAGTTGAGAGATTAAGTCCCCTTGAATCCTAAGAGTCCCTAGGGTCAAACTAGCCCACTAGGTACCTCCAGTAAGCGCAACAGAGCTGCGTTGCATAGAGGTGTAAAAAGGGGCGTGGCCTCAGAACACCTGTCTGCAACACAGCTCCCTGGCGCATACTGGAGATACCTGTTGGGCTAGTTGGCCCTCAGGGACCCTCAGTATTGAAGGGGAATTAATTCCCCAACTTACAACTGGCCAGGGGGCGCGTTTGCAGAGTGCTGCAAGGAGGGGGCGTGGCCTCCGGCGCGAAGCCGGTCTTTTATTTATTTAATTTTTTTAAGAAGGAGGGCTGTGTGGCCCCCCTTCTTTTTCTAATTTATTGGCCCCTGGGGACCCCATCCCCCAGGGCCTGCACCCTAAATTCATTTGGCCCTCCCAAGGCCTTAATCGGCCCCGGGGACCCCAACCCCCGGGTCATGGCCTTTTTAAAAAAAAAATCTTTAGGAGGGGGGCTGCGTTGCCCCCCTCCTCAGCCCACTTATGGCCCCGGGGACCCCATCCCCCGGGGCCGGCCTTTGTTTTTTAATATTTAAAAAATATATATATTTATAGAAACACTTAGGACATGCTGGACAAACCGTATGTACCTATCACCATGACGATTTGCGTGATATCAATCAAAAGGCGACTATGCATACAATGAATCCACGTGGAATGTATTTGCACTGCTAGTGAAGCTGTGACGTGTCTGACGCCCTACTGTGCCTAATCCCGGCGCCCCGTCGGTGGGTACTCTCCAGGCAGACACCCTTGTCGTTTATTTATACAAACATGGGTAGCTATTGACGGGCACATTGAATACACACGCACACCAAGCCATTCAAAGGGGATTCGAAAAAATTCGACCAAACTATGCAAGAAACCCCCCTCACGGTTAATAAAACACACATCCACCGCCGGACGTGTAATACTTTTTATTTTACTCTCTGGAAAGGAGACAAACTTCACTTGCGAGTCACAGCGTGCTCCTGGCTGAGCCCAATGCTGTGTTACACCCACCAGTGCCCGCCGAGTGCCACAAACCTCTGTGTTGTATTCCACCAGCTAGTGCGTATGCTATGACATTCTCTAGACCATGTGCACTGTAACAACACCCCGTGAATATGTCATGCCACACTTGCCTTCGCACGGGTTATATTGCCTCATCTAACGTGCCTTCCTCGATGCCTATGTTATAACGCACAGCGCTATGCCATACATATTACAATCTGGGATCCATATCCTTGTCACAGTGCATATGCAACGTTAAACTCCCCAGCACATATTTTATATTACAACTTTAGAGACTAGTTAGGTTACACAACACTGCCCTGTGCATATTACACTCCAAGGCGCATATCGCATAGCACGCGCTAGTGCCTGTGCTATCTCGCGCTCTCCAAAGAATCTCTCATTGCGCACAATGTATTGCATATTATATTTCACGCCCCGGTTCATCTTATATCACCCTTTTTGGTGCATAGTTTATACCATATACTATATCTAGTTTTCATTTTCAATCGTGCTCTCAGGACTATGTTCTATATAACACTGCGTCCACCTACCCTTTTCACGGGCATTACATTTTGCGATGGGGGGTGGAGCGTCAGGGCGTGTTTCTGCCAAGTGAGCCCGGAGTCACAGTCACAAACGTCCTCTTCCTCCTGAATAAAAGTGAGATTATGCTGCATACTTTTTCATATTTTAAGTAGTTCGCACACATTTTAAAAACAATAAAGTTCCTAATACCCACCTTCTCTGAACACTTAGCTTGCTGCCCAAAACACCTCCTCCCTATCCTCTGTTGTCAGAATCCATGGACTAGCCTCCTCCCTCCTGCCATGCATGGTCTGATGTGCTGCCATTGCCCTCCATTGAGCATGATGTACCAGTCAACTCCTCCTGCCATCCGTTGCCCAATTCTATGGCCCATCATTGACCTCCTGCTAAGCCTCTGTGCTTAGCTTGCTGCCCCTATTCTCCTTCCCCCTGCCCTCCGATGTCTTTGTGCATGCCCCTGCTCCATCCTTTTTGCCCACCATGTTCCATGGACCTGCCACTACTATCTACTCTGAGTGTTCTGTTGAGCTGCCACTCCCCTCCCACCTGCCTAGCATTGTCAGATGACTGTAACCTGTCCCTGCCACCTCCACCCTGCCTGTCCATATGCCATGCCCCTATCCCCTTTCTCCTGTCCTCCATGGTCCATTTTACTGCCATACCCATCTGCCCTCCCTGATCTGTTGTGCTGCAACTGCTCCTCCTGCTTGCCCCGCGCGGTCTGTTGTGATGCCCCTTCCCCTGAACTCTCTTGTCTGTGCCCAGGTCCTGACCCTCCCTTCTATCCTCCATGGTCCTTTGTGCATGCCCCTGCACCCTCCTTCTTGCCCATCATAGCCATTGTGCTGCCACTAACCCTCCCGCTTGCCATGCATGGTCTTCTGTGCTGCCATGGCCCCTCCCACCTTCCCTGTGTGGTCAGCTAGCTGCCCCTGACCCCCTCCCACCTTCCCTCCATGGTCTGTGTGTATGCCACCATAGTCTCATTGTTGCTCTCCATGGTGTGTCTTGTTTCTAGTGCCCATCCTGCCTGACCTCCATGGTCATCTTGCTGCTCCTGCCCTGCCACCTTGCCCCCAGCCCTCTGTTTCCATGTGCAGACCCCCTATTCCCTCCCTCCTGGCTTGTCTGTTCCATTGTAATGCCCCTGATCCGTCCCTCCTGCCCTTTATGGTCTGTTATGCTGCTGCTTTCTCTCCTGTCTGTCCATTATGGTCAGCTAGCTACCATTGCCTCTTTCCCATCTGTTCTCTGTTGTCCATGTGCATGGTCCTGTCCCCTCCCTATTGCTTTCTACGGATTGTTGTGCTGCACTCCCGTCCCGCATGCGCTGTGTGGTGTATTGTGCTGCTGCAAACCCTGATGCCTGCCCTGTAAGGTCAGTTTGGTGCACCTCTCCATGTCCCTCCTGTCCTCCGTTATCCAAGTCCATGTCCCTACCCCAATTCCTCCTGCCTACCATGATTCAATGTACCATACTTGCAAACATTTTGAACTTGGTAAGAGGGAGATTTTGAAAAAAAACTGGGGTATTGATTTTCCCCTTTGAGTTACATTGAAAAAGAGGAGATTGTAGACAGGAGACAGATCAAATAAAGCCCATTTGAGCTTAAAAACATTGGATGTTTCCTGGCTGAATCGGGTCTGTTGGCATGTATGATTGTACTACCACTGCCTCCTCCTTCTGCCCACAATGGTCTATTATATTGCCACAGCCTCTCTTGCCAGTCCTGTATTGTTGGTTTGTTGGCCCTGCCCCCTTTCCACTGCCCTCCATAGTCTGTTGTGCTGCCACTGCCCTTCCTGCCTGCCCAGTGTTGTCAAATTGTTGCCTCTGCACCCTCCTATCTGCCTTCAAGTTTCAGAGTCCGTGCACCTGGCCTCTGCCTCTCAACAGTATCCCAATGAACAACTAGATTGCTAACATTCTATATTTATTACAAAAGTGTGGAACGCCTGACGTCATCTTGATGTAATCAAAACTGTAATACCTAGAGTATTTCCTTTAGAAATTACATATATGAGAGGGTCTTATTTGCATCAAAATTATGGTTAGTGCTCTTAAAAACTAAAATGAGGACATATTTTCTGAGTTTTCAAATAGCGACAAAGAACTTTTAAATTATTTGTATTCTTTATTTTTTTTTAACCAGTTGACCACTTGAATAAATGTCGCACATAGGGGCGAGGATGTGGTGTTATTTCCAGAGCTGCAGACTTTGCAACTGGGGAACCAGATTGGAGTTTCTGCTTCAGCTTGACAGTCTGTGATTCTGGTCAAATCACTTAATCGCCCCATGTCTACAACCAAAATTAATTTGTTCTTGTGTGATGTAACCAATGCTCATGTAAAGCACTCCAATACCTGACAAGTCTGCACTATAGAAAACTGCAAAAACACAAACAATAAAAAGTGTTTTGCACACTTCTGTCATTGGGCTACATGTGGGCTACATCTGGGTGATATTTGTGCTGCATTTGGGCTCTTTTTTCTCTGGTGGCCATCTTGGGAGATTTATTTGTTATGAAGTTTCCTAATTTCTCATTTACTGCAGTCTCCTCAGTAGGAATTGCTTTCAGATTTTTTACTTTGATTCCATCAAGAAGGTATTCAGATATGTCACACATTTGCCATAAATTCTGAATGTTAGCACTCTAGTTGCTCATTAGATCACTGTAGTAAAGCTACTGCTCACCACGGAAGTCTGCTGCTGGTATTAAAAGTGCATGTTTCAGTCTGCATGTCAGAATTTTTTTATGAAATAAAAGAGGATTTGAGAAGTCACTCAAAATGTGCCCTAATTTTTCTTTCTTCAGCACTAATCATAATTTCTATGGCAAAATGAACCTCCTCATAGTGTTCCTTTTAAAATTAAATGTTTTAAGTGTTACCAGTTTATTCTAGTCAAGATGGCTTCAGGTGTGCCATACTTTTGTCATAAGTAAGACAGTAAGCTCTCTAGTTGTTCTTAAGAACACTCTGGGACATTCTGTCATTGGGCTATACTTGGGCTACATCTGGGTGATATTTGTGCTACATTTGGGCTCTTTTGTCTCTGGTGGCCATCTTGGGAGACTTATTTGTTATGAAGTTTCCTAATTTCCTCATTTACTGCATTCTCCTCAGTAGGAAATACTTTCAGTTTTTTACTTTGGTTCCATCAAGAAGGCATTCAGATGTGTCACACATTTGCCATGCATTCAGAATGTTAGCACTCTAGTTGCTCATTATATCACTGTAGTAAAGCTACTGCTCACCAGGGAAGTCTGCTGCTGGAGTTAAAAGTGCATATTCGGTTATGTATTTGGGTGTTTGTATCAGCTCTCGTACCGATGATATCTTTGATTTAAACAATACACCACTTTTAATAAAGGTAGCCACTGACCTTCGTAGGTGGCACAAGTTCCCGTTGACAATTATTGGGAGGTGTAATATAGTTAAGATGAATATCTTACCTAAATTTCTTTATTTTTTTCGTGCCATTCCTTTAAGAATTCCGATGACCTTTTTTAAACGTTTGGATAGTGTTATTGGAAGTTTTATTTGGAGCTATCGGAGGGCGAGAAGAGCGCTTAGATATATTAAGCTATCTTTTGAGCAAGGTGGTTTTAGACTGCCTGATTTCAGAACTTATTTTTGGGCTGCCTTTATTAGTCGGATTCAGTGTTTGCTTAAGGGACCTGCTGTGGTTAAACCCTTGTTTGCGTATCAGCTGGCATGTGGCTTAAACTCGGGATTTTTATTGCATCGTATGCTAGACCAAAACTACTACAAGAGAGTCCGATTTAAGATTATTCTGCATATTTTTCATATTTGGCAGGACATTTGTAAAAAATGTAATATTCTGGAATGGCATGAGTTTATCTATCTTTGGGATAATCCGAGGCTCCCTGGTATTTTTTCTGACTCAGTTGTGCGAAATTGGCAACAACAGGGTATTACACTGTTGGGGCACCTATACGATGAACACGGCTTTAAGTCTTTTCAATCATTGTCAGAGGAATATGGGGTTACTCACAACTCATTCTTTAAATACCTACAAATTAGGAACTTCTTTATGCAGGGGGAACGTCTGTTGGTTCTCTCCCCTACAACAGAGGTTCTTAGGGTAATTTTTAAAAATGGGGGTCGAGGTCTTATAGGAAGAATTTATCGTTGTTTTATAGATATATCAGATGATGACATTATACAGGTCGCAGCGAAGTTGAATAATATTTTTGATATTGAGGTGACCCCTGATGAGCTTTCAGAATCGTTGGTTAGAATTAGTTCCTCAGTCACTTCAATTAACTTAAAATTACAATAATTTTGCTTTCTGTTTATGCTGTATTATACTCCAAAAGTTATTTCTAAATGGGCCGTAGACAATTCTACTAAGTCTTATTGCCCTAAGTGCAATGAATTTGCTGCGGATTTACGTCATATGTTTATTGTTTGCCCTAAGCTTGCTGGTGTCTGGCATAAGGTTGCTCAGGAGCTCAGTAGATTAACAGGTAAAACTATTGTATTATCAGAGAAATAAATCTTGCTAGGGACACTACCTGATACAGGTAATGTCTCAAACTTTTTAGTTTTAATTTTTATTGTATGTGCTCGTTTGAATATCGTCAGGGTCTGGATAGAAGAATCGTGTCCTACTATTACGGAATTTTGGCTGCTGTTGAGGGGGGTTTATGAAATGGAACTGGCACTTGCTAAAGCTAGGGTATTGCGATCAATGGCTAAATTTAACAGGATTTGGTCCAGCCTTCAGTGGGATTAATAGCATTTACTCAATTTGTGTATTATTTGTAATGATATTTGTTTTTGTGTTCAGTCTTTATTTATTTCCATCTGTATGTATTGCAAATTTTTTTTGTATCATTGGGGATGATGATATCATATGTATACACATTTGCTGCGTTTTGTGACCAATAAAATAAAAATAATAAAAAAAAATAAAAAAAAAGAAGGCATTGAGATGTGTCACACATTTGCCATGCATTCTGAATGTTAGCACTCTAGTTGCTCATTAGATAACTGTAGTAAAGCTATTGCTCACCAGGGAAGTCTGCTGCTGGTATTCAAACTGCATGTTTCAGTCTGCATGTCAGAAATTTTTCATGAAATAGAAGAGGATTTGAGGAGTCAAAATGTGCCCTAATTGTTCTTTCTGCAGCTCTAATCATAATTTCTATGGCAAAAGGAACCCCCTCATTTTGTTCCTTTGCAAATTAAATGTTTTAAGTGTTACCACTATATTCCAATCAAGATGGCTTCTGGTGTGCCATACTTTTGTCATAAGTAAGACTGTCATTGGGCTATACTTGGGCTACAACTGGGTGATATTTGTGCTACATTTGGGCTCTTTTGTCTCTGGTGGCCATCTTGGCAGACTTATTTGTTATGAAGTTTCCTAATTTCCTCATTTACTACAGTCTCCTCAGTAGGAAATACTTTCAGTTTTTTACTTTGATTCCATCAAGAAGGCATTCAGATGTGTCACACATTTGCCATAAATTCAGAATGTTAGCACTCTAGTTGGTCACCAGGGAAGTCTGCTGCTGGTATTGAAAGTGCATGTTTCAGTCTACATGTCAGAAATTTTTAATGAAATAGAAGAGGATTTGAGAAGTCACTGAAAATGTGCCCTAATTTTTCTGTCTGCAGTACTATTCATACTTTCTATGGCAAAATGAACCCCCTCATTTTGTTCCTTTTTAAATTAAATGTTTTAAGAGTTACCACTTTATTCCAATCAAGATGGCTTGAGGTGTGCAATACGTTTGTCATAAGTAGGACTGTTAGCGCTCTAGTTGTTCTTTAGAACACTCTGGGAAGCTGCAGTAGAACACAAAGGAATCAACTGACAGTCTCTGCCCTTGTTGGATGTAAATGTTTTACTGAGAATGTCAGACTTCATTCTCACATGACTGAGAAAGATAATGTGAATATACTGAAAATATGCTCTCAGTTTAGCTTATGGATCACCTTCCAAACCTCTGTCGGAAAAGCATGAGAAAATCGTTTTCTCTCAAACATGATTCATGATATCCCAGCAGAAGGCTTTTTCACATGGTAAAATCACCTTAGAACACACAACAATTCCTAAAATGAGTATGGTACCATCAACACATGATTTATAATATAACTAAAGTCTTAAAACCTTCTATTAAGTGCAATGCTTTTTAATGAGGTGCTATCATGTATATTGGTCCCAAGATGGCTGCCTACACTTCTTCGATGAAGTGCTGACAGCCAATCAGATCTCACGATGAGATGTGTGGTGAGGCTCCGCCCAGATATATATGTGATTTTACTTTTGATTTTCTCAGGAACTACTGAACGGATTTACACCATTTAACCAAAAGGCATGACTCTGAACCAAGGGCTACCTTTTTGCCCAATTTGGGGCAATTCCGTTCAGCAGTTCGGGCTGTAGCTGCGATTAAAGGTTCCTATGGAAAATTACATGGGGAAAACATGTTTGGGGACCCCCCTTCTTTCTCAGCCCCTGCTTGACGAATCACCCCGAGACTTTCAGGATAGTAGCAGACCGGAGCGCCCCACCAGTTTTGAAAATTTCACGAAGATTCGTCAACCGGCGCTAAAGTTATTCCAAATAGAATGTTGCGGATTTCCTATGGATAATAGGTCCTAACTATAACTACCTACTAGCGACCGCCAGTAGATTTGATATATATATAAATTCACTGAAAAAACCAAAGGTTTCAGGGGCGTTATAGTTAGGAATTGGCATTTAAAAAACCTTAGTTAGCTGGACATTTCCCTCGTACAAAACCCTAGAAATTCCCCTGTTATACTTAGTTCAGCTAACTATAACTCGCGCCTCCGCAATGCACTGCTGATGACATCACATATTACATCACTCATGACATGGTCAGTGACATCACTGATGACATCTCAAATGACATCACTGATGACATCACTGATGACGTCATCCAGTGACTGTGTGTTTCTGTAAAGTTTAAATATGTTTTATATATTTATAGTGAAAGGCCTGTGGAAGAATGAGTGGGTGTATAAGTGTGTGAATGGATGATTTTCTAGGTGCGTAACTGACTCTATAAGTGAGTCATTCAATGTATCTTACTGCAGACTAGTGACTAAACTGTGTGAATGTCTGTATGTGTCTGTGTTTAGGTGTATAAGTGGCTGCATGGTTTTGTGAATAGCTATATGAGTGTCTATATGGGTTATTGATTGGTTGTCTGAGTATCTGTATGGATGCCTGAGTGTTTGTGTGGGTAGGGTGTGTGTGACTCTATGCACAGATGTGTGAGTGGGTGATTCTATGGGTGCATGGTTTTAAGAGTGTGTCTGTGATGAACTGTATGGTTGGGTGAGTGTATGTATGGGCGTGTTAGGGATTGAATGTATATCTCACTGGTACATGTGTGACTAACTACATATGTGAAAGGCAGTATATATGCGTGTACAAGTATATAAGTGGGTATATGTGAGAGTGTGTGATTGTGAGAGTGGCTGTATGGATGAGTGTGTGCTTGTATCAATGATTGTATAAGAGCGTAAGAATGTGGTACTATTTTTATGAGTAAGTGAACTTGAGTTTGTATAGGTGAGTAAATTGGACTGTGTTTAATTACTTGCACGACTGACTAGGTGTGTCAGTACCTCAATGGGTGAGTGTCTATATAGGTGTATAAATGCATATGATAGTCTTGTACGGAGTGACTGTAAGTATGAGTGACTGTAGAGGTGAGTGAGTGGAGGTGTATGTAGACCTAAGAGTAAATGAGTGGGTATGTAGTTATTGGTATTGGAGTATCTATGGTTTTGAGAATAGACGCCTGAAATTTTGAGTTGGTGTATCAAAGGTTAAATTAGGGTGTGAGAAGATGCAGTAATTTACCACACGGATGATGTCATCAGTGATGTCATCAGTGATATCATTTGAGATGTCATCAGTGATGTCACTGACCATGTCATGAGTGATGTAATATGTGGCATCATCAGCAGTGCATTGCAGGGGCGCGAGTTATAGTTAGCTGAACTAACTATAACAGGGGAATTTCTAGGGTTTTGTACAAGGGAAATGTCCAGCTAACTATAACACCCCTGAAACCTATGGTTTTTCAGTGAATTTCTAAGGTTTTTAAATGCCAATTCCTAACTATAACGCCCCTTAAACCTTTGGTTTTTTCAGTGAATTTCAAAGGTTTTTTAAATGCCAATTCCTAACTATAACATGCATGAAACCTATGGTTTTTTCAGTGAATTTCAAAGGTTTTTTAAATGCTAATTCCTATCTTTAACTTCTCTATGAAGATATCATGTTTAATGATTTTTATTGCATTTCTATATTTTTCAAATTCAGTGTGTCAATTTCATTAATTATGTTTTTTTTAAAATACTTTTTATCACCATTTTTTAAACTTATTTTTTCAATTAATTCTTTTAAAAATTAAAAAATATTATTTGAATTTAATTGGTTTTTCAAACATATTTTTTTTATATTTTTCCAAATATTTTTTTAACTATATGTTCAAAACTTTATTTTATATATTTTTTCCATGTTTTTGGATCCGCGCACCCTAAGCGCACCGTTCGGATCCCTACGCGTTTGCAGCCGCGCATGGTATGCGTTGGGTACGTGTTTAGTGCGCGATTACTATGCGACCGGTACGCGACTCCCACCCTATACGCGACACGTTCGATGTACGTAACGCGACGTTTACGCGCTTCTGCGATGCGTCATCTGCGTCTATGATGCGGTAGGTGCGCGGATCCCGCGAAATATTTAACATTTAAAAAAATGTATATGTATTTCATGTGAATATTAATTGAAGACAAACTCTAAACTAGTCTTAAAACTAATATATTTTTACATCTAATCCTATAATTTTTTTTAATTCAATTTCGCGGATGCGTGCTGGGTGCGTGCTGCGTAAGCGCAGGGTGCGCGGATCCCATGTGACCTGCAAAAAAAGAGATTTGATTGGTTCATTACACTTCCTGTTCTAACTATTGAAAGACCCCACCCAATTCAATCATTCTTCTTTAGAGGAGCATCTTTTTGCAGAGAAGAAGATTTTTTAGAGTAAGTTTACACTTAGCTCTAACTTTTTTCAACAAAAAATGGCTTCAGGGCAGCAGGCATCACCTGCATCTCCTCATACATCTGAGGATGAATTCTTGGAGGAGTTACCACGCAAAGAACGTTTTTCTTCAGTGGTGTGGACATTTTTTACTTTTCCCGAGGGGCAGAATAAGACCAATGCCACCTTGGTCACGTGCAAGATTTGCAAACGAGTGCTGTCGCGAGGGGATCCTAACAAGAAATACTTGTGTGGCACGGCAAGTATGATGAAGCACCTGAGGACCCTTCATCCGAGCAATCTTGCACGAAATGAGTGCCGACGGATTAGAAACACTCCTGCTCCCGCGCCTTCCACCTCATCGCAGCCGAGCACTTCAAGAGTGCATCCATCAGCCCAAAACTTGGACATCCGTCCTCAATTTCAATATTTAAAAGTGCTCTGCACTAAGTTTAATGCGACTTTGTGCTACGGTGAGCAGTCGATCGATCTGATCTGCCGCCGGCAAGAAAGTCACATTTGCTAGTTTAAAAAAAAATTGTTCCCTGAAGTTCATTGTTTGGTTCCTCCTGTTTTGTTTTTTGTTTTCCAGAAAAACCCAAAAAATCACAAAACTGTTAGAAAAACCCCCCAAAAATATAAAAGAAGAAAGAAGAAAAAAAAAGTTCTTGTAAGAACTAAATATCCTGGTTTAAAAAAAGAGCTAAATTTCTTTGTTAGTGTGTGAAAGTTTAGATGAATGTATGTGTAGTACGTAATTGAGTAAATGAATGCATTAGTAGCATATGGTGAATGTATAAGTGCAAAACTATGAGGAAGTGCTGCAGCATCACACAGTAACCTCTTTAACTACAGTGTGCTGTAGTACTTCCGAAGCATAGGGATGCAACATATGTACATAAATATGTTGCAAATCTATGCTTCTCTCTGCACGGCTGCTTAAACAGCAGCCATGTGGTGACACAGGCACCCTTGCACCATAGTGCAAGGATATCTGTGTCATGTGCTGTTTATTTTTCTGCAGGAAGACACACCTTCCTGCACAAAAACAATGAGAAAATGCATTTTTCTCCTTCAATGTATGCTGAACATTTTAGCATGCATTGAAGATATAAAAATGTTGAGAAATAAAAATAATTTTACTTATTGTACTTTCCTACACCAATTTTAGAATGGTGCAGCATTCACATACATATCGAGATTTATGATTTCTGATAAATCTAGAGATATATCTTGTTCTATGAGTTTTCAGTGCAATCATACACAACAACACTTATAGAACACCCTTTCAACGCAAAGTGGCGTGTATGATGAGGTTGTATTGACATGGAGTAGAAAAAGTACACAGAGGGCCTTTTCCTCTCTTTGCAAATATAAACAAGTGTCTTGCGCAATAACTATGCAACAAAAAGTGACATATTTCCGGTTTTAAAATTCCTTGTGAATGATAGAAGGTAAGCACAGAGTGTTGTCTGCAAAGATGCTCAAAGAAAAATTATTGAAATGATTGTGGTCCTTCAATAGGTACAATGGGAAATATTATGAACCACTCAAATCTCTTTTTTTGCAGGTCACATGATATCTGATTATAGTCAGATTTCAAAACTACATACGTATAAACAGAGTGTTTTTAGAAACGTGTTTCAACTTTGTAGCTTCTTGCATACCTCGTCATTCTGCATATTGAGACTTAGTTAAACTTACCTTCACAGTAATAGGAATAAAAAATGGAATACATTTTTTTCATATCTTCATTGCAATCTAAATTCATATAAATTGCTTATTTTAAAATTTGGATCTGTGAAAGAAAAGGAAAAATAAATTATAACATGTAATAATACATTTTTTACAACACAGCATAATTTCCACAAAGTAATTTGTTTGCTTTTTTTGCTGATCTCAGAATATATTGAATTTCACTAAAAATAGTGATTTCAATCGTACTCATCACTTAACAGCGGGCAAAAAAAAACCAATCAAAAAGATTGTTAAAAAAAAACCAACATGCTATTCTCAACAAAATACCACAAGATAAAAATCACAGATATATAAAATGCTTACAGCTAACAAAATGTTATAAGTTTAACTTACAAAAACTGTAAATGTTGTCGCTTTAAAGTATTCACCGAATCTAAGGATGAATTTTTGGAGGATGCACCACGCCCACAACATTTTCCTTCAGTGGTGTGGATATTTTTTACTTTTCCCGAGGGGCAAACAAAGATCAATGCCACCTTGGTCACGTGCAAGATTTGCAAAAGAGTTCTGTTGCAAGGGGATCCTAACAAGAAATACTCGTACGGCACAGCAAGTATGATGAAACACCGAAGGACCCTTCATCCAAACAATCTTGCACGAGAAGAGTGCAAACAGATGAGAAACACTCCTGTTCTGTATCTGTAAAAAAGAATCACAAATACGTGTATATTAATAACTTTCAAATTTCTACTATTCCATTACTGTACAAACCCATTTTATATAAAAACTGACTAAGAAACTATAGCCCTGAACCACAAGTGTGACGATCATTAAAACACTACATGCATAGTGCATACTACTTTGAAGCAGTTCATGCCCTAAAGCCTACCTCACTAAAAGACTACATGCTACCTGACTGAATGATTACAGTACTATAAGGAGACACACTGGGTGAGTAACAGGGTGTTTGCTAGAAGTGTATGAATACTGACTGGGGAATTGAAGGTGTGCAAGGCCTGCATGCATAGTGAATAGGTGTTTGAAGCAGTCTATGTCATAAGGCCTGGCTCCCTGCATGAGTACTTGGGTACTGACTGAATGATTAGAGTACAGCAAGGAGAGTGCCTGGGTGAATTTATAAGTGGTAGGCTTTTGGTGCAGGGAATGGATTAGTACTTGGTACTGAATGGGTCACTAGAGAAGTGCAAAGGGAGTGACAGGGTGTTTGCTGGACTGTATGGATACTGACTAGAGAATTGAAGATGTGAAAGACAAGTGTATAGTATGTTAGAAGACTGCATGCATACTGCAAAGACATTTGAAGCAGTCTATGTGGTAATGTATGGTTCACAACATAAGTTCTTGGAAACTGACTAAATCATCAGACTACTGCTAGGACAGTGCCTGGGTAAAACTTTTACATTTTCAGTTCTGGCACAGTGAAGAGAATAGTACATGGTACTGCACTTTAGTGTCAAACCCTGACTCATTTTATCAATGCATAAGCAAAGAATAGCTTCTAAAGCTACTAAAACTTGACAACATGACCGATTTTAAAACAGTTACTTGTCACCAAATACACCATGTTACCAAATGCTTCTCTCACAATCCTTACCCAAATGTACACAGACTCACAGTGTGATTTTAGACAAGCAGCACTATCCCTAGCAGTTTACCAAAACTCATTCACTAGTCTAGAAGAGGTAAGGGTACTGCACACAATCTACATAATTAAGTACAGCACATTAGTGTCTAAGCATGACTCATTTAATCAACGCATAAGCAAAGACTGGCTTCTAATGCTACTAAAACTTGACAACATGACAGGTTTAAAAAAAGTTATCTGTCATCAAATACACGATATTACCACATACTTCTCTCACAGTGGTTCCCAAATGCACACAGACTCACAGTGTGATTCTAAACAAGCAACACTATCCCTAGCAGCTTACCAAAACTCATTCACTACTGTGCAAGGGGTAAGGAGACTACACACAATCTACATATTAAAGTACAGCACATTAGTGTCAAAGCATGACTTATTTTATCAATGCATAAGCAAAGTCTTGCTTCTAATGCTACTAAAACTTGACAACATGAAAGGTTTAAAAAGAGTTATCTGTCAGAAAATACACAATGTTACCAAATGCTTCTCTCACAGTGGTTCCCAAATGCACACATACTCATGGTGTGATTCTAGACAAACAACACTATCCCTTGCACTATACCAAAACACATTTCTTCATCTAGAAGGAGTACTACATTTTAGTGTAGAAACATAACTCATTTCACAAATTCATAAACAATGACTGGTTTCTAATTGTACCAAAATATAAAAACAGCACAGTTATCTGTCTACAAACACATGAAAAACACAAATGCTTATCACAGAATGGTTTCTACATGCACACACACTGTCAATAAGATTGTAGAGAAAAAAAGTACTACCTACACTTTAGCAGGAGAAATACATTAGTCTGATTAAAATCAAAATAGTCTACATACATCCCCTCACAAATAAATAACTCACCTTTCAAGTTGTTTTGTAGATTAAGAAGTATATCAGTCACACACCAGATATCAGTCACACACCAGATTTTCTTATACAGAATCTCTGTACTGTGCACCTGTCAGCAGAACCAAAGAATGGCAAAGTTTCCCTCTCATTTTCCACACATATACATGTAAACATCAAATCACATTCCTTCCCACATAAATTCAAAAGCAAACACACATTTCTATTGGCTAAACATTTCAACCCTTTCCAAATGACATAAATGTGAACCCTTCCCCCAATCTGCCTTCTGCCCGTTACCATAGAAATAGGTTATGGAACACTGTACTGAGCACACAGGTCACAAGTTCAGCACACAATGTTGCTAATCAAAACAGCAAGTGTGCTTGACTTTTCAACATATCAGCTTATCCTATATAATGTTCCTTTCAATCAGTTGTTGTTAACCAATAAGAATCATGCGTTTAAAAACAGAAACATGCACCCTAGTTTTCAGTGTAGAATGTTGTCAAACAACCAATGATTTCTTGTCTTTTTTCACAACTACATCTTAGCCACCATTTTAGAAAATCTTACTTTCCAAACTGCCATTTCATTTACAGAGACCATCTGAGTGCATCCAGACCTCCTTTCAAGATGCTTAGAGTGTGGATTGTGGGACACAGCTATATTTTCTGGAGCCAAAGATATGCAGAAAAAAAAGGCATTCACAAAGACCTAGGTTTGCCAAATGTAGACATTAAATGGATTGGACAGAGAGGGTTAAAGTGGCACCAATTGATGCCATTGGTGAAATCCTTCATGCAAATTTAACACCCTGACCTCATAATAGTGCACTGTGGTGGCAATGACCTAGGCACTTTGACTGGGGTAGGTCTGGAAATGCTTATGAAGGACACCTTTGCAGAACTGATTACACTTTTCCCCAAAACTGCCTTTGTGTATTCTAACATATGCCAAAGGCAGAAATGGAACTGGTCCGATAATTTTGTCCACAAATTTAGAAAGCTAGGAAACAGGTGAATAAATCTGTTTCTGCTTTTCTCCGAGACTATAGAATGGGGTCCATTTACAATAACAATCTGCGCTTTCATATGCAAGAGATGTATAGGAGAGATGGAGTACACTTTACTGATGAAGGAAACAGAGTCTTCCTCAACGACTCTGTATAGGTACTTACTTATAAGTACCAAAAACTCTCAATGAACACAACGGCTCTTTTTAGAGCCACTCAAGAACAAAACACTTAAGCTTTATCTTTATCTCCCAACACTTTAAATTTTTTTTTCCTTGGATCCGCGCATCCAACGTGAGAGAATCCGTGCACCCGACGAGATAGGATGCGCGCACCGTACGCACATTTTGACGTTTTTTTTTTTTAAAAAGGGGGCCACATGGGGTCCTTCTGGGACCCCCTAAGCACCTCTAGAGGGTCAGAGTATTTCCACTCTGCCCCTTTATATATTTTACACACTTATTCCTCTTGCTTCTTCAGCCTCGCTTCTACCGAGGCAGAAAATGGCCGCCAACAGTTCCTGGTTTCGAATGTAGACAGACACTCGACAGCCAATTAGCATTCAGCGCACGATCGGGAGGGTGCACGCTCGGTTCGGGGAGGGTGCGCTTACGGTGCGGGTAGGGTCCGCGGATCCTCCCCGGCCATAGATATTTATGTACTTTTAACTCTAATTTTCTCAGGAACTACTGAACAGATTCACACCATTTATGCAAAAGGCATGAGTCTGAACTGAGGACTACCTCTTTGCCAAATTTGATGTCATTCCGTTCAGCGGTTCGGGCTGTAGCTGCGACAACATATCCTATGGGAAATTGCATGGGGAAAATGCGCTTTGGGACCCCCCTTTTTTCTCGGCCCCCGCTTGCCGGATCACCACGAAACTTTCAGGGTAGGAGCGAAGCGGAGCTGGCCAAAAATTTGGAAAATTTTGCAAGGATTCACCAATCGATGCCAGACTTATTGGGAATAGAATGTTGCAGATTTCATATGGAAAATTGGTCCTAACTATAACTATCTACTGGCGACCGCCAGTAGATAATATATATATATATATATATATATATATCTCGAAACCAAATGCCCTTGAGCAGCGGGAGATCACTCGACGACGTTCTCTTCATTCAAAGTCTCGCTGCAGCTCGTCTCCCTGCTTCCTGTAATAATTAGATAAAGCCGACGCGTTTCGAGGCATTGCGCCTCTTTTTCTCAGGCTGACAGAAATACACCGTAGGCTCACCATTAACTCTCTTTTATTGACAAATTGACATCATCGCACTTCATAGGCGTGGCAACACTAGCCTGATGGCATGCTGGAACTTGTGGTCCCTAATGGTGAGTATCATTATTTTCCTATAGTAGGTACAGTGTATTGAAGTCTCTTAACTCCTTTATTTCCTTAGTAGGATGGAATGCAGGAGAAACGGGCTTTGTTTTGCGCAGAAGAACGTCGTGCCTCATGATGTGGAACAGTTCCACTCCACAGCCTTTTCATTTGATTGTCGAAAATGGTGCTTCTCCCCACGGCAGGGACCGCCGTGTAAAAATGTAGAAACCAAATGCCCTTGAGGCGCTCTAAATGCTTGTGGGCTTTTGGGAAACATAAATTTACGCGTGGCGCCCATGCCGCGCTGAGCTGCACCGTCCTTTCACTTCAAGGAGGCTGTGAGGAAGAAACTTTCTTCACTCTTCAGTGCTGCTTTTGGGCTCAAAATGAACAATGGATTGAACTCGGAGGTCCTACTAAGGAAGATAAATGTGCTAAAAATGACTGATAACAGAACCTACTAAGGATGAATTATCTCATGTGAATGGACCATGTAACCCAGCATGCACTATTCCAACACTGCAACCAGCTACTAAGCACACACCCACTAAAGGCGGGGCATTCGAGCATGCAGTATTTCAAGGTCCAACAAAGAGAACTCTGTAAAACAGTCGTGAAGCGAGCCCAGGAAGAAGAGGTTGATCCTCGAAACGCGTCGGCCCTAGAACGCTTCACCGGATTCAATTACCTTTGTTTGCCAGAAATAAAACTCCAGGTTTTCAAAAGCAGCGAGTGCGCTCTAAATGCTTGTGGGCTTTTGGGAAACATAAATTTACACGTGGCGCCCATGCCGCGCTGAGCTGCACCGTCCTTTCACCTCAAGGAGGCTGTGAGGAAGAAACTTTCTTCACTCTTCAGTGCTGCTTTTGGGCTCAAAATGAACAATGGATTGAACTCGGAGGTCCTACTAAGGAAGATAAATGTGCTAAAAATGACTGATAACAGAACCTACTAAGGATGAATTATCTCGTGTGAATGGACCATGTAACCCAGCATGCACTATTCCAACACTGCAACCAGCTACAAAGCACACACCCACTAAAGGCGGGGCATTCGAGCATGCAGTTTTTCATGCATGGACATTTCTCTCGTAAAAAACCATTGAAATTCCCCCGTTATAGTTAGTACAGCTAACTATAACTTGCGCAACCGCAATCCACTGCTGATGACGTCACATATTACATCACTCATGACATGGTCAGTGACATCACTCATGACATCACTGATGACATCTCAAATGACATCACTGATGACGTCACTGATGATGTCATCCAGTGAACGTTTAATTTGCAAAAAATTTTATAAATATAGAGAAAGGCCTGTTAAAGAATGAGTGGGTGTACAAGTGTGTAAAGGGATGATTTTCTGTGTTGTTTAACTGACTCGACAAGTGAGTCCTTTAACTACATCTTACTTCAGACTAGTGCATAAACTGTATAAATGTGTTGTATGTGTCTGTGTGTTGGTGTATAAGTGGTGGCATGGTTTTGTGAATAGCTATATAAGTGTCTATATGGGTTATTGATTGCTTGTCTCAGTATCTGTATGAGTTCCTACGTGTTTGTGTGGGTAAAGTGTGTGTGAGTGTGCATAAATGAGTGAGTGTGTGATTCTATGACTGGATGTTATTAAAAGTGCATATCTGAAGGACTGTATGGTTGAGTGAGTGTATGTATGGCTGTGTTATGGTTTGAATGTATATCTCAGTGGTACATTTGTGAGTAACTAAATATGTAAAAGGCATTATATATGTGTGTAAGAGTATATAAGTGGCTAGATGTGAGAGTGTGTGATTGTGACAGTGACTGTATGGATGAATGTGTGCTTGTGTCAATGATCATTTGAGATGTCATCAGTGATGTCATGAGTGATGTCACTGACCATGTCATGAGTGATGTAATATGTGACATCATCAGCAGTGGATTGCGGTCGCGCAAGTTATAGTTAGCTGTACTAACTATAACGGGGGAATTTCAATGGTTTTTTATGAGAGAAATGTCCAGCTAACTATAACGTGTGTGAAACCTATGGTTTTTTCAGTGAATTTGAAGGTTTTTTAAATGCTAATTCCTAACTATAACGTGTGTGAAACCTATGGTTTTTTCAGTGAATTTGTATGGTTTTTTAAATGCAAATTTTTGAATTATTAAATTATATATTTAAAAAAAAAAAATCCTATGTATTAATTTATATATTATCTGTATCCTTTTATTTGTTTTTGCTCTTTTTTTTTAACTTTCAATTAGGATAAAGTTGAACAGTTTATTTAATTTTTGCAATTAATTTTTCTCCACTTTTTTTTTTTAATATAAATTCTTGGGGTGCGCGCTCAGAGCGCGCACCTAGTACGTTTTCGTAAGTTTTTTATGAATACCGTCGTACGTTATTTACGTACGCATACATACGTTTTAGTGCACGCTGGGAACGCGCACCCAGTACGCATGCGTACGTACGTATGCGTACGTACGCATGCGTGCGTGCGTCGTACGCGCTCCACGCGGTTCACTTCCGAATACGCTTAAATTACGCGCGTTTACGTTCGCATATACGCGTGTGCAACGTATGCGCGTTACGTACGCGCATATGACGTATGCACATGCGCTCCTACGCGTTCGCGCATGCGTAATCACAAGGTGCGCGCTCGGAGCTTGCTCAGTGCGCGCACCTCGGGTTATATGCATAATAAAACAACACTTCTAATTGGTTAACATTACTTTCAGTTTCTGATTGTTTCAACACCACACCCAATCCCCTCATGGCAAGTCATGTGATCAAGAATCATCACTTTTGATTGGTTTGAAGTACTTTCAGTTCCAGATTCTTCCCAAACCACACCTACTCCCCTCATTATTAGTTCTGATTCCCTTGGAGAAGGAGCTATTCTGTTGTTGAGAGACAATGGCTGAACAGCAACCATCTTCAGGCACTGAGCTGGACACTCTTGAGAGACAGAGGAACAGGAAGCAGAAAGACAGCTTTATATGGCAGTTTTTTACTTTCCCAGAGGGACAAAAAAAGGTGAATGCACCGAAAGTTACTTGTACATTGTGTCAAAAAGTCTTATCACGTGGGAATGCTAACAAGAAGTATTCTTTTAGCATACACACAATGACGAGGCATGTTGAGGCAATGCATCCAGTATCTTTTCGTCGAACTTCTGGAGCAAACCCTCCACCTGCTCAGCCGACGACATCTGCAGCAGCTCAGCCGAGCACATCTTCGGCAGCTCAGGCGAGCACTTCTTCTGCGATGGTGCCTTCGCCTTCTTCCACACCTCTTGTTGGACCACCTTATTTGGCGAGGTTGTCCACACGCTGCACTGATTGCAGTAAACTTATTTCTGTGGGTGAGACCAGTCTTGATTTCATTCAGAGAAAATTTGATGCGCATGAGTGCAGTAGGCCATAGATGTTTTTTCTTTTTTTTCGTTTTTCTCTTCCTGTTTCCCTACATTAACTCAAGGGCTCTTTTAAGAGCCACTTAAAAACTAAACCCCCAAAAATTTTGGGGGGATTTATTTATTTATTTATTTTTTGGGGGGTGCGCGCACCCTGCGCGCACCCTAGGCTGTTTTTTAAAAATTATTATTTTTTTTTTTAAAATTTAATGTAAAAAGAGAGGTGAAGAAATGGAAGCATGAAAAGGGAGGATTGAGAAATACAAATATTTTTCACTTATTTTTTTAAAAAAATAACTTATTTTGAAAAAAAAAATTTTTAGTAATTTGCAAGGGAACAGAATTTCATTTTTTAATTTTTCTTTCTAGTTCTGCAAAAAAAGAAAAAAAGTATTAATATTCAATCATACATTTTAAAAAGCATTACATGTTTTTACATATTTTACAAATCAATTTTTTGCCCTTTTTTTGCTGTTTTCAGAATTTTTTAATTTTCACTTAAAATAGTGAAAACAATTGTATTCATCATTTAACAGCGGGCAAAAAAAAACCAATCTGAAAGATTGTTTAAAAAAAGCCCAAAAACTATCCTCACTAAAATATACCTTGTTAGAAATATTACATATATATTACAAATACTTTTCTAGATGAATAAAATTTTTCTAGATAAACCGTCTTTAAACCTTGTCGCAAAAGCACACATGCCAAAATAATTTCTGTCAAAGGAGTCGACAATTGTTTTTATTACTTTTCCTTTAGGACAAATAGCAATTTCAAAATCCTTTTTAGGTGATATCCTCAATTATAATCCTTTAAAATTACAAAAAATGCTTTCTTCAGATGCAGTTTTTAGTTTTCAAAATTTAGGTTTCAGAAAAATTAAGTAAGAATTGGGTAAATCATAAGGCATACGTTGCTTAAAAATCAATTGGGAATCATTACACAGTGTCCAGCCTTTTTCACATTTAAGATAAACTGTGTAATGTCCAGAAGTTACAGTAGGTCCTTCATGAAAAATTATTGCAACTGTAACAAAAGTTTTTCCAGAAATTGATAATTGTTGTCCTATAAACTTCTTTATTAAAGTATCCAATTTTGAACCATCAGCTCTACAACGTTGCAACATTAAAATTACATACTGACCATATTTCTGTAAAAATAACGTGGAAAACATGTCAGATTTACATTCAGAACATTCCATGTTGTGATTGGCATCTTTAACTAATTTACTAAAAGTCACTGATTTACTTTGTGGTAAAAGTAAAAATATGAACCTTTCTGAATCAACATTACTACTGCATGTGTTCATACAATTTTCACAGCAATGTTCCCATTTGTAAGAGACGCCAAATAAGTTTTCTACTTCTACTCCTTCATCTTCAAGTACGCTCAGTATATATATTAAGAATTCCTGTGCATCTTGCTGGACATTTTCTTTAAACTGTGTAGATCCAGAACATACATCTAAAAGATTTCTAACATCAGAAGCACTTTCTATTTTAGTTTTATCATTACTTAGCTTCTCATAAAGGAGACTCAGCAGAGAACACAATCTTTTTCCATGATTTACTATTATCTGTTCTTGCAACTTTTCAAGATAAAATACAACATTCAGCACTACATTTGCATAGCAGTTGACACCAGAGCTATTTTCAAAATGGCAACCAACAACCTCTTCAACACTGTCCTTTTTCTTTTTCCTTGCTATCACATCACTGTCCTTTTTTTTTTGTTCTGTTCATCCACATTACAGATATTTTCAATTCTCCTTTTCCGAGAAACAACATGTTTTTCAATCACAGGATACTGACCTAAATGAGGAGCATAGGTTCTTCTTAATCTATTATACTCCTTTACACAGTTTGTATCAGCACTAACTTTTGAGTCATCAAAGTCTATCATAAATAAACCAGATAATGTTTTTACTCGTGACAGAGCAACATATGCCATACCTTCTTTGAACACAGTAGAACCAATGTTTACAAAAGCACTATCTACAGTCAATCCTTGAGACTTGTGAATAGGTACAGCATATGCTAGAGAAAATGGAAACTGCTTTCTACGCACATATAAGTCTTTCACAAGCATGAAACGAACTGAACAACGACAAATGTCTTTAACTTCTTCTATCTGATCAAATTTTATTTTTAAACATTCAATTCCATCTTTTTTCTGGTAATTAATAAAACCCACAACTCTTCCCATAGCTCCATTCACTAAACCTTTTTCTACATCCAAATTTCTCCTTAAAATCACTCGACAATTCATGCAAACATATAGATTTTTTTCTAATCCAGCTGTTTTGGAAATGTTCTTCTCTAGTGAATCCAATTTATTTTTCAGTTTGCCTGTTAATGTAATAGTAATTCTTTCATGCTGAATTTTGTCCTCTGCTTCCATTTTCTTAATCTCTTCCTTTTCCAATTTCAAAAGTTCCTCATTGAATATTGAGCACTCACGTAGTGTTGGCATTAAGCAGATTACAGCATTTTTTTCAGCAATGTTCTTGTATATTTTTTCTGCAACTATTTCTTCATTTGGAAATAAATTATGTAGCATCCTACTCTGTAATGCTTTTTTGCCAACTTCTGTGAGTAGTCCAATTCTGATATCTTTCAAAATACTTGCATAATCTTCATCGTTTGCTTGTCTCATATTGGTAGTGAGCTCTTTGTACTCAAAGAACGACCAAATATTCGCATTACCAATGCTTCCTAATGACTTCTTCGTGTCTTCATGTGTGACAGTATTAAACACGGGTTGTCCTTTAACTGGAGTGAGCTGTAAAAGATCTCCAAAAACTATGACGTGTTTACCTCCAAATAACACGTCATAGTCTCTCTTAAGAATTTGTTGCATTCTTAAATGCACAAAGGCAAGCATTAAGTTTGATACCATGCTCACCTCATCAATAATGAGAACTTGTATCTTCTTCAACACTCTTGAAACTTCGAAGCATGCTTCTCCAGTTAGCTTGTGGTATTCTATTTTGTTCTCATGCTCCACTGGTAACATTAGCAAGCGATGTAAGGTAATTCCTTTTATGTTATAGGCTGCTAACCCAGTTGGAGCAGTTACCACACAAGACAAATTTGAAGCTGTTTTTTGCTGTAGGTAGCTTCTGATGACTTTTATTAAGAAACGTTTACCAGTTCCAGCTTGTCCACTCGCATACATCCTGATTGGTTCAAATGATGTGCATGAGCACTGTTTTTTTTCATGTAGTAATCCATGATCAATTTTTTTGGTGACTTCTTCATGAATTTGTTTTTGTTCTTCATTCAGTTGTTGTTCCAGATTTAGTAATTCTATTGAATCTTCCTGTGCTTGATTCATAGCCGTTTCTACTTCAGTCATGGCTACTGCAGCTTCATTTTCTACGATTGGTTGTCCTAGGGGATCTTGGCTAAGTGTTCCAGAACTTTGGCTGTCTTGAGAACTGTCTCTAGCTACTTCAGCTGCAATTTTTGCTTCCTGTTCATTTAACATTTGGATATAAGTTGTGAAAGTACTGCATTCTATGCTGTCTTTGCTAGCATTAAAAGAATCTTCATAGCTTTGAAATTCTCCCAGTAGTTCGTCCTCTGAACGCCATGGTTTAAACAGCTGTAAAAGAGCCAAGTAGTAAAATTCCTTTTTGTCAGTAGTGCCGCAACTCAGCTTCCTGTGATTTATCAAACTTCCTTTTGTTTGCTTCACCAAACATCCTTCCTCACCAATGACTTTATATTTTCCATTGTTGATGTCTTCTGTGGCTTTCCGTGAAAAAATGTAGTTCTGCAGCACTTCATAGAGACACATGTTCTCAAGATGATGACTTCTTTTTGGGTAATATGTGTCCAACATGTTTGTTTTCAAATTATCTGTACTTTCTGGGTCATTCTCGGCCAAATATTCAATTTCTCCAACAGATTTCAGTACCCGATTTCGCATTCCTGCAAGGCCTAAACTGACCCAAATTATTCTTCTGGATTTCGAGTAAAGACTTGCAGATGATAACCTATCTGAGCATTCGTAGGATCCAATTTCTCGATGCGATAACATCTTTAAACTGAAACTGTACAGCTTCTTACTGACAGTCTTCTCGTGAGAAATCTCTTCCCACATTTCCTTCAATTCTGTTTTCTCAGATTTGGTGATGTAAGATGTGACATACCGAGCAACAGCAATAGAATTGTCTGCCACATACTGAATATCCATGTTAGCATTCCACATGGTTAAATGACTGGGTTGTAGTCATTTATAAATTTTGACTCTTCTTTTCTTCTTAGGTTGTATGTATTTTTGGGAGATTTTCTTGTTATAGTATGTCGCACAGCTGACATAAAACTGTTGACTCTTCCTTTTGAAAGAACAGGTCTAGGAAATCCAAATCGACACTTTGTGTAGAATTTATCTTTGGTCTTGTACTTCCGTCGACAGTATTTTCCACACCGATGACTTTGGAAACGTAAAACTTGCTCTTTTAACTTTTTCTCTTCTGTGATTTTAGGTATAGCACATGTTGCATATTCTTCAATGAAAGATAACACTGCTTCATCAGCATCTGTTCCAAATTTTGGGGCATCCTTGATCCACAACAGCATATGAATATGAGGAGCACCTCTTGCTTGGTACACTTTTCTCCAAAAGAAATCCACTACTTCTCCAAGAGGTGGATTTTTTTTATTGCAGATGAAGGACATCATAGCCTCAAATCTATGATTGAAATATCTGCAAACATTAACCGGATCCAATGAGCACAGTTGTCCTGCTGTCTTGTATTCAATGTTTTTAATGTTTGAATTTGCCTCTCGTAGAAAATCCAATAAATCATCCCAAGCGTACTCGGCACAGCTTAAGGTTACGAACCATGTAGGAGTTCCTAAATTCCGTAACATGCATTTTAATTCTCCATGGCGTCGGTACCAATATTCATTTGTCCCACGCTGACAAGCCATCAGATTGATCAATTGTGTTTCCAAATGATCATCTCGGTGCTGCACTTTCTCCATAAAATCCTTAGCAGACACATTATGTAGATGTACTCCACTTTTTAAAATGTGATTTACTGCATAAGATAATGCAGACAAGTCGCTTTCAAATAAAAGATGACACAAATAAGGAATACTTTGACGAAATCTTGAATCTTCAGCATATAGTCTTGTAGTCCGATACTCAGAAGCTGGAATCTGTTCTGGGCGTTCATCGTATCGTCCACCTTTTCCTGTAGTAAACAGCTGAGGAAAACATTGAGCTTCCAAGCTCTTCTCCCATACACTCACAGGAGTTCCTTTTGCTTTCTTCATCTGAAACAGATCAATAGTGTTTCCCATAACTTCTTTTGAATGAAGAGGATGTATGCTAAAATGTTCATACATTTCTTCTTCTTTTGACTTGTCCACTTTTTCAATTTGTCCAGTTGGTGTTTCTGTGTCTTCTTGTAAATCTTCTTCTTCTTCATCTATATAAATTGATTCATACCATTTATTATTCCTTTTCAAATATAAATTTGCTCTTTGTACTTTCCGTATATCTACCAGCTCCTGCCAAATCTTCTTATTCTTTGTAGGTACACCATTAACCAGAATAACTAATGGTTCAGTTTCCAAAGTATCTGCATCAATAGTTTCCATATTTTTTTTCAAATCCAATGGCAAATACACCACTCTTCCTTTTAAACCTCTCAGTAAATCTGAAGGAGGTAATTTACCAGTTTTGGGCTCCATACGTACTATGGTCTGGAACGGATGAACACATTGAATGAGTATAGACTCATATGTATTTAAATCAGAAAGTTCGTCAGGAATAGCATCCAATTCTAAATTATTATGTACAGCTCTGGTCGGCATTCTATTTTCTTCTAACTTATTATAACAGTATTTACAAATACGCTGATCTTTACCCAATTCAAAACAATTTTCCAGAAATATATATGTTGCAAAATCCTTCCACTTATAATTATCTTCATTTTCACTTTTTTTATACAGATCAACATTCCTTGTTTGAATTTTATAATGGCTTCTGCGGCAACAAATACAAGTAATATTTGGTCTTTCATTAGAGATGATAGTAAATTTTGTCATTTCATCCTCAAAATTTTTAGTAATAATGAGTTCTACATTCTGTTCCTCATTTTCCTCATTAACTGTGTCCTTTTCTGCACTTTCTTGTTCTGGACCAAAGTAACACAACTGAATCTCATCGGTAACCTTCACTACATCTGATACAGATCCACGGAACAGAGCACTATTTAACTCATTTAACTTTACTGCTGGACTTTTAGCAAAATACAATGTTCTCACAAACTTTCTCATTTCAGTATGATGAACAGCCAGCATCCTAAAATGATGAAAAACACTTTTACACACTTTTCTAGATAGACAAGCCAGAGAATGTCCTTGCAAACCAGTATTCTCTCTCACTCTGCATGGATCTAGTGTTTGAAGCACCTTCATCTTCTGTTTTACACCGTTTTTACTATATTCTCTTAGAAAGTTACGTAATTTATCAATAGATTCCTGACGCACAGTACAAATACTACTACAGTTCCAAGTGTACACTGGGGCTTTTGGACGTCTCCCCAATTCCTGTATGCACACAGACTCATGCTGTATTTTTAGGCACAAAACAGTGTTCCTGGATAGTACCAAATTACTGTTACAGCCTGACACATTTTCCTTATCATTTAGAGAGGCAGAAAACAGCACATGTCCTAACAGCTCCTTGAGACCATGACCATGTGTTACAGGGTGAGTGATTAGACTAGAGCAAAGAAAATGAGGCCTTGATGATGTTTTTATGTGTTTGCGTTACACACTGCTATCTGAAACATCACACAGAGCTGAGTTTCTGGAGACTGTGTATTGTCTGGTGCAAGACAGATGAGCAAAGAGACTTCCAAAACTGCATGAAGACTGCTGGGATGTATGTAACAGTGCATGTGTGCTAAGGGTTATTTTCAGTTTTGAACATATGGCAACTACCTGTGCCTTTGCTATTTTGAAAGGAAAATCTACCCTGTTGGTTTCAAATGTTTTAGCTTTTGCCTCTCATTTGCGATTTAGTGATTTCTGCTGACTGCTAACCACCACATTTGAAGAAAACAAGCTGTCCCTTTCCTGCAAGTGCATGTTTTACAGAACAACTGCAACACAAATTACATCTCTGGCCACAATTCCTGTGCGCACACAGCCTCATGGTGTGCTTCTAAGCAGAAAACAGAATTTGATTTGCAATTTCAAAGCACATTTACTACTGTGGTAGAGCAAGTGATAATTACTGTTACAGCCTGACACATTTTCCTTGTAGATCACAGAGGCAGAAAAGAGCACATGTCCTAACAGCTACTTCATACCATGAGCATGTGCAATATGGGTGAGTGACTACACTAGAGCAAAGGAAATGAGCCTTGGTGACGTTGAATGTGTTTGCGTTACACAGTGCTATCTGAAACAGCGCACAGAGCTGAGTACTACACATGGGTGTGTTGGAGAAGCTGCTGCGTGTGTGCCAAGAGTGTGTTTCTGGAGACTGTGTATTGTCTGGTGCAAGACAGATGAGCAAAGAGACTTCCAAAACTGCATGAAGACTGCTGGGATGTATGTAACAGTGCATGTGTGCTAAGGGTTATTTTCAGTTTTGAACATATGGCAACTACCTGTGCCTTTGCTATTTTGAAAGGAAAATCTACCCTGTTGGTTTCAAATGTTTTAGCTTTTGCCTCTCATTTGCGATTTAGTCATTTCTGCTGACTGCTAACCACCACATTTGAAGAAAACAAGCTGTCCCTTTCCTGCAAGTGCATGTTTTACAGAACAACTGCAACACAAATTACATCTCTGGCCACAATTCCTGTGCGCACACAGCCTCATGGTGTGCTTCTAAGCAGAAAACAGAATTTGATTTGCAATTTCAAAGCACATTTACTACTGTGGTAGAGCAAGTGATAATTACTGTTACAGCCTGACACATTTTCCTTGTAGATCACAGAGGCAGAAAAGAGCACATGTCCTAACAGCTACTTCATACCATGAGCATGTGCAATATGGGTGAGTGACTACACTAGAGCAAAGGAAATGAGCCTTGGTGACGTTGAATGTGTTTGCGTTACACAGTGCTATCTGAAACAGCGCACAGAGCTGAGTACTACACATGGGTGTGTTGGAGAAGCTGCTGCGTGTGTGCCAAGAGTGTGTTTCTGGAGACTGTGTATTGTCTGGTGCAAGACAGATGAGCAAAGAGACTTCCAAAACTGCATGAAGACTGCTGGGATGTATGTAACAGTGCATGTGTGCTTAGGGTTATTTTCAGTTTTGAACATATGGCAACTACCTGTGCCTTTGCTATTTTGAAAGGAAAATCTACCCTGTTGGTTTCAAATGTTTTAGCTTTTGCCTCTCATTTGCGATTTAGTCATTTCTGCTGACTGCTAACCACCACATTTGAAGAAAACAAGCTGTCCCTTTCCTGCAAGTGCATGTTTTACAGAACAACTGCAACACAAATTACATCTCTGGCCACAATTCCTGTGCGCACACAGCCTCATGGTGTGCTTCTAAGCAGAAAACAGAATTTGATTGGCAATTTCAAAGCACATTTACTACTGTGGTAGAGCAAGTGATAATTACTGTTACAGCCTGACACATTTTCCTTGTAGATCACAGAGGCAGAAAAGAGCACATGTCCTAACAGCTACTTCATACCATGAGCATGTGCAATCTGGGTGAGTGACTACACTAGAGCAAAGGAAATGAGCCTTGGTGACGTTGAATGTGTTTGCGTTACACAGTGCTATCTGAAACAGCACACAGAGACTGTTTTTTGTCTGGTGCAAGAGAAATGCATGAAGACTGCTGGGATGTATGTAACAGTGCATAGTTTCAGCACACCTTTGATTCTGGGGAAGACATACTCCAAAATATCTAACATGTTCAAGACAGATACATATCTTCCACAACATAAAATGTAATTCACAACTTTTAATGTAGAACGAAAATCTACCATGCTAATTTCAAATGTGTTGGCATTTGCCTCTCATTTCTTTCAAAGTGATTTCTGCTAAATCCTAACCATCACAGTTAAAAAGAAGCTTTCCTTTTCTTTCAGGTGCAAGTCTTACTTTTCAACAGCAACACAAATTAAATCTCTGTCAACAATTCCTCTCTGCACACAAACTCATGGTTTGATAGTAGGCACAAAATATTATTCCTCATTGTTACCAGTACACCTTAACTTATGGTGAAAACATACTCCATAATATTTTACATATTCAAGACAGTTAAATATCTCCCAAAACAGAAAATGTAAATCACAACTTTAAACAAATAATCACAATTCTTTTTTTTATATCTAAATTAACCACAATACCCCCTCTCAAACTCATAACTCACCTTTAAAATTAGTTAGTTGTGAAAGAAATGTGGCAGTCACACAGCAGTTTATCAGACCAGAATCTCTGAGCTGAACACCTCTCTCCTCTCAGCAGAACCAGTTAATGGCACAGTTTCCCTCCCTTTTTTCACACATATACATGTTAACTCCAAATCACATTCCTTCCCACATTTTTTCAAATGGAATCACACTTTTTTATTGGTTGTCATTTTCAACCCTTTTCCAACTGAACCCTTCCCCCAACATGACTTCTGCCTGCTGCCATAGCAACAGGTCATGGAACACTGGTGTGTGCAGAGAGGTCAAAAGTTCAGCACACAATGTTTCAAATCCAAAGAGCAAGAGTGCTTGACCTGTCAAACCTCTCAGCAAATCCAAAGTAATGTTCAGTTGCAACACATTTTTCATAACCAATACAAAACATGCTTCTAAAAATGTATACAGACAGCCTAGTTTTAACTTTAAAATAGTTTGAATCAGCCAATCAGTTCTTTTTGTTAAAAACAAATATGTATGCCTCCTTTTTTCAACTGTCTTTCTTTTCATATTGCCATTCTGCTGAAAGACACATCCTGACTGCATCCAGATCTCCTTGGAAGATGTTCACAGTGTGGATTGTAGGTCACAGCTATGTCTTCTGGAGTGAAAAGTATGCAGTAAAAAGAGGTATGATGAGAGACCTTGCTTTGCCAAATGTAGACATTAAATGGATTGGTCAGAGAGGGTTAAAGTGGCACCAATTAATGCCTTTGGTGAAAACCTTTCTACATCTCCCACAGCCTAAACTTATTATTGTGCACTGTGGTGGAAATGACCTAGGCACTTTAACTGGGGTAGGTCTGAAAATGCTTGTTAAGGACACCTTTGTGCAATTGATGTCACTTTTTCCACAAACTGCCTTTGTATATTCTAATATATGCCAAAGGCAAAAGTGGAACTGGTCCAATCAACATTGTTCGCAGATTGACAAAGCAAGGAAGCACGTCAACAAATCTATTTCTGCTTTCCTCAGAGACTATGGTATGGGTTCTATATACCACAACAACTTGCGTTACAACATGCAAGACATTTTCATTTCATAAAGCTTTATTCGGAGCTTAACAAAAAGTCCATAAAAGCACAAACATTACATTGTGAAACATCATTTGAATAAAAACAAAGATGATGAACCATAAAAACATCCTCTATGCTACTTGATCAAACAAGTGATTAAAAATACAGTTGAATGACAATTAAAAAATAATACTAGGCCTTGCCTTAATGGCTTGGAGAAGAAATGTAGCAGTAAAAAAGCAAACATCGGGTGGGGGGTTAAATAACAATTTCATAGTATCTTTAACTGTCTTAACTCCATATTTCTTAAAAACAGGTTTTAAAAAAGCTATGCGGAAATTGCCGTAGAGTGGGCAAAACAGTAAAAAGTGCATAGTGCTTTGTGCGGTGGTGTTATCACAGGGGCAAGGGCCAATCGTATGTTTTTTGATATTTGGGAACGCCACCAGATGGTGGACAATCCCAAAACGCAGTCTGGTCAGAACGAACCGGCGGGAGGGTCTGGTTACAAAGCTCAGATACGGTTGGTAACCTATCAAGTCACAACAACTGCCATAGAGCATACAAGTGGTTAGATTGCTACTGGCCCTCTCACGTCGCTCAGACTTTTGGAGCATAAAAACAGATTTCATCTCACTTTTGGTCAAACTAGAGGCAGCATAACTATCCTCAAATAAGTTAAGACCATAAATCTCCATAAAACTACTCGTAACAAAATTAACCCATGGAATCTTTAGATGGTTATCAAGGGTAAAACAATCCTTGATGATGGCTCTGTTTAAGGAGGTCTCTTCCTTTACCCAAATAGCACGCCACAACAGAAGAGGTCTAAGGGCAACAGAATCCGAAAGGTAATGGATTCCGAACTCCCTATGCACCAAATCCGTAGAAGCTGAGATGGGCAAACATAGTAGTCTTTTTAGGAAGAGATTTTCCTCCACTTGTAGACTCCCGGTCAAGACATGCCCCCAAACACCCGCTCCATAAAGAGCAATTGAAAGACACCTCATCAGGTAGATTTTCAACATATCTCCAAGCCGCCTATCCCCGATTTTAGAAGCGAACGTAAACACCCCGTGGGCACATTTCGCCATTCTAGCCCTAACATGGGTGATTTCGCTGGACCAGCTACCTGTCTTGGAGAAGGTGATACCTAGGTAGTTAAAAGTGTCTACCGTTTGGACCTTATGCCCTTCGATAAAAAAAGAATGCGGTTTTTTACGGCCCTTGCCACATTCCATAACGAATGTTTTTGATTTATTAATCATCAGCTTCCTTTCCCTAATGAACAGAGAAAACCTGTCCATTAGGCGTTGTAAGCCGACAGGAGTCCTAGAAAGAAGAACGGCATCGTCCGCATAAAGTAAAACTGGGACGTGGAAGTCATTTATAGAGGAGATGGTGTACACTTCACTGATGAAGGCAACAGAGTCTTCCTCTTGAACTTAATACTCTGCATCGGTACTTACTTGTAGGTACTACCAAAAAAAGCACTCAATGAACACAAGGGCTCTTTTTAGAGCCACCTAATATCTAAACACTTTACTGTGATTTTTTTTTCTTTTTTTTGTTAAAAGTTTTTTTTCGGGTGCGCGCTGGGTGCGCGCACTCGGCGATATTTTAAAAAAAATATAATTCTTTTTTTTTGCCCTACAAGGTCCTACTGTGACCCCCTGCCAATGCCTAGTGGGTCAATATCTCCCCACTCTGTCCCCTTTACACGTTCTCCCCCTTTGTTTTTTACTGCCTCAGACTGCGAGAGACAAAATGGCGGCCGCCGCTTCCTGATTTCCACCGATTCGAATGTTTACTGACATCTAACATCCAATCAGATGTGCGCTCGCACACGGCAGGGTGCGCGCACAGGGCTTGCTCAGTGCGCGCACGCTGCGCGTGTATAGATATATATATTGATTTAAATGCTAATTTCACAGAAAATACTGAACAGATTTACACCAAACCTGCAAAAGGCACTTCATGGACCTTATGGCTACCTCTCTGCCAAATTTCACATAATTCTGTTCAGCCGTTCAGGCTGTAGCTGCGACTAAAGACCCTATGGAAAAATCCATGGGGAAAACGTGTTTTGGGACCCCCCCTTTTTCTCAGCCCCCGCTTGACGAATCACCCCGAGACTTTCAGGGTAGGAGCTGAGCGGAGCGCCCCATTAGTTTTGAAAATTTTGCGAGGATTCGTCAACCGGCGCCAAAGTTATTCAAAATAGAATTGTGAGATTTCCTATGGAAACACGGTCCTAACTATAACTACCTACTGGCGACCGCCAGTAGGTAATATATATATATATATTCACAGAAAAAACCATAGGTTTCAGGCACGTTATAGTTAGGAATTAGCATTTAAAAAAACCTCAGAAATTCACTGAAAAAACCATAGGTTTCAGGGGTGTTATAGTTAGCTGGACTTTTCACTTGTACAAAACCATTGAAATTCCCCCGTTATAGTTAGTTCAGCTAACTATAACTCGCGCGCCCGCAATGCACTGCTGATGACGTCACATATTACATCACTCATGGCATGGTCAGTGACATCACTCATGACATCACTGATGACATTTCAAATGACATCACTGATGACATCACTGATGACATCATCCAGTGAATGTGTGTTTTTCTGAAAATTAAATATGTTTTATATATGTATATCTCAAGGTCGATGGAAGAATAAATGGGTATATAAGTGTCTAAATGGATGATTTGTTTTTGAAAAATTGATTGTGTAACTGACTGATTAAGTGTATCATAGTGACTACATGGCTTAGTGAGTAATGTTTAAATATGTAAATATCTGTATCAGTCTCTCACTTTGTGTATAAGTGGCTGCATGGGTTGGTGAGTAGCTACATGGGTGTCTATATAGGTTATTAGTTGGTTTTTTGAGTATCAGTCTGAGTGTCTGCATGGTTCGGTGGGGGCTATTACATAGTGCATAGGTGCATGAATGAGTGACTCACTGTTTGTATGTGTTGAACACAGCATGTGTGCAGGACTGTATGGGTGGATGATTGTGTGTATGGGTGTGTTAGTGAGTGAATGACTGTCTCAATAGTGTCTTTATGGGTAACTACATATGTTTTAAACTAGTATATGTGACTATTGGTGTATATATGTGAGTATATGTGAGAGTGAGAGATTGAAAGAGTTCCTGTATGAATAAGTATGTGTTTCTATAAGTGATTGTTTAAAAGACTAAGTATGTGAAGTTTCCGTAGAAGTTAGTGTGGTGGTGTGTGTATAACTGTATATGCAAGTAAATGTATGTTTGATTCTTTATTAGCATGAGTGACTATGTGTGTGAGTAACTCTATGGATGAGTGGCATTGTGTAACAGGATGTATAGGTGTATGAGTACATATGATGAGTGAGTACATGTATGAGTGACTGTATAGGACTGTTGGTGAATGAGTGGATGTGTATGTGGATCTTAGAATTACTGAAGAGGTTGTTGTCACTGGTATTGGTATGTCCATTGTTTTGAAAATTTTAGTCTCTATTTTTGAATGTGTGTATCAAAGGTTATATTAGGGTGAGAGGAGGTCTGCCACTCTATCACAAGGATGATGTCTTCAGTGATGTCATCAGTGATGTAATTTGACATGTCATCAGTGATGTCATGAGTGATGTCACTGACCATGTCATGAGTGATGTAATATGTGACGTCATCAGCAGTGCATTGCGGGCGCGCGAGTTATAGTTAGCTGAACTAACTATAACGGGGGAATTTCAATGGTTTTGAACAAGTGAAAAGTCCAGCTAACTATAACACCCCTGAAACCTATGGTTTTTTCAGTGAATTTCTGAGGTTTTTTAAATGCTAATTCCTAACTATAACATGCCTGAAACCTATGGTTTTTTCTGTGAATTTCAAAGGTTTTTTAAATGCTAATTTCTAACTATGCCTACAGAGATAGGACATGTGAAGGAAGAAGAAATAATGCACAGAAAGAAACAAAAGAAGTGCAGAAAGAAGCAACAGAAGTCCTCAAATACGAAGATAAGTGCAGGAAGAAGGATAACGTGCAGAAAGAACAAAAAGAAGAGCAGAAAGAAGCCTTGTTGCAAAATCATCCTGTACCCTCAACTTTTTCAGACGGATACTGGTGGTAACTGAGTCTGACTAACCAGTCCTAGAGCCAGTGCTATGTTAAAAGACACTTAGAATACAGTGAAAACACCTACATACACTAGGGAACATTATGCGTTGGGGTCCCCCTGTGATTAGCATGACCTCCTCTATGTAAACACGCCCTGTGTCTTTTTTTAGTTGGGAGATTAAGTTCATTTGAATCCTGAGGGTCCCTAGGGTCCAACTAGCCCACTAGGTACCTCCAGTAAGTGCCACAGTGCTGCGTTGCAGAGAGGTGTAAAAAGTGGCACGGCCTGGACCACCTCTCTGCAATGCAGCTCAGTGGCGCTTACTGGAAGCACTTGGTGGGCTAGTTAGCCCCCAGGGGCCCACAGTATTGAAGGGAAATTATATCCCCAATTTAAAATGTGCCATAGTGCATGTTTGCACACATCACCTCAGGCCCCGTCCCCTCCCTTCACCACTGTGTAAACGCGCCCTGTGGCTGTTCTAAGTTGAGAGATTAAGTCTCCTTGAATCCTAAGGTTCCCTAGGGTCAAACTAGACCACTAGGTACCTCCAGTAAGCGCCACAGAGCTGCATTGCAGAGAGGTGTAAAAAGGGGCTTGGCCTCAGAACACCTGTCTGCAGCGCAGCTCCCTGGCGCATACTGGAGATGCCTGTTGGGGGCGTGTTTGCAGAGTGCTGCACGGAGGGGGCATGGCCTCCGGCACGATGCCAGTCTTTTATTTATTTAAATTTTTTAAGAAGGGGGGCTGTGTGGTTCTCCTTCTTATTCTAATTTATTGGCCCTGATGACCCCATCCCCCAGGGCCTGTCTCCTAATTATATTTTTTTGACCCCAATCCCCAGGGCCGGCCACTGTTTTTTATTATTTTTAAAAAATATATATTTATAGACACACCTAGGACATGCTGGACAAACCGTACGTACCTATCACCTTGACGATTTGCGTGATATTCATTAAAAGGCGACTATGCATGCAATGAATCCACGTGGAATGTATTTACACCACTAGTGAAGCTCTGACATGTCTGATGCCCTACCGTGCCTAATCCCGGTAGACACCCTTGTCGTTTATTTATACAAACATGGGTAGCTATTGACGGGCACATTTAATACACATGCACACCAAGCCATTCAAAGGGGATTCGACAAAAATTCGACCAAAACTATGCAAGAAACCCCCCTCACGGTTAATAAAACACACATCCACTGCCGGATGTGTAATACTTTTTATTTTACTCTCTGGAAAGGGGACAAACATCACTTGAGAGTCACAGCGCGCTCCTGACAGAGCCCAATGCTGTGTTACACCCACCATTGCCTGCCGAGTGCCAAACAACTCTGTGTTGTATTCCACTAGCTAGTGCATATGCTATGACACTCTCTAGCCCATGTGCACTGTAACACCACCCCGTGAATATGTCAAGCCACACTTGTCTTCGCACGGGTTATATTGCCCCATCTAACGTGCCTTCCTCGATGCCTATGTTATAACGCACAGTGCTATGCCATACATATTACAATCTGGGATCCATATCTTTGTCACAGTGCATATGCAACGTTACACTCCCCAGCACATATTTTATATTACAACTTTAGAGACTAGTTAGGTTACACAACACTGCCCTGTGCATATTACACTCCAAGGCGCATATCGCATAGCACGCGCTAGTGCCTGTGCTATCTCGCACTCTCCAATGAATCTGTCATTGCGCACAATGTATTGCATATTATATTTCACGCCCGGTTCATCTTATATCACACTTTTTGGTGCATAGTTTATACCATACACTATATCTAGTTTTCATTTTCAATCGTGCTCTCAGGACTATGTTCTATATAACACTGTGTTCACCTACCCTTTTCACGGGCATTACATTTTGCGATAGGGGGTGGAGGGTCAGGGGGTGTTTCTGCCAAGTGAGCCCGGAGTCACAGTCACAAACGTCCTCTTCTTCCTGAATAAAAGTGAGATTATGCTGCATACTTGTTCATATTTTAAGTAGTTCGCACAGACACAATGTTTTAAAAACAATAAAGTTCCTAATACCCGCCTTCTCTAAACAGTTAGCTTGCTGCCCCATCCCCCTCCTCCCTATCCTCTGTTGTGTGAATCCATGGACTAGCCTCCTCCCTCCTGCCATGCATGGTCTGATGTGCTGCCACTGCCCTCAATTTAGTATGATGTACATGTCCACTCCTCCTGCCCTCCATTGCCCAATTCTATGCCCCCTCATTGACCTCCTGCTTAAACTCTGTGCTTAGCTTGCTGCCCCTATTCTCCTTCCCCCTGCCCTCCGATGTGTTTGTGCATGCCCCTGCTCCATCCTTTTTGCCCACCATGTCCCATGGACCTGCCACTCCTATCTACTCTGAGTGTTCTGTTGAGCTGCCACTCCCCTCCCACCTGCCTAGCATTGTCAGATGACTGTAACCTGTCCCTGCCACCTCCACTCTGCCTGTCCACGTGCCATGCCCCTATCCTCTTCCTCCTGTCCTACATGGTCCATTGTACTGCCACACCCTTCTGCCCTCCCTGGTCTGTTGTGCTGCAACTGCTCCTCCTGCATGCCCCGTGTGGTCTGTTGTGAGGCCCCTTCCCCTGAACTTTCTTGTCTGTGCACAGGTCCTGACCCTCCCTACTATCCTCCATCGTCCTTTGTGCATGCCCCTGCACCCTCCTTCTTGCCCATCATAGCCATTGTGCAGCCACTAACCCTCCCACTTGCCATGCATGGTCTTCTGTGCTGCCATGGCCCCTCCCACCTTCCCTGTGTGGTCAGTTAGCTGCCCCTGACCCCCTCCAACCTTCCCTCCATGGTCTGTGTGTATGCCATCACAGTCTCACTGTTGCTCTTCATGGTGTGTCTTGCTTCTAGTGCCCATCCTGCCTGACCTCCATGGCTATCTTGCTGCTCCTGCCCTGCCCCCTTGCCCCCAGCCCTCTGTTTACATGTGCAGACCCCTACTCCCTCCATCCTGGCTTCTCTGTTCCATTGTAATGCCCCTGATCCGTCCCTCCTGCCCTTTATGGTCTGTTATGCTGCAGCTTTCTCTCCTGTCTGTCCATTATGGTCAGCTAGCTACCATTGCCTCTTGCCCCTCTGTTCTCTGTTGTCCATGTGCATGGTCCTGTCCCCTCCCTCTTGCTTTCTATGGATTGTTGTGCTGCACTCCCGTCCTGCATGCCCTGTGTGGTGTATTGTGCTGCTGCAAACCCTGATGCCTACCCTGCAGGGTCAGTTTGGTGTGCTGCAGATCGGAGCATATAAATTCTCCCTACTTCCACGGACAGAGTAAATCCACAGTCGCACGCACACACATTCATCATACGCTAGGGCCCATCATACTAAAATTCACACTATTACTCTATCCACACTGAATATAGGAGAGAAACCTAAACCAATCTGCATCTAAAACGAGGTCAATGCGACCATAAAGACATTATCCTGAGTCATGATTTTAAACATAGGAAAAACATTAGAAATTCAATAAATGACAAAGAAATAACCACCCGACACTGAATTTTAAACACATGGTTGTTTATCTAAATTAGTTCAAATGAAAGTCAATCAATAGCAAAATCATTATTCTCATAGTTACCTATTCTAGCTAAATGGGTCAGTAAAGTCTCTCGAGCTGCCGTCCTCAGCATAGGTTCAGGAAGAAGTGGCCTCAAAAATCCCGAATGCAATGAACACAGACCCTCTCTAGTCTAGTATATTTATAACAGAACTAGCGAAATAAAAGTTACAAACAAATTCTGAATGTCCGTTGAGCCGCTGAGCAGAGCGAGCAGGAAAGGATGTTACTTGGTAACATTTAGAAAACCTCCGCTCAGGAAAAATCACAAAAATAAAAACACGGAAGAAGGAAACTCGAGTTTGCAAGTGATACATTTATGAATGCTCTTCCTTGGTACCATAGCAGAGCCACCGCAGGTTTATCTTTGTCCATTGTGGCTTCATTCTTCTCCAAGGACAATTGGAATCATGCCCAGAGCTGCTGTCCTCACGGAAACTTTTAATTCAGGCAGAGGCTGTGGTCAGGTGACTTTCAACCATGTTCAGCAAGGCCTCTCATCAAAATTCAATCACTCAAGCGCAGGCTGTAAATAGCAGCCATCTTTGTTTAGGCCAAAACGGACCATCTTAATTAAAAGAAACACAAAACAACGTTACAACATCATAATGATTATACAGTGTTAGTCCCCACTAATACCCTTATGTGTATGTAATTACCTAGCCGTCTGCAACACAAAGAAGCATTAGCACACGTTATTTTAAAAGCGTAAACTCGAAACAAATAGCACTTTTGTGACACTCATTTAATAAAATTGCACATTATTATTAAGCAACATATATGCATCCCACGTGTAGTTTCTCTCATTAGTAATGTTGGTTAATCTTGACTCTTAACAAAACTAATATTTAGTGATTACAAATTAGTAATTTTAATCATAACATATAAACGAAACTGGAGCTTAAAACTCGATAAATTTTCAACAGAAAACTCTGCTCCAGCAATCCCCCCTTTGGTGATATATTATCACCACAAAAACCAACCCAAAAAAAAAATGTAGTCCCAATTTTTAGGAGAAATTGAAAATGTCTTTTATGACACAACATTAAACACCAGACTCTCTCACATCATCCCTCTTTGACTCCAAGTAAACACTCTCCCTCAATTCTTCTAATTCTATTTCTTGTGGGTCTCTCCTTGACCTCTTTTGTTTCTTTTCAGTATTTCCTCTAATTATTCTCTTTTTCCCTCCCCTGTTTTTACAACACAAACACCCCAATCTTAGTATCAATAAAGCAACAATTACGCATGTCAATGGAAATAATACTTTACCAATAATGGTACTACCTATTTTAGCAATAAAACTCTTAACAGCAACTATCTTATTAGCTATTTTAGTCCAGATACTTTCAGCTTCCAGTGGTACTAATTCTTCATGCAAATCAGTAATATTTTTGATCTAGACCTTTAGATCTTTGCTTTCGTCAGGAATGTAAGTGCAACAATGTTGAACTTTCAGCATTCCGCAGACTCCACCCTCCTTGGCCAATAGAATATCAATGGCAAGTCGATTTTGCATAGACATGGCACGTACGGCAATCATCTCCGTATTTACCAAAAGAAACCCTCCAGCGGTACTTGTCGATAAGCGATCCACCACTGTTGACAGTTTCCGAATCCCATATGCATTTAAAGAAATTCCCACTGCTGGAATTAAAGCTCCAAAAATATCACCTACAATTTCTGACCAAGTTTCTCTCTTAAAACGTGTTAGTAAATTAATATGTTCTACATCTTCTATCCTATCTATATGGAAAATCTTTGGAAAAACCAGGCCCACATAACACGTGCCATACCAATGGTCAGGCAACCTGTAATAAGCCTTGTTCCCACAAACATAATACACTCCTGGGAAAACTGGATCTTCTTCACCTTTAAAACCCCATCCTGTTGCAATGAAGTATGTATCATGACACTAGTCCCAACAAAATATGTATCATATTGAGACTACTTTCTGGTAATGCATAGTTTACCCTTCTGTGGTGCATCAAAAGCTAAAGTTGGACTAGCCCCATTCCTCAACTCCTTTCCCATTTCAATGTCCCAAATTGTCTCACTCACTTTATATTTCCCTGCCTTCTCATGCATGCTCATTCTCCTTTCCTCTACCATGTTTAGGAAAGCCTTCTCCTCTTCTTTCAAACTGCAAGTTAAATTGTTTCTAAAAATGTAATCTAATGTTAATTTTTCTTTATCAATAAAAATCTCACCAAAAATGTTAGCTTCTTTAGCTGGATTCAGCTTTTTGTTCATAGGCAATTGCCCAAAAATGTTATCTTTGTTAGACATCTCATAATCTATTTTCCCTAACAAATAAAAAACACTACTTAGCACACTACATGAAATCCCATACGTAGCTGGTAAATGGTGATAAGTAACACCCTCTGGAACGGATGCAGGTAATTGCATACAAACGTAGCAATCCCTAACTTCCATTGTCTTTACGTATTCGTACAACAACTTTGAAAAAACATTGCTAGAAAAATCATTAATAGACCTATCTTTATGTATGTAAATGTTACTAATTCTAGTTGGAACTACTTTCTGTGAACTCTTCTCTATATTAGTCACATTCTCAGCATGTATTCCAAAAGTGTCTATTGTAACTCTAAAAGTAACTAGTAAAGCTAGTACACCCCTTAATAGCATTAATAATCCAGTACAGCAGCAGCACATTCTACACCATCTTTTCAAGAAGGCACATCTACTTTGATTATTCTCTGTGTTAGCCATTTTACTACTTTGGCAGTGTTTTTGACTTAGCCTCTTCTACTCCACTACTGAAATTTAGAACTCTAGATTATTTCAAACAGCTAATTTCAGATTTCCTTCTTTTCACTCTTCTCCAAGTGACTCCTTTTGTTCACTCAATTTGGATTTTTATCACTTTTCACTTCTTCTTCAGCAACATCGAATTGTATCAGATCTTCAACAACATCCTGAGCATCCGACTCTTCTCCAATGTTAGTCAAGATAACTTTCAGGATTCCGACAGTTTTCTCCTCAACCACTTCTCGTACGGTCCCCTCTGGATTTCCTTGACTTTCTGCCTCTTCACCTTCAGACAGTGCCACGTACGTCCATTCCGGTGACCTATACTTCTGGTTAGGTTTTCTGATTCTCTTGATCTCCTCTGGTTCTTTTGTGACCTTTTGTTTTTCACCTTTTGCTTGATTCTGACTCGACACCTCGTTCACCTGTTCAGCTTTCGACGAATTTGCTCGTGTCAGTCTGTACCTCAGTCTCTTTATCCTGTTAGGCCAAAGATCTCCTCTTACAACCCTCTGTGGTCTCACTTCTTTATTATTTCTTTCTCCAATCCAAGTTCTCTTTCTCAGAACTCGACCCTCTGATTTTTCATTTTCACTCTCATCCGATTCTGTCTCATTTGCCTCTTGTTCTTCAGCAGTTTTCTTTCGCTCCACAGTCTTTTCCACCACTGATTGAGATTTCCCTATTTCTGTCCCTCCTCGGGTCTCCGACACGCAATCTTCTTGCTGTCTACTTGTCCCTTCACCTAGCTTATCAGGAATGTTCCCTACACCTCCTCGGGGGTCTTCCGCAATCTGTCCCTCTCTATCTTCTATTGACCCTGCTTCTTCAGGTGTAATCTCAAGTGGATTTTCAACCTCCTCATCTGATTCAGGTGTAGTCTCTGTGGAATTGCTCCTTTCACCTCTTTCTTCACCACTGCTCGTTGGAACTTCAGGCACTCTTACAGAATCCGATCTCTCCTCTGAGACTCTCAATGTTTCCCTTGAAGCCTCTCTTGGAAAGAAAAAAGAATCACCTGACTCTCTTTCTCCTTCACCCCTCTCAGGATTCTTTTTTCTTCTCACTGGTTCAGTTTCTGCATCATCACTGGAATCCCACTCTTCAAAATACTCCTTACCAGTCGCATCTTTTGGATTTGGAACTCTCAGAGTATGACTTGCATGCACCCAGTTTTTCACACCAGCACACTTTACTGCAGTTGTCGTAGTCAGAATAACTTGTCTTGGCCTTCCCCACCTTGGAACCAAGCAATTTCTTCTTCTGTGTACCTTAATCCTCACCCAGTCCCCTGGACTCAGATCATGGGCTTGCTTCTTCTCAAGTGTTGTAGCGTCTTCTCCAACCTGGTGAAACACAGAATGAACTGCGTCAGCCAGGCCTTTACAGTAATCCAAAATCATGTCATCAGTTATTGTCATCAACTTGTTGACAGGCACAAATGCATGTCTCATCGCACGTCCCATTAATATTTCGTGCGAACTCAACCCTGTGGTTCTATCTGGAGTATACCTAATAGTCATCAGCACTAGAGGCAAGACATCAGGCCATTTCATTCCAGTGGCTAAACACATCTTACCAATTCGTTTTTTTATTGTGCCATTCATCTGTTCAACGACGCCAGAAGCCTCTGGTCTGTATGCACAATGTAGCTTCTGCTGTATGCTCAATGCTTCACAAATTAAACCCATAAGCTCATTGTAGAAGTGTCCACCTCTGTCAGACTCAATTGTCACTGGGAACCCGTACCTAGGAATCAACTCTCTTAACAGTAACTTTGCAACTGTTATTCCATCATTCCTCCTAGTCGGATAGGCCTCCACCCATCTTGAGAACAAACAGACTACCACTAGAACATACCTCAATCTGTTCACTTGGGTCATTTCAATGAAATCTATTTGCATTCTGGTAAAAGGACCTCCTTCTCTGCCTATTGTTCCTAGACTCACCACTGTCTTCTTTCCAGTATTGAACTGCTGACAAATCAAACATCTCTGACAGATGCTCTCTGCAATTAACCTGAACTTTGCATTGTACCAGGTTTGCTTGAAAAACCTAATCATTGCATCCCTTCCCAGATGTCCCTGGCCATGATACATTCTTGCCATTGTCGACAGCATGGAATTGGGCATGACTGGTCTACCATCTCTATAGATCCAAACATGATCTGTCTCTCTTGGGGCATAACCTGCCTTGATCCAATCTCTCATTTCCTCATCTCCTGCCTCATCCTGCAACTGTTTCACTTCATCCCACGTTTCTAGGACATTAGTAAACATCACAGAACAAAAAGACATCTCCTTTTCTCGTGCCCTATTAATCGAATGATTGTTCTTTGCACAATACTGTGCTATGTCATTGGCAAAACGATTACCAAGAGTAACAAAATCATCTCCTTGTCCATGAGCAGCACACTTCACAACTGCTAGTTCTTTAGGCAGCTGTATCGCCTCAAGCAACTTCACAATCACTTCAGCATTCTTTATTGGAGTCCCACTCGACGTCAAGAAACCTCTCTGTAGCCAAAGTTGGCCAAAATCATGAACGACTCCAAATCCGTACTGACTATCAGTCATCACAGTCACTCTCAGATTCTTTCCAATTTTGCAAGCTTTCGTCAATGCCACCAATTCAGCCACTTGAGCAGATCTTAATCCTTTCAAAGGTGAAGCTTCCATAACTTCTGAAACCTTGCACACTGCATATGCTGCACTCAGCACACCATCATCAGTCCTTAGACATGATCCATCCACAAACAGCACATGATCACTCTCAGGCAATGGCAAATCTCTTATGTCTGGTCTAGGTTTTGTGCAGTAATCAAGCACATCCAAACAATCATGATCAACATCATCTCCCACATTCACATTTTCAGCATCTGGTAACAACGTTGCTGGATTCACATTCACACATCTCTCAAGAGTCACATTTGATGCTCCCAGAATGATTTTCTCATATTTAGTCAACCGACTATGTGACATATACTGAGTCCTGCTTCTTGTCAAAAGAATAGCCACATTATGAGGTACGAATACCCTTACAGGATATCCCATTATTATGCCCTCACTCTGTTCTAAACTTCTGCATGTAGCAGCTACTGCTTTCAGACAACCTGGCAAACCCACAGCTACGGGGTCAAGTGTCCATGAGAAGTACGCAATCGGCATTCTCAATTGTCCATGTTTCTGAATCAACACTGAAAGTGCACATCCATTTCTCTCACTGCAGTACAACTCAAACTCTTTCTCATAGTCTGGCATTCCCAAAGCAGGGGCTTCACACATTCTGCTCTTCAACTCCTCAAATGCTGCCATTTGTTCTCCATCCAGTTCCAATGGGTCTCTCACCTCACTTTTGGTCAATTTAATCAGTGGCTTTGCTATCAGGGAGAAATTACTTATCCACTGACGACAATAACCCACCATCCCCAGAAACATCCTCACTTCTCTCTGGGTCATTGGGGCTCTCATTCCTCTGATAATTTTGATCCTGTCATCGGTCACTTTTCTCAGACCCTTTTCAATATTGTGTCCAAGATAATGCACCTCTTTCTTGCAAAATTGCAATTTGGCTGGAGATACCTTTAATCCTCCATCTGCCAGATGATTCAGTAAAGCTATGGTATCTACTTCACAAGCTTCACGTGTCTTCGATGCCACAAGTAAGTCATCGATGTACTGCACTAGTACTGAGCTTTCAGGCATGATCAAACTCTCCAATGATTTCTTCAATAACTGATTGAATATCGAAGGACTCTCTGTATACCCCTGTGGGATACAACACCATGCTAAAATACGCTGTCCGAACCGAAATGCAAAAATCGGCTGGCTATCATGATGCAATGGAATTGAAAAGAAAGCATGACACAAATCAATCACTGTGTACCACTCAGCATCATGAGGAATCTGATACAAAATCACTGACGGATTTGGCACAATGGGACAACATGCCACCACAATTTTGTTAACTTTTCTCAAATCTTGTACAATCCTGAACTTTCCATTAGGTTTCTTCAGCCCCATTATCGGTGAATTACACGGGCTACTCAGTAACTCTCTTAAAACACCCTGTTGAATCATCTTGTCAATTATAGGAGTTATTCCCTCAATTATCTCCGGTGTCAACCTGTACTAAGGAATATTAGGATAAACAATCCCCTCTTTCACTGAAATCTTCACTGGATCTACATTATTCATCAATCCCACATCTTCTCCAGTAAAATCCCAAACCGCTGTTTTCACTGTGTGTCTCAACTCCTGAGGCAAATCATCTGGATTAAACACTGCATATGTACCAACAATCTCACTCTCTCTATTATCTAGAGTCATCCGGTACAAAACATCCTCATCTGGTGTTTCAAAAGCTATTCCATCTGGAGTACAAAAAATTGTACAATTCATCTTGCACAATAGGTCCCTACCTAACAAGTTCACTGGACTAGTATCAGAGACTACAAATCTGTGCATGTCTGAAAATTTCCCTATTCTTACCCTTACTGGTTCGGTAAGACGAGTCTTAATCTGTGTATTGGCTACACCAACCACTTGGATTGCTTCATCCGAGAGAGGAAGATTTCTAATATCTGCTGACCTGACAGTTGATCTCGTCGCTCCTGTGTCTACCAAAAAAGTAACACTCTCCCCATTTATTTTCCCATCTACAAATGGTCCTGCCTGGTCTATTTCTAGAGTTGCACCAAGTATGCACTCTTCCTCCTCTCTTCGGCACCGTCAATAGTCCCCTTCAGACTCACTCCCCTCATTCTTTAACCAGTACTGCTGTACCGGGTTTGAACGTCTTGGTTTGTTTACCTGCTCATCATTGTAGAATCCCAAGTCCTGGTTATACTTTTGGGACCCTCTATTCTGCGGCAAGGGCGGTTTTGGCTCTTGACTCTGCTGTCTGACAACCTTTTGCTGTTGCTGCTGATGATTACACCCCTCGTTCTGCACCTGTTGATTTAAGGGTTTATTTTCATTACTCACCAATGGTGGATTGGTACACTCAGATCTCCAATGCCCCAATTGTCCACAGTTGTGACAAGGGAACTTTTTCTTTGCTTCTTCAAGATTTCCCTTTCCCTTTCCTGCATATCTGGGCCTATTTCCTGGATTATTTGCCTGTTCCACCAACTGTGCTTCTTGTCTCTCAGCAACTTTCACCTGTGCCCACATTGCTTTCTCTTTCAGCTTTCTCTGTTTTGCCTCAATCTCATCACTAAAGTACTTCGCATGTCTCAAGATTTCATCAATCTTTTTACTCTGCCAATCAACTGTATGCTCACGTATTCTTTCACTGATTTCAGGTCTCAGGCCATATACAAATCTGTATACAAAATGACTCAAATCCTTGTCACCCAGGTGTTCATCTCCACTGAACTGTTTAAAAGCCAGTATCAGCCTTTCGTAAAAAGCATGAACTGATTCTTTCGCTTCCTGATGTGTACGATCTATCTTAACCCAGTCTGTCTCTTTCGGGGGTACTTTATTTTTCAGGAACACTATTACCTGCTCGTACTTCTTCATTACCTCTGGATCTGGTGCTCCTGTTTTCGGATCTCTTGGATACTCCTCAGCAGGCCAATCTACAACTATTTTACACTCTGCCCACAAGTCTGCTGGAACAATTATATCAAACAGACTATTCAGGTCAATCCACAGCACTTTTGACAATTTCACAAACCTGTCTACCTGCCTATACCACTCGACGGGCTTTTCTCTTAGTCGAGGAAAATCATTTGTAAATGACAAAATATCCTGTCTAGTCCATGGGACATGTACATATCCTCCTCCAGGAATCTCTCTCATAGGATAAGCATCCACTGTTTTCTCTTTTTCTCTCATGGGAAATGCTGAATAAGTCCTATCCACTGAATCTTCCCTTTTCTTGTACGATCTATCCTTCCATTTTTCCACATCACCCCATTTTCGCAATAAGGCAATCATTTCCTTAATCTGTCCTGTTCTGCCAGCACCATTTAGATTCTCAATATCCTTATCGGTGAAATCCACCCTGTAAGGCTTCTGCAAAGCTTTCACCTTATCCATGTCAACTCCTTGTTCACTCGCTATTGCTTTTAACCTGTCATGTGTACTTTTAGCTCTCCAGGTAATACTCTTGCACATGAATAACAACTCTCCATCATGATGATTTTTCAGTATATCTGTAGGAATTGTTCCTGCAATAAGCTCCTCCAATTCTATGCGTAACCTGGCTACATCAATTGCCTGTGAATCTTTATCCTTCTTTTGAAGAACTTTCAACCAATCATTCAAATCCTCAGCTGTTATTTCTGTAGACTTTTTCACTGCACCCACTTGTTCTGCCATCCTCTGTGGTTCCAAAATCGTTCCTCCCAAACAACCAGTATTCAATCCTGAATTAGGCTGCACATCTGATCCTCCACTACATGTGTCATGTCTCGACTGTCTCAAATTATTTCCTCCCGTCCTCATTCCTGATTCCTCCAAAGAGCAAGTACCAACCAAACCATTTCCAACATAGGGAACTGTCAAACCATTTTCACCCATTCTTTGCTTATCAAAAATAGGCACAACTGGACCTATGGTTACAGGCACTGTAACAGCTTCAAGATTTTTCGTCAGCTCTCTAATTTTCTCAGTCAGCTCAGATGTGGTTCTGGCTAATTCTCTTGTTTTCTCGTCACTGATTCGATTCTCTCTCTCTCGCTCTCTCTCTCTCTCCCTTTCCGTGAAAGAGCTACCACTTTTCAGATCAGGTGTCACAACCTCAGTTTTAACAATTCGCGAAGTATCTCTTATTGGAGTAGCAACTGGCGTACTCTCTTCTGGTTCTGGTCTATATGGAGGTGGTCTTTTGTAAATCATGTCATCTAAGACCTCATCCTCGTAATCATTAGCCCCATACCTTCTCACTTCTGCATCAGGCACCCTTTCTGTAGCCTTCCTCTCTTCCTTCTCATCAACTGTCCTCATAGGATATAATCCCTCTGACATACTAGCATCTCGCCATCTCCTCATTCGATCATGATGAGTTTCACGATCATATTTCCTCCCGAACATATACCTATAGTTGCCTCCACTCCTCTGCTTTTCTCGCTCATGCACCCCATCTTCCCATTCCACCAACGCCTCGAACTGTGTCGGCCTTGGTCTAGGCTCTAGACACATCATTTTTTCCCGTAAATTTCTCAACACGGCCAGATTAAATGAACCATGTTCCGGAAACCCTAAGACACCATCCTCTTTAGTATACTTAGCCCAGTTGTCTAACCAAATACAGGTATGATACCCATATTTCGCAACCATGAAGGATGCAGGAGTTCTCGTTGGAGGTAGCAATTCACCTTCTCTAGTTATTATGTTTTTATCCTTGTCGAACCACCTTTTAATTTTACCGAACAAGGATTTTTTCTTCTTTTCCTCAGGTTGGTAATACATTTTAACGTTTACCAAGATTCTCTAGTCCCTTCCGCAACTGTACGATCTTTTGTCCAATAACAGCGTGACTCACACCAACGCACCAATCCTGGAGCGTCTACGTCACCCTGTACTCCTTCCAATCCCTGCGCGGCTCACACTAACGCACCAATCCCAGCGCGAGCACTGTTCTGATCCACTACCCAATCAGAGCGATGTCTGTGTGACGTCAGTAGTCGCTGCAGTTGCTTCTGCTCCTGTCTCCTGTCACTCGTCTACCCCTCCTTTACAAAGCCTTTTCAGTAGACTTCGTTTCAAATTCTACAAAATCTATTAGTTACAACATATAAACATCTCCATTGTCTGCTTCGCTAACCACAGAATAGTAAAGAAAATTCTTCCTCACAAGAATCCCGCTTCTCTCTAGAACAGCGCTTACCGCTGCTCCACTACGGAATAATTACGTTCGTTGACACAGTAGCACATCCCTCTACTCTGCCCTTCTAACATGCATCCATTAACTGTTTCCTCTAGGACTGCTCCAAAGAGTCTTACAATCAACTAAATGCTCATACATTCACGCACTTTCACACCGGAAAAATGTAGCACAACCACACAGAATCCTGCCTTTCCCGAGAACAGCGAACAGTCTGTCCCACTACAGAATTATAACACACGTTAACCAAGCAGCGCTTACCTCTGCCCAGTCCTTCAGACAAGCTCAGAGAATACCTGTTACTACTCCAGCAGTAAGCTTTAACGGCGAACCTTACGGATCCCTGGGACTTAAGACCAGAGTTTCACAGATAACCTTCGCTACCATACACACTCCTTTTATACCAAAAATATATCTCTAATAGTAACACACGACGATGTCACTGATTCCGAACCCAGACAATGTGACGCGCAACTTCAATTGTCACACGTTTTTCCTGCATACATACAGGTAATTCCAACAATCCCGTTTTTCCCGAGAGCAGCATTCACTTCCCTCTGCCCTACTACGGAACCGTCACCAGCTCCCAAGTTCCAGAAGCTGTACACACTACATAGAACTCAACACGACGACTTCAACATATAGTATTAGTACATATACCAACATCAATCCAATAAATCAATGAATCAAAAGCCTATGTACAAGCAATCTATCAGATCAAGACAATAATCTAACCATCATACTGCTACCAGGAAACTGCTGCAGATCGGAGCATATAAATTCTTCCTACTTCCACGGACAGAGTAAATCCACAGTCGCACGCACATACATTCATCATACGCTAGGGCCCATCATACTAAAATTCACACTATTACTCTATCCACACTGAATATAGGAGAGAAACCTAAACCAATCTGCATCTAAAACAAGGTCAATGCGACCATAAAGACATTGTCCTGAGTCATGATTTTAAACATAGGAAAAACATTAGAAATTCAATAAATGACAAATAACAAAGAAATAACCACCCAACACTGGTTGTTTATCTAAAGTAGTTCAAATGAAAGTCAATCAATAGCAAAATCATTATTCTCATAGTTACCTATTCTAGCTAAATGGGTCAGGACAGGTCTCTCAGTAAAGTCTCTCGAGCTGCCGTCCTCAGCATAGGTTCAGGAAGAAGTGGCCTCAAAAATCCCGAATGCAATGAACACAGACCCTCTCTAGTCTAGAATATTTATAACAGAACTAGCGAAATAAAAGTTACAAACAAATTCTGAATGTCCGTTGAGCCGCTGAGCAGAGCGAGCAGGAAAGGATGTTACTTGGTAACATTTAGAAAACCTCCGCTCAGGAAAAATCACAAAAATAAAAACACGGAAGAAGGAAACTCGAGTTTGCAAGTGATACATTTATGAATGCTCTTCCTTGGTACCATAGCAGAGTCACCGCAGGTTTATCTTTGTCCATTGTGGCTTCATTCTTCTCCAAGGACAATTGGAATCATGCCCAGAGCTGCTGTCCTCACGGAAACTTTTAATTCAGGCAGAGGCTGTGGTCAGGTGACTTTCAACCATGTTCAGCAATGCCTCTCATCAAAATTCAATCACTCAAGCGCAGGCTGTAAATAGCAGCCATCTTTGCTTAGGCCAAAACGGACCATCTTAATTAAAAGAAGCACAAAACAACGTTACCACATCATAATGATTATACAGGGTTAATCCCCACTAATACCCTTATGTGTATGTAATTACCTAGCCGTCTGCAACACAAAGAAGCATTAGCACACGTTATTTTAAAAGCGTAAACTCGAAACAAATAGCACTTTTGCGACACTCATTTAATAAAATTGCACATTATTATTAAGCAACATGTATGCATCCCACTTGTAGTTTCTCTCATTAGTAATGTTGGTTAATCTTGACTCTTAACAAAACTAATATTTAGTGATTACAAATTAGTAATTTTAATCATAACATATAAACGAAACTGGAGCTTAAAACTCGATAAATTTTCAACAGAAAACTCTGCTCCAGCAGGTGCACCTCTCCATGTCCCTCCTGTCCTCTGTTATCCAAGTCCATGTCCCTATCCCATTTCCTTCCATGATCCAATGTACCATACTTGCGAACATTTTGAACTTGGTAAGAGGGAGATTTTGAAAAAAAACTGGGGTATTGATTTTCCCCTTTGAGTTACATTGAAAAAGAGGATATTGTAGACAGGAGACAGATCAAATAAAGCCCATTTGAGCTTAAAAACATTGGACGTTTCCTGGCTGAATCGGGTCTGTTGGCATGTATGGTTGTACTACCATTGCCTCTTCCTTCTGCCCACAATGGTCTATTACATTGCCACAGCCTCTCTTGCAAGTCCTATATTGTTGGTTTGTTGCCCCTGCCCCCCTTTCCACTGCCCTCCATAGTCTGTTGTGCTTCCACGCCCCTTCCTGCCTGCTCAGTGTGGTTAAATTGTTGCCTTTGCACCCTCCTACCTGCCTTCAATTTTCAGAGTCCGTGCCCCTGGCCTCTGCCTCGCAACAGTATCCTAATGAACAACTAGATTGCTAACATTCTATATTTATTACAAAAGTGTGGAACGCCTGACATCATCTTGATGTAATCAAAACTGTAATACCTAGAGTATTTCCTTTAGAAATTACATATATGAGAGTGTCTTATTGGCATCAAAATTATGGTTAGTGCTCTAAAAGCCTAAAATAAGGACATATTTTCTGAGTTTTCAAATAGCGACAAAGCACTTTTAAATTATTTGTTATCTTTATGTTTTTTTATCCAGTTGACCACTTGATTAAATGTTGCACTTAGGGGAGAGGATGTGGTGTTACTTCCAGAACTGCAGACTTTGCAACTGGGGAACCAGGTTGAAGTTTCTGCTTCAGCTCGACATTCTGTGATTCTGGTCAAATCACTTAGTCTCCCCATGTCTACAACCAACATGAATATGTTCTTGTGTGATGTAACCAATGCTCATGTAAAGCACTCCAATACCTGACAAGTCTGCACTATATAACACTGCAAAAACACAAAATAATAAGTGTTTTGCACACTTTTGTCATTGGGCTATATTTGGGCTACATCTGGGTGATTTTGGGCTACATTTGGGCTCTTTTGTCTCCGGTGGCCATCTTGGGAGATTTATTTGTTATGAAGTTTCCTAATTTCCTAATGTACTGCACTCTCCTCAGTAGGAAATGCTTTCAGTTTTTTACTTTGATTCCATCATGAAGGTATTCAGATATGTCACACATTTGCCATAAATTCTGAATGTTAGCACTCTAGTTGCTCATTAGATCACTGTAGTAAAACTACTGTTCACCATGGAAGTCTGCTCCTGGTATTAAAAGTGCATGTTTCAGTCTGCATGTCAGAATTTTTTAATGAAATAGAAGAGGATTTGAGAAGTCACTCAAAATGTGCCCTCATTTTCTTTCTTCAGCATTAATCATAATTTCAATGGCAAAATGAACCCCCTCATTGTGTTCCTTTTTAAATTAAATGTTTTAAGTGTTACCAGTTTATTCCAATCAAGATGGCTTCAGGTGTTCCATACTTTTGTCATAATGAAGACAGTAAGCGCTCTAGTTGTTTTTAAGAACATTCTGGGACATTCTGTCATTGGGCTATACTTGGGCTACATCTGGGTGATATTTGGGCTACATTTGGGCTCTTTTGTCTCTGGTGGCCATCTTGGGAGACTTATTTGTTATGAAGTTTCCTAATTTCCTCATTTACTGCAGTCTCCTCAGTAGGAAATACTTTCAGTTTTTTACTTTGATTCCATCAAGAAGGCATTCAGATGTGTCACACATTTGCCATAAATTCAGAATGTTATCACTCTTTTTGCTCATTAGATCACTGTAGTAAAGCTACTGCTCACCAGGGAAATCTGCTGCTGGTATTGAAAGTGCATGTTTCAGTCTGCATGTCAGAATTTTTTAATGAAATAGAAGAGGATTTGAGAAGTCACTCAAAATGTGCCCTAATTTTTCTTTCTGCAGCACTAATCATACTTTTTATGGAAAAATGAACCCCCTCATTTTGTTCCTTTTTAAATTAAATGTTTTAAGAGTTACCACTTTAATCCAAGCAAGATGGCTTCAGGTGTGCCATACATTTATCATAAGTAGGACTGTTAGCGCTCTAGTAGTTCTTTGGAACACTCTGGGAAACTGCAGTAGAACACAAAGGAATCAACTGACTGTCTCTGCCCTTGTTGGATGTACATGTTTTACTGAGAATGTCAGACTTCATTCTCACATGACTGAGAAAGATAATGTGACTTTACAGAAAATAAGCTCTCAGTTTAGCTTATAGATCACCTTCCAAACCTCTGTGGTAAAAGCATGAGAAAATATTTTTCTCTCAATCATGATATCCCAGCAGAAGGCTTTTTCACATGGTGAAATCACCTTAGAACATACCACAATTCCTAAAATGAGTATGGTATCATTAACAAATGATTTATAATGTAACTAAAGTCTTAAAACCTTCTATTAACTGCAATGCTTTTTAATGAGGTGCTATCATGTATATTGGTCCCAAGATGGCTGCCAACACTTCTTGGATGAAGTGCTAACAGCTAATCAGATCTCAGGATGAGATGTGTGGTTAGGCTCCGCCCACATATATATATGCTTTTAAATGCTATTTTCTCAGGAAATACTGAACAGATTTACACCAGACCTGCAAAAGGCACTTCCTTGACCTTATGGCTACCTCTCTGCCAAATTTCAATTAATTCTGTTCGGGCTGTAGCTGTGTCTAAAGGTCCTATGGAAAAATGCATGGGGAAAACGCGTTTTGGGACCCCCCTTTTTTCTCGGCCCCTGCTTGATGAATCACCCCGAGACTTTCAGGGTAGGAGCTGAACGGAGCGCCCCATTAGTTTTGAAAATTTCGCGAGGATTCGTCAACCGGCGCCAAAGTTATTCAAAATAGAATTTTGAGATTTCCTATGGAAACTAGGTTGTAACTATAACTATCTACTGGCGACCGCCAGTAGATAATATATATATATATATATATATATATATATATATATACATATATATATATATCACTGAAAAAACCATAGGTTTCACACATGTTATAGTTAGCTGGACATTTCTCTCATACAAAACCAATGAAATTCCCCCGTTATAGTTAGTTCAGCTAACTATAACTCGCGCCCCCGCAATGCACTGCTGATGACGTCACATATTACATCACTCATGACATGGTCAGTGACATCACTCATGATATCACTGATGACATCTCAAATGACATCACTGATGACATCATCCAGTGAATGTCTGTTTTTCTGAAAATTAAATATATTTTATATATGTATATCTCAAGGTCGATGGAAGAATAAATGGGTATATAAGTGTCTAAATGGATGATTTGTTTTGAAAAATTGATTGTATAACTGACTGATTAAGTGTATCTTAGTGAATACATGGCTTAGTGAGTAATGTTTAAATATGTAAATATCTGTATCAGTCTCTCACTTTGTGTATAAGTGGCTGCATGGGTTGGTGAGTAGCTACATGGGTGTCTATATAGGTTATTAGTTGTTTTTTTGAGTATCAGTCTGAGTGTCTGCATGGTTCGGTGGGGGGTATTACGTAGTGCATAGGTGCATGAATGAGTGACTCACTGTTTGTATGTGTTGAAGACAGCATGTCTGCAGGACTGTATGGGTGGATGAGTGTGTGTATGGGTGTGTTAGTGAGTGAATGACTGTCTCAATAGTGTCTCTATGAGTAACTACATATGTTTTAAACTAGTATATGTGACTATTGGTGTATATAACTGAGTATATGTGAGAGTGAGAGATTGAAAGAGTTCCTGTATGAATAAGTATGTGTTTCTATAAGTGTTTGTTTAAAAGACTAAGTATGTGTAAGTTCCCGTAGAAGTAAGTGTAGTGGTGTGTGTATAACTATATATGCAAGTAAATGTATGTTTGATTCTTTATTTTCATGAGTGACTATGTGTATCAGTAACTCTATGGATGAGTGGCGTTATGTAACAGGATGTATAGGTGTATGAGTACATATGATGAGTGAGTACATGTATGAGTGACTGTACAGGACTGTTGTTGAATGAGTGGATGTGTATGTGGATCTTAGAATTACTGAAGAGGTTGTTGTAATTGGTATTGGTATGTCCATTGTTTTGAAAATTTTAGTCTCTATTTTTGAATGTGTGTATCAAAGGTTATATTAGGGTGAGAGGAGGTCTGCCACTCTATCACAAGGTTGATGTCATCAGTGATGTCATCAGTGATGTCATTTGAGATGTCATCAGTGATGTCATGAGTGATGTCACTGACCATGTCATGAGTGATGTAATATGTGACGTCATCAGCAGTGCATTGCGGGCACGCGAGTTATAGTTATCTGAACTAACTATAACGGGGGAATTTCATTGGTTTTGTATGAGAGAAATGTCCAGCTAACTATAACATGTGTGAAACCTATGGTTTTTTCAGTGAATTTGCAAGGTTTTTTAAATGCTAATTCCTAACTATAACATGTGTGAAACCTTTGGTTTTTTCTGTGAATTTGTACGTTTTTTTAAATGCTAATTTTTGAATTATTTAATTACAAAAAAAATAAATGTATATTAAAAATAAAATTCCTATGTATTCATTTATATATTATCTGTATCTTTTTATTTGTTTTTGCTTTTTTAAAAAAATGTAAATTAGGATAAAGTTGAACAGTTTTTTTAATTTTTGCAAATAATTTTTCTCCACTTTTTTTTTTTTAATATAAATTCTTGGAGTGCGCCCTCTGAGCGCGCTCCTAGTACAATTTCGTAAGTTTTTTGTGAATACCGTCGTACGTTATTTACGTACGCATATACGTCATAGTGCGCGCTGGGAGCGCGCACCCAGTACGTATGCGTACGTACGTACGCATGCGTGCGTGCGTCCTACGCGCTCCATGCGGTTTACTTCCGCATACGCTTAAATTACGCGCAACAACGTTCGCGTATACGCGTGTTCAACGTATGCGCTCTACGTACGCGCATATGACGTATGCACATGCGCTCCTACGCGTTCGCGCATGCGTAATCACGAGGTGCGCACTCGGAGCTTGCGCAGTGCGCGCAACTCGGGTTATATGCTTAATAAAACAACACTTCTTATTGGTTATCATTACTTTCAGTTTCTGATTGTTTCAATACCACACCCAATCCCCTCATGGCAAGTCATGTGATCAAGAATCATCACTTTTGATTGGTTTGAAGTACTTTCAGTTCCAGATTCTTCCCAAACCACACCTACTCCCCTCATTATTAGTTCTGATTCCTTTGGAGAAGGAGCTATCCTGTTGTTGAGAGACAATGGCTGAACAGCAACCATCTTCAGACAGTGACCAGGACACTCTTGAGAGGCAGAGGAACAGGAAGCAGAAAGACAGCTTTTTATGGCAGTTTTTCACTTTTCCAGAGGGACAAAAAAAGGTAAATGCACCTAAAGTTACATGTGTACTTTGTCAAAAAGTCTTGTCACGTGGGAATCCTAACAAGAAGTATTCTTTTAGCATTCACACTATGTTGAGGCATGTTGACAAAATGCATCCAGTGACTTTTCGTCGAGCTTCTGGAGCAAACCCTCCACCTGCTCAACCGACGACATCTGCAGCAGCTCAGCCGAGCACATCTTCGGCAGCTCAGGCGAGCACTTCTTCTGCAGTGGTGCCTTTGCCTTCTTCCACACCTCGTTTTGGACCACCTTGTTTTGCGAGGTTGTCCACACGCTGCACTGATTGCGGTCAACTTATTTCTGTGTGTGAGACCAGTCTTGATCTCATTCAGAGAAAATTTGATGCGCATCAGTGCAGTAGGCCATAGATGTTTTTTCTTTTTTTTCGTTTTTCTCTTCCTGTTTCCCTCCATTAACTCAAGGGCTCTTTTAAGAGCCACTCAAAAACTAAACCCCCAAAATTTTTTGGGGGGATTTTTTTTTTTTTTTTTGGGGGGTGCACGCACCCTGCGCGCACCCAAGGTTTTTTTTTAAATTTTTTTTTTTTTTTTTTATTTAATGTACAAAAAGAGGTGAAGAAATGGAAGCATGAAAAGGGAGGATTGAGTAATACTAATATTTTTCACGTATTTTTTTAAAAAAAGAAATTTTTTGGGAAAATTTTTTTTAAAGTATTTTGCAAGGGAACAGAATTTTTTTAAAAAAATTTTCTTTCCAGTTCTGCAAAAAAAGAAAAAAAGTATTAATATTCAATCATACATTACAAAAAGGATTACATGTTTTTACATATTTTACAAAGCAATTTTTTGCCCTTTTTTTGCTGTTTTCAGAATTTTTTATTTTTCACTTAAAATAGTGAAAACAATTGTATTCATCATTTAACAGCGGGCAAAAAAAAAACAATCTGAAAGATTGTTTAAAAAAAGCCCTAAAACGTTCCTCACTAAAATATACCTTGTTAGAAATATTACATATATATTACAAGTACTTTTCTAGATGAATAAAAAATTTCTAGACAAACCGTCTTTAAACCTTGTCGCAAAAGCACACATGCCAAAATAATTTCTCTCAAAGGAGTCCACAATTATTTTTATTACTTTTCCTTTAGGCCAAATAGTAATTTCAAAATCCTTTTTAAGTGATATCTTCAATTATAATCCTTGAAAATTACAAAAAATGCTTTCTTCAAATGCAGTTTTTAGTTTTCAAAATTTAGGTTTCAGAAAAATTAAATAAGAATTGGGTAAATCATAAGGCAAACGTTGCTTGAAAATCATTTGGGAATCATTACACAGTGTCCAGCCTTTTTCACATTTAAGATAAACTGTGTAATGTCCAGAAGTTACAGTAGGTCCGACATGAAAAATTATTGCAACTGTAACAAAAGTTTTTCCAGAAATTGATAATTGTTGTCCTGTAAACTTCTTTATTAAAGTTTCCAATTTTGAACCATCAGCTCTACAACGTTGCATAATTAAAATTACATACTGACCGTATTTCTGTAAAAATAATGTGGAAAACATGTCAGATTTGCATTCAGAACATTCCATGTTATGATTGGCATCTTTAACTAATTTACTAAAAGTCACTGATTTACTTTGTGGTAATGGTAAAAATATGAACCTTTCTGAATCAACATTACTACTACATGTGTTCATACAGTTTTCACAGCAATGTTCCCATTTGTAAGAGACACCAAATAAGTTTTCTACTTCTACTCCTTCATCTTCAAGTACACTCAAAATATATATTAAGAATTCCTGTGCATCTTGCTGGACATTTTCTTTAAACTGTGTAGAACCACAACATACATCTAAAAGATTTCTAACATCAGTAGCACTTTCTATTTCAGTTTTATCATTACTCAGCTTCTCATAAAGGAGACTCAGCAGAGAACACAATATTTTTCCATGATTTACTATTAACTGTTCTAGCAACTTTTTAAGATAAAATACAACATTCAGCACTACATTTGCATAGCAGTTGACACCAGAGCTATTTTCAAAATGGCAACCAACAACCTCTTCAACACTGTCCTTTTTCTTTTTCCTTGCTATCACATCACTGTCCTTTTTTCTTTTTTGTTCTGTTCATCCACATTACAGATATTTTCAAATCTCCTTTTCCGAGAAACAACATGTTTTTCAATCACAGGATACTGACCTAAATGAGGAGCATAGGTTCTTCTTAATCTATTATACTCCTTTACACAGTTTGTATCAGCACTAACTTTTGAGTCATCAAAGTCTATCATAAATAAACCAGATAATGTTTTCACTCATGACAAAGCAACATATGCCATACCTTCTTTGAACACAGTAGAACCAATGTTTACAAAAGCACTATCTACAGTCATTCCTTGAGACTTGTGAATAGTTACAGCATATGCTAGAGAAAATGGAAACTGCTTCCTACGTACATATAAGTCTTTCACAAGCATGAAACGAACTGAACAACGACAAATGTCTTTAACTTCTTCTATCTGATCAAATTTTATTTTTAAACATTCAATTCCTTCTTTTTTCTGATAATTAATAAAACCCACAACTCTTCCCATAGCTCCATTCACTAAACCTTTTTCTACATCCAAATTTCTCCTTAAAATCACTCGACAATTCATGCAAACATATAGATTTTTTTCTAATCCAGCTGTTTTGGAAATGTTCTTCTCTAGTGAATCCAATTTATTTTTCAGTTTGCCTGTTAATGTAAAAGTAATTCTTTCATGCTGAATTTTGTCCTCTGCTTCCATTTTCTTAATCTCTTCCTTTTCCAATTTCAAAAGTTCCTCATTGAATATTGAGCACTCACGTAGTGTTGGCATTAAGCAGATTACAGTATTTTTTTCAGCAATGTTCTTGTATATTTTCTCTGCAACTATTTCTTCATTTGGAAATAAATGATGTAGCATCCTACTCTGTAATGCTTTTTTGCCAACTTCTGTGAGTAGTCCAATTCTTATATATTTCAGAATACTTGCATAATCTTCGTCGTTTGCTTGTCACATATTGGTAGTGAGTTCTTTGTACTCAAAGAACGACCAAATATTCGCATTACCAATGCTTCCTAATGACTTCTTCGTGTCTTCATGTGTCACAGTATTAAACACTGGTTGTCCTTTAACTGGAGTGAGCTGTAAAAGATCTCCAAAAACTATGACGTGTTTACCTCCAAATAACACGTCATAGTCTCTCTTAAGAATTTGTTGCATTCTTAAATGCACAAAGGCAAGCATTAAATTTGAAACCATGCTCACCTCATCAATAATGAGAACTTGCATCTTCTTCAACACTCTTGAAACTTCGAAGCATGCTTCTCCAGTTAGCTTGTGGTATTGTTCCTGAATAGTACCAAATTACTGTTACAGCCTGACACATTTTCCTTATCATTTACAGAGGCAGAAAACAGCACATGTCCTAACAGCTCCTTGAGACCATGACCATGTGTTACAGGGTGAGTGATTAGACTAGATCAATAAAAATGAGGCCTTGGTGACGCTGAATGTGTTTGCATTAAACAGTGCTATCTGAAACATCACACAGAGCTGAGTACTACACATGAGAGTGTTGGAGAAGGTGCTGCGTGTGTGCCAAGAGTGTGTTTCTGGAGACTGTGTATTGTCTGGTGCAAGACAGATGAGCAAAGAGACTTCAAAACTGCATGAAGACTGCTGGGATGTATGTAACAGTGCATGTGTGCAAAGGGTTATTTTCAGTTTTGAACATATGGCAACTTCCTGTGCCTTTGCTATTTTGAAAGGAAAATCTACCCTGTTGGTTTCAAATGTTTTAGCTTTTGCCTCTCATTTGCGATTTAGTGATTTCTGCTGAGTGCTAACCACCACATTTGAAGAAAACAAGCTGTCCCTTTCCTGCAAGTGCATGTTTTACAGAACAACTGCAACACATATTACATCTCTGGCCACAATTCCTGTGCGCACACAGCCTCATGGTGTGATTCTAAGCAGAAAACAGAATTTGATTGGCAATTTCAAAGCACATTTACTACTGTGGTAGAGCAAGTGATAATTACTGTTACAGCCTGACATATTTTCCTTGTAGATTACAGAGGCAGAAAAGAGCACATGTCCTAACAGCTACTTCATACCATGAGCATGTGCAACCTGGGTGAGTGAGTACACTAGAGCAAAGGAAATGAGCCTTGGTGACGTTGAATGTGTTTGCGTTACACAGTGCTATCTGAAACACCACAAAGACCTGAGTACTACACATGGGAGTGTTGGAGAAGCTGCTGCGTGTGTGCCAAGAGTGTGTTTCTAGACACTGTGTATTGTCAGCTGCAAGAGAGATGAGCAAGGAGACTTCCAGAACTGCATGAAGACTGCAGGGATGTATGTAACAGTGCATGTGTGCTAACAGATAATTTGTGTAAAGACAACAGGCTGCCCCTTTCCTGGGACTGCAATTCTTACTGAACAACATCTTCACAAATTAAATCTCTTCCCACAATTCCTGTGCGCACACAGAGTCATGCCATCATTTTAGGCACATAACACAGGCTGCCCCTTTCCTGGGACTGCAATTCTTACTGAACAACAACTTCGCAAATTAAATCTCTGCCCACAATTCCTGTGCGCACACAGAGTCATATCATCATTTTAGGCACATAACACAGGCTGCCCCTTTTCCTAGGACTGCATTTCTTTCAGAACAACAACTTCATAAATGAAATCTCTGCCCACAATTCCTTTATACACACAGACTCATGCTATGTTTTTTGGAACAAAACAGTGTTCCTGAATAGTACCAAATTACTGTTACAGCCTGACACATTTCCCTTATCATTTACAGAAGCAGAAAACAGCACATGTCCTAACAGCTCCTTAAGACCATGACCATGTGTTACAGGGTGAGTGATTAGACTAGATCAATTTAAATGAGGCCTTGGTGACGTTGAATGTGTTTGCATTACACAGTGCTATCTGAAACAGCACACAGAGCTGAGTACTACACATGAGAGTGTTGGAGAAGCTGATGCGTGTGTGCCAAGAGTGTGTTTCTAGACACTGTGTATTGTCAGCTGCAAGAGAGATGAGCAAGGAAATTTCCAAAACTGCATGAAGACTGCAGGGATGTATGTAACAGTGCATGTGTGCTAAGGGATAATTTGTGTAAACACAACAGTCTGCCCCTTTCCTGGGACTGCAATTCTTACTGAACAACATCTTCACAAATTAAATCTCTGCCCACAATTCCTGTGCGCACACAGACTCATGCCATCATTTTAGGCACATAACACAGGCTGCCCCTTTCCTGGGACTGCATTTCTTACTGAACAACAACTTCGCAAATTAAATCTCTGCCCACAATTCCTGTGCGCACACAGAGTCATGCCATCATTTTAGGCACATAACACAGGCTGCCCCTTTCCTAGGACTGCATTTCTTTCAGAACAACAACTTCATAAATTAAGTCTCTGCCCACAATTCCTGTATACACACAGACTCATGCTATGTTTTTTGGAACAAAACAGTGTTCCTGAATAGTACCAAATTACTGTTACAGCCTGACACATTTCCCTTATCATTTACAGAAGCAGAAAACAGCACATGTCCTAACTGCTCCTTAAGACCATGACCATGTGTAACAGGGTGAGTGATTAGACTAGATCAATTTAAATGAGGCCTTGGTGACGTTGAATGTGTTTGCATTACTCAGTGCTATCTGAAACAGCACACAGAGCTGAGTACTACGCATGGGAGTGTTGGAGAAGCTGCTGCGTGTGTGCCAAGAGTGTGTTTCTGGAGACTGTGTATTCTCTGGTGCAAGAGAGATGAGCAAGGAGACTTCCAAAACTGCATGAAGACTGCAGGGATGTATGTAACAATGCATGTGTGCTAAGGGATAATTTGTGTAAACACAACAGGCTGCCCCTTTCCTGGGACTGCAATACTTACTGAACAACATCTTCACAAATTAAATCTCTGCCCACAATTCCTGTGCGCACACAGACTCATGCCATCATTTTAGACACATAACACAGGCTGCCCCTTTCCTGGGACTGCATTTCTTACTGAACAACAACTTCACAAATTAAATCTCTGCCCACAATTCCTGTGCGCACACAGAGTCATGCCATCATTTTAGGCACATAACACAGGCTGCCCCTTTCCTAGGACTGCATTTCTTTCAGAACAACAACTTCATAAATTAAATCTCTGCCCACAATTCCTGTATACACACAGACTCATGCTATGTTTTTTGGAACAAAACAGTGTTCCTGAATAGTACCAAATTACTGTTACAGCCTGACACATTTCCCTTATCATTTACAAAAGCAGAAAACAGCACATGTCCTAACAGCTCCTTAAGACCATGACCATGTGTTACAGGGTGAGTGATTAGACTAGATCATGTTTAATGAGGCCTTGGTGACGTTGAATGCGTTTGCATTACACAGTGCTATCTGAAACAGCACACAGAGCTGAGTACTACACATGAGAGTTTTGGAGAAGCTGCTGCGTGTGTGCCAAGAGTGTGTTTCTAGACACTGTGTATTGTCAGCTGCAAGAGAGATGAGCAAGGAGACTTCCAAAACTGCATGAAGACTGCAGGGATGTATGTAACAGTGCATGTGTGCTAAGGGATAATTTGTGTAAACACAACAGTCTGCCCCTTTCCTGGGACTGCAATTCTTACTGAACAACATCTTCACAAATTAAATCTCTGCCCACAATTCCTGTGCGCACACAGACTCATGCCATCATTTTAGGAACATAACACAGGCTGCCCCTTTCCTGGGACTGCAATTCTTACTGAACAACATCTTCACAAATTAAATCTCTGCCCACAATTCCTGTGCGCACACAGACTCATGCCATCATTTTAGACACATAACACAGGCTGCCCCTTTCCTGGGACTGCATTTCTTACTGAACAACAACTTCACAAATTAAATCTCTGCCCACAATTCCTGTGCGCACACAGAGTCATGCCATCATTTTAGGCACATAACACAGGCTGCCCCTTTCCTAGGACTGCATTTCTTTCAGAACAACAACTTCATAAATTAAATCTCTGCCCACAATTCCTGTATACACACAGACTCATGCTATGTTTTTTGGAACAAAACAGTGTTCCTGATCAGTACCAAATTACTGTTACAGCCTGAAACATTTCCCTTATAATTTACAGAAGCAGAAAACAGCACATGTCCTAACAGCTCCTTAAGACCATGACCATGTGTTACAGGGTGAGTGATTAGACTAGATCATGTTTAATGAGGCCTTGGTGACGTTGAATGCGTTTGCATTACACAGTGCTATCTGAAACAGCACACAGAGCTGAGTACTACACATGAGAGTGTTGGAGAAGCTGGTGCGTGTGTGCCAAGAGTGTGTTTCTAGACACTGTGTATTGTCTGGTGCAAGACAGATGAGCAAAGAGACTTCCAAAACTGCATGAAGACTGCAGGGATGTATGTAACAATGCATGTGTGCTGAGGGATAATTTGTGTAAACACAACAGGCTGCCCCTTTCCTGGGACTGCAATTCTTACTGAACAACATCTTCACAAATTAAATCTCTGCCCACAATTCCTGTGCGCACACAGACTCATGCCATCATTTTAGACACATAACACAGGCTGCCCCTTTCCTGGGACTGCATTTCTTACTGAACAACAACTTCACAAATTAAATCTCTGCCCACAATTCCTGTGCGCACACAGAGTCATGCCATCATTTTAGGCACATAACACAGGCTGCCCCTTTCCTAGGACTGCATTTCTTTCAGAACAACAACTTCATAAATTAAATCTCTGCCCACAATTCCTGTATACACACAGACTCATGCTATGTTTTTTGGAACAAAACAGTGTTCCTGAATAGTACCAAATTACTGTTACAGCCTGACACATTTCCCTTATCATTTACAGAAGCAGAAAACAGCACATGTCCTAACAGCTCCTTAAGACCATGACCATGTGTTACAGGGTGAGTGATTAGACTAGATCATTTTTAATGAGGCCTTGGTGACGTTGAATGTGTTTGCATTACACAGTGCTATCTGAAACAGCACACAGAGCTGTGTACTACACATGAGAGTGTTGGAGAAGCTGCTGCATGTGTGCCAAGAGTGTGTTTCTAGACACTGTGTATTGTCAGCTGCAAGAGAGATGAGCAAGGAGACTTCCAAAACTGCATGAAGACTGCAGGGATGTATGTAACAATGCATGTGTGCTAAGGGATAATTTGTGTAAACACAACAGGCTGCCCCTTTCCTGGGACTGCAATTCTTACTGAACAACATCTTCACAAATTAAATCTCTGCCCACAATTCCTGTGCGCACACAGACTCATGCCATCATTTTAGGCACATAACACAGGCTGCCCCTTTCCTGGGACTGCATTTCTTACTGAACAACAACTTCGCAAATTAAATCTCTGCCCACAATTCCTGTGCGCACACAGAGTCATGCCATCATTTTAGGCACATAACACAGGCTGCCCCTTTCCTAGGACTGCATTTCTTTCAGAACAACAACTTCATAAATTAAATCTCTGCCCACAATTCCTGTATACACACAGACTCATGCTATGTTTTTTGGAACAAAACAGTGTTCCTGAATAGTACCAAATTACTGTTACAGCCTGACACATTTCCCTTATCATTTACAGAAGCAGAAAACAGCACATGTCCTAACAGCTCCTTAAGACCATGACCATGTGTTACAGGGTGAGTGATTAGACTAGATCATGTTTAATGAGGCCTTGGTGACGTTGAATGCGTTTGCATTACACAGTGCTATCTGAAACAGCACACAGAGCTGAGTACTACACATGAGAGTTTTGGAGAAGCTGCTGCGTGTGTGCCAAGAGTGTGTTTCTAGACACTGTGTATTGTCAGCTGCAAGAGAGATGAGCAAGGAGACTTCCAAAACTGCATGAAGACTGCAGGGATGTATTTAACAGTGCATGTGTGCTAAGGGATAATTTGTGTAAACACAACAGTCTGCCCCTTTCCTGGGACTGCAATTCTTACTGAACAACATCTTCACAAATTAAATCTCTGCCCACAATTCCTGTGCGCACACAGACTCATGCCATCATTTTAGGAACATAACACAGGCTGCCCCTTTCCTGGGACTGCAATTCTTACTGAACAACATCTTCACAAATTAAATCTCTGCCCACAATTCCTGTGCGCACACAGACTCATGCCATCATTTTAGACACATAACACAGGCTGCCCCTTTCCTGGGACTGCATTTCTTACTGAACAACAACTTCACAAATTAAATCTCTGCCCACAATTCCTGTGCGCACACAGAGTTATGCCATCATTTTAGGCACATAACACAGGCTGCCATTTTCCTAGGACTGCATTTCTTTCAGAACAACAACTTCATAAATTAAATCTCTTCCCACAATTCCTGTATACACACAGACTCATGCTATGTTTTTTGGAACAAAACAGTGTTCCTGAATAGTACCAAATTACTGTTACAGCCTGAAACATTTCCCTTATCATTTACAGAAGCAGAAAACAGCACATGTCCTAACAGCTCCTTAAGACCATGACCATGTGTTACAGGGTGAGTGATTAGACTAGATCATTTTTAATGAGTCCTTGGTGACGTTGAATGTGTTTGCATTACACAGTACTATCTGAAACAGCACACAGAGCTGAGTACTACACATGAGAGTGTTGGAGAAGCTGGTGCGTGTGTGCCAAGAGTGTGTTTCTAGACACTGTGTATTGTCTGGTGCAAGACAGATGAGCAAAGAGACTTCCAAAACTGCATGAAGACTGCAGGGATGTATGTAACAATGCATGTGTGCTGAGGGATAATTTGTGTAAACACAACAGGCTGCCCCTTTCCTGGGACTGCAATTCTTACTGAACAACATCTTCACAAATTAAATCTCTGCCCACAATTCCTGTGCGCACACAGACTCATGCCATCATTTTAGACACATAACACAGGCTGCCCCTTTCCTGGGACTGCATTTCTTACTGAACAACAACTTCACAAATTAAATCTCTGCCCACAATTCCTGTGCGCACACAGAGTCATGCCATCATTTTAGGCACATAACACAGGCTGCCCCTTTCCTAGGACTGCATTTCTTTCAGAACAACATCTTCATAAATTAAATCTCTGCCCACAATTCCTGTATACACACAGACTCATGCTATGTTTTTTGGAACAAAACAGTGTTCCTGAATAGTACCAAATTACTGTTACAGCCTGACACATTTCCCTTATCATTTACAGAAGCAGAAAACAGCACATGTCCTAACAGCTCCTTAAGACCATGACCATGTGTTACAGGGTGAGTGATTAGACTAGATCATTTTTAATGAGGCCTTGGTGACGTTGAATGTGTTTGCATTACACAGTGCTATCTGAAACAGCACACAGAGATGTGTACTACACATGAGAGTGTTGGAGAAGCTGCTGCATGTGTGCCAAGAGTGTGTTTCTAGACACTGTGTATTGTCAGCTGCAAGAGAGATGAGCAAGGAGACTTCCAAAACTGCATGAAGACTGCAGGGATGTATGTAACAATGCATGTGTGCTAAGGGATAATTTGTGTAAACACAACAGGCTGCCCCTTTCCTAGGACTGCAATTCTTACTGAACAACATCTTCACAAATTAAATCTCTGCCCACAATTCCTGTGCGCACACAGACTCATGCCATCATTTTAGGCACATAACACAGGCTGCCCCTTTCCTGGGACTGCATTTCTTACTGAACAACAACTTCGCAAATTAAATCTCTGCCCACAATTCCTGTGCGCACACAGAGTCATGCCATCATTTTAGGCACATAACACAGGCTGCCCCTTTCCTAGGACTGCATTTCTTTCAGAACAGCAACTTCATAAATTAAATCTCTGCCCACAATTCCTGTATACACACAGACTCATGCTATGTTTTTTGGAACAAAACAGTGTTCCTGAATAGTACCAAATTACTGTTACAGCCTGACACATTGCCCTTATCATTTACAGAAGCAGAAAACAGCACATGTCCTAACAGCTCCTTAAGACCATGACCATGTGTTACAGGGTGAGTGATTAGACTAGATCAATTTAAATGAGGCCTTGGTGACGTTGAATGTGTTTGCATTACATAGTGCTATCTGAAACAGCACACAGAGCTGAGTACTACACATGAGAGTGTTGGAGAAGCTGCTGCGTGTATGCCAAGAGTGTGTTTCTGAAGACTGTGTATTGTCTGGTGCAAGACAGATGAGCAAAAAGACTTCCAGAACTGCATGAAGACTGCAGGGATGTATGTAACAGTGCATGTGTGCTAAGGGTTATTTTCAGTTTTGAACATATGGCATCTACATGTGCCTTTGCTATTTTGAAAGGGAAATCTACCCTGTTGGTTTCACATTTTTTAGCTTTTGCCTCCAATTTGCGATTAACTGATTTCTGCTGAGTGCTAACCACCACATTTGAAGAAAACAAGCTGTCCCTTTCCTGCAAGTGCATGTTTTACAAAACAACTGCAACACAAAATACATCTCTGGCCACAATTCCTATATTCACACAGACTCATTCTGTGTTGGTAGGCACAAAACACAGGCTGCCCCTTTCCTGGCTCTGCAATCCTTACAGAACAACAACTTCACAAATTAAATCTCAGACAACAATTCCTATATGCACACAGACTCATACTGTGTTGGTAGGCACAAAACACAGGCTGCCCCTTTCCTGGGTCACCAATTCTTACAGAACTAATGCTAATTTCAAATGTGCTGCCATTTTCCTCTCTTTTCTTTCAACGTGATTTCTGCTAAATCCTAACCATCACAATTAAAAACAAGCTGTCCTTTTCTTTCAACTGCAAGTCTTACTTTTCAACAGCAACACAAATTAAAACACTCTCTCAACAATTCTTCTCTGCACACAGACTCATGGTTTGATGGTAGGCACAAAACAGTATTCCTCATTGTTACCAGTACACATTAACTTATGGTGAAAACATAGTCCTTAATATCTTTCAAGTTCAAGACAGTTAAATATCTCCCAAACCTCAAAATGTAAAACATAACTTTTTTAGAGGTTTCACAATTCTAATATTTTTCTCAAAAATCACCACATACTTTCCCTCACAAACTCATAACTCACCTTTAAAATTAGTTAGTTGTTTAAGAAATGTGCCACTCAAACAGCAGACTATCAGAGTCAGAATATCAGAGCTCTACACCTCTCTCCTCTCTGCAGAACCAGTAAATGGCAATGTTTCCCTCTCTTTTTTCACACATATACATATTAATTTCAAATCTCAGTGCTTCCCCCTTTTTTTCAAATGAAATCACACATTTCTATTGGTTGAAAACTTGAACCCCTTTCGAAATGTACCCTTCCCCCTTCTTGTCTCCTGCCTGCTACCATAGCAACAGCTCATGGAACACTGCTGTGAGGAGAGAGGTCAGAAGTTCAGCATACAATGTTTCATATCCAAAGAGCAAGAGTGCTTGACTTTTCAAACCTAACAGCAAATCCATAGTAATGTTCTGTGGTAACACATTTTTCTGAACCAATACAAAACATGCTTTTAAAAATTTAAACATACAGCCTAGTTTTAACTGTAAAATAGTTTGAATCTGCCAATGAGTTCTTTTTATAAAAAAAAGTATGTGTGCCTCCATTTTACAACTGTCTTTCATTTCATATTGCCTTTCTACTGAAAGACACCTCCTGAGTGCATCCAGATCTCCTTGGAAGATGTTCACAGTGTGGATTGTAGGTCACAGCTATGTCTTCTGGAGTGAAAAATTTGCAGAAAAAAGAGGTATGGTGAGAGACCTTGCTTTGCCAAATGTAGACATTAAATGGATTGGTCAGAGAGGGTTATAGTGGCACCAATTAATGCCTTTGGTGAAAACCTTTCTACATCTCCCACAGCCTAACCTTATTATTGTGCACTGTGGTGGAAATGACCTAGGCACTTTAACTGGGGTAGGTCTGGAAATGCTTATTAGGGACACCTTTGTGCAATTGATGTCGCTTTTTCCACAAACTGCCTTTGTATATTCTAACATATGCCAAAGGCAAAAGTGGAACTGGTCCAACCAATTTTGTCCGCAGATTGACAAAGCAAGGAAGCACGTCAACAAATCTATTTCTGCTTTCCTCAGAGACTTTGGTATGGGTTCTATATACCACAACAACTTGCGTTACAACATGCAAGACATTTATAGAGGAGATGGTGTACACTTCACTGATGAAGGCAACAGAGTCTTCCTCTTGAACTTTAGACTCTGCATCGGTACTTACTTGTAGGTACCGAAAAACACACAATAAACACAAGGGCTCTTTTTAGAGCCACCTTATATCTTTTTACTTAATTGCGAATTTTTTTTAATTTTTTTGTTTTTAAAAAATTTTCGGGTGCGCGCTGGGTGCGCGCACTCGGCGATATTTTTTTTCAAAATATAAATTTTTTTTTTGCCCTACAAGGTCCTACTGTGACCCCCTTACAATGCCTAGTGGGTCAATATCTCCCCACTCTGCCCCCTTTTCACGTTCTCCCCCTTTGTTTCTCACCCCCTCTTTATGCGAGAGACAAAATGGCGGCCGCCGCTTCCTGATTTCCACCGATTCGAATGTTTACTGACATCTAACAACCAATCAGAAGTGCGCTTGCGCACGGCAAGGTGCATGCACAGGACTTGCTCAGTGCGCGCCTGGTACGCGCGTACAGTTATATATATTGATTTAAATGCTAATTTCTCAGGAAATACTGAACAGATTTACACCAAACCTGCAAAAGGCACTTCATGGACCTTATGGCTACCTCTCTGCCAAATTTCACATAATTCTGTTCAGCCGTTCGGGCTGTAGCTGCGACTAAAGTCCCTATGGAAAAATGCATGGGGAAAACGCGTTTTGGGACCCCCCTTTTTTCTCGGCCCCCGCTTGACGAATCACCCCGAAACATTCAGGGTAGGAGCGGAGCGCCCCATTAATTTTGAAAATTTCGCGAAGATTCGTCAACCGGCGCCAAAGTTATTCAAAATAGAATTTTGAGATTTCCTATGGAAACTCGGTCCTAACTGTAACTACCTACTGGTGACCGCCAGTAGGTAATATATATATATATATATATATATATATATATATATATATATATATATATTTGAATTTTCATCATCTCACTTAAAAAAATTGCTTTTTTTTAAGTGCACTCAAGATTTTGCGAAGTTTCCAATCTTCAGATTCTGAAGTTTCCTGGGTTATCTTACCCTTCACTGTTTCTGTATGTTTTGAGATGATATTCACCCATTAAAAGGTCATTTCCAGTCTGCTAAGCCTGATGTGTGCGCAGAGCTTTCTGAGAGGTTCCCTTTTGTGCAGAAGCTCAATGCTACTCCCAGTGATGTCTGGAAAACAAAGAACCTTTTTTTTAAAGAATATCTTCCTCTGAACCATTTTGTTAATCGTAAGTAGAGATATAGGCAAACTACATTTCTGTCAAAGTTAAAAATGTCACAAAAAATTTCTGAAAGTTGAAAACTCTCAACCTTCACACAGTTGCATAACTTTCCACAGTTCCTCTTGAAGGCAGCAAAAACCGTTTGAAAAATGTACAAGCCCCTCTAGATGAAATCTTATTGCATTGGCCCTTCATCACTAAAGATCACTACAGATCAGAAAGAAGCACTCTTCAAAATTCTTCTTATACCCAGGGTCACTGGAATTATGTGATTATGTGGCCGCTGTAATTTACGCATACTTATAGATTTGACACATAATCCATCATCTGTCTCATCATTTGCTGTTATTAACAACAACAAAAAAATGGTTTTAGCTCAAACGGTTCCAAAGTTAGTAAAAATGCAATGAAACGTGGTGCTGCGTGGTGGAAGGCGCTTTGCAATTCTGGCCTGTTCTTCTTTCTGTTGCTTATAGTTATTTTTCAGTATTATATTGGTACTAATTAGGTGTAATCAGTGCCAAGACAGTGTTACCAAGTTTTAAAATGAAAAAATAATGAAGCAATACTATTAAAACAAACATGCTGCATAATTTGCCTATTCTTGCCGCATTATTTACTCAACCCTGTCTCATAATTTGGCCCTCTTCTGCTGCATAATTCCAGTGGCCTTGCTTATACCCTTGATCTCAACCTAAGGGTTCTAGGTCCGTGTGAGGTACAGGCGCTCGCCAAGTCTAGAACCAGGCCTGGTATCTCTCAGGCACCTATGACATACCGAATGCTAGGACTACCCATTCTTTGATGTGCGCATTTTAAATGTTAATAACGTTTTTGAAACGAGAAATTTCTAACTCTTCATCCCATATTATATCATGACAACCGTGAATCGAGACAAGTGAAAGCAGCAATCCCTCCTCGTGCTCAAAGCCAAGACACTGACCAGCAAGCCACATTCTCGTGAAACACAACTAAAAGCATCAAAAAATTAACAAGGGAAAACGCACAGTTGTATTTATTACTGCACAATTAAAATGCACATTCAAACAAATATAGTTTCCACCAGGACAAACACAATACAAACTGATTTCACATTAAGTATTTGTGCAGCCTTTACTAATTGAAACATAGAGGAAATAGATGTTTCAGGCAAAATAAGTCTGTCCATTCATAATTACGCAAATTGCAAACACCTAATAATTAGTTCCTCTGTTTTTGTTGATCTCCTTCATCGACCAGAGCTTCTTTGATAATATGTCTATAACTCACTTAAAATTATGTACAGTGGTCAATAAACGCGTTTCAGATCCGTTTATTCATTTCACCTCGGTGCAAAAACCTTTATGTAACATTGATTTATCAAAGCCCCTTTCATCTATTAGGCGAGCAGAAAAAATGAACAATGGTGAAGGTGGATTTGACAGGTTTCTGCACCTGTGAAAATGTTACCTGTCCCAGCCCCTGTTGGGTTTCACTTGTATATATATATAAAACTCTTCCAATTTTGGACATTTATGCGCTCCCGAGAGTCTTTCTACTATATCTGTTTAATAAAACATATGCATTATTTCAAGGGAGTTTCAAAGTCTATTCATTAACGGTCTTTAAAGGCTAATTGGGAACAGTAAGCGCTGCGACTCCCAGGTTTCCTGGCGACAACTTCCTTTGCAGCATAAATCATAGGCCCCTGTAACCACGTAACTGCATATTTAAGTAAACCTTAATTGAAAATAGCGGCGTGAATTATAGATAAAATTCCAACCAGAAGAAAGAATGAGCATTTGGATTGAAATAGGTCTCGCATTTTCAGGAATTTAAGCTATTGGCATTGTAAATGGCAATGCCTTTTATTTAGTTTTTGGTTTATAAAACATAAATAAAAGGCATTGTCATTTAAAATGCCAGTAGCTTAAATTCCCGCACACGCGAGATGTATTGCATGCCAAATGCTTGTTAGTAATCTCTTTGACCCTGCCAGCACACCCACTGACCACTGCCCCCACGGAACTCAAATCACAGTTCTCACTTTCACTTCAAGGGCTTGGAATAAATGAACACAGCCCAGAAATGCAGCAAAAAAACATCGCTCGCACTTCCAGGCCATCTTTATTTACATATACTTGCAGAGGCATCAGCGCCCCCTTGGAAATCCATCCACGTCCCCCGAGGGAGGCGCGCCCCACAGATTGAAGACCTCTGCCTTAGAGGCATCCTATCTCTGCTCATCTAGAATCAAGAAAAAACTGTTTTAAGCTCCCCATTTTCTCTGGAAGAGATCAATTTAGCAATTTGTTTGTTACAAGCCAAGAAGGACCTCCTTCCAGATGGTTATACAGCTAACTTTTTTTAAACTTTCACTCATATACTTAAGCCATCCCTCCTGACCCTTTTCCAGCATTTTGCGACTCTTGTGTTATAACCAGCTCCACCAGTGAAGCCACTATCATTGTAATTCCCAAAAGAAGGTAAAGACCTAACACAAGTAAAACATTACAGACCAATCTCTCTAATTAACCTGGATGCAAAGAGCTACGCCAAGATACTTTATAAGATGCTAAAAACCTCTTCTCCCTCGACTAATTGGGTATTCACAAGTGGGCTTCATGAAACATAGGCTATAATAACAACTGGCTCTGCCATATAATTGAAAAGGCTAAATTGACCCCCTCTGAAATGGTAGCGGTTACCCTCGATGCTGAAAAAGCATTCAACCGGTCTCATGGACTTTTCTCCGTGAATCTCTCTGGAAATTGAACTTAGGAGTAACTTTCACCAACATGATGTCCAAGGCAAGTTTGTACTCTCTCACCCTCATTATTCATCCTAAGTCTTAAACCCTTGCTTCACAAGATCAGATCTAATCCCCATATTCATGGTATCGCCTGCAATAATCTCAAAGTGAAAGTCAAGGCATACACTGATGATATCTTAATATTGTCTGAAAAGGCTACTCAATCTATTTCTGCCCTACTCCAAACCATTGAAGAGTACACCCAAGTCTCTAACTATAAACTTAACAAAGACAAATCTGAATTCCTTGCTCTGAATAATTTATGTTCCAGCAACCTGTTGGCCAACACAGGTCTTGCCTCGCATCCGAAGTTTGTAAAATATCCGGGATTGGAGTTCAACTCAGATATATTAGAATACCTGAAACATAATGAGGCACAAGCTCTAAGAAAGATAGAAACCCTGCTCAAAGCGGGAAGCAAAACATTTTAATGCGGTGGGACCACATAGAGACCATCAAAATGATGATCACCCCACAATCAACTACCTTGCGAATATGCTATCTTTAGCTTTATCAGAGGCATTTCTGAAAAAGATTGGTAAACTACTATATAAATAAATTTGGCAAAATAAAAGACCAAGATTCTCGATAAAAAAACGATGTTTCCTAGTACATCTCAGCGATGTTAATCTAGCTGATTTCAAGAATTATCAAACTGCCTTCCTGGCCAGACTGGGCTCACTTTGGTTTGCACATTCTCCGGACTATACCCTAGTGGTAGAGAGGGAAATTCTAGGAGAATTCCACCCAATCTATCTTTTAACCAGCAACCCCAAACCCCACCCTTGGGTAAATATATTCTCTACAATACCAAAAGGGCCCTCTTGAAAATTGATAGAATACTAGAAACCCCGATTTCCAACTCGAATATGACCTTCCTATGTAATAACCCTAAAATCAAAATCCAAGGCTCTCCAGCCTGCTGGTCTCACTGGGCCTCTAGGGCCACTTCTTGAAAGACCTATTGCCCTCTCAAACTCTGCTATCCTTTAGAGGATTGAAAAACCACTTTAACCTATAGAACATAGATATTTACGAGTTTGCAAAGCTTGAGTTTGCCCTATCTAAACAAAAACTATCATGACCCTTCCCTTTCCAAGACCATCCTATCCTTCATTAAATCTGGTCACAAGGCCTCAAAGTTCTACCATCTCATAAAACAGAAGTCTACCACTATGTCCTCAAGACTTCAAACTAAGTGGGACCACGATGAAACGATTAAGACACAATCCTGGCACAAGATGTGGAAGTCAGTGGTCTTTTATAAAGTCTCTCCCTCCCTTGCGCAGTCAAAATTCTGGTCATTCTACAGGATATTCAGGACCCTGGCACGCCCCCACAAACTCTCCCTCAGAGAGACTCCATCTTGCTGGAACTGTAATGACTCTATAGGAGATCTTTCTCATCTCCTCTTTTACTTTACCGCGGTCCGTCCATTTAGGGTGAAATTCAACCTCATTCACTCTATCTGTGGAGTCCATATAGAACGGAATTTCTTAACACTAATCAAAGGATTCTTAGACCCAAACATCACATCTCACAATGACAGTCTATTAATTGATATCCTTCTTACTGCTACCAGTAAAACTATTTTAGCCAATTGTAAAAACACAGCCTTCACCTCCTTCTGCCCCTGGCTAAATTGGATCTCCATTCTGAGAGGGGCAGATAACACTTCATTACAAAACTCCCCTTGGATTGTACGTAATCCATCTATTTGGAACTCCCTCGATAACTATTTCGCCACCACTAAACCACAGTGAAACACTACTAAGAGACCCATTTCTCACACTCCCGTACACCTTCCCTCCCTTATTTACATACAAATTCGAAAAGTAACTAGAATTGATAACACCACCTCCCAAATCCTTGTTCTGGGCCCTTAGGTAAAGTGGAATATACAACCCGAAACGAACCTGCATCTAAGTGCTCTAAGATCTTCTTGTGTTTCGTCCACCTATACATGTTTTTTGGCCCTATACCTACTAGCGTTCCTTCCTTCTTTCTCCATATTACTCCTATCAAGTCATTATACCTCATACCATACCTCTTATGGTTCTATTTTGAATACTATATGTTTCTTTTCTCTTATTTGTCACCTGTTACCTGAATTTTGCTCTGTATACTAGAGCTTCCGGTCACAGTCAACCCTCCAGGGTTCTACACATCAGAAATGGACCCTTGAGTTATTTAATTTCTCTTTTCTCCCTGTTCATTTGTTTATGAAAAATTGCACAATAAAATACTCCTGAAATTGAATAGCTGCTTTTGATACACAATAAATATATAACATGTGTACTTCAAATGATTAAGTTTTCTACAGTCATATAATAACATTTATGACTGTTGATTAATGTTCTAGAGGTTTACACCCTAAGCTCTGTACACCAAAGACCTAAAATAGAATATCAGGAATTTGAGAACGCCCTAGATGAAAAAGCAGCATCTCCTTTAAGTACTGAAGACTGAGTGTGAGTCCTGTTTAACACATCAATTTACAGTTCCTGTTGTATCCAAACATAACAGGAGGAAAGGCAGCTCATTTAATATGATTAATGCAGCAAACCTACATGGAATTAGTAAGCACACATGTATATGACTTTTTGGGAGAACAATGATTTAAACACATCTCTCCATGGGATCGATGTAAAACCAGTCTGCAACATTGCATGGTATGGTTTATTATTTATAACATGTTGTTTCACAACCCTATCAGCCATACCTGTTTAAAAATATAGGGTCTGATTTAGAGATTGGCAGACAAAATAAAGGCAGTCTGGGTGGTAAAGGAGTATACCTGGCCGAAATTGAATGAAAGACCATCACAGTAGTTCATACAAAAGCCATTTCAATGTTTGGTGTGAGTCTGTTTTTGGTGACGGGCGCTTACACCAAACTTTTACATTCTTTACTATTCCTTTAAAAAACAAAACAGGAGTTTGTTTTGGGAAAAATAAGCACTAAAGTCCCCAACACCATGGAAGTTTCCTATTTGCTGATACACACAGGATGACAAAGCCATGCAACTGCTCACTTTAACATGTATTTGAAATGCAATAGGTCTCGCATTTGTTCTGACTCCCCAGTAGCAACTGCTACTGTCTTTAAACACTCTTCATCTGTCAGAAATTACACCCTACCTACTGGCTCTGAGTACAATGGGTCTATCCATGCCAGGAAATGGGCCCCAACACCCATGTTATTCAGGACAGGGTTTTAAAGGCCTTTTCTACACCTAGAGAGGCAACCATGGGGCACTTATCCCATAGCAGCATTTTGTCCAGCACACAAAATAGCCGGTACAAGTTTGCAAGTGTGTTTCAACCAGTAATAAACCCACCAACACAGTCATCAGTGGAGCCACCCTATTTGCCAGTGTCTTACTTAATTTTTGTATTGCCTATAAAATGCCATCAATTTCAGTATCAACGTGGCCCTGTATGGGGAATAAAATACGACTGGCCGTCTATACCTGGGGACTTCCCTTTCACCAGCTGATCAATAGTGATGCCTAAGTCCTCAGTAATGAGTTCCATATTCAAACTCTCCCTCTGCTATGACTTTAGACAAGGCAAGGAGACTGTTGCCAGAAAATCCGCTTCACTCCCCCCACCCGTGCTCTTGGCACAGAAACTTGTACAATTGTTCATTATTTTTGACAAAGACTGTGTTTATTTGTGTCCCTGGAGTCACATTATCCCCAGTGTGCACCTGTTTCGTGCAATTCAGCTTTCCTCTTGTTTCTGATTGGAACAGCCTTGCAAGCAATCTACCTAACCTGTCCTCTCCTGATCGCACTCTTGCACCATATTCCTTGAATTGGCCTTGACCCAATAGCAGATTCAAGTCTCTCAGGTCATTGAGGGTCTGTAACTGGTCTGCCCACCCTAGTTCATCTCAGACACTCACATTTTCTGCTCATTTTAGCTCCTCCTCTTTCTCTAATATTTGGCGCTTCAGCAATTTCAGAACCTCAAAAGTGGCTTTGTAACAGATCCCACAAATAACTGATTTAAAAGTCTCCATTCTATAGCCGTACCACATGATTTTGCCTAATTTTCTGGCAAATAATGTTTAATACTATCTCCAATCTCTTAGCGCAACACAGGATCCAAAAATGTACCCCCTCTGCCGCCACACAAGGAATCGGAGGTCTGATCAAACTAGTCCCAATGTCAAAACGAGTGGGTTATGATCTGAGATGGTATGGGCTAGATATTGTGCTTTCACAATTTCCATGCTGCTCCCCAACCTCAACATAAACATGTCTAGCCCTGTATGTATATCGTGAATAAGTGAGTAAAATGAACATTCCAACACCTCTGGGTGTGTTTAACTCAACCAACCACCAAGCCCAATCTACTCCTCCACTGAGCAGATCTTTCTGACTGTGGCACACATGACCAGCTCTACAACGGTGGAACTGACCTGTCCCTACTCAAGTCAATTAGCATAGCATACTACTCAACCAAAGCCAATTGGCTTCTCATACTCTGAATAAGATCAGACCCAGTACATGAGCAAACTGCACTGGGAGCATATACAATGGCCAGGATCAAATCTGTGCTCTTCAGTACACCTTACACTATAACAAATCTGCCCTCAGTATTTATGTGGGATTTTTGCACCACATTTGAGACCTTAGCGGGGATCTACACCAATTCCAGCTATGAGAAAGCGAAATAAGCTGTATCATATAACTGACCTCACCAATTCCTATGAAGTTTTGCCAACTCTATAGATGATAAATGAGTCTCCCGCAGACAAGCAATTCATACTCTCCTTTGCTTCGAATATGAAAGGATTCAGTATCTCTTCACAGGAGTGCCCAAGCCCTAGATATCTCTACATTTCACGTAATGTAATTTAGGTAAGCCATATTAAAGTGAGGTGCCCCAAGGGACAATACCCTATACTGGTGCAAAATGATAATAGACCACACCCACTGTCTCATTGTATTATTAACTTCACACCTTACAAATGTCAAGTAGCTGGCATGTTTGAGTATCAGCATTATTTACCCAAGGTCAAGGCCTTTGGAACTACCTCTTCATTTCCCATAACTCCATCTAACATCCTGCTACAAAATATTTCCAATAAGGAAGAAAAATATCAGTGTGTGTGATTCAGGATATAAAAAGCAGATCCACAAACAAAAGTAGTGTGACTTGACCCAGCACTAGCAATCGGGAAAATGAAAGCAACCAACCATTATATGCACCCACCTCCCCCTACCAAGTACAGAGCCTGCCACCCATATGGTTGGCTCTGTCAAAGTGTTAAATAATCTTCAGATGCAATGTTTACCCTGTCCTCCCTTTCCACCCAAGTATTCATGTCAACAATTTGGCCGTCATTGGGAAACAGGTCTTGTACCCTCAGTTTGATATCCGAAGTTGCCATTATCCGAGCGCAATCCCACTTGGGACCCCTCAAGGGCTGTATCCGATGTTATGGTGAGTCTGGTTCAATGCAACAGTATGTCTTGAACATGTTTACCTCTCCAAGTCCCTGCTTGTTATTTGGTGGTATTAGTCTGCATCCACCAGAATTGTCTGTTTTCGTGCTTCTTAAATCCACCCATACGCTGAGGACCCTCCATTATAGGTATGCCCTTACCCTCCAGCCAGCACCATGCATCCTCCAGAGACTCAAAAAAGTGTCTGGTTATTAGCCACTATACATGATCGAGCCAGATAGATTTGCCACTTAATGTTAAACTGCAGCAAGCACTGTTATATATCCAAGTAAGTACAGCACTGTAATTGTACAAGGTCTCTGAAATCCTGAAAAATGTGCACCTTTATATTTTCAACTTCCCATGGTCCATGTTTTCGGACCATGGCCAGGATGTAGTCTCGGTGTCTGTAGTTTAAGATCTTTGCTATCATCGGTCTGGGTTTAGAACCAGGAAACGCCCCCCACAGGACTCTGTAGGCATGTTAGACCACAAAGCACATTGGTGTTATACCCTCATAACCATGCTGCAGCAACCAATTTTCCAAGAACTTCTCAGGAGGCCGCCTCTCCACCAAGCATCCTCAGCTTGGGCTTTCAACATGTTGATAGCATCCATAAGTGCCATTATTTGGTGCTGCAACTCTTGAACCATGGAACTTAGTATCACAATTGTAGATTGCTTGGTCATTCCACTCGCCATTACCTTCTTCTGATATGCCTGAGAAGTGTAACATCTATGCCCACAGCGTTGATCTTGCTTACCGGTGCTATATTAGAGGTAGATATTGTCTCCAGTAGAGCTGCAAATGTTTCATTGCGCCCCTTCAGAGTGCTCTTTTGTGTTTTCGCGGCTATTATGGCTTTCAAGGGTTGTGGACAGTTCAGAGTCAGCCTTCTGGCCCCTTTCAGCCAACAGTTTCCCCAGTATGAGCCTCACAATATTGATTCACAATATAACCACTGCATGTGTATTATCGTGGATTACCCACTGTGTCATTAGCAACCAGCCCAGTAGGCGCCAAGACTCACCACAGCTATTACTCATAGGTGCCACCAGAGGCACATACCTTCAGTGAATTGTGGCCTCACTTGCCTGCACCTCTCAGTTGGGCATTGCTCCGCAGCACGATTGGGGCCACACTCCAATGATCCTAGTAACAAGAAGCCCGCTGCAGCCAGGGGGTGAATCACTGCAGCCTGCGTCTCACTCCTTACAAATTTAAATTCGCCCATCAACACCACAAGATCCCCGATTCGCTCCTTCCCAAGAATGAGTCAGCCACCATCATTGCACACTTCAGCTCCAGACATTCAGCCAATTATCTGTTGCAGGGAGGCCAGTAAGAAGAGATCACTAATCGGAGAGCTCACTAACACCAAGTAACAAAAAGCATGTTTTATGAGTAAAGATCTAGGTTTTTGCCAAATTTGGTGTAATTCCATTCAGCCATTTCAGCTGCAGCATTGTTTAAAATCCCCTAAGGAAATTGCATGAGATTGTGTTTTTGGATTTCTCCCTATTTCTTGGGTCAAGCTTGATGGATCATGCAAACAGTTTCCAGAAAGGAGCTGAGGTTGATAAACATGTTTTTAAAGTTTCATAAAGATTTATCAAACGGCACCAAAGTTATTATCAAAACCAAAAGCGTATATATATATATATATATATATATATATATATATATATATATTCACTGAAACAACCATATGTTTCAGGAACGTTATAGTTAGTTGGACATTTCACTCGTACAAAATCATAGAAATTCCGATGCTATAGTTAGTTCAGCTAACTATAACTTGCGCGCCCGCAATGCAGTGCTGATGACGTCACATATTACATCATTCATGACATGGTCAGTGACATTACTGATGACATTACTGATGGCATCTCAAATGACATCACTGAGGACATCACTGATGACATCATCCAGCGACTGTGTGTTTCCGTAAAGTTTCAATTTTTTTATATATATGCCAAGCTGTATTGAAGAATGAGTGGGTGTATAAGTGTCTGTAGGGAGGATTTAGTAGGTACATGACTGGCTGTATAAGTGAGTGATTAAATGTGTCTTTCTGATTGCATGGGTTAGTAACTAAACTGTGTGAAAGTCTGTATCAGTCAGTCTGTTGTTGTGTAAGCTGCTACATGGGTTGGTGAGTAGCTGCAGGAGTGTCTATATGGGTTATTGATTGGTTGCCTGAATATTTGTATGGCTGCCTGAGTGTGTGTGTGGGTGGGTGAGAGGTGTGTGACTGTGCATAGATGTGTGAGTGGTTGATTCACTGGGTGTATGGGTTTAAGAGTGCATGTGGAAACAGCTGTATGGGTGGGTGAGTGTGTGTATGGGTGTGTTGGTGAGTGAATGGATGTCTCAGTGGTACATGTGCAAGTAAGTACATATGTAAAAGGCAGTATATGTGAGTGATGGTGTATATAAATAACTATATGTGAGAGTCAGTAATTGTGAGAGTGGCTGCATGGATGAGTGTGTATTTATATCAGTGATTCTATAAGAGAGTAATGATGTGTTAGTATCTGTATGAATAAGTGAGGTGGTGTCTGTATAACTGAATAGGTGAGTAAATGGAAGTATGATTGATTCTTTGCATGATTGACTAGGTGTGTGAGTAACTCTGGATATGTGGCAGTGTGTGAGTGTCTGTATAGGTGTATGAGTGTATATGATAGTGTTGTATTGATGAGTGACTGCATGTATGAGTCACTGTATGGGTGAATGAGTGGATGCGTGTGTAGACCTAGGAATCAGTCAGTGCATATTTAGTAACTGGTATTAATGTGTCTATTTTTTCGAAAATGGTAGTCTATATTTTAGAGTGGGTGTATCAAAGGTTATATTCAGGTGTGAGGAGGTGCATCATATTTTCACGTGGATGATTTCATCAGTGATGTCATTTGAGATGTCATCAGTGATGTCACTGACCATGTCATGAATGATGTAAAATGTGACGTCATCAGCAGTGCATTGAGAGGGCGCGAGTTATAGTTATCTGAACTAACTATAACACCGGAATTTCTATGGTTTTGTACGAGTGAAATGTCAAACTAACTATAGCGTTCCTGAAACCTATGGTTTGTTCAGTGAATTTCTATGGTTTTTTAAATGCTAATTTCTAACTATAACGTGCCTGAAACCTATGTGTTTTTTAGTGAATTTCTATGGCTTTTTAAATGCTAATTTCTAACTATAACGTGCCTGAAACCTATGTTTTTTTTAGTGAATTTCAAAGGTTTTTTAAATGAAAATTTGTAAGTCTAATGTACCTCAATCCTATGTTTTTTTAAATTTCTATACATATATATATTTCAAAAAAATTGTGAATAATATTTAGTTAGGAAAACTATATTTATTCTTTTTTTTTTGTAATATTATACAGAAGTCGCGCAGCCTTTGCGCATCCTACACAATGGCTGCGCGAAATTCCGGTAGCCATTTTGAAAAGTTTTGCTGGGGTCACGACTTTGGCGTAATTTGTAAAGTATGAAATATCTTTAAATTAATTATAAATAAAAGTTTTCCTTTAAGTGTTTGTCTAAATTTATTAATAAAAGTATGTTTAAAGTATTATTTTCAATATCATTTCGACGAAAGTAAAGTTACGAAATGCACGGTATAGCCGCATAATGTGCGCAACATCTTCCCACGCGTATTTCCGAGGTCGTGCCGTGATCGCACTGAGATCGAGCCAAAGTTGAGACTTCGGCGTACTTTTAAAGTTGAAAAAATGACTATAGAAAGTTTGAATATGATATTAGACTGAACAGTTTTGCTAATATACTTATTAAAAGTTTATAGAAATATTTATTTACAGTGTATAATGATATATATAATTTTCGAGGGTGCGTGACGAGTGCGTGCACCCTATGCGACTTCATGTCAGCAAAAGAAAAAAGGAATCTGATTGGTTGAGATCAATTTCATTGTGAAAGAGGGAGGATCCATCCTTCTGACACTTCCCTTACTTTTTGTCCTTGATAGAGAGAAGACCTGTTTCTTGCTTCTCTTTATAATGATATACCTTTTTTGTGTGTTTGTTTATTTTTAATACAACTATTGCTTCTAGTTTTGCCGAAGTTGATCCACTTGTAGCAGAAGAAGAAAAGAAAGGAAAGCATTGTTTGGTCCTTTTTTAGTGTACAAGAGGACCTGCGATGGATGCCGCTCCTGCCTCCCGTAACCTAGAATGGCACAGGACGGTCAAACTGCGGTGGGACGCACACTCGTTGACCTCTCATGGCACTGCTCCACACTTCGGGGAGGACGCTTTCCAATAGCTGTGTTTTCTGATGATGTGTCGCGCAGGCCCTGTCCAACAACAGAACTCCTTTAGATCAAAACCGACTCTTCCACTCTCTCACTGAAAATGAAACCAGGCCACGCGGACACTTTCACAATACAACAGCCAGGAATGCACTTTTCGGTAAAAAAACACATTCCTTCCTCCTAATCAAATAAAAGACGCACTGAAGAACAGGGGCTAGCTTCAATCGGCAAACAGTTGTTACAACGACTTTTTTACTTCGCAATACCATTACGACGCATGCATTACCATGCATGCGTTGTACATTGCGAAGTCATTACGACGCTGTTTTTTTAAAATGCATGGTCATTTACCACGCATGCCTTTACAACAAATTTCGTTGTAAAGGTATGTATGGTAAATGACCATTCGTTCTAAAAAAATGTAGATGATCCACGTCGTTGTAATGAAACATAGGCTGTTCTGTTTCCTCACAGCGACATGCACCACCTCTCAGAGATGATGTGAAGCAGGAACCAAGAGGAGTGACAGGTAAGGGGGATTGGGCATGGGGTGGGGGTTACCTTTCTAGGGTTTAGGGTAGTGCAGTGGTGTGTGGGTAGTGTAGGGGGTCGTGGTGGGGGTAGTGTTTTAGGGTTCAGGGTAGTGCAGTGGTGTTTGTGTAGTGTAGTGGGTCGAGCTGGGCGTAGTGTTATAGGGTTTAGGGTAGTGCAGTGGTGTTTGGGAAGTGTAGGAGGTCATGCTGGGGTAATGTTTTAGGGTTTAGGGTGGTGCAGTGGTGTTTTGGTAGTGTAGGGGTTTGTGCTGGGGGTAGATGTAGGGTTTAGGGTAGTGCAGTGGTGTTTTGGTAGTGTAGGGGGTCATGCTGGGGGTAGATTTAGGGTTTAGGGCAGCGCAGTGATGTATGGACAGTGTAGGGGTCATGCTGGGGGTAGTGATTTAGGGTTTAGGGTAGCGCAGTTGTGTTTGTGTAGGGCAGGGGGTCATGCTGGGGGTAGTGTTTTAGGGTTTAGGGTAGTGCAGTGGTGTTTGGTAGTGTAGGGGGTCGTGCTGGGGGTAGATTTAGGGTTTGTTTGTTCAGTGTAGGAGGTCATGCTGGGAGTAGTGTTTTAGGGTTTAGGGTAGCACAGGGGTGTTTGTGTAGGGTAGGGGGTCGTGCTGGGGTAGTGTTTTAGGGTTTAGGGTCGCGCGGTGGTGTTTGGGTAGTGTAGGGGGTCGTTCTGGGGCTAGTGTTTTAGGGTTTAGGGTAGCGCAGTGATAATTGGGTAGTGTAGGGGGTAGTGCTAGGGTAGTGTTTTAGGGTTTAGGGTAGCGCAGTGGTGTTTGTGTAGTGTAGGGGATCATACTGGGGGTACTGTTTTAGGATTTAGCATACTGCAGTGGTGTTTGGGTAGTGTAGGGGGTCGTGGTGGGGGTAGACATAGGGTTTAGGGTAGTGCAGTGGTGTTTGTGTAGTGTAGGGATTCATTCCAGGAATGCACTTTTCAGTAAAAAAACACATTCCTTCCTCCTAATCAAGTAAAAGATGCACTGAAGAACAGGGGCCAGCTTCGATCGGTAAACAGTTGTTACAGCGACTTTTTTACTTCGCAATACCATAATAACGCTTGCATTACCATGCATGCGTTGTACATTTCGAAGTCATTACGACACATTTTTTTTAAAACGCATGGTCATTTACCACGCATGCCTTTACAACAAATTTCGTTGTAAAGGTATGTATGGTAAATGACCATGCATTCTAAAAAAATGTAGATGATCCACGTCGTTGTAATGAAACATAGGCTGTTCCGTTTCCTCACAGCGACATGCACCACCTCTCAGAGACGACATGAAGCAGGAACCACGAGGAGTGACAGATAAGGGGGATTGGGCATGGGGTGGGGATTACTTTTCTAGGGTTTAGGGTAGTGCAGTGGTGTGCGGGTAGTGTAGGGGGGAGTGTTTTAGGGTTTAGGGTAGTGCAGTGGTGTTTGTGTAGTGTAGGGGGTCGAGCTGGGGGTAGTGTTATAGGGTTTAGGGTAGTGCAGTAGTGTTTGGGAAGTGTAGGGGTTTGTGCTGGGGGTAGATGTAGGGTTTAGGGTAGTGCAGTGGTGTATGGGTAGTGTAGGGGTCATGCTGGGGGTAGTGTTTTAGGGTTTAGGGTAGCACAGTTGTGTTTGTGTAGTGCAGGGGGTCATGCTAGGGGTAGTGTTTTAGGGTTTAGGGTAGCGCAGTGGTATTTGTGTAGTGTAGGGGGTAGTGCTGGGGTTAGTGTTAGACGGTTTAGGGTAGCACAGTGGTGTTTGTGTTATGTAGGGGTCATACTTGGGGTAGTGTTTTAGGGTTTAGCGTAGTGCAGTGGTGTTTGGGTAGTGTAGGGGGTCGGGCTGTGGGTAGATTTAGGGTTTAGGGTAGTGCAGTGGTGTTTGGATAGTGTAGGGGGTCGTGCTGGTGGTAGCGTTTTAGGATTTAGGGTAGTGCAGTGGTGTTTGTGTAGTGTAGGGGTAGTGTTTTAGGATTTAGGGTCGAGCAGTGGTGTTTGTGTAGTGTAGCGTGTCATGCTGGGGGTAGTGTTTTAGGGTTTGGTGTGGTTCAGTGGTGTTTGTGTAGTATAGGGGTCGTGTTTTAGGGTTTAGGATAGTGCAGTTGTGTTTGGGTAGTGTAGGGGGTCGTGCTGGGGGTTGTTTTAGGGTTTAGGGTAGTGCAGTGGTGTTTGGGGATTGTAGAGGGTCGTTCTGGCGGTAGTGTTTTAGGGTTTAGGGTAGTGCAGTGGTGTTTGTGTAGTGTAGAGGGTTGTGCTGGGTATAGTGTTTTAGGTAGTGCAGTAGTGTTTGTGTAGTGTAGGGGTTCGTGCTGGGGTAGCATTTTAGGGTTTAGTGTAGTACAGTGGTGTTTGTGTAGTGTAGGGGGTTGTTTTTTGGGCTTTAGGGTAGTGCAGTGGTGTTTTTGTAGTGTAGGGGGTCGTGTTTTAGGGTTTAGGGTAGTGCAGTGGTGTTTTTGTAGTGTAGGAGGTTTTGCTGGTGGTAGTGTTTTAGGATTTAGGATAGTGCAGTGGTGTTAGGATAGTGTAGGGGTAGTGTTTTAGGGTTTAGGGTAGTGCAGTGGTGTTTGGCAAGTGTAGGGGATTGTCGTGCTGGTGGTAGTGTTTTAGGGTTCAGGGTAGTGCAGTGATGTTTGGGTAGTATAGGGGTCATGCTGGGTTAGAGTTTCAGTGTTTTGGGTAGTGCAGTGGTGTTTGTGTAGTGGCAGCGCATGCGCTGCATCGCTAAGCGAAACCTAAAAAGCATTGCACCAAGATGGCTGCCATAACTTCCTGGATTGAAGTGTTGGCAGCCAATTAGAGCCAAGCTTGTGCTTGTATAGTTAGGTCCCGCCCAGATATATAAAGATGTTTTTCCTTTTATATCTCAGAAACTACTGAACGGATTTACACCACTTAAAAAAAAGACGCTTTCTTAACCAACCACTACCTTTTTGCCAAATTTGGTGTAATTCCGTTCAGCAGTTCGAGCTGTAGCCATATCTAAAGTTTCCTATATAAAATAACATGGAAAAAACACATTTTTTCTCGGCCCTACTTGGCAAATCACCCCGAAACTTGCAGGATAGGAGCTGACCGGAGTGGGCCATAAGTTTTGAAAATTTCGGGAAGATTCTTCAACCAGCACCAAAGTTATTGGGAAAACAAAAAACGCTTTTCTTATGGAAACTAGGTTCTAACTATAACTATCTACTGTCGACCGCCAGTAGATAATATATATATATATATATATATATATACATATATATATATATATATATATATACACTGAAAAAAACCATAGGTTTCAGAAACGTTATAGTTAGAAATTAGCATTTAAAAAACCTTAGAAATTCACCGAAAAAAACATAGGTTTCAGGGCTGTTATAGTTAGCTGGCCATTTCACTCGTACAAAACCATAGAAATTCCTTCATTATAGTTAGTTCTGCTAACTATAACTCGCGCGCCCGCAATGCACTGCTGATAATGTCACATATTGCATCATTCATGACATGGTGAGTGACATCACTGATGACATCACTGATGACATCTCAAATGACATCACTGATGACATCATTGATGACATCATCCAGTGAATGTAGTTTAGTTTGAAATTTAAATATGTATTATATATATACCAATCTGTATTGAAGATTGAGTGGATATATAACTGTCTGGATGGAGGATTTAGTAGCTGTCTGACTGTCTGTTTAAGTGAGTAATTAAAAGGGTCTCACTGAATACATGGATTATTAACTAAACTATGTGAATGTGTGCATCACTGTCTCTGTTGTTGTATAACATGCTTCATCAGTTGGTCACTAACTACTTGAGTGTGTATATTAGTTATTGATTAGCTGGGTGAGTATTTGTATGGGACATTGAGTTTGTGTGTGGTTGGATGGGGTGTGTGTAACTCTATGCATAGATGTGTGAATGGTTGATTGACTAGGTGTAAAGGTTTAAGAGTGCATGTGGAAACAGTTGTTTGGATGACTGAATGTATTTATTTGTGTGTTGGTGAGCAAATATATGTTTTAGTTGTACATCTTCAACAAAGTAAAAAAATAAAAGGCATTGTATGTGAGAGTTGGTGTATATAAATAAGTATGTGTAAGAGTCAGTGATTGTGAGAGTAACTATGTGAATGAGTGTATAATTGTAATGGTGATTTTTTAACATATTAACTATGAGTCACTATGTGTTTGAATAAATGAGGTGTTGTTGGATAATTGTATAAGTGAGTTAATGTAAGTGCAATAAAAACATTTCATGAGTGAGTAGGATGACTGCATAACCGACTAAGATGACTGCTGATGTGTCAATGTCTATATATGTGTATAAGGGCATTTGATAGTGTTCTATTAATTACAGACTGCATGTATAAATGATTCTTTTGTTGAATGGGTAGTTGTGTGTGTAGACTTAGGAATCAGTGAGTGGGTATGTAGTAACTGGTATTGGTGTGTCAATGGTTTCAAATATGGTACTCTGTATTTTACAGTGAGTGATGAAAGGTTATACTAGTGTATGATGAGGTGTATCAGATTGTCACGTGGATGATGTCATCAGTGATGTCATCAGTGATGTCATTTGAGATGTCATCAGTGATGTCATCAGTGATTTCACTGACCATGTCACAAATGATGAAATATGTGACATCATCAGCAGTGCATTGCGGGCGCGCAAGTTATAGTTAGTAGAACTAACTATAATGGAGGAATTTCTATGGTTTTGTACGAGTGAAATGGCCAGCTAACTATAACACCCCTGAAACCTATGTTTTCTTCTGTGAATTTCTAAGGTTTTTTAAATGCTATTTTCTAACAATAACGTCTCTGAATCCTATTTCTTCAGTGAATTTCAAAGCTTTTTTAAATGCTAATTTCTAACTATAACGTCTCTGGAACCTATGGTTTTTTACAGTGAATTTCAAAGCTTTTTTAAATGCAAATTTTTAAGTGTGATAGTAGTTAAACCTATTTTTTTGAACTGATTTTCTACAGTTTTTTAACAGTTTATTTATAAATATTTTATTCATTAAATAACATTACATAATTTTCTGAAAATTGCAACAACAAAAAAAGAAAATTCAAACTGAAATATTGATTAATTTTTTTGTTTTGATTTTTGATTTTAATATATTTATATATATTTTTTTTTTATTCTAAATTTTTTCGGAGTCGTGCACGCAAAGCGTACACATCACGGTGGGTGCGCGGATTCTAGCCGCTATTTTAGAAAAGTAGTGAAGGATCCACATATGGTGTGCGACGGCTGCGTGTTTTTCAGTTACATCATATACATTGAATATTAAATGATGTGCGCGATTGGTATGCGACCAGTCCGCGACTCCTGTTCCCACGCATTCGCAACACATGAGCATTACGGTACGAGATGCTTGCGCTGTGGCTGGTCCCGCGTGACGTCATATACGTGCTGGGGCACGCTGGGTGCGCGACTCCGGCAAAAATATTTACGTTCCAAAATGATATGTATGTGTCTTTAATATACATATTAGTGCAAGAGATTATCTAAGATAGTCATAAAAATACCATATTTGTACTTATAATAAACTTATATTATTTTTAAATATATTTTCGCGAAGTCGGGTGCGTGCATCGTGAGAGCAGAGAACCAGGTCAGCAGAGGTGCTGTAGAGTCTAAGAAGCAGGTCAGCAGAGCTGCTCTAGAACCAGAAACCCAGGTCAGCAGAGCTGCTCTAGAGCCAGAGACCCAGGTCAGCAGAGCTGCTGTCGAGGCCGAGAACCAGGTCAGCAGAGCTGCTGTAGAGCCAGAGAAACCAGGTCAGTAGAGCTGCTTTAGAGGGAGAGAACCAGGTCAGCAGAACTGCTTTAGAGCCAGAGAACCAAGTCAGCAGAGGTGCTCTAGAGCCAGAGAACCAGGTCAGCAGAGCTGCTTTAGAGCCATAGAACCAGGTCAGCAGAGCTGCTCTAGATGCAGAGAACCAGGTCAGCAGACCTGCTTCAGAGCCACAGAACCAGGCCAACAGATCTGCTTTAGAGTCAGAGAACCAGGTCAGCAGATCTGCTTTAGAGCCAGAGAACCAGGTCAGCAGAGCTGCTCTAGAGCCAGAGAACCAAGTCAGCAGAGCTGCTTTAGAGCCATAGAACCAGGTCAGCAGAGCTGCTTTAGAGCCAGAGAACCTGGTCAGCAGAGCTGCTCTAGAGCCAGAGAACCAGGTCAGCAGAGCTGCTTTAGAGCCATAGAATCAGGTCAGCAGAGCTGCTCTAGAGGCAGAGAACCAGGTCAGCAGAACTGCTTTAGTGCCAGAGAACCAGGTCAGCAGAGCTGCTCTAGAGGGAGAGAACCAGGTCAGCAGAGCTGCTTTAGAGACAGAGAACCAGGTCAGCGGAGCTGCTGTAGAGCCAGAGAAACCAGGTCAGTAACCCAGGTATTTAGCGGTCCCACAGGTTACACTTGGAACAGATGTATCATAGGTCAGAATGCGCAGTGCCTCTTTGGCAGACCTTATACCCAGATTTTTACAGACAGGTTTTAGCCACCTTAGTCTAGGTTGTCTGTAAGCCTGACAGGCAAACATGAAGTGGCCAATAGACATTGTAGGCGAGGCACTGCCTGGGCAACCTTTTAAGGATGTAATTGCCTTTCTCCAACTAGTTTGGAAATCATGTAGTGGAAGTGTGCTATATCGCAACTTAAGATATAATGATCTGTCTTCAGGTAATTCAATGAAATCCAGAAAAGACTCCAAGCTAGGAGCCGGTTTCGCATCCAGGAAGTTCACACTAAGCACACCCTCCTGTTTTCTTAGGGTTTCAGCCATGACCCAATCCCAATAAGTTTTTTTTATCATTAGTTTGGGGGGAGGAGCCTGGCTCACCCAGGCTTCTTCCAAGCCAATTTCTTGCAGTTGTTTTTTCAAGTTCATTACCCAGGGGATCTTATGATCAGCTCCCAAATTTAGTAACTCGTCCAGGGCGGAAGCATAATGGTGGAGTTCAGGGGATCTTCTAATCCTTGCCCAGTACAGTATCGGGCGCAACCTGGCCACGTTGCTGATGGTTTGTCTACCAAGGTCGCTGCGAAGTGGAGCTAGCGGGGTGGACATGGGAAGCGAGACTAAGTCTCTAAAAAACTTATTCTCGGATTTGAGTAACTCTGTCGAGTTTTCAAATCCCCACAGTTCCGCCCCATAGAGGGCTGCTGACAGTGCCTTCCCTTCGTAAACCTTAACGGCCGCCGCTATTGGCCTACTAAGTGAGAGCCTCTGATGTTTCAATATTGCCCCTGCAGTTCTTTTATGGGCAAGGAGCATTTTTGAAAGATGGGGAGCCCATTTAAGCTTGTTGTTGACCCTCACTCCGAGGTAATCAAAAGCGTCCACTAGCTCGAGTGTTGTGCCATTAAGTTTAATGTTATTCCTGAAGTTTTTTGAGGGAGATAGTGCCATCAGCTTAGTTTTTGATGTGTTTATTTTGAGCCCCCTAGTGTCACAAAACTGGGAGAAGCGGGACAGCAGTGTTTGTAAGCCCATAGGGCTTTTCGAAATCAAGAGGGTGTCGTCGGCGAAGAGCAGGGTAGATATTTTTTCCCCGCACAGGGTTGGGGCGTCGACCCTGTCGCCTCGCAAATAGTCTGCCACACCATTTATATAGAGAGAGAACAGGGTCGGGGTCATAACACAGCCCTGGCGCACTCCTTTCTCGACAGAAATCCTCTCTGTAAGCTGTCCCTGATGTCCCCACCTGATTTTGGCAAAATTGCCTACATGGAGGCGTTTGAGGAGGCCCAGGGTTAGGGGAGGGATACCCAGATCATGCAGTACCTGCCACAGCTGTAATCGTGGCACCAGGTCAAAAGCTGTTTTTAAATCAATGAATGCCAAATAGAGGCTGCCTTTTTCGATGACCACAGATTTCCAGTAAATGATACAAAATCTAAAGACCTGGTCAATAGTACCTACTCCCTCCCTAAAACCTGCTTGCAGATGGCTCAAAATACCCTCCTCATCTGTCCAGGCCTTGACCCTGGTTAAGAGGACTCTGCCAACCACTTTTTGAATTACATCGATTAAACTAATCGGTCTGTAGTTGGCAGGGTCCCCTCTATCCCCTTTCTTGTAAATGGCCACCACCTCCGCCCCCTTCCAGGAGTCCGGAATTGGACAGCCTTGGGCTAGATGTTTAAGAATCCGGAGGATGAATTCTGCCCAAAGATCTTTTTCGTGGAGTAATAGGTCACCTGGGAGACCATCAGGGCCAGCTGCTTTCCCCGGGGCAATCATATTTATTGCGGACCGGACCTCATTTAGGCTAAAATCGGCCTCCAACTCCAAAAGTTCTGAGTACTCCGGTTCCGACAACTGCTCCTCGTGGTCCACTCTTTCCCTAGATGAATAAAGGTTTGTAAAGTGTGAGTGCCATTGGGAGCCTGTTTTATGGTTCGGGATTAGATCAGCCCCGCTCCTGGTGTTGACATTTATAAGTTTCCAGAAAAGGGACGAATCTTTTAGCAGGGCTGCAGCCTTTAGGTCCTGCCAGTGGGACTCGTCCCACAATCGCTTTGCCTTCCTTATGGGGATATAGTACATTTTCCGGGCCTTAGTAATAGTTGGCTGGTCCTTGGATTTGATAGCTCGGGATAGGGTCTGTCTCATAACCATACAATCTTGTGAAAACCAAGGGTTTCCTGTTCTTGGGGGGTGCCGCTTGTGGTCACACTTTACTTGCGTCTCGAAGAAGTTCCCAATCCTTTTTACCGTCCTTTGATAGACTTCTATAAACTCATTGGGGGGGAGGGTGTTCGAGGGGCAGCCCGTGGGCAAATCCATAGCTACAATACCATCTACAATTAGGCTTCTGATTTTACACAGGTCCAGCTCTCGCTTTGCCACCCTAGGCCACTTGAGGCGCCTATTGCAGTTTGAGGGGGCAACGTCTCTTGCCCCGGGCCTTTGTTCAATTAGGGGCTCGATGGAAGTAGTGACCAAACCCCGTCTGAGTTGCATGAACAGGGGATTATGGTCACTCTCGGGCCTATCAACCACAACCATATCAATTAGGTCCGGCCAGAGCTCTGTGCTCAGCAAGATATAGTCGATACGTGAGGGGACACCAGTTCTCGTGAATGTGGGAGCACCCGAGCCATCTGAATGGGTTCGCCCGTTTGTAGCCCTCAAGTTGAACTCCAAAGTGAGAGCATTAATTTGTACTGCTCTCTTAGACCATTTCTTTAACGGTGGAAGCGTTAGTTGGGGTATGCCCTGTTTGGAGTCAATATCGCCAGTGCCCAGGATGTCATCGCTGCTCAGGGGCTCAAAGGTACAGTTTAGGTCCCCGGCAGCTATGACACCCGCCTTAGGGGAGATTACAGAAAGTTCAGACTCAAGAGCTGAAACAGTCGGGCTAGTTTTTCCGCCAGAAGTGCCCCTAGCATAGATGTTAAATATTTCTAGGGGAAGTTGATGGGTTGACCCCTTAATAGAAATGTGCAGGAGGTCATAAGATGAAATTGGGTGCCACTTAGCTGTCCAGTTCAAGCTAATATTGACCCAAATTAAGAGACCCCCAGATGGTCGGCCTCGTGTAGACCTAACAGCTGGAATGAAAAAGGTAGTAAACCCTGATCTGTGCAGGGGGAGCAGACTCCAGGTTTCCTGAAAGAGGATAACATCGAACTTGTCGATAAAATCACTCCAAACAGGATCTGTGAGGTTCCTCCTTAGCCCTGCAATGTTCCAAGATAGTACCTTGATAGCGGCCGAGGGGGATGGCAGCAGGGGGGTCCCTAAATCTACCGGCGTACTGACTTGACAGCCCTCATCTGTTTCCAGCCTATCAGCTACTTCACCCAAGTCAATTATAAGCGGGTAAAGAGCTGAGTTGGTGTTGGGGGGTGGGCCCGCTGCAGAGTGAAGAGTAAGTGGATATAAGGGAGATCCTGTGTTTGCATTGAGTAGTCAGTCAACTTGCCTTAAGCCAGAATCCTCTCTCTCTCTCAGGTGGTTCCAAACAGGAAGCTTGCGGATCTGGATTGAAGAGTGTGCAGGTGGTGAGGTCCTAAACTCAAGCAAAAGTAGGTTTTCAGCTAAATCAGGGTCCCTAAAAACAATCTCTATACAATCAGTGTCAGCATCCACCCGTGAGAGCCTCCTTACCCTTATAATGTCCTCTCTGATGACAGATCTACATCCTCTTACATATCTTAGCCAGTGTATGACTTTATTTTGTAAAGATTCACTGTTTTCAAAAGCATGACGTGATGACAATTTTGGAGCATGGGTCATGAAAGCAGGAAAGCTGTTATACGCAGGATGGGGGGTAGCCGAACGAGCTGAAGTGTAAAGTAAAGGGTTGTCACTACCAGATGAAAAAGAATTATAGGTACATCTAGGGGAAGGGATTACAGTGGTTGCGCTTGGTGATTCATAGCGTCTCCGCATGTCTAGATGTAGCTCGACATGATTGTTTGCTCTAGTAATGTTCCCCTTATTATGAACACCCGTATTTACAATATCAGCATTAGTTGTTGGGGAAAATGACTTTGGTAGGTCAGTTTTTTTCATGGAGAGAACTGCCCCAATAGCAGGTGGGAAAACCGGGGAAGTTGAAGGGGGGACCTTACTCAAGGTGAGACTCTCTACTTTCTTACTAAGATCGGCCACCAGCTCCTCTAATCTCTCAATTCTACCATAGAGCACAGCCAGGTTATCAACATCAGACCTGGTAACAATTACAGGATCAACTGTGGCTCAATGGCCTGGCTAGTTGGATGTAGCAAGCCAGGATCGAGGGAGGCAAACCTGTTAGTACATAGTAGGACTTGAGGGACAGGGTCCGGGTTTACTGGGGCTACTTCAGGAGCATTCGTGGTGACCATAGATTGTCAGGGAATGAGATGCAAGTCAGAAGTGGCAGTGACGATGGTCGAGTCAGACCTTTGTTGTTTTGTCAACCTGGCTATGAAACATAGATGGTATTGTGCTATTTATTTTTGGGCAACTTTAGCTATCTGGTTCCCCTCTTGTTCGTCACGCAGAGTGTCCTCACAATCATGCACAATCTCCTCTATTCTAGTCAGGACGCAATTCATAGCAGCATGAGCGTTCTTTTTGGGCTTTTTCCCCTTTTTACTAATACTCATCTGACCCCCCTCCACGGCTTTTCTTTTGCCCATGATTTTAGCAGAGCAGTGATAACAAGGCGCGAGGTAAAGGTAAACAAACAAGCAAGTAGCAGGAAAAAAGTCCAATGATCCACCACAAAATAACCGGAACCCACACACTACCACAAAGTCAATTGCCGGTGCACAGTACCTTCTCGATAGAGTGTGTAGGTGATGCCAATGACTCCACGTTGGGGGGGTGGCCCAGCCCGGCCTCCTCCGTCCTCGGACGGCCTCAGACGGTCCCGCCCTTGTCCCGGGCTTCTCCCGGCACGTCCCGCACGCGTCCTCGCGGGACGAGGGACCGGGCTGTGCTTTGTAGCGGCCTCGTGGCGCGCTAAGGTGTCTGGGGCAGCAGCGTCACCTAGCTGGGAGCTGCGGGGCTGCTGGGCGTTGTAGTCCGGTCAAGGGGTGGAGCTTCGGTCGGGGGGCGGAGCCTGGCCCGGCCGGCGCTGGAGCCTGGAAATGATGCACTCCGGCGCCTCGGCGGGTCTCGACACGTCTGCTGGCAGGTAGGTGCCCCAAAGGATAGTGACCCACCAGGACTCGGCCCCGGGCTGTGCTTTGTAGCGGCTTCCTGGCGCGCTAAGGTGTCTGGGGCAGCAGCGTCACCTAGCTGGGAGCTGCGGGGCTGCTGGGCGTTGTAGTCCGGTCAAGGGGCAGAGCTTCGGTCGGGGGGCGGAGCATGGCCCGGCCGGCGCTGGAGCCTGGAAATGATGCACGCCGGCGCCTCGGCGGGTCTCGACACGTCTGCTGGCAGGTAGGTGCCCCAAAGGATAGTGACCCACCAGGACTCGGCCCCGGGCTGTGCTTTGTAGCGGCCTCCTGGCGCGCTAAGGTGTCTGGGGCAGCAGCGTCACCTAGCTGGGAGCTGCGGGGCTGCTGGGCGTTGTAGTCCGGTCAAGGGGCAGAGCTTCGGTCGGGGGGCGGAGCCTGGCCCGGCCGGCGCTGGAGCCTGGAAATGATGCACTCCGGCGCCTCGGCGGGTCTCGACACGTCTGCTGGCAGGTAGGTGCCCCAAAGGATAGTGACCCACCAGGACTCGGCCCCGGGCTATGCTTTGTAGCGGCCTCCTGGCGCGCTAAGGTGTCTGGGGCACCATTTAACAAAAAGGGCTCTTTCTGAACCAAGCCCTACCTTTTTGCCAAATTTGATGTAATTCCGTTCAGCAGTTCTGGCTGTAGACGTGTCTAAAGTTTCCTATGGAAAATAACATGAAGAAAACAGGTTTTGGGACCCCCCTTTTTTCTCAGCCCCTGCTTGGCGAATCACCCCGAAACTCTCAGAGCTGACCAGAGCGGGCCAATGGTTTTGAAAATTTCACGAAGATTCGTCAACCGGCACCAAAGTTATTGGGAAAAGAAAAAACACTTTTTATATATATTACCTACTGGCAGTTGCCAGCAGGTAGTTATAGTTACAACCTAGTTTCCATAGGAAACACATTTTTGATTTGCCAATAACTTTGGTTTAGTTTGACGAATCTTCACGAAATTCTCCCAAAAAAAGTCTATCCAGGTCAGCTCCTATCCTGAAAGTTAGGGGGTGATTCATCAAGCGGGGCTGAGAAAAAAGGGGGTCCCAAAACGCGTTTCCCCATGTTAATTTCCATAGGAACTTTTGCGATGAGCTACAGCCTGAACTGCTGGACGGAATTACCCCAAATTTGGCAGAAAGGTAGAGCGTGGTTCAGAAAGCAGCCTTTTCATTAAATGGTGTAAATACGTTCAGTAGTTTATGAGAAATTAAAAAAATAAGAGTCAAAAAATCAATTTCCCATAGGAAACTTTGTGCAAGGCTAGAGTCGAAACTACTGAACAGAATTACCCCAAATTTGGGAAAAAGGTAGTGCTTGGATCAGAAAGCAATCTTTTTTTTAAATAGTGTAAACCCGTTCAGTAGTTTCTGAGAAATTAAAAAAATAAAAGTTTCGATATCTGGGCGGAGCCTAACTTCCGTGCACGAACTTCACTGTGATTGGCTGCCAACTCTCCAAACCAGAAAGTGTTGGCAGCCATCTTGTGGCTCGGTAGAAGTGAGTCACTAGAAAACAGAGAAACAAAGGTATAAAATAAGAGAAGGGGCAGGGCAGAAACACCCTGACCCCCTAGGGCCTGCTCATCCCAGGGCCAAAAAAAGAATAAAAAAAAAAAAGCGCAATTTGCACTGGGGTCGCTGTGGCTGCGGGGGCCCGCTGGGGTCTCTGCAGACCCGGAGCTTCAATCATGTTGGGAGGGGGGTTGCGTGGCCCCTCTCCTGCAGCCCTCCATGTGCTAATAGGTTTGGCGTTGTTTGATGAATCTTTACTAAATTTTCCAAACAGTTTCCCTTTTTCAATCACCTTCTATCTTGAAAGTTTGGGGTGATTGGTCAAGGGGGGCTGAGTAAAAAGGGGAGTCCCAAAATGTGTTTTCTCAATGCATTTTCCATAGCAAACTTTAGAGCAGTCTACAGGTCAAACTGCTGAACGGAATTACGCCAAATTTGGCATGGAGAAAGGTTGTTGTTCAGAAAGCACGCTTTTGTTGAAATGGTGTACATCCGTTCAGTAGTTTTTGAGATATATCACATTTTACAGATATCGATATTTGAGAATTCTGACATGTGATTGGCTAAGGGGTTACGAGCACGAGCTCGCGGGTCATTGGCTGTGTACAGTTGAAACTAGGAAGTGTTGGCAGGCATTTTGTGACTTATTCCGTCAGCTCGCATCTCTCCTTGTAGAAGCCATCGGGTGTGTAGTTTTACCTCTGCGAGGCACCACTGTCATCTGTGTCTGTGTGAGATACCCGTTTCATGCTGCCTCTACCGACATCACCAGGTTGCGGCTATGCTTTTAGAAGACAGTCAGTTGGCTCGGAGCTCTGTGAGTCAGTCTGTCGGCACGACCCTTTACACTACCCAAACACCACTGCACTACCTAACTAAACACTAAACCACTACTGTCAGCACGACCCCTACACCACAGAAACATCACTGTACTACTTTAAACCCTAAAATACTACCCCCAGCACAACCCCCTACACTACCCAAACACCACTGCACTACCGTAAACCCTAAAACACTGCCCCCAGCACAACCCCCTACACTACCTAAACACCACTGCACTACCCTAAAACCTAAAACACTACCCCCAGCACGACCTCCTACACTACCGAAACACCACTGTGCTACCCTAAACCCTAAAACACTACCTCCAGCACAACCCCCTACACTACACAAACATCACTGCAGTACCCTAAACCCTAAAGCACTACCCCCAGCATGGCCTCCTACACTACACAATCACCACTGCAATACCCTAATCCCTAAATCTACCACCAGCATGGCTCCCTACACTAACCAAACATCCCTACACTATCATAAACCCTAAATATACCCCCAGCACGACCCCCTATACTATCCAAACACTACTGCACTACCGTAGACCCTAAAACACTACCGCCAGCACGACTCCCTGCACTACTCAAACACCACTGCACTACCCTAAACCCTAAAATACTACATCAGCACGACCCCCTACACTACCCAAACACCACTGCACTACCCTAAACCATAAAATGCTACCCCCAGCACAACCCCTACACTACCCAAACACCACTGTACTACCCTAAACCATAAAAACTACCAGTCCATTGGCTCACAGCTCTGCGTTTACGAGCCAACAGCCCGCAGCTCTCTCTGTGAGAGTCGAGCCCACGGGCCGCAGCTCTCCCTCTGTGAGGCTGCTCAACGGCCCGGTGGTCTCCCTGTGATTTTGAATTTTTGATTTGATTTTATAATTTTATATAGCGCTGAATCACCCCAAAGGGTATCTCTGCGCTTGCAACAGCGGACTGTCTTGAACTAAAAAAGGTGAGTTTTCATCAGTTTTCTAAAACGGAAGAGAGACATTTCCATGCGGAGATATAGGGGAAGACTATTCCAAAACAAAGGAGCCAAATACGAAAAGGCCCTGCCACCAGAACGAGCTTTATTTATTCTGGGAACAAGGAGAAATTTTTTAGATCCTGATCTAAGTGAGGATATAGGATTATATACCTTCAGTTTCCTAGTTATATAGCAAGGGCTAAGCTCATTGAGAGCCTTGAAAATCATGCAACCTGTTTTAAATTGCACTCTTTTTCTAATTGGCAACCAATGTAATTCATGCAGTAAAGGCAGAGAAGGGGTTCTAGCCGGAGAATCCGTAACCAGACGAGCAGCTGTATTTTGAATGACCTGCAATTTGTCCAATGAGGCAGCATGAGCAGAGATAAGAAGAGCATTACAATAATCAATCTTGCTCATGAGCAAAGCCTGAATTAGAGTCTTCCTGGTAGAAAAAGGAAGCAGCGGGAAAACTCTTCTAAGTAAACTTAGAATGAAATAGCAAGACCCAGCAATTGTATTAACATGGGTCTGCAAAGTAAGTTTTTTGTCAAGCTTCATGCCCAGATTTTTCACTACCTCTTTAGGTGCAGGGGCATTACCCAGCTCCTCCGGCCACCAGCTAGGTGACCAACAGATGTCAGCACCTCCGAACAGCAGAATCTCAGATTTCTCAGAGTTTAACTGGAGATAGTTGGTTTTCATCCAGGAGGCAATAGCCATCATACCCTGAGAAAAGATAGTTTGTATATCTGATCTCCTTTTGTCGAAGGTGAGGAGGAGCTGAGTATCGTCTGCGTAAGAGATAGGGTTAAACCCCAAGTCCCTCATCAGTTTAGCCAGGGGCGTCACATAGATGTTAAATAGAGTAGGACTCAAACATGAGCCCTGCGGGACGCCTCTGGTAACCTGTGTACGAGCAGATGTAAAAGGACCCATTGACACTGCCTGAGTGCGGTTGGACAAAAAATCAGCCAACCAGCTCAAAGCAGGTCCGTTTATGCCAAGCTCTAATAACCTATGCAAGAGAACTTGGTGGGAAATGGTGTCAAATGCTGCTGAAAGGTCAAGCAGCACCAGAAGTGCCGCCTGACCTTGATCTAGAGCCATTCTGATGTTGTCCATCACCTCCACCAAGGCAGTCTCGGTGCTATGCTTGGCACGAAAGCCTGACTGAGAGACATCCAAAGCACCAGTAGACTCAAGAAATGCAGATAAGTGCTTGTTAATATTCTTCTCCGTGATCTTACTGTGTAGCGGAAACAACGAAATCGGTCGATAGTTTGACAATTCCTCCGGAGAGATATTAGAGTTTTTTCGGATGGGAAGAATTTGTGCGTGTTTCCATCTTTGAGGAAGACAGGCCGATTTTAAAGAAGTATTGATTATAGAACAGAAAGGGGGAGATACCTCGGGATCCAAATCTACCGCACACCGGCGGATGTCTTGGAAGGGAACATTTGCAGAGCGATCGCTTCTATCCGAGCGCAAATTGGCTTTTGGAATACCCTACCCCTGAACGTGCCCAGCCGTGTGGCGCTAACCAAAATGATCGTGCTACCTCGCCTCCTCTACTACTTCGCGAACATGCCTCTGTATGTGCCCGTCAGGCTCTTTCGCGACCTAGAGGCACTGCTCCGTTCACTCATCTGGAACAAGGGAAGGCCACGAGTGGCGCTGACTAAATTATATATGCCCACAGACTCGGGGGGTCTGGCGGTTCCTAACCTGGAGCTGTACTATCTTGCGGCGCAGATGCAATGGGTGGCGGGATGGCTGAGCGGCAAACACCTCGAAGACACGGCCACACATATAGCTACATGGACGCAAACGCACATTAATGCGCTGTTCCATCCGATAACCCGCGCACCCTGCCCCTCCCAGATCTACCTGGCAGTGGCGCGCAGATGCTTTCTGAGGAGCCTTCGCCTCACGCGCGCTACGAAACCTTATGCCCCTAGCGTACCACTTCTGGGTATGCCCAGCCCGACGGGGCCGCTCACGGAGACTCACTTAGCTGGCTGGGACCAAGCGGGAGTGGCCACGCTGAGCGATCTATATGCTGATGGCGCACTGCTCACGTTCGCCAACCTGTCTGAAGACTCGACCCTCCCGGCGGGGCAGTTCCTCTTACATGCTTCCATTCTACACACACTCACGGCTTCCTGGGGTGACATGACAGATGAGCCTCCGATGCATACCTTCATGCAATACCTACACGTTATGGGCCATGGCGCGCACGTCGTACACTGGCTGGCGCAGGCACTACAGGCGCACTCGCAGCCATCCACAATGGCATTGAGGGAGCGCTGGGCGACGGACAGGGGAAGAGACTGGGCGGACAAGGAATGGGCGATGATACTGGCCGGCCCAACGAACGTCCCACGCAACCCCCGCTTTAAACTTATACAGTACTACATCCTACAGCGCGCATACCTCACCCCTGATAAAATTAACAGATATTTCGCGAGGACAGACGCAACCTGCCCGCGATGCTCCTTGCCGGGAGCGGATCTCTTACACATGCTATGGCACTGCCCGGAGATACAGGCATACTGGGGCACGGTGCTGCCACTGCTCGCGTACGACGCGAATGGGCGGCTCCCGCACACATGGGAAACATGCATTCTAGGACTCTACAGGCGCACAAAAGACAACAAGGTGCAGGCACGCTTTTGGGACATGGGTCTTATCACGGCCAAACGTATGATTACCAAGCACTGGAAGGCAGCAGCTTCCCCGCACGTACGCCACTGGAGAGCCTCCTTTGTTAATTGGGCACAAGCAGAGAGCGCGGTGCTCCTTCGCGAGGAAACGGCAGGGCTCCGGAAGTTCCCCATCGCACACCTCTGGGACACTCTCCTTGGGACATTCCAGAGGGCCTGCCGGGATAGGGGGATAACCTGAATCCCTGAGATATGTTGCACCTCCGCTGGTGGGACAGCGCCGGCCCTGGGGCTGCTGGGAGGACGACTCTTATCTCCCCCCCCCCCCTTGCCCCTGCTTGCCCCTGACGCCCTGGGGAAACTGGTGGGCGGGTGCGGACGCGGACACTAGGGAGTCTCGACCTCCCTGAAAGCCCTCTGTCTCTTTTGTTCCCCTCTCCTGACTTGCGACTCCCCGCGCACGTCGCGCGGCCCTGCCGAGCCCAGCCTGACAGCCAATGACCCTCCTGCTCTGCCGCAGACCGATCTCCCCCCCCCCTTCACTCCCCCTCTCCCCCTCAGCCCTGTTTGAGTTTATGACCTTAACCCTAGCACATATTCTTGCTATGCACACACGGGATAGATAAGGACTATGATGCTGCATACCAGGCTCGCCAGCTCTATGCGCTGCCATATGTGTAGCTGTGAGCTATACTGGGTTATCCTTGCCGCGCTTCGGCCCGCACTCTGAGCGCGCTGCTGGCGTTCGACCACCCAGAGGCCTCTACATTCTGGAGACATGGCGACGTCCGCTGGGTCACTGGCTTGGGGCTTGGGTGGCAGCCGGCATAGCCGTGGAGTGGGCTAGATCACAGCGCCATCCTCTACAGTTGATAGCATGCACCTGAGACACCTCTAAAACTAAAAAGCACATGCGTAACATTCCGCGCCTACTCCCTTCACAACGCACACACCCCCCCTTCTGCCCGCATGTCATCCTGAACAATGCCGCCGGACCTCCGGGTTGTCGGCTAAATGGCTGTGTTCTCATATCTGGAGATGTACACTTTATTTAACTGCTTTACCACCTGGACGGTGACTGTGCGTTGTAAGACGACATAAATGTGCACAATAAAGGTTTTCAAAAAAAAAAAAATAGAACAGAAAGGGGGAGCCAGCTGAGCCACAAATCTAGAGGAGATTTTAGCCGGGATAATGTCTAGAGGGGATCCAGATCTGGTGCATTCCAGGAGTGTTCGCACTTCTGTGATGGGAATAGCCGGAAATGTAGTCAGACAAGGTCCTTCACTATTAGGGTGTAATGTGATCTCCGCAGGAATGGGAGTAATAGTATTAGAAAGGATAATATTTTGATAGATTCTCTCAATTTTTGGTACAAAAAAGGAGGAAATATCATCACATAATGTCTGAGAAAAACTAACCCTAGTCTGGCAGGATGTGGGGTTAGTGAAATCCCGTACAATTTGAAAAAGCATCCTAGCATTATTTCCAGCCTGTTCCAAAGTCTCTGCAATATGAGTTTTACGGGCCAGTTTAACATTCTTATGATAGCTTGCCATAGCAGCTTTATAAGTAGTTTTAGCTTGCTCGTTATGAGAGCGTCGCCAAATCCGCTCCAGTTTTTTACAGGTGCTTTTCTCCTCTCGTAGGCCAGGCGTATACCAGCCAGTAGCAGACCTTTTAGGTGAATATCTGAGAGGTTTAAGAGGAACTACTTTATTAAGTAAGTTACCAACTCTTGAGTCGAAAAATTCAAGCTGCTGATCTATATCCCCTTGTATACTGTTCCAATCCCACTCAGCGAACAATCGGTCAAGATGGTTGGCCGTTAATTTATGCCAAGGTCTGTACTGACGGGTAACAGGTTTGTTATTTATCGCAAGAGAGTGGTCAATAGGACCCAGCAATTGGAAGTTTATCATAAAATGATCAGACCATGTAAGCGGGAGAGTTTCCCCACATTTAATATCCATAGAATTGGCAAAAATAAGATCCAAAGTATGGCCAGCAATGTGGGTAGGAGCGGTGTTAATGATCTCTAAACCGCCAACAGCTAGATCTTGTAAGCATAGTCTGGCATCTTGATTGGAGGCATCTTCACTATGGATGTTAAAATCCCCAATCAGAAGAAATTTACGTGTAGTGATTAAATAAGGAGAAATAAATTCAAGCAATTGGTTGGTGAAATTAGATATAGACCCAGGTGGTCTATAAACTAGAGCGCCTTTCCAAATGCAACATGCTGAAAGGTCGAATCTAAAAACAATACATTCAAATGCTTCAGTCCCCATCTGATCAAGGATAGTGACAGTCAGTTCCTCTTTATAAATTACGGCTATACCCCCACCTGTTTTACCTATTCTATCCCGCCTGAGAATTGGATAGCCCTCGGGTATAGCTAGAGCAATAGCCGGAGTAGAGGAAGGTTTAAGCCAGGTCTCAGTAATGAAACCCATATCTGGCTTCTGATCGGTTAAAACGTCCCATACCTCTGCGGAATGCTTAGCCAAAGATCTAACATTAGCCAGCATACAGTCCCATACTTGGTGCTGCACAATAGGAGACGAATAACTGTGGGGCTCCAACCAAAGAGAATCGGTAGGCACAGACAGTCAGGTGATAAAGTGGTAGACGGAGTGGGACAATGGCAACGCATACTTTGGAACTTGCAGCTCGAACATGAAAAGGGACCCTCAAAGAGGCCATTGCACACAGTTTTACAACACATCCTATTCAAAAATAGCAAGTGCTCACGTGAATATGACCATGCTGGATTACACACGGGTCCTAATGATGACTGCAAACCTGGCTGCTGGCGGTGTCCTGGCGCGGACGGGCGTGGACGGGCGCAGACGGGCTTGCCTCTGGCGCGCCTCCGGCGCGCCATCGGCGCACCCGCGCTGCGCACTAGCATGGGACTTCTCTTAAAGCCCCCGTGCTGGAAACACTAGAGCGCTGCCCAAAATGGCGGCGAGTAAAGTCCCAGTCCCTCAAATAACCTCGTAAAGACTCGCTAAGTAGTGAGAATGGATCAGCTTTTAGTGTGCGGGTAAGAGAGAGTGAGCAAGAAAATTAAAATACAATTTTTCAAATAAGCAAATGTACTCCGCATAAAATACACAGAAAAACAGTTACACCGGCGATTTCCTTCCCTACGTGTTGGTAGAGGGGAGGGAGCCGGGAGTAGATTAAAAAAGATCTAACGAGTAATTGCAGAGTTTAGCTAACAAAACACAGTCCCTTCAAGGAATCCGCTATCGCGCTGCGCGCTAGCATGGGACTGCTCTTAAAGCCCCCGTGCTGGAAACACTAGAGCGCTGCCCAAAATGGCGGCGAGTAAAGTCCCAGTCCCTCAAATAACCTCGTAAAGACTCGCTAAGTAGCGAGAATGGATCAGCTTTTAGTGTGCGGGTAAGAGAGAGTGAGCAAGAAAATTAAAATACAATTTTTCAAATAAGCAAATGTACTCCGCATAAAATACACAGAAAAACAGTTACACCGGCGATCTCCTTCCCTACGTGTTGGGAGAGGGGAGGGAGCCGGGAGTAGATTAAAAAAGGTCTAACGAGTAATTGCAGCGTTTAGCTAACAAAACACAGTTCCTTCAAGGAATCCGCTATCGCTATGTGCTAGCCGGATCACAGCTGTCACTCTGCGAACCGATATTGTGAATATAAGGCGGCTCTAAAAAGATCTTTTGCGTTTATTAGTTGGAGTTACATGTAAGTGTGAGAAAAACTCGATTTCCCTGATCTGTGAAGTGTACTCCATCACTTCTGTAGATATCAGCCATATCAAAACGTATGTTGTTGTTGTGAATCGACCCCATTCTATGGTCTCTGAGGTATGCAGACACAGCTTTGTTGACATTTTTCCTAGATTTTTCAATCTGAGGACAAAATTGGTATGACCATATCCACTTCAGTCTTTGGCATATATTGGAATATACAAAGACAGTTTGAGGCAAAAGCAACATCAACTGTCTAAAGGTGTCCTTCATTAGCATCTCCAAACCTACCCCAGTCAATGTGCCTAGGTCGTTACCACCACAGTGCACAATCATGAGGTCAGGGTGTTGGAGATGCAAACAAGTTTTAACCAAAGGGGGCAATTGGTGCCACTTCAATCCTCTCTGCCCAAACCATTTAATGTCCACATTTTGTAAACCTAGGTCTAAGTCAATACGTCTCTGTTCTGCATACCTCTTGCACCGGAAAACATAGCTATGTCCTACGATTCACACTAGGATTTTTAAGGTATAGCTGGAATATATGGATAGATGTCTGTAGCTCATGCAGTCCGTTCATAGAATAAGAGATATGTTTAAAGATGGGGAACTACTTTTTTTTTCTCATACAAAACGATAACTGATTGGGAGATGAAAAGCTTGTTTACTTAAAAGTAGGGTGCATATTAGTTTGTCAAAAGCAGCTTTGTCATTGGTTAATAAAAAGCAGTTTGAACATGAAGTACATATGATAGGATAACATTTTCTCGGTTCAACCACACCTGCTACTTGCATTTGGAAGGCACTGATCGAACTTAAAACAATGGTGAACTTTTAACCTGCAGGTGCGTTAAATGTGCGAGAATATGTTGCAAAAAAATATCGTTAGGTTTTTAAAAATTATGAACTTTTATCCTGCATGTGTCGTAGAATGTTCTAGAAAGTGTGTTGATAGGATACGTTGAACTTCTCACTTTTTATGAGGAAAGTTAAAAAATAACCAATAGAGAGAAGTTTTGCAATTTGAAAAAATCAAGGAACTATTCTGATTTGTTCTTTACATGTATTTATGTGTGGAGCAACAGGGAAATTGTGCCAATACTGGTTCCATTTTTGATGAAAGCGGTGCATTACATGTACTGTGTGACAAAGAAAGAATTGCATGCGTTTGTGACATTTGGAATCTGCTTACCAACTACGAACGTAAGTTGAATTATGCTTAGTGTGGAAATATTGGGGAAGGGGTAAGAGTAGAAAATTAATGTGTTATTAACTAAACAGAGATGGAACAAAAACCAGAAATGTTATGTGGACAATTTGTGGTCTCAATTTTTATAGTGAGAGGTAGATTTCAATTAACCCTGGGCGTAGTTCGCGAAGTAGCACTACGCGAAGCTACGCAAAGTGCACTTCGCACTACGCGAGCTACGCGTAGCACTTCACGAACTGCGTAGTACCCTGTTCGCACTGTGCAAGATGCCATTTTCAATGATTGCACAGTGCGGACAAGCATCCGGCACTGTGCAATCATTGAAAACGGCATCTTGCACAGTGCGAGCTGTAGTTTTCTGCCGCTCGAGTAGATTTTTACTCGAGCGGCAGCTTTCTCAACACGGACTGTTGGTTTCTCATCGCGAGCGGTCGCGAGCATACCCGACCACTCGCAATGAGAAACCTGACCTCCTCGCTGTGAGAATCTCGCCGGAATGTTTATTTTCCACGCTCGTGATCGGCAACTTGATGTTGCTGATCGCGAACAAGGAAAAAGTCTCGCTGGGATGTCATTTTGCTTGCTCGCGGTCGCCAACTTGATGTTGAGGACCGCGAGCAAGCAAAAAATTACCGCTGCACTACGCAATGCTACGCTATGCATGTTTGCACTGTGCTACATGCAATTCGCGTAGCGCGAAGTAGCGCAAACTACGCGAGCGTAGCGTAGTGCTTTGCCCAGGCTTAATTTCAATATCAGTCAAGACTGGTGTGCTATTGGGAGGCTTTGGATTTTGGTGTTGTTATCAAATGGAAGTTGTTGGGGAGCGTTTCTTCAGAAGATATTTTTTATAAATATGTGAGAGATAAAAAATAAATGAAAATGTTCTGTGTATATTTTCTGTACGATTTTGTTCACAGTGCTAAAGTAAATGTGATTATTAGTGAAGGTAATTGTCAGAGTGTGTTTGTCTGTTAAATATACGCAGGCCTTTAAGTGGTCCGGGTCTTGTTGGTACTGAGCTCCACCACCCGTTTAAGACAGTTGCCAAATGTTTAATTCCACTAAAAGTAGTTAATCTATGTATAGTAAAGGGACGATACATAAAAAGTTTGGGAATTACACCTTTATTTACTCTGTCAAGCTCTCACCACCATTTTGTGCCCCCCAGCAGTACTGTTTATAAAAATAATCTAATACAGCTCTTTGTATTATAAAAATAGCACTTCTAAGTTTATTGTCATATTGGTAGGGTTCGTACTATATAGAGAATGGTGCAATCAGTTTCATTGGTATAAAACTGCACTGTGTAATGTTGGAAATATTACATATGCATTGGTTGTGATGTTATATTTCACACTGTGAGGTACATTTGAATATAAGTGAAGACAGGTGTTATACTGCAAACCTGTTGAAAATGTGCACAGATTACATGGGGAGTAAATGGACAAACGTACATGTTGCTTTCTGTATGTATGCATGGTTAGAATCATTTGATGATATAATCTAAATAGTGTTTGTGCTTTACAATTGGGTGTACTGCACCGTGTTTGTAGTTATTGACTAGGTGCTGCTAAAGGGATTATTTATTGCTCGTTCTTACGAAATAAAGGTGGAGAGGGGCGTTTCTTTACAAGAGATATTTTATCAATGTTTGAGAGATAAAAAAGAAAAAAAATGTTTTAGTAATTTTTCTGTACGATTTTTTTTTCACACTAGTAAAGTAACTGTAATTATAAGTGAGGAAAATTGTTAGGTTGTGTCTCTGTGCTGAATATACGCAGGCCTTAGGGTGGCCCGGATCTTACCGGTGCTGGACACAGATACTGCTTTTACACAACCGTCATTTTTTCATCCCACTGAAACCCTTGAATATTCGTATATTAAAGGAATGGTTTAATTAAAGTTTAGGAATCACACCTCCGTTTACTCTCCTCATTTCATATTCTTTATTTTGTGACCCTATAGTAGTGTTTATAAAAATTAATTAATAGAGCTTTATCTAGTATAAAAATAGCACTTATACTTTTTTGGGCATGTTCGTGGAATCTGTAGTGTATAGAGAAGGTGGTTATCAGTTTCAATGGTAGAAAACGGACGTGACATATGTTTGAAAGATGACATGGTTTTAGGAATAAGCTCTCGCTCTTCGAGTTTTCAGGCCCGCAGTTGTACCTCTGCAATCCAACACTGGAAATAAACCACAGCTCTCTCTTTGCGAGATACCCCCTTCACGCTCCTTTTCCCTACATAACTGTCCCACAGCTATCCCTTTGCAAGTCGACGGCCCGCAGCTCTCCCTATACTACTCGGCCCGCAGCTGTTCCTCTGTGAGTCGGGCCGCAGCTCTCCCTCTACTAGCCAGCCAGTTGGCTGGCAGGTCTTCCTCTACGAGCCAACCCGCTGGCCCGCAACTGTTTCTCTGTGAGGCGGCCCGCAGCTCCCTCTCTCTCTACGAGCCAGCCAGTCAGCTCGCAGGTCTTCCTCTGGCTCGTAGCTGTCCCTCTGCAAACCACTGGTGGGCTTGCAGCTCTTTGTCTGCGTTGCAGCTCGTAGTTGTATCTCTGCAAACCAACACTGGAAATATACTGCAGTTGTCTCTGTATGAGATACCCCCTTCACGCTCCCTCTCTTCACATCATTGTCCCGCACCTATGAGTTGCAAGCCAATGGCCCCCACCTTTCCCTATAGCAGTTGGCCCGCCGCTGCTCCTGTGCGAGCCAGCCCACAGCTCTCCTTCTACAAGCCCACGGGCTGCAGCTGTTCCTCTACAAGGCAGCCAGTCGGCTTACAGCTCTTCCTCTATGAGCCAGCCCGCTGTCCCATTCCTCTCCCTCTGCAAACTATTTTTTGGCTCTCAGCTCTTCCTCTGCTTGCTAGCTCGCAGTGGTACTTCTGCAAGCCACACTGGAAATATACCGCAGTTCTCTCTCTACGAGATACCCCCTTCACGCTCTATCTCCCCACATCACCGTCCCGTACCTATGTCTTTGCAAGCCGACAGCCCGCACCTTTCCCTATTTCAGTCGGCCCAGAGCTGTTACTGTGCGAGCCGGCCCGCAGCTCTCCGTCTTCGAGCCAACGGGCTGCAGCTGTTCCTCTACGAGCCAGCCAGTCAGCTTGCAGGTCTTCGTCTATGAGCCAGCCCGCTGCCCGTAGGTCTCCCTCTGCAAACCACTGGTGGGCTCGCAGCTCTTTCTCGGTGAGGCAGTCTGCAGTTGTACATCTGCAAGACAACACTGGAAATATACAGCAGCTGTCACTCTATGAGATAGCCCCTTCACGTTCCCTCTCTCCATATTAGTGTCCCGCACATATGACTTTGCAAGCCGATGGCCCGCATCATTCCTTATAGCAGTTGGCCCGCAGCTGTTCCTGTGCAAGCCGGCCTCAGCTCTTCCTCTTCGAGCTGACGAGCCGCAGCTGTTCCTCTATGAACCAGCTAGTCGGCTCAAAGCTCTTCCTCTACTAGCCAGCCCACCAGCCCACAGCTCTCCCTCTGCAAACCATTGTTCACCTCACAGCTCTTCCTTTGTAAGCCAACCCGCAGTTGTACCTCTGCAAGTCAACACTGGAAATATACCACAGCTCTGTCTCTCTGCGAGATACCCCCTTCACGATCCCTTTCTCCACATCACTGTCCTGCAACTATCCCTATACCAGTTCGCCCGCAGCTGTTCCTCTGCGAGCCGGCCCGCAGCTCTCCCTCTGTGAGCCGATGAGCCGCAGTTCTCCCTGTACGAGTCAGTCAGTCGACTTGCAGCTCTTTCTCTACGAGCCAGTCCACTGGCCCGCAACTCTGTCTGCGAACCATTGGTGGGCTTGCAGCTCTTCCTCCACGAGCCAGCATGCTGGCTCGCAACTCTCTCTCTGCGAACCATCATTCTGCACGCAGCTCTCCGTCTGTGAGTCGTCGGGCCCGCAGTTGTAGCTCTGCAAGCCAACACTGGAAATATACCGCAGGTCTCTGTCTACGAGATACCCCCTTCACGCTTCCTCTCCCCACAACACCGTCCCACACTTATGATTTGCAAGCCAATGGCCTGCAACTTTCCCTGTAGCTGTTGGCCCGCAGCTCTTCTTGTGTGAGCCGGCCCGCAGCTCTCCTCTGTGAGCCCACGGGCTGCAGCTCTCCCTCTATGAGCCAGTCAGTCGGCTCGCAGTTCTTCCTCTATGAGCCAGCCCGCCAGCTCGCAGCTCTCCCTCCACAAACCATTGTTCGGCTCGCAGCTCTTCATCTGCGAGACATCGGGCCCGCAGTTGTACCTCTGCAAGCCAACACTGGAAATATACCGCAGTTCTCTCTGCGAGATATCCCCTTCAAGCTCCCTCTTCCGACATTGCAGGTCGCAGCTGTCTCTTTGCAAGGCCACGGCCCGTACTTTTTACTATAGTATTTGGCCTGCAGCTGTTCCTCTGCTTGCCGACCCGCAGAAATTATTGATCTAGTTTCTTTGTATTTATTTTTATAGATATACATGTGAATATTTATATATAATTACATTAATTATATTAAATTGTTTTCAAAACTTTTCTTATTGTACAGATATTTTGCATAATTATTAAGAAAGAGTAAAAATGACAAGAAAAGAGCAAAGAAAAAGAGAACAAAGAAAAGATGTTTATTTTTTTAAAAAAAGGAAAAGAGGAATTAGATCAACTACAACATGGATCTTTAAAGAAAAGGTGTTCTGGTAAGAGAAGTAAAGATTTTTTTTTAAAACTTGCAAAAACAGTTTCCAATTTTAAAAATAAAGAACAGACAGATACAACAAGGACAGTTAAACAAAATGAAAAGAAAAATGTACAAAAAAGTGGAAAATTGGATTATCGGAAAAAGAATTATGTTGGAAGCAGGAAGAAATAATTTTTAGAAATTCGAAGAAGAATCTATAAAAGTAGGATACTCCAAAATGTACTAAAAAAATGTAAAATATATAAAAGGAGATCAGCATTTTACAGACAAAAAAAGGAAATTCTAAGTGTAATTGAAAAAGCGTTTAAATTGAAAAGAAAATAGTTTTATCTTAATTTTAAAAAGATTGAAGACTTTAAAGACAATAATGCAGCGTATGAAGGACAAATGTAAAAGAAATGTAAATAGAACTCATTTTTGTAAAATATTTTCCGGGGAATGGAAGCATATTTCTAGTACAGAACCTGTTTTTAATGAAGAAAGTTATTTTCAACAAAATAGATTACTGCATGCAGTTGATACCTGTGGTCGTTATTATGAAGTGAAAAATGGTTGTCCAATTGAAAAAGAAAATATAGTTCCTAGAAATGTTGAACAAGTAATAGCTGAGGAAGTTCAAGGGAGACGTACACAGGCTCCAGTGTTTACATGGGATTGTAGTAGTATTTGTAGTATACGTCAACAATCTATTGACATTTTACTAAATTTCTGAAGAGAATATGGAAGAAGATTTAGATATTACAAGGACTGGATCCTTGCAAAGTGAGAAAAAATACAGGGTTGCAAGGTCATTCTTTGGCTTGTCTTTCTAGGAAAGTTTGTCAAAGTCGTTTTCATCATTTAAGAATGTTAGCAGTACATCATTCAGAAATGCGAAAGTTAGTTAGAAGATTATACTATGTGAAAAGTCCTGCATTAGGTCTAAATGAAATTAATACAGCTCTTTTGCATGGTTCAGTGTTGGATGTAAAAAAAATTGTGATGATATAGAGTTACGTTTCTTTGCTGGTCAAGAGGAGTGTAGAGAAAGTGAGAGTTTGAGAAGTGTAGGTGTTGAACAAGAGATAGAAGATAGTACTGATGTGAAGTTTGAAAAGGAAATAACAAAGTTTAAAGTAGTTTCTAGTGAAAATCCCAACTATGTTTGTATTTGTTGTCGACGTACTCATTATAAAATTCAAACTAGGAATGTAGATGTGTTTTTAAAAAGTGAAAACGAAAACAATGATAAATGGAAAGAATTTGCTGCTTATCTGTTTGTGGAAGGATGTTTTGAGTTAGGCACTGCACAATGTATTTGTAAATATTGTTACAATTAATTAGAAGAAAACAAAAAGCCAGCTAGAGCTGTCCATAATGAACTAGAACTAGTAACTATACCTCTTGAAATTAAATATTGAAATACATATGAGGCCATCCTTATACAATCTGTCACCCTTTTCAGGCTATAATTCATATGGAGCCTGAAACAGGTAAGCTGCCTCCAACAGATCTACAAAGAGGTTTAAAAGGAAGAGTTGTGTATCTACCTTTAGATTTTAAGAACATTTTTGAAACTGTTGGCGTAGAAAGAGAGGGTACTGAACATGTAGTCATTCTTGTTAATGGTGTAGCCACAAAGAGTCGGAAAATATGGCAAGAGTTAGTAGATATCACGAAAGTCCAAAAGGCTACATTATATCTGTTGCAAAACAATATTTACTATGAAACTGTAAATGTAAAAGAAGAAGAAATGTCTTTAGAAGATGAAACACATATTTCAAGTGGACAAATAGATAAAGTGGAGAATTCCAGAAAAGAAGACATTTAAAAACATTATACTATACACCCTCTACATTCAAAAGAACTGATAGGAGATACCATTGAATTGTTCCAGATGAAAAAAGCAAAAAGAAGCTTGTTGTTTTCCACAGCTGTTCCCTACTGGAAAAGGTGGACGATATGATTAACGACCAGTTCAGATTCCAGCTTCAGAATATCGTACTTTATGACTGTACTCAGAAGAACCAAGATTTTGTCAGTGTATTCCATATTTGTTTCACCTTTTATTTGAGAGTGATCTGTCTGCACTTTCATATGCAGTCAACCATATATTAAAAACTAGAACGCATCTTACACATGTTTCTGCAAAGGAATTTATGGACAAAGTTGAAGAAAGAGATGAACATTTAGAATCACAGTTAATTAATTTGATGGCATGTCAACGTGGCAATAATGAATATGGGTATCGACGTCATAGGGAACTAAAATGTATGTTAAGAAACTTAGGAACCCCTACGTGGTTTGTTACACTTAGCTGTGCTGAGTACGGATGGGATGATTTGCTGGATTTTCTATGAGAAGCAAATTCAAATATAGAAAATATTGAATTGAAGACACCTGGAGAACTGTGTTCCCTAGATCCTGTAAATGTATGCAGATGTTTTAATCATAGATTTGAAGCTATGATGTCTTTCATCTGCAATAAAAAAAATCCACCTATTGGCGAAGTTATTGATTTTTTGGGGAGAAAAGAATACCAAGCTAGAGGTGCTCCTCATATACATATGCTTTTATGGATCAAAAATGCACCCAAATTTAGAACTGATTCGGATGAGACTGTTCTATCTTTTATTGAAGAGTATGTTACCTGTGCAATTCCGAAAATAGGAGGAGAAAATATCTTAAATCAGCAATTTTTACGGTTTCAGAGTCATCGATGGGGAAAATATTACCGACAGAAATATAAGTCAAAGGATACATTTTATACAAAATGTTGATTTGGCTTTCCACGTCCAGTAATTTCCAAAGGAAGAGTGAACAGTATTATGTCAGCAGTGAGGCATACTATCACTCGAAAATCACCCAAAAATACTTATAATATAAAAAGAACAGAAGAATCGAAGTACATTAATGATTACAATCTGGTGATTTTGAAGATGTGGAATGCAAATATGGATATACAATATGTTGCAGATAACTCAATTGCTGTTGCTTGCTATGTCACCTCATATATTACCAAGTCTGAGAAGACAGAATTTAAAGAAATGTGGGAGGAAATTTCACAGGAGAAGACACTTAGCAAAACATTGTACAGCTTCAGCTTGAAGATGCTTTCACATCAAGAAATTGGATCCTACGAATGTTCAGATCGATTGACATCTGTAAGTTTATATTCAAAGTCAAGAGGAATCATCTGGATAAGTCTAGGCCTTGCTGCAGCATGAAATCGAGTTTTGAAATCTGTACAAGAAATTGAATACTTGACACTGAATGAACCAGAAAGTACAGATATTCTGAAATCAGATATGGTGGATACATACTATCCAAATAGAAGTCCATACCTGGAAAACATATGTCTATATGAAAAACTACAACATTATAGTTTTAAAAAAAAGTTACAGAAAAAATAAATGAAGGAAAATACGCTGTGATTGGATCTGAAGAATGTTTGGTAAAGCATGACAAAGGAAATTTGATTAATCACAGGAAATTAAGTTATGATACTCCAGATAAAAGAGAGTTTTTCTATTTAGCTCTTCAGCAACTCTTCAAACCTTGGTGGACTGAAATGGAATTACTTGGAGATTTTGACTGCTATGAAGATTCTTTCAATGATTGTAAAGATAGCATTGAATGTACCATTTTTCCAAATTATCTACAAATGCTGAACAAAGAGATTAATCAAGAAAGAACTATTGCAGCTGAAATTGCTAGAGGTAGTTCTCAAGATAGTCAGAGTTCTGCTCCACAAAGTCAAGATCCGCTAGGAGAAGCCATACTTGAAAATGAAGTGGAAATAGCAATGAGTGAAGTGGAAACGCTGATGCAGCAAGCACAACAGGACAATATTGATTTGGAAAATTTGGAGGAACGTTTGAATACTGTACAGAAAGAAATATATCACCAAGTTACACAACAGATACAACATGGATTACTGCATGAAAAAAATGATTGCCAATTTACATCATTTAGACCTATTCTTATGTACATCAGTGGACAAGCTGGAATGGGGAAAAGTTTCTTGATGAAATGTTTGTCAAGTTATCTACAGAAAACAACAAATTCACATGTATCTTGTGTTGTAACTGCTCCAACTGGGTTAGCAGCACACAACATTAAAGGGATTACATTACATCATCTACTTATGTTACCAGTAGAACATGAAAATAAGTTGGAATACCACAAGCTATCTGGAGAATCTTGTTTCGAAGTTTCAAGAGTACTGAAGAAAATGAAACTTCTGGTAATTGATGAAGTAAGCATGGTCTCAAATTTAATGCATGCATTTGTACATTTGAGGATGCAGCAGATATTAAAAACAAATTACGATGTTTTATTTGGAGGAAAACATGTAATTGTATTTGGTGATCTACTACAACTCACACCTGTGAAAGGCCAACCAGTTTTTAAAACCCTTCTTCATTAAGACACTAAAAAAACGTTGTGAAGTATTGGAAATTTGAACATTTGGAGTTATTTTGAATATAAGGAACCTATCAAGAACATGCGACAAGCAAATGATGACGATTATGGAAATATTCTTCAAAATATTAGAATTGGTGTCTTAACAAAGGATGGAAAAAATGCTTTAGAAAGTCAGCTACTAAGAAACTTGTTTCCAAAAGAAAATATTTCAGCTGAAACAATCTTCCGAAGAATTGCAGAAAAGAAATCTATAATTTGCCTTATGCCAACACTGAAAGAATGCTCTAAATTCAATGAAGAACGGTTGAAACTAGAGAATGAACCGATAATAAAAAATGGTAGCTATTGATAAAATAGAACATGAAGGAGTAACTATTCCTTTGTCAGAGAAATTGCAGTTAAAATTAGACTCTTTGGAAAGATCAATATTTAAGACTGCTGGTTTGGAAAAGACCTTATATGTATCTCTTAACTGCCGGGTAATTTTACGGGGTAATTTAGATGTTGAGAAAGGATTAGTAAATGGAGCAATGGGGAAAGTTGTTGACTTTGTTAGTTATGCAAATAGAGATGGAATTGAATTTTTGAAGATTAAATTTGATCAGATTGAAGAGGTGAAACAGATTGGACGCCGTTCTGTTCGTTTCTTGCTTGTAAAAGATTTGTATGTTCGTAGAAAACAGTTTCCTGTTTGTTTAGCATATGCAGAGACTATTCATAAATCTCAAGGTTTAAGTGTAGACAGTGCTTGGGTAAATATTGCAAGTTCTGTGTTTAAGGAGGGTATGGCATCGGTTGCATTATCTCGAGTAAGAACGTTATCCAGATTGTATTTGATTGATTTTGAGGAAGAAAAGATTAGTGCAGATGTAAATTGTGTAAAAGAGTACAATAGGTTAAGAAGACTATATGCTCCTAGCTTAGGTGAAAATCCTATTTATGATAAATGTTTAATACGTCCAAAACGAAAATATGATAAGGATTTTACTGAGGTTGCAAAGAAAATAGATTTAAAAAGAATGATGAGTCTGGAAAGAAAATAGAAGGGAACACGGTTGCTAATATTGTAGGATATCAGTTTCAAAATAGTTCAGGTATCAACTGCTATGCTAATGTAATCGTCAACGTTGTGTTTTTTTTAGAAAATCTACAGCATGCATTTATGGAAAATCGAGAAAAAAGATTTTGTTCTTTGTTGCATTATATTTTTGAGAAGTTAAAACTGAAGAAACAAAAATCCATACTGCTTCTGATGTGCGGAATCTTCTGGATATATGTTCTGGATCTTCACAATTTATGTTTATGCTTGCAGTATTAGAAGATGAAGGTATACAAATTGAAAATCTGTTTGGACTACGTTACAGATGGGTTCATACATGTGACAGCTGTTCATTTTCATCTACTACTAAAATAGATACTGAACGATTCATATATTTGACAATGCCAGATTTGAAAACAGTGTCTTTCAACGATTTAGTAAAATCAGCTAATCAACATATGGAATGTACTTAGTGCAAATAAGAAATGTTGTCAACATTATTTATACAAAGATGTGGACAATATATTATTTTAATGCTGCAACATTGTAGAGCAGATGGAACAAAATTGGAAACCAACATTTTTTTTGTGGCAGGTCAAGTTTCTATTTCTGGAAGAACTTTTAAAACAGTGGCTATTGTTTTCCATGATGGAACTACTTCAACATCTGGACACTATACTGTATATTTAAAATGCAATAAAGGATGGACACTATGTAATGATGCACATTTAGAGTATACATTTCGGTTGCCTAATGAATTACCGAATTCATATTTAATATTTTTAATGCCAAAATTCTGAGAAGATATCAACATGAATTACTAACTATATTTTGGATATTTCCACTACAAATGATTTTAGATACATCATTCACCCTATTGGAAGCATGTGAATATGATTTTAGAAGTCTATCTTGGTTATCCTCATTGCAAATGTTTTCAGAAACATCATTCGGCCTATTGGGAAGGTGTGTATATGAATTCAAAAAATTATTTTCGATATAATTAATGGAAATATTTTCAGACACATAATTCGGCCAGTTGGGAAGATGTTGGTAAATACGGATTCAATTATTGATTCTGTTCTTTCATATTGCATTTGTAAAATTGTGTTCGAAAGAAGGTGGTCATATTTTTGATCTTTATATTATATACTATGTAATTAAGGATGTTCATTTGTGAAAATGTAAATACCAAGCTGTGTTTGTTGTAGATATTTTTAAGAGAAATATGTTTTTTTTAACAATCTTATTGATTGTTTTTTTTTGCCTGCAGTCATCTGATGATTAACATTGAAATCACTGTTTATGGTGAAATTCAATACAATCTGAAGACAGCAAAAAAAGGCACATTGAATATGTGATGTTATTGTGGAGGTCTATGCAAAATGACTTTAATATACCCTGAAATGAGTGAATTAATAAAACATTTTCCTGTAGTACGGCCTCCAGGAGCATCAACTGCTGTGGGGGAGGGTGCGCCGATGTGTACACCGGAGCTCTGTGGTCCAGGGCACCCAGCAGCAGTTAATGCACCAATGGGCCAGTATCTAGGACAGGGAACAGGAACGCTCGACCTACAGAGTGTGGAGGTTGCGGGGCTCATTGAGTAACTATGTTATTTGTTGTGCTCTTTCTATAATAAATCTTTTTCAAATAGCATGCTGCTCACACTCAAAGGCAAGTTAAGTTTATGTTACAAATATTATATGATCCTGCCAGATCATTGATGCTACCTAATCATACTCGTTATTGCTCGCTTTGACTGATTATTTAAGAATTCCTGCACACTCTTCTGTCCTGTCACTAAGACAATGGTAGTAGTAGTAATATTAGTAAGTTAGAGTTACCTGTGCCTTTTTTTATGTAGCTCGCACAGTCCCGGGCAATCTTCCAGTGATGTGTAGTATACATCTGTGCATTAAAAAAATGTGAGACTGAGTTGGCCCATCAAAGGGGGTTGAGATTGAGTAGGAGAAGCAAAGATCATTTGTTTCAATGCATTAATAGTACCAAAATGTAGTTTAGGACATTTGGAATAGGGCTTAGTTTTAGAAAATTAGGAATAGGTCAACTCGATACTAATAGTAGTACAAGTGATCTGATATATAAAAGGACAATATTTCTGTGTTTGCCTTTGCCTGTTAAAATATTTTTGCGGAGATTATTAACTGTACCACTAATCTTTCTTATTCTGTCTCCTTTATTTCTTTCATCATCATCCAGGGGCAAGAAGAGGCCTAGTTGCACGGACGTGGGTCATAGAGACAGGGATGTCACAACCAATGTTACGGCGGGTGGAGGATCCCCCACTTACACCAGCAGCGCGTCCAGATGATAAATCAATAAGGAAAAAAAAAGATTATTTAGCAGATTGAATGTACCAACACATTTATGTTGATATACCATCTGGAAATCTCAAAATCAGGCACCAAAAATTACTCATTAGGAAATTGTATAAATGCATAAAGGTTTAATCTTTTTCATATCATAATGTGCATTTTCTTAAATATAATATAAAATAAATATTAATTAAAGTGTTTAGAACTTACTGTAATGTGCCAATGTCTGACTAAACTGAAAGCTCTGTTCTAAAGTCGATTAGAAATGTATCATGCCCTATGTATTCACTGCTGTTGTAGAAGTAATTTGAAACTACCCCAAAAATATTTTTGCATTTCTTCAACAGCATAAGTATATAGTAGTGGTGGGCGGAGCTTCTGGAGTTGCACTACATGGAATTCCGCGGAGTTGCATAAAACCTCAGTGGAATTCTGTAGAGTTCTGCTCCACCTTCAAAACAATGTTGCCTTGTGTTCAATGGATAGTCTTCCTCCATCAGCATCACAATACGTCACAGAGAGAAAAAGCAAGGCAACACCATAACACTGGCGGTTGGCTCAACATGATGTATGCCAAAAATACATAAGACACAAATGCTAATAGCTCGCTGATAAGGCAATGGGGAATTGCAGGTGCTGTCAATAATGGACTGCTGCTAGGACGGGATAGTAATGGGATCTTGCATAATGCTTTTGCTGCTGCAACTGTTTCGTTTAAGACAAGTTTTTTAAATAATGGGGGTACTGTTCCCCGACATCTTTTGCCAGTTAACTACTTGTGCTGCTTAATTGTTGACTGCTAGCTAGCGTGGGATGCAGGTTCCACTGACACCCGAGCATTACGTAACCACCGTTACAGGGCATGAGAGATAGTGTCCCTTCGGGAAACAAAAAGAAGGTCCTTCGGGGAAACACTTAGCATACACTCAGCTGGAAGCCTTAGCTGCCATTGCTACTGCCAGGAAACTTCTGGACTTTCCCAAATACAACCAACGAGCACAACAGAAGTGCCAGAGTTAATCAGCCAATCAAAGCAGCTTGGGTACAAATGGTAGAATGGGAGTGTCAGCGGATTCCCAGACCACTGCAGCGGCCAACTTACTAAGGAACAGGACACCAAGAGGTTGCCTAATATGCATAGGAACATTAGAACGCTCCCAGATAATCCATTATACTAGAAATAGTAAGAAGCCTCAACCATGACTGGTCCCCAGAAATTGCTTTTTTTTTTACACAACTCCTGCAGCAATTATATTTAAAAAGTGAAGAGATCAGAGGCCATGGGTTTATTATCAAATGAACACAGCCAACTTTATTTGTTTAGGGTGCACCATTTATCTAATCAATTCTACTGACACATCTCTCGCGGCCGATCTATCAGTTTCTCTCCCCTCCCAAATCACGGTCCCCGCTGGCAGCTTCTAAGTGAAACGGCAGAGGGTCATTAGCCAGATTACCCAGATATCTTCCTTTAAGCTGCATGACAGTTGTATATCAAGCCTGTGAAAAGTGAAAGTGCTGAATGGAGCACATTTTTCATTCTTTGTGCTTGAGGAAAGCCAAACAATAACTGTTTGTCTATGGACTGCATTGGTGTCAAGTGCTGTATCGCGGTGCCATCTGGAAGCCTCACTGCACTCTTTAATTTGTGGGGTACCTAAATTGTAGTCAAAATCAGATACTGTAAGCGCCTTGGTTCTTTGCACCAACAAAAGTTGCATCTTTCTGTACCTCACTCAAGTGCATTATTATCTCCATATTAGCAGGTTGGCGGTAGTGGGAGATCTGAGACGCGCACTTCACTCAGGTAGCCCAGAACTGCCGCAGCAGTGGGCTAATAGATGTGACATTTATTAGAACATAACAGTGATGGGGGTCCTGTGTTTTTTGCATGGGTGATTTCATTTTAAAAACTAAAGCATTGCAAGTGTCTGCTGGTCTAGTTTGTCAATGTCACTTAACATCTTCACTTACAGCTCTTTCGGGCCAGCCCCGGGAAACTCCGCTACATAAGAGATGGATTTTTTGCTGAACACCACGCTCCAAGCAGAGCGTGGAGTAGCAAAACCTTGCAAACCCCACCAGCAGAGCGGAGTTCCCTGCCCATCCCTGGTAAATACATAGTGTGTGATACTTTATTGAGCAACTTAAGTTCTTAATCCATCAAATTCATTTTAACATTTGAAAATTACTTAAGTTACTGGAAGTAAGTTTACCATTGTCAGATGCCCAAACAAATGAAACAGGCTTTAAGTTTATACAAATATTGGCACAACATTGGCAGTAAATATTGACACACATTGATTCATATTTTTATTTTTAAAAATTAAAAAAACTGTTTTTCTGCCTTGTGCACACACTGTGCAAAGGGATTTTGCCTCAATATTACTTTTTACAACATTAGTTCACTATTCAAAACAATAAATAAGAACCGTTTGGAGGTGTTAAACAGTTCCTGAAGAGAATTGAGAATTGGTTAAGAGAAATGATCAAGGATAATATATGAGCAATAATGGGAAATTCCAAAACTATGACCAAATGGTTTCAGATGATGTTCCCTACATGCAGGAGACAATGATACAAATAAACCAAAGTTTGAAAACCTTGAAGCATGTGACATGAAATTTGGAAAATGCTTAAAAAAAATAATTCATGATCTGTTATATTTACACAAATACAATAAAACTATTGTATATGCCTTTACAGCACCTTAAGGAGCAGGCAAAGGGGACCTTGCCCAAGAAGGCGGGGAAGCAGCTGCCCACTGGGTTTTGGTTGGTGAAACATCTAACATCGATAGACACAGTGGCACCTCACCGCCTGCCCTTGTCACATTGGCTGAGCTCAGTGAGGACGCTATTGACCTCTTACACAGCATCACCGAAGGCCAAACTGCAACAGTGAAGAGCATCTAGGGACTTAGCTGCAAAATGCAGCAACTGGTTGTATTTCTGGATGCCATTCACAGTTCAATGTCTGGCATGCAGTGATTGCTTGCGAAAATAGTCTCCTACCGCACCCCGGCATCCCAACCAGCCCAAATGTCTTTCCCAACCTAGGGCCTTTCCTCAACCAAAATCCCACCTCACAGCCCAATACCAAGTATAGTCACTTCTTTGGAGGCACCTACTACAACAGACACAAGCAGCACAATCACATACACACAGAAACACACAAAGAAACACAAACGCCCAAACAACATACACACACTATTGAAACTGCACCCACAGGCACCACAACCACCACTACACCCACAACCACCAACACCCCCCCAACCACCACAATCACCACATCCACCACCACACCCGCAACCACCACAATCACCACCACACCTACAGCACCCTCCCACCCACAACCATCAGCACACCCACAAGCACCAAAACCACCACCACACCCACAACCACCAGCACACCCACAAGCACCGCTATCACACCCACAACCACCACCACACCCACAAGGACCACACCAATCACCTCAACAGCGCACTCACCCAAACACATTCACACAAAAGCACAACTACACACAAAACAACACCAACGAAAACACAACACATACACTCACCAGAATCCTGAACTCCAGCCAAACCACACACATTCAAACATACACAACATACACCAGACACACATGCAACTGGCAGACATACAGACACATTCACCACAACCACCCCAACAACACACTGATCAAAACAAACACACTCACACAAAAGCAGACCTGCACACAAAACAACACCAACCAAAACCAAATGCACACACTCACCTGAATACCAAACGCCTGCCAAAAAACACATCCTAGCATACACAACATACACCAGACCTACATGCGATTACCAAACACACAGACACACGCACATCACCCACGACAACTCCCTCTACCTCTGTAATAAAGTTAATTTAATACAGGTGTGTTTATTTACATTTCCTAACTGGCAACATTCCATCATATGCATCATATATTGGAAAAATATTGTCTGTAAGAGAAACTTCAAAATGCAGAAGTCCATAGCTAATGCAAACAGGCAATTCAAATGGAAACAAGGACAAAAAGAAGCTTGCCTTCGATACCTGCAATGATGGGGTTGATGTGTTTCATGGTCAATTAGCAGCAGCAAAGGAAGTACTTGGATGATTGGGTTCATGTTGGAAACGGAAGTGGAAAAAGAAAAAAAGGTACGTTTCTACCTTATATACCTTTGACACCGCAAACTCAGGTGTGGAGGTTCACCCACCACAGTTACATCGAAGGGAAGGCACATCATGATTGGCTCGGCAGAAATCTTAGCTGGACTCTCTCCGACAGTCGCTTTTGCCTATGGCTCCATCAACATGGGAAGAAATTCTATCACCAGAGGCCCTCTGGCATCTAAATTGAGCAGTTGGACTGCCTATTAAGCGGGCGGAGAAACCAACAGAAAAACTACTGCAGGGCCAAATCCGCCAAGATTTAAATCAGGTGCTAATTCACTAGAAAAGAGTAGTTTGTGAATATCAGGTTTTAGTACGTTTTGTAGCATTACTGTAGTGCTGCAAAACATACCACAAAGTGCAGTTTGTGAATTGGGCGCTGTGACTAGTGCTGTTGTCAAACTACGCTGAAGGCAACAATAAGAAAACAAATTAAATAACACACCTGAACAATATGTAATGTGCTGTTTGGTTGCAACGCCAGGGAAGTTGATGTTGTATAGCCATTGACTTGAATTATTGTGGTGTTAGAAGCAATCCTGAAAGCTGTCACTTTGTATTTAGTGTTGCAGAAACATAAAGCTGGGCTAACATTTATTAGCACAGTAATGTACTGGGTAACTCCATCATGAATAAATATGTCATGAATAAATATACCATGAACAAATAAACTCACATGCATACTTTGTAAAGGTCTTCAAAGAAAGGAAATGTTTCTGCTGATTTAATCAGGAATTTGAGAAAACTTGGCCCTACACAAATCGCTTTCAAATTTTTGCTCAGAGGCAAAAGATAAAACAAATGAATAGCAAACTCAGTTTACTACTCGGCTCCGAGGGACATATGCAGTGTTTACACTAAACTATAGGCATGGCTGTTACTAGCAGGAAACGAAAAAGGTAAATGAAAGACCCATTTTCCGTTATTATTAAAATGACCTCCATGCTCCCAAGGAAACCCACAATATTTTATTAATGAACATCAAATATGCTGCAGGCTGACTTCAGGCGGCTGAAGTTCACCCACTTCAGGGCATAAAACAGATCTATTTTGCATTCTTATATATTTTAATCTAATATCCGGGAAAAGAAACACTGTTATTAAGTTCAATACTTTAAAACTATAGTTAGGTTTTTTTTTTTTTAAACAGTGTACTGGAAATGCGGACATTTGAATGGAAAGTTTCTTTTTTGCCAAAAGGTCTGTGCGCATCTCACCTGAAAAGTTAAGACACTGTTATCTTGCCTCTCTACTCAAAAACTACAAGCACGCTTCTTATACAACAGACATAAAAACAGACTAAGGGGCAGATTTATGTTGGACTTGCGCCACTTTTATGCCGCCGTTGCGTCACTTTTGTGACGCAGCGTCGGCATAAACCCTGCGCCACGTTGCTCCCTATTTACATCGTGACGCATCTATGGAGATGCGTCACGGTGTAAAGCCCTGCGCCACATGAAACCTGCGTCAGGTTTCATGTGGGCGTTTCTACGCAGGGGGGGCGTTCTGTCGCAGGAACGCCCCTGAAAAGTGACTCAGTAAAATCTACAAGATTTCACTGAGTCACTTTTCCAACGCTGATGCGTCAAAACCCTGCGCCTGCTTGAAGCAGGCGTAAGGCTTGACGCACCACGTTACAGATAGGGCAAGTTGGAAGAGTGCTGGAGTTGTGTGTCGCACGCAACACTACTCCAGCACTGCACCAACTTTACGCCCCAGATGCGACACGCATCTGTTTATTCCTGCGCCATGATGCGCCGCATTGTAAATGCGGCGCATCATGGGTGGCGCAAGGGTAAACTTGTGTGTCGCATCTTTCCTGGCGCATCCCTGCTGATTTGCAGAGATGCGCCAGGCAACATAAATCTGCCCCTTAGTACATGGAAATAAATAGGAAGGGATCGGGATGGTCGGAAAAATAAAATATGTGTGGAGTTCTTATTTATAGATTGCTTTCTTGTGTGTAGACCAGAACGCCATTAACGTCACAGTACTAATATTCAGGCAGACACTGGTGCACAGAGAGAGAATGCGTTACGATGCAAACTCAATTGTTGATGGTGCTATACAAATGGAAAAAAAACCTTACATTACACATATACAATGTGTTGATCCAGTGTGCTCATGCACAACATTGCAAAAGGGCAAGCGGAGGAGTGGCGCATCTCTCTAAAGATTTCAGAGGCAACAATGCTGTTTTCAATCCTGTATCTAAGGGGAGCCAAGTCAGTAGTGGACAAATAGTAGAAACCCACGCCAACTAAACAATATGGGCAGGGCTAAACTAGAGAGTAGCATTGAGAGCTGTTGATATGCGTGGAAATGTTTTAGATTATACCCCCATATGTTGTCTTAGGTGGCTGAATTTAGTGTAGATTCAGTTCCATATTTATCAAGGGTTATGCCTCTTTTGCACCATGTTGGGTGGTGCAAATGTAACGCAATGCTTGAAATACAAATTATCAAGCCACGCAAGGTCACATTGCGTGGCCCTGAGTGACTTGATAAATCCAGAGTAACACCATGCAGCACAAATCTCTGCATTTTGCTTTTCTCTGCCCAAGGGAGGCATCCCATGGGTGGTGTGTAGGTGTTGCCAATCAAAATCCATGGACTTCAACATATTCTCAGGTTTACCATTTCTGGTAGAGCTGGGAATGTGGCCACATGGAGGCATAACGGGAAGGCATATCTTTATTTCTCCTCATTTTTTCCTCTTTTTATGTGTGCACTGCAGCATACGTAGAAATAGGTAGCACACATAGAAATAGGAGACTGCCTCAGGGGATTGTTTTTGTGCAGGAAGGTGACCCTTACATGCAAAATTGCAAGTTATTAAACTGTCAGGCCAAGCAGCAGTGGTGAGGGATTCTGAAGCTGGGAAGGGAAAGCAAGTGGTAGCATCGTTCAAAAATAAATGTGTCATATCTGCAGAGTAGAACTATGTCCTATGAATTATTTTCTGATAATTATTTGGATGCTTTTTAAAATGTCCTAAAACACTTTCTTGCAATTATTCACATTATATAACATTTAGTCATCAAAAGCAACTTTATACGTTGTTTACATGAATGTAAATATTTCTATGAATTTTTTCCATCTTAGTCCAATTACATATTTCTGAAGTGCTTAATTTGAGCCGGTAGTTGCTGGTGGAGGCCACCAGTACTAATTTTTGAGGACCAGCACTTCGTTTACCTCATCGGATATTTGTTGAGAGCAAGTGACTGAAAAAACAGACAAAAGGGAAAGAAAGAGAAAGACTGAAAAACTGTCACAAAGGGAGAAAGCAGTCAATTAAAAGAGTGAGCTAAGGGGGCAAGGACTGTCTGGTAGTGGATTAAAGAGGCATGAGGTGGATTCTGGACTGCAGCCTTGATATTCGCCCACTGAATATCCATTGTGGTGTGTGTAGCTATTGTTTTCCTGTAGCTGTTGTTTAGGGTGTGAAGTTAGGTACTGCATAAGCTATTCTCACGGAATTAGGCCTGTTTCTTTCCATGCAGATTGAAGTAGAAATGACTCACTTTGTCTCCTTGTGAAGGTACACCCTTAGAGATCCTGCAACCAAACCCCTATTCTGTATATTACCTACTGGCGATCGCCAGTAGGTAGTTATAGTTAGGAACTAGTTTCCATAGGAAAAGCGTTTTTTGTTTTCCCAATAACTTTGGCGCTGAATGACGAATTTTTGTGAAATTTTCAAAACTCATGGGGCGCTCCGGTCAGCTCCTATCCTGAAAGTTTCAGGGTGATCCATCAAGCCGGGGCCGAGAAAAAAGGGTGTCCCAAAATGCATTTTCTCCATGTTATTTTCCATAGAAAACTTTAGACACAACTAAAGCCCGAACTGCTGAACAGAATTACACCAAATTTGGCAAAAAGGTAGCTCTTGGTTCAGAAAGAGACCTTTTTTTTTTAAATGGTGTAAATCCGTTCAGTAGTTCCTGAGAAATTCAAAAAATAGAGGTCAAAAAATCAATTTCCCATAGGAAACTTTAGACACGGTTACAGCTGAAACTGCTGAACGGAATTACACCAAATTTGGCAAAAAGGTAGCCCTTGGTACTGAAAGAGACCTTTTTTAGATGGTGTAAATCCGTTCAGTAGTTGCTGAGAAAATCAAAAAAATAAAAGTTTCGATATATAGAGGCGCGGTGGATCCGTGCACCCTGCCGATCACCAGCTGGATTCTAATTGGTTGTCAACACTTCAGACCAGGAAGTTTTGGCAGCCATCCTGTGCCTTGGTAGAACCGAGGCACAAGAAAAGAGAAAAAGAAACGCGCAAAACAGGAAAAGGGGGCAGGGTAGAAACACCCTGACCCCCTAGGCCTGCTCAGGGGGTCCCACAAGTACCCCCAGGGCCCAAAAAAGCATTTTTTGTTTTAAAAAAAATAGGCTGAATTCATGCTGGGTGCGCGAATACAGCGAGAAAATGTTTTAAAAATGATGCGCGGGCTCCCGCGCTTTGAAGCCCCCAGGTGGGCCAGGTTCCGGGCCAGTTAAAAAATGTGTGGGGGGTCCCAATCCACTGTATCCAAAGATAGGGGGGGGACCAGGAGCTGGTTAATGGTCCAGTGCCTGTGCTCCAAGAAGTCAATAGGGTAATTACTATAAGGCACTGTTCCAGGGTCGGTATGGTTGAAAGTCAACCAAGACCGTACCTCAACGAAGGGAAAGTAAAGAGAAAAATCTATGTCTTAGAGGTCTAGGATGGGGTACTCAGGATGGGGGGAGACAGCATTAGTGTCTCTTGTTGCCCTCACACACCCCGAGGGATGTCATGCTTCATCATCGGGCGGTGCTCTTCGTTGGGCCGGCGGTGCAATGCCCTACGGGTCCCCCGAAGGGTCTCTTTAGCGGAGATCTTTTAAGAGCGCTGCCGATTGGTGCATGCGGGTATGTGGAGGGGGAGTACCACGGTCAGTGGTGGCTGTAGTGTGTGCAGGAATAAAAATACCTAAGGGTTACCAGGGAAGCTATTTTAATAAGAAGGCACCCTTGGTACATTAAAATACGTGGCAAAAATGTTACTAATTAAAACGTGATGTGTTTAGTAGTAACTTAAGGTACAGGTCAAATGGTCGACATGTTTCGCGCCTTTCAGTGGTCAGAGTGATCCATGGCGCTTCATCAGGACCAGTAGAGGTGAAAAGTGTGGGGAAAGGTGCCCAGACTATGTGTGGTGGGTGGGGTAAAATATCACCCTCCCACTCAGCAATGAAAGGGAGTACAGTGTCTCCTAAACAGGTGGTGTGTGCAGGGAGGAGTCTGTTGTGCCCCCTTTGCGTAAGACCTAGATCAAAAGAAAGATAAAACAAAAAGAAATGCAGAGGTTAAAAAACATATGCGGACTTGCCTCGTCGATCCGCATAAGTACATAGTGATCCGAGGGGTCCCAATCCACCCCACACTGCCATGGGGACTGCCACCCCCGGGGCGGTCATTAATTATAATAGAGGGGGGGCACACTGCCCCCCCCGCAGCCCCGGAGACCGCCACCGCCTGGGGCTTCATTTGTTTTCCAAATATACTTGTGTGGGGGGGCTAGAGCCCTCCACATGCCCTGGGGACTGCCACCTCCCCGGGGCTTTGCAATTGTTGGGAGGGGGCCGTGCAGACCCCCTCCTGGAGCCCTTCATGGCCCTGGGGACCGCCACCCCCCAGGGCCGACTCTATCAGTGTCCCAGGGTGCCCACCCCAGGACACTGCTGTTTGCAATGACCCTGTCATTGCAAACTGCTTTACTTCATTGAAGCAAGAGCAGGGAAACCTGCTCTCGCTTCAATGAAGCAAAGCAGATTGCTTTTCCATAAGGGGAGCAGCATGTCAGCAGCTCCCCTTGTGGAAAAGCAATGCCGACTCCTGTAAGAGGCGGGGAGCCGGTGGGACTGTGGGGGAATTGGGGTCCCCCCATGGTCCCCAACGTATAGGGCCAGCCCCGGGGGATGGGGTCCCTGGGGACAGAAGTGGCCCGGAAGGGGGGCCACTCAGCCCCCCTCCCAACAAAAATTAAAAAAAAGGAAGGTAGGCCCCGGGGGATGGGGTCCCCGGGGCCATAATAGGCCTGATAAGGGGGGCCATGTGGCCCCCTTGGAAAAAAAAATGAGCAATGGCCAGGCCCTGGGGGATGGGGTCCCCAGGGCCAGAAGTGGCCTGGGAGGGGGGCCACGCGGCCCCCCTCCCAAAGAAAAAATACAATATTTGGCCATGCCCCGGGGCGCATTAAGATATATGATTTTTTTTAAAAAAGGGTGTCAGGCCCTGGGGGATGGGGTCCCCAGGGCCCAAAAAAGTAAAAAGAAGGGGAGCCACACAGCCCCCTTCCAAAAAAGAAATGGAAAACACACGCGATCAAGCAGGAGGCCCCGCCCCCTCCCAGCAACACTCGGCAAACAGGCCCTGTGGCGCGTTTTAAGTTGGGGAATTAATTCCCCTTCAATCCTGAGGGCCCCTGAGGGGAAATTAGCCCACCAGGTATCGCCAGTAAGCGCCACAGGCCTACGTTGCAGAGAGGTGGTCCAGGCCATGCCCCTTTTTACACCTCTCTGCAACACAGCTCTGTGGCGCTTACTGGAGGTACCTGGGGGGCCAGTTGGACCCCAGGGACTCTCAGGATTCAAGAAGAATTTATCCCCCAACTTAAAATGCCACCCGGGGCGCGTTTGCACAGTGGTGAAGGGAGGGGGCGGGGCCTGAGGTGACAAGTGTGGAAACACGCCCTGTGGCGCGTTTTAAGTTGAGGAATTAATTCCCCTTCAATCCTGAGGACCCCTGGGGGCCAACTAGCCCACCAGGTACCTCCAGTAAGTGCCACAGGCCTGCGTTGCAGAGAGGTGGTCCAGGCCTCATCCCTTTATGCACCTCTATGCAATGCAGCACTGTGGCGCTTCCTGGAGGTACCTGGTGGGCTAGTTGGACCCCAAGGACCCTCATTATTCAAGGGGACTTAATCTCCCAACTTAAAACGCGCCACGGGCGTGCTTGCACAGTGGTGAAGGGAGAGGGCGGGGCCTGAGGTGACATGTGTGCAAACACGCCCTGTGGCGTGTTTAAAGTTGGGGAATTAATTCCCTTTCAATCCTGAGGGCCCCTGGGGACCAACAAGCCCACCAGGTGCTTCCAGTAATCATCACTGTGCTGCATTGCAGAGAGGTGGTCCAGGCCATGCCCCTTTTTACACCTCTCTGCAACGCAGCTCTGTGGTGCTTACTGGAGGTACCTGGTTGGCTAGTTGGACCCCAGGGACCATCAGGATTCAAGGGGACTTAATCTCCCAACTTAAAACGGCCACAGGGCGTGTTTCCACAGATGTCACCTCAGGCCCCCCCTCCCTTCACCACTGTGCAAACGTGCCCGTAGTGCTTTTTAAGAGGTCGTTTTAATCGCCTGCCCTATTATGTACTAGGGCCTTACAGAGGAGGTCATGCTAATCACAGGGGTACCCCAACGCATAGTGTTCCCTAGTGTATGTAGGTGTTTTCACTGTAAGTGACTTATAGCATTGCTCTGGCTCTAGGCCTGGTTAGTCAGAGTCAGTTACCACCAGTATCCGTCTAAAAAAGTTGTGGGCACAGGATGATTTTGCAACAAGGCCTCTTTCTGCTCCTCTGTTGGTTCTTTTTGCACATGTCTTGCTTCTTCCTGCACTTTTCTTAGTTTTTGTGGACTTCTGTTGCTTCTTTCTGCATTTCTTTTGCTTCTTTCTGTGCGTGCTTTCTTCTTTCTTCACATGTCCTACCTCTGTAGGCATAGTTAGAAACTAGCATTTGAAAAACCTTTGAAATTCACTGAAAAAACCATAGGTTTCAGGCACGTTATAGTTAGAAATTAGCATTGGAAAAAACCTTTGAAATTTACTGAAAAAACAATAGGTTTCAGGCACATTATAATTAGAAATTGGCAATTAAAAAACCTTTGAAGTTCACTATAAAAACCATAGGTTTCAGGCACGCTATAGTTAGAAATTAGCATTTAAAAAACCTTAGAAATTCACTGAAAAAACCATAGGTTTTAGGGAAAATTATAGTTAGTTGCACATTTCACTCATACAAAACCATAGAAATTCCCCCCTTATAGTTAGTTCAGCTAACTATAACTCGCGCCCCCGCAATGCACTGCTGATGACGTCACATATTACATCACTCATGACATGGTCAGTGACATCACTGATAACATCACTGATGACATCTCAAATGACATCACTGATGACATCTCAAATGACATCACTGATGACATCACTGATGACATCATCCAGTGAATGTGTGTTTCTGTAAAGTTTAAATATGTTTAATATATATAGGGAAAGGCATATTTAGAGGTGAAACGTGTCCCACGTGGATTGCGCATAAACTTGATGCCTAATCACCAAGATACCAGCAATGACCTACTCAATGAGGTGGGGGAAATATATTTTGAAATCATCATTGGGAGTAATGGAAATTCTAGTGAAACACATTGAATTGGCTTTAGAGAAAACCACGATGCAACTAAAAGAAATGGAAAAAGAACTAGCTACTTTGGATATGAATTCAGAATTAATCAAATCTAAAGAGGAATTGGTGCATTACATAGAGAAGCATGAAGAAACAGTATGATTGAGGAAACAATCCAAATTTCAGAGGGACAAGGAGGATTACTCAAAGGGTCGTATCTTCACATATGCTAGAAAATATGATAGATTCAAACAAGAAGAGAAATTAGATTTGGCAACAAACACAGGCAGTTTGTCATCGCTCACATCTACTGAGGCCAGTGATGGAGAGGTAGATCAAGGGGACATAAGACCAAAGTGCTCTTTTTTAGGCGAGATGAGACTGGCGCTCCAACAAAAGAATTGGGAGAAGACTATGGGATCGCCAGCAAGAAACAGCCGGGCAAGAGACAGGGGGCGAGGAAAGGCCCCGCAGAAACCAACAAGACGAGGCAAGCGGCAAGCCAAACCCAAGTTCCAACATAAATCGAGTGGGAACAACCACGAGGAGTATGCGGCAGAAATGGAATTAGAGATACCCGCTGAAAATAAGACCCAGGATTTGGAAGTGATTAATCTCTCAAAAAAAACACTTACTGAAACAGAATTGCGACTCTTAAAACGTGGTCTTAATTTTTGCCCTACTAACACTATTGATTTGGCAGAAACAAGAATAGATCTATATAAATTTGTTCGAAAAATCAAATTAGCGAAACTTTTTGCGTAAAATCCCCAGATGGCAATACACAGTAAAAAGATTCCAACTCCTGATATGGATTTAATGGTGAAAGATGCAGAACATTTTGTTACCCTAATGGAATTAGAACACAGTCCTGAGTATGAAAGGAGAGAATTGCGGCCACATTGCATACAATTGGGAGCTGGATGCAGCCAAAAAAAAACTCAATCTAAGTTCTATCCGCAATTAGCACAGGGTAACAAAATTGACGCATTCCACGAATGTGTAATAAAAGACCTGTATCAACTTAATTATTCAAAGAAAAAAAGACAATGGGCCCGATTCACAGAACTAACTTAAGACAAAATACTAAACTTACTACTTTTGGTATTCACAGAATGTCCAGTCTGTCTTAAGTTTGTCTCAAGACAAACTTAAGACAGACTTAAGACAGACTTAAGGCAAACTTAAGACAAACTTAAGACAGACTTAAGACAGACTTAAGACAAACTTAAGACAAACTTAAGACAGACTTAAGACAGACTTAAGACAAACTTAAGACAAAATCCTAACTTAAGTCTGTCTTAAGTTTGTCTTAAGAAAAACTTAAGACAAAATCCCAACTTCTGTGAATACCAAAAGTAGTAAGTTTAGGATTTTGTCTTAAGTTAGTTCTGTGAATCGGGCCCAATATTTCTTTTGAAGAGCGCAGATCATTACAAAATCTGAAGAATGATGATACAATCGAAATAAAAATGGCAGATAAGGGAGGAAACATCATCATCCTGGAAAAAGAAGCATATATGCGAGAAGCATATTCGCAGCTGAGAAATAGAGAATATTATGAGAAATTAAAAGCGAATCCAACAAAGAAATGGAAAGAGGAGCTGGATGTGAAACTGGATCTCTGGATGCAACAAAATCTACTAGATGAGGATGAGGTAAAATATCTCAAAATGGAACATCCCAAAATGGCGACGATATACTTCCTGCCTAAGGTTCATAAAAACCCCATAAAACCACCTGGGAGACCTATAATATCGGCAAAAGGGCCATTATTGGAACCTATGGCTATCTTTTTGGACGTATTTTTGTTACCATATGCTAAAGGTCTAGCAAGATACGGGCGATCTATTGAGGCATCTGCAGGAAACACCATGGCAGGCAACTTATAATTTGATAACGATGGATGTGGTATCGTTATATTCCAACATCCGAAATGACATGGGTATAAGAGCGTGCAAACATTTTTTGCAAGAGAGAAACATCCAGCTCGCCGATCACAACAAAATGTTGCTTGAAATGATTAAAATCTGTTTAGAACATAATACATTCATTTTTGGGGAAGAGATCTATCGCCAAGTGAAAGGCACGGCGATGGGCTTTTCCTTCAGTCCAAGCTACGCCTGTCTCACCATGGGGCTGTGGGAAAAGATCTGGGCCTGTAAAAGGGAAAATGACCATTATGTTAACAAGACCATAGCATGGTTGAGGTATATCGACGACTTGTTAATAATATAGGATGGAACCAAGGATGAGTTCGCCGAATATTTTGAGATACTGAACAACTCAGATTTCAACCTCAAGTTCACATGATATCAGTGATGAACGTGTTGTATTCCTAGATACTGAGATCTATATTGCAAATGATGTAATTCATAACACCTTGCATCGAAAAGACACGGCTACAATTGCGGTTTTACACGCTGAAAGCTTCCATCAAACTAGTTTAATCAAAAACATCCCATATGGGGAATTTCTCAGAATCAAAAGGATATGCTCTCAAGAAGAAGAATGCGTTACAAAAGGGGGTGATGATGGACGGAGCATCAGAACCAATCAAAAACTTACACCCAGTCAACAGATCTGGGTTTGATCCATCACCGTTCTTTAGCCCACTCTGCCACCCCAGTTCAGACATGGCCATATGCAAATCAGTCTGACCCTGTGCCTCATGGGAACAGTCCAGCCCGAACTGCCAAGCCATGCCTTCCCTGGACCGGAAACAAGCTTCCTAGGACCGGTTTCTGGCATTTCAGCTGTCTTCAGCAAAGCTTGCTTGAATCCAGTGGCAAAGTGAGCAAGGGACTCAACGTCTGAGCAAACCCTGCCAACTTATGGCGAACAAAGCGGTACAAAAGGGGGTGATGATGGACGGAGCATCAGAACCAATCAAAGAATGGCAACAACATCGTAGCCAAGCGATACAAAGATTTACAAAAAGAAAATACAATTCTAAAATCATCCATGCAGCACTGCAACGTACGCAGATTGTAAAGAGAACTGATTTAATAAAAGAGAAATTAAATCATGATGAAAAAGATAACAAAATACGGCTTATAACAACCTACAGCACGGAAAATCAACAACTAATGAAAATATTACGCAGGAATTGGCACATTTTACATATGGACTCCACAGTATCGAAAATAGTGGGAGATCATCCTAATATTACTTACAGATGAAGCAAGAAACATGGCTGAAACCGAGAGGCTTCTTCAAATGCACCAGTTGTAAGGTGTATGCAATTGCTCAGAACATGAAGGAAGTAATGACAAATAAACGTATGTGGTAAATCCAACAGTTGATCAATTGCAAAAGTCAGTTTGTGATATATGTGATTGAGTGTCCGTGCGCAATGAAATACATAGGCAGCACGAAATGTGAACTGAAAAAATGCATCTTAGAACATGTGCGGGCCACAATAAACATGGATATAAGCAATGCTGTAGCTAAACATATGGAGAAAGAGCATGGTGGAAACTGGAAGAAATTAAATTAATTGATTAATTGATTTCATAATCATGTAAATTCAGATAGGGGCATGTTTTGCATGTAAGAACATTCTTTTCGGTAGCCTCAGGTCATGGTTGACTCAATAATCTTGCTTTCAGTGGTGGGTCCCGGGGCCGCGGCAGCACAGGGCTGATGACACTGACAGGATAAGGCTACCTCGACTCAGGCCGATAAGTTAAAAACAGACATGATGCAATCTCCCTGGAAGGTATCTGATTCCCTCTGTGGCGAGGTGAACACAATCCCTACGAAAGCTGCACAGTTGATTTACTCCAAACAGCTGCTCTTACATGCAAAACATGCCCCTATCTGAATTTACATGATTATGAAATTCTGAATGACAATAAAGAGAGAATAACACAAGGTAGAGGGGATGAGAGCAAGAAGAGATCAAAATACAACATGAAAGACAACAGTTGAGCCCTGAAGAAGTCCTTAAACAGGACGAAACGCATTGGCTACTAGGAGGCTACTAGGAAGAAAAGATACAAGAATAAAGGAACATATAAAATACAAAAATCAGATGGACATTTTTTTTATATTTGAGTGCGGATCAAATTCTTTATGCAATTGTTTATAGTGGAAGTTTCTTTCACTTGTTTGGGAAGCAAAGGGGTCTTGCTTCTCTGATCCCCGCACCATAGAACCGATAATGTTCCCGAGACAAGGATAAGTGCTGTTTTAAAATCGTAGACCTCTTTTGTAAATCACGAGTGTCACTGTGATTGGCTGTCAACACTCCAAACCAGGAAGTGTTGGCAGCCATCTTGTTACTCGGTAGAAGCGAGTCACCAGAAAACAGAGAAATAAAGGTATAAAACAAGAGAAGGGGGTAGGGTAGAAACACCTTGCCCCCTCTAGGCCTGCTCAGGGCGTCCCAGAAGGACCCTCAGGGTCAAAGAAAGCATTACAAAAAAATATATATATTGGTGCAATTTGCGCTGGGATCGCGGGTTCCTGCATTTTATTTTAATGAGACCCCGGGGTGGGCTAGGTCCCGGGGGTTTTTCTTAAAAAATAATAGCGGGGGCTCACTAGGGCTGGGGTGGCCCGCTGGGGTCCCTGGAGACCCGGGGCTTCACTCATGTTGGGAGGGGGGTTGCGCGGCCTCCCTCCTGGAGTCCTCCATGTGCTTATAACTTTGGTGTCGTTTGATGAATCTTTACAAAATGTTCCCAAAAGTTTCTCTTTTTTGATCAGCTCCTATCTTGAAAGTTTAGGGGTGTATTGAGGACGTACAAGGTTGGTTGTTGATTGAAAGCAAGTTTATTGCGAGATATTTGCACACACGACCAGAGCCATCCAGCTGCAAAGACATATTATAGGGTGATTGGTCACGGGAGGGCTGAGAAAAAAGGTGGGTTCGAAAAAGTGTTTTCTCAATGCATTTTCCATAGGAAACTTTAGACAAGGCTACAGGTCAATCTGCTGAACGGAATTACACCACATTTGGCAGGGAGAAAGGTCTTGGTCCAGAAAGCAAGCGCTTTTGTTGATGGTGTAAATCTGTTCAGTAGTTTTTGAGATATTAAAGGAAAAAAATATATATATATCTGGATGGTGCCTAACTCCCAAGCATAAGATTGCCTCTGGTTGGCTGCTAACACTTCAAACCAGGAAGTGTTAGCAGCCATCTTGTGCCTCGCATCGAGTGAAAATATAAAAGAAAGGTCCCGGGGGCAATTTAATATACCGGAGCTCTATCTGTGCGAGATACCCCTTTCACGCTGCATCTCCCCACATCAGCAGGTAATGCACCCTTTTCCCCCATCAACAGCATACCTCCAATAACATTCTTGGGCTGCAAGTCTCCCTCTGCGAACCACTTGTCGGCTCACAGCTGTTTGGGTGCGAGTTCTCGGGCCCGCAGTTGTATCTGTGAAGCCAAGACTGGAAATATATTGCATGTCTCTCTCTGCGAGATACACTCTTCACGGTCCCTCTCCCACATCACTGTTCCGCAGCTATCCCTTTGAAAGCCGACGGCCCGCACCTTTCCCTATACCAGTCGGCCCACAGGTGTTCCTCTGTGAGCTGGCCCGCAGCGCTCCCTCTGCGAACTGACGGGTCACGGTTCTCCCTCTATGAGCCTGCCAGTCGGCTCGCAGCTCTTCATCTACGAGCCAGCCCACCGGCTTGTAAGTCTCTGAGAACAGATGCATTGGAGGCAATGATCATGTAGGTCGGACACCCAACACTGCTCTGACATCCCCCAGCAGGATCTCCTTGTCCGCCATCCCCCCTCACCCCCACCCCCCACAAACAAATGTGACAGTCATGTTAGGGAATCTGGAACGTAAAACATTGGGTAATGTTTAACTATTAATAAGAAGATGCTTGTGAGATTGGACAAATAAGAATCTTAGTCATCTATGGATTTACATATAAAACAGTTTATTAAAACAAAACAACAACAAATAAAACTATGTACAGCCATGTCGTGTCATCGCTGGTCCATTTGTAAATCACAGCCTGGAAGGCAAAAAGAAAGATAAGATGGTGTGTCATGCGTTTAGCAAAGGAGAAAAAAGAAAGAGAGAAAGAGTAAGAGAGAGGGAGAGAGAGAGAAACAAAGAAAGAGTGAGAGAGAGAGGAAGACAAAGAAAGAGTGAGAGAGAGAAAGAGTGCGATACAAGGAAGAGAGAAAGAGAGAAACACTGTGAGAGAGAGTAAGAGAGAGAGAGAAAGAGTGAGAGAGAGGAGGAGAGAAAGAGTGAGAGAGAGGAAGACAGAGAAAGAGTGAGAGAGAGAGGAAGGCAGAGAAAGAGTCAGATAGAGAACGAGAGAAAGAGTAAGATACAAGGAAAAGAGAGAGAGAGAAATAGTGTGAGAGAGAGGAAGAGAAAGAGAAAGAGAGAGAGAGAGGAAGAGAGAGAAAGAAAGAATGAGAGAGAGAGGGAGAGACAGAGAAAGAGAGAAAGTGTGTGAGAGAGAAAAGAAGAGATGGAGAAGGAAAGGGAGTGTTGACACTGGAGAAAATCTTTGCAGCATACCTTTCTGCCACCGGTGTGTCTCTAACCACGTGCCGGGACATAATGCACCCTCAAGTTTAGTCATCTGAAAGATAGTATAGAATTAGTAATTGCAGAGTAAATACAACCGCACATGCCTAATTCTCTGTTTCGCCAATGCACACTCAGGCTGCTACGCCGTTGTGCGCCCAGGCTGCTGCACACTATCCACTCCCACCGCCCAGAGGTGACTGCCCGCCGCTACAGAAAGAAGCCTCTCTGCTCACCTTCTGCCACCGGCGTGTGTGTAAGAGGGTCCACCACAGCCAAAGCAACTTTTTCAGGCGTTGTTAGGATGGCCACGCAGCATCGCAGGCTCTACACGAGTTCAGCTGTGGTGGTGTTGGGGGGATGTCGATTTGTGAATCACAGCCTATTAGATAAAAAGCAAGATAAGATTGTTTGTCATGCGTCCATCAAAGAAGAGAGAAGGAGAGAGAGAGAGAGAAAGAAAGAGTGGGAGGAAGACAGAGAGAAAAAGAAAGTAAGAGTGAGAGGAAGACAGAGAGTAAGAGAGAAACAGTGGGAGTGAGAGGAAGAGAGAGAGAAAAAGAAAGAAAGAGTGAGAGGAAGACAGAGAGAAAGAGTGAGAGAGAGGAAGAGAGAAAGAAAGAGAGAGGAAGAGTGAGAGAGAGGAAGAGAGGGAGAGAGAGAGAAAAAGAGTGAGAGAAAGGAAGAGAGAGAGAGAGAGAAAGAGTGAGAGTGAGGAAGAGAGAGAGAGAAAGAGTGAGAGAGAGGAAGACAGAGAAAGAGGGAAAGAGAGAAAGAGTGACATACAAGGAAGAGAGAAAACGAAAAACAGTGTTATAGAGGAAGAGAGAGAGAAACAGTGTGAGTGAGAGGAAGAGAGAGAGAGAAAGAGTGAGAGAGAGGAAGAGAGAGAAAGAAAGAATGAGAGAGAGAGAAAGGAAGAGATAGACACAGTGCGCAAGTGTGGGACCTAATTTCCTCTAAACAACCCGATCTGTGCTATCTTACAGAAACGTGGTTAAAACCACATTCTACTCCTGCTATAACCTTAGGAGTCCCAAGTAACTATAAAATAGTTAGACTGGACCGCCCTACTAAAACAGGTGGTGGGATCGCTATTGTGCATAAGCAAGAAATCAGTATATCGGTTTTAGAAGAACTAAGCACTCCAGAAGTTGAACTACTAATTTTTAAAATAATACTGTCCCCCAAAGAAAATCAAAAGGGTGCTCTAGTATACCGACCTCCTGGACCATGTAATAATTTTTCCAGTTTGCTGATGGAACTACTTGCCCCATATGTCAACAATGATAGCGACTTTATTCTAGTAGGAGATTTTAATGTACATAGCGATAAGTCGGATTGCAGCGAGGCTCAATCCTTACTACTTGACCTGTCCTCACTAGGACTAATAAAACGTAACTCTGGGCCTACACATCAGGCAGGTCACACCCTGGACTTGATCCTATCTAATTTTTCGTTGGTCTCCTGTCCACCTTCAAGACAGGTTAATTGGACAGATCATTATATTGTTGAATTTTTTACCCCTTACTATAAGCACATTTCCTCACGTCCAATTTTATTACCGAGCATACGTAGACAGTGGCACAAAATTACCGACACCATTTTTAAAGAAAATTTTGATTTTCCCTTTCTTTCTCCTCAAGAAAATATTGATACTGCTATCAAAAATTTTGAAAGAGCGACCAAGGAAGTTATAGATAAGATTGCCCCTCTGAAACAATTTAAACCCAGACCGGCCAAGAAACAAGAAATTTGGTTCTCTGATCACTTAAGGACACTAAAACTAAATGCCAGGAAATTAGAAAAGAGATGGAGAACCTTTCATCTGGTAGAGGATAAGATTATATATTGGGATTCACTATCCATCTACCATAAAGCCATTCGCATTGCTCGTAAAACTCATATTGCAGCACAAATCACAGCTGCAGGGAACTCTTCAAGGGGCCTTTACCAAGTTTTACAAACTTTTACTAAGCCGGTAGCATGTGAATCCTCTGAATTAGCCTCTCAGCAGCTATGTGATGATATTTCATGTTTCTTCACTAACAAAATAGATACAATCCATGATAAAATAGTTTGCGCCAACAGAAGTACCTCTAAAGATACGGCGATCTTGGAGATAGATTCTGAACCTAAGCAGGACAAATATATGCTAAACACTTTTCCTCTTATCTCTTTACAAGAAACATCTTCATTAATATCACAGATTAAAAGTGGCAGTCCAGATGATATTATTCCAGCTAGGATTATGCCTATCCTGACTGAACAGCTCTGTCCCACGATCGAAAGGTTGGTGAATCTCTCACTTAGCTCAGGTACTGTCCCAAGAGATTGGAAACGAGCCCTTGTTAGACCTATTAGGAAAAATACTACTATTCCATGGACCGAATTAGCCAATCTTAGGCCCATATCCCTATTACCATTTCTAGGGAAACTGATTGAAAAGCATGTAAACCGCCATCTGTCCAATTACATAGAACTTGCTGGCGGCCTGGACTACTCTCAGTCAGGGTTCAGGCCGAAACACAGCACGGAGTCCACCCTTCTGTCTGTTATAGATGATCTACATATGTACCAGGACAAGGGCTTCTCAGTGATCCTGGTTCTTTTAGATCTATCAGCAGCGTTCGACACCGTGTCACATACCATTCTTATTGACCGGTTGTCGAACGCTGGTATCAAGGATAAAGCCATTGATTGGTTAAAGAGCTTTTTATCCGATCGTTCCCAGAGAGTCATCATGGATACGTACCGCTCAGCGGAGGTTGAGATCTCAAAAGGGGTACCACAGGGCTCTTGTTTAAGCCCAACCCTTTTTAACATCTATGTGGCACCCCTAGCAAGAGTGATGCGTAGTTACAGTTTCATCCCAGTATCATATGCTGATGATACTCAGCTCCTCTTCCCTTTTAAGACTCTCTCCGCTGAAGTAAAAAGCTCTTTCTCTGCAGGCATGAAGGCAGTGGCATACTGGATGTCCTCCAACTATCTTCAGTGTAATGTCAGCAAAACTGAAGTAATGCTGTTTGGTGAAGCCAAACTACTATGGACCCCTGACTGGTGGCCACTCGACCTGGGAATAGTTCCCAAACCCAAACAGGTCGTGAAGAATTTAGGGATCCGTTTGGATCAAGATCTGTTATTCAGACAGCATGTTAACCATATCTCAGGAATGTGTTTCCATACTATTAGCCTGTTACGTAAAGTGTTTCCTCTACTACCTGACTCCTTTAGGAGAACTCTGGTTCAAACTTTGGTTTTAAGTCGGATTGACTACTGTAATGGCCTGTTGCTCTCTGCCAACGAAGGTGTACTGGCTAAGCTTCAGGTCATCCAGAACACGGCAGCTCGTCTGGTCCTTAACGCTCCTCCGAGAACTGCTTCCAAACCTCTCCTGGAGCAATTACACTGGCTTTCAATCCGCCAGAGAACTAAATTCAAGATATGCTGCCTGATCCATAAATGTCTAAATGGACAAGGGCCTGTCTATCTCCAAAACAAATTTGTTCCCTACAGTCGCTCAGGTCCAGCAATAATCTTCTCTTAGTGATTCCCCGTGCAAAAAAAGCTAGACATGGGAGCAAAGCACTATCAATCACAGGTCCCACATTGTGGAAAAAACGTCCCTTTTCTCTGAGACAGTGTAAAGAACACTTCACTTTCAGGAAACTTCTGAAAACCGTACTGTTTAGAAATAAGATCTAGCTCCTTTTTTATTCCTCTGTTTTACCGACGCCATAAAGCGCAGAGATACTCCGACCGGAGTCGATTCCAGTGCTATATAAACCAGTAAATAAATAAATAGAGAGGGAGTGTTGACACTGTGGAGAAAATCCTCACAGCTCACATTTCTGCCACCGGTGTGTCTCCAACCACGTGCTGGTATATAGGGGAGCCCTCAAGCTTAGTATCTGAAACATGGTATTGAATCAGTAATGGATGAGTACATACAACTGCACATGCCTAAATCGCTGTCCTGCCTTTGTGTGTCCGGGCTAGTGTACCCCATCCACTTCCACTGCCCAGAGGTGCCTACCTGATGCTGTACACGCAGGCTGCCGCACCCCATCCACTCCCACTGTCCATAGGTGTTTGCCCGCCGCTGCGCACCCATGGCAGAGTATATACGACTGCGTACGCCTAAATCGCTGTGCCGCCTTTGTGCATCCAGGCTGCTGCACCCCATCCACTCCCGCTACCCAGACGTATTTGCCCACCACTGCGCACCCAGGACTCATTGCTCACCTTTTCGCGGACAGGGTACCCTCCACATCATGCAGCCACGCTCCACAAGCCTACAAGTCTTACATTTGGTGGTGCTTGATTTTTCCATGGCAGAGGACATATTAGTGCACCAATCATCATCGCAGGTTGCACACCCGCTCAGTCCTTGTGGTGCCACTAACTCAGTGACCAGTGAGGCCACACACGTGGCGGTAGGCCCCCCTGTTCGATGGCTCAGGCCTACATGACGTGTCCGGACCACCGGGACGGGCCATCACAGTGCATGCGGTGGGAGCAATTCTAAAATGGCATATAGCATGTCTTTTTCATTGGTAGGGTCACGTTTCTTGTGACGCCTGTGCTGGATGGGTATGGTGTGGGTGTATACCAGCAGTGAGGGAGTGGCTGTGGCATACTGACAACTAGACCTGTGACCAGCAGATCACTACAATGAAAAACTGGGCCATGTAGCGTTGTTGTCCTTCCCTGTAAACGTAAGCAGAGTGGGCTGGCCTGGCATATGCCAGTCCTGCATGAGGCTGTGACGAATGACTCCGGAGCTATGGGCGTGGCTCTATCGTGACGTGAGCTGTATCAGCTGTATCTGGCCAAGTTGCCAGATTGTGCTAGATCACGCACAATTGGGCTATATTTTTCCCGGTTGTACGGTAAAATTTTGGTTTGTGCCAGTTGCCAGATTATAAATATATATACAGCGCTTCAGCAAACCAGTATGTTAAAGCGCTTTATTAGACAAATATTTACTTGGCAACATGCTGCAACATCAATACCAATGCATTCACCGCCTGCTTGAAGATGTCCCTGCCCCTCCTTCCTTAAAGTAGAAATATTGGGCTACTTTGGGCTACTTTTTGGTTGGCGTTGGGCTAGAGAATGCTTAAAAAATCTGGCAACACTGGCATGCAGGTGTTCTTGTTGTACTGCTGCCGTCACCCGGGTCGCAAGCTTCAATGTGTCACTCTGTGAGTCAAGTCCCACAACATGGCCAACATGGAAGGTATGGGGAATCACTGACCCTACATTCATCCATAGTTCCACACAAGAAAGATGGTGGACATGACACATCTGTGCGGATGTGAATGTTTATGCACATTGAGTGGAGTATTGCAGCTGTAGCAATACAGGGCCATGCAAAGTCCAAATTTCAGTTTTTGGGACATGGAGGGCAGCCAATTAGAGGCAAGCTCGTGGTTGGAGTTAGGCTGTGCCAACATATGTACTTATACAATCACTCTGCCAATCCCCACGCACTTATAAATTCACTGTACACTCTCCTTGCAGTACTCTAATGATCCAGTCTCTATGTACATACTTGTACAATGACCGAGACAAAGTTACATAACCAAAGTTTCCTCCCACTGTCAAAGGTAAGTTGGTTGCATAAGCTGTCCAGAGCACAATGTAATGTGGTAGGGCCCAGGGGCAGCATGTTGCATACATAATGAACACACGGACACAGATAGATAGTGGAACTGGGTACGGGCACGTGCACTCGACTCCTTTTTATTTCTAGGGTCACATGTCCAGTGACGTCTGTGCTGGATGTGTGTGGGGTGAGTGTAAGCCAGCCCTACGGGAATGGTTGGTGCTGGCAACAAGTACAACAGTAATCATCGGATCACACACAGAGATTCAATCATAAAGGGTCAATGATTTGTGCTGCACTACGTTAGGGGCACCAGATGTGAAATAATACACAAAAGATTCTATCGTAAAGGGTTCATGACTTGTGGTACACTGAGGTAGGGGAAGCAGATCTGAAATCATACACAAAAGATTCTATCATAAAGGGTCCATGAGTTGTGGTGCACTGAGGTAGGGGCATCAGAAGTATTCCGCATGTGCACAGCTAGCGATGATGCGTGGTCTGGGAGGGCCGCACTGGTAGCAATGTCTGTTGCCTACTGGACTGCATCATCTGCAATCGCAACTCGATCTGAATTGTGAGCCCTGCAGTCCGCAATGTAGATGGAAGGCAGTAGTCAGCACAGACATCGAGGAATGCTTTTTGTCACTTCCTCCTGACAAAATCCGAGGACATAGAGTACAATTCTGTCTGCAATTAATAAAAAATGTCTCAATTTAAATTGTGAGTTCTGCTGACCACAGTGTAGGTAACAAAAGATGAAATATGTATGGAATACATTTTCGAAATGTGTAGGTTTTGGGACATTATAGTTAGTTGCCTACTGGACTCTGAAATTAATGAGTCAAGACTGAATTTGAATTGTGAGCCCTGCTGACCACAGTGTAGGCCAGAGGCAGCGGTCAGCAAAGGCCCACAGCCATGTGGCATTGACTTTAGTTGCACAGATTATAGTCTCTTACACAATTGCATTGGTACTAATCTTAAATTGTGAGCCCTGCTGACCGCAGTGTAGACCAGAGGCAGTGGTCAGGAAGGGCCCACAGCCACGTGGCATTGACTTGAGCTGTATAGAGTTAGTGGTAGGTGTGGCGCTCAGCGTGTGTGCAGCCAGCGATGATGCGTGGTATAGGCGGGCCGCACTGGGAGCAATGTCTCTTGCCTACTGGACTACGTCATCTGCAATCGCGACTCCATCTCAATTATGAGTCCTGCTGTCCACAGTATAGATCGAAGGCAGTAATGAGCACAGACATCAAGGAATGCTCTTTGTGACTTTCTCTTGAGAAAATCCAATGGCATAGAGTACAGTTCACTCTGCAATAAATAAATCAAAACTGAATTTGAACTGTGAGCTCTGCTGTCCGCAGTGTAAACTGCCATTCAGTGTTCCTTTGGACTTGCAAGATGAATTTGGTCATTGTACTAAAGCTATAATTGATATCAAAAAAGTTCTTGAAGCAAGGATACTAAAAGGATATTATTTAGGTTTCGAAGACGTTGTAGTTATTTGCCTACTGGACTCTATAATTAATGAATCAAGACTCAATTTAAAGTGTGAGCCCTGCTGACTGCAGTGGTGTTGAGTTGAGCTGCACACTTAGTGGCACCTGAAGCAATCATCATGTGCGGAGCCTGCGATGATGTGTGGTCTGGGTAGGCCGCACTGGTAGGTAGCAATGTCTTTTGTCTAATGAATTCTGCCTTAATAAGGCTACGTGGTGATGGCTTGTAGTGCAGTGAGCTAGTGGCACCTGAAGCACTCAGCGTGTGTGCACCCTGCATTAATGCGTGGTCAGGGCAGGCCACACTGGTAGCAATGTCTTCTGGCCTCAGTAAGGCCACGTGGCAGTGACTTGTGGTGCACTGAGTTAGTGGTACCACAGGCGCTCAGCGTGTACGCAGCCTGCGATGATGTGTCGGTCCGTGCGGGTCCCACTGGGAGCAATGTGTCTTGCCTACTGGACTGCGTCATCTGCAATCGTGACTCCATCTGATTTGTGAGCCCTGCTGTCCGCAGTGTAGATCGAAGGCAGTAGTGGCAGCCGCATGGCAAGGTGTGGGCCGCTGCTCTGGCAGGCGCGTTGGCCTTCACACAAGTGAACCACGCCCAGAGCCCCGGCCTATTTATTCACACTTCTACGCTGGAGTGGCGTATGTCGGACCAGCCCACTGTGCTTCCGCTTACAGGGGATGACGATACAGGTACATTACCGAGATCTTCCCCACTGCCTGAGGTAACATGGTTGCGTCCACTGTCCACAACACTACAGGCACCAGCAGTATATGTATACATGGAGAGGTTTGTGCTCTGCATAGTGAGGTCTGTAAAGCACATCACCGCTACAATTGGTATTGTGTGCATTATTATTGGTGGGTGACTTGTGTCCTTCACACATGTTTCGTTGCCACATCTTGCAATATTCAGCTATTGTGTGGCTGAGGGGCCATGCCGTTTTTGGAAGGTCCGCTGTCCTGTTGTGCGCTGCCTCAGTGGTAGTAGGGGGGGTGGTCCAGGGGAGGTCCTACGGGTGGTGGCAGGGGTTTTGTGGCCTTCTTTGGTGTGGAAGGTACATGATCAGTAGCTCTATGACATGAGTTGGTCTTCAGATGTGATTCTGGGCTCGGCTCCGTTTCACACTGTAGGTAGTCGTCCTACTTTACACCAGTAAAAGGCAGATGTTACATTCCTACTGCTAACGCAGCTTATCGCCTGTTTTATTGTTATTATTAGCGTTAGTTGTTGCTCTCATTTGTGGTGATTTTTTTTGCGGAAGCTATTGCTGGAAAACTGGCGATATCGGCTGTTTTCACCAGGTTGAGAATGGAATGATAAATTAAAATCACTGAAAAAAAACATAGGTTAAATGAACATTATAATTCAAAATTAGCATTTAAAAAACCTTTGAAATTCACTGAAAAAACCATAGGTTTCAGGGATGTTATACTTACAAATTAGCATTTAGAAAACCTTTGAAATTCACTTAAAAAAACCATAGGTTTCAGGGACGTTATAGTTAGTTGCACATTTCACTCGTACAAAACCATAGAAATTCGGCCGTTATAGTTAGTTCTGCTAACTATAACTCGCGTGCCCGCAATGCACTGCTGATGATGTCACATATTGCATCATTCATGACATGGTCAGTGACATCACTGATGACATCACTGATGACATCTCAAATGACATCACTGATGACATCATCCTGTGAATGTGGTTTAGTTTGAACTTTAAATATGTATTATATATTCACCAATCTGTATTGAAGATTGAGTGGATATATAACTGTCTGGATGGAGGATTTAGTAGCTGTCTGACTGTCTTTTTAAGTGAGTAATTAAAAGTGTCTCACTTAATACATGGATTAGTAACTAAACTATGTGAATGTGTGCAGCACTGTCTCTGTTGTTGTATAACATGCTGCATCAGTTGATCACTAACTACATGAGTGTGTATATTAGTTATTGATTAGTTGGGTGAGTATTTGTATGGGATACTGAGTTTGTGTGTGGTTGGATAGGGTGTGTATAACTCTATGCATAGATGTGTTAATGGTTCATTGACTAGGTGTATAGGTTTAAGAGTGGGTGTGGAAACAGTTGTTTGGGTGACTGAGTGTATTTATGTGTGTGTTGGTGAGCGAATATATGTTTTAGTTGCACATCTTCAACAAAGTAAATAAATAAAAGGCATTGTATGTGAGAGTTGGTGTATAGAAATAAGTATGTGTAAGAGTCAGTGATTGTGAGAGTAACTATATGAATGATTGTATAATTGTAATGGTGCTTTTTTAACATATTAACTATGAATTACTATATGTTTGAATAAATGAGGTGTTGTCGGATAATTGTGTAAGTGAGTAAATGTAAGTGCGATTAATTTTTTTCATCAGTGAGTAGGATGAATGCATAACCGACTAAGATGACTGCTGATGTGTCAATGTCTATATATGTGTATAAATGCATTTGATAGTGTTCTATTAATTAGTGACTGCATGTATAAATGATTCTGTTGTTGAATGGGTGGTTGTGTGTGTAGACTTAGGAATCAGTGAGTGGGTATGTAGTAACTGGTATTGGTGTGTCAATGGTTTCAAATATGGTACTCTGTATTTTACAGTGAGTGATGAAAGGTTATACTAGTGTATGATGAGGTGTATCAGATTGTCACGTGGATGATGTCATCAGTGATGTCATTTGAGATGTCATCAGTGATGTCATCAGTGATGTCACTGACCATGTCATGAATGATGCAATATGTGACATCATCAGCAGTGCATTGCGGGCGCACAAGTTATAGTTAGCAGAACTAACTATAACGGAGGAATTTCTATGGTTTTGTATGAGTGAAATGGCCAGCTAACTATAACACCCCTGAAACCTATGGTTTTTTCTGCGAATTTCTAAGGGTTTTTAAATGCTAATTTCTAACTAAACTGTCTCTGAAACCTATGTTTTTTTCAGTGAATTTCAAAGGTTTTTTAAATGCTAATTTTTAAGTGTGATAGTAGTTATACCTATTTTTTTGTACTGATTTTCTACAGTTTTTAACTGTTTATATATAAATATTTTATTCATTAAATAACATTATATATTTTTCTGAAAATTGCAAAAACAACAATTACAAAAAATTAAAACTGAAATATCCATTAATTTTCTTGTTTTCATTTTATATTTTATTATATTTCTATTATTTTCTTTTTTTTTTTAAATCCAGTTTTTTTCGGAGTCGCGCACTCAAAGCGTACACTTCACGGTGGGTGCGCGCATTCTAGATGCCATTTTAGAAAAGTCATGAAGGATCCGCGTGTGGTGTGCGATGGCTGCGTGTTTTTCAGTTACATCATATACACTTAATATCATGTGATGTGCGCGATTGGTATGCGACCAGTCCTCGAACACTTGCTCCCGCGCATTCGTGACACACGCGCATTACGGTACGAGATGTTTGCTGGGGTGCGCTTGGTGCCCGACTCCCGCAAAAAAAAATTAGGTTCCAAATGATATGAATATGTGTCTTTAATATACATATTAGGGCAAGAGATTATGTAAGATATTCATCAAATTAATATATTTGTACTTATAATAAACGGATATTATTTTTAAATAAATTTTCGCGAAGTCGGGTGCGTGTATCGTGAGTGCAGAAAACCAGGTCAGCAGAGCTGCTCTAGAGCCTAAGAACTAGGTCAGCAGAGCTGCTCTAGAGTCAGAGAACCAGGTCAGCAGAGCTGCTGTAGAGCCAGAGAAACCAGGTCAGCAGAGCTGCTTTAGAGGGAGAGAACCAGGTCAGCAGAGCTGCTTTAGAGCCAGAGTACCAGGTCAGCAGAGCTGCTCTAGAGGGAGAGAACCAGGTCAGCAGAGCTGCTTTAGAGACAGAGAACCAGGCCAGCAGAGCTGCTTTAGAGCCAGAGAACCATGTCAGCAGAATTGTTTTAGAGCCATAGAACCGGGTCAGCAGAGCTGCTTTAGAGCCAGAGAACCAGATCAGCAGAGCTGCTCTATAGCCTAAGAACTAAGTCAGCAGAGCTGCTCTAGAGCCTAAGAACTAGGTCAGCAGAGCTGCTCTAGAGCCAGAGAACCAGGTCAGCAGACCTGCTGAAGAGCCAGAGAAACCAGGTCAGCAGAGCTGCTTTATAGAGAGAGAACCAGGTCAGCAGAGCTGCTTTAGAGCAAGAGAATCAGGTCAGCAGAGCTGCTCTAGCTGACACTGACTGACTGACACTGACTGACTGACTGACACTGACTGATTGACACTGAATGACACTGATTGACTGACACTGACTGACACTGACTGACTGACACTGACTGACTGACACTGACTTACTGACAGACACTGATTGATGACACTGACTGACTGACAGACACTGATTGACTGACATTGACTGACACTGATTGACTGACACTGACTGACACTGATTGAAAGACACTGACTGACTGACTGACACTGACTGACACTGACTGACTATTCTCTACTACTCTACTACTCACTCTCTACTACTCTCTACTACTCTCTCTCTACTACTCACTCTCTACTACTCACTCTCTACTACTCACTCTCTACTACTCTCTACTACTCACTCTCTACTACTCACTCTACTACTCACACTCTACTACTCTCTACTACTCACTCTCTTTTATTCACTTTCTACTACTCTCTACCACTCACTCTCTACTACTCTACTACTCTCTCTCTACTACTCACTCTCTACTACTCACTATACTACTCTCTACTACTCACTCTCTACTACTCACTCGCTACTACTCTCTACTTCTCACTCTCTACTACTCACTCTCTACTACTCTCTCTCTACTACTCTCTACTATTCACTATCTACTACTCTCTACTACTCACTCTACTACTCTCTATCACTCACTCTCTACTACTCTACTACTCACTCTTTACTACTCTCTACTACTCTCTCTACTACTCACTCTACTACTCTCTACTGCTCACTCTCTACTACTCTCTCTCTACTACTCACTCTCTACTACTCGCTCTCTACTACTCACTATCTACTACTCACTCTCTACTACTCGCTCTCTACTACTCTACAATGCACTCTCTGCTACTCACTCTCTACTACTCTACTACTCTCTACTTCTTTCTCTACTACTCACTCTCTACTACTCTACTACTCTCTACTACTCTCTCTACTACTCACGCTCTACTATTCTCTACTACTCACTCTACTACTCTCGCCTACTCTCTACCACTCGCTCTCTACTACTCTACTACTCACTCTCTACTACTCTCTCTCTACTACTTACTCTCTACTTCTCACTCTTTACTACTCTCTACTACTCACTCTCTACTACTCTCTGCTACTCACTCTCTACTAATCACTCTCTACTACTCTCTACTGCTCACTCTCCACTACTCACTCTCTACTACTCTACTACTCTCTCTCTACTACTCACTCTCTACTACTTGCTCTCAACTACTCTCTACTACTCACTCTCTACTACTCACTCTCTACTACTCTACTACTCTCTCTCTACTACTCACTCTACTACTCACTCTCTACTACTCTCTCTCTACAACTCTCTACTACTCACTCTCTACTACTCTCTCTCTACTACCTTCTACTACTCTCTACTACTCACTCTCTACTACTCTGCTACTCACTCTACTACTCACTCTCTACTACTCTCTACTATTCACTCTCTAATACTCTCTACTACTCACTCCACTACTCACTCTCTGCTACTCTCTAATACTCTCTCTCTGCTACTCACTCTCTACTACTATCTACTACTCACTCTCTACAACTCTCTACTACTCTCTACTACTCACTCTACTACTCACTCTCTACTACTCTCTACTACTCACTCTCTACTACTCACTCTCTACTACTCACTCTACTACTCTCTACTACTCACTCTCTGCTACTCTCTCTACTACTCTCTACTACTCTCTACTACTCACTCTCTACTCTCTACCTCTCTACCTCTCTCTACCTCTCTCTCTACTACTCTCTACCTCTCTACCTCTACCTTTCTACCTCTACACCTCTACACCTCTCCACCTCTACACCTCTCTCTACCTCTCTCTACACGCACACATATGCACATATATATATGTATATATATGCATATGCATTTATATATATGTATGTGTAAATCACCTACTGGCGGTCGCCAGTAGGTAGATATAGTTAAGACCTATTTTCCATAGGAAATCCGCAACATTCTATTTGGAATAACGTTGGCGCCGATTGACGAATCTTCGCAAAATTTTCCATACTTTTGGCCTGCTCCGTTCCGCTTGCTCCTATCCTGAAAATTTCACGGTGATTCGTCAAGAGGGGGCCGAGAAAAAAGGGGGGTCCCAAAACGTGTTTTCCCCATGCATTTTCCCATAGGACCTGTTGACGTAGCTACAGCCCGAACTGCTGAACGGAATTACACCAAATTTGGCAAAGAGGTAGTCCTCGGTTCAGACTTGTGCCTTTTTCTTAAATGGTGTAAATCCGTTCAGTAGTTCCTGAGAAAATTAGAGTTAAAAGTACATATATATCTATGGCCTTGGAGGATCCGCGCACCCTGCCCGCACCCTCCCGAGCACGAGCTGTATGCTAATTGGCTGCCAACACTCTGAATCAGGAAGTGTTGGCAGCCATGTTGTGCCTCGGTAGAACCGAGCACACGAAAACCAAAACAAAAGGCGCAAAACGCGACAAGGGGGCAGGGTAGAAACACCCTGATGCCCTAGGCCTGCTCAGGGGGTCCCACAAGGACCCCCAAAGCCCCAAAACATTATTTGTTTTTTTTTAAATTGCGGTATGCGCTTAGGATGCACGCATCCCGCTGCCGAAAAAAAACCAAAGCGCGGCCTGCCACGCTTCGTTTTTATTGAGCCCCCGGGGGGCCAAGTCCCAAGGGGCAATATTTATATTATAATGGGGGGCCCTGAGAGGCCCCCCAGCCCCGGGGACCGCCACCCTCGGGGCTTTATTATACATGGGTGGGGGAGCTCAAAGGCCCCCCCAAGCCCTGGGGACCGCCACCTCCGGGGCTTTATGTCAATGTATGCGGGGGGGCTCACGCCCCCCCCGCAACTCTGGGGACTGCCACCCCCAGGCCTTTTTTTTTTAAAACTAAAAACCCTGAGGGGGGTGCACTAATTATTTAACATAGGGGGTCTGTTATGGACCCCCAAGCCCCGGGGACCACCACCCCCGGGGCTTTAAATTAAGTGCGAGGGGGGCTGCACAGCCCCCCCTGGAGCCAATGATGGCCCTGGGGACCACCACCCCCCAGGGCCGGCTCTTGCAGTGTCCTGGGGTGCCCACCCCCAGGACACTGTAGTTTGCAATGACAGGGCGGGAGCCTCGCGGCTCCCACCCTGCCATTGCAAACTGCTTTGCTTCATTGAAGCGAGAGCAGGGAAACCTGCTCTCGCTTCAATGAAGCAAAGCAGATTGCTTTTCCACATGGGTTGCGGGATGTTAGCTGCTCCCCATGTGGAAAAGCAATGCCGGCTCCCGCAGGAGGCGGGGAACCGGCTGGGACCGTGGGGGGTTTGGGGACCCCACCATGGTCCCCAACGAGGTGGCCAGGCCCTGGGGGATGGGGTCCCCGAGGTCAGTAGTGGCCCGGGAGGGGGGCCACGTCCCTTTTTACACCTCTCTGCAACGCAGCTCCGTGGTGCTTACTGGAGGTACCTGGTGGGCTAGTTGGCCGTCTGGGGACCTCAGGATTCAAGGGGACTTAATCTCCCAACTTAAAACGTGCCACAGGGCGTGTTTGCACAGTGGTGAAGGTAGGGGGTGGGGCATGAGGTGATATGTGTGCAAACACGCCCTGTGGCGCATTTTAAGTTGGGGAATTCATTCCTCTTCAATCCAGAGGTCCTCTAGGGGCCAACTAGCCCACCAGGTACCTCCACTAAGTGCCATGAAGCTGCGTTGCAGAGTGTTGTAAAAAGGGGCGTGGCCTCTGAACACCTCTCTGTGACGCAGCTCCCTGGCGCATACTGGAGGTACCTGGTGGGCTAGTTGGCCGGCGGGGAACCTCAGGATTCAAGGGGACTTAATCCCCCAACTTAAAGCACCCCACGGGGCGCGTTTGCACAGTGGTGAAGGTAAAGGGGGGGCCTGAGAGGATATGTGTGCAAACACGCCCTGTGGCGCGTTTTAAGTTGGGGAATTAATTCCTCTTCAATCCAGAGGTCCCCTAGGGGCCAACTAGCCCACCAGGTGCCTCCAGTAAGTGCCACAGAGCTGCGTTGCAGAGAGGTGTAAAAAGGGGCATGGCCTCTGAGCACCTCTCTGCAACGCAGCTCCCTGGCGCATACTGGAGGTACCTGGTGGGCTAGTTGGCCCCCAGGGGACCCCAGGATTGAAGAGGAATTAATTCCCCAACTTAAAACGTACCACCGGGTGTGATTGCACATGTCACATCAGGCCCTGCCCCCTTCCTTCACCATTGTACAAATATTCCTCTATAATCAGCCGAACTACGAATTCCGATTTACTCACCTGTTATCAGGAGAGAGCCCAGTGCTTCAACTTTTAGCCCAGCACTGACCCTGGATAGTAATTCTAAGTGTACTTAGCTGTAACTTGTATTTCCTTCCATAGGAATCCATTGTGTGGTTTTCACCAGAAAAGTTTCTAAGTGTCCATTTTTGAAACGTACAAATATTCCTCTAAAATCAGTCGAACTACGAATTCAGATTTACTCACCTGTTATCAGGAGAGAACCCAGTGTTGCATCTTTTAGCCCAGCACTGACCCTGGAAAGTAATTCTAAGCGTACTTACCAGTAACTTGTATTTCCTCCCATAGGAATCCATTGTGGTGTTTTCACCAGAAAAGTTTATGTGTCCATTTTTGAAATGTACAAATATTCCTCTAAAATCAGCCGAACTACAAATTCCGATTTACTCACCTCTTATCAGGAGACAACCCAGGACTACATCTTTTAGCCCAGCACTGACCCTGGAAAGTAATTCTAAGGGTACTTACCAGTAACTTGTATTTCCTTCCTTAGGAATCCATTGTGTGGTTTTCACCAGAAATGTTTCTAAATGTCCATTTTTGAAACTTACAAATATTCCTCTAAAACCAGCCGAACTACGAATTCCGATTTACTCACCTCTTATCAGGAGAGAACGCAGGGCTGCATCTTTTAGCCCATCACTGACCCTGGAAAGTAATTCTAAGGGTACTTACCAGTAATTTCCATTCCCTTCCATAGGAATCCATTGTGTGGTTTTCACCAGAAAAGTTTCTAATTATCCATTTTTGAAACGTACAAATATTCCTCTAAAATCAGCCGAACTACGAATTCAGATTTACTCACCTGTTATCAGGAGAGAACCCAGTGCTACATCCTATAGCCCAGCACTGACCCTGGAAAGTAATTCTAAGGGTACTTACCAGTGACTTGTATTTCCTTCCATAGGAATCCATTGTGTGGTTTTCACCCGAAAAGTTTAGTGTCCATTTTTGAAACGTACAAATAGTCCTCTAAAATCAGTCCAACTACGAATTCCGATTTACTCACCTGTTATCAGGAGAGAACCCAGGGCTGCATCTTTTAGCCCAGCACTGACCCTGGAAATTAATTCTAAGCGTACTTACCTGTAACTTGTATTTCCTTCCATAGGAATCCATTGTGTGGTTATAACCAGAAAAGTTTCTAAGTGTCCATTTTTGAAACGTACAAATATTCCTCTAAAATCAGCCAAACTATGAATTTTGATTTACTCACCTCTTATCAGGAGACAACCCAGGGCTGCATGTTTGAGCCCGGCACTGACCCTGAAAAGAAATTCTAAGCGTACTTACCAGTAACTTGTATTTCCTTCCATAGGAATCCATTGTGTGGTTTTCACCAGAAAAGTTTCTAAGTGTCCATTATTGAAACTTACAAATATTCTTCTACAATCAGCCGAACTATGAAATCCGATTTACTCACCTCTTATCAGGAGAGAACCCAGGGTTTATTTTCACAAACTAAAATTATTCCTAAAAAATCCTCTGTATGACTTAAACACATTCTTTCAACTGTTCACCTGTGCTGGATTAAGGATCCACCACTGAGTAAGAAAAAGTAACGATAACACTACTTACCTGCTAAGTGAATTTTCCTCCGTAGGATAGCATTGGTGATTCTAGGTGAAAAATTTTCTTAGTGTCAACTTTTAAAATACAATAATAATCCTTAAAAATCACTACTGTAACCAAAACGTTTTTACTCAACTGTTTACAGGAGATGTCCAAGGACTGAATCTAGGATCCAGTCCTGTGGTTAGAAAAGTAATCAATAAAGTAACTCATTGCATTTGACTAGAAATTCACATTGAGCTCAATGTTGCTTTGTGTTTGAAATTGTGTTGCCCATTGCAACAACTGTAACTACTGTACTTATAAGTCTATTGCCTATTTGCAAAGTATTTAAATTCACTTAAATCAGTGATGTCATTTGAGATGTCATCAGTGATGTCACTGACCATGTCATAAATGGTGTAATATGTGACATCATCAGCAGTGGATTGCGGGAGCGCGAGATGTAATTAGCACAGCTAACTATATCGGAGGAATTTCAAAGGTTCGAGTGAAATGTCCAGCTCATTATAATACCCCTAAAACCTATTGTTTTTTCAGTGAATTTCTAAGGTTTTTTAAATGCTAATTCCTAACTATCTCATGACTGAAACCTATGGTTTTTTCAGTGAATTGCAAAGGTTTTTTAAGTGCTAATTCCTAACTATATCAGGCCTGAAACCTATGGTTTTTTCAGTGAATATATATATATATAACAAGAATTTGACCTGCATTATGGGAAATGTATTCTTTACGAACTGGTCATGTGACTATATGTTTTTAAGCAAGCACGTCCGCACTATGCAAATGACATTGTTTCCACCTGTGAACAAGGCGGCATTGAACGCTGAAACGCGTGAGGTGATGGAAGCTTTTCTATGTGCTGCTTGTGTGTGCTGAATAAACGCGATGTTTCCAGCATCGGGCCTCACATTTTGTTGGTGTGAATTTAGATGGGCTGCTCCGTGCCCATTGTTCGTGAGGCCGCCCTGTAGGGTCGGGGGCTCCTGTCACTCGGAGGATGTTGGTGATATATATATATATATATATATATATATATATATATATATATATATATATATATATATATATATATATATATATATATATATATATATACATAAACATATATATAATCTGAATATCTATATAAATATAAATGCATGAATGCATACATATAGATATATGCATACATATGCATGTTATGTACATGAAAATTTGTTAGTTGCTTATTAGATCACTGTAGTAAAGCTACTGCTCACCAGGGAAGTCTGCTGCTGGTATTGAAAGTGCATGTTTCGGTCTGCATGTCAGAATATTTTAATGAAATAGAAGAGGATTTGAGAAGTCACTCAAAATGTGCCCTAATTTTTCTTTTTTCCGCACTAATCATAATTTCTATGGCAAAATGACCCCCCTCATTGTGTTCCTTTTAAATTAAACTACTTACTCTCTACTACTCATTTGCTACTACTCTCTACTACTCACACTCTACTACTCTCTACTACTACTCTCTACTACTCACTCTATTACTCTCTACTACTCTCTACCACTCACTCTCTACTACTCTCTACTACTCTCTCTCTACTACTCCCTCTCTACTACTCACTCTACTACTCTCTACTACTCACTCTCTACTACTCACTCTCTACTACTCACTCTCCACTACTCACTCTCTACTACTCACGATCTATTACTCTCTACTACTCACTCTCTACTACTCACTCTCTACTACATTACTACTCTCTACTACTCACTCTCTACTACTCACTCTCTACTACGCTACTACTCTCTACTACTCTCTCTACTACTCACTCTCTGCTACTCTCTACTACTCAATCTACTACTCTCTACTACTCTCTACCACTCACTCTCTACTACTCTACTACTCACTCTCTACTACTATCTATATAAATACAAATATAAATGCATGCATACATATACATATACATATATGCATGTTATGTACATGAAAGTTTGAAAAACACTAATAAAAGCAAAGCTAAAAACCCACCTAATTACAAACAGAATTGCTTTAACTTAAACGAGGGCGCGACCTATTGCATTTTCAATGCTTGTTTACTTTGGTTCCATCAAGAAGGCATTCAGATGGGTCACACATTTGCCATAAATTCTGAATGGTAGCACTCTAGTTCCTCATTAGATCACTGTAGTAAAGCTACTGCTCACCAGGGAAGTCTGTTGCTGGTATTGAAAGTGCATGTTTCAGTCTGCATGTCAGAATTTTTTAATGAAATAGAAGAGGATTTGAGAAGTCACTCAAAATCTACTCTAATTTTTCTTTCTGCAGCACTAGTCATACTTTCTATGGCAAAATGAAGCCCCTCATTTTGTTCCTTTTTGAATTAAATGTTTTAAGAGTTACCACTTTATTCCAATCAAGATGGCTTCAGGTGTGCCATACGTTTATCATAAGTAGGACTGTTAGCGCTCTAGTTGTTCTTTGGAACACTCTGGGAAGCTGCAGTAGAACACAAAGGAATCAACTGACAGTCTCTGTCCTTGTTGGATGTACATGTTTTACTGAGAATGTCAGACTTCATTCTCACATGACTGAGAAAGATAATGTGAAATTACAGAAAATATGCTCTCAGTTTAGCTTATAGATCACCTTCCAAACCTCTGTGGAAAAAGCATGAGAAAATAGTTTTCTCTCAAACATGATTCATGATATCCCAGCGAAGGCTTTTTCACATGGTAAAATCCCCTTAGAACATACCACAATTCCTAAAATGAGTATGGTACCATCAACAAATGATTTATAATGTAACTAAAGTCTTAAAACCTTCTATTAACTGCAATGCTTTTTAATGAGGTGCTATCATGTATATTGGTCCCAAGATGGCTGCCAACACTTCTTGGATGAAGTGCTGACAGCCAATCAGATCTCACGATGAGATGTGTGGTTAGGCTCCGCCCAGATATATATGTGATTTTACTTTTGATTTTCTCAGGAACTACTGAATAGATTTACACCATTTAATGGATTGCGTGCGCGCGAGATGTAATTAGCACAGCCAACTATATCGGAGGAATTTCAATGGTTTTGTTCGAGTGAAATGTCCAGCTAACTATAACACCCTTAAAACCTATTGTTTTTTCAGTGAATTTCTAAGGTTTTTTAAATGCTAATTCCTAACTATATTAGGCCTGAAACCTATGAGGTTTTTTAAATGCTAATTCCTAACTATCTCAGGACTGAAACCTATGGTTTTTTCAGTGAATTGCAAAGGTTTTTTAAGTGCTAATTCCTAACTATATCAGGCCTGAAACCTATGGTTTTTTCAGTGAATATATATATATATAACAAGAATTTGACCTGCATTATGGGAAATGTATTCTTTACGAACTGGTCATGTGACTATATGTTTTTAAGCAAGCACGTCCGCACTATGCAAATGACATTGTTTCCACCTGTGAACAAGGCGGCATTGAACGCTGAAACGCGTGAGGTGATGGAAGCTTTTCTATGTGCTGCTTGTGTGTGCTGAATAAACGCGATGTTTCCAGCATCGGGCCTCACATTTTGTTGGTGTGAATTTAGATGGGCTGCTCCGTGCCCATTGTTCGTGAGGCCGCCCTGTAGGGTCGGGGGCTCCTGTCACTCGGAGGATGTTGGTGATATATATATATATATATATATATATATATATATATATATATATATATATATACATAAACATATATATAATCTGAATATCTATATAAATATAAATGCATGAATGCATACATATAGATATATGCATACATATGCATGTTATGTACATGAAAATTTGTTAGTTGCTTATTAGATCACTGTAGTAAAGCTACTGCTCACCAGGGAAGTCTGCTGCTGGTATTGAAAGTGCATGTTTCGGTCTGCATGTCAGAATATTTTAATGAAATAGAAGAGGATTTGAGAAGTCACTCAAAATGTGCCCTAATTTTTCTTTTTTCCGCACTAATCATAATTTCTATGGCAAAATGACCCCCCTCATTGTGTTCCTTTTAAATTAAACTACTTACTCTCTACTACTCATTTGCTACTACTCTCTACTACTCACACTCTACTACTCTCTACTACTACTCTCTACTACTCACTCTATTACTCTCTACTACTCTCTACCACTCACTCTCTACTACTCTCTACTACTCTCTCTCTACTACTCCCTCTCTACTACTCACTCTACTACTCTCTACTACTCACTCTCTACTACTCACTCTCTACTACTCACTCTCCACTACTCACTCTCTACTACTCACGATCTATTACTCTCTACTACTCACTCTCTACTACTCACTCTCTACTACATTACTACTCTCTACTACTCACTCTCTACTACTCACTCTCTACTACGCTACTACTCTCTACTACTCTCTCTACTACTCACTCTCTACTACTCTCTACTACTCAATCTACTACTCTCTACTACTCTCTACCACTCACTCTCTACTACTCTACTACTCACTCTCTACTACTATCTATATAAATACAAATATAAATGCATGCATACATATACATATACATATATGCATGTTATGTACATGAAAGTTTGAAAAACACTAATAAAAGCAAAGCTAAAAACCCACCTAATTACAAACAGAATTGCTTTAACTTAAACGAGGGCGCGACCTATTGCATTTTCAATGCTTGTTTACTTTGGTTCCATCAAGAAGGCATTCAGATGGGTCACACATTTGCCATAAATTCTGAATGGTAGCACTCTAGTTCCTCATTAGATCACTGTAGTAAAGCTACTGCTCACCAGGGAAGTCTGTTGCTGGTATTGAAAGTGCATGTTTCAGTCTGCATGTCAGAATTTTTTAATGAAATAGAAGAGGATTTGAGAAGTCACTCAAAATCTACTCTAATTTTTCTTTCTGCAGCACTAGTCATACTTTCTATGGCAAAATGAAGCCCCTCATTTTGTTCCTTTTTGAATTAAATGTTTTAAGAGTTACCACTTTATTCCAATCAAGATGGCTTCAGGTGTGCCATACGTTTATCATAAGTAGGACTGTTAGCGCTCTAGTTGTTCTTTGGAACACTCTGGGAAGCTGCAGTAGAACACAAAGGAATCAACTGACAGTCTCTGTCCTTGTTGGATGTACATGTTTTACTGAGAATGTCAGACTTCATTCTCACATGACTGAGAAAGATAATGTGAAATTACAGAAAATATGCTCTCAGTTTAGCTTATAGATCACCTTCCAAACCTCTGTGGAAAAAGCATGAGAAAATAGTTTTCTCTCAAACATGATTCATGATATCCCAGCGAAGGCTTTTTCACATGGTAAAATCCCCTTAGAACATACCACAATTCCTAAAATGAGTATGGTACCATCAACAAATGATTTATAATGTAACTAAAGTCTTAAAACCTTCTATTAACTGCAATGCTTTTTAATGAGGTGCTATCATGTATATTGGTCCCAAGATGGCTGCCAACACTTCTTGGATGAAGTGCTGACAGCCAATCAGATCTCACGATGAGATGTGTGGTTAGGCTCCGCCCAGATATATATGTGATTTTACTTTTGATTTTCTCAGGAACTACTGAATAGATTTACACCATTTAATGGATTGCGTGCGCGCGAGATGTAATTAGCACAGCCAACTATATCGGAGGAATTTCAATGGTTTTGTTCGAGTGAAATGTCCAGCTAACTATAACACCCCTAAAACCTATTGTTTTTTCAGTGAATTTCTAAGGTTTTTTAAATGCTAATTCCTAACTATATTAGGCCTGAAACCTATGGTTTTTTCAGTGAATTTCAAAGGTTTTTTAAATGCTAATTCCTAAGTATATCAGGCCTGAAACCTATGGTTTTTTCAGTGAATTTCAAAGGTTTTTAAATGCTAATTCCTAACTATATTAGGCCTGAAACCTATGGTTTTTTCAATGAATTTTAAAGGTTTTTTAAATGCTAATTCCTAACTATATCAGGCCTGAAACCTATGGTTTTTTCAGTGAATTTCAAAGGTTTTGTAAATGACAATTTTTAATGTATTAATTGTTATTCTGATTTTTTTGATACTGATTTACTACATTGTTTAAACTGTTTATTTTTAGATATTTTATTTTTTTAATTACATTATACATTACAATACAAAATATACTTTCTCAGAATGAATTACTTTAGTTTAAATTAATTGCAAATAGGCAATAGACTTTTAAGTACAGTAGTTACAGTTGTTGCAATGGGCAACACAATTTCAAACACAAAGCAACATTGAGCTCAATGTGACTTTCTACTCAAATGCAATGAGTTACTTTATGGATTACTTTTCTAACCACAGGACTGGATCCTAGATTCAGTCCTTGGACATCTCCTGTAAACAGTTGAGTAAAAGCGTTTTGGTTACAGTAGTGATTTTTAAGGATTATTATTGTATTTTAAAAGTTGACACTTAGAAAGTATTGGAAATAGAATCACCAATGTTATCCTATGGCAGAAAATTCACTTAGCAGGTAAATAGTGTTATCGTTACTTTTTCTTACTCAGTGGTGGATCCTGGATCCAGCACTGGTGCATCTCCTGTCAACAGTTGAAAGAATGTGTTTAAGTCGTACAGACGATTTTTTAGGAATATTTTTAGTTTGTGAAAATAGCCACTTAGAAACTTTTCTGCTGGAAACCACACAATGGATTCCTATGGAAGGAAATACAAGTTACTGGTAAGTACGCTTAGAATTACTTTTCAGGGTCAGTGCTGGGCTATAAGATGCAGCCCTGGGTTCTCTCCTGATAACAGGTGAGTAAATCGACATTCGTAGTTCGGCTGATTTTAGAGGAATATTTGTAAGTTTCAAAAATGGACACTTAGAAACTTTTCTGCTGAAAACCACACACTGGATTCCTATGGAAGAAAATACAAGTTACTGAAAACCACACACTGGATTCCTATGGAAGGAAATAGAAGTTACTGGTAAGTACGCTTAGAATTACTTTTCAGGGTCAGCGCTGGTCTAAAAGATGCAGCTCTGGGTTCTCTCCTGATAACAGGTGAGTAAATCGTAATTTTTAGCTCGGCTGACTTTAGAGGAATATTTGTACGTTTCAAAAATGGACACTTAGAATCTTTTCTGCTGAAAACCACACAATGGATTCCTATGGAAAGAAATACAAGTTACTGGTAAGTATGCTTAGAATTACTTTTCAGGGTCAGTGCTGGTCTAAAAGATGCACCACTGGGTTCTCTCCTGAGAACAGGTGAGTAAATCGTAATTCGTAGTTCGGTTGATTTTAGAGGAATATTTGTACGTTTCAAAAATGGACACTTAGAAACTTTTCTGCTGAAAACCACACAATGGATTCTATGGAAGGAAATGCAAGTTACTAGTAAGTACGCTTAGAATTACTTTTCAGGGTCAGTGCTGGGCTAAAAGATGCAGCCCTGGGTTCTCTCCTGAGAACAGGTGAGTAAATCGTAATTCGTAGTTCGGTTGATTTTAGAGGAATATTTGTACGTTTCAAAAATGGACACAGAGAAACTTTTCTGCTGAAAACCACACAATGGATTCCTATGGAAGGAAATACAAGTTACTGGTAAGTACGCTTAGAATTACTTTTCAGGGTCAGTGATGGTCTAAAAGATGCAGCCCTGGGTTCTCTCCTGATAACAGGTGAGCAAATCGGAATTCGTAGTTCGGCTGATTTTAGAGGAATATTTGTACAATGGTAAAGGAAGGGGGCGGGGCCTGAGGTAACGTGTGCTAACGCGCCCTGTGGCGCATTTTAAGTTGGGGAATTAATTCCTCTTCAATCCTGCGATCGCCTGGGGGCCAACTAGCCCACCAGGTCCCTCCAGTATGCGTCAGGGAACTGCGTTGCAGAGAGGTGTTCAGAGGCCTCGCCCCTTTTTACAACACTCTGCAACGCAGCTCCGTGGCGCTTCCTGGAGGTACCTGGTGGGCTAGTTGGCCCCTAGGGGACCTCTGGTTTGAAGAGGAATGAATTCCCCAACTTAAAACGCGCCAAAGGGCGTGTTTGCACAGTATCACCTCAGGCCCCGCCCCCTACCTTCACCACTGTGCAAACGCGCCCCGTGGAGCATTTTAAGTTGGGGGATTAAGTCCCCTTGAGTCCTGAGGTCCCCTAGCGGCCAACTAGGCCACCAGGTACTTCAATTAAGCGCCATGGAGCTGCATTGCAGAGAAGTGTAAAAAGGGGCGTGATGGTACCATACTCATTTTAGGAATTGTGGTGTGTTGTAAAGTGATTTTACCATGTGAAAAAGCCTTCTGCTGGGATATCATGAATCATGTTTGAGAGAAAACTATTTTCTCATGATTATCCCACAGAGGTTTCGAATGCGATCTATAAGCTAAACTGAGAGCATATTTTATGTAAATTCACATTATCTTTCTCAGTCATGTGAGAATGAAGTCTAACATTCTCAGTAAAACATGTACATCCAACAAGGGCAGAGACTGTCAGTTGATTCCTTTGTGTTCTACTGCAGCTTCCCAGAGTGTTCTTAAGAACAACTAGAGCGCTAACAGTCCTACTTATGACAAACGTATTGCACACCTGAAGCCATCTTGATTGGAATAAAGTGGTAACTCTTAAAACATTTAATTTAAAAAGGAACAAAATGAGGGGGTTCATTTTGCCATAGAAAGTATGATTAGTGTTGCAGAAAGAAAAATGTGGGCACATTTTGAGTGACTTCTCAAATCATCTTCTATTTCATTAAACAATTCTGACATGCAGACTGAAACATGCACTTTCAATGCTAGCAGTAGACTTCCCTGGTGAGCAGTAGCTTTACTGCAGTGATATAATGAACAACTAGAGTGCTAACATTCTGAATTTATGGCAAATGTGTGACACATCTGAATGCCTTCTTGATGGAATAAAAGTAAAAAACTGAAAGTATTTCCTATTGAGGAGACTGTAGTAAATGAGGAAATTAGGAAACTTCATAACAAATAAGTCTCCCAAGATGGCCACCAGAGACAAAAGAGCCCAAATGTAGCTCAAATATCACCCAGATGTAGCCCAAGTATAGCCCAATGACAGAATGTCCCAGAGTGTTCTTAAGAACAACTAGAGCGCTTACTGTCTAACTTATGACAAAAGTATGGCACACCTGAAGCCATCTTGATTGGAATAAACTGGTAACTCTTAAACATTTAATTTAAAAAGGATCACAATGAGGGGGTTCATTTTGCCATAGAAATTATGATTAGTGCTGAAGAAAGAAAAATTAGGGCACATTTTGAGTGACTTCTCAAATCCTCTTCTATTTCATTAAAAAATTCTGACATTCAGACTGAAACATGCACTTTTAATACCAGCAGCAGACTTCCGTGGGGAGCAGTAGCTTTACTACAGTGATCTAATGAGCAACTAGAGTGCTAACATTCAGAATGTATGGCAAATGTGTGACATATCTGAATACCTTCTTGATGGAATCAAAGTAAAAAACTGAAAGCATTTCCTACTGAGGAGACTGCAGTAAATGAGGAAATTAGGAAACTTCATAACAAATAAATCTCCCAAGATGGCCACCAGAGACAAAAGAGCCCAAATGCAGCACACATATCACCCATATGTAGCCCACATATAGCCCAATGACAGAAGTTTGCAAAACACTTTTTATTTTTTGTGTTTTTGCAGTTTTATATAGTGAAGATTTGTCAGGTATTGGAGTGCTTTACATGAGCATTGGTTACATCACACAAGAACAAATTCATTTTGGTTATAGACATGGGGAGATTAAGTGATTTGACCAGAATCACAGAATGTCGAGCTGAAGCAGAAACTCCAACCTGGTTCCCCAGTTGCAAAGTCTGCAGCTCTGGAAGTAACACCACATCCTCTCCCCTGCATCATTTAATCATGTGGTCAACTGGATAAAAAAACATAAAGAGAACAAATAATTTAAAAGTGCTTCGTCGCTATTTGAAAACTCAGAAAATATGTCCTCATTTTAGGTATTTAGAGCACTAACCATAATTTTGATGCAAATAAGACCCTCGCATATATGTAAATTCTAAACGAAATGCTCTAGGCATTACAGTTTTGATTACATCAAGATGACGTCAGGCGTTCCACACTTTTGTTGTAAAAATATAGAATGTTAGCAATCTAGTTGTTCATTAGGATACTGTTGAGTGGCAGAGGCCAGGGGCACGGACTCTGAAAATTGAAGGCAGGTAGGAGGGTGCAGAGGCAACAATTTGACCACACTGGGCAGGCAGGAAGGGCTTTGGCAGCACATCAGACTATGGAGGGCAGTGGAAAGGAGGGCAGGGGCAACAAACCAACAATATAGGACTGGAAAGAGAGGCTGTGGCAATATAATAGACAATTGTGGGTAGAAAGAAGAGGCAGTGGTAGTACAACCATACATGCCAACAGACCCGGTTCAGCCAGGAAACGTCCAATATTTTTAAGCTCGAATGGTCTTTATTTGATCTGTCTCCTGTCTACAATCTCCTCTTTTTCAATGTAACTCAAAGGGGAAAATTAATACCCCAGTTTTTTCTCAAAATCTCCCTCTTACCAAGTTCAAAATGTTCGCAAGTATGGTACATTGGATAATGGAAAGCAAGAGGAATTGGGGTAGGGACATGGACTCGGATAACGAGGGACAGGAGGGACATGGAGAGGTGCACCAAACTGACCCTTCAGGGCAGGCATTAGAGTTTGCAGCAGCACAATACACCACACAGGGCATGCGGGATGGGAATGCCGCACAACAACAGAGGGCTGGGGGCAAGGGGGCAAGGCAGGAGCAGCAAGATGTCCATGGGGGTCAGGCAGGATGGGCACTAGAAGCAAGACACACCATGGAGAGCAACAGTGAGACTATGATGGCATACACACAGACAATGGAGGGAAGGTGGGAGGGGGTCAGGTGCAGCTATCTGACCACACAGGGAAGGTGGGAGGGGCAGTGGCAGCACAGAAGACCATGCATGGCAAGCGGGAGGGTTAGTGGCAGCACAATGGCTATGATGGGCAAGAAGGAGTGTGCAGGTGCATGCACAAAGATCCATGGAGGATAGAAGGGAGGGTCAGGACCTGGGCACAGACAAGAGAGTTCAGGGGAAGGGGCCTCACAACAGACCATGTGGGGCCGACAGGTGGAGCAGTTGCAGCACAACAGACCATGGAGGGCAGAAGGGTGTGGCAGTAAAATGGACCATGGAGGACAGGAGGAAGGGGATAGGGGCATGGAATGTGGACAGGCAGGGTGGAGGTGGCCGGGACAGGTTACAGTCATCTGACAATGCTAATCAGGTGGGAGGGGAGTGGCAGCTCAACAGAACACTCAGAGTAGATAGAAGTGGCAGGTCCATGGAACATGGTGGGCAAAAAGGATGGAGCAGGGGCATGAACAAAGACATCGGAGGGCAGGGGGAAGGAGAATAGGGACAGCAAGCTAAGCACAGAGGCTAAGCAGGAGGTCAATGATGGGGCATAGAATTGGGCAATGGAGGGCAGGAAGAGTGGACTGGTACATCATACTAAATGGAGGGCAGTGGCAGCACATCAGACCATGCATGGCAGGAGGGAGGAGGCTAGTCCATGGATTCAGACAACAGAGGATAGGGAGGAGGTGGATGGGGCAGTAAGCTAACTGTTCAGAGAAGGCAGGTATTAGGAACTTTATTGCTTTTAAAATGTGTGTTTGTGCGAACTACCTAAAATATGAACAAGTATGCAGCATAATCTCACTTTTAATCAGGAAGAAGAGGACGTTTGTGACTGTGACTCCAGGCTCACTTTTCAGAAACACCCCATGACCCTCCACCCCCATCGCAAAATGTAATACCTGTGAAAAGGGTAGGTGAACGCAGTGTTATATAGAATATAGTCCTGAGAGCACGATTGAAAATGAAAACTAGATATAGTGTATGGTATAAACTATGCACCAAAAAGTGTGGTATTAGATGAAACTGGGCATGAAATATAATATGCAATACATTGTGCGCAATGACAGATTCATTGGAGAGCGCGAGATAGCACAGACACTAGCGCTTGCTATGCGATATGCACCTTGGAGTGTAATATGCACAGGGCAGTGTTGTGTAACCTAACTAGTCTCTAAAGTTGTAATCAGCCACGGCCCGTGGAGGGAGTTCCGTGGGGCGGTAAGGCAGGGCGAGGGAGGGGCAGGGTGGGGCGTTCTAAAAACCGGAATATGGATAATTGCAGGTAAGTAAACAATGAAATAAATAAAACGAATTTCGTAGCGCGCGCTGCATTGCATTTTGCGATGCAGCGCGCGCTAGGAAATTCGTTTTATTTATTTAATTGTTTACTTACCTGCAATTATCCATATTCTGGTTTTTAGAACCCCCCCACCCTGCCCCTCCCCCGCCCCGCCTTACCGCTCCACGGAACTCCCTCCACGGGCCGCGGCTGGTTGTAATATAAAATATGTGTTGGGGAGTGAACGTTGCATATGCACTGTGACAAAGATATGGAACCCAGATTGTAATATGTATGACATTGCGCTGTGCATTATAACATAGGCATCAAGGAAGGCAAGTTAGATGGGCCAATATAACCCGTGCGAAGGCAAGTGTGGCATGACATATTCACAGGGTGGTGTTACAGTGCACATGGGCTAGAGAGTATCATAGCATAAGCACTAGCTGATGGAATATAACACAGAGGTGTGTGGCACTCAGCAGGCACTTGTGGGTGTAACACAGCATTGGGCTCAGCCAGGAGCGCGCTGTGACTCTCAAGTGAGGTTCATCTCCTTTCCAGAGAGTAAAATAAAAAGTATTACACATCCGGCGGTGGATGTGTGTTTTATTAACTGTGAGGGGGGTTTCTTGCATAGTTTTGGTCTAATTTTTGTTGAATCCACTTTGAATGGCTTGGTGTGCATGTGTATTAAATGTGCCCGTCAATAGCTACCCATGTTTGTATAAATAAACAACAAGGGTGTCTACTTGGAGAGTACCCACCGGCGGGGGTGCCAGGATTAAGCACGGTAGGGCGTCAGACACGTAAGAGCTTCACTAGCGGTGTAAATACATTCCACGTGGATTCATTGTATGCATAGTCACTTTTTAATGAATATCACGCAAATTGTCATGGTGATAGGTATGTACGGTTTGTCCAGCATGTCCTAGGTGTTTCTATAAATATATAAAAACAAAAAATAATAAAAAACAAAGGCCGGCTCGGGGGATGGGGTCCCCGGGGCCGATTAAGGCCTCAGGAGGGGGGCCAAATTTTCTAAAAAAAATTAGGGGGCAGGCCCTGGGGGATGGGGTCTCCAGGGCCAATAAATTAGAAAAAGAAGGGGGCCACAAAGCCCCTTTCTTAAAATAAATAAAAGACTGGCATCACCCCGGAGGCCACGCCCCCTCCTTGCAGCACTCTGCAAATGCACCCCCTGGTGAGTTGTAAGTCGGGGAATTAATTCCCCTTCAATACTGAGGGTCCCTTAGGGTCAACAAGCCCAACAGGTATCTCCAGTATGCGCCAGGGAGCTGCGTTGCAGACAGGTGTTCTGAGGCCACGCCCCTTTTTACACCTCTCTGCAACACAGCTCTGTGGTGCTTACTAGAAGTACCTAGTGGGCTAGTTTGACCCTAGGGACTCTTAGGATTCAAGGAGACTTAATCTCTCAACTTAGAACGGCCACAGGGTGCATTTACACAGTGGTGAAGGGAGGGGACGGGGCCTGAGGTGACGTGTGCAAACACGTCCTGTGGCACGTTTTACGTTGGGTAAATAATTCCCTTTCAATCCTGAGGGACCCTGGGGGCCAACTAGCCCACCAAGTGCTTCCAGTAAGCGCCACTGCGCTGCGTTGCAGAGAGGTGGTGCAGGCCGTGCCCCTTTTTACATCTCTCTGCAATGGCGCTTACTGGATGTACCTAGTGGGCTATTTTGCCCCTAGGGACCCTCAGGATTCAAGGGGACTTATTGTCCCAACTTAAAACGGCCACAGGGCGTGTTTACACAGTGGGGAAGGGAGGGGACGGGGCCTGAGGTTACGTGTGCAAACACGCCCTATGGCGTGTTTTAAGTTGGGGAAATAATTCCCCTTCAATCCTGAGGGCCCCTGGGGGCTAACTAGACCACCAGGTGCTTCCAGTAAGCGCCACTGCACTGCATTGCAGAGAGGTGGCCCAGGAAATGCCACTTTTTACACCTCTCTGCAACGCAGCTCCGTGGCGCTTACTGGAGGCCCCTAGTGGACTAGTTGGACCCTAGGGACCCTCAGGATTCAAATGAACTTAATCTCCCAACTAAAAACGGCCACAGGGCGTGTTTACACAGTGGTGAAGGGAGGGGACGGGGCCTGAGGTGACGTGTGTAAACATGCCCTGTGGCGCGTTTTAAGTTGGGGAAATAATTCACCTTCAATCCTGAGGGACCCTGGGCGCCAACTAGCCCACCAGGTACCTCCAGTATACGCCAGAGAGCTACGTTGCAGAGAGGTGTTCAGAGGCCATGCCCCTTTTTACAACACTCAGCAACGCTGCTCTGTGGCGCTTACTGGAAGTACCTAATGGGCTAGTTGGCACCCAGGGACCCTCAGGATTGGAGAGGAATTAATTCCTCAACTTAAAACACGCCACAGGGTGGGTTTGCACACATGTCACCTCAGGCCCCACCACCTCCCTTCACCACTGTGCAAACGTGCCACGTGGCACCTTTTAAGTTGGGGGATTAACTCCCCTTGAATCCTGAGGGTCCCTGGGGTGCAACTAGCCCACCAGCTACCTCCATTAAGCACCACAGAGCTGCGTTGCAGAGAGGTGTAAAAAGGGGCGTGGCCTCAGAACACCTCTCTGCAATGCAGCCCCCTGGCACATACTGGAGGTTCCTGGTGGGCTAGTTGGCCCCCAGGGACCCCCAGTATTGAAGGGGAATTCGTTCCCCATCTGCAAACGCACCAGGGGGCACGTTTGCAGAGTGCAGCAAGGAGGGGGCGTGGCCTCCGGCGCGATCCCGTTTTAAAAATCACTGATGACATCTCAAATGACATCACTGATGACATCACTGATGACATCATCCAGTGAATGTGTGTCTTTCTGAAAAATAAATATGTTTATATAATACATCTCAAGGTCGATGGAAGAATAAATGGGTATATAAGTGTCTAAATGGATGATTTTTTTTGTAAAATTGATTGTATAACTGACTGATTAAGTGTATTTTATTGAATACATGGGTTAGTGAGTAATGTTTTAATATGTAAATATCTGTATCAGTCTCTCACTTTGTGTATAAGTGGCTGCATGGGTTGGTGAGTAGCTACATGAGTGTCTATATGGGTCATTAGTTGGTTTTTTGAGTATCAGTATGAGTGTCTGAGTGTCTGTATGGTTCGGTGGGGGGTATTACTTAGTGCATAGATGCATGAATGAGTGACTCACTGTTTGTATGTGTTGAAGACAGCATGTATGCAGGACTGTATAGGTGGATGACAGTGTGTATGGGTTTGTTAGTCAGTGAATGACTTTCTCAATAGTGTCTTTATGAGTAACTACATATGTTTTAAACTAGTATATGTGAGTATTGGTGTATATAAGTGAGTATATGTGAGAGTGAGAGATTGGAAGAGTTCCTGTAGAAATAAGTAGGTGTTTCTATAAGTGATTGTTTAAGAGAGTAAGTATGTGTAAGTTTCGGTAGAACTAAGTGTGGTAGAGTGTGTATAAGTGTATATGCAAGCAAATGGATGTTTGATACTTTGTTTGCATGTGCGAATATGTGTGTGAGTAACTCTATAGATGAGTGGTGGTGTGTAACTGGATGTATAGGTGTATGAGTACATATGATGAGTGAATACATGTATGAGTGACTGTATAGGACTGTTGGTGAATGAGTGGATGTGTCTGTAGATCTTGGAATTACTGAATAGGTGTGTTGTAACTGGTATTGGTATGCCCATTGTTAATTCCTAACTATAATGTGCCTGAAACCTATGGTTTTTTCAGAGAATTTCAAAGGATTTTTAATTGCTAATTTCTAACTATGCCTACAGAGATAGGACATGTGAAGAAAGAAGAAAAAACGCACAGAAAGAAAAAAAATGCAGAAAGAAGCCACAGAAGTCCTCAAAGACGAAGAAAAGTGCAGGAGAAGGAAAACGTGCAGAAAGAACAAACAGAAGAGCAAAATCATCCTGTACCCTCAACTTTTTCAGACGAATACTGGTGGTAACTGAGTCTGACTAACCAGTCCTAGAGCCAGTGCTATGTTAAAAGATACTTAGAATACAGTGAAAACACCTACATACACTAGGGAACACTATGCGTTGTGGTCCCCCTGTGATTAGCATGACCTCCTCTATAAGTCCCTAGTATATAACAGGGCATGGGGATTAAACCACCTCTTAAAACGCGCCACGGGGTGCGTTTGCACACTGGTGAAGGGAGGGGGGAGCATGAGTAAACATATGTGCAAACACGCCCTGTGGGCGATTTAAGTTGGGGGATAAAGTCCCCTTGAATCATGAGGGTCCCTGGGGTCCAACTAGCCCACTAGGTACCTCCAATAAGCACCACAGAGCTGCGTTGCACAGAGGTGTAAAAAGGGGCACGGCCTAGACCACCTCTCAGCAACGCAGCACAGTGGCGCTTACTGGAAGCACCTGGTGGACTAGTTGGCCCCCGGGTCCCTCAGGATTGAAGTGGAATTATTTCCCCAACTTAAAAGGCGCCACAGGGCGTGTTTGCACACTTCACCTCAGGCCCAGTCCCCTCCCTTCGCCACTGTGTAAACGCGCCCTGTGGCCGTTTTAAGTTGGGAGATTAAGTTCCCTTGAATCCTGAGGGTCCCTAGGGGCAAATTAGCCCACTAGGTACCTCCAGTAAGCGAGATTGCAGAGAGGTGTAAAAAGGGGCACCGGCTGCACCACCTCTCTGCAACGCAGCGCAGTGGCGGTTACTGGAAGCACCTGGTGGGCTAGTTGTCCCCCAGGGTCCGTCAGGATTGAAGAGGAGTTATTTCCCCAACTTAAAAGTCGCCACAGTGTGTGTTTGCACACGTCACCTCAGGCCCCGTCCCCTCCCTTCACAACTGTGTAAATGCGCCTTGTGGCCATTCTAAGTTGAGAGATTAAGTCCCCTTGAATCCTAAGGGTCCCAGGGTCAAACTAGCCCACTAGGGACCGCCAGTAATCGCCACAGAGCTGCGTTGCAGAGACGTGTAAAAAGGGCATTGGCCTCGGAACACCTGTCTGCAACGCAGCTTCCTGGCACATACTGGATATACCTGTTGGGTCAGTTGGCCCTCAGGGACCCTCAGTATTGAAAGAGAATTTTATCCCCAACATACAACTCACCACGGGGTGCATTTGCACAATGGTGAAGGAAGGGGGTGTGGCCTGACATGACATGTCTGCAAACACGCCCTGTGGCCCATTTTAAGTTGGACAATTAATTCCTCCTCAATCCTGAGGGACCCTGGGCACTAACTAGCCCACCAGGTACCTCCAGTAAGCGCCACGGAGCTGCGTTGCAGAGTGTTGTAAAAAGGGGCATGGCCTCTGAACACCTCTCTGCAATTGCAGCTCTCTGGCGCATACTGGAGGTACCTGGTGGGCTAGTTGGCCCCCAGGGACCCTCAGGATTGAGGAAGAATTAAGGGCGTGTTTGCAGACATGTCATCTCAGGCCACGCCCCCTTCCTTCACCATTGTGCAAACGCACCCTCTGGCGAGTTGTAAGTTGGGAAATTAATTCCCCTTCAATACTGAGGGTCCCTGTGGGCCAACTAGCCCAACAGGTATCTCCAGTATGTACCATGGAGCTGCGTTGCAGACAGGTGTTCTGAGGCCACGCCCCTTTTTACACCTCTCTGCAACGCAGCTCTGTGGCGCTAACTGGAGGTACCTTATGGGCTAGTTTGACCCTAGGGACCCTCAGGATTCAAGGGGACTTAATCTCCCAACTTAAAACGGCCACAGGGCATGTTTACACAGTGGGGAAGGGAGGGGACGGGGCCTGAGGTGACGTGTGCAAACACACCCTGTGGTGCGTTTTAAGTTGGGGAAATAATTCCTCTTCAATCCCGAGGGTCCCTGGGGGCCTACTAGCCCACCAGGTGCTTCCAGTAAGCGCCACTGCGCTTCGTTGCAGAGAGGTGGACTGGGCCGTGCCCCTTTTTACACCTCTCTGCAATGCTGCTCTGTAGCGCTTACTGGAGGTATCTAGTGGGCTAGTTGGACCCTAGGGACCCTCAGGGTTCAAGGGGACTTAATCTCCCAACTTAAAATGGCCACAGAGCTTGTTTGCACAGTGGTGAAAGGAGGGGACGGGGCCTGGGGTGATGTGTGCAAACACGCCCTGTGGCGCGTTTTAAGAGGTAGTTTTAATCCCCCTGCCCTATTATATACTAGGGGCTTACAGAGGAGGTCATGCTAATCACAGGGGGACCCCAACGCATAGTGTTCCCTAGTGTATGTAGGTGTTTTCACTGTATTCTAAGTGTCTTTTAACATAGCACTGGCTCTAGGACTGGTTAGTCAGAATCAGTTACCACCAGTATCCATGTGAAAAAGTTGAGGGTACAGGATGATTTTGCAACAAGGCTTCTTTCTGCTCTTCTGTTTGTTCTTTCTTCACGTTTTCCTTCTTCCTGCAAATTTCTTCATCTTTGAGGACTTCTGTTGCTTCTTTCTGCATTTCTTTTTTTTCTTTCTGTGCGTTTTTTCTTCTTTCTTCACATGTCCTATCTCTGTAGGAATAGTTAGAAATTAGCATTTAAAAAACCTTTGAAATTCACTGAAAAACCATAGGTTTCAGGCACGTTATAGTTAGGAATTAGCATTTAAAAAACCTTAGAAATTCACTGAAAAAACCATAGGTTTCAGGGGCGTTATAGTTAGCTGGACATTTCACTCGTACAAAACCATTGAAATTCCACCGTTATAGTTAGTTCAGCTAACAATAACTTGCGCGCCCGCAATGCACTGCTAATGACGTCACATATTGCATCACTCATGACATGGTCAGTGACATCACTCATGACATTACTGATGACAACTCAAATGACATCACTGATGACATCTCTGATGACATCATCCTTGTGATAGAGTGACAGACCTCCTCTCACCCTAATATAACCTTTGATACACACATTCAAAAATAGAAACTACAATTTTCAAAACAATGGATATACCAATACCAATTACAACAACCTATTCAGTAATTCTGAGATCCACATAAGCATCCACTCATTCACCAACAGTCCTATACAGTCACGCACACATGTACTCACTCATCATATGTACTCATACACCTATACATCCTGTTACACACCGCCACTCATCCATAGAGTTACTCACACACATAGTCACTCATGCTAATAAAGAATCAAAAATACATTTACTTGCATACACAGTTATACACACACCACCACACTTACTACTACAGAAACTTACACATACTTAGTCTTTTAAACAATCACTGATAGAAACACATTCTTATTCATACAGGAACTCTTCCAATCTCTCACTCTCACATACACTCACTTATATACACCAAAAGTCACATATACTAGTTTAAAAATTATGTAGTTACTCATAAAGACACTATTGAGACAGCCATTCACTCACTAACACACCCACACCCACACTCATCCACCCATACAGTCCTGTACACATGCTGTCTTCAACACAGACAAACAGCGAGTTACTCATTCATGCATCTATGCACTATGTAATACCCCCCACTGAACCATACAGACACTCAGACATTCATACTGATACTCAAAAAACCAACTAATAACCTATATAGACACTCATGTAGCTACTCACCAACCCATGCAGCCACTTATAAACAAAGTGAGAGACTGATACAGATATTTACATATTTAAACATTACTCACTAAGCCATGTATTCACTAAGATACACTTAATCAGTCAGTTATACAATCAATTTTTTATTAAAAAATCATCCATTTAGACACTTATATACCAATTTATTCTTCCATCGACCTTGAGATATACATATATAAAACATATTTAATTTTCAGAAAAACACACAGTCACTGGATGATGTCATCAGTGGTGTCATCAATGATGTCATTTGAGATGCCATCAGTGATGTCATGATTGATGTCACTGACCATGTCATGAGTGATGTAATATGTGACGTCATCAGCAGTGCATTGCGGGCGCGCGAGTTACAGTTAGCTGAACTAACTATAATGGGGGAATTTCAATGGTTTTGTATGAGTGAAATGTCCAGCTAACTATAACACCCCTGAAACCTATGGTTTTTTTAGTGGATTTCTAAGGTTTTTTAAATGCTAATTCCTAACTATAACATGCCTGAAACCTATGTTTTTTTCACTGAATATAGATATATATAAATATATATACATATTGATATATTATCTACTGGCGGTCGCCAGTAGATAGTTATAGTTAGGACCGTGTTTCCATAGGGAATCCGCAACATTCTATTTGGAATAACTTTGGCGCCGGTTGACAAATCCTCGCAAAATTTTCAGAATAGGTGGGGCGCTCTGCTCCGCTCCTACCCTGAAAGTCTCGGGGGGATTCGTCAAGCGGGGGCTGAGAAAAAAGGGGGGTCCCAAAACGCGTTTTCCCCATGCAATTTTCCATAGGGACCTTTAGTCCAAGGTACAGCCCGAACGGCTGAACAGAATTACTTGAAATTTGGCAGAGAGGTAGTCCTCAGCTCAGGGAAGTGCCTTTTGCAGGTCCGGTGTCAATCTGTTCAGTAGTTCCTGAGAAAATCAAAAGTAAAATCATATATATATGTGGGCAGAGCCTAACCACACATCTCATCCTCAGACCTGATTGGCTGTCAGCACTTCATCCAAGAAGTGTTGGCAGCCATCTTGGGACCAATATACATGATAGCACCTCATTAAAAAGCATTGCAGTTAATAGAAGGTTTTAAGACTTTAGTTACATTATAAATCATATGTTGATGGTACCATACTCATTTTAGGAATTGTGGTATGTTCTAAGGTGATTTCACCATGTGAAAAAGCCTTCTGCTGGGATATCATGATTGAGAGAAAAATATTTTCTCATGCTTTTCCCACAGAGGTTTGGAAGGTAATCTATAAACTAAACTGAGAGCTTATTTTAAGTAAATTCACATTATCTTTCTCAGTCATGTGAGAATGAAGTCTGACGTTCTCAGTAAAACATGTACATCCAACAAGGGCAGAGACTGTCAGTTGATTCCCTTGTGTTCTACTGCAGCTTCCCAGAGTGTTCCAAAGAACAACTAGAGCGCTAACAGTCCTACTTATGATAAACGTATGGCACACCTGAAGCCATCTTGCTTGGATTAAAGTGGTAACTCTTAAAACATTTAATTTAAAAAGGAACAAAATGAGGGGGTTCATTTTTCCATAACAAGTATGATTAGTGCTGCAGAAAGAAAAACTAGGGCACATTTTGACTTCTGAAATCCTGTTTTATTTCATTAAAAAATTCTGACATGCAGACTGAAACATGCACTTTCAATACCAGCAGCAGTTTTCCCTGGTGAGCAGTAGCTTTACTACAGTGATCTAATGAGCAAAAAGAGTGCTAACTTTCTGAATTTATGGCAAATGTGTGACACATCTGAATGCCTTCTTGATGGAATCAAAGTAAAAACTAAAAGTATTTCCTACTGAGGAGACTGCAGTAAATGAGGAAATTAGGAAACTTCATAACAAATAAGTCTCCCAAGATGGCCACCAGAGACAAAAGAACCCAAATGTAGCCCAAATATCACCCAGATGTAGCCCAAGTATAGCCCAATGACAGAATGTCCCAAAGTGTTCTTAAAAACAACTAGAGCGCTTACTGTCTTCATTATGACAAAAGTATGGCACACCTGAAGCCATCTTGATTGGAATAAACTGGTAACACTTAAAACATTTAATTTAAAAAGGAACACAATGAGGGGGTTCATTTTGCCATAGAAATTATGATTAATGCTGAAGAAAGAAAATGAGGGCACATGTTGAGTGACTTCTCAAATCCTCTTCTATTTCATTAAAAAATTCTGACATGCAGACTGAAACATGCACTTTTAATACCAGGAGCAGACTTCCATGGTGAACAGTAGTTTTACTACAGTGATCTAATGAGCAACTAGAGTGCTAACTTTCAGAATTTATGGCAAATGTGTGACATATCTGAATACCTTCATGATGGAATTAAAGTAAAAAACTGAAAGCATTTCCTACTGAGAAGACTGCAGTACATGAGGAAATTAGGAAACTTCATAACAAATAAATCTCCCAAGATGGCCACCGGAGACAAAAGAGCCCAAATGTAGCCCAAAATCACCCAGATGTAGCCCAAATATAGCCCAATGACAGAAGTGTGCAAAACACTTATTATTTTGTGTTTTTGCAGTGTTATATAGTGCAGACTTGTCAGGTATTGGAGTGCTTTACATGAGCATTGGTTACATAACACAAGAACAAATTCATTTTGGTTGTAGACATGGGGAGACTAAGTGATTTGACCAGAATCACAGAATGTCGAGCTGAAGCAGAAACTCCAACCTGGTTCCCCAGTTGCAAAGTCTGCAGTTCTGGAAGTAACACCACATCCTCTCCCCTAAGTGCAACATTTAATCAAGTGGTCAACTGGATAAAAAAACATAAAGATAACAAATAATTTAAAAGTGCTTTGTCGCTATTTGAAAACTCAGAAAATATGTCCTTATTTTAGTCTTTTAGAGCACTAACCATAATTTTGATGCCAATGAGACCCTCTCATATATGTAATTTCTAAAGGAAATGCTCTAGGTATTACAGTTTTGATTACATCAAGATGACTTCAGGCGTTCCACACTTTTGTAATAAATATAGAATGTTAGCAATCTAGTTGTTCATTAGGATACTGTTGAGAGGCAGAGGCCAGGGGCACGGACTCTGAAAATTGAAGGCAGGTAGGAGGGTGCAAAGGCAACAATTTAACCACACTGAGCAGGCAGGAAGGGCCGTGGCAGCACAACAGACTATGGAGGGCAGTGGAAAGGGGGGCAGGGGCAACAAACCAACAATACAGGACTTGCAAGAGAGGCTGTGGCAATGTAATAGACCATTGTGGGCAGAAGGAAGAGGCAATGGTAGTACAACCATACATGCCAACAGACCCGATTCAGCCAGGAAACGTCCAATGTTTTTAAGCTCAAATGGGCTTTATTTGGTCTGTCTCCTGTCTACAATCTCCTCTTTTTCAATGTAACTCAAAGGGGAAAATCAATACCCCAGTTTTTTTTCAAAATCTCCCTCGTACCAAGTTCAAAATGTTCGCAAGTATGGTACATTGGATCATGGAAGGAAATGGGGTAGGGACATGGACTTGGATAACAGAGGACAGGAGGGACATGGAGAGGTGCACCAAACTGACCCTGCAGGGCAGGCATCAGGGTTTGCAGCAGCACAATACACCACACAGGGCATGCAGGACGGGAGTGCAGCACAACAATCCATAGAAAGCAAGAGGGAGGGGACAGGACCATGCACATGGACAACAGAGAACAGAGGCGCAAAAGGCAATGGTAGCTAGCTGACCATAATGGACAGACAGGAGAGAAAGCTGCAGCATAACAGACCATAAAGGGCAGGAGGGACGGATCAGGGGCATTACAATGGAACAGACAAGCCAGGAGGGAGGAAGTAGGGGTCTGCACATGTAAACAGAGGGCTGGGGCAAGGGGGCAGGGCAGGAGCAGAAAGATAGCCATGGAGGTCAGGCAGGATGGGCACTAGAAGGAAGACACACCATGAAGAGCAACAGTGAGACTGTGATGGCATACACACAGACCATGGAGGGAAGGTGGGAGGGGGTCAGGGGCAGCTAACTGACCACACAGGGAAGGTGGGAGGGGCCATGGCAGCACAGAAGACCATGCATGGCAAGTGGGAGGGTTAGTGGCAGCACAATGGCTATGATGGGCAAGAAGGAGGGTGCAGGGGCATGCACAAAGGACGATGGAGGATAGAAGGGAGGGTCAGGACCTGTGCACAGACAAGAAAGTTCAGGGGAAGGGGCCTCACAACAGACCGCACGGGGCAGGCAGGAGGAGCAGTTGCAGCACAACAGACCAGGGAGGGCAGAAGGGTGTGGCAGTACAATGGAACATGTAGGACAGGAGGAAGAGGATAGGGGCATGGCATGTGGACAGGCAGGGTGGAGGTGGCAGGGACAGGTTACAGTCATCTGACAATGCTAGGCAGGTGGGAGGGGAGTGGCAGCTCAACAGAACACTCAGAGTAGATAGGAGTGGCAGGTCCATGGGACATGGTGGGCAAAAAGGATGGAGCAGGGGCATGCACAAACACATCGGAGGGCAGGGGGAAGGAGAATAGGGGCAGCAAGCTAAGCACAGAGTTTAAGCAGGAGGTCAATGAGGGGGCATGGAGTTGGGCAATGGAGGGCAGGAGGAGTGGACATGTACATCATACTAAATTGAGGGCAGTGGCAGCACATCAGACCATGCATGGCAGGAGGGAGGAGGCTAGTCCATGGATTCACACAACAGAGGATAGGGAGGAGGGGGATGGGGCAGCAAGCTAACTGTTCAGAGAAGGCGGGTATTAGGAACTTTATTGTTTTTAAAATGTGTGTCTGTGCGAACTACTTAAAATATGAACAAGTATGCAGCATAATCTCACTTTTATTCAGGAAGAAGAGGACGTTTGTGACTGTGACTCCGGGCTCACTTGGCAGAAACACCCCCTGACCCTCCACCCCCTATCGCAAAATGTAATGCCCGTAAAAAGGGTAGGTGAACACATTGTTATATAGAACATAGTCCTGAGAGCACGATTGAAAATGAAAACTAGATATAGTGTATGGTATAAACTATGCACCAAAAAGTGTGATATAAGATGAACCGGGCGTGAAATATAATATGCAATACATTGTGCACAATGACAGATTCATTGGAGAGCGAAAATATGTGCTGGGGAGTATAACGTTGCAAATGCACTGTGACAAAGATATGGATCCCAGATTGTAATATGTATGGCATAGCACTGTGCGTCATAACATAGGCATCGAGGAAGGCACGTTAGATGGGGCAATATAACCCGTGCGAAGACAAGTGTGGCATGACATATTCACGGGGTGGTGTTACAGTGCACATGGGCTAGAGAGTTTCATAGCATATGCACTAGCTGGTGGAATACAACACAGAGGTGTGTGGCACTCGGCAGGCAATGGTGGGTGTAACACAGCATTGGGCTCTGCCAGGAGCGCACTGTGACTCTCAAGTGATGTTCGTCCCCTTTCCAGAGAGTAAAATAAAAAGTATTACACATCCGGCAGTGGATGTGTGTTTTATTAACCGTGAGGGGGGTTTCTTACATAGTTTTGGTCGAATTTTTGTCGAATACCCTTTGAATGGCTTGGTGTGCATGTGTATTAAATGTGCCCGTCAATAGCTACCCATGTTTGTATAAATAAACGACAAGGGTGTCTACCGGGATTAGGCACGGTAGGGCATCAGACATGTCAGAGCTTCACTAGTGGAGTAAATACATTCCACGTGGATTCATTGTATGCATAGTCGCCTTTTAATGAATATCACTCAAATCGTCATGGTGATAGGTACGTACGGTTTGTCCAGCATGTCCTAGGTGTGTCTATAAATATATGTTTTTTAAAAATAATAAAAAACAGTGGCCGGCCCTGGGGATTGGGGTCAAAAAAATATAATTAGGAGACAGGCTCTGGGGGATGGGGTCATCAGGGCCAATACATTAGAATAAGAAGGGGAACCACACAGCCCCCCTTCTTAAAAAATTAAAATAAATAAAAGACTGGCATTGTTCCAGAGGCCACGCCCCCTCCTTGCAGCACTCTGCAAACGCGCCCCCTGGCGAGTTGTAAGTTGGGGAATTAATTCCTCTTCAATACTGAGGGTCCCTGAGGGCCAACTAGCCCAACAGGCATCTCCAGTCTGCGCCAGGGAGCTGCGCTGCAGACAGGTGTTCTGAGGCCAAGCCCCTTTTTACACCTCTCTGCAACGCAGCTCTGTGGCGCTTACTGGAGGTACCTAGTGGTCTAGTTTGACCCTAGGGACCCTTAGGATTCAAGGGGACTTAATCTCTCAACTTAGAACAGCCACAGGGCGCGTTTACACAGTGGTGAAGGGAGGGGACGGGGCCTGAGGTGACGTGTGCAAACACGCACTATGGCACGTTTTAAATTGGGGATATAATTTCCCTTCAATACTGAGGGCCCCTGGGGGCTAACTAGCCCACCAAGTGCTTCCAGTAAGCGCCACTGAGCTGCATTGCAGAGAGGTGGTCCAGGCTGTGCCACTTTTTACACCTCTCTGCAACGCAGCTCTGTGGCACTTACTGGAGGTACCTAGTGGGCTAGTTTGACCCTAGGGACCCTCAGGATTCAAATGAACTTAATCTCCCAACTAAAAACGGACACAGGGCGTGTTTACACAGTGGTGAAGGGAGGGGACGGGGCCTGAGTTAACGTGTGCAAAAATGCCCTGTGGCCTGTTTTAAGAGGTAGTTTTAATCCCCCTGCCCTAATATATACTAGGGGCTTACAGAGGAGGACATGCTAATCACAGGGGGACCCCAACGCATAATGTTCCCTAGTGTATGTAGGTGTTTTCACTGTATTCTAAGAGTCTTTTAACATAGCACTGGCTCTAGGACTGGTTAGTCAGACTCAGTTACCACCAGTATCCGTCTGAAAAAGTTGAGGGTACAGGATGATTTTGCAACAAGGATTCTTTCTGCTCTTCTTTTTGTTCTTTCTGCACGTTATCCTTCTTCCTGCACTTTTCTTCGTCTTTGAGGACTTCTGTTGCTTCTTTCTGCACTTCTTTTTTTTCTTTCTGTGCATTTTTCTTCTTTCTTCACATGTCCTATCTCAGTAGGCATAGTTAGAAATTAGCATTTAAAAAACCTTTGAAATTCACAGAAAAAAACATAGGTTTCAGGCACGTTATAGTTAGGAATTAGCATTTAAAAAACCTCAGAAATTCACTGAAAAAACCATAGGTTTCAGGGGTGTTATTGTTAGCTGGACTTTTCACTTGTACAAAACCATTGACATTCCCCCGTTATAGTTAGTTAAGCTAACTTGCGCGCCCGCAATGCACTGCTGATGACGTCACATATTACATCACTCATGACATGGTCAGTGACATCACTCATGACATCACTGATGACATCTCAAATGACATCACTGATGACATCACTGATGACATCATCCTTGTGATAGAGTGGCAGACCTCCTCTCACCCTAATATAACCTTTGATACACACATTCAAAAATAGAGACTAAAATTTTCAAAACAATGGACATACCAATACCAGTTAAAACAACCTCTTCAGTAATTCTAAGATCCACGTACACATCCACTCATTCACCAACAGTCCTATACAGTCACTCATACATGTACTCACTCATCATATGTACTCATACACCTATACATCCTGTTACAAAATGCCATTTATCCATAGATTTACTCACACACATAGTCACTCATGCTAATAAAGAATCAAAAATACATTTACTTGCATATACAGTTATACACACACCACCACACTTACTTCTACGGAAACTTACACATACTTAGTCTTTTAAACAATCACTTATGGGAACACATACTTATTCATACAGGAACTCTTTCAATCTCTCACTCTCACATATACTCACTTATATACACCAATAGTCACATATACTAGTTTAAAACATATGTAGTTACTCATAAAGACACTATTGAGACAGTCATTCACTCACTAACACACCCATACACACACTCATCCACCCATACAGTCCTGCACACATGCTGTCTTCAACACACACAAACAGTGAGTCACTCATTCATGCACCTATGCACTACGTAATACCCCCCACCGAACCATGCAGACACTCAGACTGATACTCAAAAAACCAACTAATAACCTATATAGACACCCATGTAGCTACTCACCAACCCATGCAGCCACTTATACACAAAGTGAGAGACTGATACAGATATTTACATATTTAAACATTACTCACTAAGCCATGTATTCACTATGATACACTTAATCAGTCAGTTACACAATCAATTTTTCAAAAACAAATCATCCATTTAGACACTTATATACCCATTTATTCTTCCATCGACCTTGAGATATACATATATAAAACATATGTAATTTTCAAAAAAACACACATTCACTGGATGATGTCATCAGTGATGTCATCAGTGATATCATTTGAGATGTCATCAGTGATGTCATCAGTGATGTCACTGACCATGTCATGAGTGATGTAATATGTGACGTCATCAGCAGTGCATTGCGGGCGCGCGAGTTATAGTTAGCTGAACTAACTATAACGGGGGAATTTCAATGGTTTTGTACAAGTGAAAAGTCCAGCTAACTATAACACCCCAGAAACCTATGGTTTTTTCAGTGAATATATATATATATTCACTGAAAAAACCATAGGTTTCACACACGTAATAGTTAGCTGGACATTTCTCTCGTAAAAAAAACATTGAAATTCCCCCGTTATAGTTAGTTCAGCTAACTATAAATGCTAATTCCTAACTATAACGTGTGTGAAACCTATGGTTTTTTCTGTGAATTTGCATGATTTTTTAAATGCTAATTCCTAACTATAATGTGTGTGAAACCTATGGTTTTTTCATTGAATTTGCTTGGTTTTTTACATCTTTTTTTTTTCTTTTTCTTTTTCCCTTTAAACACTATGCTACCTATGTATATATTCATGGTTTTATACCATTCTGCAATATAGAAAGATTCACCTTATTTAAATAAATGGTTAGAAATAGTTGTATAACATAGTTAATATCTTCAACAAACCTTTATCTTTTTTTTTTTTTTTATAATTTTTTTTACCGTGCGCGTACGGTAAGCTTACCGCAAGCGCACGCTTCGCTTTATCTACGGTGAGCGTACGCAATATTTTTACTCCGTGTGCGCATGCTTACGCAATTTATGGACGCGTCCGTACTTCCTACGCGACGCGCAAGCGCATGCGTCATACGCGCACGTTACGCGGAAGCATAAGAGCGTGCCTGTAATGCGCATGCGCGGCTGCGTGTGTCTTTCATTCGCGCATGCGTACTTTTACCTTAAGCGCTCGGTAAGTTAACATGCGCATACGGTTGGTCATGTGATCAAGAAACAACACTTTTGATTGGTTTAAACTACTTTCAGTTCCACAATCTTCCTACACCACACCCATTCCCCTCATTACTGCTTGTGATTCCCTAGGAGAAGGAGCTGAATTGTCTTTGGGATACAATGGCAGAGCAGCACTCCTCTTCTGAGAGTGAACAGGGCAGCACCATCATTAGACAGAGAAGGAGGAAACAAAAGAATTCTTTTGTTTGGGAATATTTTACATTTCCAGAGGGTCAGGAAAAGGTAAATGCTCCATTAGTCACCTGCTCACTTTGTGAGCGTGTCTTATCTAGAGGTGATCCAAGGAAGAAGTATTCCTTTGGTAATCACACTATGGTTAGACACATTAGGGATGTACATCCCAGGACTTTTGCTCGACATACTGAAGAAACATCTCCAGTAAGTCACCCGAGCACATCCGCAGAAGCTCAGCCGAGTACATCTTCGGCAGCTCAGCTGAGCCCTTCCTCTGCGGTGGGAGCATCACCCTCTTCTGCTCCTGTGGAAAGGAACCCTCGATTTCAGAGGGTACAAATGAGGTGCACCAGATGTTATGGTCTAATTGTTCATGGGGAGACCAGTATTTCCCTAATAAACAATAAGATAGACCAGCACATCTGTGGTCCTTGTTAATATTCCCATTCTTTCTTTCCTCTGTCCCTGTATTTAGGCCTGGGCAAAAATTTCGTTCCGTTCGCGGAAATTGCGATATTTTGACATTTTTGCGTTCCGCGGAGAGCGCGAAAATGTCAAAAATTCCGGTTTCCGCAGCTTGGCGATAATTTGTTTCTTGCTCGCGCTGTAAAATGATACATTCTCGCGCGCGCGCGATCGCCTTACCTGAATCCCTGCGTTCGCCGACAAGTTTTCTTGATCCGGTCGCGTTCTCCATGAGATGTTGTATTGTTTTTAGCCATTTGCGCTGTCTCGCGACAGTTCGCGCCCGCAGTGACGTCATGCGTCGCGCGATCACGTCTTTCTTCTCGCGATCATGCACCGCGAGAACAACTCAAAACAAGATGGCCGCGCCCGCAAGCAGCCACATGGGTAAGTTGGCGACCCGCAACCATGCAGAAAATCGCGCGAACATGCCGGAAAAAAACTTCCGCATCTTCGCGATATTTCTGCTTGTTTGCGATAATTTTAAACATTCTCGCGATAATTTGCGAAGGTTAATTCCGCAAATTCCGCCCACCCCTACCTGTATTAACACAACGGCTCTTTTAAGAGCCAACCTTACCTTACAACTTTTTTTAATTAATTTTTTTTATTTTTTTTTTACCATGCCCGTACGGTAAGCGCATTTTTTTTTTTTTTAAACAAAAACATTTTTTTTTTCACCCTACAAGGTCCTTGAGGGACTACAACGGAAATGAGAAAAGCAGAGAGAGGAGAAGTCAAAAAAAGGGAGCATGAAAGTAAATGTGTGATAAATACAGAAATTTCACACTTACCTGACCAACAAAATAACTTATTTATCAATAAATGGTTTATTTAAATTGCTAGAAAAAAGGTTTATTACCAGTACACCTTAACTTATGGTGAAAACATACTCCATAATATTTTTCAAGTTCAAGACAGTTAAATATCTCCCAAACCTCAAAATGTAAAACACAAGTTTTAAAGAAGAATCACAATTCTATTTTTTATATCAAAATTCACCACATACATCCCCTCTCAAACTCATATCTCACCTTTAAAATTAGTTAGTTGAGAAAGAAATGTGGCACTCAAACAGCAGATTATCAGAGTCAGAATCTCAGAGCTGTACACCTCTCTCCTCTCACCAGAACCAGTAAATGGCAATGTTTCCCTCTCTTTTTTCACACATATACATGTTAAGTACAAATCTCAATGCTTCCCACAATTTTTCAAATGAAATCACACATTTCTATTGGTTGAAAACTTCAACCCTTTGCCAAATGAACCCTTCCCCCAACTTGACTTCTGCCTGCTACCATAGCAACAGCTCATGGAACACTGGTGTGAGCAGAGAGGTCAGAAGTTCAGCAGACAATGTTTCTATTCCAAAGAGCAAGAGTGCTTGACCTGTCAAACCTAACAGCAAATCCAAATTAATCTTCTGTGGGAACACATTTTTCTGAACCAATACAAAACATGCTTGTAAAAATCTAAACATACAGCCTAGTTTTTAGTGTTGAATGGTCTGAAACAGCCAATGAGTTTTTTTTATTTAAAAAATATGTATGCCTCCATTTTACAACTGTCTTTCATTTCATATTGCCATTCTACTGAAAGACACCTCCTGAGTGCATCCAGATCTCCTTAGAAGATGTTCACAGTGTAGATTGTAGGTCACAGCTATGTCTTCTGGAGTGAAAAATATGCAGAAAAAAGAGGTATGGTGAGAGACCTTGCTTTGCCAAATGTAGACATTAAATGGATTGGTCAGAGAGGGTTAAAGTGGCACCAATTAATGCCTTTGGTGAAATCTTTTCTACACCTCCAACAGCCTAACCTTATTATTGTGCACTGTGGTGGAAATGACCTAGGCACTTTAACTGGGGTAGGTCTGGAAATGCTTGTTAAGGACACCTTTGTGCAATTGATGTTGCTTTTTCCACAATCTGCCTTTGTATATTCTAATTTATGCCAAAGGCAAAAGTGGAACTGGTCCAACCAATTTTGTCCACAGATTGACAAAGCAAGAAAGCACGTCAACAAATCTATTTCTGCTTTCCTCAGAGACTATGGTATGGGTTCTATATACCACAACAACTTGCGTTACAACATGCAAGGCATTTATAGAGGAGACGGTGTACATTTCACAGGCAACAGAGTCTTCCTCTTGAACTTTAGACTCTGCATCGGTACTTACTTGTAGGTACCACAAAAAAAACACTTCATCAACACAACGGCTCTTTTTAGAGCCCCCTAATACCTAAACACTTAAATTTGATTTTTAATTCTATTTTTTTTTAATGGTTTTTTTTCTGACGTGCGCGTACGGTAAGCTTACCGTACGCGTACCCCGCGATTTTTAAAAAAGAAATTGAAATTGTATTTTTCATACTTTTGAGTCCTTCTTGGACCCCCTGACAAACGCTAGGGGGTCAGGACCTCCCTACCCTGCCCCCTGTTCACGTTCGCCACCTTTGTTTTTCTCAGGCTCAGACTGCGAGAGACAAAATGGCGGCCGACACTTCCTGATTTCGACCGATTCGAATGTTTACAGTCATGTAACCACCAATCAGAATTAAGCTCGCGCACGGCATCGTGCGCTTACGGTAAGCTTACCGTACGTGCTCGGAGCCCGCCTATAGATATATATATTGATTTAAATGCTATTTTCTCAGGAACTACTGAACAGATTTACACCAAACCTGCAAAAGGCACATCCCTGACCTGAGGACTACCTCTCTGCCAAATTTCCAGTAATTCTGTTCAGCCGTTCGGGCTGTAGCTTGGACTAAAGGTCCTATGGAAAAATGCATGGGGAAAATGCGTTTTGGGACCCCCCCTTTTTCTCAGCCCCCACTTGACGAATCACCCCAAGACTTTCAGGGAAGGAGCGGAGCGGAGCGCCCCACTCATTGTGAAAATTTCGCGAGGATTCGACAATCGGCGCCAAAGCTATTCAAAATAGAATGTTGCGGATTTCCTATGGAAACACGGTCCTAACTATAACTATCTACTGGCGACCGCCAGTAGATAATTTATTTATTTACGCAAAAAAAGCAAAGGTTACTGGGAGGTTATATATAGGCTCCCACTTCACTCATACAAAACCATTGAAATTCAGCAGTTATAGTTACCTGAGCTAACTATTGCTTACGACACTGCTTATACTCTCACATAGGACATCACTCATGATATCATCTAGTGAGTGAAAGTGTTTTGTAAATGTTTATGACATTTAAAGATATATAGTAAGCTACTGTATAAATGAAATTACTATTCTTTCTGTACTGGTGATCAGTGATACTGTTTCTAACATATGTCATCTGAGCGACTGTGAGAATGTCTGAATCTGTGTGTGAGTGGCTATCTGAGTGGGTGTGTGACTAGGTGTGGGAGTGTGTGCATTGGTGAATAAGGGAAAATGAGTGAGTCGGTGTGTGAGTGGCTGTACTGGTAAGTGAGTGTGTGTGTGGGTAGTGGCATGGGTAAGTGAGGGGCTGTATCGGTGGGTTTGTGGATGTGTACAGAGCTGTGTGGGTGAGTACGTTTGTGAGGGCTGTATGGATGGCTGAATGGCTGTGTAGGAGGCTCAATAGATGGGTGAGTACTAGTGTGAGTCGCTATATGGTAGGTGAGTGGGTGTTTGAGTACCTATATGGGTAGGTGAGTAACAGTATGAGTGGCTGTACAGATGCATGTTTGGCTGTTTGAGTTGGTAATTGGTAAAGTGCATTGGTGTGCTAGTGACTGTATTGGAGAGTCAGTGTCTGTTTGGGTGAGTGTAAGTGTTAGTATGGATGTGTGAATGGGTATGTAACAAGTTTTTTGGATGTGTGAGTAGGTATATGAGTAGTTGTATGGGTGAGTTTCCGGCTGTGTTAGGAGGTTGTAAGTGTGAGTGAATGGCTGTGTGAGTGGTTATATACTTGAAGAAGTGGGTGTGTGAGCAACTGTATGGGTGATGCTAGACCTGGCATCCTTGATGTGGTTTCCCCTGTCTTTCTGCCTCTACCTCTTGTATTTTTAGACTGTGTGCTGGATTTCATTTTCACCTGTTTAGGTACTCTGGGCACATTACCACTGCTGATCAGTTCCAAAGCACAAGTGCTTCCAGGGTAAATTGGGATTGTGATAGGTTATTCATGATTGGCATATTTGATTTACTGGTAAGCCCCTAGTACAGTGCAATGTGTGTGCCCAGGGGCTGTAAATCTAATGCTGCTAGTGGGCCTGCACCACTGATTGTGCCATCCATTCCATTAGAATTTCAAATGGGTCTCAGACCTGCCACAGCAGTGTCTCCATGCAGGTTTATAACTGCCATGTCAACCTGGCACGTGCACCCACTTGTCAGGCCCTAAACTTCTATTGTCGTACATGTAAGGCACCCCTAAGGTAGGCCCAAAGTACCCCTATGGGCAGGGTGCAGTGTATGTGAAAGGTAGGACATGTGCTGGCATGTTTTACATGTCCTCGTAGTAAAATATTGTGCATTTCATTTTTCACTATTGAAAGGCTGTCTGTCCTATAGGTTAACATGGGTGCTGCCTTGTAACACCTTACAAGTGTAACTATCCATTGGGACAAGATAAATATTTGAATTTTAGGCTCTCTGAATTCAGAATTTAATGACACACCTTTTAGTGAAGGTAGTTTTTAAATTGTGGGTTTGAAAATGTCACTTTTAGAAAGTGCAAAAAGAATAAATGATGGACAGAATGCTGCACAATGACCAAAGAGGTAGCTACAGTATCCGGGAAGAAGTCCTCAAAGAACAGGGTCTGCACCCTTTTCTCTGCTGCCTGTGTTTGGTCTCCTCGCTTCAAAGCATCTGGTTCTTAGCTGCTTGTTTGCTCATGGTAGGATGTTTACAATCTCTTTCCGTGTCGTTGCCTAGCGCTGCACAAACATGGTGTGCCATTTGCGGAAGTTCCCATTAGAGGAATGATCTGCAAGCAATGCATCCATTGGCATGTGGGTCAACGCTACATGTTTAATTACAGAACTTAAGAGAATCGCTCTGGTGATACCACTAAATAAATAATCAAATAACCAAACACTTTAAAAACTGCTACGAACGGAGAACGAAAGCGTATACCTGTAAATTTACGTTATCACTATTTTTTGCAGATTTTTATAACCGGGAACTCGACCCGAAGGTATTGGAGCACCAGTTACATTGTACAAGGTCAAATTATTTAGGCTCAAGGAGATTAAACTACTTGCTCAGAATCGCAGGATGTCCAGCCCATGCCAGTTTTGAATCTTGTTCCCCAGGTCCAAGGTGGGCAGCCCCTGCCGTAGCGCCACATCCTCTCTCCTTCCTACGACCCACTAGTAATGCACAATCACACTATACAAAGTGAAATCCTCTTTTTAGCCCACCTCTGAAGTTCGGTTCTAGTTGTGCCCTTGCAGAGCGCACCTTGTTCCAGGTCTACAGGAGGATCTCAAGTTCTGCTAGTTCAGAAAGTTGGGGTGCACTGAAAAGAAACCAGTGAGGGCGAGGAGGTTACTGGTGTGTGCTGCCTTAGCTTTCAGTTTTGTTTTCTGGTCAGGGTTATGATGTAGGCTCTGGTACTCCGGGGAAGAGGGCAAGTCATTTCTCCATGGCACGCTGACTTCTCCAGAAACTCATGCTCTGCTTGGGCGTCCATCAGCAGCAGACTGACAGCCAGTGCTGGCTATATTTAGACACACTGCCCTGTGAAGTGTCTCAAGCAATAACAAAGGTTTAGAGGAGCTCCACTTGCGTGACTGATGCATTTCAGTATGTTGAGGGAATGTGGAGCACTGAAATGTGTTAGTCTAACCCAGGATGCATGGAAGTTGGAAAGGCTGTACAGAGCAGTTCTGTTCACTAATAAGATACATATTAGATGTGGCTCCAGCAGCAATTCTCCTGAGATGCTGGGCATCTGACCTATCCTTTTATCTGACACCAGCCACTCCACCACTGTGGTACCTAAGTGTTCTTCCTAATGTGTTCACTTGCGCTCTGTGCTCGTGAAGGATTTTGGACCAGGATGACGACAACAGTAAAATCTGGCAATACTATGCCTGTTCTAGTATGTCTATTATAATGGGCACAAATAGACCCAAACTTTGGGTGGGGGTGGCGGGTGGGCTAACACTCCTAGCCATGGCTGGCCCTAGCACTGGTCGCACATGGTGCAACAGAATTTTTTGGTGCCCCTCCCCCATAAATTCCCTCACTGCCACTCACCAACAATGCACCTCATCTGACAAACATTTAATTTTTAGGTAGAGCATTTGAGACCTCTTGTATATACTTTAGTATATACTTATATATTAGTATATACTTATATGTGTATGTACTTTGTGGGCTGTGGAGATCAACCCTAGGACTTGTCTGCTTCCGCTTCGGGACTTTATTTTCTGTTCAACTGCCTCTATTTGACTGTCTTAATATAAAAGGACCAGTAGAGGTCAGTAAAATACCAGAATTGCTTTCTACTGAGGGACTTTCTTTTTTGAATTTTTCTGGCAACTGCCTCTATTTAACTTTCTTAAAAGAAAACGACCAGCAGAGGTCATTTAAATACCAGAATCACTTTAGCATTCTCTAGATTACAGTCCATGTGTTCCTATACCTGGCATGCCATATAGTTTGGTGCTTACTTTCCACCATGTTAAAGAACAGTAGATGTTTCAGCACCCAGGCTAATGTGCTGCATAGCTAACTACATATAAGGTCCTAAAGGCGAGACCAATTGCATGGCAAATGCTTATTTTTTACATATTGTTTATTTATTTTTATGATTTATATATATTAATAGCTGTTTGAATGTGAATAGTAATTTTTGTCTCTCTGCTATCCAACACTTTCCCTACTGTTGCACTCACTGGAAAGGGAATAGTAATTTTCACCCCTCCACTATCCAACACTTTCCCTACTGTTGTACTCATTGGAGTTGGAATAGTAATTTGTACCCCTATGTATACAACACTTTCCCTACTGTTCCACTCACTGGAGTGGGAATAGTTAATTTTATCCTTCAGCTATCCAACACTTTCCCTACTGTTGCACTCACTGGAGTTGGAATAGTAATTTCTACCCCTCCGCTATCGAACACTTTCCCTAATGTTTCACTCATTGGAGTGGGAATAGTAATTTTAACCCCTTTGCTATTCAACACTTTCCCTACTGTTGCACTCACCCGAGTAAAAATAAAAAATGTTACCCCTCTGCTATCCAACACTTATCCTACTGTTGCATTCAGTGGAGTGGGAATAGTAATTTTTGCCCCTCCGCTATCAAACACTTTCTCTACTGTTGCACTCTTTGGAGTGGGAATAGTAATTTTTGCCCCTCCGCTATACAACAAGTTCCCTACTGTTGCTCTCACTGGAGTGGGAATAGTAAATGTAACTGTCTGACATCAAACAATTTCCCTACTGTCGCACTCACTGGAGTTGGAATAGTAATTTTTACCCCTCTGCTATCCAACATTTTCCCTACTGTTGCACTCACTGGAGTGGGAATAGTAATTTTTACCCCTTCGCTATCCAGCACTTTCACTACTTTTGCACTCAGTGGAGTGGGAATAGTAAATTTTACCCCTCCGATATCCAACACTTATGCTACTGTTGCACTCAGTGGAGTGGGAATAGCAATTTTTACCCTTCAGCTATCCAAAACATTCCCTACTGTTGCACTTTTTGGTGTGGGAATAGTGATTTTTACCCCTCTGCTATAAAACATTTTCCCTACAGTTGCACACTTTAGAGTGGGAATAGTCATTTTTGCCCCTCCACTATCTAACACTTTCTCCACTGTTGCTCTCACTGGAGTGGGAATAGTAACATTCACCCCTCCGATATCCAACACTTTCTCTACTGTGCACTCACTGGAGTTGGAATAGTAAATTTAATTTCTCCGCTATCCAATACTTACCCTAATTTTGCAGTCACTGGAGTGGGAATAGCTATTTTTACCCCTTTGCTAACTAACACTTTCTCTTTGGTTGCACTGATTGTATTGTGAAATTTAAGTTTAAATATTTTTTAACCCCTTCGCTGCGGGGGTAATTCCCCCAGAGTGAGGGGGGAGGCGGGGGGCCGCGGTGCTCGTGACGAACCCAGCTCATCATGAGTCACAGTGGAGCTGTGCTCATGACGAGCTGGGCTCGTCACGACTCCGCCCACTGATTAATTTGCCAGCACAGGCAGGGAAACAATCGCGCGTGGGCAGACCGCGGCCGTTATTAAGAGCCCAGCTCGTCATGAGCACAGCTCCACTGTGACACATGACGAGCTGGGCTCGTCATGAGCATGGAAGAGGTTAATAGTTTAATGTTTCAATTTATTATAGAATTTAGTGTTTTTATATTTCAAATAATTATTATATATTTTTAATTTTTATATTATTTTAAACTATTAGCATAATCTAAAAGTAATAGTTTATTAATTGTTTTAAAGTAACTATATATATGAATAAATTATTGTTTGTGTGTTTACTTTTTCAATGAAGTTTATTTGTTATAGTTTATTAAAATGTATATATTTTTTGTTAAAATTATATGTAATTTTTAATATATTTGATATACTTTATTTTATTTTATATTTATATAAAAGTCAATATTTTATACATCTATATTTTTTACATCGATATTTTTGTTGTCTATATTTTTTACTCGCTATTTTTAACATCGACATTTTTTACATCGATGTTGTGGCAGTGAACCTTCAGAAGAGGTTTTGATGTGTAAATCACCAGCATTTTTACATTCAACCAATCAAACAAGAAATACAATGGTATGTTGATGTAATCCCTGTAACAGTGCCACAAACTGCAAAAGGTGTGTCCTTTGATGGCTGTACATAAACTAAATCTGACATAGTATGATATGACATTTAGAAGTCCACATGTCCACACATCCACAGAGAGGAAAACTCTCAGTGACACATGACAGCCCTTTCATAGGGAACTTAGGGGCTGATTACGATGGCGGGTGGACTTGGTCCGCCCGCCACTGTAGCTGTGATTGGGACCGCCCACCAGACATGCGGCGGTCCCACCACTGCAATTAGGGTGCGCCTGCCATACTGGCAGGCGCATCCTGGGCTTTCAACATTGCGGGCGGTGCTGCTGGCTGCAGCGCCGTCCGCAATGTTGAAAGTACTTGCACCACATTTCCAGGCACCGCGTGGCAGGCACCACGTGGTGCCTGCCACTTGGTGCATGGAAATGCAGGGGTATCATTGGTACCCCCCAGTGCAGCGACATCCCCCAAACAAGGGGGGCCCGCAACCGGCCCCAAAACCCAATCCCCGCCAGCCTTTCCATGGCGGCATCACCACCATGGAAAGGTCTCTCCAATACCCACATCCTAATATGGCAGACGGTGCCTGCTAGGCACTGCCACCATATTAATGGCCCTGCTCCACCCACCAGGCAATCGTTACGATTGCCACCAGCGGAAAAATGGCGGACAGACTTTGCGTCTGCCGCGATACCCACCGCCATCCTAAAATGGCAGTGGGTAAATCTCATTGTGACGGCGGAACGATTGCCACCGCCTGCCTGGCGGTGGCAATCGTTCCGCCATTGTAATGAGCCTCTAAGTCTTAGGATGTAGTCTATATTATGGTACCAGGCTATATGGACCATATGCTTCAAGTCAACGGGCCTGGCTGTAAAGGTGGTTACACATTAATTCACAAGTAGTTTAAACTTCAGAAGGTCACACTGGTATGTCGTGTTTCATAGTAGCTCACAACACAGTACATGTAGAATGGCCCTGGCCTACAGGATGTTAGTGGGCTGACTTAGTCAGTGTAGGACATGACCAGGGATGAGGATAGTCAGCAGATGACTACAAAAGTGTGTAGTCATATCTTTGTAGTGCTCAGCATGTGAGAACTGCACATGTTGTATGTTAACTATTGACTTATGCTTGTGCTAGATGTATACAAATTGTGAGTCAATGAAATAGATATCCAAAAATGTGCAGTGATAATCTGTGTATTCATCTCTTCTATCCATACAGGTTAACACCCATGAGAAGCTGGCCATTTCAAAAGCAATGGCCCGGAAGATGTGGACCCTGGGGGTTCATGGCCGGCACAGCATCCATTGCAGGAAAAGGTGAAAGGACCTGAGGTGCTGGACTTGGGAGATCGCATATGTCCAGATAGGGAAGTCCTCCTAATGTAGACGGGGAGCACACTGCACCCTGACCCCCCCTAATGGCCCGCATTCTGGTGGTGGCTTACCCGGAGCTTGATGGGCAGTTGAGGCCTGACAGCAGCTACACATGGGTGAGTTCTGGCCATAGTTGTATATGTTACATTGCCAACTTTATGGGTTACAGGCAGTCATTTCCCCAAGCTACACAGCCACACATAAGCAAAAACCTCAAAAAAGGGGGCACACATCCAAAGAGACAGGCACCACACCCACCACCAGAACTGTAGGCACCCCCACCACCACTATCATCACATCCACAACCACCATTGATAACACCACACCCACATACTCACACCACTCCCCTTCACATCCCCACAAAGCACAGATGACAGCACACATACATGCACACCCCACACCCCAACCACCACATCCACAGCCAGCACAGATGACACCACAGTAACCCCCAACCACTATCACTTCCATTGCAAACTCCACACACAACCACACACAACCACACCCACTGACACCACCACACCCAGCACTCCCACAGTCACAACATCCACAGATACACCAGTCACATTCTACACACCTTAGAAATACAGATGCACACAATAAAACACCCAACAAACACCGCAGAAACAAGACGCACCCCTACTTGCAGGACATACTTCTGACACACATGCACCTGCACCAGCAATAGACCCAAGCACATCACAAACAGTCACTCCCTCTACCTTCAAGACCCCACTTCATATCATCCCCACTACTAAGTACCCTAGCAAACATCCCTCATTTACACTTGCCAACACCCCTCCCAAACATCCAACTACCACTTCCAAGGATCTTACACACCCAAGACCGCCCCATCCACTTCCAAATCTACCCCTCTAACCCACCCATCCACCCCTTCCATTTCCCAAGACAACCCTATCAAACGCTCTTCAAGTTATGATTCCCAAAGCCCCATCTTAAACTAAAGTCCAGCCTTTCCTCTTCCAAATCACCACTTCCCAACCCAATGACACCCTTCCCAAAACCAAATGTCCCCATCCAAAATAACACCTTGTGGTGCCTGCCCTGTCCAATGGATGCCCCTTTGTGAGGGGGTTACCCTAGAAGGGGCAGTATGACACGTTCTGTGCCCCTACAGTGTGGTAAACCACACCAATTCTATCTGGACTGGCCAATAGGCTTTTGCTATGTTTGGTCCCTGTGTTAATTTGGACTAGTAAAAATCTGCTTTGTTTTTTAACACATTAGTCCTGGCATTACTTTTCCCTAGCTATTTCTGGGAACTTAGCAATGTTGCAGATGTTAATTTGTGATGCATTGTTCTTGTGTTTACACATTATGGCAGGTTATACTACAAATATTTTTGGAGTGTACTTTATGTGCATGCATAATTTGATATGGTATGTGATAGTGATTACTTTTTATGGATAGGCATTCATCATAGTGTTGACCACTTGCACCACCTAATTGATGTGATTTGATACATTGGAATGTGTGACTACACGTGTATTTGTTTAACCCTGATTAGGGAACAAACAGGTTTGTATAGTTAGAGCTTGGAACCAGTGCAGGAGTCACACAGGACAAGGGGAAATGTTGCATGGATGGATATGTGGGATGATTCCAAACTGGGCCAGACATTGATTTGGGTGTTATTTCACACGGTAAGGTTCCAACTTGTCTTGAGAGAAGTCTACATCAATTTGCCTGCACTTCTCCTTATGATGTATGTTTAATATATGTTTGATATGTGCAAGTTAGTTATTTGTCTATCCACACCTAGAGGCTTGTTAGTTGTCATATCTTTTGTGCTATGTTTTTGTACATTTCCATTATTTTGTGTGTACCTACCTACTTTAGTTATATGAGAAGAACGCTGTTACTGATATTACATTAAACCCTTCCATGCGTTCGTTGGCCAAAAATACCCTTGAACATCGAGTGTTTACACGTGTTACAAACGCATAATATTTAATTACAGGCCTAGGTACATCTCCAAATGCTTTTCTAATCGGCCATATACCAGCTATTGATATTCTCAGTGTTCCGACCCCAAATAATCTAAGGGCTGTATGAACTCGGCCTCTAACAAGTAATGCATTTTGGTGGCTTTTTGAAGTATCTTCTGTTTAGTTGGATAATGTATTTTTACAATATAGTATGCCAATCGTGTTGTAATAATTGTATTACATATGCATTTTTGAATGTTTTTTACAGCCCTGATGAAGTTCTTTCAAAAAGAACGAAACACGTTGGCTGCCTGATGAATTGTGAAAAATGAAAGAAGAATAAAGAAAATCTCAATAATATACACCATCGGATGGACTGTCATTCAATTATTGTCTCGGTTAATTGTGCAAGGTAGTGCAACCCACAGTGGGTTTAAGTTGTATTGATCTTGTGGATCACCCCTTGGGAACAGCGGGCGTAATGGAGTTGCACACCATGTTAGCTAAATAGCTTATCTATTAATTTGAATTGTAGGAGGGTAGACGGGAGGAGTCTCCAGAGAGGTGCACCACAAACACTTCTGTGTCTGTGGAGTTGTGCTGTTTCTTTTTGGTTTTAGTAAAGAAAAAGAGTTTGAAGCCTGTAAGGAAGAATTGAGCCTGGTAGCTCCACCAGTGTCTATGTACATTAGACAGCCTGCAGTCCAGGGCATTTTAACAGGCCAGCATCAGTGTGCAGCAGACTCAGAGGGCTGCCTATTTCATATGGCTGAGAAACACTGGTGAGGAGTGAAATGATGAGGTAAGGAGCATTTGACCTGCGGGGAGCCTGTACCTGAACTTAGCGTTGAAACAACACTTGTATAAAAAGGCATTTTGGAATTGTTCAACTTAACCTATTCAACTAGCGCTGACAATGTTAGATGTCTCAAGGTACTGATGACCAAGCTTGGCTTGTGGTGAGCCTCTTTTCTATATATGCCGTTTGGACTATGTGAAACGCTTTATTAATTTTTATTTTCTTGCCGTTGGCCAAGTGGTGTTCTGAAGCATTTGACTACTGGAGCATGGCCGGCATGTTTTGGGTGTGGCTGCAGCAGCATTCTGTAGTGTGTCAGCAGTGTTGTTGAGGAACGTGCGAACTGCGGAGTTCAAGGCGCGCTGCAAGTCTGTGTGGGAGGCGAAGTGCATGATGGGAGTCTTTGCACACACATCATAGTGAAAACTAGTGCACATCTGCTCACCGGTGGTCTTGTGTGGAAAGACATATCTGGGCGCACCCTTTTGTTTCTGGCATTTATTGGACATTATACCCAGGGTGTATCCGTTGCTCTGGCACACCGATATATTTTGTGCCTTTAAAGAGATCATCAAAGGGGTGTATGCTACATGTTTGTGACATCCTCCTGTCATGTGGTCACATCAAGATGGAAGATAGAATGCGCTCAGAGGAATCTAGAGGGCGATCTGCATTTGATCTGCAGTCTCTGTATTATGAAACCTGGGTATATTAATTTCATCCACACGATGCAGCGGGTTCACAAACAGCTGTGTGGAAGCACCTGGAACTGCACGTAAATTGGTTTAGAGTGAGGAGTCACACACCAGAGAGGTGGATTTAAAATTCCCTGCCAATGAAACATTTTCAATGCTTTATTTGTATGTAGTGTGTTGAATCTTGTGTGATAGGTGTAGAAGCAGTGCGTAAACCCAAGATTCCACTCTTCCTAAGGGATCAAGGGTGTAGGGGCAAGTGTTTAGCCCAAGGCTGTACGGGTGGACATTTTCCCTGTCCTATTTACTATGCAGAAGGAGGAGAGTGGGTAGAGTGACATTTTTGTGAAGTGTGATTTTGACCATCCTTCCTAAGAGATGTAGGATGTAGGGGCAATGTGTTAAGCTCGGTGGGTAGTTACCATCCTTCCAATGGGTTAGGATAATAGGGCAATTTTTAGCCCAATGATAAGGGGGTACGTTGTTTCACCCCTATGCAGTAGAGGGTAGGTGAACCATGGTCCTGTTTAATTGTGTGGTAATGGGGGTATGTGGTTACACCCTATGCAGTAGAGTGTGGAAGAAGTCCGGATCCTGTTCCAGTGTTTTGTTTTGGAGGGTAACGGGCTGTTCCTGATAGAGTGAACATGTAGTTGAGTTCAGTTTTTGGGTTATCTGCACTGTTGCATTCTGAATTTATGGGACGTATTGATTGCCTGTGTATTTTACATTCTTACATCTCAATGAAGCATTGAAGTTTTCGCAGAAAGTGTTGTTTATCCTTTTCTGTTTGTTTCAGTGCATGGTATTTATAGTTTTGTTGGACCTTTTGTGGGAGGGTGTTTTGCCATCCTTTGTCCTGCTGAATTTCCTGTTGTTTCATGGGGGCGGAGATGTGTTGTGGCCTCTTGCTATCTTATGCATTCTCTCCACATTTTTGAAGTTCCCTGCTGCTCAGCGAGTCAGTGAGGTCATTGGATGGTTGGAATGCTGAGAGTGTTTGTGATTGGATAACTCCTGACATCTCAGCAGTGACATTCATGATACAAAAGTCAGAGGTGAGAGGATCCAGTACAAGATCATAATGCTAGTAAGGCCCCTAAGCAGGACACAGGAAGATAATATTTACCAATATAAGGCCTGATTTGAAAACCCTTTTTTCAACAAAGTCCTATGTCAGTAAGAGAAGATTGGAGCACTTGTAAAATCCCACCCTGAATGAAAATGGCAGTGTGAATGTAATTGTGTACACAGAGATGACACCTATTCAAGCAGTTGTATGCAGGAAACATTGTTGATGGGAAGGAATAGAAAAAAAAACACTTTAACAGAGTTCCTCTCCTAGTGATCTCTCCTAAACAATGAGACACAATTCAATTCAATTCAATTCAATAATCTTTATTCGGATACAAATATCCATAAAAGCACAGTTCAAACACCACCAACAATAATACAATTCTTGTTTAAAAACACGGTGCATAAAAGCTTTGGTTAAAAGGAACTTTCCATAGAAAAAAGACTACAATTGTGTACAACATTAAAAAAGGCATAATATACGACAACAATATCATCGATAAAATTTTCAAATTGATGAGCAGATAGCAGCGTTAAAATGTAGTGCGTTAAAAGAGTTGGACAGACATTTAGCAGCAGCATCATGTTAAAATAAAGTGCAATTGGTTGTTGCCAATATTAGCAGCATAGTATAAGTGCGGTTACATTTTAAGCTTTTAAGATTTTCTGGCCTACAAATAGCGCTTTAATTGGTGCAACGAAGAAAATTGAAGTAACTCCGTGTGAATGAACAATATTATGTGTTCGAGTGCCCCTAACACATTTAAAAATTGCTCATAGAGATACGTGAGTGGACTGCCGCTCTCAGAAACGAGCTGACACGAAAAATCAAATAGTCACTTTCAAGTCTAAGAATCTCAAGGTGCGCTGTTCTATAATCAATATTAGCAAATGCCTTAAAATACGGAATCAAGTATTGTTTTGTGTACTTTCCGTAAAAGTTGCAAAAGAATAGAAAGTGTACTACCGTTTGGTGCTGCCAGTGCCACACAGGCAGGGCATTTGCTCAAGATTAATGTTAAATCCCAGGGGGAAGCACAGTGAGTATTTTAAAGTGCCATCCCTAAGGCTAAAAAGCAGGCTCCACACCCAACGTCCAATACTCTTCAGAAGGCTTGCTCGTTTTTGTGCCCGCCAGCCGTTATTTTCGGAATTCCCGGGCGTTCGAAACAGCCCCATATCGGCTGTGAAGACTGATCCCTTTCATATTATACAATAAAGAAATAGATGAAATGACAGGACCTGGTCAGATTGATAAATTTATGGTGACCCCAGAATATGCGACATTCTGATATAATCTACTTACACATAAGGAAAAGGGGAATCCTCCACCAACCACGGATCTGACTTTGTCCTTATTCTTTCCGAATAGGATTGATAAGTTTTGTGTTTTATACACGCCCTGAAGAAGTCCGCTTCAAGGACGAAACGCGTCGGCTGTGCTGTTGAGATCAATTGTATCTATGATCTTGTATTTTAAAATGAAAAAATGAATTATTATAATCGTGGAATAAAAAGGAATTGTTTTGAAGAACTTCGATGTGGGAAATTAATTATATAATTGTTCTTCCTGAGTCTCTAACTTGTGGTGCATCTGTGCTTTTGTTTTAAACTTGTTAGGTCCTTTTAGGGACTTGCATTGCAACAGTGGGTGTGACTCAGTGTGCACACAAACCCCCAGTAAATATATAGGGGTATGAATATGGGAGGGATAGCAGGTTAGGTGCTGTTCTACAGAGGGCTCCACTGTTGGGTGTGTCTCACGCCTCTCGTTTGTTTACTCTTCAGAAGGTATTTAGATGGCATATGCGTTTGAGGGCTATTTAACACCAGTAGGGACATGTACCTAGCGACTGAAGGTTTTAGACGCTCTATGGCGTGTCTTTCGTTGTTATAAGATTCATACAATGCACCCATGAGGACGCTTTTATTCATACCCTCTAGTGCTAATGGGTTTAAGAAGATATTTTCAAGGTTCACGCTGGTTACGTTTTTTCTAACAGCGAAAAGCCAGGGTATGGATCCTCCCTTGTCGCAGTTAAGGCAGTCTACAATGATCTCCCTTGTTAAGGTTGCTGCTGGGTTCAGCCAGATTTTTAGCCAAAATATAGCTGCGCGTGACCTGATAAAATCTACTATATAATACAAATTTAGTTCCTTATGACATACATAGTTCGGGGAGGAAACTTGGGCCCCTAGAAGTTTCCTGCAAAATCTATTTTCCTCTCTTTGGATCCCACTGCAATTTATAAAACCACAGGACTTCAGAGCCATATGTGGCGGTGGGGACAGACTGCGATTTATAGATTTTCATTAAGGGTAAAACTACCTCTGCCTGTTTTGGTTGAGGAAGACTCAAAATAGAGTTAGTTGCTTTTAAAAACTTACTTCTACTATGGGCAGCATGGGCTGCCCAAGATCCAGTATCAGAAAATACTAAACTCAAATAGGGAAAGTGCGGGTGCGTAGTAGGCGTTCATGACCTGAGGTTATTGAATTGATACAGTGTTTTTTTGGGCCACAAGTCATTATAACGGATTTCTTAAAATTGGTGCAGAGGTCTAGGTCTGCCTTAAAGGATACGAAACCCCCAACAAAAGTGCGTAGTGCGTTCAGAGTGCGGCCCATGAGGACCGCATCATCCGCATATAAGAGCGCGGAAAGTACATTTCCATTAATTTTTGGGTACGTCATTAGTGAGTTCTGACAGGGCATTATGTAATTCGTTTATGTAAAGAATAAATAGGAGAGGGGCCAATACACATCCCTGTCTGACCCCTCTACCAATTACGATGTCCCCTGAGACCTCCCCATCATTACTGATCCTTACCCGCGACTTCAAGTCCCTGTGCAAGTGTGCCAAAAAGTGAATCAGAGTCTCGTACAACCCATAGTTTAAAAGGACCGACCACAAGCGTGACCTGTTGACAAAATCGAACGCTGAGGTGAGGTCCATGAAGGCCAAATAAATAGGTGACTTCTGTGCTATCGTATACTTGCCAATAATAAGATTTAAATTAAGACACTGTTCGATTGTTCCCAGTTTGCTTATAAAACCCAGCTGGCACCGATTTAAAATGTGTTCCTTTTCGGCCCATGTCCTAATTTTATTAAACACGACCCTCCCTAGGTTTTTCAGGGTATTATCAATCAGAGCGATCGGTCTATAGCAGCTAGGATTAGATCGATCTCCTTTTTTAAAAATGGGCACGATAATGCTGGTAGACCAGGTGCTCGGAATGGTGGTGTTTGTTAAGTTGTTAAAAACATTACATAAAAGGAGTGCCCAGAAATCCGGTTCGTGTTTAATAAGATCGATAGAAAGCCCGTCCGGCCCTGGGGCTTTGTTGCCTACGCTTTGGTGTATGGCATCCTCAACTTCTGACACCGATATAAAGACCCTAGCGACAGAAGGGCTAATTGACATGTTCCCAGTCTGGGGCGGGGCTGTGTAAATCCTAGCAAAATGTGCTTCCCATGATTCACTGGTTATGTTACAGCTTAGGGGAGTAAGGGTGAGTCCCAAGGATCTCATAGTTTTGACTGCTGCCCAAAAACCGTTTCCGTTATTAAGTGTAGCGGCACAGGCAAGATTAACCCAACGTTCTTTTAAAAGTTCATCTTTTCGTAGCCTGGCTGCTTCTTTAGAACGAGGTCGTAATGATCTAACAATAGTTACATCCCTGGGTGTAGCCGCTAATGCTACATGCAGTTCTCTATTTGCTCACGAGCAAGTACTATTGAACCATCTAGATTTCTCACTGGTGTTTAACGCTGGTCTAGAAATCATTGGTTTGATACCAGTGCATAAGCTACTAAATGCCTCAATAATCTCTAGGTTAAGATCACTAATTGTCAAACAAGTTTTGATGAGCAGTAGGTGTAATTTTATCATATTGGAAAATAGAGCTTTATTATCAATGCTCTTCCAAATTACTCTTAGTTTGTCGGTTGAGACCACTAAATTATTTGCCCCGGGCTCTTTAACGTGACTGGTCTGGGAGAGAATCTGATTATTGTTAAAATTGGATTATGGTCGCCCTGCGTGGTACACAAAACCTCTGCCTTTACTAAAAAGTCCTCCAATGAGGCCGACATGAAAATGTAATCGATTGTAGAGAAACAGCCACGACCCCTATAAGTGGGTATTAGGCAATTTTTGCTTTGATGTACGTCAGCTATTTGCATCACGCTAATTAAATTGCAAATAGATAGGTGATCTAATAGCTCCATCCCTCTTTTACATGGAGCCTCAGAGGCCAAGGAAATCGGAGTTGGGCCGTTGTCCTTAGGAAGTCTAGCATTAAAATCACCGCCCAGACAAAATCCAGCCAATTTGTCATACACATTCTGCAATAAACTCAAACAAATTATTAAAATTCATATTTGGTAATGTTGTGAAATCATTATTATAAAAGTTGATAAAACAAATTGACGCCCCTCGTGTGTAAATCATTGCTTGGAAGTTGTTGTTATTTGTCACATGAGACTTTATGCTCCCACCTGCTGAGATATTGATCCAGGTTGAGAGTCCACCTGATGGACGGCCTGCTTTAGGGCTTGGTACAATACTATTAAGACATACAAAGCCTTCTAAGAATAGTTCCTTTGTACACCATGTTTCTTGGAACATTAGGAGTTCGTATTTTTGGACTATGTTGACCCAGTCTGTGGAGTGTAGCTTAGAAGCTAGCCCTGCAACATTCCAACTGAGCACGTGTAGATTTGAATCGTCTAGTTCAGGGGTAACAACGACGAGAGGGTCTGGAGAGAGTCCATTGATAGCAGATGCAGCAGGTGATAAACAGGAAGACAGTCAATCCAGGCTTTCTAAGCTAGACAGAACAGAGAACCTGTTATGCATGGTGTGTGGGGGATAACAAAATTGTGTGGGTCCAGGGTTGGTTTGTAGAAAAAAACCTAAGGGCAACGACCAAATGAGGGTTGGGAAATTGTTATTGAATTCCTGTGCTGACAGTAACAATTTTACCAGTGGGGGTTGTCTAAAGTTAATAACAATGCAGTCCCCTTTGATGTTCTTTTGTGAGGGTCCGACCCAGCCCACCTTGCGCACCATTAATATCTCACTGACATATGCCCCCCTTAGGCCTTTATGTTTAACTAGCCATTCGGCGCTTTTATTCCGGAGTTGGTCCCAAGTCTCGGTTTGGTTTTTCCTTAAGGGGGGAAACGCCTGCTAAGACTAGGACATAGGGGTATGCTGCAGGTGGTAAGTTGAGAACATCACACCTAGTCTCTAAGGACGGCCCCGTATCATGGTTGTCTGAGATACAGGTGGCACTCGGGGTGTTAGGTTGCAAGGGGGCCAGAGTTGTGAGGTTGTTGGTGACAAAAGAGTTAACTGAAGAGGTGTTGCAATGCAAACTATTGCTGTTACTAGTGCGCACTGTGCGTGTTAAGGAATTCTTACTGGGGATAGGTTTGGTGAGTAAACTATCTTTTTGTTTGCCACACATTACACTAGCATTATTAGAAAGAGAGGGTATGGGATTCGCAGTTTGCTGTTGCATATTTGTGTTTGTTGCGCTAGAGGGCTTTATATTCTGAACCCCCCGGTTTTGCGTGTGACTTTGGGTATACTTATACGTGTGTTTGATTTATTTATCAAAGCCTCCAAGCGATCTAAGCGTTTCAAACTGGCATTAAAATTTTTAGCCACCAAGTTTTTCATACGTTCATAAACTGAGTCCACTATGGTATCAATTGAAATGTCACCGGGTCTAATGCGAGTCATCGAGGCTATTGTATGCTCAGTTTGTGTATGAATAGAGTGGGTTACGGCTTCTGATGAGGTCAGATCGACAGTGGTATCAATTGTAGTGTTGGTGGGTTCCGTGTTTACTGTGATCGCCGGGGCAGCCGTGCCTTGTATCCATCAGCTTAGGGCTGCGCGTTGTGGTTTTGAGCGAGGTGGTTGTTTCCTCTTGGTACAGATAGGTTTCGCCAAAGTTCTTTTTCTTTTAGCCCCTGTGGTTCTGGGGTCTGGGGAGACATCTTTATTTGGGACAATGTCTTTTGCGTAGGTTGAAGGTTGACTATCCATAAGGCCTACATTGACCTCATTACCCTCATTGTTTGCCAACACGTAACCGCCTTTCTAGGTTGGTAAGTGTCTGGTGGTGTTAACAATTACAGTTGGTGTCAGAGGAGGGCCAGTGCGAACCTCCTGCTCCTCTCCTTCCATCAAGGTAGGTTGGGGTGCCAACAGTCCCAAAGATAGTCACCTTTCTGTTAACTCAATCTCTGTTGAGACAATGCTGACTGCTCTTTCTAACATGCTGTCTATGGTGGTGGTAGTGGTGGGACGGGAACCTGGTGTGGCTGTGCATTTCCCCATGTCACTGTATCTGATTAGCACTCACCTCACTCCAGCAACACAGCAACTTCGGAAGCACCTCTCAAGGGGGTGGCGCAGCCCGACTTCTTCCGGCCTGTGACGGGCGCAGGTGGGCCCGCCCTTGCCCCAGGCATGCCTGCGCGCGTCCGGCACTGCGGGAGGCCTGTCCCCCTTTTATACACCTCCCAGCGCTTTCTCCTGGCGTGTGCAGCGTGTGTGCGCCACCAAGGGTGCTGGGAGTTGTAGTCTCAGGTCGTCTTTTACAGAGACCGGCTCCACTCCCCAAATGACTCCGGCAGCAGTGGCGGCATGGACAGGCAGCAACTGGTGGCAGGTAAGTTCCAATCCCGTGCTGCGGGAGGCCTGTCCCCCTTTTATACACCTCCCGACGCTTTCTCCTGGTGTGTGCGGCGTGTGTGCGCCACCAAGGGTGCTGGGAGTTGTAGTCTCGGGTCGTCTTTTACCGAGACCGGCTCCACTCCCCAAATGACTCCGGTGGCGGTGGCGGCGTGGACAGGCAGCAACTGGTGGCAGGTAAGTTCAAATATTGTCAGTTAGACATCAGGATCCCGGTCTTTGCCCCAAAGTTTTCTCCGACGTCGCTTTCGAATCACCACAGCTCCGGCTTCTCCATCAGGGCGCGGAGGTCTGCTGCGTGCCCACCTGCACACAGCTCGGCTGATTGTACTCCCCTGCCGACCCCACCCAATCAGAACTCACAATTAGCCGATGGTCCGCACTTGTACATGGGACACATAGGGCATACACATCCCTACCAAAGAAGCACAAGGAGCTATATTTATCGATTCAGGTGCAACATATGCTTCAAGGGGGATCCTTGTGCTGTTTTATGGTCCATTTTCAGCTTACGCTTTAAAGTTACTTGCATAATTGCACACATTCTAGTTTATAGATGGGAAATATCACTGCCTCAGTGGTATTAATCATGCTGATATTTTATATCATTGCACCCTCACAACATCATCTGATCAAATATCAGGCCACGATGTTGCAGTGACTAATAAAGTGCCAGCCTTAACATAATATAAGTACACTGGAATAAAAGGTTATGTATAAAAAGTAAATGTAATTAATAAAACATAAATGGATATATAATACAAAGGCAAAACTGCCAGCCCCAAGATATATTAGTCACGTTTGATTTATACCTTTACTCAATACAATTCGTAACAATCAAAGGTTGTATACACTGAAATGTAATAAATACAATTAAATGCTATGGTTAGGTTTGCAAATAAACTATATTATAAAAAATAATAGTGAAAGTTAGGTTATACATTTTTTTTATTATTTATTTGAAGTATTTATATAAGGCAAACCTAAAGATATGGGCAATGTAGCACTTTTTTCTTAAGAAGAGAAATACATTAAACTTAAGAGTAACGTAGAGTTGTGTAAACATGGCAAAAGAAAGGAAGGGAGGGTTTCGAAAAGTTTATATTTAAGGAGCAAGGGGCAGCAGAGTCTCTTAAATGTGTTCTGAACAGGTGGATCTTCAGACTTCTAGATGAGAATGAGGAGTAGGATGTAGTTTAGTCCTAGGTCCTTGGTCAGATTGTTAAAAAGTCTTATGTCCAAAATTGAAAAGCCTAGTTCACTCTTTTTGTTTTCTTTACTTTAAAAATGCAATTTTTTTCTGGTGCTTCTATTCCCTCTAATTATTGAGAGTTGTTTCTGTTAATTAGGAAGGTAGTCCAAGGTGTCTTGCTTTATTTATTTACATTTTTAAAGCCCATTGTACTCAGGAGTCAGAGTGCTTTTTAGTGTAACAACATCAAAGAGAAGGACAGGGGCGGCTCCTCCGTTAGAGCAGAGGAGTGTCGCCCCGCCAAGTAAAATGCCCCAAAAGCCCCTACTAGATGAAAAATAAAATGGGTAATTTTATTTTTCAGCCGCCGTCCCGAACAAAGGGTTGAGGGGAGCGGGCTTGCACATTGACGGCACCAGGGAGGAGGATGGACTGCCTTAAGTACTTTTCAAAGTGCAGATGTCCCTTCGGCCGGCCGTCTTGCGACGGCCAGCCAGACATGCACACTTAGAAAGCTGTAGCACAACTGTCTTGAGACAGCTGAGTTAGAGCAAGTGCAGGGCTCCAGTGTCCTCGGGTGGGGCGAGAGAGGCCACCCCCTCCAATCCTGGTGCTGCTCTCTTGGTGGTGAGAGGGCACCAGGATTGGTTAATGCAGTTGGCTGGGGCCTGCCTGAACATCAGACTGCAGCAGGCGGAGGTGGTGCTGCGAGGAGGATGCCTTGTCGTCCATGTATGGTAAGCAGTTTTTATTTGTTATTATTTTTTTATTTGAGGCACTCGCATGATAGTGCACTACCCACCACCCATTTGCCCTCCCCACCACTCCCTGTAGATGTCAGTCGCTACTGGATAAGGAGGTCTTGAATTACATTGAAAAGGTAGTAGAAGAAAAGTGTGCTAATAATTGTCAAATGATAGCCATTATAACTGGATGTAGATGTGAAATTTAGGAACAAATAAGGATGGTCAAAGTGAATACGGTGATGAGAAGGATGGACGGGGTAAGGTACAGAGGGGCCAGGGTTTATTCAAAGAGGATGAAAGGAGTGAGAGGTAGAGGGGTTACGGCAGGGTAAAGAAGGGTGGAAATGAAGACTCACTGGAGAGGGAGGAGGGGAGAGAAAGAAATGAGAGGTCAAAGAAGATGTTAAATTGAAATGTGGGGAGAGTAAAGGCAAGGCTGAGGGGATGGGCAAGATTGGAAAGCGTAGGGAAGTTTGAAGATAGTAAGGCACAACGAGGGAATCGGGAAAATAGGAGATGGCTAAAATGGAGCATGAGAGGACAAGAGGAAGGTAGAAAAATGGAGGAGAGGAGTAAATCGTGCAGGAAACAGTTATTGTGAGATTAGGATAATTGCAGGAGATAGAGTTCACTTATATGTGAAGCAGGCTAACAAAGCGAATTCTGGAATCTAGGGGTATCCAGTGGAAATGTCTCATAATAATTAAACTGAATATCAGTAAGAATAATTAAGGATTAGAGTTAATTTATTTTTGTAAAATAATGATAAATTATTTATAACAACTTAAGGATCCAGGTTATGTTAGTCAATAAATAAGAAATAAACAAAGATTTTAATAAGGTTAGGATTCAGTTATTAAGTTAAATTAATTATAAACCAATTCAATATTTGGAAAAGTTAGGTTTAGGTTTTTAAATTAAATGAATAACAAATGAATTCAGTGTTTTAAGAAGTAATAAATTAGGTCAATAAATTAAATCAATTATACTTAATAAAATATTTCTAAAGCTTAGTTTAAGGTCATTAAATGTGATACTTATAAAATAATTAAATATATTAAATTGATAGGATTATGTTAATTAATTTTATCTATTAAAAATTAATAACACATCTATAAGGATATGGTTATATTATTTAATTAAGTACATTTTAAAGAATTTACATGCATTGAAATGTAAAAGGAAAGTTAAACCATTATAATAAGTATTTAACTGCATTGAATGGTTGAGATTAGACTATTGAATTATGTGAACTGAAGTTGTTTTTAAAAAAATCTAAAAATATAAGTAAAAACATAAAAAGAGGCAAACATGTTTTGATGTAGTCATCAACTACATAGTATGTTTAAATATGATTCAGTGAAACAGTGTTCTGTACGTAATGTTGTGGTTGATGATGAAGTGGTTTGTGAAATTGTAACATATATCTATTTAACACATATGGGGACAAACAGGTCTCCTGAAGTTTTTATCATCAATAATGTCGCTTTCCTCGTCTAAGTGCAAGCTTAACGGTAATAAAAAACATGCGAGTATACAGGCCCTGAATAAGTAAGATACAACACCAAGGGCCCGATTAGGGATTAAACTGTGCAGCGGCAGGTCCGTCCTGCTGCCACACTGCCAAGCCCGTGGTCAGGTCTCCCACCAGATTACGAGTTAAACTTGTGTCTGGCCAACTTATTTTGCCATTCCCATGGCGGTGCCTTTAAAAATAGGCACCGTAATGGGAACGCCAAAAAGATTTCCTGCACGGTATGGACTCATAAGTACATGCCATTCAGGAACTGGTGTGCATGCACACAGGGGGACACATGCTTCCTCACTGCCAGCGTTTTCATGGATCAGGAACCGCCATGAAAAACCTGGCGGAGAGGAAACTCGTAATACTTGGAGTGACCACAATGTCTGGCCAAGCATTTTCCAGCCTCTGGGCCACTGCGCCAACTCAAGGGGGCGGCGGTTCCCTGGCGGTAGTCCCATGGTGGTCTCACCGCTTGAGTCGTAATCAGGCAGGAGAGCACCACTACCGGGCCACCACGAGTCTGGTGGTCCTCGGACCACCAGACTCGTAATCAGGCTGTGCTATCTTAAGACAATATCAAATAGGTTACACATTTAATTGACTTGACTAATAGAAAACTCTCCCCAGAGTTGATCATAAAAGCTGTTGATTAATTTGATTGAAGCTTTTCTTGAGCCAGACATATGGATAAGCAATGAAACTCACTTAGTAATCAAAGTATTGAGAGGGCGATAGTCAGTTCCCTGCTGCTAGTCAAATAGTAGGAGCACTGTGAATTATTTAAGGGTCTGAGTCACAAAAAATAAATATTCATGTAGGGTATCTCCTATGTTTTGAGCAGAACTGCAACTTTGCTGGATATCCCAAAGAACTTTAGCAGTACTCCTGCAAACCTACAACTGCATCACATACACAACGGTATTCACTTGTGCATTTATTTTCGCACATGAGATTATAGATAGGTATATTTCGTGTACAGAAAGGTCCTGCTGAAATGGATTTTCTCGGTGATATTATTATTTATTTATGCCACTCCTATAATTTTGGGGTAAATGTCCATTTTTAGTGTCTTTCAAATGTTTGTGAATATCAAGCTCTTAAGTTTGTTGGTGTTTGCCCAGTATGACAGCTGCCAATTCCCTGCAATTTTCACACCTATCCCCGGCTCAAAAGGTGTGCCTTATTAGAAAATGTTTCAATGTGAGTACATCCATTTACAAGTGCCAGTTCACATCATGTGAATCAAAATATTGAATTTCCACTCACTTACTGAGACTTACTTTTGACACTTGATGATGTTCTTTTGTAAGTTTGCAGAGTCCATCGCCAATGAAAATGCACAAAAGCCAGAATCAGGTTGTAAAATGTTTGGGGGTTTAAAGTAGGGATTGCTGTTTAATCATGCAGATATATAGTACGCACATTCACATGGTATGGGTTGTGTTTAGGATGAGTAAGGGGCTGGTGATGGGAGCCCAAGACTTCCAACCCAGGCCAACCAGCAGCCTCATCCCCATCTCTCCCTTTGTCCCTTCCGGTCGGTAAGATTCAAGTCATTCTTCCCTCTGGTGGCCCAGTTTTAGGAGGACCCATAACTGTAGGGCAAGTAAGACTGTGTGTAGACTCCGTGGCTTTTTTTTTGTAACACATTACAGCCTCATAGCCACCTGCACAAGTTAGCCCAATAAATTATGTTAGCACAGTAAGAGCATAGCGGAGAGACCAATCCCAGCAAACAATGACCCCTCTCAAAATTGTTAAAGGGAAAATAAAACTTTGAATTTATAGTCTTCTCAAGTTCATATTACTAATGCACTCGGTGATGATGTATGCATTATGTATTTTTAAACAAAAGTTATATTTATATTATGAGGGACATGAACAGCGTAATTTCAATTATGGATTAATTTATTTCAGTTCAATTCAATTTAAAATACTTTATTCGGTATATAAAAATACCATAAAAGTGCAAATAAAATAGATCATAATATAATCAGGCCACATTAGTCCATCCATAAGTAAAAACCCCTTAACATATATATAAAATTCATATTTAGGGCCAATACAGGACTAGCCTCACCAATCACAAAAATTCAGAAGGGATGCATCACATAATAGGAGAAATGCAAAACAATTCAACAGCTTAAAATAAGTGCATGTTCAATCCCTCCTGGATTAAGCGAACCATTCCCCTCATCAAATTCATTTTAAGGCCTTTGACGGAATCGCGCTGGGTACCACATTTATTCACCTAGTACCTCTTGTGTTTCTAAGTCTGACAGCTGCCCTCAAAAAGTTTACAGTGCAGAACAGAGTTAATGCATCTGGGGACAATTTTAAAAACAACAGGGCCACATTAGAGTGTTTAAATCTAGCATTTTTTAAAATACTTTTTAAAAACAAGCTCCTAGGACACGAATAAAAAGGACATAATAAAACAAAGTGAAGGGTATCCTGCAGAGACCGATGGTCGCAACCGCACGGACCCTTCAACTCTATAGATAGGGTATATCCTGCCGGACCAGCTAATATGTGATGTAGAAGATTAAACCTAAAACGTGTCATTAAAAATCTGTCATGGGCATTATATAAATGAGATAAAGTTATTCAGTTATTCAGTTTATATCAGAGAAGTTAAGGTAATTATATAACAATATTTTTGAGGTGTTTTGATCACTGCATGTAAGGATGCAATAATAATGTCCAAATAATGATGTACACATTTGACACAAAGTGTTGAATTTGTGTTGCTGCATTTGTATCTCAGGCGTGCAATTAATATCGTTTTAATATTAATGTTGATTTCATGGATTTAGAATCCGAAATAAACGTACCTCCTTGTAGTGTGTCCTAATAGGTCTTCTACTTGTGAAATGATTTGCTTTATTATGCCAAGTCTTATTTCTATTGGTCGTAACTTCAACAAAAACAAATAAATTATGGAATGTCCGGGTAGTTCTCTTTGCCCTCGTATCTTGCAGCGTGTCAAATGTGGTAGATTGTGAAAGAGTGTGTTTTCCTACAGAAACTCTATTATACAATTGTACGGATGTATACAATAAAGGCTACATGTATTCTTTCTCTTATGACGTCCTTTTAATAGATTGTGGCTTAATCGCTGAAGATGTTTCCGAGGAGAGTCTATTAAAATGGGTTGCTTTTTGTTACTCATTGGGCGTATTACGAATGTAAAGCATTAATTCTCCAAACGATTCTTGCATGACACCATTTTGAGCAGACGTGTTTGAGATGTCTTCAATTTCTTTTATTTGTGCTCAAGAAAAATGTAAGTTGAGGAACACTGTTAAGACTGGACAATTTGCAATAGCTAAAAAGCTCGGTGACTTCAGTTTGAGAAACATACATTCTGTCTCATATAATTTCTGTATTCGTCTGCATATACTAAAATGACATTTGCAAGGTACATTTCCGGACTTTTTTTATTTGGTTGTCATTTACACTAAATGCAATGCCACACGTAATGTTTATGTTACGTCAAAAATAAGTCATTCATAATTTGTACCTCGTTAAAAACCTACTTGCAATGGAAGTGCACTGTGACTTGTACTGTAATTTACCCATGCAGGCTGTTTCCATAAGAATGCTAGTTGTAATATAATTTAATGCTTTTCTGGTAAATGTACCATTTAAATCTAATTTTATTTACTTAAGCATGTCTTGGCATGTCTTTTAGAAAGAACTTGTCATGTGTTTAATGACTTTTAAGTGCCAACCCTTTTGAACATGGTACACTGAAACTTAAAAAACATCAGTGTTTGGTACCTTCAAACTAACTGAAATCATATACGCTAAATTACAATCTCTCCTTCAGCCCTGGACCTCTACATCAACTGCCAATGTTTCCTACACTGCACACATGCCTTGCCATCTGTCCCTATTTTTTCTCCTAAGCTTTTCAATGCCACACCTTTATTCATTGTGTCTTCTCATTCGTCCCATGTCATATTCTTGCACCTCATACTGTTGCAAAAGAATCCGACTGGATTTTGCCACTATAGACAATCTGGGTTCAAACTGTAAAAGGGACAAAAATCACAGGTGCAGACAGTAGAGAAGATTTGCTTTCCTCTGTGGATGCTGGCTGCTCTGGAATGCTAATCTTTCTTTAGTTTTTGGCAGCCTATGACACTGCAAACCAACAAGTATCACTATACCCGTTTGAGAAATGGTGCCTGGATTAGTTGAATGACTCTCCTGTTGTGTAAACCTTTCTTGTCAAACTGGAGCCTTCAAATCAAAGGGGCATATCATCAAGGACTGGCGATAATTATCGCTAAGCGCACTTAGCACTAGGATAATTATCGCTGGGTAACGTGGAATTTCATCGCTGAGATAGCGTGCTATTAGCAACACTTATCTCAAAAGCAGTAAAATTCCAAGCACTAACTGCCAAATGTGAGATTATCGCTGGAAATCCAGCGATAATCTCACAAAGTTTGGTGATAGCTTGTTCATAGGGCAGGTCAGACTTAGCCATGATATCCACCTTACATAGGATATCATGGCTATTGACATTGGACTGCTGCATTATGGTCTATGTTGGATTGCCAAAAAAAGAGATTCAGAAACTCAAGAGACTGCATAACCGAGCAGCCAGACTAGGGTGGTCAGACGTTCCAGGTTCCCCCAGACAGTCCTGTTTTCATAGGATTGCCTCAGCATCCCGATGCTTTTCTTATTTTTTGAAACGCATCCCGATTTTTGGAACAAATGCCAACTCATTCTGCAACAGAATATTGAAAAAAAATGTTCGACCCCTTTAGTTTTTGAAACAGCCCATGCAATCCATCTCCCTGTCTCGGGCAGCACAGGAGGAGGTCAGCTGCATTCATCCAGCAGAGAGAAGTCAGAGTGGGGATGGGAGCAGAGGTGTTCAAGGTGGAGGTCCTGAGATCCTGCCAAAGCTAATGTCATACTAACATAACCCTGCAAATTTGCGCCCATATATACAGGCACTCTTTTACATCAGACCTCCTCCTGTGCTGCCCGAAACAAAAAGACAAACCACAAAAGCTACCTCAGCACTTATGGGTGTCTGTGGAAACAGAGAGCATGACTTTCAACTATGGCTTGCAGGATGAGTATATATACGTCAAAACCAGGACAGGGCAGATATATGCCATGATCATTGTCAGCCTTTAGTCCTACTTCTATGTCTGGTCTGTCCTGGTTTTCTTCTCAAAATCTGGTCACCCGAAACAAGGCTGTGTTTCAAGATAAAGAAATCATCACACATTGCTTTGCCCCTTAAATAATTGCACTGACTTCTGGGTGGCTCAGAGAACAGAGTTTAAAATACTCTGTATTGATTTCAAAGTACTGGTTATGTTAAATGTTATGTTAAAATTATTTGTAACGCGCACTATCACCATCGGTTTCTTGGCGCTCATTGACAGGTAACGTGATCCAGGATGAGAGGGTTAGTCATACTGGTGGAAATCAGACTTCAATATCTCCAGGTCCTAATTCACAAATTATGTCCCCAAAAAGAACATGAGATTCAGCAATGGAAATCTAGTCCTCCATGGTGGGAAGCTAATCCGTTTTTGTGGGAGCCGATCTCTGGATCATACATAAAGATCTGTGCTTGGAAGCTTTCAAAGAGCAACTGAAAACAAGAGTCTTCAAATAACTCTTCCCAACCATCAATGAAAACATAGACATTAGCTCCCTCCAAGACAGTACAGGGCCTGCCTTAGTGCAGTTATTCTGAGTCAATGCCTGGAACACATTTATGAAAATATACAAAAAGTGATGGATGGAATGCTTGAATTATTCTCCGCAACTGGTAATTATAAAGGGCCACATCCAAGTCCATTGTTATGTTAAACACTGTAACACCTCTCTTTGGATCCAGCCATATGGAAATCAGTCTAGACCCAGAAAATAATGGTTGACAGGAATGCAGTCCAAGTAATTACCAGTGGCTGAGATTAATTCAAGTGTTCCATACATCACTTTTTGTATACTTTAGTATGTCACCATAAATGGGGCAGTTCAGGCTGGACTGTTCCCATTGGAACATGGTCAAGACTGATTTGCATATAGTCCAAGCTGAGGTGGCATGGCATGCATGCCATCCATCACTTTTGTATAGTTTAGTGATACAGGTATGAGCCTCTGCATCTTTTTATGTTACCAGTCTAGTTGTCATGTTCGCATTAATTGAAGCCCTTACCCAGAGCTCAGGGAAAACAGTAACCATCTACTCTGACTCTGCATATGTCACCACCACTGTGCATTCGAGCATCAGAAGGTGGAGTAGATGGGCGTTCCTAAAATCAGATTGCAACCCCGGGACCTCTTGGAATTGCTGATAAATGCACTAACCCTGCCACAGCGCATCGCTATGGTGAAGTGTGCCGCCCATACTCCCTCCTTAATGGGTCAATGATCCTGGCCCCATCCACTCCACGCTAAGGGCTGCAGTCCCCCCCTCCCAAGGTCGACAACATCAAGACAGATTAATTGCCCTGGTCGAATGGAACTGCCCTCCTTGAGCCCCTGCTGTCGCACTGTGCTAAAGCCTCTAGTCATCACACAATGTCTCTTCCACACTTTTGATTGTCCTTATTGACTATTGGTATCGATTAGCATGTAGGCTGGTATGCATACTTGTTGGAGGCAATGTGTAAATTATATACACTATACAAAACACACTTTCTGTTATGTTCTTGGGGAAGGCATCTCAACTGTATTATTTCACTGCATGCATGTATTCAGTGCTTTCAAGTATGTTGTTACTTAAAATACCAGTAAAGAAATATATATATGTTTTTAAACTGTGCCGCCCAATCAAGGGACAAGAATTTGGTGTCCCACTGAAATGCATTAGCAGACCAGATGGTGAAGGGAGCAGCATATGGGAAGGCAAGACTCACATACTGCCATTACAGCAGAGTGAGGAGACAAAACTCTCACATGACAAACCATACACTAAGACAGCAACTTTGTACCTACGGGAACTATGGGAGATGGCCCTAACTGAAGAGAAGGAATGGTGGTTGGCCAGGGGCTGCACACAAACTGTACATGACTTCATATACTGGCACACAGCCTCTGTGAAACTTGTCATGCCCTGCACCTTAGCTGACACAGCCGTACCCCAACGGCACCTACCCACACACATGGCTAAAGAAAATATGGCAGTGGAGCTTTAGAGGGACTGGTTTATCCCCAACTGGAATGAGATACTAACTATATACCTCAATGACTGCACTGTCTGCCAACTATACTTCCCCAAATCCACACTAAAGGTCGCGCCATTGACCATCCCTCAACCTACCAGGCCGTTCAAAGCCTTAGATATAGATTTTGTCAACATGATAGCCCGATGTACCACCTATCTGTACTTGATAGTTGTAGTCTACCCCTACTCTGGGTGGACTGAGATCGGCCCTTGTGTACACTATGACGCCAAGGCAGCAGCAACATTCCTTGTCAGGGATGTGATACCGAGGTGGAGAGTCCCTGGAATCATCCGATCAGATAATGGAAGGAACTTTGCTAACACCATGTTTGATCATAACTGATCCCTCCCAGGTATCACGCATAAACTGATCTCTGTAGACCACCTGCAAAGCAACTGCATTGTTGAGAAACTTAACGATCTTCTCAAGAACATAATAAGCAAAACATGTGCCAACCTCAATAACAAAAAGGCTCCACTGCCTTGCCCTAGCACTCTTTAAACTAAGAAACACTCCCAGTAGTGTTCATCACCTCACACCTGACCAGATTGTGACATGCAGACTAATGGGGACCCCTATCCCAAAGAACTGGGCCAAATTAGGCACTGAGGCTAGCTCCCAAGCACTGGGGGACAAGCTGCGCTTGTTCCTCTCCAAGCTGACAAAGACTGCCAAGTGTTTGGCCAAACAGGTCCATCACAGAAGCACACAGGAGCACAACAATAAGCTACTGTATCAAACACCTCAGCCAGGGCAAGACATCTACTACTGCAACTGTTTGTAGGAGTGCAAACAGGCCAAGTTTGAGGAAACCCACTGAGTAATATTTTTGACACCAACAGCCATCACGGTGGAAGGGAGAGAAGTCTGGGTCCACTTCTCTGATGTACAACCCAAGCATTGACCCAGAACACATCTCCCAGACAACTTTCCAAACATCCACCTCTGCTAAAACATTGCACACCTTGCATTGAAAATACTGCTCCAGCTGTAGCAACGCGAGGGGGGAGAAACCCATAATACAAACCACAGTTAACCTAGTTTAAAAAATCCCTGATCATCCCAGAATTCTAATGTTTGCTGAAATTAGAGTAAGAACCTTAAAAATCTCACTAATACCGTTCAGAAATGTTATCACCTCCGTCCAATCCAGATAGGAAAATTCGCTCCCCAGAAAACCATATGAAGGATCATATTACAGATGAAAAAGTAATGTTCCAATACATTGCCTTACAAATGTGTTTTTTGTAGCTAACCTATGACCCACAGCTCCTGCCTCACAAGTCTGCGATCAAAGTGTAAGAACACAAATAGTGCTGTTACACGCCATTCCTCTAATTCAGACTCTCAAAAGTCTTTCAGAAGACTAGTTGCTCAAGTACTTCTGAATTCAATTTTCTTTTATGACTTCATTTTCAAGCGACTTTTTTTTCTGCACTGCACCAAGATGACAACACCCCTGGGTGCCCAGACAATAAACATCAAATGTAAATAAATGTCCAGTATTTGTAAAACATGAACAATTACCCGAAGGTGTCAAGGCACTTAGGACCCTCGAGAAGATTAAGCAAGCTATTGCCCAGAGTCACATAGTGCTGGGCTGATTTGCTGCCAGCACTGGAGATCAAACCGTGAGCCCCCGGGTTCTGGAGTCAGTCACCCTGGCTGCTGCACCACACATCTTCCACCTCAGACACCACAGACAACAGTCTCCCAACATAAGACCAACCCAGATGACAAACATCTCTCCCGAAGATGATTCTACATTCTGCAAATGCTTCCTAAGTTACATGCCTTTATATTTTTGCACGCACTCTTCATATTTGGGGTGCTTTCGAGCCCCTCTAGAACCAAAAATGTGTAGGAATTTGTAAGCTCTACTTCTACATTCTTCCAATGCATGCACAAAGACCCCTTCACCTCACCTACACCGACGCCCAAACAAACGCTAGTATACCTCACGCACTACAGAGCACACTGCTACACAACACCTGGTATCAGCATATGAGCAGCATAGGTACCCAAACTATGAATTCATCATGCTATGTTATGCTGCTCACTATTACCTCATGCCGTAGGCACAGCTAGACTTTACTTATCACAAGAGATAGTCCCCGAAAAGAAAAAAAATGCTTCATCCATTTGCACCTATGTAAGATTGGGAGCAGCAAGTCGACAAAAAGGACTTCACGGGATTGGTGCCTGCATTGAGCAGGGGACTGATACCTTTACTCCAAGGGAGCTTCTCACCAATTGCTCCAAGGCTGTAGGTGCTCCGGGGTTTGTGGAGTCCTTGCAGCTTTGGGGATAACACAGGAGCAGTGATTGTCGAGTCTTTCTTACAGCTGGCAGGGTTTGGCGCCTGTTCTTTCTGCAGCAGAGCTTCTGTTCTTGCATACCATGTCTTCTTTTTCCCTGGTCTTCTTTGATCTGAGGAACCTGATGTTCAGGTCTCAAAAAGCCACCGAAAAACAGAATTTAGCGAAATTACTAGGGAAGACAGGTAGTAGCCAATTGGCTACTTACCTTTACGGTGACTACACCATCTAGTGACTACTTCCTGTGGGAAGAGGTACTAACCTAGCCCTGATTGGAGGTTTTCTCACCATCTCAAAAGGGTGGAATTTCAGAGGAGGGGTTCGCCTTGCGTACCCTGCCATGGGGCATTGCAGGCTGAGGGAGGCCATCCTGTACTGGAGGAGGTGTGAAACACCCCCACCCAGAGCAGGTATTGTTTCTGTCTTCTGAGAGTGCTGGCTCTCACCCTATTAGGTCAGAAACATGTCTGGTGGTGGTAGGCTGGTGAAAACTGACCAGAGCCCCCACAAGTGTTTGGTTAGGTTTCATGGGACCCTCTAAAAGGGTCTTGTGTGAATTTATGAATACATCCAACACTGACATCAAGTCATGTCAAGACAAGATGTTTGGTAACAAACATCTTAGAAATCAGAGAAGCTATTATGGAGCTAGGAAAATGGTATAGACAAGTATCCAGCCCATGTACTCTTTATGGGGTCACTGTTCACTTACAACTTCACAGAAAGGACTGGACATTGTGGGGGAATATCTGCTCATGCTGATATCCCCACTCCTAGACTATCGTGCATCCTGCCTTAGGGTTAAAGGCCTGCAGTAGGGGTGACTTACATATGTCTTATGCAGTGTATGGTTGGCATGGCATACATGGTGTGTGCCATGTTGATTTTTCGGGTTCTCCTGTACCAAGACAAGCAGCTGCAATAGCAGAGTGCATAGCGTTGGTGAGGGGGTCTGGGGTGGCACAAGCAGTGCTGCAGCCCCAGAGGATCCACTTCAGTACTCTTGCTCTAGTACTAGGGGTACCATTTACGGGGGACTGACAGGGGTAGCTGAAGTTGTGCCACTCATGGTACAATGAGATCTGGCACTGGGGACCAGGATAGAAGAGACCCAGTGCACTTACAGTTCGAAATCACATCAGGCATCAAGCAATAAAGTGGGGGTTAACCATGCAAAAAGAGGCACTTTCCTACAAGGATCAAGGGAAAAATCCAAGCCAACCAAGCAGAACCCAGTAGGACTTTAGTAAATATCCCTGTTATGAGACCACCCCCACTACACCTTTTCACTGAGCCAAGTGATATCCAATCCGAGGTACACAGGAGGCGAAGGAATGGCACCAAAGGGAGGACACTGTTTGGCCCCAGGACTTTGTTGAAAAGAAGTTCCTTGAGGTAGCAAGACCACCGTACCAGAGCACAAACACATACACTACCGCCTCTGTCTGCGGTCCTCGGGCAGCCCTTAACATCATTGGAGCTACATTTGTTAACAACCAATGGACCCCAGACATGGAATTCCGGTACAGGGCCACTCATTTCAATCACTAGAGGGGGGATGAGGCCCATGGGAGAGGGTCAAATGTCAGCATAGACACCCTGTACCAAAAATCTGGGGTAGCAAGATCGATAGGTACACGTGGTTGGAGGGGAAGGGGAAACCCTTAATTGTGTGGAACCTTACATTGTACGCTTTCAGAAGCAAATGAACTATACTGTTGGGTAGCAATAGATATTGTGGTACAATAGTGCATATACCAGACCTGCAATGGGGCACCTCTACATTGACAGATCTGTACTGGCAATGTGGGGGCCTTGTCTACACCCAGCTCATCCCTGGATGGCATGGCCTCTGCACCCCAGTAACCATATACACCCTAATCCTAGTTATCCTGGGAGATGATCTGTCTCAGTTGTCTCAACATCCTTCACAGAAGAAAACAACTCTGTTGCATCAGGCTCAAACTAGAAGAACTGCCAAGTATGTCAGCTGTAATCAATACAAAGACATTCCAGAAGAATTTAGACTGTTTCTCAAATAAACACTAGGGGAGCAATACTATTTTTCACCATGCACGCAAAAGCCAATGCCCGCTGGTTACAAATAAACAAGTGGGAGATGATGAAGCTCAGAAGCAGTACTGAGCTCAGCATTAACGCTATTAAAGAGGAACTGAGAGCCATCCGCCTTGTATTGATGTAGCATCAATATATGTTCGACTTGACTGCTAGGGATGGTGGCGTGTATGCCAAGATTGGTTATTCCTGTTGTACATTTATCCCCAGGAATGTACCTGGACAACAGGTCATTAGCCAATGCTATCCAAGAATTGCATCATCTATAAACCAACATGAAGAAGGAGAGAGGTGCCTCAGAGCAGGGCTGGCTACATAGTATTTTTTCATGGATCCCCTCGTAGATATCAAAACTGTTTATGTAGTTCATACCAATCGTCATTGCTGCCCTTCTGTTATGTGGTTTCCTACAAGTAGGGGTTTCTTGCTTTGAAAACGTAGTGCGCAACTTAGGTAGTTTGCACTTAGTTAGGGAAAAGGCAACCAGCACTATACACACAAACACACACACTTTCAAATACCATACCAGTCATATGAGGAGGATAGAGTAGTTGATGACTCAACTAGAAGGGGACATTTTGGGATGGGTGAATACAATGTCAATGAATGTCATGATATGTGCAGGCTCAACAATGGCAATATCAGTAAATGCAATGCGAATGTGTGCCACCGTTTGTACCTGTACAATGTCCATCAATGCAATGTCAATGTATACTGTAACCTGTGCCTGCACAGCAGCTCCAACATTAGACATGTATTCCCCGATCCATGCTCAAACGATAATGTTGGTGCGAAAATTAACAATGTCAACATACGTCCAGAGCAAGCATAATCTCTTTGATACCAGTAAAAAGCACATCAATGTACAAAATGTCAATTGTACGCGTGATTATGTCGGTAAAAATGATACCAGTGGCTCCCATATTATTTTTAGGAGTTCCAATGAATTCACATCACTGCCTTCAGATTTACCCAAGGTGATCTCTCCATCAACCCTGAGTCAGAGATACGTGGATAGGCAGGTCCTGAGACCCATGCCCACACCTATGAAGTAACAGGTCAAAAGTGTGGTCCTCCATAAACCAAAGGCAAACACACACCCGGGGAAAACCGTGATTGAGTCCACAGATAGATAGTTGCACCACAAACATGTCTGAGATAATTGGCCCCAATAAAATCCATTTGACCAAAGGCTCACATTTCCAAGAAATACCACAAAGCTAGATATCACATATAGATAGGCACACTCAACCTATCAGAACACGACAGGCACACCATATGTAGTGATCACGTGCTCCTCATGCTGGATATCTGGACACATACACACTGGCCCACACTAGCTCTCCCCGAGGTCAAGAGCCATCTGTGTCCGAATCAGATGCCTATGGGTCTTGATTTCCAACTGTAATGCTTTTTTTTGGAATGTAGCAAAGTGTTTTATAGAACCTCATGAACTGTATAAAAGGATGGCCAAAACTGTGCCTTTCGAGAGATTTTGAGCAGACGCATTCTGTCTAGACACTACCAACCACAGCATTTAAACCAACTTCTTCCTGGTTTGCCAAATACCTCTTGTCTTTTCACCTGTTTAAGGTAAATTCATATCCAAGCAACTCATGCACACACCCAAAAATCCATTCACACATGCACTCACCGACCCATATAGCCACTCACACACCTTCTCACAGACCCATACAGCCACTCACATACCCACTTCCCAATCCATAAAGCCACTCACACACCCACTCTTAAAGGTTATAGGTTAGAGGTAGGACATAACATTAAAAAACGTTAGAAATTCACTAAAAATCCAAAAGTACAAGGTTCATGTAAAAAAAGTAGAAATTCACAGAAAAAAACAATGGTTAGAGGGACAGTATTGTTAAGAAATAAAATAAAAAATCCATAAGAAATTAACAAAAAACCCCACTTGTTACAAGGACGTTATAGTTAGGAAATAGACTTAAAAAACCTTACAATTAGACCCCGATTTAGATATTCATCAGATATAGCAACATGGGCTAACTATAACTTATGCCCCTGCAATGAACTGCTTATGACCTCACATATTACATCACTCATGATATGGTCAGTGACATCACTGATGACATCACTGCTGACATCTCAAATGACATCACTGATAACATTATCCACAGACCCACTCACACACCCATACATCCTCACATAAACAAACTCACATACCCACAAACCCCCTCACATACTCTTTGACAGACCCATACAACTACTCACACACCCACTCACTCACCCTTATAGCCACTCACATACCAACTCAATCAACCATTTAGAAATTCACATAGCTACTCACTCACTCACTCACCCATTCAGGTATTCACATATCCACACACTCACCCATACAGCCATTCACACTGCCAATAAGTTAGCTCAGGTCCTAGAACCTAGTCTCCATAGGAAAAGCATTTTTTGACTTGCTTATAGCTTTGGTGCTGTTAGACAAATCTTCACAAAATATCCCCCAAAAGGTGCCATGGCTTGTTTAGTTCTGCATGGAAAATTTTGGAGTTAACCGTCAAGCGGGGACTGAGGTCAAAAAATGTGAGTTTCCCATGCAATTTCACATAAGGATTTTGAACAGGACTATGGCCCGAACTTATGTATGGAATTACACCAAATTTGGCAGAGATGTAGCTTTTGGTCCAGAAAGAGCCTGTTTATGATTTGGTGTTAATATGTCCAGTGGTTGTGGAATCATTAAAGGAAAAATCTCTTGCTTTGGATCCGCGAAGTCACACGCCACCAGCAACACCTTTAATGGCTGATCGCAGATTGACTGGCAGGTTGTGGACACCATTTTTAAGTACCAGGGAATGGTCCCAGACTGTTAAAATATTTCTGGAAAAGTATTAATATGATGGGTGTGTTAGAGGAGTATAAGATGGGAACAATATTGTGTTGAAAATTGAGTTATATCAGTTTTCCCACTTCAGGAATCCACGGATCCCCGCAAGGCTCGGCATGGCCCTGTGTAAATCCATGATGAATTCATAAATCTTGATGTACTTTGAAAATGGAAACACTTTCAGACCCACTCAGACACCCATACAGGCACTCTCAAACCCTTACAGACCCACCAGGCCATCATGCACCCACTCACTGACCTATGGAGGCATTCACATACTTACTCACAGATACATGTAGGCATTCTGAGACTCAATCATATACTCAAATAGGCACTCACACACCTACTCACAGACCCACACAGACACTCACATATCTACTCACAGACCAACATAAGCACTCACACACCCACTCACAGAAGTATGCAGGCATTGACACACTTACTCACAGACCCATGCAGTCACTCACAGACATACACAGGCACTCACACACAGCTCACATACCCACTCAGATGCTCACACAGGTACTCACAGACCCATTCAGACACTCACATATCCATTCACAGATCCACACATGCACTCACTGACCCACTCACACATCCAGTCACAGAATCACTAATATACCCACTCAAAGACCCATTCACATATCCACTCACAGACCCACATAGCCACTCACACACCCACTCACAGACATATACAGGCATTGACACAACCACTCTTAGACCCATGCAGGCACTCACAGACCCTCTCACATACCCATGTAGGCACTGACACAACTACTCACAGACCTACACAAGTACTCACACACCCTGTCATACACCAACACAGACACTCACACACCCACTCACAGACCCTCACAGGAGCTCAAACATCCACTCCCAGACCCACACAGACACTTATGCATACACTCACAGACACTCACACACTTATTCACAGACCCAGTCAGGCACCCACACAACCACTCACAGACCCACCACATCCTCTTATACACTCACTCACAAATCCACACAGGTACCCTCATACCCACTGGCAAAACCACACAGGCACTCACAGACCCACATAGACACACACCCACTCACAGACATATACAGGCATTGACACAACCACTCATAGACCCATGCAGTCACTCACAGACCCTCTCACATACCCATGAAGGCACTGAACCAACTACTCACAGACCTACACAAGTACTCACACCCAGTCATACAGCAACACAGACACTCACACACCCACTCACAGACCCTCACATGAGCTCAAACATCTACTCCCAGACCCACACAGACACTCATGCATACACTCACAGACACTCACACACTTACTCACAGACCCAGTCAGGCACCCACACATCCACTCATAGACCCACCATAACCTCTTATACACGCATTCACAAATCCACACAGGCACCCTCATACCCACTGGCAAAACCACACAGGCACTCACAGACCCACTGACAGAGCCAGACGGGCACTCATGCACCCACTCATAAATCCATGCAGGCACTGGCGGACCTACTCCTATTCTCACACACATACTCCCAGAGCCAATAACAGACCCATGCATCCATTTACACATCCACTTACAGGCCCACACAGGTACTCACACATCCACTCACAGAGCTATGCGGTCACAAGCAGACCAACCCAGAGATTCCCTCAGAAACCCAGAGACCGACTCATAGATCCATGCAGATACTCACACACCCACTCACAAGCCTATGTAGGCACTCATATACCCACTCAGATACCCATGCATCCACTTACCCACCCACACACAGACTTTAACAGGCACTCACTCACCCACTCACAGACCCACCGAGGCACTCACTCACCCATTTACAGATCCACACACACAGTCATGCATCCACTCACAAACAGGTACAAGCAAATACTAAATGTGCTGCTATGTATCGAATGTGTGCTTTTGGTTTGTGAATCCATGACGGATCCACAGAGGTGAGTAAACATTTCAAAAATAGAAGAAGATGAACCAGTGTTTGGAAAGAAGGGTGGCTCTAAAAAGAGCCATTGTGTCCATGATATGCATATAATACCTACCCTAAAATGAGGATGCAGTCTTTCAAGTTGTTGAGGAACATCCTGTTGCCTTTCTCTCTGAAACAGACACCATCATTTCTATTAATACCGTCCATATCAAAGCACAAATTGTTATTGTATATAGAGCTCATGTTGTAATCTCTGAGTAATGCAGAAACAGTTTATTGACATGTTTCCTGGATTTGTCTACCTGTGGATAGAATTTGTTTGACTACTTCTACTTCTGTCTTTGACTAATGTTGACAACACCAAGCCAGTGAATGGGAGAGGTGGCATTAATTTACGAAAGGTATTCTTCATCAAGATTTCCAGCCCAATCCCAGAAATTGTGCCTAGATCATTTCCACCACAGTGTACAATCATGAGGTCTAAATGTAGGCAATCTAAAAAGAAAAGGTTGCCGGGTGTTATAGTTAGGGAATAGAAGTTCAAAAACCATAGAAATACACTTAAAAAACCAAGGTTACAGGGACATGATAGTTAGGAAATAGAATTAAAAAAAACCTTAGAAATTCACTGAAAAAAATCCAATTTTATAAGGATGTTATAGTTAGGCTCAGATTATACATGCACAAAATCATAGATATTCAGAAGTTATGGTTACCTGAGCTAACTATAACTTACGCCCCCTCAATGCACTGCTTATGACCTCACATATTACACCATTGATGAAATGGTCAGTAACATCACTGATGACATCTCAAATGGTGTATTTCAGTGGTCTTTGGTCTTTTTTTTATTAGCTCATGTCTCATCCCAAAACCTAAAGTGACTTTAACCTTTTGTTTTTTTCAGTGAATTTATAGAGTTTTGGGCATTTTTGATCATATAGCAATCCCTTTGCATGCACCCAACCTCTGCTTACAGCTGTGTGCAGCAGGGGTTGGCTGCAGAGCTGCCTGCTCCCAAACCCCCACCAGTGTGGGGAAGCTTACACAATACCATGGCACCATGGGATAGATGCTTGCCCAGAGGGTCCGGTGGGTGTACTGTGATACCTGATTTCAGATAGAGTGCCACTGTTCCCACAGACCAAGAACAAAAACAAATTCAATGTAATATCATTGGGGGCCCTCAAAGGTCTCCCTACAAGTGCTTTGTGGTCAGTGGTTCTGAACCCTGCCCACTGCTGCCTGTTTCTTAAAAAACATATTTCAAGACATATTGACTGAGTTTCTAAGTCCTGTAATGGCAACTGCAAAATATTCCAGACATGTTTTGGCTGGCCTATCAGATCATAAGGTGCCACAATACCATGCACATACTCACATTTATACTTACATACCACCTTCAAATTAATATAACTTTTGTCCCTCTGCACACAGTCTTGTACCTCACTCGCCACACTAAATTAACTCTAACTCACCACTGTACCATGCACTGTGTTCTGGCAAATCATATAATTTCAGATGTCATAAGTGTTGTTATCAATTAGGATTTATAAAGTGTGGCAAATCGCCTGTAACGGTCTCAAGGTGCTGGAGTTGATAGCTGCTTATTGGGGATCTGTTCATTTGAACAACAAGGTCTTGAGTCCTTTTCCTGAATTGCTGGAGTGATGAGGCAGTTCTGAGGTGTTCCAAGCTTTGGCTGACAGGTGTGACAAGGAGAGTCCTCTGCTGTTGCTACAGCAGATCCGGGGGGTGTCTGTGAGGAAGAGGGAGGCAGATCATAGGTGTCTGATTGGTTTGTGGAAAGTCATGCATTTGTTGATGTGTGCTGGTCCTTCATTGTGCAGGGTTTTATATGTGTGGGCTAGCATCTTGAACTGACATCTCGCTGGATCGAGAGCCAGTGTAGCTTCTTGAGATGGGGTGTCATGTGGGTCCATCTGGGGAGGTCAAGTATGAGTCTTGCAGCTGAGTTTTGTATTGTCTGTAGTCTCTTCAGGAGGCACGCGTTGATTACTATGTAAAGTGTGTTCCTGTAGACCATCCTGCTGGTGATGAGGGCCTGCATGATGTTTCTTCTGATGGCGACCAGCAGCCACCTGAAGATATTGTGGACCATGCAAAGTGGGTGGAAGCAGATGGATAAGACTACGTTTACCTGTTTCTTCAGAGATAACTTACTGTCCAGGATGATGCTGAAGATGTGGGCATGGTCTGTCAGGGTGGTGGATGGGCTGAGTTCAGCAGGCCACCATGTGTTGTTCCATGGCGAGGTGTTGTTCCCAAAGACGAGGACTTCTGTCTTGTCCGTGTTGAGCTTGAAACAGTTGTCCTTCATCCAGTTGGTGACATTCATCATAAATCTGTGGAAGTTGTCTCTGGCGATGGAGGAGTAAGAGGATGAGCTGCGTGTCATTGGTGTGGGAGATGATGTTGAGTCCTTGCAATATGATGGTGTTGGCCGGGGGGGGGGCATGTAAATGTTGAAGAGGGTGAGGTTGAGGGAGGATCCTTGGTGGACACTGTAGATGATCTTCTTGGGTTCTGAGGTGAATGGTGGGAGACAGATTCTGTGTTCATCAGGTGAGGTATGAGGCAATCCATTTGAGGGCAACTACTTCAATTCCGATGTGATAGAGTCTTTTGGTCAAGATGTGATAGAAGACAGGGTTAAAGTTGGCTGACTGGTCCAGGAGGATGAGAGCTGCCATTTTACTGCGGTCAAAGAGTGCCCTGATGTTATCAGACGCTGTGATCTTGGCTGTCTCAGTGCTGTGGTTGGCTCAGAATCTGAATTGAGAGGGGTCCAGGAGGTTGTTGTGTTCCAGGTGTTTAGTGAGTTGCTGGTTGATTGCTTTTTTTGAGAACCTACTCTGGAAAGCGGAGCAGGGAGATGGGAAAGTAGTTCTTAGGTTCTGCTGAGTCTGTGGATGGCTTCTTCAGGAGGGGACTCACTTCAGCATGTTTCCAGTTCTCAGGCAAGGAGGCTGAGGTGGTGGAGGTGTTCAAGACTTTCTTGAGATCATCGCCAATCTTCTTGCTCCCAAGGTTGAAGATTTGTTGGGGACAGGTGTCTCTAGGTCCTAATAAGTGCACGGAGTTCATGATGGAGATTGTGGCTTGAGTTGTGAGAGGGCCCCAATGGGTGAGCAGATGTTCAGGATTGTGTTTGTGAGTGTGAGCAACCTGATGTTGTCGGTGGCATAGAGTTGTGGTTTGAAGTTTTCATAGATTACTGACATCTTGTCATGGAAAAGATCCTCCAGGGTGTCACACAGTTCTAGGGAGGGACGATGTTGTTCTCAGCAGCTGCAGGTTTGGAGAATTCTTTCACCTTGGTGTGGTTTGCACTGTTTTGTATGTGGTCTGCTAGGGCATTCTTCTTTGTTTCTATCAGGAGGCGGTGGTCTTCAAGATGGTATGGTCTCCTGTGTCTTTGCTGTTGAACATCTTACTTTCTAGTTGCCTTCAGTTGCATTTGGTGGATTTCAGTTCTGCTGTGAACCAGCTGGCTCTTCATTTTTGAATTTGGCTGGCTTGGTGGAATAAATTGTGCCAGCACATTCTGTGATCCACTAGAAGAAGTTCTTTGCAGCATGTTCTGGGTTGGATGTTGTATCTGGGAGGTGGGAGTTGAAAGCATTGATCCACTGGTCTTCTGTTATCTTTTTGCATTTTCTGCGAGTGGAGCTGGGGGTATGGTGCCAGTTTTGGTAGGTCTTGAGAAGGTGAAGTGGATCTGTTGTGATTGGTCCAGGTGAGCTGTGAGACATGGTTGCACTTGACTCTGGATGTAAAAATGAGGTTGAGCATGGGTCCTGTGATGTGGGTAGAGTTAGTGACAAATTGCTTGAGGCCGATGTTGCTCATGCTTTCCAGAAGATCGATAGTGTTGGTGTCGCTTGGGTCTTCGAGGTAGAAGTTCAGATACCAAAGCAAGATGTGGTGCTCAGAAGTCATGGCGATCGGGACAATGAGGTAAAGGACGGTGTTGCAGAAGCTGGGGCATGGTCCTGGCAGTCTATAGGTGAAGGAGCCTCTGACAGTGCTTTTCCGTCTGTGCAAATTTGCAAGTTGATATGATCCATTATTGGGGTCAAGTTGTCTGAGAGGATGTTGCAGCAGATTGTGTAGATGATAGCAATTCCACCTCCATGCTTATTGGTCCGGTCCCGGTGTGTTATCTTGTAGCCTTCAGCGGTAGCGATGGCGATGTCCAGCACAGAGGCAGGGTTAAGACAGGTCTCCGTTAGGAAAATGATGTCCAGGGTGACCAATCTGACCAATCGGACTAAACCTAAACCTGAGACCTAGCCTGCAGAATTGGAGATATAAGGACACAAGGCCACAAGGACACAAGGACACAAGGAAAAAAGGGCACACGCTTACCAAGAGACAATTTAAGGATACATAAGGGCAAACCAAAGGCAGACCAAGCCATAAGGATAAAGGCAAAAGGTATTGGGCTTTTTCCAAACGATTAATCTTTATGAAAAGGGGGATATTAAAGACTAGCAGTGACCCAAAGGATAATCACAGCACTGAAAATTATGAGGTCAGGAAGTATGCATGGAGGGCCCACACCTACTAAAAACGCAAGCAAGCAAAAAAGTAAGCTGAAAACGCTTGCTGGTACAGTGGGCGAACCGCAGGCAAAGACCAGACCTGCAACGCAACAAGAGGGCACCTTAATTAAAATAACACCAGATAAAAAAATGACAAGAAATACAACGTCGGATAGTAAAATGCCAAAATACTGTCTCTTTCAGCCCAAAATTGACACAAAATTTTGCTTCCTAAAAAACGCGGGGAAAACCTTGCTCTCACGCCACACTGGGCCTTCAAACCCCCCTCCTGCCCTTTCGTCAAACAGATTGTGAGAAGAAAGAAGGGAACAAAAGCCTAAGCAGCGGGATGGAAATTTCTGGGCCCGCTAGCTGGAGTCCCCAGACCCCGGAAAAGAAACCCAATGGAGCAGACACAGGGATGTTACAAGAGATGGAAAAAAAGAATAAGATAAAGGGTGTACAGGAAGCTCTAGAAGTCATCACAGAAGCATCATGCGACTGCAGTCTTGATACAGTAACCACACCAAACGCTCCAATGTCCAGACTCTCTTACAGAAACAAAAACGATGGGGGCAACTGTGTCATAACAGAGCCACTAATTATATGCGAACTAGACAAACCCAAAGGGAACCGACAGCTGGGGACCAAAACAGACATACCTGCGGATGAATTGGAAGAACTAAAGACCTTAGTGGAATCAACTGAAAACTTAAAGGAAAATCTGGGCTCAGAGCATAAACCATTGCTCGCTTCACCACCTATACAAACTAAGCCAGTGATGCACAATTTAGTATGATGGAAGAGCCAGAGGAGCCTGATCAGTCCTCATATCTTGACAAGGACGAGTGGGAGGCACTCCTTGAAACCTACTGGCAGGATAAGCATAGGAATGACACCCCAGAAAACTCAGAAATAGAGGGGCATAAGGAAAACAAGGCTTATCAGGCAGTGGAGGGGACACAAGAGAAAAGAAACTTGTCCAAATGTAAAATTGGTGAACCGGGAGATCACCAAGGAGACACGCAAAAAACAGATTATGGCAACACCTGGGCAAGTCTACTAAAAACTGTGCAACTCTTGGTAGAAGCCTTACAATATCTATCTGACAAAATGGACACGCAACTAACTTTATTGAACACTTTGGCAGTCTTTGTGGTAGCAATTGATGACAAATTGGGTACGTTAAACACAACTTTGCAAACCGAACCTGTGGGTGCAGCCCGATTGTTGATAAAATAGCTACCCTCCCGTCAATGTTGAGTGAATTATGCTCACAATTCAAAAAGGCTTCGAATCATGTCTACACAGAGCCTACAGCTGAGCAAACCTTGAACGACAAACAAAGAGTTATAACAACCCAACTGAACTTGACCGCTAAGGAAGATCACCCACTCACCACGAGTAAACAAATATAAAACAAAATAAAAAATGAGAACAGCAAAAAACCATCAACATCTAGTCATGTGCCAGAAATATTAGGAGACGACAAAGGGGACGACAAAGGGGGAAAGTAAATGAATGCAAAAGAAAGACGTGCACAAAACCAGAAAGGACGAAATCAAAAACAAAGTCACAACACAAATGGCTTTTTGCGTCTTTTTGGGGCAACACCAGTGCAAAAAGAAACAAATCAACAAAAATCCTTAATACCGAAAACAACTACCACAAAGAGTATAGAAATATTGTCAGGTTTGAGTCAAAGTCCCCCTAGTGGAATGCAAGAAGCAAGTGGGATCGAGCAAGTTTGGGAGGTAGCGGATGCTGAGTCAACCCAGCCCCATTCAAATGGGAACAGTACTGTAAATCAACTTAAAAATGAAACTGCAGTAAAAACATTCTTGGGTCAAATCAGGACCAAATGCTCATTGGAAATTCAGAACACTAACTACAACTGAAAAAGCCACGAGGGGAGAAAAATAAACCTGGGAAATACGGAAAACCAAAAAAACGGACGCACCGATAATAGGGAAGGAGAAAAAGCAGTAATGAGAATCCGAATTCTTGTGTCAAATAAGGACCAAATGCCCATTGGAAATTCACGAACACTAACTACAACTTAAAAAGCCACCAAGGGGAGAAAAATAAACCAGGTAAATCTGGAAAATCAAAAAATCAGATGCACCGATAATAGGGAATGAGAAAACACAAGGAACAGTCAATATCGCCGCAAAAGTATGACTGACATACAAACATCCTCTACAAATATGGAGCATTATCGGGGGCAGCTCCCTGAGATAACCGGACAACACAACTAAATTAGCCAGGGATTAAGCCAGCAAGGAAGTACAGAACGGCAGCTAGGACCGGAATATAATGTACAACCAGAGCATACAGAAGGGAGCCAAATAGGACGCTTATGGAAGGAGGCTGACCTTCCACCCACAAGAAATCAAAAATATGTCTATCCACATTTAGGTGGGAGGAAAAGAAGTGCCCTATGGTTCATACCAGAAGATACCTCTAAAGAAATGCATGACATCATGAATCGAGGTAATATACTGCGTCAGAAAAAATGAGAGCAACATGGATCTCTCCAACAACTGCACTCAAAATACTTTTAGAAAGTGAAATATTAAAGTCCTGGGGGATAACCATTGCTCCATACATTAAACCAGGGTACCCAGATGTGTCAATTCCGGTGCATACAAGGGAAAATGAGCTGACTGCAAACAGACTAGTAATGTCGGTGCTGAAAGGAGCTGTGGGGCACTATCAAATGGATAGGGTGTACCCATTAGAGGAACCTAGCAACCGTTGTGATCCTTTTACGCTGCAAAACCAGAATTTCGATATAAGATGGATCTCGAGAATCATAAATAACAAAAAAGATTGACAACACCTCTGCCCGTCACAATTGACAACCGCAAAACAGCTCATCCGGACATGCTCTTGGAATGTGAATGGGCTTGCAAAGAAGATAGCAGATCTTGTTTTTGTCCGCTACATCAGGGCGTTCGACATAGTAGCATTACATGAAAGTTGGCAAACTGACCCTACCCATCTACAGGGATTTTTGCGTTTTTTTACAAGCGCATTCAAAGGGGCAAAATACGGTCATCTACAAGGAGGATTGGTCACATAAGTTGCGAACACAATTGTCCACACTGCCCGCGCTTTTGGTCCTACAACACCAGCATTATTAGCAGTAACTTATTTTCTCCTTCAGTATTCACAAACATAAGGGGCAATAACATTATGATAATAAATGCTTATATCTAACTGAAACGGAAAACCAAAGTTGCATAGGAAATGTGCAACTTTGTGGAAACATGCATAAGAGAAGGACCCACAACTGACCTCATCCTCACTGGGGACCTAAATTACAATCTAATGGGTTCCTCTTCGGACGAAGAAGTGTTACCCGGAGGAACTGGAACATCTTAATCTAAGAGCAATAAATGGTAGATTAGATGAAGATAACCCTCCTATAACAACACACAGCTCAACAAGAACGAGTACAATATTGGACTACACTTTCGTCTCCCTAGATTTGTTTCATCAAGTTACATCGTACCTGCTGGGTGACAAAGGTGATAATGACCATCGGCCTCAAGAAATAGAGCTCAGAACAACTGTCCCTACGTTTTGAACGATGCCGGGTACCTCAAGGATCAGAAGTCATCATTAATCTTAAAAGAATCAAGATCAAGATAGCGGCAGACAGCAACATGTTGGAAATTGCAAAACAACACTTTGAACTGAGGGTCGGACATAGAGAAGTCGAGAAATGGGAAAGTTTGATCATAACCAGGGAAGTATATGCAATTAAGACCAAACCATCGAACCAGCTGAGATTCAGAGGCGTGAAGCCCATATTACAAAGTGCCAAGCAAGAAATCAAGCTCATCAAAAATTCCATCTATCGCTTACTGAGACAACTTCGTCACAAGCCCAACGACAAAATACAACTGCAACTACTACGGAAGAAAAAGAGGCAATTAAAAAAACTAAAAAGGGACGCAATTAGAGATATGGAGAATGACCTTTGGGCAAAAATACACGCCAACATTAAACAAAACAACAGTGCCAGATTTTGGAGCAAAATAAAACAATTTATCTACCCTAATCATGAGGGAATCTCTTCAAACATCTCAGAGGAAGTCTGGGTAAAATACCTGAGGTTCCATTTCCACCAAGATACCGAACAAAGTGTGCAGGGTCAAGAATCTCAAAACGTATCAGGAGGCCAAACTACCAACAAGGCCTGGGCTGCAAATAACGTTGCCGTACATGGGAAACTAGGAGGAGATTTACCAACATAGGACCTGCAAATGAATCATATTAACACCTCAAGCGGCAAATAAGAAAGGGAAGGAGAGAAGGCGCCCCGGCCCAAATGGAATACCACCAGTACTCTACAAACAAGATGCAACTTTTTGGGCAGAAGCACTGTAACCATTATTCAATTATCTCACCAATTTATAAATCTGGTGAAAAGTCAAAACCACAAAACTACCATTTAGTGGCCCTAATAGACAATGAGGCTAAATTCTTTGCTGGAATGGTACTAGAGGAGCTCCAGGCATGGGCCAAAGAGAAATCCACAATTCCATGACATCAGACTGGATTCGCAAAATCAGTTGGGACTACTACAAATATACTAAGCATGGCAATGCTTATGGATAAGGCCAAATCTGCAAGGATGCCCCTTCACTTATGTTTCATCAATTACAAGACTGCCTTCGACCATGTCAATCGCAACAGACTATGGTCCAAACTGCAAAGTTGGGAGCTGCCACAGCCCCTACTAAACCTAGAGACATATTGCTGCCCTCTCTCCTATACGCAGATGATATAGTCCTGATCAGCCAAACAAAAATAGGGCTACAACACCTTTTAAACGCTACACAGGACTTCTCCAAAGCAAATGATTCATTGATAAAGCTGGATAAAACAAAAACTATGACGGGTGGCAAAAACAGGAGACAATCAGCAGCTTGGTTCTGGGAGAGACTAGAATTGATGATACGATGGAATACAAATATCTGGGTGTGAAGCTGGACAAAGGTGGCACAGAAGAACACCATTAGGCATAAAGGCCTTGCGCTGGCTACCTCACTAAAAATATTAAACACCAAACTAAATGAACCATCGATTCTGCACTTGTCACCGGTGGTTCGTGCAAAGCTACTGCCAACAATCACCTACAGCTGCGAGGCACTGAAAGGAAGAGATGCCAAAATACTCTACGCCACAGTAACAACTGCATACAGGATTATTTTCGGGTTGCCTAAATACACTTCGCCCGCGCAAATCAGACTTGAGTTTGGCATACAGAAACAATCTTTTGCAAGACAAGGGGCTTACATCCTCACCTGGGACAAAGTGCGGAAAGCCCCCCAGGGAACTCTGAATGAACAGCTATGAAAGGAGCTACAACTACACACTGCATCACCCGCTGCGAAGTTCCTTAATAGCAACCTATATAACATGGGGTTAAACCAGCTTCGGGAAACACCCACAACTGCCACCATCTTTAAAAAACTGGTTTGGAAGACAGTGAAACATCTTTCATGTCTGGAGGACAAGGCTTCTTTATCAAAAAGGGCCCATGGATGGATGAGTTTGAACACCTATACGGAGCCTACTCTGCAAAACTACTTCAACCTGGGTTATGCCAAAAACATAAAAATCAGTTTAATGAAATATAGACTCGGTCTGCTACCCTGTACACAGCATTTTCCACCTTGGCTAAAGGAGACGTGCCACTTATGCGGAACAGCGTCAGAAGACCTGATGCATATACTATGTTCTTGCAAAGAACTTTTAAAAGAACGGAAGCAACTGCTGAAACAACAATTTAATCTACGAGGGGTTCGCACCAGGAGGCAAGCAGCACTGGCATACTTTTCATCTAACGATCCACAATTGAATTGCCGTTTAGTAAAGTACCTGAGGTTATGCGAACAGAAAATGCCAGCATTGCAGCTATAAAAGAATTTAGTTGTACGAAATATAGGTAAGACCGTGAGGAGGTGTGAAGAGTTCTCTATATATATTGTGTATACTGGCACTAGTGCACCTTGTTTTCTGGAGTTAAACTTCTCCTAACTGAACTTGGGCAAAACCAGGGAAAGGAGGCAAGGACTGAAATTAAGTACTGCCCCCCTAGTGAACTAAAACTGACTTGCTGGACAGTACAGATGTTGAGGCTATGCCATAAGGAGCTGTCAGCATATTAGCCGACAAGGACTTCAGCTGGCCAGAAATCAGTTACAAACCCGAAATACAAGGTCTAGGAGAAAACGCTACCGTTTGGACTTAAGGCACTTTACTAATCTGAAAGCACTTCTTTGCACGATTATAGAACTTTACCACAGCCAACGAAGAAAAGCACAGACTGAAACTAAGTGCTTGGACCCAAAAATGACAAGTGCAAAGCTGAAAATGCATGAATAACTCAGTCTCTTTACTTGCTTAAGCATAGCAAGCTTTTAGAAAGAATTTAGAAACACAAGAATTTGAAGTAAGGAGTTTTATATGTACATTCCTGATTTTAATTGAATTTGCTTTTGTATTGCAATGGTTTTAATTAACTATGCTAATAAAATTAAACTTGAAACTTGAGTGGTGTACAGTGGACTTGCGTACAGTGCAGTGTGGTACACTGTAATGCTGTAAAGTCAACTAGCGTAGAGTGGAGTGACGTGTATTGGAGTGGTGTGCACTGTAGTGCTGCACAGCAGAACAGCATACACTGGAGTGGGGTAGAGTGTAATAGGATTTAGTGCAGTGGCGTGTAGTCGAGTGCCATAGAGTGCAGTGCCATAGAGTGGAGTAGCTTGCAGAGGAGTAGTCTTGAGTGGAATAACATTGAGTTTTGTGACATTAAGTTTGAGAGATACAGTGGAGTGACATATCGTTGGGGCGCATAGAGTACAGTGTCATACAGTGGAATAGGGTTTACTGTAGAAGCGTAAAGTGTTGTAACATATAGTGGAGTGGTATTTAGTGCAGTGGGGTGGAATGTATTGTTGTAAAGTGTAATAGGATGCTGTGGATTGTGGTAGAGCGCCGTGGCAAATACTGGTGTTGAGTACAATGGAGGGCCGTTGAGTGGAGTGGTGTACAGTGGAAAAGCATAGAGTTGGGTTACGTATAGTGGAATAGTCTAGAGTGTACTGGCATAGGGTGGAGTGGTGAACTGTTGAGTGTCAAAGATTGGATAATTGTACAATCTAGTGGTATACATGGGAATATGGCATACTGGAATCGTGTACAGTGCAGTGGCGTTCAGTGGACTGTTTGAGTGGAGTGCCATAAATTGGAATGGCATAGACTGGAGTGACATACAGTGGAGTGTCATATGGTGAAATGGAGTACAGTCGAGTGCCATAGAGGAGAATTGGGTAGAGAGGTGTGAGGTAGACAGTAGTGTCACAAAGTCTAATTGAGTACATTGGAATAGTGTTCAGTTGAGTGCCGTACAGTTGATAGCGTGCAACAGAGTGTGGTAGACTGCAATAGCATAGAGCGCAGTGGGTTACAGTGGAGTGGCATACAGTAGAGTAGCTGTCAGTGGAATAGTGTTGAGTGGAATATTGTACAGTTTAATAGCGTTAAGTCAAGTGACAAACAGTGGACTGGTGGATTAGCGTAGAGTACAGTGTCATACATTGGAATAGGGTTAACTGTAGAAGAGTAAAGTGTAGTAACATATAATGGAGTGGCGTTTAGTGGAGTGGTGTAGAATGTAGTGCTGTAATGTGTAATAGCATACAGTTGATTGTGGTTGAGTGTAGTGATGTATACTGCGGTTGGGTAGAATGGAGGATCGTAGAGTAGATTGGCGTACAGGGTAATAGTGTAGAGTGTAGTGGTGTACAATTAAGTGGCGCTTAGTGGAATGGCATAGAGTACAGTAGTGTAGACTGCAGTTGCGTACAGTGGAATACCTTACAGTTGTGAGGTGAACAGTGGAGGGACATAGAGTTAAGTGGCACACACTGTAGTATCATTGAAAACAGTGGTGACAAATCTAATAGCGTAGAGTAGAGTAGTAGAGTGGTGTCAAGTGCAGTGGCATACAGTGGAGTGGCATGGAGAACAGTGTAGTGGTGTACAGCGGATTAGCCTACAGTATAGTGGAGGATACTGGAGTGACCTAAAGTGGAGTGGTGTTAAGTGGAATAGCATAGAGTGCAGTGGTGTAAAGTGGAGTGTCTCCATTAAAGCAGACATACCGTGAAAGACTGTGAAAGGATATAAATGTTATGTAGCCGGAATATAGTTTATAATGTGTAAATGTAGCCAGATATGGTGACTTAGTGGACTAATGCGTCCACTGTAGGGGCCTGTGTTTGACCTCATGGTCAGAGGTTCAAATCCCAGCTGGTCCACTCGGCTTTTCATCCTTCCCCGGTTGATAAAATGAGTACCATTGAGTTGGGTAAAAATAAACATCTGTTATTCAGTGCCAAGATACCATTGGGTGAACATGCCTTTTATCAATTCACATGTTAATGTTCATTTTTGATAGTATATCTAAATAGTGCAAATAGTAGTTCAGTTATACATTTTGTAAAACACAGTTATATATTGTTCCACGGTATACCGTGTTAAGTTCACGGTATACCATGACACATGTATCTGAGAAGTGATTATTTTATTGGCTAATGGCTATGTTTACCAAAGGTAAAAGGCAGCCATGTAGGTTTTTGTCACACTTTTGCTTTGTTCTGCGGTCTCTGTTTTGCTGCGGTCTGGGTTAAGGTCTTACATCGTGACCTATTATCACCTTTTAAAAGTAGTAATGGGTTAACTTTTTTTTATAACTTTCTATATATTTTTGCAGCAGACTAAGGTGAACTGAGTTTTTTTTAAGAAGATCAGTAATTTGTAGTGATTTACGCACTACTCTGTAGACTTTTTTTGTGTATATTTAATTATGTTAAAAACAGAAAATACTCTTTATCACACTATATTTGTAAAATATGGTGTCTTATATTGTATTTCCAATTTTTTAAGAAATATATTTCGGATACCGCAGTAGTATTATGGTACTCCATTATTTTTTTAAAATATATAGAAACTTAGAAATATTTTTCCATACCTATTATCACTTTATTAAAGTGGTAATAGATGGGGGAAAAAAACAAACCAATACTTACCTAGATCGGAAGGCGTAACCCAGAACAGAGGCAAACTCAACATAAAAATAACATGGCTGCCTTGAACTTTTATAAAGGCCGTCGTTAGCCAATCACCTAATGATAAGTCATTGCTACGTACCATGGTCCTACTGCAAAATACAGTGAAATTTCATGAAAATATCACGACAGCAACCTTCACTTAGATGAAAACCCTTATACTTAAAATAATTCTTGGGGGCGTGGCCAACTGCCGATGGAAATGGGCGCGCGTTAGCTCGACTCCGGTGCACCACTTCCGAACATCCGGATAAAAGACAATATACCCGTGCATAATCCTGTCATATCAGGGGCCACATAATCCCAACAATGTCGGTGTCCAACATGCCGAGTGCCGCCAAGATCCAACAAGAGTGAGCGAAGTTCTTGCCTGAAATGAGCCGCTGACGTCTCAGACGCGGCCCGCGTCATAACGAGCCCCAGCTGACCAACGCCGGAGTAACTGCCGCTGCGGTAAGAGCCACGACTCATAAATCGCGGGGGGGGGGCAGCAGATCCCAGACACGCACTCATCCCTGGGTTTTGAGTGCTAGACTCCAGCATCCTTTGAGGGATCCTTGCACCCTGCAGGCCCCCTGTCAGATCTCTGCCCCGGATCAGCGCGGCTGGCGGCCGCTAGGGCGTACGAGCTCCTGGCTCCCATGAGTGGCGCCTGGGAATTACAACGGCCACTGAGGCGTAGGGAAGGTGCAGTCGCACCTCCGGTACTGACCGGAGAGGGTAAATCTGCAGCTGGGGCTGCATACCAAGGAGCAATTAAGTTAATTGCCAGTGCGAGCGGAGCTCAGGCCTGAATCAAGCCATCCAAGACTGAGACGCGGAGTGCGTCGCTGCGAGCCCCGGCCGACCAAGAGTAGATAAGTGGTGACCGCAGTAAGAGACACGGCACATACATCGCAGGGGGGAACACACCTCCTTTATCCACCAAGACTTGTTCTTTGAGTGCCTGACCTCCCGTGATCACCAAGAGATGTTCGCGCATGGCAGACTCCTTGCTGGCGCACTGCCTTTGATCTGTGTAACAGGCAGCTGCAGTGGCAAATGTGCCCTGACTCCCATGGGTGGCGCCTGGGAATTCAGCAGATACAGTGAAGACGTAAATATTCCTCTGGTGCAGACCGGAGTGTGACTAACTGTGGTTGGTGCTGGACACACCGTGACACGCACCCTCATGCGCTTTCCACTGTGTTTGAGTGCAGGACGGCCCGAGACTCCAGCCAGTAAGGCCTTGCTGGTGAATTCTGACAGGCCAGACAGGGCCCCAGCCCTTGAGCAGGTGGCGGGGAGTGGCCAGCACAGCTCAAATCCTTGCTTCTGCACCACATCATTCGCAAACAGAAAATGGCGAGCGGCCGGGGCGACCGCAGTGCGCTCCAAGGAAGACTGGAAAAATATGCATGGCAAAAAGGCCAAGATGACTCTCAGTTGACCTCAAAACCGACGGGTGATCAACATGACCCCACACTGCAAGATATCCTGGTGGCCATAACGACCATGCACACGTCCCTGGAAAACCGGAGCAACACCGTCACTTCAGAGGTCGCTTTGATCAGAGCAGACATGCGGAAAATGAATGATCGTATCAAGGAGGTCGAATCCACAACTGAGGCCTTAACAACCACCCTCCTCAAACGCCAGGTTGAGGATCTTCAAGCTGGCCAAGACACAATGGAACATCAACTCGACGACTATGAAGTTAGGATGCGGCACAACATTTGCATTCTGGGCCAGAATGGGCGGAGAGACAGGCTACAGACCTATTTGTGGAGGAACTAGTGACAAAACATCTCCGACCCAAAGGCCTGTCCAAATATTTTTCTATCGAGAGAGGGCAGAGTACCGGGCAATAGATCAAAACCGGGTGCGCCTCCCAGGCCCATTCTTGCAAGAGTCTTTAACTTCCAAGACAGGGAAATTATTCTCCACAAGGCAAGAGTGGCACCCCCAGTCACTCTTGAGGACAGTACCATAGCATTCTTCCCAGACTTTACGCTAAAAGGGAAAAAGCAACACCGCAGCTTCCTTGAAGTGAAACGCGCGTTGGGTGAACAAGAAATTAAATATGCCATGCTATTCCCAGAAAAACTGCGTGTCGAATCTGAGGGAAAAACTTGGTTCTTTAGTACTCCTGAGGACACATGGGACTGGCTCAACGGGTGGCGCACTGTTGGTAAGCACAATCGCCAAGAGAACCGTGGCAGCGGAAACAGAGACAGACCAGGGCGCCATGTGGAATCCCCATCAGACTCCATAACGGCCCGAGGCTTGTGGGAATCGAACCAGGCAGACTAAGTGAAACGGGTCATTGTCTTATAACTGTAATGTTACACGCCCACGACCTGTCTCTATCACAAGTCACGTCTGATACTGATTTGTGCGAAACTATGACTCTGGAATTGCCCAGAACTATCAAGTTACTATTTGAATTAACCAGTGTAGTATTGCATCTTATTCTGATAATGTGGCATTTAGAGAGTGGGGTTGGATTACGTTCCCCAAGACTTCTAGTGTGGGCGATAGGCACTCTGCAAGTTTGGGGTGACGGGCGGTTCAGAGCCCGCAATGCAGGTAGGCGGGGAGGGGGGTGGGTAAGGGTCATCTGAGGGTGGGGGGACTTGTTTGATTAGTTTTTGAGATGACAGCGGTGAGGGAAGTGACGTCAGCTAGACAGGCACACTCTAAGCTATTTCATTTTAGCACTTGATATTTGCATACATGCCCGGGGGGAGAAATGACCTTGATCGCATAAAGATAACATTCCCAACCACAATATGAATAGGACGCTCTGCACCATCACATGAAATGTTAATGGGCTGGGGGATAAACTAAAAAGAGGGGTAGTGGTCCAATATCTCAAGTGGCAGGCCCCCGATATAGCCCTGCTGCAGGAGACACATTTAATAGGCAACACGTGTAAGGCACTAGACAGATGGGTATACCGACTGGTAGCTCATGCGGGCTTCACTTCTGGCTCGAGAGGGACTGGAATCCTCATCTACAAACACTGCCCATACATAATTCACAACACATGGGTTGACGCCCAGGGTAGATTTGTTGCATTGGCTGGGACATGGGAAGGGAGGCCACTCAACATACCCCCGAGGCATAACCCCCACAGCACCTCACAAATGAGGGATTTCCTCTTGGCTTTCGGCCTGGTCGATCTCTGGTGCCATTTTAATCCCCTAGCGCACCATTTTACATTTAACTCCGGCGCCCACGGTAGTCAGTCTAGAATAGACCCTCTGCTCACACACTCCGACGTTCTTTATAATTTTACTAAAGCCCGATGCCTAGCGCGTGGCATCTCTGACCATTCTCCAGTCCTCACTCATATAACACTGCCACACGAAAATAGACACATGGCCCTGACGATAAACCCGTGGTGTCTGAAGGTTCCACATGTTAAGAAGGACATTTTAAAAGGGGTGGACCACTACTTCACTGAGAACATAAACACGGTGGACTCCCAACAGATCCTGTGGGGGGCCTTCAGGGCGGTTATCAAAGGCCAAGTTTTTTAATTAATGTCTGGACACAAGAAAGAGTTGAGGGCGAGGCTAGAGACCCTAGAACATGAGATTAGGGTTTGGAGGACACGGTGGCTAATACGGATGATGAACTACCCACACACACTCTTAACATAAAAAGACAGGACTACCGACAGCTTGCAACAGAGGCAGCTAGATCTAAACAGAAAGCTACAATACATGAAATATATGAGATGGGCAACAAAACTGGGAAACTGCTCGCTTGGCTGGAGAGGCGAGAAGCCGCTCAGACATGGGTGCCCCTCATTGAAGGGGAACAGGGAGAGTTGTTAAATGACCCGCAACAGATCTCTGAGACTTTCGCATCTCACTTTACCTCGATATACTCCTCTACCACCACCACCACCTTTGCTGACTCCAGAGACCTCCTAGCTACCATTCCTCTTGCCACTCTCTCTCCAGAGGATCGTGAATCCTTGGAGAGTGACCTAACGGAGGAGGAATTAGCACTCGCCATACGTGGAGTGAAATCGGAGAAGGCCATGGGTCCAAATGGCCTCCCTATGGAACTGTTTAACCTCTTCGATGCCGATGACGGAACGGTTCCGTCATGCACGCCGGTTGGGCTGTGCTTATGACGGAACCGTTCCGTCATGGCCCCGCCCGCGCTCAGATCTTTCAGCACTGCGCGGGAATCCGCGCAGCGCTGAAGAGGTTAAACTAGTAGCTTCCAAAATAACGCCTGCCCTCCTGGGGATGTAGCTGGTGAGCTGACAAATTGGGTCCCTGCCCAACAAGTTGATGCTGGCCTCAATGGTCACCATACATAAACAGAGAAAACCAACAACGAGGTGTGATTCCTATCGCCCCATCTCACTGTTAACAGCGGAAGTTAAAATACTCGCTACGATGTTGGCCAACCGGTTGCTCCCTGTCACTTGTACATCCAGACCAATCAGGCATTATGCCTGGCAGGAATACAGCCCTCAATCTTAGGAGATTGCATGGGGTAATGGGGAGGATTGGCACTATCCAGGAAGATGCTGCCCTGCTGTCATTGGATGCAAAAATGGCATTTGATACAATTGAATAGCTTTACCTATTTGCTCTACTTGAGCGCATGGGCTTTGGCCGCTCATTCATAAAATGGGTGAAATTGCTTTACAAAAACCCGACTGCCCAGATCGTCGTCAATCAGCATACATCCCGGGGATTCCACTTAGAGCAAGGTACTAGACAGGGCTGCCCCTTATCGCCCCTCATCTTCGCCCTGATCCTGGAACCGTTAGCGACTTGGGTTAGGGGCGACCCCATGATCAGAGGACTGAAATGGACCAAACACCATGAAGACAGATTCTCCCTCTATGCTGACGACGTCTTACTATATGTCGCTGCCCCTCAACCTCGATTCACAGGATCCTCCATACTTTTGCCATCTTTAGCGAACACCCAGGGTACACCATTAATTGGACACAATCTATACTGTATATGCTTAAGGGCCCCACACCACGGATGCCCAAAAACACTAATGTTACAGTTGCAACAGGGGGATTTCGATACCTAGGCATATATATAACCCAACACCCCACCCACTTCTATGAAACCAATCTTAAGGCTCTGCTGATTAGAATCCAGAAAGATGTCCTCAATTGGCGGTTCCTACCTCTGACTCTCCTGCGTAGGGCAGCCCTGTTTCAAATGCTAGCATTGCCCCGATTTCTATATGTGCTGCAGAATATCCCCTACAAAGTCTCGGATACATACTTCACCAATATAGAGAGCGGGGTTAGGACTCTCTTATGGGATGGGAAAAGTCCTCGTATCGCGATACGTAAATTGACCAGAGGGTGGTATGGCTGCGGAATCGCATTGCCTGACCTCAAACAAAACTTGCAGTCATTAATCACTGGGTCTTTGCTCTGCCATCTGAACTGGCATATCGAACAGACAATTGGATAATGAACCTGGGTGGGTATCGGAGAGCACTCTATTCTAACCCCAAACGCCAACGCCTTTCAGGCCCCAGAGCCCAAACAGACGCAATTTGGCACCAAGCTATCAAAACACTGGTGCGGCAAAAGAAACTAACACTAACCACCCCATTATGGTAGACCGAGCAACTCGGCATCTTGGGTAACTGCTCGGTTTTCGATAAATGGGACGTAATCAGCATCTCTGCAGTTGGTGACCTTTGGAAGCAAACCGCAATAGTCCCATTTAAAGACCTACAAGATCAATACCAACTGGCTGGGTCAGAGACGTTCCGATATCTGCAAATATGTCATGCCTTAAATACCACTGTCATGAGCGGTGAGGTCCTGCCCGAAGCAGGACCCCATGTCACGCAAGGCAATATCCCTTACATACCGAAAACTAATTAACAATAGGCCGGACCCGCTATTACGTCTCCGGCAGCTGTGGGAATCAGATATTGGGTACCTGGAGGATGACGACTGGCAGGTGGCCCTTTCTTCTCCCAGGGAAATGGCTATTCCAATGAGGCTATGTTTAATTGAGTTAAAAATCCTACATACAAAATATCTCTCCGTTCGCACGCTGGTCAAAATGGGGCGATGACCTGACGCTGGGTGCCTTAGGAGGTGAGCCACAGAAGGCACGTTTTTCCATACGATCTGGGATTTTCTAACTATCCGTCCATTCTGGGACAGAATTGTCTCCGCACTTGCACAGGTGGGTGGGAAGAACATAAGCAATTTCCCACGATTGTGCCTGTTAAATATATGGGAGGCCACCGACCTCACCCAAACTGAATGTACGTGGGGCTCACTGGGATTTTCCCTTGCTAAGAGAAACATCACCCAAATATGGGGGACTGGTGATCTGCCCACTTATCGGAGATGGGCAAACGATATGGACAGTGCGATGATTGCCGAAATGGAGGTATTCAAAAACAGGGGCTGCCCGAAGAGATGGGACCAGAAATTGGCTAAATGAAATGGATCGAGAGGTGATTTACGTGTTTCCCCAATGGAGGAACTGTGAAGGGCTAATGGAGGCATTGATATTGACTCAAGTTAACGGTGTAAGGATACTGTGCTCAGTTTGTACAATGCATTTATATTAGTGCTTTATTCCTGTCATGTCTAAAAATGTTGTGTGGCTTTGATTTCATCTCACTGTTCTGTCACGATTGTTCAATAAAAAGAATTAAAAAAAAAATCTTACTCTACTTACCTGTAGTACTCAAAAGAATCATCTGCGCGCCCTAATATCGAAAGCTGCCAAATGTCAGCAAAATACAACTGACAATTTTCGCTGTATGTGAAATTCAAAAGTCTATGTAGCATGCATTAGATTTCAAGCCTGTTTCGGGACCCCACTTCTTCTTTGCACCCTCTTGGCCAATCTGGGCAACATTTTCAGTCCTTCGAAAATGAAACGAGTGAAACAGATCTGAAAAATGTTGTGGGCATTCGTCCAATGGGTGCAAAGTTTTAAGGGGCAAAAATCCCAATCTCTGGTGACCCTAACTATGAGAACAGAGTGGCTCCCACCACTCTGTAATATATATAGTTTGCAGAATGTTGCCCACTCCACACTACACGAGTATTGCTTAGTTCTGGCAAGCCTCCACCAAGTGCCAGATTGGCGGAGTTTATTATCACGCGTAGCTCGCTAACATTAAGTACGCAAGTGCAAGTGAGAATTTGTGTCCCCTAGCATGATTTTCCAGTGCTAAAACGTCTCCTGGAAAGATTTCCTCAATGCGGGTGGTTGTGGCAAGTCACAGATAGATAGCATATAGGATTATTATTGGGTTTTAAGAGTTCAGGAATGGTTAGTATATAGGGGCAGTCAACGTTTTGTAAGGTTTAGGGATGACAGTGTATGGTGCAGTAAGGGTTTCTTCAGGGTTCAGGGATGGGTTGTTTATAGCGGCAATAAGGGATGATTAGGGTTCAGGGATGTCTAATGTGTTGGGGCAGTAAGGAGCTTTCAGGTTTTAGTGACTGGAAGTGTATAAGGGTGTTAAGAAGTTTTTAGGGTTTAGGAATGGGCTGTGTATAATAACAATACATGTTTTTAGAGTTATGAGATGGGTAGAGTATTGTGGTAGTAAGGTGTTTTTTAAGGTTCACGGGTAGATTTTCAGGATTCAGTGATCAGAAGTATGTATGGGAGGAAAGGGATTTTAAAGGTTCAGAGAGATGTAAATTAAAATTGACTTATATAAATTAAAGGGCTAAAGCCCCACACTGGAGATTATTATTACCCATGGTATTGATAATTTGAAATGTGAGAATGCAACGTTACTCTGTGTTTTCACCCGAAAGTCCTTCCAAAAATTGATAGTTACGACAGTAATTAGAGTTACTGCACCCTATGGCTACTGTAATTACTCATTTTTCAGCCTATTCCAACCAGGAGATTTCACCAGGTTATAGCTATTGAAATATGTATGAGGAATAACAGTGGTGTGCATTTCTTGCCATTTCCAGTTCGGCCAAGAATACTATTTCCAGCTGAATCGAGAATCAGACGTCACTTTGGAAAGGAGACTTAAAAGACAATAATGACAGAACACGAGGATTACAATTTTTTGTATTACCATTCCTTACGAATAATACCAAATAGAGACCGTTATATGAGGTTAAAAGTGGGGTACAAAGGAAGTTGAGAAATTTCTTACCCTGTATTGTGGCAGGAGAGGACATGAATACATAGGAAATAAAATCAAAAATATTAAGGACGATCACAAAGGAATAAAATAATGATAAATCTCCATTACAGGAGGAAGACCTATATTTTCAATGAATCTCGAACACCAGGAAAATGCTTATAAATTTAAATCAACCTGTTGATGGGACTACCTTTCTTTTCTATAAACCTAATTTTAAAATACCATTTTTAAATCATCAGCATTCACCCTCGAGTTGTTTTCTTGATTTATGACCTTCTAATCTAAGAACAATTTAGATGCTGCAGCTTCCTAAAACTAAAAAACAACTTGTTTCCCAAAGGGTTAACCAACAACTGCAATCTGGGGTTACAAATCATGTGTGACATTTTAACTACCTAAGCTCAGCGAAATAAATATGCTTTGACTTTTTTTGAGTAACCAGACATTTTTGACTTCTGTTACTTTAACCTAATTTATAGGAGTTTAAAAAAAACTTTGTGAACTAAAAGTATTTGAAAATGGTGCTGTCTGGCAGCCTCTTGATTTAGTCCTTTCACTATCCGTTTGGTAATTGCAGGATTGTATTTATATGGGGTATAGTTAGAACGGATTGCCTTGAATACAAAGATTAAAACATATGGCCTGATTGACAACACATTTGTCGGTCATAAATTATTCCAATTTACAACAGATGTATTGGGGCCGCATTTCCAAATTATGAATCACAAATTCACGATGGGTTAATTCCCAAAACTGTCTATGACAGTAAATAAAACATTGATAGCCACAAAAAATTGAACGCTGGATCGGAACACCCAAATCCCAAAGCATTTGTACAGCTTTCTGACCTTTTCGCACACTTGCAATAAAGGAACATCCAGCAATCTGATGGATTTTCCCATGTTATAATTGTTGTGTCACTGCTAGAGAACTGGGGGGGCATATCATCAAGGCCCGCGATAAAATTATCGTCGCTTCAGCGTCCGTTTTCGGACGAAAAGTGGCGATAATTTTATCGCACTATCAGCAAGGACATGCTATCGAGTGAATCCTTGCCTCAACGCCATTTACCTTAACGCCAAGCTTTGCATCTCTAATGAGATGCAAAGTGGGTGTTCCTGATCAAAATAACGTGACAAAATGTCGCTAACCGACATTTCTCCAATTATCAAGCTGCACACTAACCTGCATAGCAATAAGAAAAGTAGCGCTAACCGCGCTTATCGCTACTTTCCTTACGTCTGCTTTCAATCTGACTTAGCCATTATATCCAATGGAAGGTGGATATTATGGCTAAGTCTGCCCTGCCCTATCAACATGCTATCGCCTATGTGTGTGCGATTATCACTGGATTTCCAGCGATAATCGCACATTTTGCAGCTAGCGATTGGATTTTTATCGCATTGGAGATAAGCGTTGCTGATAGCACGCTATCTCTGCAATAAAATCCAGCGATAGCCGGCAATAATTATCCTTGCGCTAAGCACGCTTAGCGATAATTATCGCCAGCTGTTGCTGATATGCCCCTGGGTGACTAAAGGAGAGGTCAAAGAGGGGGTAATTGAAAATGGTGACATACACCCATTTAATTGTGCTAACAAATATTGGTGTATACAACCAAACTGGATGTGAAAGTCCATCACATATCCTAGGTTGTAATACAATGTAGGGAACGGGATATTTTTCAAGTGGAAACATGTCTTACAGTGGTAGAAATAAAGTTAATTGCTGTATAACCTTAGTATTTACCCATTTCCATTGACTGAAAAATTATCACTTTAGGAACTGTCAATTTTCCATTGACAAGGAAAGGGAAATTTATGAATCTCAAAGTCTCTTTGCAAACTTTGCAAATGTAAATAATAACTTGTAAAATTTCTCATTTTTGTGACTTAAGAGCAGGTGCATCAAAAGATTGCGTGCAACAGAACACTCAAAGCCAGAGTGTCGCCGTAGGATTATGGCTGTAAAGAATAAACCTTGCTCTCTTCTTTAATGATAAGCGAGCAGACTGATTTGCAGTCAGAGGCTCCTGGATCAATATAAATGTGAGGTGGAAACCGAGAAACAAAAATACGTTGTAACTTGGGCACAGAAGGTCCTAGTGTATGGTGTTATGTGCTAGACGCTGAACTACATGTAAATCCTAAATGGGCAACTTTTCCAGTGCTTGCGACACAGTAGCCGTCATAGCAGGGGTGATCCTGGCAGACATGTGGGAGTCTCTAGTCTGTATTAAATAGTGCGGACAGACTTTAATCAAGCATTGGGGAGTATAGTGCTTAGGAGCTGCATGCTTCAGGTTTTGATTTTTGGTAAGTTAGCTGCATGTTAGACATCTGTGTGAATTAATGTATGAAGAACATTCCAGTGCCAGCATTGCTGAAAGTCTGTGATGTCATTGTTGCAATGTTGGAAGCTGGCGCTGGGGGGGTGGGGGGGAGTTAGTCTACTGAGAGTGGGAGTTGAGCTAGCCTTTCAGGAGTTGAGAAGGGAAGACCAGAAGCCATAGTTTTAAATAAGTAAATTGACAGCTGCTGGAATAACTCAAAATTTGAAAGTGGCCAGGGCCACTCTCAGGGTTGTCGCAAGAAAGTCCCATGTTCCTGAGACCAAAAATTGATTTCATTGACCAGACTCTTCTCCAGTAGAAATGGTGCTGGGAGAGATGCATTCCATGTGGCAAATGGTGCTTCAGATGAATTGCCATGATTCCAAAGCTTGAGCAACACTGAGTTAGCAAAGTCATGCCCATGTGTTCCTGAGATCAACATTGGACAATGCGATGTGATTGAAAGACAACAAATGAATGAAAGGGTGTGTAGAAGTAATAGAAGGGAGTATAATAGAAACTGCCTGTAAAAGATCCATTATGAAGAGCCACCACAGTAACAGGGATAAAGTATAGATTTGAAAGGAAGATGTTTTCAGTTACCATGCTTGTGCAACATAAGTGCCAATTTTATAATCGGGGAAGAGTAACGTGTTGTTCATCCCAAATCCACACTCCAGTGAAGTGAGGGAGCAATGTAACTAAAGATCAGTCCCAGCAAAGACTGTGACCTATAAAGGTCAGTTATGTTGTAAACGTTTTAGTCAACGGAATCATTTTCTACACCTAAAGAAGTTGGTGAAGACTATTGTCTATTTGGAATATGCAGCATGTGGGGCACGTTATATGACTGATGTCTTTGCTTGGCATACCAGAAATGGGCAAGTGAGGTATGCATATTTTTAGTGCCCAGGAAGGTAAATGGAAGTCACTTCTGGCCTGATGCAGAGCGGTGCTCCATCACAAATGTGACGGATATCCCGACTGCCTTATCAAGTGCCATAGCATGTAATACACTTGTAATATGGTTAACAGGATGTTCACAGTGTAGAACTGGAATTTCGAGTCAGTCTGACTGCCAGACTCACCAGTTAGGAAGAGCTTGTGTGTGAGATTTTTTTCGTACTGAAGGTCTTGACAGAGCCCAAACACTCGCTGTTTCGAGTTGGGCCATCGGGTAGTGCCAGAATGCATTAATTACAATCCAACACTGTATATTCATTGCATTTGTGATAGAGTAGCCCATTTGTGATAGAGTAGCCCATCCAACAAACTCTAAATTATGGCCTGTATAATTTAATGTACTGCGTCTCATTTCTCATGGAGGAAGCATCATTATTGTCACCAGCTTTCACATATATACATGAAAGGGAAGTTCCCAGCCATATGCAAATCAGTCTTGACCCTGATCCAATGGGAATAGTCCAGTCCAGATCCTCCCTGAACCAGAACACGAGCAACCCAGGACTGGTTTCACCCTAGTTAGAGCTTATCAGCCATGTATAGCTTGGTTCCAGTGACACAGTGCGCACAGGACGCACGCCTGGGTATACCTGTCCCAATTAGGGCAACACACTAAAGCATGCAGAAAGGTGATGAATGGCTAGTCCATCAGCATATGATCTGACATGAGTGACATCACAGAGCCATGAGATTTGCAAGTTACTCATGAATCTGTTGTCAGGTTACTTGTAGCATGCTGTAAACAGATATACTGTGCGTGCCTTTGTTCTTCCTCATATAGCCAATTACAGAATTTCAGCATTGTGCGATGGTCAGAGTAGGAGATGTGCAGTACCTCTGTATGCCACACCCATGGCCTCTTCTTTAACTGTAAGTGCTCCTACCTGCCACTGTCTGCCTGTGTTTTACTTTCTTAGCAAGAATGAAAGAGTAACTTTAACAGGAATGACCTTGAATTACATGAGCTCAGGATGAGTAGCTTGGTTCCAGTGGCACAGTGAGCATTGGACCCATGTCTGGGCGTATCCTTGTGACCTAGGGTGGTACATCAAACACACAAATAAGTGTAATTCCCCAAAAAGGAGAGCTGATGTGCATCACCTAAACCCACCGGCTCAAATTAAGCACTAACACACCAAAGGGCATATCAGCAACAACCGGCGATAATTATCGGTAAGCGCACTTAGCGCTAGGATAATTATTGCCGGCTAACGTGGATTTTTATCACTGAGATAGCCTGCTATTAGCAACGCTTATCTCAAAAGCGATAAAAATCCGCTAACTGCCTAACATGAGATTATCGCTGGAAACCCAGCGATAATCTCACGAAATGTGGCGTTAGCTTGATGATGGGCCTCACAAACTTAGCCATGATATCCACCTTCCATATGATATCATGGCTAAGTCAGTCCTGAAGCAGGCGTAAGGAAAGTAGCGATAACAGGGGTTATCGCTACTTTTCTTGCCGCTATGCTTCATAGCGTGGGGCTTGATGATAGGAGAAATGTCGCTTAGTGACATTTCTCCTGTCATGTCAGGTCAGGAATGCCCACTTTGCATCTCATTAGAGATGCAAAGCTGGGCGTTAAGAATACGTGTGCCAATGCAAGGTTTCACGCGTTAGCGTGACCTTGCTAATTAGGCGATAAAATTATCGTCGCTTTTCGGCCGAAAACGGCCACAAAAACCGCAATAATTTTCTATCGCCACCTTGTAAATATGCCCCCAAATTCATTACTGTGGCAACTATTTTCAATGTGATTTGATCTTCACCAGAACCTGTTCTTGAATACAAAAGCAACCATGTTGGAGTACGTTTCTACATTACATGCTTGCGCTAAAGAATTGTATCACATCCTGATCCAGGGACGTAACTATTGATCGTTAGCATTATTTAAGTTGCTTGTAAAGCAATTTATGCAGCCCAGAGGCTTTCTAAAAGTTCTTCAGAGTTGGCAAAGGTGAAAGATGGTTGAAATGGGAGGACCAGGAAAGGAAAGGCAGGGATATCAACTTGCTTTCTCACGCCATTTTGGAACCACTGAACAAAATGGGAGGACACACCAGTTTTGTCGAGGCAAAAGTCCAAGTTCGAAAGGTTATTTGTTCCTCATCTGCTTAGGTTTGCTACAGTTGCCTTTCAGAGCTGAGGAGACTTAATTGCGCAGGTGAGATCGGACCAGTGGAAATTTGAAGTCATGTCACGGTTTATTACCTCATTCTCTTTCCAGAAGAAACACATTTGCTTGTGTTAGCTCACCAAGTCCCTGAGTAATGACCTGTTAAGGAAATCACATCTCCCTATAGCATTACATAGTGTAATAATGGAAAATGTTTGCTCACACCTACCAATACTAGAAGGAATGACCCACCTAGAGCCAACCAACGCAACAGTTACTGTAGATTAGAATGGTTTGCAAATGACTGAAGTGTCTGGCTATGAATTGTTTGTGTATTTTCATACCATGTCACCAACTGCCCGAAACTGAAAGATAGGCTTATTTTGGGTATCAGGCTAATAGCAAACTGGGATTTTTCTTTACTTCTATCTTGGTCTCAACTCAAGATGGCAGTGACATCGTTTTAGCACCTTCTTTTGATTTTTTATTTCATTTTCGATTTCGGAAAACGCTATAAAACCAAACAAAGGTTCCTTTGCACTAAAAGCATTGAGCATGGGCTAAAAATGGTAAGAAGAAAAGCAACAAGCAGAGCCAGGCTTGATGGAAGGATTGGTTCTCCATGTCTTTGTAAAAGAAGCTCTTGGCAAAAATGGTGGCAAACATCAACATTTGTCGATGCACAGCCATGTGTGTTTTTTCCCCAAAATGTATCGTAGCGCCTCTTTATTCACAATGCTTAGAAACAGCAACAACCACTGCATTAAGCTGTACAATAAATAAATAATTGCCAATATTATTATTATTGCTACAATTGTGGTTCATGAAGCGAGAGGAGCTCTGCTGCTGATCACAAAAGTGGACGTGCTCAACCGACCTTTGCTAAGAATAATTAACGACATAGCACAGTCAATCATTTATCTGACCTCCATCTGCTGTTACCAGTTATTAATTAATACTCCACTTAACAGCACCCACAAGGCCGACGATCCTACCAGTATTCGAAGCTATGGCTTGAAGATTACGCAGATATTTGTACAACTTGTGTTTTAGTCCACTGAGCTTTCGTACTCACCGCAAAATAAGTAAACAAATAAAAATATACAAAAAGGAGCAAAAAGATTGAAAACAAGAAACAAATATGGGTTTGTTGCCGGACCCCCAAAAATGTACATTTTTTAGGTTGTAGATGCTTCTTCCGGTGGTTGTATATGTGTCCATTAGACTTTCTTGGCTAGTTCCAAGCTTGGAAATACCCTATTTGTGAGTTAAGGCACTGGGCACAATGGGATTCTTCTGAATAAAACTGTATACAGGAAAAACCAGCCTACGAGCTTTAGTCCTTGTATTGTACAGAGAAGGGGGCATGACCTCCTGGGGCGATTGTTGAGGGTTGTCCTTGCAAACACAAGGAGATGATGGACGGCACTCTGAAACTTTTCAGACACTCACCCCCAGTCACAGATCTGGGTTGAATCCATCATCGTTCTTTAGCTCACTGCGCCACCCCAGTTCAGACCCAGCCATATGCAAATCAGTCTTGACCCTGTGCCTCATGGGAACAGTCCAGCCCGAACTGCCAAGCCAGGTCTTCTCTGGACCAGAAACAAGCATCCTGGGACCGGTTTAGGGGTAACACCCCTCATAAGCCTGAATAGCTTGAATCCCGTGGCAAAGTGAGCAAGTGACCCACGTCTGGGCATACCATGCCATCTGAGGGCATACAAAGCAAACACAAGGAAATGATGGACGAAGTGCTGAAACTTTTCAGACACTCACCCCCAGTCACAGGTCTAGGTTGAATCCATCATGGTTCTTTATCTCACTGCGCCACCCCAGTTCAGACCCAGCCATATGCAAATCAGTCTTGACCCTCTGCCTCATGGGAACAGTCCAGCCCAAACTGCTAAGCCAGGTCGTCTCTGGACCAGAAACAAGCATCCTGGAACCAGTTTCGGGGTAGCACCCCTCATCAGCCTGGTTAGCTTGAATCTAGTGCCAAAGTGAGCAAGTGACCCACATCCGGGCATACCCTGCGATGAGGGTTCTCCTTGCCACATGTAAGTAATTATCCTAAACTTCATAATGCTATAGTGCTCACTCACTGCTTTTGCACCCTATTGTAGCCTGATAACATGCAATACGTGTAGATTGTTCCTTTCATAAGGGAATGGCCCAGTGGAGAGGAGCATGCAGGGTGCAGATCCTCGTCATGGTAAACTCAAGGACTTATACAAAGTGAAAACAGACGCTTTTTATGGGAGGCGGCTTCAAGGTTTGTTAAAAAACGTCACTTTTGCTAATCAAATGTGTGTGTTCATCAGCCATGCTCTGAGCATGGTGATCTGGTCTATGCCAATCACTTATGAAAGCAAACAAGTTCCACCTCCTGAACAGTCCTGCAAGCAATGCCGAGTGGATTTATTGGGTTGGTTAAACTCGGAAATGACTGTAAGCTCTACTTCCTGAACACCATGATAAATGGAGCAATACTGATTTAATAGGTTGGTGGTGCCCGCTAATGACTGGGAAGTTAAGGATATGAGTCATTATTTTAATTAGCAGCGTGATTACAGAATTGAGAATTAGAGCTAAACCATGAGATTTTGCAAATACGGTAGTGAAAAAATGAAACAACACCATCAAACATGCACAGTTTAAAGCGTGGCGGTAATAATTCACCACGAGTCAGGCACATGGTCAGTGACTGGCTACCGCCCTCCCCCTATGACCACACCACCCCCGGACACAGCACCCAGACGTGGTATCTTTGGAAGGCGGGGGGTCGCGAAACCCCCCGGCCGTATTTATTAAGTACAAAAACAATAAATTTCAAATTTGCATGATAAACGGTTATACAAAATTCAGCAGGACATTAGATACATAATTGTCAACAGGTGTGAGTGTCTATCCTTAACAAAGACTCTAATACAGATTGTTTCCTAACCGAATCTAACATCCTCCTCTGCAATTTTGTATACTAACATTTCTGGGCCATATGGCAAGGTCGCTAACCGGTGTCAGGTCCTACTAGCTGCGCCTCCCCTACAGGTGTGCGCATGCGCAGCCGGGCCCGGTAATTACCCGGTCCACGCCGTGAACTTCATTTACCCACTAAAGGAGGGCCCTTACTCTGCGCCATCCGGTGACGTCATGAGTATGCGCGCGCGGGGTGGCTACCAGCCTAAGGAAAGCGTGACTCCCCAACCCGCGCCCCTTTGAAGCACCAGTTACCTTGCCCCTGAAGGTCTAGGAGGGGCCAATGGCCCCTCCCCCTGGGCGGGCACCTCCGTAGGATGATGCCCGCCCCCTCAGACCTTCAAATAGTTGCTCACCGGTCATGACCTTACCGCATGCCCCTCATACCTAATAAATACGACGACCTAAGGGAGAAAATTCTAAAGGACAACTACACTGACTAAAAACACAGGTCATGTATAACATCATAAAGCTACTAGGGAAAGAAAAGACCTAAACACGACTGCAACAGTTTACACATAATCCAAAATCATTCGCTACCTTGGGAGAAAGAGGCCTACAAAAAGCATAGTCAAAAACATAACTGCACAATACCATATTGATCACTACAATGGGAGAAAAAGTCCTAACAGAAAAACCTCATCAGAAACTAACATTTCATGACAATTTCCCGCACCCAAATGCCCGCTAGTTGGGCTAGCAAGACATCAACCACGTACTCCAGGGATGGTGGGTGGGGAAAAGTTATCTGCCCCGAGCGCCGGGGCACGTCCTATGTGGGGGAGCGTCCAGGGAACAAGGGGGTTACCTGGGCGCTCCCCACCGCTTTATCCCCCCCCAGTGGCCCGCCCCCCTCCCTTCCGACCCGGATGTCGATTAACGACATCCGGGTCATCCAGGCAGCCAATCGGCGGTAGGGCGCGCCCCCCAGTGACGCGCCCCACCACCGAGTAGTCCGGGGGGGGTCGCCGCACAGCCATGCAGGCGGGGGGGCCAAAAGCCCCCCCTTTCCATTTGTGCAACAATAGGGATCAGCGAATTGCACGCATTGCATACACCGGGTGGAAGGGAACTGCATTTGTGTCGTGGATTCGCTTTAGTTTATAAACTTTTTCTAATCTTTGTGTCAGCACTGAAAGTTTTTGCTCAAGAACCTTGTCTTTCAACAGGTTTCATCAAGACAAAATGGCAATTACGTGAGTATGTAAATTCTCTGGACAGACGCCCATTGTAACCAGGGGCGTTGCTAGCAATAGTGCAACAGGTGCAGCGACACCAGTGCCCAGGTTGTGAGAGGCCCATTATGCCCGAGTTAGTGTTATTTTTACTATTAGGGCAGGGAAGGAAGAGCCAAATTCCCATGCTTGCTTTAGGGTCTACGGTGCACTTGCAGCGCCACTGATTGTAACCTTCAGGCTACAGTACGTCACACACCAATGCATTGAACAGCAAACATTTGGAAAAGTACAAGTGCAGTAAAAAAATAAGGGGCATATCAGCAGCAACCGGCGATAATTATTGCTAAGCGCTAGGATTATTATCGCCCCCTAGCGTGGATTTTTATCGCTGAGATAGCGTGCTATTAGCAACGCTTATCTCAAAAGCGATAAAAATCCTCATGCTAACTGCCTAACGTGAGATTATCGCTGGAAACCCAGTGATAATCTCACGCAATGTGGCATTAGCTTGATGATAGGGACTCACAAACTTAGCCATGATATCCACCTTCCATAGGATATCATGGCTAAGTCAGTCCTGAAGTAGGCGTAAGGAAAGTAGCGATAACAGGGGTTATCGCTACTTTCCTTGCCGCTATGCTTCATAGCGTGGGGCTTGATGATAGGAGAAATGTCGTTTAGCGACATTTCTCCTGTCATGTCAGGTCAGGTACTTCCACTTTGCATCTCATTGGAGATGCAAAGCTGGGCGTTAGGAATACCTACGCTAACGCAAGTTTTCACACGTTAGCGCGAGCTTGCTAATTTGGCGATAAAATTATCGCCGCTTTTCAGCCCATAACGGCCGCAAAAGCGGCGATAATTTTATCACCTCGCCTTGCTGATATGCCCCTAAGAAACTTGGATGGATGCATCAAAGGGAAATAAATCTGGTAAGGGTTAAGCCGTGATCAGCAGACCTGCTGAAGCACTGGCCCTAACGGGTAACCTTTACCGTGAAGTCAAATAAAATTAGGGTCATTGGGCCACCATTTTCATATTCTGAGAATTAAGCCTACCCTAGAGCGAGATGAAAAAAGGATAGGCGAAGGACCATTAACAACATCTAAAGAGGAAACTATCACCTGGTGCTCAATTCCTCCAAAGGAGTTCAATTTGGTCGCCCACCAAAGAGCTTGTCATTCAAAAGTATAACACCACAACATGTTCTCAAATACAGCCCCCAGGTATACTTTAAGAGACATGCCTGATCCATAAAACAAATTATCAGCAATAATCGAAATGTGAATCGTAAACATGACTGTAAGGCCTTAGCTACGGGGCTAAGTAATTTTTGCCTAGAATATCCTGCCAGAGCTGGCTATGGTTTTCAAAGGTATTATTTGGTCAAGTAAACTGAGCGCCCAGGGCTATCTGCCCACAAAAGTTTGGCTGATAAATGTTAGTGCGAAACCTTCTGACCAATAGCAAATAATCAAGCTACCAATGCTAGCTTTTCTCTAAACTGGCCGTCATCCCATTTTCTGAAGAGTGTAGCATGCCCAGATCCCAATAGAAAGGCCAGCTGTAGGTATGGGAGAGCTAGACTCAGGCCCAGGGAGCCACATTTCCGAAGGCCACACTCAGCTTGCCCACAAAACTGCCTTTAATCATGTATTTTTATTCCAGCCTGTTATTGTTCTCCACGTGCTGCATAAATAACGCTGTTACACAGGGGCGACTCCTCCATTCAGGCGGAGGAGCGTCGCCTCACTGCTTTCTCGCAGTGAGAGAAGCAGAAACATAAAATGGTAAAACTACCTGTAATGAAGTACCGCAGAGAGGAGGAATGAGTTTCAAACGTTTCTTTATTCTTAAGTACAAGAGTAAGCAGAGAAGCGTCCCATACACAGGAAATCCAGAAGCAACTGCCCACTGGAGAACTCTGCAGCTAGGGAACCAAAACATTCTTAATTCTAGAATTACACATAAGGCATAGTAGATGCCATAGTAGGTGGATACCACACACCTTCCCCCAAACATAACAATAAGAACAAAATAAGATAAACTTTACTTGCGCACATAGTCAAACAGTTTAGCAGGAACAGAACAGGTGCGAGAACTCCTACGCAGAGGAGAAACATTTTGGGAAGATAGTTGAGTACGGGGTTTCAAAGGTGTAGTGGAACGTGCAAGAGCAACTCTATTGAGATTCCAAATGCGCCCATCATCAAGTTTAACAGCTTCCTAGGAACAGAGAACTTATTTCCCCCACTTTTCTGTGGGGATCGAACTCTCACAAAATCACCTACATTGACTAACGTGTGAGCAACAGCATGCCTGGTGTCAAAGTGTGCTTTCATTTTTTCATGCTTAGCATTCTGACGAATCCTCCTCTGAGGATTCTCAGGAACACTAATGTCAGCTCTATACCCTCTCATCCAGGATTGAAATAAGTGTGTTAGGTGTACGTCCCCTGAACATTTCAAAAGGATTTTTTTCTGTCGTAGAATGAGGAGTTAGGCAATAGGCCACAACTCTCTCAATTATAGCATCTCTCCAATCACGACCTTGCTCTTTGGCCAATTGGGTGGATTCTTTTAGGACCCGATTGAATCTCTCAACCATTCCATTAGATTCCGGAAGAGAACATTTCTTATGAAAAATACCTCTCTTTAGTAGAAAGTCTTCCATTTCCTTTGAGACCAGTTGTACACCATTATCAGTTAGGAGAGTCTCAGGTTTGATTTGATTTTGGATTTGTAAAGCGCGTAGCTACCCAAGGGCGTCCCAGCGCTGTTGTGTCAGCTTGAAATGCACCTGGGGGGTAATTATTGGGGGAAGAGCCGGGTCAGGAAGGTCAGGTCAGGAAGGCCTTCCCTGTAAAATATATTCTCAAGACATTTAACTACATCTTTGGTCTCAATACTTTGGGTGATCTTGACCTCTGGCCACCGGGAATACATGTCCATTAGAACTAAAACATAGGACTGTCCAGACCTTGAGAAAACCGGTCCCAAGAGGTCAAGAGCAACATTCTGCCAACACCTAGAGGGAGGATTGAGAATTGGTTGAGTTCTGGTTTTACACACTTTATCAGACAACCTGCATCCAGAACAGTCTCTGACCAACCGTTCCACCAAGATATCCACTTCTGGCCACCAGAAGTGCGTACAAACTCTCTCTTTTGTTTTTGATATACCTTGGTGACCTTCATGAGCCAAACGAATAATTTTCTCATGAAGTGAAGAAGGTGGAACCAGACATGAACCCCTCCACAAGAGATTGTTAAGCAAAGAGAGTTGATGTCGAACATTCCAAAATTTCTTTGCATCTTCAGAAAGAAATCTAATTCCATTACAGCCATTAGATACATTCTTACATACTTCAAGCAAAACTAAGTCATTCCTCAGAGACTCTCACCAATCTAATTCAGATACGACTCCTTCAACAATCTCACACACTTTGAAGCTGTCAATCTCCCAAGAATCATCAGAATCAGGCTTTTCAGAACCAGGAGGGATCAGTCTAGATAGACAATCCGCCACCCTATTATCTACCCCTGGGATGTATTTGACAAGAAAGTCAAAATCTTGAAGGGCAATAATCCACCTACAGATTCTCGAGGAAACTGCATTGAGATCTTTCTTGTAAAATAAATCTTTAAGAGGTTTGTGATCAGAATGTACCACAAAAGAAGAACCCCATAAGAATTTATTTAGTTTTTTGATAGCCCAATAAATACAAAGGGCCTCTTTTTCAATCACGGAATATTGTAACTCCAGCCCTACAGGAGACCTGGAAAGGAACATTATAGTTTCTTCTTTGCCATCTTTAACTTGTTTGAGGACAGCCCCAAGACCCTTGGAACTTGCATCCGTGGTAAGAATAGAATTTGAAGAAGTGTCAAAACTCTGCAAGGAAGGAGCAAATTTGAGAGCTTTCTTGACCTCCTCAAATTCTACTTGACACTGAGTTGACCAAAAAAGTAATGTTATGCCTTTTTTAAGAAGAGACCTGAGAGCATGAGTACGACTGGCAAAGTGTGGCACAAACTTATTATACTACTCAGCCATTCCTAAGAACGTTACAAGTTCCTCACGGGACTGGGGAATGGGCAATTCATCTATGGTCTTCACCGAGCGTTCTCTGGGTCTTACACCATCACATGTCAACCGATGTCCAAGATAACCTGTCTTGGCAAGGTTACATTTGCATTTATTCACACAAAGTGTTAAACCCCTACTGCGGAATCGCTCTAAAACTTCTCTCAAGCTCATGTCATGCTCTGATTGTGAGGAACCATGAATTAATACGTCGTCTTGATAGATTTTGCCTCCCTTTATTCCCTTCAACACGTCCTCCATAACTCTGTGAAAGACAGAGGCTGCGGAGACTAGGCCAAAAGAAAGGCGTGTGAATTTGAAAGTGCCAAATAGGATAATGAAGGCAGTCAGATGCATGGAGTCAGTATCTATTCTGACCTGATGATATGCGGTGCGTAAATCGAGTGTCGAGAAGATACAAGAACCTTTCAATTGCGAGAGAATTTCTGAGATGTTTGGGAGTGGGTACATGTCTGCAATGACTGCGCGGTTAAGTGCGCACAAGTCAACACACAAGCGCACCTCTCCTGAGGCCTTGCAAGCGAAGACCACCGGAGCCAACCATTGGCTGGCTTCAGACTCAACAATAATACCATCACGCCTTAGTTTTTTAAGCTCTAAGCGCATGGATTCCCTCATAGCTAAGGGAACATTACGTACCTTATAAGAGACTGGTACAGAGTCCGGTTTCAGAATAATCTTGTGGACATAATCAGAGAGGCAACCTAATCTTTCATTGAAGACTTCGTGGAACTAATATTGTAACTTTAAATCACTATCACATTTAAGTGAAACTTCATTCATAACTACACTTTCAACGCTCTTTGTTGGTTAATCTCTCAAAACGATACATGGGTGTGCTCCAGGAACTAGTGAGACACCAAGATCAGCCTGGTGAAACCAGCTGATAATGCTGTCACCTCTGCAGGAAATGTAAATCTTCCCTGCAGTTAAACGTCCTTTATATTCAATACTACCAATAAAATAGCCAAAGAACTTTATGGGTTGGCCTCCGTAAGCCAAAGGCTTGATATCAGGCTTGTACACCTTCACCTTTCCAAGTAATTTTGAATAAAAGAAAACCTTTGGTATAAGGGAGATCTTAGCACCAGAATCAAAGAGCATTCTAATGATACAATCATGAACAAGGACTAAGTCAACAGGACCTTTACACTTGTTAGGAACATCAGAAGATATTACCTCCCCACAATGCAAGTTCTCTTGATCATATTCGGATTTGTCACTCTCGAAGAAAACTTCCTTAACGCGCTTGTTTGACTTGAGTTTCCTGGCTCTACATGCCTTTGAAAAGTGGCCAGTTTTGCCATAGTTGAGACATTTTGATGAAAGAGCAGGGCAGGATTTATCATTGGCAAGATAACCATGTTGATCACAACAAAAGCGTTTAAACTTGGTATCCTCCCTACACCTGGATGAAGATGCAAAGTAGTTGGAAGGGCGGGTTTTCTTGTCCGAATCCTTTTGTTTAAAAGCATATTTTTGCGATTGTTTTTCGATGGAATGTACCTTTTCATGAAGTTCATCTTTACTATGGACGTTCTCGTTCTCTTTTTTTTAAATAATTTCAACACAAGCTCAAGAATGTTCAATTCTTTTGGCTAAAACAATTACTTCATCGAGATTAGGATCATCTTTTTGCCAGAGTTCGTCTTTAATTTTTTTGATGTTACAGCCTAGCCTGAACTGATCACGTATCCGTTCTTCCAGTGAGTTTCCAAACTTGCAAGTAGCACCCAATTTACGCAAGGCTGTGATGTAAGTTTCCATAGATTCATCAGTTAATTGTACGCGTCTCCCGAAGTGGTAGCGTTCCAGGATGGTACTGGGTTTCGGTAGGTAATGTTTGTCTAATTTCTTAAGACCAATTTCAAATTCATTGAGATTGTCAGCTTCCTCATCGTTTAAATCTGGGAGATGTTGAAAAACGTCTTGGCCCTCTGAGCTAAGAAAATGTAATAAAAGTGCAGATTTTCGCTCTGCACTCAAAGACACACCACACACCCTAGCGTAGTTGAGGAATACTTTTTTCCATTTAGACCATTGTATAGGTGGCTCACCAGGATTTGATAAAAAGAAGGGTACAGAGGTTACATTTTGCATGTTTGTTATTATATTAAGTAAAACCTAGTTGATGTAAAAGTGGATCCTGAAGCCTGAAAATTAGAAAGTCAAAGTATAAGACAGAAAATGGCTTTAAGTAATGAACAATTCAAGCAATGAATCATGAAAGTTTCAACAGAGTGAACATAAGTTAATTAAAAAATTAAAAAAAGATATATATTGGCTTAACGTAAATTAACTTTAGAAATGCTGTGTTTGTCAGCGCAGCCTGACAAACAACTGTGATGAAGATTTTATTTTTATTTTTTGTAGAAAGCTGTGTTTGCCAGCGCGATGTAACAAACGAGAGGTTGAGTTGTGTTTGTCAACGTATTCAAATGGTAATCAATAAACAAAATTTGTTCTTCAATGTGCTGTGTTTGTCAGCGAAGGATGACAAATGTGGATAAAGCAAATTTTGTCTTGAAGGTGCTGTGTTTGTCAGCGAAGAATGACAAACGTGAATAAATTAAGCGCTGTTTAATTGTAGCAGGGTTTCCGCTTGACTTTGGCTCTGTACGTCATTGAAATAAAGTCAGACGAGTTGCTAGGAGACTAGGCAGACACAGTCAATGACGCGTTGATGCGTAGCAGAGACGCTAGTCAGAGGTCGTCGCCAGTGTAATGAAGTACCGCTGAGAGGAGGGATGAGTTTCAAATGTCTCTTTATTCTTAAGTACAAGAGTAAGCAGAGAAGCGTCCCATCCACAAGAAATCCAGAAGCAACTGCCCACTGGAGAACTCTGCAGCTAGGGAACAAAAACATTCTTAATTCTAGAATTACACATAAGGCATAGTAGATGCCATAGTAGGTGGATACCACACTACCCTTTTATATTTCTGCTTCTCACACTGCGAGAAAGCAGAAGGGCTTGGTTGGGGCGGGTCTGTGTGCGGGTCTGCTTGAGGGCAGGAGAGGAGTGGCTTGCCCAATGCTGCAGGCATGACTCTTTGGTCGGCTCTCTGGGGCCGACCAAACCAGTCATGCGCACTCTCCCTTTTCTCCAGCCTACATGGAGAAAATGGCCTCCCCATAGAGGTCTGGCTGGTCGGCGTCCTCACCAATCACAACGCTGCCATTGCATGCATTGTGATTGGCTTAGAGGAGGGGAGGGAGGCTGCCTGCTTTCTGTTCTGAAGGACCTGGTCCGTAGCTGAGATGGGGTGGGACCCGGGAAGGTAAGTTAATTTTCTTCTTTTAATTAGCCTATCCTGCATGAACCCCCATGCGCCCCCCACCTGCCAGCCCATACCCACTAGTCATGCGTTTGGCGACTGCTGTTACGTCTCCTTTGTCTCTTTCTGTTTCCCTACAACCCCTTCTTCTCACCCTTAGCTCCCCTCCCATACCCCCTTACCTCTAACTTAACACCTAACTAGGTAACTCAGGTGAGGGGTAGGGGGGCCTGATCTGTGAACAGAGAATCCCCCTCGCTGCCACTAACCACCAGCGAGGAGGAGGCAGAAAAGGCCAATGGCAGCAGACTTTACATAACTCTCACCAGCCATCTACAATGCCCATGAAACACCCCTCCCCTCTGCTTCCGCCTGCCAGCTAGACAGCGTGATAAAGGGTTTATTTTCCTCATTTGATTATATTCCTTCTCCATACATAATGGTACAACAGCGTCAAGCAGAAGACCACACATTTATCATTCACAAAGAAGAAGTGAAGTGCAGCAGGATTTTACCAGGCCTAATAGTAACTCCTGTTATATAAGGCGATTGGAAAGGACTAAAGTGTAAAGCACTTGGTAGATAGAGGAGAGGAGAGGGGAAAAGTATCAGGAAGGGTGGCAAATTTGGTTTAGCTGTGTGTATTATCTCACCAAAGGATGGCTCTGCCTAGTAGACTCGCTTGGGAATAGTGTGGGATGTTTTTCAGGAGTTCAGGGGCAATCAAAGGTTAGGGGGCTGAAATTGTGACATTCAGAGCCTTTTACTAGTTGGGTCATTTGGCTTAGCCTTATGCTTGGACCCAGACTAAGCACCAAGTACACCCCTTCAGCACTTGTCAATTAGGGGAGCACAGTCAAGCAGTCCAAGGCTTATCCAATGATACTCAGAACTCAGCAGTCCATCCAATAGTAATCAATAAATTCATGTCCAGTCAGTGCTTTCACATAAGAAAGAAAAAGTACTTTACACCTGCACACAACGCAATGCCGTACATAAGACCAAGGGCTCTCTACGCGTTACACCAGTTGCTAATTATTGTTTATGGTGCAATTGATGGAGCAGCCCCCCTGTTCCACTTCGGCAAGATCCAATTCCTTAATCTTGCAAAAAATAAGTCTTGCCCTTTTAGGAGAATCCTTTGTCGAATGGCGATATTGTCCTGAGGAGTTTTCCCCTCCCATGTTTGGGACTCTGGAGCTGGCCAGACTCAAGTTTGTTGGAAAACACATGGAAATGCAGTTCCTATCAGGGATTGCAAGTTTGCACAATACTTTCTCTGTTTCTTGCAAGCATATGTGCAGGCATCTGTTGGCTTCGCCTCTTGTGGTTAAGTGCTCAGGGCATGCCTCATGGAGTGGAGATTGTCTGTTTTTGCCCTCCACCCAGCTAACATGAAGATGCACAAGTAAAATACATGTTTGTACAGGTCTAAAAATTATAGGTTCAGTGCTAAAATTACCTAGATATTGCTCAGAATGCTCACATGACACGTAGCATAGTAGAGCGACACAGATATACATCCTAATTTAGATGTAATGCTTATGGTACTGGCACAGTATCCATTACTGTAGACTTTAGTAATGCTGTTTGTGATTTGGCCTAGGATCCTGTGAGATGCTTTTTTTGCAGTTTGTATACCTATTTTGAAGGTAAGGCTATATGGGAACAGTCTGCCTCATAGGATGTATTTCTGCATTGCAGAAGCTGATCCCTAAATAGCTTACCAAAGGTCCTGATTAAAATCTTGATTCTAAGTCCATTTCAGTGCCAAGTTCCAAGTTTGATAGCATTTTCCAATGAACTAAAAGAACAAGTGCTCTCTCTCCATGTGCAAATTGCCTACCACAGACTGTTTGGCCATAGGATTTCAGCAAGAAAAACTGGTGAGAACGTTGTTGGCAAATAGCACCCAGTTTAATTTTTGAGAAATGCACATGGGTGTTACCATCTGAACAGGTTTCTTCCCCCTATCATTTCATTTTATACATATGTGAGATGCTATGGGAGTGGAGCTAAAGGTGAAAGCTGGAGGGAAGTAGGAAGAGAGAATTCAGGTCCTCCATCGGCCACACTGCGGTACTGCCATGTCTTGGGAAGCCCACACCCAGTGAATCAGAACACTAAACTGGACATCGAAAAAATGCAAAAAGGAGGGGAATCCTGATTCTGCCAGCAAGGAGAGAACACTGAGGACTTCAGTATTGCTCTCTCTTGAACCTCATGGGAGGTGCTACACTGCAATGCCCTATGTAATAATCCAGCCTATCACCCTCACTATTTTCACCAGCCATTCAAAAATCAGAGACAAAGATAAGGAAGCACCTCCTCATCTCTTAAAGTCTGAGTAGCGTTCAAAATTGTTAACACAATACTTTTTAAATATCATAGATAGAAAGGAGCTTCATGCTATTGACCCCTGTACCAGTCTAATGAAGAGTTCTCATTGATATAAGACAATCAAATGACAAGTACTCTTTTTCTAAAGGGATATCTCCCCACTGCTATTCAATGCTACATATCCCTGCCAAACACATTTGATAGTGCTCTTATTTTTTCTGTAATGTGGCAAACATGTGACACCAACTTATATCACAAAGACACCATCTAGACTGTATACCTCACAAATGATTACATACATATTCATCAATACGTACATTTGCAATGATTGTGGATTAATGACTTCTAAACCTAGTGCCTGCTTACAGAGCCAATGCGTAGATCACTAAAGTGCCCCCTCATCTTTATATGCCCCTCTGCTACCTCCACATCTGTCCATGTAGGCCCTACATATCAGCAATACCTTTTAGTCATCTTTGACATACCTTTTCCCCTCAAACAGAACTCACATACAAAATGTGAAAAGAACATGTGTTTTCCTCATGAATCTATAACACAACCTACCACTGTAAAAACACCCTCACCAACATCATAGGTCCTCATCGATCTAACAGCATAGCTATTAGCTATTAGTTAACACTACTGTTTACTCATGAAATGAAGCTACTCCTACATGTGGTTTATCTCATACTCAATGTGCTGTTTGCAAACTAGCATTCCAACCTTAGAGTTCAGCTTACCATTCTTGCTCAAGCCACTCCTTTAAGGCAATCTCCTTTCTTAAAGACACACCTTCCAAACAGCAATTCAATCTAACTCCCCTTCTCAGAGATATCTCAACATGAGTGTAATCTCCTTGCCTAATTTGAATATTAGAAGGACTCATTTAGTTTGTGAAAATACATACAGTCCATTGGGCATTGATGGAATTTCAGACCTGATTGCCCTACGACCAATTATATACTTGATAAAAATATGGCTCTGAGAATAGGCGTCAGTCTATAGGCTGGAAGTGCTCATATTATTAGATAGTAGAGGGAAGTAAAAATCACTTGTCTATAGCATATAACGAATACACTTACACTCCTAAGATACAACAAGCTCTGGCATAATCCATTCTCTTTTACTAAAGGAAGCATTACAGTGTTCAAAGAGAGATACTTGAATGCACACTTGACTTGTATTGTGCCTAAAACACACAAAGGCTGTAAGCTTTTCAAATACATAGTGACAAAATATGTTGTTGGATAGGAATCTTATTGAAACAATGCAATAGCAAGTTGAAATAGTTTTCTATAAAGTTTAGTCTGGATGTCCTGCCACTAAACACCTATGCAGAGTATTAAGAAAAAGGTAGTGACAAATTTAATTCAGAAATGTGTCTTTATCACAGAACCCTCAAATAGGATACACAGCACATTTAGATTTAGATACAGGTCTTTGTGTCAGATATTGTGTCTGTCAATTTTTGATAGTAAAGGTAGAAAAAGCAATATTGATATGCTGATAGACAAGATAAACATTAGTAGAATATGCTATCTACAGCTTTACATCTAGTGCTTGGATGATACATAAAAAACTGATCAAAATTATATGCTTAACCCTTTTTATTTATTTATTAATTTAAAGAGTTTTACAAAGTGTGAACATAACAGACTGGTATCAGAGACCTGTACGTAGAAAAGGCATAACCTATTACATGAACTATATAAATGATCATCAACTGAAGAAAGCATAAACACTTACATTTTGCTTTCATTATCCTCTCTCCGAGCACCTTGATGAAACAAGAACAGTGATAATGGTGCCTCGGTGCTAGAACCTCAGATGTCATACAGACCTGTAGTTTCACTTGTCCAGATCCTTCTTTTAGGATTCTGATTTGGTAGATCCTTTTGACCGCTTTATTGAATTAGTGGGTCTATGGGTTAGACAAAATCTCTGCCGGGAGAGAGTTCCATATGCCTGAGGCAGATCTTGTGAAAGTGATGGTGTAGGTTTTCATTTTTTTTAATGTTGGAATTTCCAGCATGATTGAGCTGGTGCGCCTTAGGGAGGGGCTGCCTCCTGAGATTGTGAGTTTTTGTTGAAGGTAACTGGGTTCATTTTGTTGTAGGACCTCTGCATGCTATTTTACCTGCAACCTGATAATTAATGAGCCACCCGTTTGATTTGTTGAGAACAACCTGGTCAGAAAGAAGTGAACTATTTGAGGACATTATTAGACATCCACATTCTAAATTCTAGTAACTCTAAGAGGCTGAAATTGTTCCAGTACAGAATTTTGAGTGCATCATCCATGATGTGCAAGATAGCAGTTTCAGTGCTGTCACCTGGTCTAAATCATAATTAGAACCTGTCAAGCAATTTGAACAGTTCAATGTGCGGCCACGCTGATTGTGTAATCATTTTTCCAGCTGTTAACTAGGAAGGGCATGTTTAACACTGGATGGAAAGTATTTAGGTATATTGGGTAGGTGCCAGATTTGTTCTAGAACAGTGTCACTTGTCTAATCTTCAAACAGTCTGGGATGATGCCATAGGATAAAGATGAGTTTCCAATCTTAGTCTAGAGGGGCGAAATAAGTTAACTGCCCTCCTTGATGATTGAGGAGACAGGATCATCAACATGCAAAGTTGGGGCGGAGAACATGGCGTCCCGCGGCTAGCTGGTCGCGGAAGGCTCCAGAGGAGCGGGACGGACTGCGTAATGTCGGAAAGCTAATCTGAGTTTAAACTCACCAAACTCTATCGTTGGAGTAGGAGGGAAGATGTGGGAGGCGTAAGGTGCACTCTAAGCACACTAAGTGCCCCCCGCCGGACTCGCTGTTGATCGGAGAAAGCGCTGCCGCAGAACGCCGGAGTATCGGAGCTGGTGAGACGTTTGTGTATGTGTTTTCGGCTGCTCGGCTGTTCGTGTCTCCTTCGGGGGGGTTGTCGCTCTGAAGCTGAGGAGGTGTGTGTGCCGACGCCAGCGCTGGCGTTGACGCAGTAGCTGGGGCTTTGGCGGTCTGGTGAGCGGTGATCATGCTCGTTCTCTCCAGGAGGAGAGGCAGTCGTCTGCTTGGCGGGCTGCTAGCCGGGAGAATGCGGTAGAGCGCAGCAGAGATCCGGAACATTAGGGACAGTTTTACCGGTTCCACAGCGAGATAGTCCGTCGGGATCATCCTGTGGGAGAGGCGCCAGCGGTGGTGGTGGGGCTGGTCTTCCCTGGTGCGGCAACGGCCGCAAACGGGTCGAGTCAAGGTCCTGGAGAGGAGGCTCGTGCTTTACAACAGGAGGGGGTCGCACAGTGGTCGAGGGCAGCCCTAGAGATCCGGCGGGGTTGCAGAGTGGCGGCCAGACTCTCCCATTGCGGGAGAGGAAGGGGGTCCATAAGATCCAATGTGCTAGAGACCCGCAGAAATAGCCAAAGCTCAGTGGGAGTAGTCAGCGATCCTCCCGACAAACAAAGTCAAGTGAGGTTGCTGCAGGGGGCAGACTATGCGGTTGAACTCTGTGATCAGAGAGTAGCTCCAGTAAGAACTCCCTTAGGGAAGGGCGGACAAAGTAGCATAGTGGGCTCCACAGTAGAGGATTCCTCATCAAGATATGCACTAAGAAGCATAAATAAAACATCTGATACCTAGGCTGATAATTTACTTAGTGGGTCTGAACCAAAGGCCAAAGACCTAAAGCTACCAGTGTCTGTAAAGCACTCCAAATTTGCCAAATCAATAAAGTCAAAGAAAAAAAGCAAAAAATTGAAGGCGACTCTACCAAATTCGCCAACTCATCCATCTCTCCAACCCAAGGTAAAACTTTTACCATCGTCAAAAAATTATTTCAGAGTACTACCTAGCACCCTCATTCTGAAGCCGATGGTATGCCCTCCAGATAAATCAGGTAGGTATGCAGAATAACTTCATAGCTACCCAGAAGGAATCTCAAGCCCAAACAGATTCCAATTATTAGAAGGGCAGTTGGAAGGAACTGAAACGGGTGGTTTCACGATGGCTGAGAAGGGCGATAAAGTAGGAGATAAGGCGCTTAATGCTGACTCTGATTCCACAGGCGAGAACGGGTCAAGGGCGAAGCAGAACATGATGAAGGAAGTAGTGATCACCTCTTCACCTGACAGGGATCCACTTTTACAACTACCTGTCTTGCAACTTTTAAATTCTTTAAGTGAGGAAATGAAGAGCAGATTTCAGGTCTCGGAAAAAAACCATGGTGAAATTATGTCTTTTGTGAAAAACTGGAAGATAAGCTCGACTCCCTGACAGCTAGGGCTTCTGCTCTCGAGTCCACAGTGGCAGAACTGTCAGCGCAAACCTCGGAAAATTCTAGAGAACTCGCCAAATTAAAAGAACATGAACTGGGGCTCCAGGAAAAGATCCAATCAATTGAAAACTCCCAGAGAAGGAATAATTTACGTCTGCTCAAAGTTCCGGAAGGAGCAGAGGGGAACAACATTAAAGAGTTTGTGGTTAAGCTGATCAAACAGTCGACTCTAGTTGACTCCTCAGAGCAAGAACTTATGAGTGATATTCAGAGAGTCCATAAAGATCCATTCAGACTTAACCCAAACAAAACAAGGCCTAGGAAAATTTTGGTACACTTCTTGACCTATACTCTTAAAGATGAAATACTAAATAGAGCCCTAAAGAAGAGTTCATTTGGTGTAGAAGGGATAACGTTCCAGATCAGGTCGGACGTTTCATCTTTAACAGCCTCTAGACAATGGGAGCTAGGCCAGTTATTGGACCCCTTTAGACAGAAAGGAGCAACAGCCCAGCTAAAATTTCCCGCAACCCTGAAAGTAATGTGCAATAATAAAATGCGGATTTTTAAAAGGGTGGAAGAAGCGGAATCCTTTTTAAAATCATTATCAGAGGCGGATGGCGAGCCAGCAGCCCGGTAGCATCGCAGGCCCCTGTGATTATCTTCTTTATTCTTTCTTTTCTTCTTTCTTCTCATATTATGAGTCTTATACCTTTTCTTTTCTTAATGATATTAGCTAAAACAACAGTTATAATTTCATCCACCGTCCCGTGAACCTGGGAGGGATGCCTCAAAGCCAGAGCAGGGCCCAAGAGGAAGATGGGGGGTTCTCCAGGGGAGCACTTGGGTGGGAAAACGGAGGGGAGGGGGGCGGTCACAGGTTGGGGAGCATAAAGGAAAAAAAACAAAAATATAAGTCCAAAGCGCCAATATATATCACTCAAACAACATTCTATTCAAATTTTGTGAAATGGCACATAACATGACCGATCAGGTTTTACATCTAAAGGTGTTGTCTTGGAACCTTAACGGTTTAAGGGTAAAATTTAAAATGGAGAGAATTTTACAGTATTTCAAAGATGCAACTGAACAAATTCTCATCCTACAGGAGACACATCTTACAGAAAAGGAGATGAGGGACTTATGCATGACCAAAAAATGGATCCAGGAAGTTATTTGTACTAATCAACAACTGACTAACAAGGGAGTTGCCATTCTCATTAAAAACAATGCAGTCTTAGCGGTGGAAGGGTCTAAAGTTGATAAGATGGGCCATAGCCAAGATACGGCTCCACACGCATAAATTTACAGTGGCAGGTTACTATGGACCCAATTTGGATGATCCAGCTCCGCTCAGGGAGCTGTTGGCGGAGTTATTACTCTTTAAGGATCCATTAATTTTGGCCGGGGATTTTAACTTGGTGTTAGACGCCTTTATGGACAGAACCTACAAGAGCAGATCGGTACAAAATTGCAAAATGAGATCCTCCATAATAAGTGCAATGAAGCAGATGGGATGGGTAGATATTTGGAGGAGTAGAATGGGGGGCAAAAGGGGATATACCTTTCATATTAAAAAATATGGGCATAAGTCCAGATTTGATTTTTTCTTGTTAAGTGCGGAGTTGCAAAGTTGGGTCACAGACTCAAGACACATAGGAAGCCATCTATCTGACCATTCGGCAGTATCACTTGTTTTGAAACTCCCTATAAGGCAGGCCACTAAAAGATGGTCCCTGGATAGAACTATTCTATTGGAGGAAGAAGTGGTGCAAAAATTGGTTCTTGAAACAGAGAACTTCTTTTTGAACAACTTAGAGACCGTTCCAATAGAAATAGTGTGGGATACGTATAAAGCCTTTCTGAGAGGCCATATTAAATCTATACAAATTGCTAGGCAAAGGAAATACAGGGCTGAGATAGTAGAAATAGAGGCAAAAATCCGTAATATAGAGCAAGTTCTCACGACCCAGTCGGATTCAGCCCAAGGGGCTACTGCTGGGACTCTAGCTGCATGTAAATTAGAGCTGATGGGGGTTCTAGATTCCAGGCTGAGAAAAAGGTGGGAGGCCAGTAAAATGGCACATTTTGATTATGGGGAATCCAGCGGTAAGCTCCTGGCCTGGAAAACTAAACAGGATCTGAGTAAAAACATTATAAAGGAAGTATTATGCGAATCCTCTGGCAAGTTATTGGATAATTCCGAGGATATTGCAGTGGCCTTTTTTAAGCATTTTGAACAGGTCTACAGGGAAGATCTTGTTCCACAAGAGAACTCGATTCACTCTTGGCTTGAACACTGGCCTTTAAACAAAATTAAAACGGGTGAGTCCATCTATCTCAATAAAACGATCAGCTCCACTGAGATAATCAAAGCAATCGAGTCAGGTAAAAAGGCGAAGGCACCAGGACCAGACGGGCTGCCAGCGGAGCTGTATAGAGCTCTAGCGGGAACCCTTGTCCCTGTGATGCATAGACTGTTTCTTCATATTTTTGAGAATGAAGGGAAGGTGCCCCGTCATGGAATGAAGCAACGGTGGTCCTGATTTTAAAACCATGTAAGCCTTCAAATCAATGCGACTCATATAGGCCTATTTCCCTACTTAATCTTGACTACAAGATTTTTGCCAAGATTTTAGCGGATAGATTAAATGGGGTCATAGGAGATGTACTACATAGCGACCAAAAAGGTTTTGTCAACGGTAGGAGCATTCAGGATCTGACTTACAATCTGGTGGGGGCCATAGATATAGCGACACTGCATAAATTGCCTTTGGCTATTGTCACTCTAGATGCCACAAAGGCATTTGATCGTGTGAACTGGGTGTATTTAGCCCAGGTTTTAGACAGATGTAATCTGGGCAAAAACTTTTGTAGAACAATTTTGTCAATTTACCAAAAGCCCATAGCCAGAATTCTGGTCAACGGTAATCTGTCGGCGGCTGTAACTATCAAAAGAGGGACAAGGCAGGGGTGTTCTTTGTCACCGCTGCTATTCAATCTTTACATAGAACCATTTGCGGAGAGGATTAGAAAGCAAATTTGTATAATTCCTTTCAAGTTTAGAAATTGGGAAAAGAAAGTATCTCTCTACGCTGACGATATGATGATATTCACGTCAGATGCCGCAGCAGCTATTCCTATAATTTACAATATAGCTTCACAGTTTGGTCAAATTTCAGGGTATGAGATCAACCAGTCAAAGACAGAATGTATGGCATGGAATATTAAGTATGTCCACCACCCCATTCTGAAAAATGAGATAAGGTATTTGGGCATCAGAATTACTCAAAACATTGACTATATCCCTGAAACAAATCTACGTAGAGTAGATAAAGAAATTGCAGACTCTTTAAATAACTGGGCGTTTCTCCCTCTGACACTAATAGGTAGAGTCAACTTAGTGAAATTGATGCTGCTACCTAAACTCACATTCTTATTCCAGAATATCCCTTTAGCGTTTAAGGAGGAGGCTTTAAGGAAAACACAAGCCAAAATGAATTCCTTTATATGGGCCTGTAAGGGCAAAAGAATTTCCTGAAAAAAACTACGAAGGAAGAAAAACAAAGGGGGATTATGTGCACCAGACTTAATCCTTTATGCATGGGTGTTCTTAACAAGGGCGGGGAAAATGCTCTTGAGCCAGCCAGATGATACAGACATAGGCAAAATGTTTAAAGTAATGCTAGGGGAGTTAAAAGGAGCTGATCAAGCTTTTTTGTTCAAGTTTGGAGACCCACGCTTCTTCAAGAAGGTTCGCCTAAAGACCTTAAGAGACATGGCGTCCATCTGGTACAAAGTTAGAAAGATTGCGAAAATTAGCTACTATAGTGCCCTGACCCCTATATGGGAATCCCCAGGATCACCGGAGTGGACTAAAGACGCATTGGCAACTCCTCTGAAAGAGGTGGGGCTTGATCAATGGGAGAAACTAATCCTAGAGGGCTCCTTAATATCTTGGAATGAGCTGAACAGTATGTTGGACTGCAAAATATCAACATTTAAGTACCTACAAATAACGAGTTGGAGCCAGGCAATTGGCACTATGGTAGGCATTTCTAATGATTTGGAGAAAGCACTACTTATGAAACCTCGGAATAAGAAAGAAATAGCAAATCTTTACTGGATATTGATCGATATGGCAGATGAAGATTTCACCTTACCATTCCAGCTCTGGGGAGACTTCTCGTTGGAACACAGCCCATTAGATATTTGGCAAGTATCCTTTGATATATTACACTCTACTGTGTCAGCTGCCAATTTAAAGAGGAATCATCTTTTTTCTCTTCACAGAGTTTATTGGTCTCCTCTCAGGCTGTCTAAATTTTCAAGGGGACCCATTCCCTGCTGCCCGAAGTGTCAGCAGGAAAAAGCAGACGACATCCATATGTTCTTGTGGTGCCCAATGCTGCATACATTCTGGGGAGTGGTCATGGAAGGTATGAAGGCTATGTTCAGATGTGACTGCCAGGTGAGCATGACGTTGGTATTTTTTGGAATCTTTCCGAATTACGAGTCGCTACCCTGGGATGTAAGCAAATTGTCTTTTTATCTGGTTCTGCTGGCTCGTAGAGAAATCTGTAAATGCTGGCTCAAGAAAATTTCTCCGACCTTTTTAGATTGGGTAAACGCCATCAAACACACAATAAAATTAGATAGAGCCATCTGGAAAAAGAAGAAAGATTTCTGGTTGCCATGTATGGGCTGGCTTGAGGAGCTGTGATTACAGAGATCCATCTGTCCAATGATTTTGCCTTTGCACAGATGCATTATCTCTCGGATCAGTTTTAAGGGTCATCCAGTTAGAAAAACTGAACTGACTATTCAGGAGAGGCCCAGTGCAAAGTGCGTCCATTAAGACCAGATCAGCATTTGTTAACTGCTGGCGCTATATAACGTAAGGGAGGCTGTTAGACCTGTCAGCCCTTTGGGTGGTCCCTCCTCATCATTATTTATTTTGTCCCACTTTTGCCTCAAACCCTGTTAGTATTTTTTCCTTTTTGGGAACCACCAGACTTTTTAGTATTGATGCAGATTCAGGGAGCCATTTTATCTACCCCTGGAACTTCTGTCTGAGGGCCTGAAACACAAAATGGTGGCCACCCATTGTCACCTGTGACATCACTGGAACCTACCAGCACCTTCCAGAACATTCCAGAACCCTGTGACAGTGTGAGGCAGGTTTAGAATGTTGGGAAGGCATCTCCAGGTTGGCAGTTGGAGTTGGCAGTTGGCACCTGACTGGTGAAGAGAGAGGAGCACAGAACTGAAGGAGGAAGGAGTGAGGCAACAGGGGTGGACACTTGTGCCTGGAGTGGGGTCCAGAAACCCACCCTTGATACTAGTCCCTGCTGACTGAGCCCAGCCTGGAGCCCTGTGTGGGAGAAAGCAAGAAAAACCATCTTAAGGACCTGGACAGCCGGAACAGGCCTTAAAAGTAAAGAACAGCAAGTTCCTGACCTGGTTACTGGTAACTTCCTGAAGTCCGACGTCGAGAAGCCTGGAGACCTGGAGCCCGAGGTGGAGAAGCGGCGCTGACTGGAAAGCAGACGTCGTACCCGGAGCTGCCAGAGGTCGAGAGAGGGCGCCGACGGAGGTCGTGGAGACACCAGAGGTCGAGGAGGAAGTCACCTGAGGTCGAGTGTGCGGCGTCGACGGGGGAGTGAAGTCCGCCCTCCGGAGTCGCCGGAGACCGAGGTGAAGCGTGCCGGAGGTCGGGAGTGGAGATCGCACTCCGGAGTCGCCGGAACCTAAAGAGAATCGTGCCGGAGGTCGGGAGTGGAGGTCGCACTCCGGAGTCGCCGGAACCTGAGGAAAGGAGCACCGGAGGTCGGGAGTGGAGATCGCACTCCGGAGCCGCCGGAAGTCGACATCGAGCCAAGGCCGCCCGACGTCATCGAACTGGAGCCGCCCGAAGTCGACATCGAGCCAAGACCGCCCGACGTCATCGAACTGAGGCCGCCGACATCGAACCGAAACCGCCTCCCGGCGTCGACAAGAACTGTCATTGAGCCGAGGCCGCCGACATCGAACCGGAACCGCCTCACGGCGTCGACACGACTCCGGCGGCGTCGGAACTTCATAAAAAGGGCAGTAAGTGGAATAGAGGGCGCCTAAGGCCTTGTGAAGCCCTAAGAGACCATCCTAGAGGCTAGAGAGGTGCTGGAACCAGCTTGATAGTGCCAGGGGTGAGCTGAGACTAATACAGAGGGGTTGTGTAGTGTGGGAGAGCCAGATCTCTAGATTCCCCCTTGATCTACCTCAGTTTAGGCCTCAGCCTTGTCCAAGCCAGGTAGTACACCCCGCAGGTCATCCAAAACTCTACAAGCTGGGATTGGGCCAAATCATCCCATAGTACCTCAGGAATGTGAACTGATTTTCAAGTGTCACTGTTGGCTTTTATTATTTATTGAGAGCACTGTATTTATTGTATTCATCCTATTTATGGCCTCACAGTATTTATTGCCTCACAGTATTTATTGTTTCACAGTATTTATTGTCGCACAGTATTTATTGTCTCGCAGTATTTATTGCCTCGTAATATTTAATTGCCTTTTATGTAATGCACTTATATTTATGCCTTGATTATTTATGATCTACCTTATTTATTGAATCGTTGAAGTATTATTTATCTGACTTACCCTTCCACAAGAAAAGCCTTGTGTACTGTGATTGTATTATTATTTATTTAATCAGCAACTAAGAGAAAAGAAGATAAAGAGATATATTTTCAGTATAATTTTTAAGGTGTAGTGTCGTTTTTGGAACGGATGCACGCATGGTTATTGTGTGGGTATGACGTATGCTTAGCACGGTGCCTGACCCCTGACCACTCGAGCCAAGCTACCACAGTGTATGTCTGGGAGAACACCACCACCCTTCCGGTGTGGGAGTGTTTTTCTAACATAATTGGTGTTCAGTGGTGGGATAGAGCTGTGCCTACGTATACTCGACAATAACTGTGGGTAGTCCATAGGCCTACACCGGGAGTTTTCTCCAAGCGGACTTCCTGATTGTGAGTGTTTTTTTTTTTTCCAAATTTACTCTGGTGGTGGGAGGAGGTATTATAAAAGGTACCCCCCTGCATAGCTTCTGCAAATAACTGTCCTCTGACCTGAGTGGGCAAGATGGAGTTTGTACTGGAGAATTTAGAAACGTACACTGTGGCCCAACTCAGGGAGTTTTGTCAGCGGGAGGGGGTGTATTGTCCCCCAGGAGCAAAGAAGGGTGCACTCCAAACCAGCTTAAGGGCTTGGGGGGAGGCACGACGAGAAAGCAAGGCTGAGGAGGAGGACAGGGATAAAGAGCCCGACAATGAGGGAGCTGGTTTGTACCAACCTGAGGTGGGGAACCTGTTAGCGGGGCCCAGGACACTTTCTGGGCCCCGCTAACAGCAGTGCCTCTAGCGGTGGCTTGTCTGAGGTGGAGTTAACAGACCGGAGGGAGAAAAGACAGTTCACATGGGACTTAGCAAGGCTGGAGAAAGAGAAGGAGGAACAGAGGATGGCTCATGAGTTGAGGTTAAGGGAGATAGATCTCCAGATCCTACGAGTCGGGGCACACCCTATTCCTAATGGTGGCAGCGAAGAAAGAGAGTTCACCAGGGAACCCAAACCCTATTTGCCGAAAGACATAGTGGCTAGCTATGGTGTGGGCGACGATATTGCCAAGTGGCTAGCGGCCTATGAGGTCTCATTAAGGGCCCATGGGGTTCCAGAGAAGTACTGGGGAGGGGGATTGTACAGGTACATGCCTCCAGCTGGTAGGGATGCATTATTGGCCCTAGAGCAGGATGAGCAGACCCACTACCCCACCATGAAAGTGGCGCTCATACGAAAGTTTGGACTAACACACGAGAAATACAGACAGAAGTTCCGGGGTAGCCACAAACTGGGCACACAGAATTGGGTGGACTTCCTGGATTATGCAAAGAAGGCATTAGAGGGTTGGATTCAGGGCAGTGAAGTGAGGAACTACGAGGGGTTGTTTGATTTAGTATTGAAGGAACACCTGCTCGAAAAATGTTTCCCTGAACTGCGTCAACACCTGGTGGATAGCAAGCTGACCAATCCCCGGAAGCTTGCTGAGGAGGCGGACATTTGGGCTAGTACCCGGGTGTCCACAAGGGGGACTGGAGGGGATACTCAAAAGGCCGGACAGGGCGCCCCCCAGAAGAAAGAGGGAGGGGAAAAGAAAAAGGAGTTCTCCAAAGGCCCCCAAAATAATATCCAAGGTAAGGGAACAGGATTCACCCCTAGGGCTAACCCACCCAGAAACCCTAATCCTGGCCAGAGTCAGCAGCCAAGGGTTGTCCATTGCTTCGAGTGCGGTGGCGTTGGACACTATAAGGGAGATGCGAAGTGCCCAAAACGACCACCCCCTCCCATTGGAGGAAAGGCCCCCGGAGTAGCTAGTGTAGTGCTCGGGGAGGAGATGCCTTTAATTAAGGGAAGGGAGTGGGCGGGTGTCACTTTAGTGTCCCTGGGAGAACGGGAGATGGTTCCTAAGATCCAGGTGCCCGCAAATACTATAAAGTATGGGCAGTGGGTCACCATCAACGGCCAAAGGGGGGAGGCTCTGAGAGACACAGGAGCCAGTATGACTATGGTGCGTAGCCAACTGGTGTCTCCAGAGCAGGTGATTCCCGATGTACTCCACCCTGCCGCGATGGCTGACGGCAGAATGGGCCACTATCCGGTGGCCGAGGTTCCCTTTGAATGGGAAGGGGTTGCAGGTTCACTTCGAGTTGCCGTAAGCCCTGCCGTGCCAGTCGATTGTCTGCTAGGGAATGACATGGAGCACAATGCGTGGAAAGAGGTGGAATACCGCACTCACACTGAGATGCTGGGTACACCTGTCTGGGCCTGTGTGAGCACAGGGTCCGCGACTACCCGGAGAGGGAGTTCGTTCAGGCTGGAGCCTGGAACAAAGGCCCAGCCAGCTGCCGATCAAGGGAAGAACCGAGGACAGGAGGAGCCTGCCTCGGCGTCCGCACCCCGTAGGACGGATAGGCCACCGGAGGTGGTGGACCAGGAGTCCGCGGTGGGGGATGTTACCAAACGGGAGGACCTACCCATCCCAGCCGAGTGGCATGTGGAGGGAGGGCCGACCAGGGAGGAATTCTGCCAGGGCCAGGAGGAGTGCCCTACCCTTGAGGGACTGAGGCGACAGGCCGAAGCCCAGGCAGCAGGGAACGTTGAAGGGAACTACAGTGTTTACTGGGAGGATGGCCTCCTCTACAGTGAACCCAAGGCACCCCTACATGGATCGTCACGAGCCTTGGTAGTCCCTCAACGTTATCGAGCCTTCCTACTGGAGTTGGCTCACGAGATCCCATTGGCAGGACACCTGGGGCAAGACAAGACCTTCGCCCGTCTTGTCCCACACTTTTATTGGCCTCAGATGAAAGTGTCGTCCGACACCTACTGCCGGACATGTGTGTCTTGCCAAGCCAGTGGGAAAACAGGGGTGAAGCTGAAAGCTCCCCTGGAACCACTTCCTGTCATTAGCACCCCCTTTGAAAGGGTGGGCATCGACATTGTGGGTCCATTAGATCCGCCTACTACAGCTGGTCACAGGTTTATCCTGGTTTTGGTGGATCATGCCACACGGTACCCAGAGGCTATACCTCTAAGGACCATTACAGCACCTGTTGTGGCTAGGGCCCTAATGGGAATCTTTACCCGAGTGGGTTTTCCCAAGGAAGTTGTGTCCGACAGGGGGACCAACTTCATGTCAGCATACATGCGGGCCATGTGGAAGGAGTGTGGAGTGACCTACCGGTTCACCACTCCTTACCATCCCCAGACCAATGGTCTGGTGGAAAGGTTCAATAAAACCTTGAAAGGCATGATCAGAAGTCTGCCTGAAAGCCTGCGGAGGAAATGGGACGTCCTCCTACCCTGTCTATTGTTTTCTTACAGGGAAGTGCCACAGAAGGGAGTGGGCTTCAGCCCCTTCGAGCTTTTGTACGGGCACCCTGTGCGTGGACCTCTCAGCCTGGTGAGAGACGGATGGGAAAGAACTCCCAGAAAGCTTCCCCAGGATGTGGTGAGCTACATGCTGGCCTTCCGGAGCCAAATGGCTAAGTTGTGGAAGCAAGCTTCTGACAACTTGGAGGCCAGCCAAGCAGTAATGAAGGCGTGGTATGACCACAACGCTCACCCGGTGGAGTTGGAGCCTGGCCAGAAGGTGTGGGTGATCGAACCAGGAGAGCTTAGCGCCCTCCAGGATCGCTGGTCAGGACCCTTTGAGGTATTGTAGAAGAAGGGTAAGGCTACCTACTTGGTGGATCTTAAGACCCCTCGTCAGCCCCTACGGGTGCTGCATGCCAACCGCCTCAAACCCCACCACGAGAGGCCCGAAGTCATTTTGATGATGGTGACTGACGGAGCAGAGGACGCGGAAAGCGAGCCTCTCCCCGATTTATTTGCGTCTCAAGAGAAGGATGGATCGGTGGAGGGAGTGATTCTCTCCCCATCTCTAACTCCTGAACAGCAGGAGGACTGCCGCCAGGTCCTGGGACAGTACTCTTCGTTGTTCTCCCTTGTTCCGGGTAGGACTCACCTGTGCGTCCATGACGTGGACACAGGAGACAGCCCACCTGTGAAGTCCAAGATCTACCGGATGTCAGACAAGGTGAAGGCCAGCATTAACAGTGAAGTCACTAAGATGCTGGAGCTAGGAGTGATCGAACCTTCCAGCAGCCCCTGGTCCAGTCCGGTGGTGTTAGTACCAAAAGCCGCACCACCGGGTGGCCAACCGGAACTGAGGTTCTGTGTGGACTACCGGGGACTGAATTCAGTAACCAAAACTGATGCTCATCCGATCCCAAGGGCGGATGAATTGATTGACCGGCTGGGAGCTGCCCAATATCTAAGTACCTTTGACCTTACTTCTGGGTACTGGCAGATCTCTTTGACTGATGGAGCTAGGGAAAGGTCAGCCTTCTCCACGCCCAATGGCCACTACCAGTTCTGTGTGATGCCCTTTGGGCTCAAGAACGCACCTGCCACGTTTCAGCGTCTGGTGAACCAGATCCTCACTGGAATGGAGAGTTTCTCTGCTGCTTATCTGGATGACATAGCCGTCTTCAGTAACAGCTGGGAGGATCACTTGCGTCACCTGCAAGCTGTTCTCCAGGCCCTGAGACAAGCTGGATTGACGATCAAGGCCAGCAAGTGCCAGATCGGGCAGGGGTCGGTAGTGTACCTTGGACACTTGGTGGGTAGGGGAGCGGTGCAACCCCTCCAGGCGAAGATCGAGGCCATCATGGCCTGGGAACCCCCCAAGACTCAGACTGAGGTCCGGGCATTTTTGGGCCTCACCGGATACTACCGCCGCTTCGTGAAGGGATACGGTACCATCGTGGCCCCCCTCACGGAGCTTACGTCCAAGAAGCAAACTCGACGGGTAGTCTGGACGGAGGCTTGTCAGCAGGCCTTCGTAAAGCTGAAGCAAGCCATGTGCGAGGCCCCGGTCTTAAGGGCCCCAGACTTTTCCAAGAAGTTCATTGTCCAGACAGATGCATCGGAACATGGCATTGGGGCAGTGTTATCGCAACTCAATGAAGAGGGTCTGGATCAACCCGTGGTCTTCCTATCCCGGAGACTACTTCCCAGGGAACAGAAGTGGAGTGCAATAGAGCGAGAAGCCTTTGCAGTGGTATGGGCTCTGAAGAAGTTGCGGCCATACCTGTTTGGCTCGCACTTCCTAGTTCAGACCGACCACAGACCCCTTCGTTGGCTGATGCAGATAAAGGGGGAGAATCCCAAGTTGCTAAGGTGGTCTATCTCCCTACAGGGAATGGACTTTCAGGTGGAACATCGGCCTGGAGTGGACCACGCCAATGCAGACGGTCTCTCAAGGTATTTCTGCCTTAGTGATGAGAACTCCCAAGGGGTTGGGTAGCTCTCCCCACTTTCAGCTGGGGGGGACGCGTGTTAGACCTGTCAGCCTTTTGGGTGGTCCCTCCTCATCATTATTTATTTTGTCCCACTTTTGCCTCAAACCCTGTTAGTATTTTTTCCTTTTTGGGAACCACCAGACTTTTTAGTATTGATGCAGATTCAGGGAGCCATTTTATCTACCCCTGGAACTTCTGTCTGAGGGCCTGAAACACAAAATGGTGGCCACCCATTGTCACCTGTGACATCACTGGAACCTACCAGCACCTTCCAGAACATTCCAGAACCCTGTGACAGTGTGAGGCAGGTTTAGAATGTTGGGAAGGCATCTCCAGGTTGGCAGTTGGAGTTGGCAGTTGGCACCTGACTGGTGAAGAGAGAGGAGCACAGAACTGAAGGAGGAAGGAGTGAGGCAACAGGGGTGGACACTTGTGCCTGGAGTGGGGTCCAGAAACCCACCCTTGATACTAGTCCCTGCTGACTGAGCCCAGCCTGGAGCCCTGTGTGGGAGAAAGCAAGAAAAACCATCTTAAGGACCTGGACAGCCGGAACAGGCCTTAAAAGTAAAGAACAGCAAGTTCCTGACCTGGTTACTGGTAACTTCCTGAAGTCCGACGTCGAGAAGCCTGGAGACCTGGAGCCCGAGGTGGAGAAGCGGCGCTGACTGGAAAGCAGACGTCGTACCCGGAGCCGCCAGAGGTCGAGAGAGGGCGCCGACGGAGGTCGTGGAGACACCAGAGGTCGAGGAGGAAGTCACCTGAGGTCGAGTGTGCGGCGTCGACGGGGGAGTGAAGTCCGCCCTCCGGAGTCGCCGGAGACCGAGGTGAAGCGTGCCGGAGGTCGGGAGTGGAGATCGCACTCCGGAGTCGCCGGAACCTGAAGAGAATCGTGCCGGAGGTCGGGAGTGGAGGTCGCACTCCGGAGTCGCCGGAACCTGAGGAAAGGAGCACCTGAGGTCGGGAGTGGAGATCGCACTCCGGAGCCGCCGGAAGTCGACATCGAGCCAAGGCCGCCCGACGTCATCGAACCGGAGCTGCCCGAAGTCGACATTGAGCCAAGACCGCCCGACGTCATCGAACCGAGGCCGCCGACATCGAACCGGAACCGCCTCCCGGCGTCGACAAGAACTGTCATTGAGCCGAGGCCGCCGACATCGAACCAGAACTGCCTCACGGCGTCGACACGACTCCGGCGGCGTCGGAACTTCATAAAAAGGGCAGTAAGTGGAATAGAGTGCGCCTAAGGCCCTGTGAAGCCCTAAGAGACCATCCTAGAGGCTAGAGAGGTGCTGGAACCAGCTTGATAGTGCCAGGGGTGAGCTGAGACTAATACAGAGGGGTTGTGTAGTGTGGGAGAGCCAGATCTCTAGATTCCCCCTTGATCTACCTCAGTTTAGGCCTCAGCCTTGTCCAAGCCAGGTAGTACACCCCGCAGGTCATCCAAAACTCTACAAGCTGGGATTGGGCCAAATCATCCCATAGTACCTCAGGAATGTGAACTGATTTTCAAGTGTCACTGTTGGCTTTTATTATTTATTGAGAGCACTGTATTTATTGTATTCATCCTATTTATGGCCTCACAGTATTTATTGCCTCACAGTATTTATTGTTTCACAGTATTTATTGTCGCACAGTATTTATTGTCTCGCAGTATTTATTGCCTCGTAATATTTAATTGCCTTTTATGTAATGCACTTATATTTATGCCTTGATTATTTATGATCTACCTTATTTATTGAATCGTTGAAGTATTATTTATCTGACTTACCCTTCCACAAGAAAAGCCTTGTGTACTGTGATTGTATTATTATTTATTTAATCAGCAACTAAGAGAAAAGAAGATAAAGAGATATATTTTCAGTATAATTTTTAAGGTGTAGTGTCGTTTTTGGAACGGATGCACGCATGGTTATTGTGTGGGTATGACGTATGCTTAGCACGGTGCCTGACCCCTGACCACTCGAGCCAAGCTACCACAGTGTATGTCTGGGAGAACACCACCACCCTTCCGGTGTGGGAGTGTTTTTCTAACATAATTGGTGTTCAGTGGTGGGATAGAGCTGTGCCTACGTATACTCGACAATAACTTTGGGTAGTCCATAGGCCTACACCGGGAGTTTTCTCCAAGCGGACTTCCTAATTGTGAGTTTTTGTTTTTTTTCCAAATTTACTCTGCGCTATATAACGTAAGGGAGGCCGCAGAAAGAAGAAAGCTGATTCTGGGTACATATAATGGCGTATGAGGACTAAAAAAAACAACAACAAAAAACAACATGCAAAGTTGGTTTCATTGATGCTATAGTCTCATATATCTCTGCTTCTTTTAAAGCTTTGAATTTAAGCCACGTAGACTAATTTTTTGGACTTCATGGTAGGTAGTTTGAGTCTTTCCATTGTTGTAGTTGCCCTTGTGATGGGTTTATGTTGCTGCACCGATCCTGTATCAGTTCATTGACTATGTTGGTTTATTTTTTCAATAACCAATACTTTCTACCCAAAAAAGGATGAGAAAGGTTCACAATTCCCATTTTGGAGGTGCTGGTGATCATTTTAGATTTGCTGATACTGGTTTGTTGTTTGACAATTTTAACGAGTGGCCGTGGATTACTTTTGGGTTTTGAAGAACGATGATTTCCTCTTCTATATTATCTTTTCCTCTGTGTTTTTTTGCTCCTCTATCTGTTTCAAGATGCATAAAAAAGGGTTCATGGCTCCATCACCTCTGATCAAGTTGGAGTGTCCTCCTTTCTTCGTTCAAGTTATGGTTGTACCAGGAGTAAAACCATTTGTATTTGTGACTTTTGAGTCGAAATGGGTCTACTACATTCATTATATCAGACATTGCTTGGTTTTAGCACTCAGTTAGTTCTATGCGCCACACTTCACTTGGGGTTGTGAGGTATCTCTGGCATAGTGACAAAAGTTCATCTGTGTTTAGGTTCCTGGTATTTATGACAATGACTGCTCTGCTGACATGACTGGTTTCGTTAAATATTTTGCCATGTGCAGTTAACATGTTAGTGGAGATTATTTGTATATAAATATGAATATTTTTGTTTATTTGTAATTTGACCTAATCATTATGCAACAGGTTTTGCATAAGTGATTTTAATTTTTCTTCAGGTGTGCAGTTTTTACTTAAATAACTTGTCAATGCATTACATTTATTTTTGTTAATTATTTATTTATTCAGAACAATAAGAAATTGAAATATGTAGCAACAACAGTGTGACCAAATCATCAATTTTACTGATGTGAAAATGAGGGAGGATGGTTGGAGTACTGAGGATGATGTTGATTGGGACATTCCTCTCTCCAAGTTCCCCAAGGTAAAAGCCTAGCAGGCATGGAACATGTATGTCAGAGTGTGGTTACAACTAGATCTACAGCATTTATATGGTGTATTTCAATGTGAGTGTTCGTAAAAGTACAATAGGGTACATGGCAAAATCAGGCCCCTTAGTGAATGGATTTCTTTTCAGGAGAACCATTTTTTCCATTGTTTTTATTATGAAATAGATTCCAAAGACAAAAATGATGACTATCAGCAAAATGTGATATTTACTTTCTAATGCATAGTAAAGTCTAATATGAATCAAATAATAGCAATGCCAAGTGACATTGAGTTAGTCTTGTATTGTCTATTAACTTCCAAGGTTTCAAATGATTGATAATCATTAAGTAATGATAAGGAAGGGTACGTATGGTAAAAATTGTGAGGAACAATCTGGAAAAAACCTCAGTCATTGAGCACATCTTAGTGCATCAATCGCTGACTGTAAAATTTTTAAAAACCTCTACAAAGAGCATTGAATAGAAATTTAAAATAGCAAGCAACTAATGATTTGATGCCAAAGTGGTCTCAAAATGAAAAGTGTACATGGCAGTTGTGTTACAAAAGCAAGGAGATATATATGGTCCTCTTTTACCACCAAAGATAGTCAAAGAGGTGCAGCGAATCAAACATTCTTTGAAAATATTGCATCAGATTTGAAAAGAGCAATCAAATTCTCAAGAAAATCATATTGATGTAAAATACAAATATCACAAATATTTATAACGTTTTCTGGAAATTACTTGAGTGCGAATGATCAAACTGATTCAGGTGAGAAAAGTGTAATAGGTGATACAAGATCGGCTGTATATTTGTCTGAAAAGTATAAAAATTAGAACAAAACACAAGTTTAAAACAAGTTAGCATATAACAGTGGATATGGAGATTTTAAAGCAAAGGATCTTAAAGACTATCATTGAAATGAAATTGCCTTTTGCTTTTGGACCTCAGCCTTATTTCCATTATCATTTAAAAGCTGCTTCATATTGGTGGGCTCCGATCTTAAAGATACAAACTGTATGTGTCTTGGATATGGGTTATATTTCAGTTTGTTAGAAAGGAGCAAGAACTGTGGAAATTCAAAATATTACATTGTCCCAGAAAGATCTGTACACGGATCATTTTAGATGAATTATTAGAACTAGTCAAATTATAATAGCATTATCTAACCATATAAAATAAGTTTCATGATTGGCTATTCTGTTACAGACAGTACATTAATTCCAGCTCACATGAATAGACAAGCTTGCATCCACGGATCAGCAGCACTTCATTTTACAGTGATTGACATTTCCAAAACGTCTATGTTTGTGCCACCTAAACTAGGCTGTAGGATTAATTAGCATGCTATTTCCACACAATTTAGTATATATTGTATTCCACACTAATATGAGGATCTTGTAAATAATCAAATTGGTGGTGCATGTGAAGCAAGTCAACATGCTGCATTGTCATTCTCTAAAGTAAGGTGAAGGTGTGTCTTGGCTCTTTATCTATTAAATGTTATTATTAGTGATGTATTTTACTACTTACAATCTTATTATTACAAGATCACAATTGTTTAGATTTATTTGAATCAAAAAGGTTTTCCTATGCTAATGACTGAATATTATGAGATCATGCAGGATTGTACCTCCAAAGAATGGTAAATATTCTTGGTAATAGAAAGTCAATTAGAAATCAATACAGTGAAAGGCCAGACACATATATTTGGAACACCTAAGTATAACAGACCAAGGCATACAGAGAGCCTTTCTTTAAATCAGTGTCTAAGTAATGGAGCCCATTCTTCAAAGATGGGGGAAGAAATTAAAACAAGCATTGGCATAGCCAATAGGTCTCGCCGTTGGTAGGTGTAAGTAGTTTTTGTGAATATGAGTGCTAAGTAATATTTTGCAAAGTGTCCTGTTAAATATTTTTTTTTACCAATTGCAGCAGTTTACAGCTGTTGTGTAGTTGAAGGCCTATTAAAGGGAGTTTGTGTTGGCTAATGCTTAGTACCTATTATAATGCATTTACATCAGGGCATCAATGTAGGGAACATGGAGGAAGGCAAAGCAGAGTCACCAAACTTAGACCATAAATATCTTTGCAGGGTTGAGGTTTAAAACCTGGGTCTTCTGCACCCTAGGGAGGCCACTGTTCCCACTAAAGAGAAAGCCACCCACCTTTTGTGCAATCGCATAGAAAACTACATGTATTGGACCAGAGAACACCATGATCACCTTATTTTCCTAATATATATCTGAAAGTCAAGATGCCATGGGCAGTAAACTGGAGATTATACAGCATGGATTGGTGGTGCTGGTCCCCTGAGGGGTGGAGAGTGGTAATACAGGAAATGAAAGAGCCAGAGGAATGGATCGATAGACGGGGAAGGGCAAGGGAGAGAATTCACTAGGACCATCAAACGATGAAGGCATGGGAATTAGAGGATGTATGGGTGGAGGCAAGGCCAAGGCCGCGTGGGAGATAGAAAGTAACTGGGCAATATAGAGGAAATGGAGCAGTGGGTTTCGAAAAGGCTCTGAGGTAAAAAGGGTGAGTGTGTGACACGGAAGGGGTGGTTGGGGCTGGGGCTGCAGAGTGGGAGCGCTGTACGGCAGAGATGGAAGAAAGGAGTCCAGGCTGGAGTCAAGGATGGAGGGAATAGTAGCAAGAGAAAGAGGACAAAGGCCATCATTAGCAGTCCAAGTGGCCTGACAAGGGAGAGGGGACAGATCGATGTAAATATTCTGGGCACTAATGTACCCATTGATGGAAAGACTAACATTCCATGCATCCTATGGATTTTATGTGGCAATGCTTGTCATGTCCACACAGTGGCTTGTGTAGCAAGACGGGAAGCAGGAATGAGGAGGAGGGCATGTTGCTTCTGAACACTGGGCTCTGCTTTTAGGACATGTGAGGAGAGGAGAAGATCACAATGTTCTTGCTCGGAGATTAGTATCAGAGCAGAGACAGCATTGGGGAGGGCCGAATAGAGCAAAGAGGGGGGGTATACCTGTAGCAAAAGAGGAGGGGGCACAACTGGCTTCCCTGGGCCATTACATAGAGCAAATGGCGGCGAATGGGGGAGGGGGTGCATCGCTTGCAGCTGGGGGTGAGGTGACGTAGCAGGGGCAGACGGAACTGGGAGCATGAATCGCAGCCGTCGAGGTGGGAGGTAAAGGGACGGGGCAGGGTGGAGCCAGCTGGCATCGGGTATTACTAGCAGCAGAGAGGAGAGAGTGCAACCAGCGATGGCAAGAAAGTAGGAGGGGTGGGGTAAGTAGAAAAGAAGGGAGGAGGTGAAACGAGCTAAGAAAGGAATGAATGGCAGAGCTCAGAGTAGGGTGAAAGAAAAGGAGGAGTAGAAAAGCAGTGAGGGGCAAAAGGTAGTGAAGGCAGTAGAGGAAATAGGTGAATGAGAGTGCGAGGCACATGGACAGAGCGGTGGAGGAGAGGGTTTAGAGAGCAGGCAAAGAAGGTGCGTGGGAGAGTGAAATGAGCACGAGAAGAGAGTAAGGGGCCGTGCGCTGCAGGCAGAGGGGCTATGCGCTGCAGGCAGAGAGGGGCCGTGGAGTGATTACAAAAGTGAAACAAATATAGCTTGGAGTTGCAGTTCTGTTTACCTTAGCTGAACCGAACTTTGAAATACGAGTTGCGCGTGGAAGCCCAGTCTGAGCTGGAACACTTTAGATCAGCAAGAGTGTGTTCCATCAGGGTGAGGATCCGAGTTTGTTGCGGGTGAAGATTGACTGAGAGTGGGTTGGATGATTTGATCAGCATGTGCATACTGGAAGCCATGGGAAGCGAGATGCATGAGCTGCTGGTGTGCGCGCGTGCGGTTGTGAGCAGTAGCATATGTTTCCAATTATCGCGCCTGCATCTGGGCACGATAATTGGAAACATATGCTGCTGCTGCGCGTAACCGCAAGCATTAGGCTGTGGGCATGAACATGGGTAGGACAAAAAGAGCCTTTGGCCAATTGCATGCTGTCTTTGTTAAAAAGACGCACGCAAAGGCCAATAGCCTGGGAGAAAACTATTTCTGAAAGCCCTTACTTAAAGTCGAGCCAGAGCAGTGCATGCGCGCTGGGCAAGGCTCGACCTAAAAACTAGCTAATGGCTTCTTAAGATTTAGTGGAATGCTTGGGGTCGAAGCCCAATCATGCAATGACTGCCCATATAATAATGACAAGTTTACAAGTGTGGTTTCCAACACCAGTTACAAAAAGATTGATAGTGTGGTAGGTTCAGTCTAGAGATGAATGCTTGGTTAAATCAAGTCACTCCAAAGAAGAATTCATAAGTACAAATTCCTATATATCTATTTCCATTAATGGTTGGATGATTTTGGAAAAAGAGTGTCTTTTATTGATGGGGTGATATCCAGATCTTTGTTAAAAATAATAGAAAGGTTAATGCACAGTCTGGTCAAACTAATTTGAGCTACATATCCATCAATACATTGCGTAAGATTTAATATTTTCTCCCCAGAGAAGTATATTACCTTGCAGTGTCCTATCATTTTCAGTACCCAACTGCTGTAAAGTTTTGAAAGAGATGAATTTTACGCTTATTCAACACAAAAGGTCAAAGGTAGATGGCACCAGAGTACTATGGTTAAAAGGCAGTGCCATTCTTGTTCATATAATGCAGAAGCAATTCTTCTGCTGTAAACACTATATCCAACAGAAAAAACTATTTTAATACACAATGTTGCACATGATCGAATTTTATATTTGCAATTCGCTATTTGATAAAAGTAAAAATATCTCCCCTATAATTTCTCATCTGTTGAAATTACGCTAACTGTGAAAGAATGAGAACCCTCTCTTGTTATACTGTGAATTAGAAACAATTGCAATGCATAATGAATATAAAAATAAACTAATGTTTTCACTGTTTTAAAATGCAATTGCCTAATCCTGTACATGGTCTTCTAGGAAACATAATTCCCCTTCATAGAAGTAAAGTATGAGGTGTCCATTCCTTCTACTAATGCTCCTTATAGCACTGGAATGCAAACCAATCATCATTGGTCAGTGGCAACTAACAACTGGCCTACAAATACAATTCCTTATGCTGTTTTCAATACTGTAATGCACAGCCTCTGTGTTCACCAGAACAACCAATCCGAGTGTAGGAGACACCTTTATACATGCCCCTAAATGTTTTTGTTTGCTTCATAAGTCTTGAAAACTCTATAGTACAACTTAGTTCTATAAATAACCTATTTTCTAATTTGTCCGTAAACTGTGTCAATTGAATCACAATCTATGTTACTTAACAAATGTACCCTCTCATTTGCTTCTATGACATAATATCAATATAATTAATATTGACATATATGAATATCATTAAAAACATCAAGAAAACAAATATTACTATGCTATGCATAAAACACAAAAAGATAAATATTGACTATTAAAACATTCCTGTAAAAATAATCTAAAACACAGAAAGCAATAATTTAGAATTACTATATATTGAGATTCCAATAAACCAAATGAAACATTTCTAAAACAACAAAAAGAAAAATATTGTTATCCAAAATATTGCTAAAAAGCATTAAAAAATATATATTCAAATGAGTTTCTTTAAAAAAATAGAAATGTATATAGCTCAATGAAACATACACAAATAACAGAATATAAATAATGAGCATTCACTACATCATGTGCAAAGAAAGTCCACTTACTAGGCCAACAACCAATGAAATTAAACTTAAAAACAGTTAACAAATAGAAATACTTTCCCAATGAAAAAAAATGTTGAAAATGAAAAATGGCAACTTACTGCTGCAGAAGAAGCCCCCACAGCTGCAAAGTGTCACTCCACCCGAATGAATCTACAATCAGTAGCACTTTTCAGAAACAAGCCACTACATTTACAAAGTAAGAACCAAATTCATAACTTACACCTAACTACCAAAAAACTAATATTTTAATACACACATGAATAAATACCATATTTAAAAAATATATCTCCAAAATACAGGTACCAAGGCTGTCTAAACACAACATTAAAAAATTCACAAAGCAAACCACTCCACAAAACCATTGCATAATCACAAAACAAGAAAGAAACGTAAGTGTAATAAAAAGATAAACTTAGAAACCAAAATTATTATATAAAAACCTTTTTATTTAGTTATAGCTAAAACAAGTTTTAAAAAAACACCAACAAATTTAGATGAACAGCAATATCTAGAAAATGTCCCTCTCTCAACAGTAAAATTACCTACAGCATATCACAAACTACTATACCCCACCATTTAAAATTTTCCATTCTAACCATTGTTTCTAATTCAGTGACAATGAAAATAACAACAAATGAATCACTGTCTGTGCAACTAACAATACTTTACAGATCCTAATCCTGTGCCCATCATTATGTATGCAAATATACACTATTCATAAGCAATACCATAACATAAACAATATTATATGCAGAGTTGCCAAACAAGCAACGTACAATCGATCACAAACTCTTGACACTAATCAAACAACAAACAGAGGCGTCGGCTCCCGCAACAGCACACAAGGGTGCTGGCCAGTCAGGGAGCCGGCAGACGCCGCTGGGGGTGGGGTCTCTGAGTGGCTCTCCAACACGGAAGAGAGGCGGGGTGCCTGGGTGGGCCGGGCCCCCGACAAGAGAAGGAGAGCGGCCGGGGGTGGGCTCCCCGAGCCGCATGAATCTCACATGGCACAGGAGGGGTCAGGGTGGGACCAGGCCCCCCTTAGAGGGGCTACTGCAGTGCAGGGCCGCCATCACAGGCAGCACGGAGCAGCGGGAGAGCCGCTCATCAAGAATGCACACAATGGGGGAAGGGCATCCCATAATGCCTTGCAGGCCCGGACCGGCTTGTATGGGGAAAGCAGATTTTTCTCGACTTGTGGTGGATCCAGGAAGATGGGGTCACTGCGACATGTGTGCCAAGGTGCAGAGGGAGCTGCAGGAGCAACGCAATCTCCCCCAACACGAAAATGGAAAGTCCCTCCCTAAGTCTCTGGGGACTCCAAAGCAATAACCCCTCCAGGGCTCATCCAGCAGTCAAAAGCAACCTGGGGCTGGAACTTTTGCTCTACAGCTGGGGGTGCATTAGGGACTGCATCAAGGTATGGAGGGCTGAGCTGGGGGATCTCTGAAGAAGGGCATCCCCTGGAGGTGTAGAGATGCAATTGCATGAGAAGTGCATTTACCAATGTTATCTATAGTGAGGGAATGATGGTCCCCTGTGAAATGTGAAGTCATAAGCAAAGTCGGGTTATGTTACTGGACATCCCTGCTAGGGTGTCTGGCTGTGTATGGTTAATCCTGTGATTATAACTGTGATGCCTTTTAGGGGCTTTTGTTGAAATGCATTATAATGGTTATCAGCTATTACAAGTACTGTCAATTTAAGTGATGCTTAAACATGTATTCTTGCTGCTGCGTTAGGTGAAGGACAACCCAGACTGTTATGTTATGTTATGTTATGTTACATACATTTGTAATGCGCACTGCTGCCCCAGCAAAGGGGCGTCCAGGCGCACGGCAGGTAAAAATGCAACACCACAGAAAACACAACAGAACAGAGGGAAGAAAATTTTATTAAAACAGAAAAGTTTTTAGGGCTTTACGGAAAACTAAAAGATCATCTAGTAGGCGCAACTCTGGGGGAAGGGAGTTCCAGAGCTCAGCTGCTCTGACCCGGAAAGAGCGGCCGCCAACCCGACACAGCCTGTATCTGGGGATCACAGTAAGTGCCTGACCCAAGGATCTCAGGGGCCGAGTGGGCACATACCAGGACAGAAGATCCGCAAGAATAGAAGGGCCTACCCCCCTCAAAATCTTGAACGCCATACACAGCACTTTAAACTGGATTCTGGCCCGAATAGGCAGCCAGTGCAGTGATCTCAATGTGCTGGAGGCAGAACAAGAACGGGGTAGGCCAACAAGATGTAGAGGTATATACTGTATGGTTAGTATGAAATGTTCAGTCAGGGTTATGTGTCACTATGGCAGGTGTGCCCATTTTAAATGCTTGGTGAGATAAAGGGGGTGTGTCGCCACTGGGATGGTGCCAGTGAGCAAGGCCCTCTCTCCAGGTTATAGACAACCTACTGCAGTGGGGGCAAGATGATTTGCATACATGGGAGTGGTGGTACTAGACTGTTATTTCTACATACTGGTAAATGGCGATTACTAGCCCACACCACCTCCCTTGAGTAAGCCTTAGACTGCTCTGCAACGCTACCCTCTGAGAGTCAAGCGCTACAATGGGGTGTTTGGTTCCCAGTGAAGGGCAAATGTAGTCATGTTATTTGTGCATGCCTCACAGATACTGCCTCGTTTTCCAACAACCGCAAATACAGGATTGGAGTATGAGATTAAAAAAAAAGCATTAGTCTCTGTCACTGTCATAGCAGTAAGCAAACACTATGGCTAATATAAACTCCATACTACCAAAAAAAACTAAAACCAGCTTTCACTACTCATAGACTATTTTAAAGACACTTGGCTAAGTCACCTGCACTGATCAGAACATATGCACCAAATATTTTATATCCCATTGTAGACTGTTTGAAAAAGCATCCTCTCGCACAAAGCAAACATTTACAATGTGGTGGATGGGTGGCAAAATTCCTTCCAGTGAATGTTTGAAAGTAGCCACCCATGCAAGTAATGCTACCAAGCAAAGGGCAACTATTCGCTAAAAAGCAAGGCCTACTCTCCTTTGAAGCAATAGACAAAAAAATCACCAGAAAAAAATCACCAGAAAAAACAAAAAACAAAACCTAACTTAAATAGATTGAACAGAAGCCTACACAATTTTATACATAATGACCTATTTAAAAATGTTATCACTTTTAATAAAAATATATAAAAGAAACAATTACAGAATGATAAAAATGACAATAATTATTATTTAAGAAATAGATATTCTTCAAAATAAAGCACACATAGATGTACAACAGTGCATAATAAAAAAAAGAACATTAAACCTAATAAAAAAACATAATGCAATTTAAAATTCACAACCAACAGAATAATTTAGTAAATAGAACAACTTGTAGCCGAAGTTTTCAGTAGATACTACAATATCCATAACAAAATATAACCCATCAAAATTTCATGAACTATGTAGACAAAAAATGCACAAATAAAATAGAAAATATAACTAGCCAATTCGACCATATGAAATCTGGGGACGCCATCCAAAACCCATTAAAAACATTAGAATATACACACCACCTCAGGAAAATGACAAAAACAAGGAAGAATGAAACAAACAGGTATATAAAGAATCCCAAATGGTTTTGCTTGTAAAAAAAGGAAACATATCCAGCATCCAAAAACAGAATACAAACTTTAAATTAAAAACATATCAAAGAAAAGGTAGAAACATACTAAGGGGCCGATTATGATGTCTTTAGGAAAGGCTCTGGATAGGCTTTGGTATTGCACAATCTGATTCGGAACCCTTGTTTCCTACCAAATTGTACAGAATTCCCAACAACTGATTACGAGGCCGGAAATCTGTTTGAGCAGTTCGAATAATTTCCAAAAAGCATCCGGACAGCCCGAGCCTTTCAGAGCCAATTAGTAGAGCTCTATGGACACGGTTTCTGGACGAGCAATTAATATGACTGATTTGGACAGACATTCCGATTCAGTTTACCTGAGATGAAACGGATGCTGGAATCACACTTTGCGAGCCCATTGTGGAACCCCCTTCACCCGAAGATGTACAAATGTAGCCCGTGGGGATACCCAAGGAACCCTTCTTCCCAACCATGCACAATGTGGCAGGCACCATGGGGTGCCCGCCACAGGGTGCAAGGTTTTCCCCAACCACCCCTTTTTTCAATGGGAGCCTATGTTCTCCTTTGGAACACAGGCTCCCATTGAAGTCAATGCGAGTCCGACCAAACGATGTTGGAAAGCATCGTAATCGGTCGTCCGGACTCGCAGGACACTTTCCTAACGACATCTTAACCGGGCCCTAAGTAGCAAAGATGGATTACATGTAAAATTACCTTTAGAGGAGAACAGCAGCAATGTACTGCTAACCTGCAGAGCTGCAGGTGTCCAAGAACAATTAAAGCAGACTACAAAATAAAACAAGTAGAAACCAGACTACAAAATAAAACAAGTAGAAGAAGAAAAATTGTGAAATAATGGACGTGAAAAAAAAAGACATTTCTTACTTTACAAAACACAGAATAGATAAATGATAATGCTGCAATTCTTTTCTAAATAAATGTACAAAATATGTGAATAATGTCAATATATGTCAAATCTGTTAAATAAATTCTCTTATATAAGTAGATATACATTTAAAAATACTGTTAACAAGTAATATGCTTTTTACAGCATTTATATATTACCTACTGGCAGTCGCAATTGCAATTGCAGCACAACAGACCAGGGAGGGCAGAAGGGTGTGGCAGTAAAATGGACCATGGAGGACAGGAGGAAGGGGATAGGGGCATGGCATGTGGACAGGCAGGGTGGAAGTTGCAGGGACAGGTTACAGTCATCTGACAATGCTAGGCAGGTGGGAGGGGAGTGGCAGCTCAACAGAACACTCAGAGTAGATAGGAGTGGCAGGTCCATGGAACATGGTGGGCAAAAAGGATGGAGCAGGGGCATGCACAAAGACATTGTAGGGCAGAGGGAAGGAGAATAGGGGCAGCAAGCTAAGCACAGAGGCTAAGCAGGAGGTCAATGATGGGCCATAGAATTGGGCAATGGAGGGCAGGAGGAGTGGACTGGTACATCATGCTAAATGGAGGGCAGTGGCAGCACATCAGACCATGCATGGCAGGAGGGAGGAGGCTAGTCCATGGATTCAGACAACAGAGGATAGGGAGGAGGTGGATGGGGCAGCAAGCTAACTGTTCAGAGAAGGTGGGTATTAGGAACTTTATTGTTTTTAAAATGTGTGTCTGTGCGAACTACTTAAAATATGAACAAGTATGCAGCATAATCTCACTTTTATTCAGGAAGAAGAGGACGTTTGTGGCTGTGACTCTGGGCTCACTTGGCAGAAACACCCCCTGACCCTCCACCCCCATCGCAAAATGTAATGCCCGTGAAAAGGGTAGGTGGACGCAGTGTTATATAGAACATAGTCCTGAGAGCACGATTGAAAATGAAAACTAGATATAGTATATGGTATAAACTATGCACCAAAAACTGTGATATAAGATGAACCGGGGCGTGAAATATAATATGCAATACATTGTGTGCAATGACAGATTCATTGGAGAGCGCGAGATAGCACAGGCACTAGCGCGTGCTATGCGATATGCGCCTTGGAGTGTAATATGCACAGGGCAGTGTTGTGTAACCAAACTAGTCTCTAAAGTTGTAATATAAAATATGTGCTGGGGAGTGTAACGTTGCATATGCACTGTGACAAAGATATGGATCCCAGATTGTAATATGTATGGCATAGTGCTGTGCGTTATAACATAGGCATCGAGGAAGGCACGTTAGATGGGGCAATATAACCTGTGCAAAGGCAAGTGTGGCATGACATATTCACGGGGTGGTGTTACAGTGCACATGGGCTAGAGAGTGTCATAGCATACGCACTAGCTGGTGGAATACAACACAGAGGTGTGAGGCACTCGGCGGGCACTGGTGGGTGTAACACAGCATTGGGCTCAGCCAGGAGCACGCTGTGACTCTCAAGTGAGGTTCGTCTCCTTTCCAGAGAGTAAAATAAAAAGTATTATACATCCGGCGGTGATTGTGTGTTTTATTGACCGTGAGGGGGGTTTCTTGCATAGTTTGGTCGAATTTTTGTCGAATCCCCTTTGAATGGCTTGGTGTGCGTGTATATTAAATGTGCCAGTCAATAGCTACCCATGTTTGTATAAATAAACGACAAGGGTGTCTACTTGGAAAGTACCCACCGGCGGGGGCGCCGGGATTAGGCACGGTAGGGCGTCAGACACGTCAGAGCTCCACTAGCGGTGTAAATACATTCCATGTGGATTCATTCTATGCATAGTCGCCTTTTAATGAATATCACGCAAATCGTCATGGTGATAGGTACATACGGTTTGTCCAGCATGTCCTAGGTTTTTCTATAAATATATATTTTTTAAAAATAATAAAAAACAAAGGCTGTCCCTGGGGGATGGGGTCCCCAGGGCCATAAGTGGCCTGAGGAGGGGGGCAACGCAGCCCCCTCCTAAAGAATAAAAAAAAAAAGGCCATGACCCGGGGGTTGGGGGTCCCCAGGGCTGATTAAGGCCTTGGGAGGGCCAAATTTATTTTTTTCAACAAAAAAAAATAGGGTGCAGGCCCTGGGGGATGGGGTCCCCAGGGTCAGTAAATTAGAAAAAGAAGGGGTGCCACACAGCCCTCCTTCTTAAAAAAATAAAATAAATAAAAGACCGGCATCGCGCCGGAGGCCACGCCCCCTCCTTGCAGCGCTCTGCAAACGCACCCCCTGGCCAGTTGTAAGTTGGGGAATTAATTCCCCTTCAATACTGAGGGTCCTTGAGGGCCAACTAGCCCAACAGGTATCTCCAGTATGCGCCAGGGAGCTGTGTTGCAGACAGGTGTTCTGAGGCCACGCCCCTTTTTACACCTCTATGCAACGCAGCTCTGTGGCGCTTACTGGAGGTACCTAGTGGGCTAGTTTGACCCTAGGGACCCTTAGGATTCAAGGGGACTTAATCTCTCAACTTAGAACGGCCACAGGGCGCGTTTACACAGTGGTGAAGGGAGGGGACGGGGCCTGAGGTGACGTGTGCAAACACGCCCTGTGGCGCATTTTAAGTTGGAGAAATAATTCCCTTTCAATCCTGAGGGACCCTAGGGGCCAACTAGCCCACCAGGTGCTTCCAGTAAGCGCCACTGCTCTGCGTTGCAGAGAGGTGGTGCAGGCCGTGCCCCTTTTTACACCTCTCTGCAATGGCGCTTACTGGACGTACCTAGTGGGCTATTTTGCCCCTAGGGATCCTCAGGATTCAAGGGGACTTAATCTCCCAACTTAAAAAACAGCCACAGGGCGTGTTTACACAGTGGGGAAGGGAGTGGACGGGGCCTGAGGTGATGTGTGCAAACACGCCCTATGGCGCGTTTTAAGTTGGGGAAATAATTCCCCTTCAATCCTGAGGGCCCCAGGGGGCTAACTAGCCCACCAGGTGCTTCCAGTAAGCGCCACTAAGCTGCGTTGCAGAGAGGTGGTCCAGGTCGTGCCACTTTTTACACATCTCTGCAACGCAGCTCTGTGGCGCTTACTGGAGGTACCTAGTGGTCTAGTTGGACCCTAGGGATCCTCAGGATTCAAGGGGACTTAATCTCCTAACTTAAAACGGCCACAGGGCATGTTTACACAGTGGGGAAGTGAGGGGACGGGGCCTGAGGTGACGTGTGCAAACACGGCCTGTGGCGCGTTTTAAGGGGTAGTTTTAATCCCCTGCCCTATTAAATACTAGGGGCTTACAGAGGAGGTCATGCTGATCACAGGGGGACCCCAACGCATAGTGTTCCCTAGTGTATGTAGGTGATTTCACTGTATTCTGAGTGTCTTTTAACATAGCACTGGCTCTAGGACTGGTTAGTCAGACTCAGTTACCACCAGTATCCGTCTGAAAAAGTTGAGGGTACAGGATGATTTTGCAATAAGGCTTCTTTCTGCTCTTCTGTTTGTTCTTTCTGCACGTTAGCCTTCTTCCTGCACTTTTCTTCGTCTTTGAGGACTTCTGTTGCTTCTTTATGCATTTCTTTTTTTTCTTTCTGTGCGTTTTTTCTTCTTCCTTCACATGTCCTATCTCTGTAGGCATAGTTAGAAATTAGCATTTAAAAAACCTTTGAAATTCACTGAAAAACCCATAGGTTTCAGGCACGTTATAGTTAGGAATTAGCATTTAAAAAACCTTAGAAATTCACTGAAAAAACCATAGGTTTCAGGGGCGTTACAGTTAGCTGGACTTTTCACTCGTACAAAACCATTGAAATTCCCCCGTTATAGTTAGTTCAGCTAACTATAACTCGCGCGCCCGCAATGCACTGCTGATGACGTCACATATTACATCACTCATGACATGGTCAGTGACATCACTGATGACATCTCAAATGACATCACTCTCCTATGAGCCCAACAACCTACCAGCATGAGACCACCACAGCACTGCCCGCCTGCCATGGATTACACTTGTCATCCAGCGGGCGGGCGCACTACAGGCTTGGTGGCCCTCCTGTTTGTGTGGTGGTGGCAGGCCAACGGCAGGGCTGCCAAACTCATAATAATGTTATCTGGTCCCTGAATGATAGGTCCTCAGGAGCTATTTTAACTTTGGAAGGCTCTGACTTCCCTATGAGAAAACCAGAGTGGAGATTAAATGATTGATTCTGCTATCTCCGGTTAGGAAGTAGCTAAACAAACTATTCACCCACTATTTTTTATATTTATTAGAAATTCAATCTTATGGCAACTTTTTAAATAAATATTTACAAAAAGTAATATTTAGAAAGTTATCTTTTCCCTGCCTATAGCTTCTGGAGACTAAAATGCATGAGTCCAAACACAGTGCAAGTGCTTAATCATAATGAGGTGTGAAAGTTACTCCCAGAGCGAAGACAAATGTTTATGCCTGGTGACAGGAGGAATTGAGGTTGGAGAGTAAGAGACTTTTTAGCCCATAAAGAGCACCTGGCAAAGTTCCAGAAACTAAAATAATTTGAAAAAGGCAAGGAGAATCCTGACCATTCACAGTTTAGTATAAGAGGAAACCTAAGGAAGGGGAAAGTCTTTGTTCTTTAGGCCCAGGTTAGTCAATTGGGCAGCAGCGCCTTGGGAAGGGAAACTGGTCCCAGAACCAATTTTGTGTAATTTGGGTGGAAGGGACTGCTCACTTCCCTAAACATACCCCTAATCCCTGACTGACCGACAAGGTCCCTCCAAGGGCAGAAGGTCTTTGATATTTGATAAAGATATTTTGCAATAAAGCAAATAGGATCTACTGTAAAAGTGGGTAGGGTGCCTTGGGAACATTTTCCTCCTTGGTTAGGGAGTGTTGACGAGTCACATCCCCCCCACTAGCTACTGAACTGCGCAAAACTGAACCACACCTCTAGTCCCTGAGAACACCTGTGGAAGAATGATAAAGGACTGCATCTGCTGTTTAAGGCCTGAAGGGATGGATCTGCACCCACTTGAACCCATCACAAAGAAGTGGACTTCAAGGGTTAGTTGGCAAACTTCTGTGTAGCTAAAGGAACCCACAAATGGCAAGAGGCTTTTTCCTGAAGTGAACAGTGACCAGTTGCAACTGGAAGAGGATTGACCCTGCTGTTGGCCTTTTACATTGATTTGGATTGTTTTTAATCCTAATTATAGTTGTCACATTAGAGGATTTTATAGCTCTGTTAGCCGAGGACAGATTTCTTTCTTGTCATGGGAAAAAGAAAGGTATTGGAGCCTCCTATAGTAGCAAAACAGGCAAGTAAACATAAGAAATGGCATCAAAGTATGCCCCAGATTAAATCAATCCCCTCATCAAAGAAGTGGTGGGACTATAAAAAAAAATGAAAAGACCAAAAGCCCAGTAATAAATCAAGGAAACATTAAGGGCCTGATTACAACCTTGGCGGTTGAACCGGCAGGCTGCAGTGTTGGCAGTTGGGAGAATGCTGCCAGACCAGCGGCATCCCAACCACAGAATATTGACTTTACTACGGAGTCTGTGGTGTTCCAGCAGCAGTATTGCAGTCATGGCATGCTTTGGCTCAAAGAAAGAGCCTGAGGTCAATGCTGCCACACTGCAGCGCCTCCAATGTTGTACGCACACTGTTGCCGTGCACCATGTTGTGCATGGTGCGCAGGGCGAGAACAACAGTGAAAGCATAGTGGCCACTACCCGCTCTGGGCAGAATCACCCTGGGGCCCTGTTTGGGGCCCCTTACCTTCCATTCTGCCAACCATTTCATGGCTGGGTCCCAGCCATCAACAGGCCAGCAGAAAGGAAGGTCATGATCTGCACGGCGGTGCCGGCATTGGCACTGCCACTACAGATTGTGCCTTTCACCACCACTGCACTCGCAGGATCCTAGATCTTGACAGCAGTCTTGTTGAGGCCTGACTTTCATGGTTCTAATCGGCGGTTGGACCACCGAGGATGCAGCGGTTGGACCACCACCACCAGTACAGGGGTCTTAGAAGCACCACACATGTAATCAGGCCCTAAGTCTTTTTTTCAAAGGCTAGTTGGAAGGAGGAACAGGATACTGTAAAGGGGGCCCAAGTTCATCTAGCTAGCCCATTAGGCTCAAGTAGAGAATCAATGACTGTAGTTTTACCTGAGAGACTTATACTATTGTCTCTACACACACAATTAATTACAGAAAATATGGAAAAGTTGGGGACTCTACTTGAAACATAAGCCAAGAGAGGGCATATAAATACTTTTGGTTACCCTAAGCATCAAGCACCAAGTTCCCTTACTATCTCTCCAGGGACTGGGGTTAGGTTGAAGTCTATTCTACCACTGGAGAGCAATGTTCCTCGTGAGAAGGCTCCACTAATGTTAATATCTGAAAGCTTGTTTCTAGTAGAAGTAGATGCAATTGCTTTGCTCCACATGCGAAAACCTTAGAAACCCCTCCTGTTTTATGTAGTGTGGTGGATGGTGGTACACCTTTATTTATTTTACATCCAGTTCCATCATTAAGAAATTCTTCTTTCCACCCCCTGAAGGGTATACATGTTGCTCATTAGGTGGACAGCTGGGTAGAGAAACCTTCTTGATAAATGTTCTTAAATCCAAACTTGGTGACTGCGAAAGTGACATCTCACATACTGACAAACAAAATTAATTGGCTTCATCATGAACTGAATTGTAAATCCGTGATCAGGGAAGATATTGTCTCTGTAACAAGATATGCGAGTAATAACAGTTCATCTGATTGTATTGGTGTAAGATTTGTGAATAATGACAGTTGATGACTTAATTCAAATGGAACTCAGATCTACAGTTATTAGTGGCTCCCTTATTCATTTCAGACTTCACCAAGTCCGCAGAATTCTCTCCTGGAACTTTGAGTTGTCTGGTTTTGTCGACTGCCCAACCTTTCAATAACTGTACTCAAAGATCATGCTCTCTGGGGATGGCAGATATCAATTCACTGCAGCAGATGCAGCTTTAGGACAGTGGGATTAAGGAGTGGATGGTCTGTGTGCAGGAAGAGGTGTTCCCTCACCCGCAAAGTGATCAGGATGATAGATCTCTTGAAATGATTTAACTTTTTCAGTGGAATTTAACAGGAATTCAACCAAAACTAACAGATCTAGAGTGGGGTGAGTTTATTGATAAACATCACATTATCCTGATTCAGGTAACCTGGGTGACCTAACTGAAGTTTGGACCTGTTTTTTAAATATTTTATAGTAACACTATCCATGCCACTTCCGGGTGAGCCTCAGGGCGCTCCTAATTTGGGTTAAGTCAGCAATCAGCAGCAAGATTGAAACACTGGAGTCCAAATCAAAGGATATTGTGGGTATGAAATTGTCTCTACCTGACACATTGAAGGCAAAGCATAGAACCATTGTTGTCATAAATATATATGACCGTACTGTTAGAGACAAGAAGATGTCCCAATTACTGCACTCTCCAAAATCTTTTTAATTCTATCAAACACAATTGGCCAGTGATTCTAGCTGGGGATTTCAATCAACACTTTGAACCCTACAAGCCATTTTTGTCACTGCTGGCAGAAGAAAGTAAGAAGTGGCAATTCCTGAGATCTCTGCTTCCCCCGTGAACAAATGGTCAAAGGTAGCAAAACTATTTTTTATCTCACACTGGAGTATGGGCTAAGAGCAGTCAATGAACAATCCAACACGGATCAACCAGCCAACCTCACCTTAAAGATGGGCAGATCCTCACGTTATACTGATTAATTTTTTGGAATCTTAGATTGTGGTCTTACCTAAGTGACTTCGGAGCTGCAGATAGGGAGCCAAAATGCCTTTACCCTGGATGTAGTACCGGAGATATTTTCTCCTTCCTGTGTTATCAAAATCGGGTCTTACCCTGCACCTTTGGCATTCACAAACAGCCAAAGAAATGTAAAATGGGCAGACATAAATAATGACATCTCTAAGTTGAGCAGAGTACATCAGGTTTTTGCTAACTTTTCAGGTATAATGACACAGCTGACTGTGTAGAGAGCAATTTTGTTCTGTGTGATACTGATTTTTTTTGCAACACTAAGGCCAACTTTCTCGTTGCGTGTGAAAGGTAAATCCAATTTAAAATCATTCTGTCTATGGTTTAATAGGAAGTGTAGAAAGACAAAGCAGGGGCTGCTGGATAGTGGTGTAGCAAGGGGACCAGTCTGTCCTGGGCAACACATATTTTGGGGCAGCAGCACTTTTACCCTCCTCCTCATTGTCTGTCTCAGCACCACCCCCTGTCTCCACTCTTACCTGCGGCCGTCGTGGGGAGGCAAATGCAGGGACGCCATGAGCAGCAAAAGGTCTAGCTACACCACTGCTACCGGAGGCTGCTAGAAAAGTTATACAATCTGAATAAACCGCGGCACAGAAATTACATAAGTGCACTTTGAGGGCTAACCAGCAAGAGCGGGAAGAGTTCCAGTGAGTGAACCTCACAGAGCCCTTAAAAAAGAACGAAAATCAAGCATTCTGGGAAACTATTGCTGCAAGAAGTAGAACGAAAACCTCTCCACCTGACTGATGTCTTCCACCTGAGCAGTGGGTACATTATTTTGCTTCCTTTTTTAAAGAGCATGCTATACTTAATTTAATTACTCTGAATAATATTGAAGAAGAAGACCATTGTTTTGCAAGTTAGCAGATGGTTACAAATATATCCTTTGTGTGCACTTTTGCACTAGAAGAGACTGAGGCTGCCCTTCAGTTAGCAAAGTGGAGGAAGGCACCAGAGACTGATTGCATCGCAAGCGATACGTTTCTTTCTGAATCTGAGACGTGGCTAGAGGCAATATTTGTCCCTTTTCAGAAGAAGGGTGCAAAAGATAAACCAGAAAACTACAGGCCAATTAGTCTCATGGATATTTCCCAAATGATCTTCACCAGGCCTGTTCTCTACCGACTCCAGAATATGAATGGAAGAGCACCAGATTTTATCTAATCTCCAGACTGGATTTCGAAAGAAAACGAGCTCCCAGGATCAGGTTTTTTGATTCTCAGCTATTTATTGGAAGCATATATTCCTCTAAGAAAATATCACCTTTATGTGGCCTTCATGGACCTGAAGGTTGCTTTTGATTTTGCTTCCAGGAAGGCCTGTGGGATGTCCTGAAACAATATAACATCCCTGAAGATCTTTTAAACATTTTAATCAAACTCCATTCTGGTACTTTCACTGAAGTTAGGTGGAATGACCAAGGAGACTGAAGTTAGCACCGCACTGGGCGATGCTAATTTATGTCGTTACCCACGCTCATGGATCAGTGAGCGATACCCTCTCTGTACGCACAACTCTAAAAAACTGAAAGCGAGAGCAAAAATGTGTTCCTTGGAACCTAAGGTGTGCATGATCCACTGTCCTGCATAACTAAGGAGACCTCACAAACAGAATTCCCAGAGACCATGGGGTTAGACAAGGGTGTGTATTAGCCCCCACCCTTTTCAGTTTATATATAAACAGACCGGTGGAATGGTTGAATGGATCCCAACATACTGCTCCTAAATTAACACACATCAGCATTCTTGTGCTGATGTTAGTTGATGACACCCTACTTATATCACATACTCCCATGGGTATTGTTGGGAGAAATAAAAAAACGATTGGTGATGCAGGGAAAACAAAATTCATGGCTTTAAACCCTCACCATGCCTTTAAAGGCAAGATGAAGGTGGATGATACTCTAATTGAGCGGACCAGGAGCTTTGAATATTTAGGTGTGAGCCTATCAGATACATTGTCGTGGAAGCCATAACTTGAGGAAAGCAATCTCTGTTGCAACACCGATAGACTGTCATTTAAAAAAAGTATAGATGTACTTCCAGTAGGGCACTTTCTCCAGTATTAGAGCTTTATAGAGGAGTTGCGTTGGGCAGGGTTTGATATGGAACTAAAATTTGAGGATACAGTGATATTAGCCCTCTAGTGCAAAAGGAAAACTAATTTCTAAAGTCTCTACTCAACTTACCAAGTAACACTCTGATGTTACCACTGAGATGGGACCTGGATTTACATGAACATACAGTTCATTTAAGGATCTTAAAGTATTGGATCAGAATCTGGTACACCCCTGAATTGGCTTCATACAGGATTGTGTTGAAAGTCTTGATTGTACTCAATAAGAACTGCTCCACGCCTTGGCTTAAGGTGGTCAAGGACCTCTGTAATAGGTTACATTTGTCTGAAATGTGGGAAAACCCAGAAAACCTGGGTAGTAACATGACCAATCAGATTAAGAGGTTTTATTGGGAGTACATTTAATTGAAACTTGAAGGGGCCAAGACCGGAGGGTGTAATAGGGTTTTAGCCTACAAAAGCCTTCCAGGATAATAGCATTACATGGATACGATCATCTCCCATAATGGTAAAACACTATACTTTCACTTGAAAATGGGTACCCTCCCTTTTAATTCATTGACTGCAGAATGGAAATGGGTCAAGGGTGTTGATCTGGACTAACCTTTCTGTCCATCAGTTAAGGAAATTGAGGCCCACTTTCTATTCTTTTACCCAAAGAACATCTTACCTCTCTCAAAGTGGATTATTTCGATATGTCTTCTTCTGGGATTTAATCACTGTGCTGTGGCACAACAAATTCTCAGATGTGATACATATGAACAAACATTGTTTGCATTATCGAGATTCTTAAATTGGACCTAGTATTTAAGAGCAAGTTGTTCTACTAGTATTAGTTAACAAACTGTAAAATCTTTTTGATGTGGAGTATGAAGCCAACACTGTGAAGCCTCCGACCCCATTGAATCTGCTCCTACTTCCTTCCAACAATTGTTAATCTCATATTGATACAGTATTCATGAAGGTTTTAGTTTTAGTTAGCTATTTTAAGGGATTCATTATGTGTATCTCACTATGCATTACCCCATAATAGCTGCTAATCCTATATTGATGTCTTATTTAGGCGAGCTTTAAATGATATTTTACCGCATTTTCAAGAGAATGGCCTAATTTGTTAAAAACATTTTAGTGAAGCTGTTCCCACTGTGTATTGTATTGTGAGCTATGTTAAGCCAGAGCCCATTTTTTATTTCTATATATATATATATATATATATATATATATATAATGATATTTAACATAGAGGTGTGACACAATATACAGCTGTTGAGCTAGGTTCTTTTGTTAACTTTCCAAATGTTGGTATGTACTGCAACTTACTGGATGATTTGGTTATGGCACATGACACTTTAGTTAGGTTCTAAAACTGCTATGTCAATTATAGATACCAAAAGGATCTTGAGAGCCTAAATTCCTTTTGCTTTGTTGTAATACTTTGAACTGTCTAATCAGATCTCATTTACTTAATAACTGAATGTGTCTTGATTGCTCCTAAAACATTTTTAGGTGGTGTGACTTTTTATGGTTTTACTCGTGGGACATGTTACAATTGTGATTTTGTACTTTTATGGTTATTTTTCTGTAAACAAAATAAACTTATACTAAGTAACTACTTACTGATTGGTGCTCTACGTTTTCCTGTTCCTTTTTTCTCGTGAATATTTAAAAATTCATATCTCTAGTTTCTTTTGCTAGATTTTTGGCATTTTGGTGGCATTTTGTTTATTATTATTTTTTCTCTATTTATATAATTCGGAGTGGGATTTTTTATTGTGCTTTGTATTTGACTTGTTAACTGTTTTTGCATTTTTAAGTGGTTTTCACATTTCTTCTTTAGTCTGTCTGCTCTGTACTGTAGCTACTATGGGTTGAACTCAGGTTTAAATTACTGAAACCTTTGCCTGACCATAACAGCTTAGTACCTTTATTACTTCTGGTGCACTATCATTCACCCGAATTTACTATTAACCTTCTTGCAGCAACCACATACTACCAAATAAAATAAAAATAAAAACAGAATTATACAGTAAAAGCTAATCCAGTTTCTTACAAACAAAACAAATAAAACAAAACAAATGTACAAACTAAATAACAATAGAAATGATTAACTACCCTAAAAAACGATGAACCTTATTACGATGTTGGTCGGACTTGCGTCTAACCGACACTGTTTCAGAATGGAACCGCCGGACCATAGGTTATGCTGATGTGTTCTTGTATGAAATTTTGTATTCTAGAAACCCCTGATGAAGGGAATTATCCCGAAATGCATTGGTTACTTTTAAAGGCATTGTGACACGTGGAAACTCAAACTGTCTTATGCTACTCTGAAATTCTCAGAAGGGCGATTTTGAAAACCATGTGTAAAATGAAGTGAAGAATGACATAAATTTGGAGAATGAAATGGATTAAAAACAGACAAAAAGAAGTTGAAATTGTGTTAATTTGGTAAAAGACTTTTTTACTTATCTGATTCATGTACACATATGACTTTGCAGCTTGTTTGGGGATCTAACATGGCTCCATTTTGTTTACTGCCATCATGCGCTGCCTGCCACACGATGCAGGGATGATTTGGGGGCAACATAGGTGACCTCCAGGCCTTGTAGTGGAGGGCCAGGGGGATGTGGGCCACGCTATGGTCCCCCAAAGTTACATCCTGCCTGCCTTTTCATGGTGGGTGGACTGCCATGTAAGGTGTGGTGGAAAGTCACTTAATAATCCTGACGGCAGCACCGAGGCCAGCCCCGCCATCATTTATCGGATTATGAGTCCTTCCGATGCTCGGAGCCCATCATAAATACAGCGGTATCCCCCGGCGTGTTTCCCTCTTACCGCCGGTATTGTAATACGGTGGTCAGAGGGAAACCACTGATGACGGGCCAAAAGCCTCCAACCAGCTGTCTGATGGATTTCCCCCCAACATCGAAATCGGGTCCTAAGTATGTAATTACCATTAAAAATTCATAGAAAAAAATCACAAAAAACACAATATAATTTTTTGAACTTTTAAAACAATAAAACACACTGTAAAGCATTATTCCACAGACTAAATTCAAAAATAAAAAACTATTTTAAAACAACATTCTGCACCTTAGCAACCATATATATGTAAAAACATCTGAAAACTAAGCACTAAACAACACAGAGCAATACAAATTATTATTTAAATATAATTACAAAATACACAATTTTGAAACTAGTATAAATACCTAACATTAAATACTTACAATATAAACAAAATTAAAAGACCAAATAAAATAAAAGAGTTTTCACCCAATTCCCTTAATAACCCTACAAACCGCTCCTAAAACAACTGAAATCAAAATAAGGTATATAATTAATTATATATATAGAATAAATATATTACCGGAATGAAAAAGAAACTGTACGAGTGAGACAGAGAAAAGAAGTGAAGTGTGATGGAAGAATGAGGCAAAAATTGAAATGAAAAATACGCAAAATTGATATTCCACAAGCAAGCATTCAGCAATGCCGTAGGCAGTATCCTAAGAAAAACTATAAGTGCCTGCTTTACGAATTAAACACTGCATTTACCCGTCGTTCCCGAAGCTTGGATGCCTGACTCAGTAAGCTGTAATTTTAGAACTCAAGAGGTGTGCCAGAAAAGCATTGCAATTAACTGGAGTATTTTCAGGGAGCTCTACCCATGAGACTGCATTAGGGTCCAGATTAACTAAAACTAGCTGCATGAATGGAGAAACTTGTGCAACGCCTTTTTTGTAGGGAAAGAGGTGCATGCTGATGATGTTGTAAGCCGAGTTTGTGTTAAAAAATGTGTTGTAGTATGACACAAAGATGAGCCAGCGGTGCCTTGCTTAAGATTTGAACTTGAAGTACACATTCCAGGATACATTTCAATGCAAGGATAACTGTTCAATAGTAAATTTAATAGCATGCATAATTTTGCAGTTTCGAGTCAGAGTATCACACATTATTGCGATTGTCCCTTCTTTGCACCAAGTTTCTTTGGGCAATGGGATTTCATGCAAAGCCATGTTACACTATTTTAGTAGGTCCGACTTTGCAAGAACACCTACACTATGGTGCAAGGGTGCCTGTGTTGGCGCTAAGTTGCTAAACTTAGCACCATCGCAGGGGGAAACGCAAGGCTGCACCACATTCTTGTAAATATGGTGCAGCCTTGCGTTTCAGAAGTGGCGGAGAGAGGCGTTAAGCCATGAAGGCCACTTCCTTGTACATATCCCCCACAGTATTCCACCATCTTAGAATACACATCAACTGTTTGCACACGGTTACAGAAACATTTGTAAAAGCTTTCCTTTCTATTTAATGAGGCGGGGAGAACGTTAATGGGCACTTCCGCACACTTTAAATGTAGTGGCAAAGCTCCCACTTGTCTTCAGTGGCCACTTTTGTAAGGATATAAGGAACCTAGAATTCAAATTCCTTTGCAATGATGAAATGTCTTGAATTGCACTTGATACTCCCCTAAGGACACTGTTGGACTACATTTTCCAAACCTTAGAAACAATTATCCACCTTACATTATGACATAAGGGATAAGGTGGCTCTTGAAGGAGGAAGAAAATGCTTTACCACCTACTTGACTCCCGATGGAAACATCATTTCTACAGAAAGAAATGACTCCTTGTTTGTTCGTAATGAAAGCTAATCAATTATGATTCATTGGTTGGTCCATTTTATGAGCCTTTGATGTCTGGACATTGTCTACACAAAGTCGTTTATTTCTTCCATAAAAATCTCTCAGTGGAATTCTTGTTCTCAAATCAGTACACCAGTGTATCCAGTGTTGTAAAGAAAAATGGGTCTATCCAGTGGTGTAAACAGAAAAATGAAGAAAAATCGTTCTTACAAACTGAAAATATTATAGTTATATGAAGAAAAGGTGATATTCGGAGCTATAAAATGTTATCTGACATGAAAAAGTTACGTAATATATTTGTAAACTTCATATGTGGAAAATTGCAATGAACACAGCACATCTGGTTGGTATCTATAGAACTAAGATATTTACATATCAAAACCCATTCTCCCCCCACCTGGCAAACCACAATACGACTAAAGTCTGGATCCCGTCAGCTATCCGGGTCCTGGGGCTGGATAGCTGTGGGGGCCATCTTGGTTTGGGGTGAGTGTGTCCTTGCGCGGGCGCCATCTTGACGCTCGAGCTGGTTTGGGAGACGCCTATTTAAGGCGGACTTACACTGCTAGTGTTCTGATCATTGCTGCACTAGCGCAGGTCGCGCTGCCAGCGGGCTGTGATATTTTTAAATACCTTTAGCTTATCTTGTTTGCTTTTCTTTTGTTTTCCCCTGATTTTATCCACCGCTCTGCTGGGCTTCTGTCCCCTCACCCGCATTTAATTTGTTGAAAACGCACCGCCATTGGCGGGTCCGGGTCCTGGGGCTGGATAGCTGTGGGGGCCATCCCCAGAGAAGTATATTACCTTGCAGTGTCCTATCATTTTCAGTACCCAACTGCTGTAAAGTTTTGAAAGAGATGAATTTTACGCTTATTCAACACAAAAGGTCAAAGGTAGATGGCACCAGAGTACTATGGTTAAAAGGCAGTGCCATTCTTGTTCATATAATGCAGAAGCAATTCTTCTGCTGTAAACACTATATCCAACAGAAAAAACTATTTTAATACACAATGTTGCACATGATCGAATTTTATATTTGCAATTCGCTATTTGATAAAAGTAAAAATATCTCCCCTATAATTTCTCATCTGTTGAAATTACGCTAACTGTGAAAGAATGAGAACCCTCTCTTGTTATACTGTGAATTAGAAACAATTGCAATGCATAATGAATATAAAAATAAACTAATGTTTTCACTGTTTTAAAATGCAATTGCCTAATCCTGTACATGGTCTTCTAGGAAACATAATTCCCCTTCATAGAAGTAAAGTATGAGGTGTCCATTCCTTCTACTAATGCTCCTTATAGCACTGGAATGCAAACCAATCATCATTGGTCAGTGGCAACTAACAACTGGCCTACAAATACAATTCCTTATGCTGTTTTCAATACTGTAATGCACAGCCTCTGTGTTCACCAGAACAACCAATCCGAGTGTAGGAGACACCTTTATACATGCCCCTAAATGTTTTTGTTTGCTTCATAAGTCTTGAAAACTCTATAGTACAACTTAGTTCTATAAATAACCTATTTTCTAATTTGTCCGTAAACTGTGTCAATTGAATCACAATCTATGTTACTTAACAAATGTACCCTCTCATTTGCTTCTATGACATAATATCAATATAATTAATATTGACATATATGAATATCATTAAAAACATCAAGAAAACAAATATTACTATGCTATGCATAAAACACAAAAAGATAAATATTGACTATTAAAACATTCCTGTAAAAATAATCTAAAACACAGAAAGCAATAATTTAGAATTACTATATATTGAGATTCCAATAAACCAAATGAAACATTTCTAAAACAACAAAAAGAAAAATATTGTTATCCAAAATATTGCTAAAAAGCATTAAAAAATATATATTCAAATGAGTTTCTTTAAAAAAATAGAAATGTATATAGCTCAATGAAACATACACAAATAACAGAATATAAATAATGAGCATTCACTACATCATGTGCAAAGAAAGTCCACTTACTAGGCCAACAACCAATGAAATTAAACTTAAAAACAGTTAACAAATAGAAATACTTTCCCAATGAAAAAAAATGTTGAAAATGAAAAATGGCAACTTACTGCTGCAGAAGAAGCCCCCACAGCTGCAAAGTGTCACTCCACCCGAATGAATCTACAATCAGTAGCACTTTTCAGAAACAAGCCACTACATTTACAAAGTAAGAACCAAATTCATAACTTACACCTAACTACCAAAAAACTAATATTTTAATACACACATGAATAAATACCATATTTAAAAAATATATCTCCAAAATACAGGTACCAAGGCTGTCTAAACACAACATTAAAAAATTCACAAAGCAAACCACTCCACAAAACTATTGCATAATCACAAAACAAGAAAGAAACGTAAGTGTAATAAAAAGATAAACTTAGAAACCAAAATTATTATATAAAAACCTTTTTATTTAGTTATAGCTAAAACAAGTTTTAAAAAAACACCAACAAATTTAGATGAACAGCAATATCTAGAAAATGTCCCTCTCTCAACAGTAAAATTACCTACAGCATATCACAAACTACTATACCCCACCATTTAAAATTTTCCATTCTAACCATTGTTTCTAATTCAGTGACAATGAAAATAACAACAAATGAATCACTGTCTGTGCAACTAACAATACTTTACAGATCCTAATCCTGTGCCCATCATTATGTATGCAAATATACACTATTCATAAGCAATACCATAACATAAACAATATTATATGCAGAGTTGCCAAACAAGCAACGTACAATCGATCACAAACTCTTGACACTAATCAAACAACAAACAGAGGCGTCGGCTCCCGCAACAGCACACAAGGGTGCTGGCCAGTCAGGGAGCCGGCAGACGCCGCTGGGGGTGGGGTCTCTGAGTGGCTCTCCAACACGGAAGAGAGGCGGGGTGCCTGGGTGGGCCGGGCCCCCGACAAGAGAAGGAGAGCGGCCGGGGGTGGGCTCCCCGAGCCGCATGAATCTCACATGGCACAGGAGGGGTCAGGGTGGGACCAGGCCCCCCTTAGAGGGGCTACTGCAGTGCAGGGCCGCCATCACAGGCAGCACGGAGCAGCGGGAGAGCCGCTCATCAAGAATGCACACAATGGGGGAAGGGCATCCCATAATGCCTTGCAGGCCCGGACCGGCTTGTATGGGGAAAGCAGATTTTTCTCGACTTGTGGTGGATCCAGGAAGATGGGGTCACTGCGACATGTGTGCCAAGGTGCAGAGGGAGCTGCAGGAGCAACGCAATCTCCCCCAACACGAAAATGGAAAGTCCCTCCCTAAGTCTCTGGGGACTCCAAAGCAATAACCCCTCCAGGGCTCATCCAGCAGTCAAAAGCAACCTGGGGCTGGAACTTTTGCTCTACAGCTGGGGGTGCATTAGGGACTGCATCAAGGTATGGAGGGCTGAGCTGGGGGATCTCTGAAGAAGGGCATCCCCTGGAGGTGTAGAGATGCAATTGCATGAGAAGTGCATTTACCAATGTTATCTATAGTGAGGGAATGATGGTCCCCTGTGAAATGTGAAGTCATAAGCAAAGTCGGGTTATGTTACTGGACATCCCTGCTAGGGTGTCTGGCTGTGTATGGTTAATCCTGTGATTATAACTGTGATGCCTTTTAGGGGCTTTTGTTGAAATGCATTATAATGGTTATCAGCTATTACAAGTACTGTCAATTTAAGTGATGCTTAAACATGTATTCTTGCTGCTGCGTTAGGTGAAGGACAACCCAGACTGTTATGTTATGTTATGTTATGTTAAATACATTTGTAATGCGCACTGCTGCCCCAGCAAAGGGGCGTCCAGGCGCACGGCAGGTAAAAATGCAACACCACAGAAAACACAACAGAACAGAGGGAAGAAAATTTTATTAAAACAGAAAAGTTTTTAGGGCTTTACGGAAAACTAAAAGATCATCTAGTAGGCGCAACTCTGGGGGAAGGGAGTTCCAGAGCTCAGCTGCTCTGACCCGGAAAGAGCGGCCGCCAACCCGACACAGCCTGTATCTGGGGATCACAGTAAGTGCCTGACCCAAGGATCTCAGGGGCCGAGTGGGCACATACCAGGACAGAAGATCCGCAAGAATAGAAGGGCCTACCCCCCTCAAAATCTTGAACGCCATACACAGCACTTTAAACTGGATTCTGGCCCGAATAGGCAGCCAGTGCAGTGATCTCAATGTGCTGGAGGCAGAACAAGAACGGGGTAGGCCAACAAGATGTAGAGGTATATACTGTATGGTTAGTATGAAATGTTCAGTCAGGGTTATGTGTCACTATGGCAGGTGTGCCCATTTTAAATGCTTGGTGAGATAAAGGGGGTGTGTCGCCACTGGGATGGTGCCAGTGAGCAAGGCCCTCTCTCCAGGTTATAGACAACCTACTGCAGTGGGGGCAAGATGATTTGCATACATGGGAGTGGTGGTACTAGACTGTTATTTCTACATACTGGTAAATGGCGATTACTAGCCCACACCACCTCCCTTGAGTAAGCCTTAGACTGCTCTGCAACGCTACCCTCTGAGAGTCAAGCGCTACAATGGGGTGTTTGGTTCCCAGTGAAGGGCAAATGTAGTCATGTTATTTGTGCATGCCTCACAGATACTGCCTCGTTTTCCAACAACCGCAAATACAGGATTGGAGTATGAGATTAAAAAAAAAGCATTAGTCTCTGTCACTGTCATAGCAGTAAGCAAACACTATGGCTAATATAAACTCCATACTACCAAAAAAAACTAAAACCAGCTTTCACTACTCATAGACTATTTTAAAGACACTTGGCTAAGTCACCTGCACTGATCAGAACATATGCACCAAATATTTTATATCCCATTGTAGACTGTTTGAAAAAGCATCCTCTCGCACAAAGCAAACATTTACAATGTGGTGGATGGGTGGCAAAATTCCTTCCAGTGAATGTTTGAAAGTAGCCACCCATGCAAGTAATGCTACCAAGCAAAGGGCAACTATTCGCTAAAAAGCAAGGCCTACTCTCCTTTGAAGCAATAGACAAAAAAATCACCAGAAAAAAATCACCAGAAAAAACAAAAAACAAAACCTAACTTAAATAGATTGAACAGAAGCCTACACAATTTTATACATAATGACCTATTTAAAAATGTTATCACTTTTAATAAAAATATATAAAAGAAACAATTACAGAATGATAAAAATGACAATAATTATTATTTAAGAAATAGATATTCTTCAAAATAAAGCACACATAGATGTACAACAGTGCATAATAAAAAAAAGAACATTAAACCTAATAAAAAAACATAATGCAATTTAAAATTCACAACCAACAGAATAATTTAGTAAATAGAACAACTTGTAGCCGAAGTTTTCAGTAGATACTACAATATCCATAACAAAATATAACCCATCAAAATTTCATGAACTATGTAGACAAAAAATGCACAAATAAAATAGAAAATATAACTAGCCAATTCGACCATATGAAATCTGGGGACGCCATCCAAAACCCATTAAAAACATTAGAATATACACACCACCTCAGGAAAATGACAAAAACAAGGAAGAATGAAACAAACAGGTATATAAAGAATCCCAAATGGTTTTGCTTGTAAAAAAAGGAAACATATCCAGCATCCAAAAACAGAATACAAACTTTAAATTAAAAACATATCAAAGAAAAGGTAGAAACATACTAAGGGGCCGATTATGATGTCTTTAGGAAAGGCTCTGGATAGGCTTTGGTATTGCACAATCTGATTCGGAACCCTTGTTTCCTACCAAATTGTACAGAATTCCCAACAACTGATTACGAGGCCGGAAATCTGTTTGAGCAGTTCGAATAATTTCCAAAAAGCATCCGGACAGCCCGAGCCTTTCAGAGCCAATTAGTAGAGCTCTATGGACACGGTTTCTGGACGAGCAATTAATATGACTGATTTGGACAGACATTCCGATTCAGTTTACCTGAGATGAAACGGATGCTGGAATCACACTTTGCGAGCCCATTGTGGAACCCCCTTCACCCGAAGATGTACAAATGTAGCCCGTGGGGATACCCAAGGAACCCTTCTTCCCAACCATGCACAATGTGGCAGGCACCATGGGGTGCCCGCCACAGGGTGCAAGGTTTTCCCCAACCACCCCTTTTTTCAATGGGAGCCTATGTTCTCCTTTGGAACACAGGCTCCCATTGAAGTCAATGCGAGTCCGACCAAACGATGTTGGAAAGCATCGTAATCGGTCGTCCGGACTCGCAGGACACTTTCCTAACGACATCTTAACCGGGCCCTAAGTAGCAAAGATGGATTACATGTAAAATTACCTTTAGAGGAGAACAGTAGCAATGTACTGCTAACCTGCAGAGCTGCAGGTGTCCAAGAACAATTAAAGCAGACTACAAAATAAAACAAGTAGAAACCAGACTACAAAATAAAACAAGTAGAAGAAGAAAAATTGTGAAATAATGGACGTGAAAAAAAAAGACATTTCTTACTTTACAAAACACAGAATAGATAAATGATAATGCTGCAATTCTTTTCTAAATAAATGTACAAAATATGTGAATAATGTCAATATATGTCAAATCTGTTAAATAAATTCTCTTATATAAGTAGATATACATTTAAAAATACTGTTAACAAGTAATATGCTTTTTACAGCATTTATATATTACCTACTGGCAGTCGCAATTGCAATTGCAGCACAACAGACCAGGGAGGGCAGAAGGGTGTGGCAGTAAAATGGACCATGGAGGACAGGAGGAAGGGGATAGGGGCATGGCATGTGGACAGGCAGGGTGGAAGTTGCAGGGACAGGTTACAGTCATCTGACAATGCTAGGCAGGTGGGAGGGGAGTGGCAGCTCAACAGAACACTCAGAGTAGATAGGAGTGGCAGGTCCATGGAACATGGTGGGCAAAAAGGATGGAGCAGGGGCATGCACAAAGACATTGTAGGGCAGAGGGAAGGAGAATAGGGGCAGCAAGCTAAGCACAGAGGCTAAGCAGGAGGTCAATGATGGGCCATAGAATTGGGCAATGGAGGGCAGGAGGAGTGGACTGGTACATCATGCTAAATGGAGGGCAGTGGCAGCACATCAGACCATGCATGGCAGGAGGGAGGAGGCTAGTCCATGGATTCAGACAACAGAGGATAGGGAGGAGGTGGATGGGGCAGCAAGCTAACTGTTCAGAGAAGGTGGGTATTAGGAACTTTATTGTTTTTAAAATGTGTGTCTGTGCGAACTACTTAAAATATGAACAAGTATGCAGCATAATCTCACTTTTATTCAGGAAGAAGAGGACGTTTGTGGCTGTGACTCTGGGCTCACTTGGCAGAAACACCCCCTGACCCTCCACCCCCATCGCAAAATGTAATGCCCGTGAAAAGGGTAGGTGGACGCAGTGTTATATAGAACATAGTCCTGAGAGCACGATTGAAAATGAAAACTAGATATAGTATATGGTATAAACTATGCACCAAAAACTGTGATATAAGATGAACCGGGGCGTGAAATATAATATGCAATACATTGTGTGCAATGACAGATTCATTGGAGAGCGCGAGATAGCACAGGCACTAGCGCGTGCTATGCGATATGCGCCTTGGAGTGTAATATGCACAGGGCAGTGTTGTGTAACCAAACTAGTCTCTAAAGTTGTAATATAAAATATGTGCTGGGGAGTGTAACGTTGCATATGCACTGTGACAAAGATATGGATCCCAGATTGTAATATGTATGGCATAGTGCTGTGCGTTATAACATAGGCATCGAGGAAGGCACGTTAGATGGGGCAATATAACCTGTGCAAAGGCAAGTGTGGCATGACATATTCACGGGGTGGTGTTACAGTGCACATGGGCTAGAGAGTGTCATAGCATACGCACTAGCTGGTGGAATACAACACAGAGGTGTGAGGCACTCGGCGGGCACTGGTGGGTGTAACACAGCATTGGGCTCAGCCAGGAGCACGCTGTGACTCTCAAGTGAGGTTCGTCTCCTTTCCAGAGAGTAAAATAAAAAGTATTATACATCCGGCGGTGATTGTGTGTTTTATTGACCGTGAGGGGGGTTTCTTGCATAGTTTGGTCGAATTTTTGTCGAATCCCCTTTGAATGGCTTGGTGTGCGTGTATATTAAATGTGCCAGTCAATAGCTACCCATGTTTGTATAAATAAACGACAAGGGTGTCTACTTGGAAAGTACCCACCGGCGGGGGCGCCGGGATTAGGCACGGTAGGGCGTCAGACACGTCAGAGCTCCACTAGCGGTGTAAATACATTCCATGTGGATTCATTCTATGCATAGTCGCCTTTTAATGAATATCACGCAAATCGTCATGGTGATAGGTACATACGGTTTGTCCAGCATGTCCTAGGTTTTTCTATAAATATATATTTTTTAAAAATAATAAAAAACAAAGGCTGTCCCTGGGGGATGGGGTCCCCAGGGCCATAAGTGGCCTGAGGAGGGGGGCAACGCAGCCCCCTCCTAAAGAATAAAAAAAAAAAGGCCATGACCCGGGGGTTGGGGGTCCCCAGGGCTGATTAAGGCCTTGGGAGGGCCAAATTTATTTTTTTCAACAAAAAAAAATAGGGTGCAGGCCCTGGGGGATGGGGTCCCCAGGGTCAGTAAATTAGAAAAAGAAGGGGTGCCACACAGCCCTCCTTCTTAAAAAAATAAAATAAATAAAAGACCGGCATCGCGCCGGAGGCCACGCCCCCTCCTTGCAGCGCTCTGCAAACGCACCCCCTGGCCAGTTGTAAGTTGGGGAATTAATTCCCCTTCAATACTGAGGGTCCTTGAGGGCCAACTAGCCCAACAGGTATCTCCAGTATGCGCCAGGGAGCTGTGTTGCAGACAGGTGTTCTGAGGCCACGCCCCTTTTTACACCTCTATGCAACGCAGCTCTGTGGCGCTTACTGGAGGTACCTAGTGGGCTAGTTTGACCCTAGGGACCCTTAGGATTCAAGGGGACTTAATCTCTCAACTTAGAACGGCCACAGGGCGCGTTTACACAGTGGTGAAGGGAGGGGACGGGGCCTGAGGTGACGTGTGCAAACACGCCCTGTGGCGCATTTTAAGTTGGAGAAATAATTCCCTTTCAATCCTGAGGGACCCTAGGGGCCAACTAGCCCACCAGGTGCTTCCAGTAAGCGCCACTGCTCTGCGTTGCAGAGAGGTGGTGCAGGCCGTGCACCTTTTTACACCTCTCTGCAATGGCGCTTACTGGACGTACCTAGTGGGCTATTTTGCCCCTAGGGATCCTCAGGATTCAAGGGGACTTAATCTCCCAACTTAAAAAACAGCCACAGGGCGTGTTTACACAGTGGGGAAGGGAGTGGACGGGGCCTGAGGTGATGTGTGCAAACACGCCCTATGGCGCGTTTTAAGTTGGGGAAATAATTCCCCTTCAATCCTGAGGGCCCCAGGGGGCTAACTAGCCCACCAGGTGCTTCCAGTAAGCGCCACTAAGCTGCGTTGCAGAGAGGTGGTCCAGGTCGTGCCACTTTTTACACATCTCTGCAACGCAGCTCTGTGGCGCTTACTGGAGGTACCTAGTGGTCTAGTTGGACCCTAGGGATCCTCAGGATTCAAGGGGACTTAATCTCCTAACTTAAAACGGCCACAGGGCATGTTTACACAGTGGGGAAGTGAGGGGACGGGGCCTGAGGTGACGTGTGCAAACACGGCCTGTGGCGCGTTTTAAGGGGTAGTTTTAATCCCCTGCCCTATTAAATACTAGGGGCTTACAGAGGAGGTCATGCTGATCACAGGGGGACCCCAACGCATAGTGTTCCCTAGTGTATGTAGGTGATTTCACTGTATTCTGAGTGTCTTTTAACATAGCACTGGCTCTAGGACTGGTTAGTCAGACTCAGTTACCACCAGTATCCGTCTGAAAAAGTTGAGGGTACAGGATGATTTTGCAATAAGGCTTCTTTCTGCTCTTCTGTTTGTTCTTTCTGCACGTTAGCCTTCTTCCTGCACTTTTCTTCGTCTTTGAGGACTTCTGTTGCTTCTTTATGCATTTCTTTTTTTTCTTTCTGTGCGTTTTTTCTTCTTCCTTCACATGTCCTATCTCTGTAGGCATAGTTAGAAATTAGCATTTAAAAAACCTTTGAAATTCACTGAAAAACCCATAGGTTTCAGGCACGTTATAGTTAGGAATTAGCATTTAAAAAACCTTAGAAATTCACTGAAAAAACCATAGGTTTCAGGGGCGTTACAGTTAGCTGGACTTTTCACTCGTACAAAACCATTGAAATTCCCCCGTTATAGTTAGTTCAGCTAACTATAACTCGCGCGCCCGCAATGCACTGCTGATGACGTCACATATTACATCACTCATGACATGGTCAGTGACATCACTGATGACATCTCAAATGACATCACTCTCCTATGAGCCCAACAACCTACCAGCATGAGACCACCACAGCACTGCCCGCCTGCCATGGATTACACTTGTCATCCAGCGGGCGGGCGCACTACAGGCTTGGTGGCCCTCCTGTTTGTGTGGTGGTGGCAGGCCAACGGCAGGGCTGCCAAACTCATAATAATGTTATCTGGTCCCTGAATGATAGGTCCTCAGGAGCTATTTTAACTTTGGAAGGCTCTGACTTCCCTATGAGAAAACCAGAGTGGAGATTAAATGATTGATTCTGCTATCTCCGGTTAGGAAGTAGCTAAACAAACTATTCACCCACTATTTTTTATATTTATTAGAAATTCAATCTTATGGCAACTTTTTAAATAAATATTTACAAAAAGTAATATTTAGAAAGTTATCTTTTCCCTGCCTATAGCTTCTGGAGACTAAAATGCATGAGTCCAAACACAGTGCAAGTGCTTAATCATAATGAGGTGTGAAAGTTACTCCCAGAGCGAAGACAAATGTTTATGCCTGGTGACAGGAGGAATTGAGGTTGGAGAGTAAGAGACTTTTTAGCCCATAAAGAGCACCTGGCAAAGTTCCAGAAACTAAAATAATTTGAAAAAGGCAAGGAGAATCCTGACCATTCACAGTTTAGTATAAGAGGAAACCTAAGGAAGGGGAAAGTCTTTGTTCTTTAGGCCCAGGTTAGTCAATTGGGCAGCAGCGCCTTGGGAAGGGAAACTGGTCCCAGAACCAATTTTGTGTAATTTGGGTGGAAGGGACTGCTCACTTCCCTAAACATACCCCTAATCCCTGACTGACCGACAAGGTCCCTCCAAGGGCAGAAGGTCTTTGATATTTGATAAAGATATTTTGCAATAAAGCAAATAGGATCTACTGTAAAAGTGGGTAGGGTGCCTTGGGAACATTTTCCTCCTTGGTTAGGGAGTGTTGACGAGTCACATCCCCCCCACTAGCTACTGAACTGCGCAAAACTGAACCACACCTCTAGTCCCTGAGAACACCTGTGGAAGAATGATAAAGGACTGCATCTGCTGTTTAAGGCCTGAAGGGATGGATCTGCACCCACTTGAACCCATCACAAAGAAGTGGACTTCAAGGGTTAGTTGGCAAACTTCTGTGTAGCTAAAGGAACCCACAAATGGCAAGAGGCTTTTTCCTGAAGTGAACAGTGACCAGTTGCAACTGGAAGAGGATTGACCCTGCTGTTGGCCTTTTACATTGATTTGGATTGTTTTTAATCCTAATTATAGTTGTCACATTAGAGGATTTTATAGCTCTGTTAGCCGAGGACAGATTTCTTTCTTGTCATGGGAAAAAGAAAGGTATTGGAGCCTCCTATAGTAGCAAAACAGGCAAGTAAACATAAGAAATGGCATCAAAGTATGCCCCAGATTAAATCAATCCCCTCATCAAAGAAGTGGTGGGACTATAAAAAAAAATGAAAAGACCAAAAGCCCAGTAATAAATCAAGGAAACATTAAGGGCCTGATTACAACCTTGGCGGTTGAACCGGCAGGCTGCAGTGTTGGCAGTTGGGAGAATGCTGCCAGACCAGCGGCATCCCAACCACAGAATATTGACTTTACTACGGAGTCTGTGGTGTTCCAGCAGCAGTATTGCAGTCATGGCATGCTTTGGCTCAAAGAAAGAGCCTGAGGTCAATGCTGCCACACTGCAGCGCCTCCAATGTTGTACGCACACTGTTGCCGTGCACCATGTTGTGCATGGTGCGCAGGGCGAGAACAACAGTGAAAGCATAGTGGCCACTACCCGCTCTGGGCAGAATCACCCTGGGGCCCTGTTTGGGGCCCCTTACCTTCCATTCTGCCAACCATTTCATGGCTGGGTCCCAGCCATCAACAGGCCAGCAGAAAGGAAGGTCATGATCTGCACGGCGGTGCCGGCATTGGCACTGCCACTACAGATTGTGCCTTTCACCACCACTGCACTCGCAGGATCCTAGATCTTGACAGCAGTCTTGTTGAGGCCTGACTTTCATGGTTCTAATCGGCGGTTGGACCACCGAGGATGCAGCGGTTGGACCACCACCACCAGTACAGGGGTCTTAGAAGCACCACACATGTAATCAGGCCCTAAGTCTTTTTTTCAAAGGCTAGTTGGAAGGAGGAACAGGATACTGTAAAGGGGGCCCAAGTTCATCTAGCTAGCCCATTAGGCTCAAGTAGAGAATCAATGACTGTAGTTTTACCTGAGAGACTTATACTATTGTCTCTACACACACAATTAATTACAGAAAATATGGAAAAGCTGGGGACTCTACTTGAAACATAAGCCAAGAGAGGGCATATAAATACTTTTGGTTACCCTAAGCATCAAGCACCAAGTTCCCTTACTATCTCTCCAGGGACTGGGGTTAGGTTGAAGTCTATTCTACCACTGGAGAGCAATGTTCCTCGTGAGAAGGCTCCACTAATGTTAATATCTGAAAGCTTGTTTCTAGTAGAAGTAGATGCAATTGCTTTGCTCCACATGCGAAAACCTTAGAAACCCCTCCTGTTTTATGTAGTGTGGTGGATGGTGGTACACCTTTATTTATTTTACATCCAGTTCCATCATTAAGAAATTCTTCTTTCCACCCCCTGAAGGGTATACATGTTGCTCATTAGGTGGACAGCTGGGTAGAGAAACCTTCTTGATAAATGTTCTTAAATCCAAACTTGGTGACTGCGAAAGTGACATCTCACATACTGACAAACAAAATTAATTGGCTTCATCATGAACTGAATTGTAAATCCGTGATCAGGGAAGATATTGTCTCTGTAACAAGATATGCGAGTAATAACAGTTCATCTGATTGTATTGTTGTAAGATTTGTGAATAATGACAGTTGATGACTTAATTCAAATGGAACTCAGATCTACCGTTATTAGTGGCTCCCTTATTCATTTCAGACTTCACCAAGTCCGCAGAATTCTCTCCTGGAACTTTGAGTTGTCTGGTTTTGTCGACTGCCCAACCTTTCAATAACTGTACTCAAAGATCATGCTCTCTGGGGATGGCAGATATCAATTCACTGCAGCAGATGCAGCTTTAGGACAGTGGGATTAAGGAGTGGATGGTCTGTGTGCAGGAAGAGGTGTTCCCTCACCCGCAAAGTGATCAGGATGATAGATCTCTTGAAATGATTTAACTTTTTCAGTGGAATTTAACAGGAATTCAACCAAAACTAACAGATCTAGAGTGGGGTGAGTTTATTGATAAACATCACATTATCCTGATTCAGGTAACCTGGGTGACCTAACTGAAGTTTGGACCTGTTTTTTAAATATTTTATAGTAACACTATCCATGCCACTTCCGGGTGAGCCTCAGGGCGCTCCTAATTTGGGTTAAGTCAGCAATCAGCAGCAAGATTGAAACACTGGAGTCCAAATCAAAGGATATTGTGGGTATGAAATTGTCTCTACCTGACACATTGAAGGCAAAGCATAGAACCATTGTTGTCATAAATATATATGACCGTACTGTTAGAGACAAGAAGATGTCCCAATTACTGCACTCTCCAAAATCTTTTTAATTCTATCAAACACAATTGGCCAGTGATTCTAGCTGGGGATTTCAATCAACACTTTGAACCCTACAAGCCATTTTTGTCACTGCTGGCAGAAGAAAGTAAGAAGTGGCAATTCCTGAGATCTCTGCTTCCCCCGTGAACAAATGGTCAAAGGTAGCAAAACTATTTTTTATCTCACACTGGAGTATGGGCTAAGAGCAGTCAATGAACAATCCAACACGGATCAACCAGCCAACCTCACCTTAAAGATGGGCAGATCCTCACGTTATACTGATTAATTTTTTGGAATCTTAGATTGTGGTCTTACCTAAGTGACTTCGGAGCTGCAGATAGGGAGCCAAAATGCCTTTACCCTGGATGTAGTACCGGAGATATTTTCTCCTTCCTGTGTTATCAAAATCGGGTCTTACCCTGCACCTTTGGCATTCACAAACAGCCAAAGAAATGTAAAATGGGCAGACATAAATAATGACATCTCTAAGTTGAGCAGAGTACATCAGGTTTTTGCTAACTTTTCAGGTATAATGACACAGCTGACTGTGTAGAGAGCAATTTTGTTCTGTGTGATACTGATTTTTTTTGCAACACTAAGGCCAACTTTCTCGTTGCGTGTGAAAGGTAAATCCAATTTAAAATCATTCTGTCTATGGTTTAATAGGAAGTGTAGAAAGACAAAGCAGGGGCTGCTGGATAGTGGTGTAGCAAGGGGACCAGTCTGTCCTGGGCAACACATATTTTGGGGCAGCAGCACTTTTACCCTCCTCCTCATTGTCTGTCTCAGCACCACCCCCTGTCTCCACTCTTACCTGCGGCCGTCGTGGGGAGGCAAATGCAGGGACGCCATGAGCAGCAAAAGGTCTAGCTACACCACTGCTACCGGAGGCTGCTAGAAAAGTTATACAATCTGAATAAACCGCGGCACAGAAATTACATAAGTGCACTTTGAGGGCTAACCAGCAAGAGCGGGAAGAGTTCCAGTGAGTGAACCTCACAGAGCCCTTAAAAAAGAACGAAAATCAAGCATTCTGGGAAACTATTGCTGCAAGAAGTAGAACGAAAACCTCTCCACCTGACTGATGTCTTCCACCTGAGCAGTGGGTACATTATTTTGCTTCCTTTTTTAAAGAGCATGCTATACTTAATTTAATTACTCTGAATAATATTGAAGAAGAAGACCATTGTTTTGCAAGTTAGCAGATGGTTACAAATATATCCTTTGTGTGCACTTTTGCACTAGAAGAGACTGAGGCTGCCCTTCAGTTAGCAAAGTGGAGGAAGGCACCAGAGACTGATTGCATCGCAAGCGATACGTTTCTTTCTGAATCTGAGACGTGGCTAGAGGCAATATTTGTCCCTTTTCAGAAGAAGGGTGCAAAAGATAAACCAGAAAACTACAGGCCAATTAGTCTCATGGATATTTCCCAAATGATCTTCACCAGGCCTGTTCTCTACCGACTCCAGAATATGAATGGAAGAGCACCAGATTTTATCTAATCTCCAGACTGGATTTCGAAAGAAAACGAGCTCCCAGGATCAGGTTTTTTGATTCTCAGCTATTTATTGGAAGCATATATTCCTCTAAGAAAATATCACCTTTATGTGGCCTTCATGGACCTGAAGGTTGCTTTTGATTTTGCTTCCAGGAAGGCCTGTGGGATGTCCTGAAACAATATAACATCCCTGAAGATCTTTTAAACATTTTAATCAAACTCCATTCTGGTACTTTCACTGAAGTTAGGTGGAATGACCAAGGAGACTGAAGTTAGCACCGCACTGGGCGATGCTAATTTATGTCGTTACCCACGCTCATGGATCAGTGAGCGATACCCTCTCTGTACGCACAACTCTAAAAAACTGAAAGCGAGAGCAAAAATGTGTTCCTTGGAACCTAAGGTGTGCATGATCCACTGTCCTGCATAACTAAGGAGACCTCACAAACAGAATTCCCAGAGACCATGGGGTTAGACAAGGGTGTGTATTAGCCCCCACCCTTTTCAGTTTATATATAAACAGACCGGTGGAATGGTTGAATGGATCCCAACATACTGCTCCTAAATTAACACACATCAGCATTCTTGTGCTGATGTTAGTTGATGACACCCTACTTATATCACATACTCCCATGGGTATTGTTGGGAGAAATAAAAAAACGATTGGTGATGCAGGGAAAACAAAATTCATGGCTTTAAACCCTCACCATGCCTTTAAAGGCAAGATGAAGGTGGATGATACTCTAATTGAGCGGACCAGGAGCTTTGAATATTTAGGTGTGAGCCTATCAGATACATTGTCGTGGAAGCCATAACTTGAGGAAAGCAATCTCTGTTGCAACACCGATAGACTGTCATTTAAAAAAAGTATAGATGTACTTCCAGTAGGGCACTTTCTCCAGTATTAGAGCTTTATAGAGGAGTTGCGTTGGGCAGGGTTTGATATGGAACTAAAATTTGAGGATACAGTGATATTAGCCCTCTAGTGCAAAAGGAAAACTAATTTCTAAAGTCTCTACTCAACTTACCAAGTAACACTCTGATGTTACCACTGAGATGGGACCTGGATTTACATGAACATACAGTTCATTTAAGGATCTTAAAGTATTGGATCAGAATCTGGTACACCCCTGAATTGGCTTCATACAGGATTGTGTTGAAAGTCTTGATTGTACTCAATAAGAACTGCTCCACGCCTTGGCTTAAGGTGGTCAAGGACCTCTGTAATAGGTTACATTTGTCTGAAATGTGGGAAAACCCAGAAAACCTGGGTAGTAACATGACCAATCAGATTAAGAGGTTTTATTGGGAGTACATTTAATTGAAACTTGAAGGGGCCAAGACCGGAGGGTGTAATAGGGTTTTAGCCTACAAAAGCCTTCCAGGATAATAGCATTACATGGATACGATCATCTCCCATAATGGTAAAACACTATACTTTCACTTGAAAATGGGTACCCTCCCTTTTAATTCATTGACTGCAGAATGGAAATGGGTCAAGGGTGTTGATCTGGACTAACCTTTCTGTCCATCAGTTAAGGAAATTGAGGCCCACTTTCTATTCTTTTACCCAAAGAACATCTTACCTCTCTCAAAGTGGATTATTTCGATATGTCTTCTTCTGGGATTTAATCACTGTGCTGTGGCACAACAAATTCTCAGATGTGATACATATGAACAAACATTGTTTGCATTATCGAGATTCTTAAATTGGACCTAGTATTTAAGAGCAAGTTGTTCTACTAGTAGTAGTTAACAAACTGTAAAATCTTTTTGATGTGGAGTATGAAGCCAACACTGTGAAGCCTCCGACCCCATTGAATCTGCTCCTACTTCCTTCCAACAATTGTTAATCTCATATTGATACAGTATTCATGAAGGTTTTAGTTTTAGTTAGCTATTTTAAGGGATTCATTATGTGTATCTCACTATGCATTACCCCATAATAGCTGCTAATCCTATATTGATGTCTTATTTAGGCGAGCTTTAAATGATATTTTACCGCATTTTCAAGAGAATGGCCTAATTTGTTAAAAACATTTTAGTGAAGCTGTTCCCACTGTGTATTGTATTGTGAGCTATGTTAAGCCAGAGCCCATTTTTTATTTCTATATATATATATATATATATATATATATAATGATATTTAACATAGAGGTGTGACACAATATACAGCTGTTGAGCTAGGTTCTTTTGTTAACTTTCCAAATGTTGGTATGTACTGCAACTTACTGGATGATTTGGTTATGGCACATGACACTTTAGTTAGGTTCTAAAACTGCTATGTCAATTATAGATACCAAAAGGATCTTGAGAGCCTAAATTCCTTTTGCTTTGTTGTAATACTTTGAACTGTCTAATCAGATCTCATTTACTTAATAACTGAATGTGTCTTGATTGCTCCTAAAACATTTTTAGGTGGTGTGACTTTTTATGGTTTTACTCGTGGGACATGTTACAATTGTGATTTTGTACTTTTATGGTTATTTTTCTGTAAACAAAATAAACTTATACTAAGTAACTACTTACTGATTGGTGCTCTACGTTTTCCTGTTCCTTTTTTCTCGTGAATATTTAAAAATTCATATCTCTAGTTTCTTTTGCTAGATTTTTGGCATTTTGGTGGCATTTTGTTTATTATTATTTTTTCTCTATTTATATAATTCGGAGTGGGATTTTTTATTGTGCTTTGTATTTGACTTGTTAACTGTTTTTGCATTTTTAAGTGGTTTTCACATTTCTTCTTTAGTCTGTCTGCTCTGTACTGTAGCTACTATGGGTTGAACTCAGGTTTAAATTACTGAAACCTTTGCCTGACCATAACAGCTTAGTACCTTTATTACTTCTGGTGCACTATCATTCACCCGAATTTACTATTAACCTTCTTGCAGCAACCACATACTACCAAATAAAATAAAAATAAAAACAGAATTATACAGTAAAAGCTAATCCAGTTTCTTACAAACAAAACAAATAAAACAAAACAAATGTACAAACTAAATAACAATAGAAATGATTAACTACCCTAAAAAACGATGAACCTTATTACGATGTTGGTCGGACTTGCGTCTAACCGACACTGTTTCAGAATGGAACCGCCGGACCATAGGTTATGCTGATGTGTTCTTGTATGAAATTTTGTATTCTAGAAACCCCTGATGAAGGGAATTATCCCGAAATGCATTGGTTACTTTTAAAGGCATTGTGACACGTGGAAACTCAAACTGTCTTATGCTACTCTGAAATTCTCAGAAGGGCGATTTTGAAAACCATGTGTAAAATGAAGTGAAGAATGACATAAATTTGGAGAATGAAATGGATTAAAAACAGACAAAAAGAAGTTGAAATTGTGTTAATTTGGTAAAAGACTTTTTTACTTATCTGATTCATGTACACATATGACTTTGCAGCTTGTTTGGGGATCTAACATGGCTCCATTTTGTTTACTGCCATCATGCGCTGCCTGCCACACGATGCAGGGATGATTTGGGGGCAACATAGGTGACCTCCAGGCCTTGTAGTGGAGGGCCAGGGGGATGTGGGCCACGCTATGGTCCCCCAAAGTTACATCCTGCCTGCCTTTTCATGGTGGGTGGACTGCCATGTAAGGTGTGGTGGAAAGTCACTTAATAATCCTGACGGCAGCACCGAGGCCAGCCCCGCCATCATTTATCGGATTATGAGTCCTTCCGATGCTCGGAGCCCATCATAAATACAGCGGTATCCCCCGGCGTGTTTCCCTCTTACCGCCGGTATTGTAATACGGTGGTCAGAGGGAAACCACTGATGACGGGCCAAAAGCCTCCAACCAGCTGTCTGATGGATTTCCCCCCAACATCGAAATCGGGTCCTAAGTATGTAATTACCATTAAAAATTCATAGAAAAAAATCACAAAAAACACAATATAATTTTTTGAACTTTTAAAACAATAAAACACACTGTAAAGCATTATTCCACAGACTAAATTCAAAAATAAAAAACTATTTTAAAACAACATTCTGCACCTTAGCAACCATATATATGTAAAAACATCTGAAAACTAAGCACTAAACAACACAGAGCAATACAAATTATTATTTAAATATAATTACAAAATACACAATTTTGAAACTAGTATAAATACCTAACATTAAATACTTACAATATAAACAAAATTAAAAGACCAAATAAAATAAAAGAGTTTTCACCCAATTCCCTTAATAACCCTACAAACCGCTCCTAAAACAACTGAAATCAAAATAAGGTATATAATTAATTATATATATAGAATAAATATATTACCGGAATGAAAAAGAAACTGTACGAGTGAGACAGAGAAAAGAAGTGAAGTGTGATGGAAGAATGAGGCAAAAATTGAAATGAAAAATACGCAAAATTGATATTCCACAAGCAAGCATTCAGCAATGCCGTAGGCAGTATCCTAAGAAAAACTATAAGTGCCTGCTTTACGAATTAAACACTGCATTTACCCGTCGTTCCCGAAGCTTGGATGCCTGACTCAGTAAGCTGTAATTTTAGAACTCAAGAGGTGTGCCAGAAAAGCATTGCAATTAACTGGAGTATTTTCAGGGAGCTCTACCCATGAGACTGCATTAGGGTCCAGATTAACTAAAACTAGCTGCATGAATGGAGAAACTTGTGCAACGCCTTTTTTGTAGGGAAAGAGGTGCATGCTGATGATGTTGTAAGCCGAGTTTGTGTTAAAAAATGTGTTGTAGTATGACACAAAGATGAGCCAGCGGTGCCTTGCTTAAGATTTGAACTTGAAGTACACATTCCAGGATACATTTCAATGCAAGGATAACTGTTCAATAGTAAATTTAATAGCATGCATAATTTTGCAGTTTCGAGTCAGAGTATCACACATTATTGCGATTGTCCCTTCTTTGCACCAAGTTTCTTTGGGCAATGGGATTTCATGCAAAGCCATGTTACACTATTTTAGTAGGTCCGACTTTGCAAGAACACCTACACTATGGTGCAAGGGTGCCTGTGTTGGCGCTAAGTTGCTAAACTTAGCACCATCGCAGGGGGAAACGCAAGGCTGCACCACATTCTTGTAAATATGGTGCAGCCTTGCATTTCAGAAGTGGCGGAGAGAGGCGTTAAGCCATGAAGGCCACTTCCTTGTACATATCCCCCACAGTATTCCACCATCTTAGAATACACATCAACTGTTTGCACACGGTTACAGAAACATTTGTAAAAGCTTTCCTTTCTATTTAATGAGGCGGGGAGAACGTTAATGGGCACTTCCGCACACTTTAAATGTAGTGGCAAAGCTCCCACTTGTCTTCAGTGGCCATCTTTTGTAAGGATTTAAGGAACCTAGAATTCAAATTCCTTTGCAATGATGAAATGTCTTGAATTGCACTTGATACTCCCCTAAGGACACTGTTGGACTACATTTTCCAAACCTTAGAAACAATTATCCACCTTACATTATGACATAAGGGATAAGGTGGCTCTTGAAGGAGGAAGAAAATGCTTTACCACCTACTTGACTCCCGATGGAAACATCATTTCTACAGAAAGAAATGACTCCTTGTTTGTTCGTAATGAAAGCTAATCAATTATGATTCATTGGTTGGTCCATTTTATGAGCCTTTGATGTCTGGACATTGTCTACACAAAGTCGTTTATTTCTTCCATAAAAATCTCTCAGTGGAATTCTTGTTCTCAAATCAGTACACCAGTGTATCCAGTGTTGTAAAGAAAAATGGGTCTATCCAGTGGTGTAAACAGAAAAATGAAGAAAAATCGTTCTTACAAACTGAAAATATTATAGTTATATGAAGAAAAGGTGATATTCGGAGCTATAAAATGTTATCTGACATGAAAAAGTTACGTAATATATTTGTAAACTTCATATGTGGAAAATTGCAATGAACACAGCACATCTGGTTGGTATCTATAGAACTAAGATATTTACATATCAAAACCCATTCTCCCCCCACCTGGCAAACCACAATACGACTAAAGTCTGGATCCCGTCAGCTATCCGGGTCCTGGGGCTGGATAGCTGTGGGGGCCATCTTGGTTTGGGGTGAGTGTGTCCTTGCGCGGGCGCCATCTTGGAGCGTCCCGACGCTCGAGCTGGTTTGGGAGACGCCTATTTAAGGCGGACTTACACTGCTAGTGTTCTGATCATTGCTGCACTAGCGCAGGTCGCGCTGCCAGCGGGCTGTGATATTTTTAAATACCTTTAGCTTATCTTGTTTGCTTTTCTTTTGTTTTCCCCTGATTTTATCCACCGCTCTGCTGGGCTTCTGTCCCCTCACCCGCATTTAATTTGTTGAAAACGCACCGCCATTGGCGGGTCCGGGTCCTGGGGCTGGATAGCTGTGGGGGCCATCTTGGTTTGGGGTGAGTGTGTCCTTGCGCGGGCGCCATCTTGGAGCATCCCGACGCTCGAGCTGGTTTGGGAGACGCCTATTTATAGTCCTCTCCCGCGCAGCGGGAACGCGCAGTGGGACGCCGTCGCGTAGCCGTGCCAGAGTCGTGCCAGAGTCGTGCCAGAGTCGTGCCAGAGTCGTGCCAGAGTCGTGCCAGAGTCATGCCAGAGTCCTGCGCGTCTGCGCTCGTCCGCGTCGAGGTAGCGGGTGCGGGCTATGGACTCTGGCCTCCTGCCATTGCACCATCATGTGTAATATAGCGACATTCAAGTACGATCGTGCTGATCTCTTTTCCATAAGAGACAGCCTTTTGGCGTGTAACCCTGTCCCTGTACCTCCTCTCTCGGGACCTTATGATTTCTCTTGCGGTAGTTTTTCCCTGGCCACTCCCATTGGGGTACGATCTGCTGAAGGGACTGCCCGTAGCATTCACACGGATTGCACCGAGCAGAAACTCAACATATGGAGCTTGAATGTTAGATCTTTGGTCAAGCACTATCAGTCATTACGGGACATGATAGATATGGACCTTCCTGACATCATCTTACTTACCGAAACTTGGTTACAGGACGCTGACACTGCCATTATAAATCTGGCTTTCCCCTCTACCTACACGGTGTTTACTTTGAACCGCTCGACTAGGGGAGGTGGTATAGCTATGGCGACTAAATCCTGCTTTCCAGCTGAGTGGAAGGCTTTGGATCTTCCAATGTGTGAGAGTGCCTTGTTTAAGGTAAGGATCAGTCATCAATTTACCTTCAGTGGTGTGCTTATCTATCGTCCACCTGGGAACGACACTGTTTTTAAGGCCGCCCTTGCGGATGTGGTTGGCTCGCTGGCTCCTAGGTGTGCTAACTTTAGCATAGTAGGTGACTTAAATATACATCTTGATCAGACGTCATCTCCATCCATCAGCTCTTTGTTAGCGGACCTGGAAGCGATGCAATTTAACCAACTAGTCACCTCCCCCACCCATATAGGAGGTCATATACTTGACCCCTTTTTTACCACCTTAGTTCGGGCTAGATCATCTGACCCGATGGTGGTGGGTTGGACTGACCATCTGCTGGTTAAGGTGTCATGTCCCCTAGAAAATCCGCAATTTAAACCTGTGGATAAACAGATCTTAAAGCGCAACTGGCGTAAACTCAAGTTGGAGGAGTTTGTCAGGATATTGGAGGCACAACCTCTGGGCAAACTGCAGAATGTGGAACAGGGATATGAACAGTATTGTAACTGGGTCCTTACTGCCCTCGACTCTCTTATACCTCTGCGCTGGGCTAAATGTCACGTTAAAAATCGCAGCCCTTGGTATAATGAGACTCTTGCCGAACTCAAGAGAACTTGCAGGCAAGCTGAGAGGGCCTGGCGAAAATCCTTTGATCCCACGTTAAAATCACTGTATTTTGCCCAGCTTAAGACCTATCACAGAGCTATCTGTCAAACCCGGGCTGCCTATTATGCAGCTGAGTTTTCCAACAGCCCTAACCCTTCTAAGTTAATCTTCAAGGTACTCAAAGACCTGATGGGGAAACGGGCCACCTCGCAAGAAATCTGCACGGACTCTCACTGTGAAAGTCTGGCATCCTTTTTCGGGGGAAGGTGCAGACAATCTATCGAGGATTTATACCTTCTGTTTCCGGGGATGCTCTTAGTGATATGAAGGTCTCGGTGTCCGAAACTCTGTCCATCCTGCCGGCCATGTCTAACGAGGCATTTGACACTCTGATCCTTAAAATTAAATCTGGCTCCCCCTTAGACCCACTGAAGCCGGAGTTCCTTATCCGTCTCCCGCCTCTCTGTCGTGAACCCATTCTGGACGTGATTAATCTTTCCCTCAGTGAGGGCGTGGTCCCGCCATCCTGGAAGCAAGCTGTGGTCAGCCCCATTCTGAAGAAACCCAACTCTGACCCCTTGCTCCCGGAGAATTACCGGCCCATCTCCCTCCTGCCTTTGACCGCCAAGGTCACTGAGGCACACGTGAATTCCATCCTGTCTGCCCATCTCTCTCGTAATAACATTCTTGACGAGAGCCAAAATGGTTTCCGCGCCCAACACAGCACCGAAACTGCTTTGCTCTTCATGACCGAGCATTTGCGGTCAGTGCTGGATGCGGGGCAGACTGCGGCGCTCCTACTATTAGACCTGAGCGCCGCGTTTGACACGGTGTCACATGACATTTTGATGCGGCGTTTGGAGGAAGTGGGTATTGAGGGGAAGGCTCTTCAGTGGTTCCGCTCCTTCCTCTCGGACCGGTTTTTCAAAGTAGCCATTCCACCTGGCCAGTCCTCTTTCCATTCTTTGGAACTGGGAGTCCCTCAGGGCTCTGCTTTAAGCCCCACATTGTTCAACTTGTATGTGAAACCGTTGGCCGCTGTCGTCAGGCAATGTGGCCTTACTATGACATCGTATGCCGACGACACGCAGCTGGCGGTGACACTCAGTGGGGACCCTGAGGTGACTGCGCCCAGGTTCCGTGCAGGACTTATAGCTGTGGCTAGTTGGATGCGTAGCAACTGCCTACAGCTTAATGCTAAGAAAACCGAGGTCCTGGTTGTGGGGAAGCAGGCGGAACTTTGGGGAGACCAGTGGTGGCCTTCTGATCTGGGGGTGTCCCCCATTCCAGCGGCCGAAGTTAAAAATCTGGGGGTTTGGCTGGATTCCAATCTTTCTTATACCAGCCATACAAAGAAGATAGCAGCTACCTGTTTTGGTATTCTGCGAGGGCTGAGGCCAGTCCTCAAATTCTTTGACCCCCCCACTCGGCAACTGGTGGTTCAGGCCTCTATTCTTTCCCGGCTGGATTACGGGAGTGCCTTGCTACTTGGAGTCAACCAGGCTGAGGCGACTAGGCTTCAGAGGGTGCAGAACGCTGCTGCACGGGCCATTGTTGGCCTTCCAAGTCGAGGCTCTGTCTCTGCTGTTCTGACCTCCCTGCACTGGCTTCCGGTCAGACAGAGAATCAAATTTAAGGCTCTCTGTCTGACATTCAAGATCCTGAAGCTTTCCTCTCCCCCTGCTTTGGCGGGCCTTATTTCTCCATACGTCCCCACGCGGTCTCTCAGGTCTGAATCTTACCATCTGGCGACCAAGCCTAGGTTCAGGCTGAGTAGGATGGGAGGTCGCTCTTTTCGTGTCCTGGCGGCTGATCTATGGAATTCCCTTCCTTTACACATTCGCGCCCTAAATAGCTTGACTCTTTTTAGACGCGCCATTAAAACACATCTGTTTGCCTCTGCTATTTGATCTTTCTCTTTCTTAGCCTTGACCTGTTGTGTTGTGTACCTGATCAGGCGCCAGGACGCCCCTTTGCTGGGGCAGCTGTGCGCCTAATAAAAGCTAATAACATAACATAACATAACAGAGAAAACAAAAATACAGCTTTCCCTGTTTTTATGTAGTGAAGTGACTTGAATATAACTAGTCTAGCAAATCTAGTCACCAGTCAGACGTTCTCGTTATGTGCATTTATGTGAATTTCCTTTTTCCTTTTGCACAGTACAAACTAGGCAATAAAACAACTTTTGAAATTGCTTTGCTGGAAAATACAGCGCATCTAGGCGCTGGAGTTGCAGTGAGAAAGCACTCTATGACAGTTGAAAAGAAGTATCAGACACAAGAGGAGAGAAAGGTGATTTTATAGTTTGTAGAGAGGGCAGTACCTCGTCTCTATCCTCATTGAACATACCCAAAGGTTCGACTCCCTCTACCAACATACCTAATCAGGACCTCGCCTGTGTCCTAAAGTGTTTGTCATTTAAAAAACAGCTATGTGCTGTACATATAATTTTAGGGCTCTTTTATCCTCACCCATGCAATGTGGCATAGCAAATCTGAGCGGGGAAAATTCACAGGGGTATATTTACAAGCAGATAGCGCAACAAGAACTAAGGGGCATATCAACAACAACCGGCGATAATTATCGATAAGCGCACTTAGCGCTAGGATAATTATCGCCGGCTAGCGTGGATTTTAATCGCTGAGATAGCGTGCTATTAGCAACGCTTATCTCAATAGCGATAAAAATCCTCACGCTAAGTGGCTAACGTGAGATTATCGCTGGAAACCCAGCGATAATTTCACGTTAGCTTGTTGATAGGGACTGACAAACTTAGCCATGATATCCTCCTCCCATAGGATATCATGGCTAAGTCAGTCCTGAAGCAGGTGTTAGGAAAGTAGCGATAACAGGTGTTATCGCTACTTTTCCTGACGCTATGCTTCATAGCGTGGGGCTTGATGATAGGAGAAATGTCGCTTAGCGACATTTCTCCTATCATGTTTGGCAGGAACGCCCACTTTGCATCTCATTAGAGATGCAAATCTGGGCGTTAGGTATCCTGACGCTAAAGCAAGGTTTCACGCGTTAGCGTGGCCTTGCTAATTTAGCGATAAAATTATCGCCGCTTTTCTGCCGAACACGGCCGCAAAAGCGGCGATAATTTGTTATCGCCTCGTTTTTAATATGCCCCTCAAATTGATGTTCTGGTTGCTCTATCCCCTTGTAAATATAGCTCTGTGAATTATCCCTGCTCAGATTTGCTATGCCACTTTGCATGGGTGAGGATGAAGCATCCCTAAAATATACCCCTGTAAATATGGAGAGGGTATAGCGCCACCAGAACATCACTAAAATTGATGTTCTGGTGGTGCTATGCCCTTCTTCATATTTACAAATCGGCTCCACTTTGAGTGACTTAACACTACCTTGTAATTACGGCCCCTTTACATGCATCAATTTACTTGAAAGAGGAGTGCAATGGGTATTGCTGTGGGTGTTCCACCGTAACACCTATTGCATTTTGACGCTGCCCTAGATTTACAATGATGTGTAAAGGCAACCCCAAAAATTAAAACAAGCCATGCAATAGCAGGCATTAGATTGGCACAATGAGGAGATATACTTTTATTTCTCCTCGTTTTTGCATTTTACATGTGTGCTGCATTCTGCTGAGCAGAAAGCTGTCTGAAAGTCAGGTAAATAAATCTTTTTCTGAAATAAGACTGTACTTTGGGTGTTTATGTTTGAAAAAGAAAAACAGATGCAGAGCAAGCCCAAAATGCATGGCGGCTCACTCAGCGTTAGTAGTGACAAAAGTGCATCTGTAATACCGGTGGATTCCCTTTCATGACAGAGATCCTGGCTAGATTGGAGGGGATCACTGATTAAGGCAGGCAGTCCTCCTCCTCCACCAGGGGACCAGAGTCGAGGACCTCTACTGACCTGGCAGACAAGTGGGCCTCCTGCCAGCACATAAATGGCAGGCAGTCGCTGGTAGAGGGTAGGTGCACCCAACGCAACCCCACTAAGGTGCGGGCATCCAGCGCATAATAGCCTTGGGAGAATCTCCACATAGATGTGAGGGTACTCCTTTGTTTTGGGTATATCTATAGTCTAGATATTTACCACACTGTAGGGAACACAGTTTTGTGGATTGCCCAGATATACCTCTCACTCATGCGGGTTACCATCCTCATTACGGAACCCCATTTTTACGTGCACTATATCTACAATCTCAACTGTTAGGTCCTGAAGAAACACCATTGATCACTAAGACATACTAGGCGTGAAACATGTCGACCTTTTAATAGTTACTCGGGCACATTAAGCCTTACAGTAACTCACTAAACTTCGTTTTTTTTGTCTACCAGGGGTACCACGATATTAAAATAAAATTCCTGTGGATACTCCTAGGCAGTTTTAATTTTGAGTATCTTTCACTGCACGCACTTCACCACTTCCACGCCCGGATCCACCCCACACACCCGCACTCATCTGACGGCTTTTGTCTTAAAAGATCTCCGCAAAAGTGACCCTTCGGGGACCTGTAGGGCATTGCAGCGCTGGCCCGACGAGGAGCACAGGCCCAATGATGAAACATGACATCCCTTGGGGTGTGTGAGAGCTACTAAGAGGCAAGACTTGGCCCTCCCCTTCGGGATCGGATCCTTGATACTGGGGATGTACCTCTGCCTCTCTCTATTTCCTCTCCCTCTCACTATCTATTCTACTCTCAGTCTTTTCTTTTGATGAGTGGGTTACACTTAGCACCCCTATCTCGGAACAGTGTCCCTTGTGATTTGATGTTCACTTGTGGAGCACGGACACTGGAGCTTAACAGGCTCCTGGTCCCACCTCTTTCTTTTTGATTTAGCACATAAAAGGCCCCATTAGAAAACATTAGGGGGAATATGTTATCGGTGCTTGATGAAGAGTGGGAAAAAGTGGACCTTCCGATGGTTCTGAAGAGGATAGGCTTCAGATGTCATGAGGCAACTGTTCCACCGTATTGGGGGATGACTGAGAGGCACTTGTCTACATGCATGTCTAAATTAAACACCTTGAAATATACTTTATCCAGTCTAATTGTCCAAAATTTGTTAATATTAGGAATGAGGTTAGCAAAAGGTAAGTACCTGGCTCGGCTTTTCAGGCCCAATAAGCATGTATACGATATAATACTCAAGTCATAAAGCAGAGCATCAAGTACAACACAGACTAGTTTGACACCTGTATATTTATTGTCTTTCTACAAATAATTATTGATCAAATATCTGTTTTGAAATGTGGTGAAGATGCTTCGGCATTATTTATAAATGTGCATGCAATGAAAATGTGCATCCTCCTAAATGTGGTATGGGGCTGCTATCCATTTACAGACAATGCTTGCAGAGATTGGGCTGGTTACTCAGGGGAATAACGCATCCAGTCCAGGATTCTGTGTTTTACCTCATGGCCAAAGGTTCAAATTCTGGTGGGTCTGCTCAGCTTTTCTTCCTTCTCAGGTTGATAAAGTGAGTACCATTGACACGGGTAATAATAAACATGTTATTCAGCATGAAAATTCCCCAAAGAGTCAATCAATCAATCAGGAGTTTATGTAGCATGGCTACTCACCTCTGAATGTCTCAAGCTACTGAGTTGGGGGGGGGGGGCAGCTGATCCATTTGTGCGTGGTGGTTCAGTTGAAGAGCCAGGTCTTGAGGTCTTCCCTGAATTGAGTCATCAACAGGGCTTGCCTGAGGTGGAGGGCAGGGTGTTCCAGGTCTTGGAGATGAGGTAGGAGAAGGATCTTCCTCCGGTTCTAGTCTTGTGGATCTGTGGTACGGAGGCCAGGGCAAGTTGGGCATAGCAAAGTTGTGTGACAGCTACATGGAATGAGAGACGGTGGTTCAGAAAGAGTGACTGTGTGAATTACAAAGGCACATGCTTATGTGTGTCAAAAAAAATGCTTGCCTAGAAATAAATTCCTATCATTTGATAAGATAGTATACATTGGAATTCAGATGTTCTATCTTATATTAATGGAGCGATTGCGAAAGAACCCTATTCTGTTTAATTGGACTCTAGTCCACTTTAATTGTGTGTTGTATTCCAATGTCAGTTGTTCCCCTAAAATGTCTTACAATTATAGCATTTAGATGTGTTAGATCTGGGGGTCTCTAGTTGGCAGAGGTAAGTACCTTTGTCCAAATAGGGACCCTTACTTCTAGTCAGGGTAAGGGGGATACACACTGTTGATAACCCCTGCTCACCCCCTTGGTAGCTTGGCACGAGCAGACAGGCTTATCCCCAAGGCAATGTGTAAAGTATTTGTACCAACACTCACAGTAATATAGTGAAACACCACAAATGGACGCTACACAAGTTGTTTATAAAAATATAAATCACTTTATATAGATTAGGGAGAGTCAAAACGATATAAAACACACATACCAAAAATAGATTCTCTTCCAATAATGGATTGTTAGGAAATGGTTCACTAATAATGTTCTTTTGTAGCAAAAGTTCACTTTGTCAAAACGTACTTGTCAGAATAAAGGGATTGGTTGAGTCTCCTGCTCCTAGCATGTGGAAGTCACTGCACCAGAAGATCCCCGCTCCATTCTAAATTGTTGATTCTGGACTCAGCGGTTTTTTCAAGTAAGTCACCTTTTAACTCTGACCCAGCCCCGTAGCCTTACAAGCCAATTCGCTGTACGTTTTGACACCAGGTTCCCCTTCTCCCCAGGCCTTCAACCCTCGAGGCACTCACTGAAGTGTTGGCCACTCCGGTGACACGCTAACTAAATGATTGCACCGCAAGTGATCATCCATTCCATATGCTAAGTAAGTGTCTTCACCACCCTCGCGCAGCGCCAGGTCTCCGCTTCATAGATGGCTTCAGTATACACCACTATGTTAGTGCACCTTTAATTTATATCTATCCCCTGATTGTTTGATCCTGTTCCGTGGCTTCGGGAAAGGTTTAATGTGAACACTTCCATAATGTACTATATGTCAATTGGTTTTGTAGTACACTGATTCACTCTTGAATTGTTTATCTTCTCACTTAGGCACTCTAAACGTGGATTTTTTTGCATCATTTTTTGGAGAGCATTATGTACCATTCATTTAAATGACTGTGATGCGCTATATATAATTTTGAAGGGTCATTATGAGTTACTTACACTTATTCCCTGTAATTCTTATAATTATTTTTCCTATGAGTTACTTATATTTATTTATTTATTTTTTTTGCATTTTTTATATTTAGAGTTCATATGCTCACAATTGTCCTGAAGATGAACTCGAATAACTGAGTTCGAAACGTCGTCGACCTTACGCAACTTGAACCCTTTATACTAATTTAACAAAACATGGTTCACCACTGTTGCCAATGCGATGTTCTCTTTTAAAGTTCACCCTTACCTCCACGTCACGCTTGTTGTCACTGAATATGTGAGCACTTGAATTCATCTTATGTATAATAAATAAGTGTCATAATTTGACTTTCTTGTCCCTTCTCTATATTAATTATTTTCTCTATATTAATTATCTCTCTCCCCTTTGAGTCTTTGTACCTATACAAAATCACCTGCCCTCTCTAGGGCTTTTCGCTATCCTGGACCTTCATAGGCCATTAAGAACCATTGTATTCTCCTACATTGCACATCAGTGACAGGCACACCATTAAACAGAGGTACTGTAATTTAATCTTTCTCTAGCGTTTGCACAGTGGTACAACATCAAGGCAGTCACTTTGCCCAATTGGATCTGTGTAATCTTTATTTATTCAGCAAACTGGTGCTTGCACATCGGTGACAGGCACACCATCAAAACAGAGGTACTGAAATTTAATCATATTCTAGCACTTGCACATCAGAGACAAGCACACCTTTGAATATGAATCCTGGAAAGCGCGTGAGGGACATTCCTCTGTAATGCAATGATTTAGACATGCATTTGCGCAGCACAATAACTATTTCCCCTCTGTGCATCACATTGTTGTGTTCAAACACGCTACTACGTGCAAGTTCCTGTTTCTGCTCAGAGATGTTTTTAATGTTAATAAAGATAATAAGGAATCTGACAAACACAAAGAATTAATTTCTCGTAAAAATGAGTCTGCCACAAAATCCAAATTTAGACCTAGGAACTACAGTAGTGAAAACAACTCTCTTTCGTTGCTTTGCTACAGATGTGGGATCAATAGACATTTAGCTAACTTCAAAATGTGTCCTGCCTTTGAGAAAGTATGCACTAAATGCAACAAGAAAGGTCATTTCGCAAACTTTTGTAAGTCTCCTCCCAAGAAGGTTAATGACATTAACACTGCTAAATTTCCCTCATGCTTCATTTCTGTAGATAATGTGAAATTGCAATTCTTTGTAGATTCTTGTGCATGATACACCATCATATCTTCTGACATCTTCCTTAAAAACTGGCCTAACAGAACACTCTTCACACCAGATGTGTCACAGAGTGGGAACACTGGACATAAAATTGATTTAATGGGTTTCTTTAGAGCTCATTTAGTATTTGCAGGACATCAAGCATTTTGCAAAATCTATGTTGCCAGGTCTGGACAATCATTACTAGGATGGCCTCATCAAGAAAAATTAGGGATTAAACTTGACCCCAGTGCTAACCCTCCTGTGTATTCCATCTCTTCAGATAAAGCTACTCCTCATGTGAACTCAAACTACATCAGAGAATTGATTGATCTATTTCCCAATGTTTTTAGTTGGAAACTTGGGGAATATCAAGGATTTGAACACACAGTAAAACTCAATGAGAACGCTATACCATTCCGCCATAAAGTAAGAAATGTACCTTTATCATATAGAAACAAGTTAAAAGACATGCTTAAGGATTTATGTGAGAAGAATATCATTGAACCGGGGGAATGACGGCCGCGGAGTACCACGCCGTGCAGCCGTAGGTGATCCAAGCCCCGCCCCCTCCTCTGGCAATGGCGGATTGAATCGGACCTTGGTCGAGAGCAGGACGCCAGCGCTTTCGCTCCCGTTTTAGACAGAAACAGGCTGAAAAGTGGATTGAAGCAGGCAATCCGGGGACAGAGAGAGACGTTATGCTCTTTCTCTTTTTTTTGCTAAATTCGGAGCTGCTGACAGCAACGGACTACAACTGAGCTTTCCAGCTTCTCTTTTTTTTCTCTTCTGAACTCTGCTCGAATGGAGGCTGCCAGGTGTGGATGAGGGCCAGCTGGAGGTAAGGGGAGGCAGGTAATACGTCTGGCAGCGGTGGATGTCCTTTTTTATGCTTCCAAGCGTATTTTTGCAGCAATAGCAACATCATTATTATATTGATTTATATTGATCCTGGACAATTATTATTTTTTTTTACTGCCTCTCCGTCCCCCTAGTGCCTCTCTATCCCCTGGTCATTGCCGGTAATAGTCTAGCCTCGTCAGCAAGGGAGAAACCTGAGCCCCTAGCAAAATAGAGACATTTGCAACAAAACAAAAGGGGGGGAAAAATGCTCAGGACCCACTGCTTTCTCTGCTAGAAAAGGATTATCGCTACTTTACCGAGATCAGCCCCTCTCTGCCATATCAACGCTAAGTTTCGGGGGGGGAAAGACTCTGCCCTCTGACTGCTGGCTACTGGTGGCGTTGGTGGAAGAGTAAGAGCAATCGCTCCTGTTGTATCAATTAAAGCAGAGGCCAGTAAAGCCAAGAAGGCAAAAAGAGGAGAATGGGTAAACCCCTAAAAAATATCAGCGGGATGGCTAAAATCGACAACGCAACCCGTCAAAAAACTAAAACTCGTCTAGCCCGGGTTAAGGAAGCAAAACAAGCTGCTAGTCTGGCCCGAAAGGGAGAGGAGCTTGCGTCCACTCCAGTCTTAGACAGTACCTTTGAGAGCTCTGAAGAGGAGCTGGCCTTGTCTACATCCCTAAAAGCCAAGGAGTCTCATGTGGAAGATGAACTAGGGCAGGCTTGTGAGACCGTCAGAGTGGACCTGGATGGTCCTAATGATAAAATCAACTCTTCCAAACAGTTCCCGCTATTCTTTAAAAAAGCAACTCTGCCACCTCCGGACTCCAGCTTTAGCCCACCTACAAGGACTATACCAGCTGAAGGCAATATAGTGGGTAGAAGCTTGACAATTGGACCACTCGATAGTATACCCCCAGGACAGGAAATAGGGGGTAAAAATTTGGAGTCTACCCAAGTACAAGGCAAGGATCCAAATCAAAATCAGAATATGAGCGGGGGCCACGAGATATTAATCCCAGTAGCTGTTGAGACATTGGATGCAGGGCCATTAGTCTCATTAGCATCATCGTCTCATGATTGTTTAGGGTCTGTAAGTCCACTTGAAGTATTAGGACAAGAGGAAATTACAACTGCAATTATGTCTCCCGGGCCTATTGGGTCTTAGCTTAAATCCATCATAAGCTTGGAGAAAGGGGAGACAAGCGACGCAAGGCAATTGGACATTAAGGACCTTCTCAATCTTATTCTCGACGAAATACGTGAGATGAAGAGGGCCCAGACAATCAAAACTGCTATATTGAATCAACGTCTGGGGAAAATTGAAGAGGCGATGCAGGGCTTCCCTATCAGACTCCAGGAGGCCGAAGCTAGAGTCTCGCTCCTGGAAGACCAGTTGTCTACCGTGACTAAAGAAATGAAATCAGCCACAATTAAAGAGAGATATCTTAAAAGCAAGATTGAGGATCTTGAGAACCACTCGCGGAGATCCAATTTACGGATAGTCGGAGTTCCTGAGGGAATCGAAAAGTCCCAGCCACTCCAATGGGTGGAATCCTTTATTTAGCAGACTGTTCTTCCTGAGTTCGAAGGAGACCTCACAATTGCAAGGGCACATCGTGTACCAGCACAACCTTTCCCGAATTCTCCAATGCCACAAACAATTTTGGTTAACTTTATGGACTTCCGAATTAAAGAAAGAATAATTACAAGAGCAATTCAGCAGAGGCAGTTTTCTGTAAATGCTACCACCAAATGTCGTATCTATTCTGACATGAGTGCCTCTGCTGCGCGTAAAAGGAAAGAATTTGTCAAACTCTTGCAACTCTTTAAAACTCATGGCGCCCAAGAATCAATTGCGCAACAATCCAAACTAAAAGTTCTTGTCAAGGGCAAGTTCTTCTTGTTTTCAGATCCGGATGAAGCCCAGGCATTATTAAAAGAAATTTCAAAGGGGGACTAAGCTTAATAGGAGGTTTTCATGGAAAGAAGGAGAGAAAGATACAGAAAAAAAAAAGAAAAAAAAAAAGCTGTGGCCTAGTTTGATTTTCATACATAACTCTTAATTTTTAAGGTTCTTAGTCAACTCACAAAAGTTGGGGGTGGGGCGGGGTCGCGGGTCATGAAGGGTGTAAGGTCAAGACACCCCAGGGTGTAGTAGGGTGGGTAGTAATGTGGTCAGCGTGGCTGGTAGGGGATATTCCACATTCTAGGGAGGGTTTTTTTTCAAGGGGTTGGAGGGGTAGGGGGGGCTGGGGGTTCACTCATGGTAAAGGGGGGAAAAACAGAGCAAGAGGTTTTCGGAACAAGGCTACTATTAGAAGTTATACTAAAAGGCAAGGCAGAAAATTGATTATGAATAGATGGATAGATGGTTAGGGAATTGAATAGAGGTAAGATTCTATCAGCCAAGGTAAATGGTATACTGAATAAAAAGAAGTATGGCGCTTTAATTAGATGGCTAACGTCATTAAACCCTCAAATCCTTTTCCTCCAAGAAACTCATCTTAAGTCTAACTCCCCTAAGCTATTTATACCCAGAACTTTCTCGAAAGTATTTTTTGCATCCTCAGGCTCTGCCACGAGGGGTGTTGCAATTTATCTTTCAAATAAGCTTCCTTGGGAAATCGTAGAAGTTCATAGGGATTTGCAGGGGAGATGGATATGGGTAGCAGTAAAGCTCTATGAGAAAAGGCTTAATCTAATTAATTACTATGGCCCGATAATTGATGATGAGGCTCCATTGATCCAAATATATACTTTACTATCTGGTGCCCCGGGGCAGATGATACTTGGAGGAGATTTTAATTTTGTACTGGATTTAAGAAAAGATACATCAAATAAACAGAGGAGACAATTAAAACCGAGTACTAAAAAAGCTTTGGAAGCTATTATTAAGGGATTTCAATTGGTGGATGGCTGGAGGGAAAGGAATCCGGAAAAGGAATTTTTTACTTTTTATTCACATCGCTTTCAAACCGCATCCAGAATTGATTTTTTCCTTAGCTCCAGGTCCCTTCAGATTTTAGAAGTAGGTATAGGATGTAACCCCTTTTCAGACCACGCCTATGTTAATCTGGAGATTAAAATCAAGGGCGAGGATAAGGAACGGCCTAGGTGGCAGCTCGACCGTCTCCTATTGCAGAATGAGGAATGGATAAGGGATTTTAGGGTCTGGATCAGGGAATACTTTAGGATCAACGAGAATACCGCTACCCCCTTTTCTGTTTGGGGAGGGTTCAAAACGACAGCTCGGGGTCTAATAATAGCTTTTACAACTGCCCAGCGTAAGGTTCGAAGGGATAAGATAGCCCAATTACAGATAGAACTGGAGCAGGAGTATGCCCTTCAACTTCAGTTTCTACCTAATAAATATGACCAGGCAAAAAGGGCATTGAGAGATTTCTTTACCATGGAAGAGGTCTGTAACTCTCAACTATTTCAACAGAGGGTCTACGAGGAGAGCCAATTAATTGGAAAACTCCTGGCAAACTCTACAAGGAAGAAACAGGAATCTGCCTCAATAATTAAAATATTGGATCCCTCCACTGGTTTTGATGTAGTTGATAGCTGTGGAATTTCTCAACTCTTCCTGGATCATTATGCCCGGTTATACTCCACCGAATACAAAATACAGGAAAACTTGATTAAAGAGTATTTTTCAACTTTGAATCTCCCTCAACTATCTTTGGAGCGGGTCCATAATTTAGAAAAACAAATTGAGGTAGGTGAAATTTTAGCAGCTATCAAATCAACTGCAGGTTCCAAAGCTTGTGGGCAAGATGGCTTCCCAATTGAGTTTTTTAAGGTTTTTTCAGAGGAATTACTTGTTCCTCTGAGAAATTTGTTTAATTTTATTAGAGAAGGGGGCCCGGTCCCAAGCGAGTTTAAAGAGGCGATTATTGATTCATTCGTTAAAAAAGATAAGAATCCCGATGATATGAATTCGTATCGGCCCATAAGTCTTTTAAATTCTGACTATAAATTATTAATGAAGGTTTGGGCGGAGCGCTTGTTACCAGCTGCTCAGGAAGTAATCCACAAGGATCAAACCGGTTTTATTGCGGGTAGATCAATGGCTGCCAATACTCAATTTTTAATACAGGCTTTAGACGATATTAATGTAAATCATATCCCAGCAAGCATTGTAATGGTCGATGCAGAAAAACCATTCGACCTTGTAAATTGGAAGACTTTATTTATTACTCTGGCTCAATTTGGTTTCCCATTGAATGTTGTAGGGATGCTAAATAATATTTATCAGGACGCTACAGCAAAGCTTGTAATAAATGCCAGCTGTGCAGGAACAATAAAAATCAGGCGTGGAACGAGACAAGGCTGTCCACTCTCTCCCCTACTTTTTACTTTTTTTATCGAACCCTTGGTTTTAAGAATTCAAAACAATGCTGCTATTCACCCCCCAATCTTGGATATGCCTAAACTTGAATTATTTGCCGACGATATTATCCTATAGCTGGCCCCAAATAGGATTAATTTTGAGGAGGTCTTGGGAGAATTTTTGCAGTTTGAGAGAATAGGCGGCTATAAAATTAATGCAAATAAAACAGAAGTTCTCGCCATGAATGCTGATATCGACGCATTTCCCTGTTCTTTAAAATCACAGGCATTAAGAACTGACCCTATAAGATATCTTGGGATTTATGTCTCCTCACAGTTTTCTCAATTATTTGAGTTAAACTAAGGATGAAGACAAAAATAAGGCAATTATTGGAGCAATGGTCATTGCTTCCATTATCAATAGTAGGGCGAGTATCATTAATAAAAATGTCTATATTACCCCTATTGATTTTTCTATTTTCCAATGTTCCTATCAAAATTAATCAGGTATTTTTTAGGGAAATGGATACGCTTTTCAGACAATTCATTTGGGAGAAGAAAGCCCCCGGGGTTAAATTGAATACTTTACAACTACCAATAGATCAGGGGGGGCTCGCACTCCCACATGTAAGATCATATTATGAAGCTGCCCTTCTTGATTATGTATCCGGGCTGTTAGGATCTAGCTCTTGTAGAGATACTTTTTTTATCAATAGAATGCTGCTAGAAATTGGTTCATCCACTTCAGTGTTTTTAAAAACTGCTAAGCTTCCTAAGAAAACACGATCTAAAACTTTAAAAGACTTTCTTATCAGACTTCAAACCGTTTCTAGGGAAATGAATCTAAAGGGCTTTCAATACCTCAATATAAGAGAATGTGCCAGCCTCGGTTTCCAGATACAAGTTAGTCACATCAATGTGTGGGAGAATTCTGGATTTACCGAATTGAGACATTTTATAGTTCAGAATAGGCTGATTTCCTGGCAGGAAATATTGGCCAGGATAGGGACTCATCGGAAACCGGCCTTCTTTGAATATCTGTGGTTAGTCTCCTGGTTGAGGAGTACCGGTGGTATAACTGAACCCCCCAATCATTCGACAGTTGCCCTCTACGGGGCTAAACTACAAGGATTAGGCAACTGGTATAAGTTGCTACACAAAACAAAATATTCTTTGGTGATCCAGAACCATTTGGAAAAAATAAATCGGGAAACTGACTGCAGATTATCCGAAAGGGAGTGGGAGTGGATCAGATACTCAGGAAGTAGAGCATTGCGTGCTGCTAATTATAAGAGGATGGCCTTTATTTCAAGATGGCTGGCCTATTTAACACCTTCTACTCTAAATAAAAGGTTTCCAGACGTGGAAGATAAGTGCTTTCGGTGCTCTAAACATGGGGAAGGTGGTTGGCACCATCTTTTTGGGAAGCCGTATTTTCAGACATCGAGCGTGCAATCGGAAATAGAATCCCGATCGAAGCCGAGGTTGTGCTATTTGGCTACTGCAAGGGAGGGTTACAATTGTCTAAACCAGAAAGAGTTTTTATTTTTATTGCTAGTGCGGTACCACGCTCATTAATTTTGCAAAATTGGAGATCTACAGAAGCCCCCTCTCATTTGAAATGGATTAATAAAATGAAAAGAGTAAAAAAATTTGAGGAGGCCTATGCTAGGAGGGTAGGAGCTGTAAAAAAGTTTGAGCGAAACTGGAAGTTTTTTGAAATACTGGAGAAGACTTAATAGAAAATGAAATATTGGAAGGGATATACCTAGAAGTCTTCTCCTAATGTGGTTTTTGTATGGAAGTGAACCTCCTTTTTGATTGTTTTCTGTGAAGAATCCATTAGCACTTTATAGATATTACATTTTAAAAACTGGAAGTGGTGAATTGTTTCGAAGCATGTCTTTTTTATTGATGTTTTTTTGCTAATGAATTCCCTTTATTGTAACATTACTGCAATTACTTATGTCTTGCACTTGCGCTTTAGTGGCTTTGAGGATTTGTATTTATGCTGGTTTTGTACATGGCACATTGCACTTTCGATTAGTGTCTTTTTTTTTTACACTTTTGCACTTTAATATTATATCCTATGATAAGATCGTGGAAGTGAATTTCCTTTTTGATGGTTTTTCGTAAAGAATGCATCAGCACTTCATAGATATTATATTCTAAATACTTAAGTGGGGAATTGATCCCTTTGCACCTGCACTTTAGTAGTTTTTGAGTATTTGTATTTTTGCTGTTTTGCACAAGGCACATTGCACATTCGGTTAGTGCTCTCTTTTCTTCATACCATTTCATTTTAATGCCATATTATCAACAATATAAATGTTAAATTTATTCTGTAATGTATTCTTGAACCTCTTGCTCTGAATAAAAAATATATAAAAAAAAAAAGAATATCATTGAACCCATTGAGTCCTCTCTGTGGGTTTCTCCCATTGTTATTTCAGTCAAATCTTCTGGCGTATTGAGACTGTGTGTGGACTTGTGGAGCCTAAACAATGCCATTTGGGTGGATGCCCACCCTCTACCCAACTTACATGAGCTGATATCAACCTTAGCAGGCGCTCAAGTATTTTCATGCATCGACCTAACCAGCGCATACCACCAAGTTGTATTAGCTGAAGAATCAAAGAACTTAACAGCTTTCATCACTCCTGAAGGTCTTTTCAGGTTCTGCTGTATGCCTTTTGGTCTTGTTAGTGCAGCTTCTGTTTTCCAAAGATTATTGAGGGACACTTTAGAAGGCTTAACAGACGCAATCGCTTTTCAAGATGACATATGGCAAAGACAATGATGAACATGATCACAATCTAAGAAAAGTCATAGCCGCTTTGTCTGAGAAGGGCCTCACTCTCCGCTTGAATAAATGCAAAATCAGGGCGCTGGAGGGAGAATACCTTGGACATACCATCAGTGGAAAGGGTATCAAACCCAAATGTAAAAATGTTGAAAGCATTATTAATGCTCCTGTTCCTGTCTCTAAAGAACAGCTTATTGCTTTTCTTGGCTTAACTGAGTTTTATGCAAAATTCATACCAAATTATTCTTCAAAAATTGACCCTTTTAGATGCCTCCTTAAAAAGAACGCTAAGTTTTATTGGTCTAATGATATGTCCCTGGCTTTTGAGAGTTTGAACATTTTTATTATTAATGCTCCATGCCTCAAACCATTTGTATCTGGGAAAAGGTGTTTCATTATGGTAGACGCTAGTAGTACTGGTCTGGGGGGAGTCTTACTACCGAGAGATAATGGAATGGAATGGATCGTTGGATATGCGTCCAGAGTGTTAAAAGATTCAGAGAAAAACTACTCTGTCATAGAAAGAGAACTTCTAGCATGTGTGTGGGGGGCTGAACACTTTAGAACATCTTTATGGGGCACAATCCTCTTGTCTTTCTTATGGCTCGAGGGGGTGGACGTTCCATGTCAGGACGTTTAGGTAGATTGGCTTCCAGGTTGCAGTCATTCCAATATAAGATAGAGTATGTCCAAGGGAAAGCCAATATGTATGCTGATTGCATGTCCAGATTACCTGTTGGAGGGGAGTCAGACTCCTATGATGATGAGTGTGAAGTTGCTTTCACTACTGGTGATTTGAATTTTTTTATACGGTGATCTATCTAATTTCAGTGAAGACTGTTGGGTCTCTGAAATGGAAAAGGATGCAGAACTAAAAAAAAGTCAAAAGTTACATCATTCATGGATGACCAGATCAGAGGAGAGTATCAGGAGATATGATGAGTTATTCTAAAATTCAAGATGAGTTGGCTGTTGAGAATGGTCTTATTATGAGAGGCGACAAAGTTATACCTCCCTTTGCTTTAAGAACCAAGATTCTAGGAATTGCTCATGAAGGGCATTTAGGTATATCTTTTACTAGGAGACGTAACGGAGAGACTTTTTGGTGGCCAAGCATTGATTTATCTGTCAAACATTTTGTATGTTCTTGTGACAAATGTGCAAAGAGTGACACATCTGCAGTTGTGTTGCGTGCTGAACCTCATCCTGTTGATTTTCCATCTGGCCCATGGTTGAAACTAGGGATAGACATCATTGGCCCTTTTCATGTTCTCCCGAAACAGGAGAGGTTTGGTATTGTTTTAATAGACTACTATTCGAAATGGCCAGAGGTTAAAATGGTCAATGAAGTAACCTCATATAGCATTATAGAGTTTCTGGATGATATTTTTTGCAGAGAGGGTATTCCCCAAGAAATTGTTACAGAAAATGGACCACAATTTGTGAGTAAAGAAATGTATTTGTTCTTTGAGAAGTGTGGCATTATCCATAGGAAAATAGCTGTTTTCCATCCAGAAGCAAATGGCCAGGTTGAGCGCTTTAATCGTGTTGAGAAGGAGGCTATTCAATTATCAGTTAAGGGGGAATTAAATTGGCATAATGCATTACAATCTATGTTGTTAGCCTACAGGACATCACCAAATTCTGTTACCTTAATTAGTCCCTTTGAACTCTTAAGAGGGCATAAACCTAGTACCAAATTAGCCCCTTGGTGGTTAAAAAAACATTTGGGTCAAGATCAGAATTTTTCGTACATAGATCATAAGTTCATTCATAGTAGAGTTACATCTTACAAAAGGAGAATGTAAAAAGCCATGGAAATAAAAACAGGCAGCGTGAGTAAACAGAGGGGCAGATTTATGAGGCCCGTTGCACCATCGGAACGTCACTTTTTGTGATGTTCCGTGGCACAGAAGCCTGCGTGATATTTATCAGGCAGCACTGAGCCACTTTTTTTGGCTTAATGCTGCCTCATAAATATCAGTCCCTTTAACGCAGTGTTCTGCGTTAAAGGGGTGTTGAATGGGTGTTGCTGGGGGCGTTCCCAGCAACATCCATGGCCTTTTGACACTGCCCCAGATTTACGAGAAATCGTAAATCTGAGGCAGCGCCAAAAGCTTCCGCGGAAGGGAGGCGCAACGGGGAGAAATATCTTCATTTCTCCTCGTTTTTCCTTTATGTCCATACAAAGAGGAAAAACCTCTTGTGATTATTTTTGTACAGAAGGTTTTCCTTCCTGTACAAAAATATTCATCTCCGCAACGCAGGCACCCTTGCACCATGGTGCAGAGGTGCCTGCGTTGGCGCAGGCAGCCCATTGTGCGCCGGCGCAGGGAAAAAGGACAGGAATGCGCCGCATTTTATAGATACGGCGCATCCCTGCCCTTTTCTTTTGCCGTAGGGAAGCGCAGCAGGAAGGCCTGCTGCGCTTCCCTACGGCAAAACCTCATAAATCTGCCCCAGAGTGTGGCCATAGGTGACCTGGTTCGCATTAACTTAAAAGAGGAAGTTTGTAAAGGTTCTTCCATTTGGTCTGCTCCTAAAAGAGTTATAGAAATTTTCAGAAACGCTGTCAGAGTTGAGGGCGGAAGTGTTTGGAATCTTAACAGGATATCCTTGTTTAAGGGTATTTCTGCTACACATGTAGAGTCCAGTGATGATCTAAGGAACCACCAAACTGCTCCTACTAACCACTAGAGGAATGCGTGATCATCATCTTCCTGCCAAATTCAAAGATTTCATTATGAAGTAATGAGTTACCGTGTTCTTAAGTATATTTATTTATTTATTTTATTTTTCTCTTTCTTGTTTTTTTTCATGTTCAAATTTTAAGGGGAGAAGGTGTGTTGGGTGTCCGGAGCGTGGCTGTCACAAGTGTGATCCTTCATCACAGCTCGTGACTGTCTCGATCTGCGCCGCGTGCAGCATCTTTTAAATGTATTGGGGGGTTTGGGGAGTTGTTGATTGTATGGCCATTACGGCATTTGATGTTGATCTCCTGACTTGTTAAGATGCAATAAAGTACATCTCCAAGTTTGTTACTTCTGCCTTGCGTCTCATTTGTAAACAGAACTTCCCTACAATCAGAGCCAGTAACCTTTTCAGTGCGGAGAGGGACTTGGCAGTCAGTGCAGATCCCCGGCTTCAGACACAGCTTCGTCGTCATCGAGGAGCATGGGGGCCTGGTCGCTAGGAGACACCTCGTGCTTTCTCCAATCCCAGCGCGCCTCCGTACAGACGAGCCCCTTTGTTGCTAGGTGACACCCAGCGCTGAGTCCAATCTCAGCGCGGCTTTTCCCTGATATCAGCGATGAATGGGAACGGTGCTGGCGAGGCTCCCGGGCCAGCTGCGGTGATGTTTCCACACACATCTCTTCTCTCCTCCTTCCTCGGACTGGGCCGGCGGCGGTGATTTTGGCCCCCTTGTTTACGGTCTTGGGTAGTGCATGAAGCACGCTCACTCCCCCGGGCCTGGGGCAGAGAAATAAACACGCAGCACTCTCAGGCAAAGCAGACTCCCCGCAGGCCTTCAGCTGTGTTGGTTTGCACAAAACGTTAAAGGTACGATCCTGGAGCAGATCACACTTGAGGCGAAGCAGACCTCACGACAGGCCCCAGCTGTGTGCCGACATGCACACCGAGTCTCAGAGGTAATCTGAGGGGCCAGTCACAGATCGGCCGGGCAGTCTTCACGAAGGGCACAGGCTGTGCGCAGAGATATGCACACAGCAGCTTGAAGGATGTTTTTCTGAAAACTTATGTATCCCTGAGTTCCCAACAGGAGGCCAGCTCTTCTCAGGCCCTTGGAGATAGGTAGGCTTCAGAGGTTGCAAAGCACACGGCACAGCTCCTCTTCAAGCAAGGGGGACACAGCACACAGCAGACAGTCCCTTGGTCCTTTTCCTCAGCAATCACAGCAACTGCAGGTCAGCTCCCAGACACTCAGCAATGGCAGAACTTTTTCTTAGTCTTCCTGGCTGTTCTTCTTTGGCAGGGATTCCTTCTTGATCACAAAGTCTTTCTAATCTAAATTCTGGGGTTTCAGCTCAGATAATTATACCCCAAAAGTCTTTGTTCCTCATGTGTGAGGGGTCCTGGACCCAGTCCAAACCAGTTCTGGGTGCACTCTGCCAGTGCACATCTCCTTCCTTTGTGAGTGTGGGCCAGGGCAATCAGACGCACCGCAGGAGGTGGAGTCAGCATTGTGGAAGGCAGGCACAGCCTTATTCAGACCCAGGTGCTACTCCTCCCACCACTCTACATGCAGATGGGTCTATTCGGCCTAGTGCTGACTCACCCGGCCTCCTGGAGCCACTCCAGCCCCTGTCACTCACAAATCAGACAGTCAATCCAGAAACAGGCAGAGGCACACGGATGGCTGAACAAGAAAATAGCCACTTTCTAAAAGTGCTATTTCCAAACTTCGAATTTAAAAACCATCTTTACTAAAAGATGTGTTATTAAATTCTGAGATCAGGGATTCCAGATTCCACCTGTCGATCTTGCAGCTATGGGAAGATATGCAGGTAAACATGTTACAGAGCATTCCCCATGTTATCCTATGGGCAAGATAGCCTTTCAATTGTGAAAAACGAAATTGGCAGTATTTCACTATCAGGACATGTTACCCACACTAGAACATGTCCTACCTTTCACATACACTGCACCCTACCCAGGGGGTACCTTGGGCCTACCATAGGGGTGTCCAATGTGTAAGAAAAAGGAAGGGTCAGGCCTGGCAAGCATGTACACTGGCCAGGACAACATGGCAGTTAACAAACTGCGCACAGGCACTGCAGTGGCAGCCCTGAGACACCATTTTAGGACTACTCTTGTGGGTGGCACAATCAGTGCTGCAGGCCCACTAGTAGCATCTGAATCACCAGCACTGGCCCACTCAATGCACATTACTAGGGACCTACTGGTACAACAAATATGCCAATCATGGATAACTAATCACAATTACAATTTACAGAGAGAGAATATGCACTTTACCACTGATCAGCAGTAGTGAAGTGCCCAGAGTTCTATAGCCAACAACCACAGGTCAGGAACAAAGGAGGAAGAAGCAAAAGGTTTTGGGATAACCATGCAAAAAGGGCCATTTCCAACACAAACGATTCCAAACGATTCCTCGATGGGATTCACTGCTTGGGGCGATAGAACACGGATACTGGCACGAAGAGCAGAGGTCTATTTCTGTTCTACGTCTTCTTGCACCCAGTTGGATCCCTTTATCTATTCTCTCAGGGCCCACTAGGCAAACCCTTGGGGCGTCCTTCTCCTCACCTGGGGACCCCATCTGTGCTGCACCTAACCTTACTTCGCTCACAGATGTGCCCGCACTGGTAGACAGTACCCACCTGGCCAACACAACGGTGTGGCCCAGTCCAGCCCCAGGGTGTGACTCCTGCCCCCCTCCCTGTGGCAACTCTGTCCACCAATACAACCAGCCATAGTGACCACTGACAGTTGTCAGTGATGAGAGCCAGGCCTCATGCCTGTCAGGCCTCTCTAACCTCTGTGGCGTCAGAAAGTGGGGGGCAGTCGTCCCAGGTGCCTGGCACCTTTTCTCCACTCTCCCTCCTACCAAGTCAGGTAGGGCATCCTGACACACGCCTGCCAGCCCAGGGTCTGTACCCTCAGGCTGACCAGAAGTGACAGTCGAGACTCTCCTCTCCCTACCCCACCTTCTGAGATCACGCACTCTTCTCCCAGGAGAGGCGCCCAAAAAACACAACTCTCCCACCAGTTTAGGACCTCTCTCCTGAAACTGGTCTCCCAACATAGGGTTAAACCCTCAGGTTGCACCGGGGCCAGAGGTGAGGACTTCCTCCCTCTGCACCCCCTTCAAGAGGGGTACCCCTGGAACCGGTCAGGACACTGATTACAGATGTCCGTCTCTCCAGGTCAGGCAGAACCTGAACCTGGCCTCCCAACCCAGGGACTAAACCCTGCACTTGAACACTTGCCTGGCACGCCAGGACTTCTGGGGACTCACACAGTAACCCCCCGAGGGTTACACATGACTCATGTGTCGTGTGACAGTCTGCCTGGCGCAGATCTCCCGACCTCAGTCCATCTGATAGTGCGCAAAGATCCCCCAGGACAGAAGTGGTGTCCCCATGGTCACTCCTATGAGGCTCAGCCCTTCTGGCTGGCCCCTGACCCACTGGTTCTCCCACTGGGGAACACATCCCCCTCTCACCCCTCACTTTGGACTTCTGCACCCTCCCAACTGTAGCTGCACCGCCAAAACATCAGAACCACTGGAGCTCCGATTATGGACGCTCCTGGTTCTCCTGACACTAGGAGATCCCCCTCAAATGGTCTACTGGTACAGCCTAGGTCCCCAACCTGGTGTTCCCTTAAGGAACCCTCCAGTCCCTGAGACTGGGTTTTGGGCACCTTGGGACACACCGTCCCACACTCACTCTTTCTCCACTGAGACAGGACGTGAGCCCGTACACCCCTCCCACTACACTGGGACCTAGCTGGGCTACACTGAACCTCTTCAATCACACAGGACCGGAAGATACCCGAGAAGCTCCTTTTAGGATCACTCCCAAATGCCTCTTCAGACCCTCTGGAATCAACCAAGAGGTCTGCCTCCAACGCAAGCCCCCTGGAATCAGAGAACTCACACTCTATCTGGTGTTGGCATAGCTCTGGAAAACAGGGACTTAAAATATGCTCTCCAACAAATGAATCACACAGCCCCCCATAGTTGTTAACCAAGCTACCCTTTGCCTCACCCTCCAGTGCCTCACACAAGTACCCCACACCACTATCCTGAGATTGGCAAGACAGTGTCTGACTGTCTCTGTCACTCAACCCACACCCCTCTGGGCAGTCTCAACACTCACACACCAGGACTTCTACCATGGGGGAACCCCTCTCCCTGCATCTCTCATCTAGAGTCAGTAGAGTGTCCCTCCCATCCCTAGGAATATGATCCCTGGTGTCAGTTCCCCAATCTACTTCAGGGGCAGTGCACCCCACTGGAGTTATCTCATAAACATGAACCTCCAGGTGTATGTCAACCCCCTTCCTCAAGTCAGGCGCCACATCTCTGGGTGTTTGTACTGCTCACTCAGCATTAGATATCACAAACTTGCTGCCAGCATCTGAGCTGGACTCCACCTCCAACTCAGCAAAGCTCACTTCCTAAGCTACACACATTTCTTTTTCCTTGGCTAAGACATTCAAGGACTCAAGCCTCTCGAGCTCCAAATCAAGCTCCCACATTCTTAACTCATGTGCCAAGGTCAATTTCAATTCTTCCAAAGCATAAATCTTCTTGCTCAAGCAATCTCTTTTCTTCCATTTCAGCCTTTATGTTCTCCATTTCCAATAGTTTCATCTCGAGTCTCATAACTTCTAACTCATGATCTCTAAACCTTTGGGTTTTCCTCCTACTCCTATGGGGATAAACTTCTAGCAGAATGGTTGCTACCAGCCCTGGAGGCTGCTCTGGACACAGGCAGATCCTGTAATCTGAAACCATCCCCTTGTGCATCCTCATCCACCTTTGCATCTTCTGCCTCTCCAGCCTCTTTGGCCTCCCACTATGCCCTTAAGGCCTTCTGTAGCTCCTCCTTCCTGGAGCTGCTCTTCATGGGATATCCAAAATTCCTGCAGAACTGCTTGAGTTGACCTACTTTGTAACAATTCAACATTTCAATATCAAACTCCAGTCCTGCAACACCGCTTGCTGGTTTACCCTTCTGAAACATGATGCGTGAATGACTCAAGGATCAGATCAAAAATAGAACCAAAAAGAAAATACAGTATGTGGATGCGTAGTGGTCTGCACTAATCTAGTGATGTACACCAATCACTGTGGGTCAAGTACAAAAACAAGTTCAAATCCTCACCGCTGACCACCAATGTTAGATCTGGGGGTCTCTAGTTGGCAGAGGTAAGTACCTTTGTCCAAATAGGGACCCTTACTTCTAGTCAGGGTAAGGGGGATACACACTGTTGATAACCCCTGCTCACCCCCTTGGTAGCTTGGCACAAGCAGACCGGCTTATCCCCAGGCAATGTGTAAAGTATTTGTACCAACATTCACAGTAAAATAGTGAAACACCACAAATGGACTCTACACAAGTTGTTTATAAAAATATAAATCACTTTATATAGATTAGCAGAGTCAAAATGATATAAAACACACATGCCAAAAATAGATTATCTTCCAATAATGGATTGTTAGCAAATGGTTCACTAATAATGTTCTTTTGTAGCAAAAGTTCACTTTGTCAAAACAAACTTTTCAGAATAAAGGGATTGGCTGAGTCTCCTGCTCCTAGCGTGTGGAAGTCACTCTAAAAATGTAAATAAGGTGCTCCTCAACAGTGCCCTTAGCGAGAAACTGCCCCCGCTGTAGCACGGAATGTGCTTCACATGTGTGCTCGGCTTTGACTTAGGAAATCACTCCCTTCACAAATGAGCGATCGCGCTCCCGGCACAGAAGATTGAATTGCTATTTTAGGTGGCCTCCGACAGCGCGTCAGTACACACATTTCCCCAGTGCTGGCTTCGGACACAGATCGGAGCCGGTTACCTTTTCAATGCGGAGGGGGACTTGGCAGTCCGTGCAGAGCCTCGGCTTCAGGCACAGCTTCATCATCACCGAGGAGCGTGGGGACCTGGTCGCTAGGAGACGCCTCACGCTTCCTCCAATCCCAGCGTGGCCCCATCCAGACGAAGCCCTTTGTTGCTAGGCGACACCCAGCACTGAGTCCAATCTCAGCGCAGCTTTTCCCTGACGTCAGCGATGAATGGGAACGGTGCTGGCGAGGCTCCCGGGCCGGCGGCGGTGATGTTTCCGCACACAGCTCTTCTCTCCTCCTTCCTCGGACCAAGCTGGCGGCGGTGATTTTGGCCCCCTAGTTTATGATCTTGGGTACTGCACGAAGCGCACTCACTCCCCCGGGCCGTAGGCAGTGAAATAAACACGCAGCACTCTGGGGCAAAGCAGACTCCCCACAGGGCTTCAGCTGCGTGCTGGTTTGCACAAAACGTAAAGGGACAATCCTGGGGCAGATCACACTTGAGGCGAAGCAGACCTCACGACAGGCCCCAGCTGTGTGCCGACATGCACACCAAGTCTCAGAGGTAATCCGAGGGGCCAATCACAGATCGGTCAGGCAGTCTTCACGAAGGGCACAGGCTGTTCCCAACAGGAGGCCAGCTCTTCTCAGGCCCTTGGAGATAGATATGCTTCAGAGGGGGCAAAGCACACAGCACAGCTCCTCTTCAAGCAAGGGGACAGAGCACACAGCAGACAGTCCCTTGGTCCTCTTCCTCAGCAATCACAGCAACTGCAGGTCAGCTCCCAGACACTCAGAAATGGCAGCACTTTTCCTCAGTCTTCCTGGCTGTTCTTCTTTGGCAGGGATTCCTTCTTGATCACAACGTTTTTCCTAATCTTAATTCTAGGGGTTTCAGCTCAGATATTTATACCCCAAAAGTCTTTGTTCCTCATGTGTGAGGGGTCCTGGACCCAGTCCAAACCAGTTCTGGGTGCACCCTGCCAGTGCACATCTCCTTCCTTTGTGAGTGTGGGCCAGGGCCATCAGATGCACTGCAGGAGGTGGAGCCAGCATTGTGGAAGGCAGGCACAGCCCTATTCAGACCCAGGTGCTACTCCTCCCACCACTCTACATGCAGATGGGTCTATTCAGCCTAGTGCTGACTCACCCAGCCTTCTGGAGCCACCCCAGCCCCTGTCCCTCACAAACCAGACAGTCAATCCACAAACAGGCAGAGGCACATGGAAAGGCTCGACCCGGGTGTGAGAGGCTCCTTAGGTTCCCAACGGGTGCTGAGCAGCGAGGGAGGTGTGCCATATTGCTCCCACCCCCTCCCGGGATCCCTGAGGCTTTAAATGGATATGCATCTGAAATAAACTCGTTCCTCTCCTCCACTATAATACCTGGTGGATTTTTTCACTGTATATATTTTTCACACAGTAGTCCACGGTAGGGTGAACCTTAGCGCGCTCATACCGCCGGGACTCTGCACTCCCACTCTGGTCCTGACGAAAGCCTGTTAAATATACATTAGGCAGAAACATGTTGACCGCCACAGAGTGAATCCGGTCTTCTATTTTTTGACCCTCACTCTCTCTTTTTTAATATTTCCAATTAGCAATACTAATAAATTTATTTTTTGACTCAATTGGAAGTTTTTAAATTCACTGTCACCTCACACGAACACCGCTCCGCAGTAACCTGGCGTTGTAGCACACTGGGATGGCATTCGGCCATACCCAGTGGAGCCCGATGATGAAGCATGTCTCCAACCAGGTTGGCGAGTGAGGGCTTTACACAAAACCTATACAATCTTTGTAGGTTCATCTCCCTCTCAACAGCATACAATACATGATTGTTTTGAGTCTGTAGACCCATGCTCTTTTGATCCAAAGAGGCCCTGTTTAAATTACACAGACTTTGTTGTTTTTGAGTTCAATTCCTTGAGGGGAGTAGTCGTGTTGTGTTCCCTTCCTCTCTCGTTGTTTTTGTGTGAAAAAGAAAATAGCCACTTTCTAAAAGTGCTATATCCAAACTTAGAATTTAAAAACCATCTTCACTAAAAGATGTGTTGTTAAATTCTGAGTTCAGGGATACCAGATTCCACCTGTCTATCTTGCTGCTATGGGAAGATATGCAGGTAAACATGTTACACAGCATTCCTCATGTTATCCTATGGGCAAGATAGCCTTTCAATAGTGAAAAACGAAATTGGCAGCATTTCACTATCAGGACATGTTACCCACACTAGAACATGTCCTACCTTTCACATACACAGCACCCTGCCCAGGGGGTACCTTGGGCCTACCATAGGGATGTCCAATGTGTAAGAAAAGGGAAGGGTCAGGCCTGGCATGCATGTACACTGGCCAGGACAACATGGCAGTTAACAAACTGCACACAGGCACTGCAGTGGGAACCCTGAGACACCATTTTAGGGCTACTCATGTGGGTGGCACAATCAGTGCTGCAGGCCCACTAGTAGCATTTGAATCACCAGCCCTGGCACACTCAGTGCACTTTACTAGGGACCTACTGGTATAACAAATATGCCAATCATGGATAACCAATCACAATTACACTTTACAGAGAGAGCATATGCACTTTAGCACTGATCATCAGTGGTAAAGTGCCCAGAGTTCTATAGCTAACAACCACAGGTCAGGAAAAACAAAGGAGGAAGAAGCAAATCTTTTTGGGATTACCCTGCATAAAGGGCAATTTCCAACAAGATGTAAAACCAAGGCACAATAAAAATATATTTAAAACGTTAAAAAGGTAAATAACCTACATTGCCTCTGTTCTACAATTAAAATTACGTCTTTGACTTTAGTGTAACTTATATATATTTAAATACTTTTAGTCCTTAACTATGCTATTATATGGAAACCACTCATTGCAATGCTGCCTTTGTGCAGGGTTGGACAGGCTACTTATTCCACTGGACATTTCCTCAGTGGGCTGGAGCACTTAGAGACCAGTTTGGAAAGCACAAGGGCACAACTGGTGCCTCTGTACCTTTCTCCAGCTCCCTGAGATTAATTGCAGCAGACATGAAAAAAGAGAGAATGTGGGAGGAGGAAGGTAGAGAGAAAGTGACCGCAGAGGGAGGAGAGACAAGGAGAGAAGGAGAAGAAATGGATGGAAAGAGAGAGACTGCACGAGGAGTCAAAGGGAGCAGGGCTGGTTTAAGCATTTTTGCCAGGGCTGTTTTTGATTCCCATGTCCAGCTGTGGCTTTGTGGATAGCCTTGCTGACCAGACGTGTGTTCTCACAGGTGTATATAGGTTTGGAATGACTAAAGGGACCAATCATCTCTCACAAAGGATTTCTTTGTGCAAAGAGGCTTAAATAACGGATCCGTTTCTGTTCTGCATATCTCGCAGTTGTGAGCAGTATTATTTTTCACTCTATATTCCATTTGATAGTGTATGCGTGCAATGGAAGCGTTCCAGCCCGAACCTAACATACATCATGGTTCTGGAGTGATCCTATCTGGACAGGACCCGAACCCCGGCTTCTCTGTTAATTTTAAGAACATGGGTAACAATGGTCCATTGCTTCTTACTTTGTTTTCCAGTAACTTTCCTTGATCTTCCCCTTAGTTAATGTATCAATACTTATAGGATTGTTCCAGTATTTACAACAGCCAATCTCATGTAAGTTTCTCTTAACAAGCGGTTATCTAAAATCACAGAATCAGACCTAGATCTCTGGTGGATTTCTTCATGAAGGTTCCTACCAGTGTCGTCTTAAAGGTTTTTGGGGCTCCAGGCAAGACATAGTTTGGGGTCCCTTTTTTGCAGTTTTACTGCCCATTTTCTGCTAATTCAAGCTCATATGATGCCAAACAAACTTTCAGAAATGAGGTTCATACAAACACAGTTGAAGTGTGTCTTTCCAGGGCCCTCTAAAATCATTAAGATGCCACTGGGTGAAACAATTCAGAGCTAGATGTAGGCAGAGAGGAGAGATGGTGAAATAATATACTGAGGCAAGCTAGATAAAAAGAATGTTTCCCCTCCCGGGGGACTCTTGGAAGGTTGGGGCCCTAAGCAATTGCCCACTTTGCCCATGCCTTAATATGTCTCTGGTTCGCGCAGAGTTTGACTCAAAGTTGTATAGGGCATAATACGGTACATGCTATGGCCCGATTTACAAACATTTTGCCCTGTGTTTGCTCCACAAAAGAGACACAAGCAGCACAAAATGTTTTTTGGAAATTAGCATTCCAGTGCAAAACCTTTTTTGCACTAGAAATTGCCTAAAAGTAATGCACAGAAGCAAAAAGCACTGCTTTGCGTTACTTAGCGCCAAGGGGGCTTTCAATGGGTGCTATTTGAGTGTTCCCATGCAACTACCCATGCTTTTTGATGCAAAACCCTTTATACCTTAAATGTGAGACAGGGGTTTGCGTCAAACATTAACACCACTTGAAAGCAGGCATTAAACAGTGAAATATTTACATTTCTCCTTTTGGTCCGATTTTGCGTGTGTGCTGCACTGTACAGCACACATACAAAGTAGGAAAAGTTATAAAAGTTGTCTAGGCATAGTATTTTGTACTGACAGGGAACCCTTCCAGCACAAAACCTATACTAGATTCATGCACACACGCATGCACTATTGGGCAAAGGTGTTTGCGTGGCGATTGGCTGCAAAATTCGTCTCCATCGCAAGGAAGAGGGGAAGAGAGAGCCATATCTTTATAGATAAGGCGCTCTTCTGCTCCCTCCTCGTGCATTGCAGCACAGCATTTTTAGCTACTGCTTAGTGGGGCAATTAAATCAATCTGGCCCCAAAATCAAGGCTTAATGAAGCAAAAGATGTTTCAGGTCCTTGACCTAATAATGATCCTGTAAACATGTTTTCTGTTTTTTGGATGTGTGCTGTATTGGCAAAATGCCAAAAGTTCAGCCCCATGCATCATTGCAGCAACTGCTTTCATCGTGTAGACCTGAATGATGATGCTTATCAGGCCACTTCCTTTTTTATTTTTACAGCTCAAGACAGCCCCTATTCATTATCTCCAATTACCAGTGGCCTTTGGTTAATTCTGAATCATAGATAGTCAAAGGGAAAAGATCTCTCCAGGGACACACCTTGGATAAAAAAACGTGTTGCAGACCGCATCTTGGGTTTACTATCATGATTTGTTTGCAGCATTAATGATTAATTTCTTTTTTGAGCAGCATGGCTAGAAGTCTTCCAGCAATCTGTTCGCAGATGTCCTAATTATCATCAATACTGCTGCATAATTTTTAAACAAGAGGATCGCAAAATTTTCATTTCCTAGATTCAGTGGGGCATATCAACAACAACCGGCGATAATTATCGCAAAGCGCACTTAGCGCTAGGATAATTATCGCCTTCTAGCGTGGATTTATATCGCTGAGATAGCGTGCTATTAGCAACGCTTATCTCAATAGCGATAAAAATCCTCACGCTAACTGCCTAACGTGAGGTTATCGCTGGAAACCTAGCGATAATCTCACGTTAGCTTGTTGATAGGGACTCACAAACTTAGCCATGATATCCTCCTTCCATAGGATATCATGGCTAAGTCAGTCCTGAAGCAGGTGTTAGGAAAGTAGCGATAACAGGTGTTATCGCTACTTTTCCTGACGCTATGCTTCGTAGCGTGGGGCTTGATGATAGGAGAAATGTCGCTTAGCGACATTTCTCCTATCATGTCAGGTCAGGAACGCCCACTTTGCATCTCATTAGAGATTCAAAGCTGGGCGTTAGAAATCCCCACGCTAAAGCAAGGTTTCACACGTTAGCGTGACCTTGCTAACATAGCGATAAAATTATCGCCGCTTTTCGGCCGAAAACGGCCGCTAAAGCGGCGATAATTTTTTATCGCCTCATTGTAAATATGCCCCAGTGTTTCTAGGTCAGGGCTAGCAATGTACCTGTCTAGATCGTTTAGCAAGATTAAAGAGTGGGGGATACTTTGTTCTGCTGAACCCCAGTTGGGATGCTAGTTTCATCCTTGCACTCTCCTTTACTTCCCCATTAAACCCTGGTTACTGATGTTGGTGCAAATACTGTATTGTAGGGAGCAAATACTTTGCCATGCCCTGTTTAAGGGCAGGATTTCCATAGATGCATGCATCAAAGACACAAACATGGTTTTCAAATCAATAAAGGTTGCAAATGGAGGAAGGCAGGCTAGTCACAGAACAAGCTGGCCGCACTGTAGAGTGCTCTCCCTGACCATTGCTGTAACCAGGGGATGCACAACAACTTCAAGTCGATCAACATGCCCAAGCTCTGCCTGAGGTGCAGACATCACCCCCCTACCATTTGAGCAGAGAACTAGACTGAGAAAAGTCCTCAACGCTATAAGGGGGCTGCTGCAGATCCACACCATCCCGCCCTGTGTTCTGTGCTCCAGGCACATGAGATGGCTGCATGGCATCTAAATATTCTGCACTGCTTTTCACCTGGTGTGTGCTACATGCATAGTCGGTGGGTGGCCGTGGAGGGCCTGCAAAAATGAAATTGCCACCTTAGGCACAGAAATGGTTGGCTTTTGCACCACAGTAGCTGGTCTGTCATCAGACATAAAAGTCTATGCCTGCTGACTTTACCATGGTCCATAAGAGGCTGAACATGGTGAACAGATGGTTTCAGGAGCTCGATCGACATACATGCTAACAACCGGATTGGAGCCCCGAGTTATGGTGCCTCAAACAGGAGGTCACAAATTTGGAGGACAGATCTTAGCGGGTAAACATCTGTATCCTTAGTGTGCAGGAACATGCGGAGAAAGAGGATATGACTGCCTTTCTCCATCTTGCCCTTCCAAAAATCGTGGATACTTACTTCAAAGGCCTACTGGAGATTCGGAGAGCCCGTAGGATCCAGCCACGGGGTTCCCTGCAGCACAACCTTCCAGGCGAAGTTATAACCTGCCTTCTGCACCCTTCTTGAGGGCACCAGATTCTACAAAATTTCCAAGACATATAAGGGGCCATTCGATGATGAGGGCCACTGGATCTATATTGTAGCAAACTACTTGCATGACACGGTGCTTGTCAATGAGGCCCTGCCTCCAGTAACATTATTGTATGGATTGCTCGAACCCACCATAATGCTGATAACCCTTAGCAGAAAGGCCACAGAATTCCATTAACTCAGCGACCTCTCAGAGCACTTGGAAGCTGAGGGTGCTGTATCCATGGAGACTGAGTCATGTAGGCATGGTTTATCCTGAATTGCAAAAGGAGGGAGACACTGTGATGCCCACGAGCAAAACGGATACACAGTCAAGGAGATGTCTCAACAGAGTGGTTGAGTCTCTACTGGAAAATAGGGAAAAATCTAGATCTCCCTTCAAGGGCAAACATCATCAAGACACCACCCCGCTGTTAAGGGCTGCAAGAGCCCATCAGCATGTTCCAAAGAATAGTGCCCCATGAACAATGTCACCAGTGCCTATCCCTGTCAATCCTCATTGAGAGGCAGTGCCCTGTTACATCAGGAGGCAGTCATCCTCGGGCGACCTCTTCAATGGAGGCACAAGTATCGTTCACATTACCCTGTATTGTTGTTGTTGATGGATTGTACAGGGGTGAATAATCTCAACCTCTGTCTGTGTTCTTCCATATCAATGTCATAGTCAATGCATAGTTATGAAGATGTAGCATACCGTAGGTACCACCCCTGTCCAAGGTGCCCCCACTGGAAGTTCCCACTTCCAGGAATCCTCAGTCTAAACCTTCCAAATAACAAACTTCGACCTGGGTCACACTGAGAACACTACCCAAGTTATGCCTCATGCCTGCTTTAGATTTACCCCGGTTGCTTGCTTAGGTTAAGGGATGTCAGAGCTACAGCCTGCAGCACGAAGGGTAGGGTTTACATCTGATTGTTCCTTCCTTACTTTGTATTGTTATTAATATTCTGCATCCTATTACAGCTGTGTTTGACACTCTTGCCCCCTCGGAGAAGAAGCTATCTCATCCATGTGATAAGTTTTATCCCTGTCGCCATAGCACAGACTTTGTCTGTCTTGGCCACCGATACAGGGCACCTGCCTTCCTAGTCCTCAGTTGTCAGATTAGTTTCTCTTGTGTCACAACACCCACACACCGCCCTCTACTTGTCTGCCTAGTTCATTACTATTGCCTCTCCAATGAGGTCCTTGGATCTCACTACTATTTCTTTAAAAATTAATAGCCTAAACAGTTATGTGAAATGGCAGAGAATCCTCACTTACTTTAAGCATAAACATGCTGATGTTGCAAATGATGCAAGCACCTGACTCCCTTTGAAGCAGATAAGCTGAAGAGAAACTGGGTGGGAAGGATCATTTACAGTTGCTGTACCAGTTCTGATGTTGCTGCCGATCCCCACACGACAGTTGCATCCAAGAAATGTGGAGTGGCTATACTTCTTCACAATCCTCCCCATAAAGTGATTTGCGTGTGGTCTGATGTTTAGGGTGGATACATCTTTGCTAAAATAAAGACAGCTGGCTTAATCACTGATAATCAGCACAGTTTAAGCCCCTAAGTGCACCCATGGCCTTTTCCTGTCCAGCCTGCCATGCACACTTATGGAGTTTGGGAACATGGGAGTGCTAGTTGGAGGGTTCTGGAATCAGGCAATCGACCCTATCATTGATTGCATTGATGCTCCCGATAAGCGCAATGCCTGTGACAGAGCACTCCTGGCTGTTGTGATCTTGGACAATAGGCTCATAGACGACTGGTGCCTGATGCATCCAACTACCAAGGAATATACATTTCATTCCCTCATATGTGGAACGTCCTCCAGGATTGATTTCTTCCTTATCCATAGGTCTTTGCTCCACCCACAGTGCGACTCCCATTTACTATTCGGGGGCCTCTCGGACCACTGCCCAATTTCCCTCATTCTCCTGTTAGTGCACTGCTCGCTGCTTCACAGACTTCTGAAAATGCAGGCATCCAATTACACATCCCCTGAGGAAAAACACCAGCTTCTCACACATGCCAAAACCTACTATGCAGAGAATAGCCACAGAGAACCTCACCCCAGATGTTGGAGGTTGCAGGAAAGACAACATGGATACATTGCAATTAAACGGAAACAGTCCAAGTCCAAGAGACAGTGAATTGAGGCCACTACAACAATCCTCTCAGTGGAGTATAAAAGCAACTCCTTCTCCATCACTAAGCCAATGTCTAGAGGTGGCAAAATTCACCCAAAACAAATTCTAAGTGACTATAGCAGAAAAGACACTAATGAAAATGAAAAGGTGCCACTATGAATATGGAGAAAAGGAGGGACAGTTCATTGCACATCAACTCCGCCACAAAGAGACAGAGTTGGCAATACCTTCCATAGATGATGTCTAGGGGTTCCTTCTTATGCATCCTGAGGACATTACGTAGGCATTTGCCTGTTACTGTGGATCTGTCTACACTGCCTCAGACATCATTGACCAGGTAGCGGAGGATAGGTTCCTAGTTCGATCCTGATTATTTCCTTGTCCTCCAAAATTTGGAGCCCCTAAGAGATCGACATTACATTAGAGAAAAACGAAAATGCCATAGTCAGACTACCGATGGACAAATCACCTGGGGAGAATGGCTTCCCTGGAGAATTCTACAAAACATGCAAACCCCCAGTTGTACCTATGCTCCACGCCGCCTTCAAGGAAGCGGAGACATTCCACACCTTTGGAACCATCTCCAACAAGGCCCTTATCATCTTATTACTGAAGGAGGGTAAGGATCCACTTGGTGGTTGTAATTACAGGCCCTTATAAACATGGACAGTAAAATCCATGTTTATTACCACAAGGCCGAAACTCACTTTTTTTTATATAGCCTCATGGTTTTAGATGAGAAATATAATGAAACGGCTAAGTGATACTGCTAACGGCATGATCAACAAGTTGAGAGGACAGTCTATCAACATCTGTGCATAATCCTTGAACAATGCTGTTTGTTCTATCTCTTTTCAGATCCATTTACAGAAATCAAATAGGTAGTTTAGGTGTGCTTGACGTTTTTATGGTAAATTCAACGGTTACATGAGCATTATGGAATAGGTGTGGATTGTGGTAGTACAATCAGTCCTGACGAAAGCCACAAGCTTCATGTCAGAAACATGTTGACCCTAAGAGGAAGTAGTTCCAACTATAGCCCCGGTACTTCCTAACTTTTCCCATTTTTATTCATACCGGCTGGCACTCAGATTAAAGTGCTAAGGCTACCGGGCAGTTCTTTTTAAAGAGTAAGCCCACCCCCACTCACTATCCTATTCCTTTTCCAATAAAGCACTCCAGTGCATCTCCTAGGTTGTAGCACACCCTGTTCGGCAAAGGAAAGGGCAGGAACTTTATGATGAAGCATGCCAACAAGGGTTACCCCTGGAGTGAGAGCTCTTTAAAGAAAAAGGATTCTTTTCTCCTTAGAACAACAGGTGGATTCTTAGATGGATCTAATTGAGTTGGGCTCTATAGTTTGTGTAAAGTAAAATCCTGGCCAAAATCCTAGCAGCTCTGCTGAATAAAGTCATGCCATCTCTGACACACTCTTTCTACATCAGATTCATCACTAGATGATCATCCAGAAGCCACATGTGCACATTGGCACTTCTGCTATTGGCCTCTAGGGACTCGGATAGGGAAACGATAGCTATATCCCTGAATGCAGCAAAGGACTTCCACCGGGCAGAATGGTCATCCTGTGGAAGGCTATGGACAAGTATTGTTTGGGGCAGCAGTTAATTTCCAAGGTACAGTGGCTCTGTCAATCGCCACAGGCTCAGATAAACTGTAGGACGTTCCTCTCACATACTATTCAGATATGATGGAGGGATGAGAAAGGACTGTTCCCTATCACCTCTCCCTTTTCTTCTAGCACTGGAGCCATTGGCGCTGGCTGAATGGCTCTGCCCCCACATCCAAGGTGTCTCCTATCAGTCAATGATTGTTAAGGCCGTTGTATATGCAGACGATGTCCACACAAAGGTCACCCAACCAGAGGCCTTCTTGCCCGCCCTCATTGACTCTCTGCATGACTTCTTCCAATTTTGGGGTTACAAAAAAAATTTGGGCAAATGAGAGGTAATGCCAATGTCCTGGGTGACAACGAGGGCATGTAGTGATGGATTCCAGTTTCCATGGATTCCACAACAGATTAAATATCTTGCCTTCCTTCTTAATAGGAGCCTGGCCAATATGATGGAGGATAAGATGGAGGATAATATACTTCCCCTAATGGCGGACAGCTAATTGTTTGAAAGGTGGTCATGTCTTCAATTGTTTTTACAGGGCCATGTTCAGGTGGTGACAATGGTTATAGCTCCCAGGTACCAACCACTGTGTCTTCAGCATGCATACCCTTCTGAGCCCCAAATCACTGCTGGCTTAAATAGACTTGTCTATCGAGGCATTTCTATGGAGGACAAACTGACACATACTGAAATGGATATATTTTATGCCCATACTGAAGCAGGGGTGGCGAAGCCTACCCCCACATGTCCTCTTACAAGATACAACATCATCTTTCACAGTTTGCACACTGGGCTTCACTGAAACCGTATGCCCCCTTTTGGGTTTCTTTCAGAAGTAACTTGCTGCATGTTACCGGAAATCTGGATATTTTGTACAGGTCCAATGTGCATGCTCCCCATGCAACTGTTAATTATAGCTATGCACAGGATTTGGCAAAGGGCGTACAAACTCTTAGGTCTCGATCCCTGGCGCTACATGCTATCACCTTTGTGGCATAATCATTGCATGAGTTTAAGGAGCGGCTTCTCCATTAGAGTGGAGGAGCACTGCCCCACTAATTAAAAATGCCCCAGAGAGGAAAATAAAATGGTAATAAAGTTAATTTATTACCATTTTATTTTTTACTATCCCCAACCCGCGATGAATGTCAGGAAGGGTGTGGGCCGGTGCAGAGTGACAGCAACAGTGAAGAGTGGTGGGCAGGGCACTTTAAGTTTAAAGTGTGCATTGCCTGGCTGTCTTGCATTGGCCACCAGACATGCACTTTAAACCTCTCAACTCAGGTGTCTTAGACAGCTGGTTTGAGAGCAAGCACAGACACCCAGTGTACTTGGGAGGGCTGTGCGAGCCCGCTCCATCCAATCCTGGTGCTTCACTCATACTGATTAACAGCATTAAAGCAGCACCAGAATTGGTTAGAGAAGATGGCTGGGGCCGCACTGGAGGGGAGAAGAACACTGGAACTGGAAAGAGGATGTGCATGAAAGTAAGGAGACTTTTAATTGCCCTTTTTTCAAAAGTATTTTATGTCTGTCACGCTGTCTGCTTCTGTGCACTAAATCGCGGACGTGCATTACTTTACCGTCTTAAAGTTAAACATTTTAACTTTAAAACGATAATGTAATGCTTGTCTGTAATTTTGCGTGTGCTTACACCCACTACCCTTTAGCCTGCTGCCACTGGAGTATAGGGGCTCATCTCTGTCCTGAGCAGCATGGTACACATGTGGCATTCTGTAGTTGGACCTCCTACTGGAGGGAGATGAGCTTAAAACATTTTCAGGTCTCCACTCGAAGTATTCCCTGGGTCGATGACAACATTGGTCATATGGTCAAGTGTGTTATTGTCCATGCAGACAGCTCACTGGTGTTCCACTTATTTTATATTTATTTTTTATTTTTTTCACTTGTAAAGCACATGAATCAACCCATGAGGGTATCGCAGCGCTGGAGCCACACAAGCGGACTAAGGAGATTTATTTAGAAGAGAGATGTTTTCAGCATTTTCCTGAATGCCAGGTAATCTGTACATTGTCGCAAGCGGAAAGGGAGATCATTCCATAGGCGAGGGGCAAGATGGTAGAAGGCCCTACCGTCTTGTCGAGTCTTTCTAACACGAGGGACTGAGATTAGGGCTTTGTCTCCTGAGTGGAGGGGTCTGAGAGGAACATAGTTAACAAATTTGTCATTGATATAACTAGGGTCTAATCTGTTTACGGCTTTATAAGCCATGCATCATATTTTTAAATTAATCCTTTTCCGAATGGGTAGCCAGTGTAATTTCTGTAGCAAAGGGAGGGAGGCTGTTCTTGAGGGAGCATTGGTCACCAGACGGCCGCGGTGTTTTGGACCACCGTTAGTCACCACTGCGGCTTCACTAGAGCCCTAGATCAGTAGCCCGATCAACAGTTACCAGTGACTGCAGGCTGAGTCACAACATGGCACTAAACAGCAAGAGACGCACAGGAGCAATCATGCCAGTGTCAAGTACCTGAGCCTGGCGTGAGTCACCGCGCTGCCGAAAACACGCTGCCAGAACCAGCGCGAGGAGGCCGACACAACTCAGAGAGGAGAGAGCGAACAGCTCCGTATGTCAAGACCAGTGACTGGAGCAGCCAGCAGTATCCAGGGGCAGCAGCGTAGTGGTGCCGGAAGTGCAAGCCACCCTGCCAGTCCATGTGGGAGGCAGCCAAGAACTTCAGAGCGTCTGGAAGAAATCGTCAACATCAGCAGTGTAGAGTGGGGACTGAGGGCCACTCTGCATACCCGCATCAACAGCCGCACTATATCCCACAGTAATCACCAGGTCCCAAAGTCCACAGCAGTGGAACATAGTAAGCGCGGGCCGTGCCACATTTCAATACCTGCAGCCACAAAGTGCCTCAACATTTAGAGGTTGGCAAGGGCAATAGTGGGAGACAAAGAAGGTAAGACACAAAATCAGGCCACACCAAGGCGCAGCATCCCCATAGCTACGCCATCGCAAGGGCGCCTTGCAGGGCACAACAATTGAGTCTCAACCCAGCGTTAAAAGACAGTGAGCAGGAGGGCAAATACAACAGTGACTGCCTGGTGAATGCAGGGGAATTTGTCCAAACTCAGACCGTCGGTTGGATCGGGGTGCACACTACCATGAACACAGAGCGGCAATTTGAAGGGTTGCAAGTGTACATTAATTAACCTAAATGATCTCAGTGCAAGGAAATAAAGTAAGTGTGTAACACTACAAACCACGAAACACGGGAATCGGGCCAGCGAAGCAAAGCAACAACTCTCCTTTGCAGCACCATTATCGTGCAACAGCTCATGTACCAACACATTACTTACCCCAAAAGGATCAACCCCCCACATAGTGACTCAAAAGAAAGGCACCATGCAACAAAGTCATCAAGGGGGAAAAGCAAAGAGAGGTGAAAAAAACACTCCCAGCCGAATCACCACCAGAAAAACCTTGTAAAAGACACAGCCAATCAGATAGTGGTTGCACGGTGCATGCATCAAACTTAGGGAAACCTGACAGGCCGCACAGGGCACATTGCCCCAAGGCAGGCAGCGGGGATTGCTGCGCAATTCCCATGACTAAACAACAACAGAGCACAAACCACACATAGCAAGATGGCCAGTAGCAAAGGCGGCAAGACAGCATTGCAAACAAGGCTCGACAAATATGCTTGGGCTAAAGGCAGAGAAGATCAAGAAATTGCGAATGCAAACACGCAAGAGCAGGCCCGAACTCCCACCGGGCTGTCCGAACTCACTCTCCAAGACATCATGGCAGCTATCAATACTGTTCGTACCTCCCTGGAGTCACGACTGGACACAGTAAACATTGAAACTTCCCATGTCAGAGCAGACCTACGAAATATAGATACCAGAGTCAAAGAAGTGGATGAAGCCACCAATACACAATCCACTGATGCATCCCATCTCAAGCAGCAAGTGCAATAGCTTCAAACCAAACACAACATGATTGAGGCACAGCTAGATGACTATGAAAGCAGGGCACGCCGGAACAATGTGCGCATCCTTGGTGTGCTGGAACACGCAGAAGGGCCAGCAACGGACCTCTTCATTGAAGAGCTAATCACCAAACATCTGCAACCAAACGGCCTCTGAAAATATTTCACGATTGAAAGGGCATATAGAGTCACAGGTGGCAGGCCAAGACCAGGGGCTCCTTCAAGTCCAATAGTAGCAAGAGTTTTTAATTTCCGAGATAGGGATGCCATTTTGCAAACAGCTCGAACTGACTCACCTACAAAATTCGAGAACAGCACAATCACCTTCTTCCCGCACTTCACGATTAGAATACAAAAAGAATGATGAAGCTTCCTTGAAGTGAAAAAAGCACTCAGGGACAAATACATTAAATATGCAATGCTATTCCCAGCGAAACTTCAAATCGAGGCAGATGGTAAGACATGTTTTTTCTCCACACCAGAAGAAGCTTGGGACTGGCTACATGGTTGGCAGAAAGTAAGGATTTCAAGCAAAGAGGGACGCTCGAGACAGAAGTGGAATCGAACAAAACAATCCAAACACGCTCGCAACAACACTGATCATGAAACTGCAGAATCGGAAGTGAAAGGATAAAGAGACTGCTAAACTTGCAGAACTGCCATTTAAACAATCCAAGTAAACGTATAACAACTCCGGCACTCCTGCCTTCCTCGATCTAACCTACTCTGCTTTATAGCAGGCATGGACTCTCCCCTGTGAATCGAGCCAAGACTGGCAGTAACTTATAAACTAAGCCACAAGAAGGGAATTGTGCCTCGAAGCTGATAACCAGAACATGTAGCTACCATTGTTTTGAGCAGGGTAAGTGAGGGAAGGGAAGGGTTCAGCACGGCCACAAACCTCTGTTTTCATTTTGTAGGGGGGTGACAGGCACTCTGCAATGTTGGGGAGGTGGGTAGTTCAAAGGCCGTCATGCAGGGCAGCAGGGAGAGGGGAGTTTGTTGGGGTTTGGGAGGGCCAGTTATTAGTTCAAACAGGTCACTGAATACACATCTCAGACCTCACCAAAGAAGTTCATACGTACGCTCGCAAAATACACACCCGGCTCCTAATTCATTGGCAAGGCATAGTAGGCTTCCAGATCAGCTATATAAGACATTCTCACAAAATGTGTTACCTTTTTTTATAGTTCACAGCTGGTTTTAGTGCCTTTCAGACTCTCCTCTCTGCCTGTATTTTGTTTGATTATGTGAGTTTTTGATATTCTTTAAGGATCTTGGAGCAAATTCACCACGTAGCTATGACGTTGTAGCTAGCCTCCTTGCTCCATCCGTTCTGCATTTTTCTCCAAACATTCTCTTGGCATGCCATTCAAAAGTGTTTTTGTCCCACCTGTTCTTTGTTCTAAGCTGTCATGCTAAATGTGTATATATGGAAAATCATCTGTTGCAAAAGCCACCATTTTCACGTAGAAGTGACAAAGAGCAAAGAGTTAGATAAACTTTTTTGCACAGCCCTAACAATTACCTGTATATGGTTCTACATATGAGAAAAGTTTTTTGTAGGGGAAATGTACAATTGCTATTGACCTCTACAGGCTTTTGTAGTCTAATCAGCAGGGCTGGTTTGCCATTCTGATACTTTGGCATTTCTGCGCTAGGCTGCAGTCTGGGAGAACACTTTCGGGGGGGGGGGGGGGGAGGGGAGGTACTGGCATGCCCCTGTGGCCCCATTCTAGTCGCAGCCTTTTCCTCTATGGGGTTGGTTTGAACATTTGTTTCACTGAGGCCCTGGCAATAACAATTTGCCATTTGCATTGAACCATGTATGTCAAATTATAAAAGAAATGATATTTTCTAAATAATTTAGTTACATTTTACATAAAATATACACGAGCGATTGCCAAATTTGGTAAATGATCGTAGGTAGGTGTGTATTGGAATGAGCCGTGCATCTTTTAAATTAGTTTACTTCCTTTAAACTTTGAAGAGATTGGAAACATATGTTAATGTGGAACATCATTTTTACGGTCATTAGTTATGGATTTAACAAAATAGATTTCAGCTGTGCACACGGAAAACTCAAGCAAAGACCAATGGTGTATGGCAAGTCAAACTCCATCCGTTTATCTTTGTCCTGAATTAAACACAATGGGTCAGATTTACAACAAAGTAACGCAGCACGGTGCAGCAAGTCATTTTGCTGCGCCATGCTGCGTTAGTTTGGAAAGCACAGAGATGCAACATATTTTCAAGAATATGTCGCATCTCTGTGCTTCCCCTGCGCTGGCGCACAAACTGCAGCCATGTGCCGCCGCAGGCAGAGACGTATGACGTAACAACGCGTGTGTTTACAACGCGTGCAGTTACATCGCGGTTTTTACAACGAACGCGATGTAACCACGCGATGCCATTACAAAGCAAGTCTTTACATCGACTTGCGCTAGATGGCGTGCTAACATTAGAAAAGCGTAATTTACTATTCCAACTCCAGTCCACTTAACAGTAGGGAAGGTGTTGGGATAGCAAACTACACTATTTGTAATGTTAGCACGCCATCTAGCGCAAGTCGATGTGAAGACTTGTGTTGTAATGGCATTGCGTGGTTACATCGCGTTCGTTGTAAAATCCGCGATGTAACTGCACGCGTTGTCAAAGTTTCGTTGTAAAGGTTGTTTCCCGCAGGCACCCTTGCACCATGATGCAAGGATGCCTGCGTCGTGGGGAGATTGTTGTTGTGCAGGAAGGGACACCTTCTTGCACAAAAACAATCACAGGAGGCTTTTTCCTCTTTCAATGTGTGCTGTAGAACGCAGCACGCATTGAAAGAGGAAAAAACGAGGAGAATTGAAAACATTTCTCCTCGTTGCGCCTCGTTGCGCCTCGCTACGCCAGGGTGGCATAGCATTCACATGCATCTCCAGATTTACGATTTCTTGTAAATCTGGAGATGTGTATTGTTCCATGGGTGTTGCGTGGGAACACCCACAGCAACACCCATGGAACGCCCCTTCCACGCACAGTGCTGCGTGTGAAGGTGCCATATTTACGAGGAGAGGAAAAGTCACGCAGGGTGGCTTTTCCTCTCCTTGTAAATATGGAGAAGCCCCCTGCGCCACCAGTACGTCACGAAAAGTGATGTAGTCGTGGCTCAGGGGGCTTGTAAATCTGCCCCAATGCTACAAAATACGAAAGGAGCATAAAAGCATCTCAGGTTACAATGATATTAAAAAACTGACTGGATCAAAAACGTGCCGTTTTGTTCTAGTTAATATGCTTGTCAATCACAGTTCTACTTCCGGAACGAGAACCGCATCTTACAAGAAGCAGATGGCCTCCTCAGCTTTATGTCAGAGCAGAGCAGCATTGAATAGGATCGCCTTATAAGATGGTTCATGGCAGAACGGGATCATGTCTACTAAATTCTCACGTGGTAACCTGATTAAAATTCAGTGGCGGATTAAAAGTCAAATATGATTTATTAAAATGAAGCAACAGTGTGAAAAGTATGTACAATTATGTGTGACCACTGCCGATAAGTGATGTAGAGGTTCGAGTGGCAGGTACTCTTTCCCTGCTTTCAATTTGCTCCCATTTGGGCCAAAGGATATAGGGCCTGATGTATCAAAGGGTTTTACCCATTCTGTGTCTATGGGAAAATGTGTTGATACATATGGCCTAAAGACTCATCAACAACATCCTTCTAGGTGAAAATTAAGTAAAACCACCATGCTTTCAGGTGGTTTGACCGGGCTAGGCCGGATTTAAATATGGTGGTCTTAATTTCGTAAAATAATTATAATTACTTTCGTAAATAATTTTGCTCTTAAATTGATTGAATATGTTGGAGTTTTAAATAAAAAAACAAATCAGCCCTCCAAAAACCTCCATAACTCTCTTGTGTCTTTCCATTATTTCTACCCTTAAAGTAGTCAGGAATGCAGAGGTGGATGGGGAAGAGTCAAGATTTGAGGGATAACAAATGCTCCAATTACATGTATGGAATAAAGGTACTGTATACCTGACACAAACCCTGGCATCCAGAGACCACAGCAGTAGGAACTATAAAAGGTGGAATGCCAGCACTTGGCCGTTATGACATGGAGACATTTCTCATTATGTAGAATAATACACTATTATATGGCCAATTTTTATACCGTACATGAGCAGGACAGCTAGATGTTGTAGCATCTTCCCCAGCCCAGGAGCATACAAATGAAGTATGCCACATGGAGTGCTATCAAACATTACTTTATACCTCAACATACACTCACACACTGTGCATTAATTACATCCTACTTCACATTAACCACACCTCAAAACCTGTGTGTGGTAATAAGTTCTTTGATTATAGTCATGTCTTTATCTGCATTGGTGGCAGCAATGATTTATTCCACTGACAGAGCTGCTGGAGTGCTGGATTTCACAATAAAGTTGAGATATGCTTCAGCTGTCCTTGAGGATGAACTGTGACAAGATAGCGGCACTCGTGAAAAGTAGTCTGTCGGGTTTTGATAATTTCCCAGTTTGTTATGATCTCACAGTCGCACTCTTGCAGTCTTAACCGCGACCTCTTGATGCGAGGAGGCATTTTAGCCTTCGAGCTTCCAAAAATTGTGAGCAACGCCTGGTGATCCATGAAGACGGTGTATCGTTTTCCGTAGAGGAAGATGTTCAGAGGCCCACACCACAGCCAGACTCTCCTTCTCCAGCTGGGAGTAGGCATGTTCTGTTTCAGACAGGCTTTGACTGGCTTAGGCCATGATGAGTCTCTGAGCATTTGAAAGTCCATTGTGTTGAGCAAGGATTACCTACCCTACCAGGCTCGCATCAACCATTTTTCCGGTATGTAACTTGAGGATGAAAGTACACCATTTTAGTTGGATTCTTAATCCCATGTTTAATGTCTTTGAAACTGTGGTCGCATACTGGAGACCATTGAAATGGTACATTTCACTCTGTTGAGAAACTCAATGGTGCACTGACTGAGCAAAGTTGCTAAGGTATCTCAATCAATAACTGGCCATGTCTAGAAAGGATCGTAGCATAGTAACATGTTGGGGGGCACGTGAATGACAGGGTTTGCACTTTGTGTGGGTCTGGAGTTATTCCCCCATCAGAGAGTATGTGCCCCAAAATCTTGAGTTTGGATTTGTGAAGCTCACACATTGTGGCATTCCGAGTGAGACCTGCATCAGTGAGTAACTGGCAAACTTGTGTAAGGGCTTTATCGTGTTCTTTCTGTGTTCTCCCAAAAACCATTATGTCATCACTGTTTTTGAAAGCATGTGCAACTGGTTAGATTCCTCAGTCAATAACATCCTGCAATATCTCAGCAGCCGAAAATACTCCAAAACTCAGTCTCTATATCTAAACAAACCAACATGAGTCAAAAACGTAGTAATGTACCTGCAGTTTTCCTCCTACTCGAGTTGATGGTATCCTTTATTCAAGGCAAGACAGCAAAACACTTTGGCTCTGTTCACTTGCATGATTATGTCTGCTGTGTGCAGGCTAGGGTGTCTCTCCCTCTCAATGGCTTTGTTTGCCTGGGGCATATCAACGCAAATGAGCACTGATATGCTATTGTCTTTTTTGATGTTACTACTATCTGTGAAACCCATTGCGTAGGACTTGTGAAGCATTCGATGATGTCATGTTTTAAGAGTTCTTCCAACTCTTTCTCTACAGCTTCTTGTAGATAAAAAGCAACTCTACGGTGTCGCTAAGCAGCAGGGCAAATGTCTTCATTGAGAGTAAGCTGTACTTTCATTTTCTTGAGTTTTCCCAAGCCAGGAATCAACAATGGGAATCCGCTCATGATCTTAGACTGAGCACAGAGATTGTAGTTGAGGGATATCATCTTGCTTTTTAGTTTTTGGGGCGTGGTAAGTATGTTTCTGGAATGTTCTCGTGCTCATACCTTCTTCCCATTGTGATGCACTTGATTTTTCTTTATCTTGGCGCACACTTATGAAATGGTTCTCTTTTCCACAACCTTTGCAGACTTGTCCTTTGAGTGAACATTTGCCGTCATGGGAGAAGAAAAAATCCAAAAACGAAGCAAGGCTTTGTTTTCTTTAAAAATGTTGACTAACATGTATCTTGTTTATGCTAGTGCTTGCTTTTCACAATCAGTGCCGATTCATTGTGTGCTCTTACCGAGTCCATTTCAATAGCTTTTCAGTCTGCTTGTTTTTCTGCTCTTGCAGCCATCTGCATTTTTTCTAGACTGTGTGTTCAATTCACCAGGTGCCTTATAAATGAATCTGAAAGGCAGACACCAATGACTCTGAGGTGCGTGACTTCTTCGTCAGTGAAGTCGCAGAACCTGCATTGTTTAATGAGTGCATCAAGCCTTTCAACAAACTCCTCAATCATTTCACCAACCTGTTGTGCTTGATTGAAGATGTGCCTTTCTACTCTACATTCTTCATTGGATTAAACTTGGCCTCCAATGCTTCTTTTATCTTTTCGTACAATTTTACATCAGTCTGTAGATTTTATTTAGCACTTCTTTTACTCCATTGCTGCCAAGGTTTTTTAAATATTTGATGATCTTATCTTCTTCTTCCTCTATGGTGTCTATGAAGTCATTGAAGGTGTGGGTCCACATAGCCCACCTGACACCAATGTTCTGATTTTTAGAAGTGTTGAAAGGCGGTGGTGTCTTTAGGAACACGGTTACAGTGTATTTTGCATTTTCTTTTGCTGCCATTGTGTTGGCACGTGTTGTTCAGGCAATTATGATGCAGGCTGGCTCCGACAAATCCTGCAAGCCCAGGCCTCGTGCTTCAACTTGAGTCGGAGAATGATTCAATGGTGATTAAGTTCTTTGTTTCTCATACCTTGTTGTCGTGGTCATTATTTGTGGCTTTGTCTGATTAGTTGCTCTGTATTTGGCAAGTGACACAGCATCTCTGTTGACCACTTTGTTTGCAGTTTCTGTGGGTGTTTTAAATATGCTCCTCTGTATGGCCTTTGATCTCTTCTGCAGCTGTGTCTTGGCTGGAGCAGGGCTTTGATTCCACAAGTGCCCAATCACAGACTGCTCTACATCCATTCTGGGCACACGTGGCACATACAATCAGTTTACCATATCATTGCTAACCCTCAGGGAGAGCAGTCTTGTCATCTTGGGCGTATTCCTTGCTCATCACCCGTTGTAGCGTCTTTCCCAGCACAGGAGCTTGGAAATGAAGTACAGGATCTGCTATCAAGCATTACTTTATTCCTCAGCATATACTCATGCAATGCACAATAAATAATATTCACACTAACCACACCCTAACACCTCCCTGCATATTACTTGTTTCCTCTTCATGGTCCACCCAGAACCACAGGAGTGTGGAGCGTTGTGGAGTGTTTCCCAGTGATCTGGATTCACTATCAGCGCGATGACCGACCCCCACTCCTATTTCTGGGAGAGTGACATCTCCAGGACAGCTTGTGCCGTTGTGCCTGGCTACTCCCTTGACTGTAATAGGCTTTGTTGGCCATGTTGGCCACTACAGTACTTCAGTTATTTTCTCCGTTCCCACCCTTTTTCCTCTCTTTCCCTTCCCTATGCACCCACTCGGTGGGGGGGTACACTGATGAGTGGGAGAGTCAGGAGGCAGCAGCTACGCCTGACGATATGTGACGATGACTACAGTACCCTGTTGGAAGATTATCTCCCTTACTGTGAAAGGGCTCAACTCTCCCAACAAAAGACGCCAAATATGGCGGTATTTACTGCTGCAGAACACCGATATAACTTTCTTGCAAGAGACCCACCTCCTCAAGGCTGACGTTACAAGCATGTCTCACCCACGTTTCCCCCATCAGTTCTGGTCCTCAGCAGCCACTAAGACAGCGGGTGTAGCTATTCTTTGCAGGGCGGGCATCTCTCAGGGAGATACTAAAGTGATTCAGGATACTGAGGGTAGACTTCTCAAGGTGGAGATCAGGAGAGGGCACCGCACACTCACTCTCTGTAACATATATGTCCCCAATCAGGGTCAGGATATTTAGGGAACACCTAGAGCCGGTAAACTCGGATCTCATAGTAGGAGGAGAATTCAATTTGGTATGGGATGCGGAACTAGATCACTGTGGGGAGCCTTTCATGGGGTGGGGGCTATGTCTGCAGCAGTGAAAAAATCCCTCACTGCTCTAAACCTGGTTGACGTCTGGCGTTATCACTCCCCTGGACTGCGGGATTACACTTACTACTCCCATGCTCACCGCTCCTATTCTCGCATTGATTTTCTCTTTGTGTCCCACTCTCTGATCAAAGATACCCTTTCGGCGTCTCACTCCAGTATATCGATCTCTGATCATGCGCACGTGGAGTTACTTTTACACGAGCGTCTCTCCCGCCCGATACGGCCTAATAGATGGCGGTTCCCCTCCCATATTCTTAGAGATCTGGTGGACAGGGAGGAGCTTCAGGCTGCTATCAGCGTTTTTCTAAACGAATGACTTACCGGAGACTTCCCTCCCTGTCCTACGGGACGCATTCAAAGCTACAATACGCGGTACCCTTACTTCCATAGCCATCGCTAGGGCGCGGGAAGCCCGGTTGTACAAAAATAAACTCACGCGCGAAATTAAAACGCTCGAGAAGATGGATCAGGAGCGCCCTTTGGCGGTGCACAAAAGGCGTCTGGCTGTCCTCAGAGGCCAGCTTTGTGTGCATAGAACAAATAAGGCTGAACATGCCCTACTTGCATTACGACAGCACTATTATGACGGTGGGGACAGGGCATGTACTATCCTAGCACGTCGCTTGAGAACACGGGCGGCCAAAGCTTACATTGCAAAACTAAAGCTGGGAGACGGGTCAAGGGCTATCACAGAATCGGCTAAGCTCCAAATGTTCCATGACTATAATGTGTTTCTCTACACTAGTGATCCACCCGCACCGGATCTGATATCAACCGCCCTGGACGCATGTGCCCGGGAGCCTCTGAGTGAGCACCCTTCCAAGCTCCTGGAAGAGTCTATTACTCTGGAAGAAATAACCAGTGCTCTGAAAGACCTTCCATTAGGTAAAACACCTGCCCTGGACGAGCTCATGGTTTCGTTTTATCGTGCCTTTCTGCCGCAACTGCAACCATATCTCTTACGCCTCTTCAACTCGTTCAGGGAATCAGTCGGGCCTTCTCCGGACATGGCGATGGCTGAAATTGCCCTCATCCCAAAACCTGGGAAGGACCACACACTCTGCTCCTCCTACCGTCCAATTGCCCTGCTTAATACGGACCTTAAGCTTTACACCAAAATCCTTGCCAAATGGCTCAGCCTTCACTTGCCCAATCTCATTGAACCGGATCAGGTGGGGTTTATCCACCAACGCCAGGGGGCGGATAATGTGCGCCGAGTAGCCCATCTTGTTGGGAAGGCTAGGCACTGGAGGATACCGGCCTGCCTGCTCTCGCTAGACGCAGAAAAAGCGTTTGATCGGGTGGACTGCGTATTTCTTCGTGCAGTTCTACGGAAAGTGGGTCTGGGTCCTCTGATGACAGCGTGTATTATGGCTCCCTATATCTCACCGCTGGCCAGAATACGAGTTAATGGTCAGCTTACGCAGCCTTCCTCCATCTGTAGGGGCACCCAGCAGGGTTGCCCCCTGTCGCCCTTATTGTTTGCCCTTGTGGTGGAACCTCTAGCCATTATGGTGCGCCGGTCCCCTGATATTCGTAGTATTTCGCTTGGGGGCATCGAACATAAGATTGCCCTATTTGCAGATGATTTACTTCTTACTTTATCCGATCCATTGCGCTCGCTTCCGGCGGTACATATGCTGCTCCAAACCTAGGAGCAAGCCTCACGGCTTAAAATTAACCTCACAAAATCATGGGTCCTTAATATTACGGTCCAGGATGAGGAGATTACGACTCTGCAGACTCTTGTTCCTTATCAATGGGCGACTAGGTCTGTAAGGTATCTCGGTCTCAACTTAACGCCGGATCTAGCCACCTGGTCGCAAGCTAATTGGCAGGAATATAAAAACTCAGTCATTGCTGATTTACGCAGGTGGAAAGCCCTGCCGTTCTCCTGGTTAGGCCGCCTCAAAACAGTTAAAATGTCCATACTACCGAAGATCCTTTATCTTTTTCAAACTTTACAGACGGCCATCCCAGAACACCAAGTTCAGGGGCTGCAACGCGAACTGACCGCATTCATCTGGGGCGGTAAGAAACCACGTTTTTCTAGTAAAATCTTAATGCTCCCCCGGGACAGGGGCGGACTAGCTTGTCCCAATCTGATAGAATACTATTGGGCGTCCCACCTCCGCTTTATTCTGGAGTGGGGAGCGTGGGAGAGCGAAAAGGTGTGGTTTTATATGGATCGGGCGGTCACCGGTCGCCCGCTTTGGGACCATGCTTGGCTGCCTCGGGAGGCGCGTCATCGTAGCACCTCCATGGTAGTGCCTACTAAAACGGTACTCAGGATGTGGGATAAAGTGGCAGTCCGCAGGGGCCTCACCTCTTTTCCATTCCCGCACACTCCAATTGCTCGCAACCTGCAGTTCCCCCCCGCGTGTCGCCCACCCTATTTTGCAAATTGGACAGAAACCGGTTGTAGAACGATACAGGATTTATTTATGGGAGGCGATCTCAAAACCTTTGCTCAATGCAAGCAAGAATTCTGTCTAACAGAGAAGGACAGATTTCAATATATCCAGCTCCGGCACTGGATACAGGGCTTCTCCTTAGTGCAGGCGGCCACATGACCTTTCACGCCATTTGAGCGGTTGGCACATACCTTCAGCACCTTTAAGGGGCTAGTTTCTCACATATATCAAGTGCTCCAGCACTCACAGCATTTGGACTCTCATCCATATCAGCAGCGGTGGCAGTCCCTTTCTGATTCTGACGCTACCCCTTCTCAGTGGGCACGGCTCTGGAGTGACATCCCAAAAACTTTTCATAGCATCCCCCAGCAGGAATCCGCCTACAAAGTAATGACTCAATGGTATTATACCCCCGTTCGACTTAAAAAAATGTTCCCTAATGCGTCCCCACTGTGTTGGCGCTGTACTCAAGAATTAGGGGATTTTATACACATTTGGTGGACGTGTCCTCTCCCGACTACCTATTATAAATAGGTCCTCAGCCATATTAAACGGGTGCTAGGATATCCACTGCCTGAGGACACTCTCACAATCATTCTAGGCCTTAGGCCAGTGAACCTGAGAGCTATGACATGCCATGATTGACATCTCAGCCTCCATATGCTGGGTGCTGCAAAACAAACTGTTGCCCTCTATTGGAAGAAAGCAGAAATGCCTTCCATAAACGTGTGGTTCACCCAACTTATGGCATGTTGTGGCAATGGAGTTGCTCACGGCGCTTCTTCAACTCCGGGATACTAAATTCCGGAAGCTTTGGAAGCCTTTGATTGACCACTTAGCGCGACTGGAAAACGTTAGTTTACAGCCACCAAGACTCCGAGCCCTACAGTTGTTTGATGATGTAGTTCACCCCACCGATCCAGAGGGCTTTTGGAACCCTACAGACTGATTACATCACATATCACTCTCAGACACTCTTCCTGACTTGGACACCCTGGCCTCCGACGCTTAAACCATTGTTGCCGCCTTTAGCCCTACTACGCATGCTGCCAGAGAAGGTGCCTGGTTTAGCCAGGGGAGCACTCTCTGGTAACGCGGTGGGTCTAGATAGCAGTAGTAGGGCGTCACAACCTTCCCCCCGCCGCATTCGCTCACCCTTCCCCGCTATCCCCTTCTTGCCCTCCCCTCCTCCGCATTGGTTGTTTCTTCTTTGTTAATCTTCGATTCATGATGTATAGCTAATAGATATAACAACGCCATAACGACGCAGCGCGGATGTGCTTCATAGCGCCGGAGTCCTGGGGCGCCGGCACATGGCCTGGGGTCCTAGGGCCTTTGTCCCGGCCTCCAAGCTTTCGGCGCTCTAGGATGCCAGCGTTGGAGATCTTTGTGTTCACCCTTTCCCTCCACTTACGTCAAGGTTGCCTTAACCGAGTACTGGCGTATTATCTGTCATTCTAAGCCCGCAGGGTTAGCTGGACATGAGATAAGGTATGGCCCTTGGAATTTTTGATGCTGCCTGACTCGGTATTGCCTTGAGCCATCTACAGGTTGTTGTATCATGTTTATTTACAAATGCTAATAAAAACGTCATGAAGCAAAAAAAATACATTATTTTCCTAATCTGTTATGGGATCCTTTTGCTGTGTGTTTTCAACATGTCACTGTTTGAATGTTGCACAAATACTTTACACATTGCCTTTGAATTAAGCCTGACTGCTCTGTGCCATGCTACCTGAGGGTTGAACACTGGTTAATTTAGGGTTTGCTTGTGACTTCACCCTGACAAGGATTGTTGTTCCAGCCTGAGTACGGTTTCACTCCCCTCAACTAGTAACCCAATTTCTTGCTCAACCCTTAATGCTGCCCTTCACTGAACCCTACAAAACCCTTAACCCTACCATTCCCTGAATCCTACAAACCCTTTACTACTTCTTAACGCTACCCAGCCCTGAACTACAAAAAGCTCTTTCTAGCCTTTAATGTTACCCTTCCCTGAAGCCTAAAAACTCTATACTACCCCATACTGCTACATTTACCTTAAACGGAAAACTCTTCTACCCCTTAACACTATCCATCCATGATACCTAAAACTGCCTACTACTCCTTACAAGCTATCCAGCCCTAAATCCTAAAACTTCTACTACTCCCTATGCTACCCATCCCAGAACCATTAATATCCTTAATACCCCTTAATGCAACCCATCCCTGAACCCTACAAATCCTTACTACAACTTGTTGCTACCTTCCCTGACCCTAAAAACCTCTTACGGCCCATCAATGCTACCCTTCCCTGCAGCCTGCAAATCTCTTAATATACCTTACACCTACCCATCCCATACCCCTCAGAAAATCTTAGCTAGGCCTCAATGTTACCCATCCCTGAACCTTAAAATCGCTCACTGCAAAGCTACCCTTTCCAGATACCTAAAAACTCTTTTCTACCCTTCCATGGAACCCAAAAATCCCTTACTAGCCCTTAACCCTATCTTCCCTGAACCCTACAAACTCTGCACTACTCCTTAATGCTACCCTTCACTGAACCCTACATACCCCTTCATCCTACTCTTCCATGAATGCTACAAACCTTTTACTACTCATTAACACTACAAATTCCTGAACCTTAAAAGGATCGTATTACCCTTTAAAAGTACCCTTCTTTGAACCCTAAAAAATCCTTACCACCCCTTAACTCTACCCTTCACTGAGCCTTAGGAGACCTTACTACCTCCTAATCCTACCCTTTCCTGAGGCCTACAGTCTCCTTTCTACCCCATACGGCCCAGTCAGAGACTCTGCCTACTGTACGGAGGGTTGAACCTTAGAATACTGGAAAGAATTTGGAATAAAATTACAAATTCGTCCAGTAATACCTTATCTGGTAGGTGACCCATGGGTCCTACTTTGAATTCTGTTATTTTTATTGCCACATTTCTACCTACAATGATCAATGTACCCAGGATTGATAAATTTGGGATTGAGTTACCAAGTGATGTCAGGGATGTCTTTATAAGGCCCTTAGTTGCATGAGCAACACAGAAAAGCTTACCTCTTTAAAGAGTTAGAAGAATGTTTTCAGGGCATCAGTGGAAACACTTCATGGATGACATTCTGCTTTTTATGTACAGGGGAGATGTAAAGCATTGTTATTTTAGGAGAAACAAGCACTGTCCCACTATTGAACCCATTTGCAGAATGTCAGATGTTTTGCTGTTATAGCACAATTTGGTATATCGTTACCACAACCAGTTTTCATGACAGTGCAGTGGATTTGGAAATACTATTATTTCTGTCTCTTTCTCTGCAATTATTGGTGTAACATGTGGACCAACGTTTTGCTTTTATTGTAATAAATAATGTATAAAAGGGACACATAGAAGCTAACTGTTGTCTGTCGGAAGCTCATAAATATTTTTGAACAAGTATATTTAGAAAAGTTAACTGTTGCCTGTGTAAAGCCTCTAGAAGCCCATTTGCATGAGCTACCACTTGTCATTCTATAGCTGAATAGCTTTGCTGATGAGATGTGAACTGGCTAACAGGGCTGAGACAAAGGCCTTGGGTGTGGCGAGGAGTTCTGTTTCTCTGGCAGGCTGATCATATGGTCTGTGCTCAGTTACTTAATTAACGTCAAAGGGGTCTACCTTGTTACAGGCAGATGTTGCTAACACCAGGACCTTTTTCCTTTCTTTGTCCTCCTAGCTGGCCAAACGCCAGGCCCAGTGGGAGAGGACCTGCCCCCAGACCACAGTGACCACAGAAGAGGTGGTTTCTCATTTCCGAGATCACACTTCGAGTGTGGCAACAGTAGCTCTGCACAGGGAATGAAACGATCTGCCATGTTGGTTTTGGGCAGACAGGGCCAATATGTGATTGTTTGTTGAACAACACACTGGAAGTGCTGCAAAAGTGGCTAGAGTGTCCCCTGGGGTGTGGCCAAGAGTTTCCACCACCCACAGGCTGGCACTAGTCATAAATATGGCACCCACAGTAACCTCCTTTGATCCCCCTCGATCTGTGGAATAACAGAAGAGGACTGGAACTGCTGTCTGTGACATGAGAAGAGCTCTGAAGACTGGAGCTGCTCTCCCTCTTGTACCTAGGGCAAAGAAGTGGACTTGAATAAGGCTAATCTCCTGGTTGGCTTACAGGGACACAACAAGCTTCAACAGGCCATTTTCCTGCATTTTCTGCTGACCAGTTCCAAATGGGCCTGCCCTGGACCCTGCTGGCCTCTGCTGGAGTGAGTATTGACTCCATGTGCTGTCTCCAACGTTCTGGACCCATGGCTGGTGCTAAAGTGAGTTCCTCCTAAAGTTTCCTTAAACCTTGTACTTGGAAATGTTTTGCCAACTTTTAATCTGAGAACCGACGGGGGAGAGGGACCATCCTGTTAATCCTATCTGACTAAGGTGCATTGCTGCTTGGCCAAAGATCCTGGTTGATACCGCACTCCGTTCTTCTCCACAGTAGCAAATCCAATTCTGCTGGACCTAGCGGATAACGTATTTGGCCTTGTGGAGCGCTCTTCGGCTACAACCTTGCCATAATGGAAGAATCCGAGCTCCAAAAGAGCAACTAAGACCTAAGGTAGAAATCTTCCCAGGCTAAAGCACGAAAAGTATCTGGTCTGCAAGGGACCCTATCTGGGATCATAATTTCAATTACTCCCTTTCAGAGCTTTCCATTTAAAAATCAACAGCATCACCAATACCTCGTCCAGAGACTATCCAATTATGTGGGTCCTCTTCAGCCACAGCCCTCTGTCTTACCCACTGCACATTTTTGACTCCATTGCAGATACTGAGTCCGAAGGTAAAACTCCGGGATGTTCCTGGTTGATGTATCTGACTTGCTCTCCATCAAGATTGGCTTTAAATCTTAACTTTATGCTGGTCAAGTGGAATCAGATGACAGCTGTTGGTGCTTAACTCTTTTTTGGCACTATTTTGAACTTTACATTTTAAAACTTCATAACTCTGGTTCTACCTATTGCATTTTTGTTGTTTTGGTGTCATTTTATTTTAGAAGATTTACTCTAGTTTTCTAAATAGTTTTGGGATTTTTCTTCTGTTGTATTTTAACTTTATTTCTGTTTGAGTACTGCGTAAATACTTTACATATTGCCTCTAAGTCAAGCCTGTCTTCTTTGTGCCATACATAAAAGGTGGATGGGCTCTTGTTTATTTAGTGACTCTAGTGATTAATCAGTGATTGAGACTACAATTTGAGGTGGATACTTACCCCCCTTAACTGATAATCCCACTGATATCAAGATTGATTAATTTGCATTTTTTAATGAACGCCCTTCTAGTACTTATGAATTAGACTGGGGAATTGGTTATTAGTGTGTACTAGTTGTGACTCTCATTATACAGCTTTGTGTAATGCAATGTGCAATATTATGTAGCTAAATACAACGTGCAACTGACATTTTTACTTTTCATACTTTCGTGTGATTACGTTCACACAATGTAAATAATTGCATTTGCTGTGCACCACTTATTTTTGTAATGTTTGCCACAGTCTGGACAAAGTTTCTCACTTTATCTACGACAGAGATGGACATTCGCTTTTACTAATAACAATATGTTTCTGATAAATGCTTAAGCATCTGCTGTCTATTGTGGCTTCCAACATGCATATGTTCCGAAAAGTGTTCAATGAAAATCATTTTGATAAAATATTCTAACTATTTCCCCAATATCTCTACTGCATTCGCTATTAAAAAAAGAGGAATATCTGAAAAAATGTTGTTTCATCTGTTTTTGCAAATTCTTTTCTAATTAGAGAGTTTACGACAATTCTTATGTGTGGTGTCCCCAAAACACTATGATCTAAGTTCACTCTAACGTCTTTTACCTATAGGTCACACGAATTTTCACTATGCTGGGCTCTGATGTGTTTTGTTGTGTTGTAGTATTTGCTAGTAACAATTATGCCAAACAATTGTATTGGGACAAAACACATATCTTAGACGACAAAACACAATATCATGCCAGCTAAGGTAATACGTTTGTTTTTACAGCTTTTCTGTTTTTTATTAGGCTGGGAAACGTTCTAAGGGAAGGGACATCTGGTTACATACTTTCAACACTTGACAGGAGCTTCTGTTTCACGTTCCTTAAGTGGTTTATGTGAGATGTGAGAAAGTCAAGGTTGGGAACTTAAGAAAAATCTGCAGTTCAGACGTCTGCACTAAATGTGGCACAGGCACCGTGAATTGTTTTCGGGAGGACTTTAATATTCTTTCTTTATTTTTCATTTATCTATAGTATTTGTAAACCTTGTCAGGCAGCTGCAAGATGCCCCCGAGGCTTTGAGTGGAAAGGCATGAAGCCACAAGAAAAATACTTGAGGGTAACACAGGAAACTCCTTCAGCAACGGGTGAATGTGATTCTCCAAGGAACCACTGGTGATATCATTATAAAGCTTTGCAAAAACAATTAAGGCAGCCAGCAGCCTTTGACTGGCTGTGTAGTAGGTCTCAATTCAGGCACTGATTACAAGTTGAGTGGAGTGGAATTCCCATATGGACTTCTGCTCCACTCAATCGTGAGTGGGACATTGTTCCAGCACCCTGATTTACAGGGCACGTTAATGAGACCCTATTTTACCAGCTGGAATTTCCGTCCAGTAAAATATACTTGACAGTGGGCTGCAGTCAGGTTGTTTCCTGGTTCCTGTCGACCCCTTTTCAAGGCACAGATGGAGCATTTAGTGCCACCCCTGATAAACAACATCCTCTCCTTGGGGCTCATTTATGAGCCCCTGCGTCACTTTTGCGCCAACGGTGCGTCACTTTTTGTGACGCACCAGTGGCGTAAAACATGCGCCATGATGCGCCATATTTACAAAGTGACGCATCTACCTAGATGCGTCACTTTGCAAACCCCTGCACTACATTATACCTGCGTCAGGTATAATGTATGCAGGGTGGGCGTTCCCATGTAAGTAAGCATCGTAGAAGTGACGCAGTGAAATCTACGAGATTTCACTGCGCCACTTCTAGGGTGCAAATGCGTCAATATCTTACGCCTGCCTCACAGCAGGCGTAAGACTGACGCAGGCCCTTTCACATGGGGCTTGCTCCATGTGAAAGGACACATTGCTGGAGTTGCGTCACTTTTGTGACACACTCCAGCAATGCGTCACTTTTGCGCCTACAGATACGTCAGAAATACTGACGTATCTGTGACTCCTTGCGACATGATGCGTCATACTGTAAATATGGCGCATCACTGGAGTCGCAGGGAGGGCGCAGTGAAAAGTGACGCATCACTGTTTTCTCGCAGTGATGCGTCACTTTTCATAAATGAGGCCCCTTGTCTTTGCCACCTCCAACCCTGCCCCGGGCCACATTAACTACCTGCTCAGAGTAAGTACTAAATCTGAATTATAATCCTCATGCAAAGGGAATCCCATGAAACCAGGTATGAACAGCTATTCCCCCTACTATGGGGATTCATTCATAATTGCATAGTGCTGGCATATTGTTACTACACCGTAATGGCATTTACTGATGCAAAGTTACCACCCCACCAGTACCCTGCGGCTCGTAATCAGGCCCTAAATCTAACTAGATTTGCCAGGTACTCCATTATAATACATATTAGATTGTTGGTAATTTGATGTAGTATTGGAAACGTGGATTAACAGAGGGCAGAATGTGAAGAAGCAGTAACTCGCTCATCCCTACAAATTCGATCTCAACCTTTCATACACTGACCCTAATTCGTCTAATGCACATGTGGAATGTTATTCTCTAAATTTGGAAAAGTATGAGTTCATGTTATTACAATAATGTGCAGAAAAGTATGGATCCTGTCTAGCCTTAGTTTTTGGTTTATCCTGTAAGACTACGAAGAAATGTCAAATGCCTGATCCATAGCATGACCGTGATCAGCCATGCCTGCAAAAAGAGGAATTTCTTTAAAACACAGATTCAAAGCTTCCTTCTGTGTTTGTAGACGCTTGTGCAAGAAATCATCATTAGAATCCTTTAATATTTGAACATTTCAATTCCGTTAGTGCTATTTTTCAGAGATGTTTCTTTTTGTGGTGCAATTTTGTATTGGACTTTCTGGGGCGTATTTACAAAGAGTTCATGCAACGTAGCTCAGCAAGTAAAGATGCTGCGCTGCATTGCATGAACGTGAGAGAGAAGAACTGCGCCACATGTACTTAGAAGTGGCACAGTATGCTCTCTCCCTGTGCTGGTGAGCTTGTGGCTGCCATGCACCAACGGAGGCACCCTTGCACCATTATGAAAGTGTATCTACATTGTACTCAGCATAGTTTTTGTGCAGAAGGGGCCCCTTGCACAAAAGCTATGCTTTAAGGACTTTCCTCTTTCTATATGTGCTGCAGAATGTACATGAAAACATTTCTCCTCATTACGCCTGCTTCAGAGAGACACAGGGGTTTGGCTCTAATCCATGTCTGCAATTTTTTTTGTAGATAGGGATTTGCATCAAAGCCCATCTGTGGTTACATGGGAATGCCCATGCACCACCCATGAAACGCCCCTTTGATGCAAAGTAACACAATGCAGCGCATTGCGCTGTGTCTTGTTACTTTGGGTTTTAAACCCAACACAAATTGTGACTTGTTTTGGTTTGTAAATTCTAACAGAAGTCTTTATGTTGGGTTGTATTAATACCAAGTTCAAACTTTTTGTAAGTCTAGGCCGTTGACTATAGCAACAGGATCCAGCTTAGACTGCAGATGATTGACAGTAAGCATAAACAGCAGAATAATGTCACCCAATCAAATGACTAGAGATTAATATGGAGGTAGTAAGAAATCGGGATGGTGGTTTGGGGGAGAGCCCCACTTAGACAACAACCACATTTCTTGACAGGGCACAAAGCAGTGAGCTTAATCTTGAGCCAATGTTTAAAGTATTTATGCAGCACACAAACAATAATAAAATGAACACAGCCCAACAGAAATTTCAAAACAATTTAGAAATATAGAGTACATTTTAATGAATAATTGATTCCAGAAAAACAAAAATCTGTTCAGAAGAGCAGGAGATATCAATTTCAAAATTAAGTTGGATATATAAATATGTATATATCTATATATATCACCCAAAGTTTGCTCACACGCTTGAGGCCGCAACCCACTGCAGGAGGAGGAACATCCTTTATTAGCCATGTCTGCGTGCTTTTTTATCGCTCCTTAATTGGCATCTGGTGTAACTCATTTGCTTTCTTTCGTATTGCACGCTGGTATTTGCAGTCTTTCCAGCATAATTAAACCCTCCAGTGGGCCCACTCATGTCGATGATTTTCAGGGTGCCTTTCAAAGCCCTCCATTAGGCCCCCGGATTCAACTCTGTCCGTTTGAATTTATTTTCCTGCAGTGCCAATTCACAAGCAAGTGTAAGCCTGTGTGGTTCCCTTTTCCCCGGGCGGCGCGATCCCTCTGTAGCTGAAGCCGCCACATATATATCACCCAAAGTTTGCTCACACGCTTGAGGCCGCAGAGCATTTGAAACATTACCGCCCATGGAACGAGAGCCTCTGAGGAAAGAGACAGAATCTCTGAAACGCGTCAGGCTGAGGGTGATAAACACGGGATCCAAAGCTGCCCGTTTTTCATTTAATAAAGGATGTTCCTCCTCCTGCAGTGGGTTGCGGCCTCAAGCATGTGAGCAAACTTTGGGTGATATATATGTGGCGGCTTCAGCTACAGAGGGATCGCGCCGCCCGGGGAAAAGGGAACCACACAGGCTTACACTTGCTTGTGAATTGGCGCTGCAGGAATATAAATTCAAACAGACAGAGTTGAATCCGGGGGCCTAATGGAGGGCTTTGAAAGGCACCCTGAAAATTATCGACATGAGTGGGCCCACTGGAGGGTTTAATTATGCTGGAAAGACTGCAAATACCAGCGTGCAATACGAAAGAAAGCAAATGAGTTACACCAGATGCCAATTAAGGAGCGATAAAAAAGCACGCAGACATTTGCAGAGCATTTGAAACATTACCGCCCATGGAACGAGAGCCTCTGAGGAAAGAGACAGAATCTCTGAAACGCGTCAGGCTGAGGGTGATAAACACGGGATCCAAAGCTGCCCGTTTTTCATTTAATAAAGGATGTTCCTCCTCCTGCAGTGGGTTGCGGCCTCAAGCGTGTGAGCAAACTTTGGGTGATATATATGTGGCGGCTTCAGCTACAGAGGGATCGCGCCGCCCGGGGAAAAGGGAACCACACAGGCTTACACTTGCTTGTGAATTGGCGCTGCAGGAAAATAAATTCAAACGGACAGAGTTGAATCCGGGGGCCTAATGGAGGGCTTTGAAAGGCACCCTGAAAATTATCGACATGAGTGGGCCCACTGGAGGGTTTAATTATGCTGGAAAGACTGCAAATACCAGCGTGCAATACGAAAGAAAGCAAATGAGTTACACCAGATGCCAATTAAGGAGCGATAAAAAAGCACGCAGACATTTGCAGAGCATTTGAAACATTACCGCCCATGGAACGAGAGCCTCTGAGGAAAGAGACAGAATCTCTGAAACGCGTCAGGCTGAGGGTGATAAACACGGGATCCAAAGCTGCCCGTTTTTCATTTAATAAAGGATGTTCCTCCTCCTGCAGTGGGTTGCGGCCTCAAGCGTGTGAGCAAACTTTGGGTGATATATATGTGGCGGCTTCAGCTACAGAGGGATCGCGCCGCCCGGGGAAAAGGGAACCACACAGGCTTTCACTTGCTTGTGAATTGGCGCTGCAGGAAAATAAATTCAAACGGACAGAGTTGAATCCTGGGGCCTAATGGAGGGCTTTGAAAGGCACCCTGAAAATTATCGACATGAGTGGGCCCACTGGAGGGTTTAATTATGCTGGAAAGACTGCAAATACCAGCGTGCAATACGAAAGAAAGCAAATGAGTTACACCAGATGCCAATTAAGGAGCGATAAAAAAGCACACAGACATTTGCAGAGCATTTGAAACATTACCGCCCATGGAACGAGAGCCTCTGAGGAAAGAGACAGAATCTCTGAAACGCGTCAGGCGGAGGGTGATAAACACGGGATCCAAAGCTGCCCGTTTTTCATTTAATAAAGGATGTTCCTCCTCCTGCAGTGGGTTGCGGCCTCAAGCGTGTGAGCAAACTTTGGGTGATATATATGTGGCGGCTTCAGCTACAGAGGGATCGCGCCGCCCGGGGAAAAGGGAACCACACAGGCTTACACTTGCTTGTGAATTGGCGCTGCAGGAAAATAAATTCAAACGGACAGAGTTGAATCCGGGGGCCTAATGGAGGGCTTTGAAAGGCACCCTGAAAATTATCGACATGAGTGGGCCCACTGGAGGGTTTAATTATGCTGGAAAGACTGCAAATACCAGCGTGCAATACGAAAGAAAGCAAATGAGTTACACCAGATGCCAATTAAGGAGCGATAAAAAAGCACGCAGACATTTGCAGAGCATTTGAAACATTACCGCCCATGGAACGAGAGCCTCTGAGGAAAGAGACAGAATCTCTGAAACGCGTCAGGCTGAGGGTGATAAACACGGGATCCAAAGCTGCCCGTTTTTAATTTAATAAAGGATGTTCCTCCTCCTGCAGTGGGTTGCGGCCTCAAGCGTGTGAGCAAACTTTGGGTGATATATATGTGGCGGCTTCAGCTACAGAGGGATCCCGCCGCCCGGGGAAAAGGGAACCACACAGGCTTACACTTGCTTGTGAATTGGCGCTGCAGGAAAATAAATTCAAACGGACAGAGTTGAATCCGGGGGCCTAATGGAGGGCTTTGAAAGGCACCCTGAAAATTATCGACATGAGTGGGCCCACTGGAGGGTTTAATTATGCTGGAAAGACTGCAAATACCAGCGTGCAATATGAAAGAAAGCAAATGAGTTACACCAGATGCCAATTAAGGAGCGATAAAAAAGCATGCAGACATTTGCAGAGCATTTGAAACATTACCGCCCATGGAACGAGAGCCTCTGAGAAAAGAGACAGAATCTCTGAAACGCGTCAGGCTGAGGGTGATAAACACGGGATCCAAAGCTGCCCGTTTTTCATTTAATAAAGGATGTTCCTCCTCCTGCAGTGGGTTGCGGCCTCCAGCGTGTGAGCAAACTTTGGGTGATATCTATATATATATATATATAAATAGTATTTTGCAGTTTCATATAGCGCAAACTCGACCTGAAGGTATCAGAGTACTTAACATGAGCAACAGTTGCATTACAGAGGGACACATTTATTTTTAGGCACAGGGAGATTAAGCGATTTGCCCAAAATGACAAGATATTGAGCAGTCCGCCAGACCGAACCTCGTTCCCCAGCTCCAAAGTCTGCCACTCTAGCTGGTAAGACACTTCTTCCTAGCACCTAAAATCACAAAGTGCCACTCACGGTCATCTGGTCAAGCTAGACCGGGGGAAACTCACAAATTCAGGCTAACCATGAGGGAGCCCAGGCCAGATTCAGGGACCAGATTAGTCTTGCTGAAAAAGTTACCTTCTCTAAGTTCAGAGCAAAGAGTTACGTTTGCGGTGAATGAGACCGAAAGGAACAGGGAGAGTGGCTCGGATGGTAGTCGCTGTAGTGCACAGATCAGACCGGGTGGAACGGGATGTCATCATTGCAGCATGAAGAGCTGGTTGGATGTGAGGGATGGTCATTGTTAGAGCTTCTCATTGGTAGTCACCGAAGGCTGTCGCTACTGTAGTTCTTGCGTTGCTGGTCATCACAGGCTGTCACTGTAGTTCAAAAAGTCAGAGCTTCACAGTGGCGGGCATTGCAGGAAGCAGAGTCTCAGCACGAACAGACCTGTTTGCCATCCCGAAGAGCCCAAAAGTTCAGGATTTCACCTTTCTTCACAGGAGGAGCTTAACGGATGGTAACTAAGGGTCCAGGACCTGGGGAGGCACCTCTTGGGTATCAGGGACTCACACCAACAGAGGTGAGCAGGGCTCAGGCAGGTCCAGTTGCAGGTCTAGGCCGGTCCAGTGCAGCATGTCAGCTTGGACAGTTGTAGAGAGGCCTCTAGAGCTTGTTATATCCCGGTAGCTTGGATAGGAGGTCAACCAACTGACCCTTGGAGTCACTCAGCTTAGCCTGGCATGGAGGGAGCAGGTCTAGTCTTCTCAGAGAGGACAGCAGTGTTCAAGCAGCAGGGTAGCGCTCTGGGGGTCAAGGCAGGCCTCAAGCTGCATGGCTGTCTAATGAGAAGCAAAGTGGCGCCAGCCTTTGAAGTGGGGGGTTTCCATATACTACCACCACATCTGGTTCTGGAATGTACTTCCCTTTCTCTGTCAAGGCTCCAAGAAGTCTGAGGTGAGAAAGACTAGTGTCAGGTTTCTTTGGGTCTGCAAGAGGAAAAGCTTTCTGTACTGTAAGTGGGTCTGGGTACAGCTCCACCCCAGCCATCCTGGCAGGATGGCCCATCCTGTCCACAAATAATCACCTTTTGTGTCACTGCTTGGAAGGAATACACAAGCCCCAACAGAAGAGTCATTCACAGTTATGTGACTTGGGACACTAGGGTGAAACCAGTCAGACGTTGCTTGTGTTCCGGTTCAGTGACGGTCTAGCCTCGCAGTTCGGGCTCGACTGTTCCCATGAGAAGCAGGGTCAAAACTGATTTTCATATGGCTAGGTCCAAACTGAGATGGCATGCTGGGCAAAAAATGATAGATCTGGGTGCTGCCCCAGCAATTGCCAGTGGCTGAGATCAGTTCAAGCATTCCATCCAACTCTTTGTTGTTTTTGCATTTGATGCCCTAAGTTTGCCGGGTATGACCAGACATGGGTCCTGGACTCACTGTGCCACTGGAACCAAGCTAAACCTGGTTGAAGAGCCTTAATTAATGTGCAACATGTCCTCAGTTGCTTGTGTTCCCAGTTCAGGGAAGACATGGCCTGGCAGTTGAGGCTGGACTATTCCCATGAGGAGCAGGGTCAAGACTGATTTGCATATGGCTAGGTCCCAACTGAGGTGGCATGCCGGGCAAAAAAACAATGATATTGGGATGCGCCCTGAGCAATTGCCAGCGACTGAAAATAATGGAAGCATTCCATTCATCACCTTGTTGTTTTTGTATTTGATGCCCTAAGTGCACCGGGTAAGTCCAGTCGTGGGTACCAGGCTCACTGTGTTTCTGGAACAAACTTCACCTGGCTGACGAGCCCTAACTAGGGTAAAACCAATCCTAGGTTGCTGGTGTTCTTGTTCAGGGAAGACCTGGCCTGGCAGTTTGGCTGGACTGTTCCCAGGTGAAGCAGGGTCAAGACTGATCTAAATATGGCTGGGACCAAACTGAGATGGCATGTTGGGCAAAAAACAATGGATTGGGATGCAGCCCGAACAATTGCCAGTGGCTGAGATTCCTCCTATCAATCATCTTGTTGTCTTTGTATTTGAAGCCCTAAGGGGGCCAGGTATGCCCAGACGTGGGTTCTGGGCTCACTATGCCACTGGAACCAAGCTATACCTGGCTGAAGAAGCCTAATTAGTGTGAAACCAGTCCTAGATTACTTGTGTTCCGGTTTATGGAAGACCTAGTTTGGCATTTCGGGCTGGACCGCATTCAAGCATTCTATCCATCTCTTTATTATTTTTGCAACTTTGTAAAAGGGTCTAAGTAAAGGTCAGAGTGTACGTGGATAGAGGACACATTGATGTATGATGTAACATCCCACCCCTACTCTAGTGAGGTGTTCGGAAATAGACAGAGTGCTGTTGCTGTTATAGGTGCCAGCTTCTGAAGTGGGGGCATTCCCTATACTGACCACGACATCTGGTTTTGGAAAGTTCTTCCCTTCTCTTGTCAAGGCTTCAGGTGGGGCTGGGTATATCATGCCCACACTAATCCCCTTATATTTCACTGTCTGAAGGCAATACACAAACCCCAACAGCAGAGCCATTTACAGTCATGTGACCGGGGATACTGGCAGAATGCACAAATGTTGAGGACCAGACAAAGCTAACTTTCTAAAAGTTTAAGGGAGAGAGCACCATTACTTTGCAACTGGTTAGCATAGCGAAAGTGCACAGAGTCCTAATGCCAACAAGAAAGGATTCAGCAACAGAAGGCAAAAATCTAGGTGAGACTCTACAAAAAGGGTCAGGTTCAACAAAGATGAATAGTGAAAAGAAAGAAATGCCTGAAAGTGCGGGAATGATAAGGAGGGGGTCGATATGTTCGTGGAGATATTGGTAGACATGTAGCAGCTTCACTGCTTGGGCACTGAACATTACCCCAACTCCCCTCACCAGCAACAAACTTCCCTAACTGAATAGTGAGATTGGGGTATTGGGGTGACAGTCTAGGTAATGGTCAGAACTAAAGTAGATTGTAGATTGCCCACACCTTGGTGTGAAAGAGCACAAATGGTGAGTGTATATTTTACAGAAAATAGAGGAACATTCATTTACATAGACACTGATGTTTTGATTGTATCTTGCCTGACTTTTTTCACACAAAGGCACACCTCACATAAAAGTTACATGCGGTAACAGCAGGCGACTTGTTAGAACAAAAAAGGTCTATGTGCAAGGCCTTCTCTGTGTGTGTCAGTCAAACATTATGGAAAACTCCATAATACAAAATTTCAGGAAAATGTATAAATGCATGATGCAAAATGTAGAAATTTCACAAATTATCTTGGCATAATTTAAATTTCTTTAAGGCTGCATGCTGTACTGTTTGTACTCCAAAGAGGGCCTGATACACAAAAGAAATTAGAATTCTGCACCCGCAGGGTCTGGATGTAGTGTTCTGTCTTTTTGAAATTCTCAAAACATTTCCAGGTTATGGACAGAATGCTGCAAAAGTCACATTATTCCAGGCATGCTCCTTGAAAACGTAGTTCTGTTTTCACGTGAATGCATAAATATAAGAAATAAATTGGTAGCATAAATGCACTTGTAAACATTTCATTTGGCCACAGGCAAATCATTTCATCCCATGTAGGTAACGTCTTCACTTTGGCCCCAACCAATGTTGCTAGTGTTCTCTGCCTCTGTTCCCCTTTAAAAGGTGTGTACTCTACCCACAAGACACTACAGATAGTAGGACCCTACGGGGTGTAAAGGCTTGGCCACAATGGAAGTGATGTTGTCTCGACTGAGCTGCCAGTGGCTCCATGGCGATGGCAAATAGAATGGAAAACGAGGTGCACCCCTGTGGGGTACTCTTCAATATTGAGAAAGGGGAAGTAACTGTTCCATTGATCCATAATCTAGCAACTGGCTGGGCAGATATGAGGCCGATTAATTATATGAGCTTGCGGCTTGCTCCAAGGCGTGATAGAAGTGTGAAAAGGTAAGGCCATTTTTATCAATTGTAACGCCTTAGTGGCATCCAAGAAGAATGCAGCCACACTACAGTCAAGATCAATATTGTGCTCTTGGACAAAGAAGGTGAACAGGTTGTAAGCCATTGACTGTCTGGGTACAAACCCCAACTAGTCTGGTCGTGCCACAAGTGGTAAAACCGGGAGTAGTTGCAAGGCTATCAGTTTTACTAGGATTTTATTGTCCATGTTAATCATAGATAGAGGTCTGTACAATTCACAGCGCTGGTTGTCTTTGTTCAGTGTCAAAATAGTTACAATCAGTGCTTCACGCAGGGAGGGGGGGGAATATTCCATTAGCTAAGGATTCCTCTTACAAGGCAAGGAGATGTGGGGCCAGGATCAGGGGATGCTCTTTATAGGAGGTGGTAGTGAGGCCATCCAGGCCAGGGACCTTGTCACCAGGCCTTGCATTTATTACCTGAACAAGCTCCTCCACCGTGAGTGACTCTTCAAGGACATGTTGAAGGCCCTCCTCAGTCAGAGTGGCTTACTAAGTAGAAAGTAAGGTCTGGAGGGGACATGGCCTAGGTGGATGCAAATAGGGTAGATAAGAAGGCAGTCATCTCCTTTCTATTGCCTCAACATTGACATGCAAGTTGTGTTGGCCTTCTGTCAGTTCGACTATGTAATCAGTTGCCCAGCAGGTTAGCCAAGGTCTTACTCACCCTATCACCCTCACTATTTCACCTAGCGTGGGCCCATTTCCCCAGACAATGGGTTTTTCTCTGTACCACTTCATTATTTTGCGAGAGAATTACAGCCTTGAAGGCCTCCCACAGGGTAGACTGAGACAATACAGAGTGCCCATTGTGCTCAAAGTATTCCACAATTGCTGATTGAACCTCACTGTGAAACACCTGGTTACGAAGCTACATAGCGGCATAGTTCGGGGGGACATCTCCGACAAGACTGGGGCATGATCTGACAATGTCCGCAGAAAGTCTGTGAAATTGGAAGTCCATGTACCTATATCTTGCGTAGCCAGCCAATAATCAATCCGCGACCATGTGGTATGTGAAACTGATATACACATGCCCGCCACACCGCCCATGTCCCGAGAGCACCAGAGATCAATAAGGTAATTTTCGGCCATTATAAGTTGCGACTGGGAACCAGTAGTCACTAGACCTGTCAGCGATGGTGTCCAGAACCAAGTTACTGTCCCCTCCCATCAGCAGCTTCCCAGGCCGATGAGTTCCTGCCAGCCACAGGATTTCCCCCAAAAAACAGGGGTCATCTACGTTTGGGCCATAGATGGACAAAATTCTGAATGGGTGACCCTGCAGTGTCCCAGACATCTTGACATAATGACCTTATTGATCACAGAGAAAACGGCGCGTGTGCCATGGCAATCCCTTACATAATAATACACCCTGCACACATAAATTGAGTAGTATGCTATATGTTGTTCACCTATCCAGCCCACTCGCAGGAGTGCCTGAGTGCCCTCCGTAAGATGTAACTCTTGCAGCAAACAAATGTCTATGGTGTTTTGCTGTAAATATGCAAGTGCATGCAGCACATTGCACCTATCATTAAGCTCTTTTACATTCCATGTCACGCATTTAATCGACGGCATTCAGAGCCATGTGTGGTGCAAGATTGTAGGGTGTGCATGCGGGGATTGCCATTCAAATATACAAACAGCCTTACGCTGAGTGGCAGCAGGGGAGGGATACAACCAAACATGCCGCAAACAAGATGTTTCCTGCATCAACAGTACCACAATATACCACCTAACTCCTTTGCCCCCCAACCGGGCCAAATATCATCATCTCAGCCACCACATTCCAGCCAATGTGAAGTAAAAAAGAACAGCCAGGGAATCATCTCAAATGGGCGAATCAGAGGCCCAGCACTCTCCAGCCAGTGCATGGTGGTCGGAGTGGAACAAAGTCAGGGCAGTCAGAGCCTGACCGAGCATGTCTCCCAGTGAAGCCATCATTCAAGTCGCTGTCACCAAAACTTTAACCAAAGGACAGTTCACAGTACATGGCATGAAGAGGAGTCCGTGGATGGGACAAAACCACCGATGGCAGGGCAGTGTGTTCACAAGCAATATTAGTGGAAAACGTGCCACCCCAGTCACTATCACTTAGAAGCCCCCGCTCCATGCCCAGGATGCTGACAGGGACCCCGTCTCAGTCAACGGTATGTTTTTGACAAATTTGGCAGCTGCTTTTGGGTCAATGAAATAAAGAGTCTTTCCATAATGATGTATGAGTAGCTTGGCTGGATAAATTAGAGAGTACTTGCCATTCATTCTCTGCAGTAAGCATTTGATCCCTCCTAGCTGCCTGCACAGCAATCATAAAATCTGGGAAAATGGAATTCTCATTTCCTTGATATTGAAGGGGCTGCTGATCTCTCGTCGCCAGTCGCAAAGCAGTGTCATTATCTCTATAGTTTAATAGACAAGCTATAATTTGGAGGGCTGGCACACCTGGGGGAGGCCGCTGGCCAAATGATCTTTGGGCCCTTTCACAATAAGCCAAGCAGAGAGTGCATCTCCAAACAAAGCCACAGCATCATCTCAACATAGTCCTCCATGCAACCCATCGCCATCAATTTTGGAATACCTAGTATGCGCAAGTCATTAGTCCTGGAGCATGGTTCTATATCTTCATTTTTGTATCAGATGACCTCTAGGACCTTTCCCATTCGGAGCAGTTTCTCTCCCACCGATGAGTGTGCATTCTTCACGTCCGATGCGCGATGCTGAAGGAGGTCTATTCGCTCGTTGTGCTTGTCAATTTTCCCCTTAAGGCAGTCAAACTTATCAGCCAGCATGTCTATTTTAGTATTGATAACAGTCAGACTCTGTTTAAGACCCAGAAACATAGTATGAATGTCTGGCTTCTGGGAATAGCCCTGTCCATCCCCCTGACTCATCTCCTGGTCGTCAGGAGGCAAATCTGCTGTGCCTGTTTGCCTGAGCTGTTCAAAGGAGAGCTTACACTGCCTCGTGTCGGTTTTCCCCATCTTTCACCAGGTTCAGGCCCTCGGGCTCCAGAGGGGCAAGTTGCTCACACACTTGTTAGCCCTTTAGTCATCCACCACCACTACTGGAGTCCTGCCTCATCCGCAGGGGTGCACGGGGGCATGAGCAGACCCAACTAGCCACCTCATTCCAAATGGCCAGCGCCGTCACCCACTCGCCGCATAAGCTGGCAATCTCAGTCAGTGAGGCCGCTTCCCTAAGCTGCAGTCCAGGGACATAGAGTGGCACCAGCACTGGCTCGGGCCCCACCACACCCCAAGGGCTCGACCCTGGGGGGCACGAGGAGGTCCAAGTGAACCAGAAAGCTGTTTTGGCCCTGCGTCAGGGTCACCAAATCATCCTCAAGCACCCCGCTGAGCAGGCACAAAAGGCAGGCGGAGTTTTCTAGCAAAGCCTGTGTCAGTCAATGACAACGGGGATCCAGACAGCACAAAGCTCCGGCTGCCACCACCCTGCTCCCACAGTACCCGTTTTCAATGCAAGCAATCGGTCTCCAAATCTCTAGTGGGTACATTCATATTTTCAGGGCTGCATTCGACTCTGCTAGCCGAGGCAAGGAAGCACAGGTGCAGTGTCTGTGTGGCCAAAGCCATGTGGGTTCATCCCACAATGCCCTCCTTCCCGGCAGACATCCCAGGGCCCGACGTCTTCCTTCCCCATCCTCCTCACCCAGCCCGAACCGGATGATCAGCTACAGTTCTCTCTGCACAGGCTGCCCGGTCCCACACAACCCCTATGTGACCACTCACAAAGCTAGGCCTAGGCTTTCACCCCACACCTCTCCTCGCCTTCTCTTCTTCCGTCCGTATACGGCTGCAGCAGCTGGGGTCGATTTTAGGAAGTATCTCTTCTGCTAGGCATTGCAAGGCAGGGCCGAAACTTAAAGGGATCGTTGCATCCCCGAGCGACAGGGAAGATCGATTTGTCCAGCCTCACGCAGGCCACCTGAAGCGAGGCGGCCCACCAGCACTCCCTCGGTCAGGCCACAGCGGCTTCCATGCACTTCTTCTCTCCAGGACCAGTGCACAGACCCCACCTGGTGGCTTTCCTCACCCAGCAGAACCTCCCTCTCATGGCGACAATAGCCGCTTAGACCACAATCACTTGCAGCTCAGGCTTGAAGCAGGCCGCAATCAGCCAGGCTCCCCATGGAGGCTCCGACCTCACCCCTCTTCTGCAATTCCAGGCTCTTGCAATGCAGCAAGTAATTAAACAAGCAGGCCCCACCAGACAAGTCCAGAAGTCCCCGGTTTAGCAGGTTAAATGTGGGATTGTGAGCTCCAGCTGGCAGAACCTCTCTAAGCAGAGGCCATTTTACGGCGGGGCTCTCAAGTGCACCCAGTTTCTGAATATTGACGTATTGGTAATTTTGTAGAGTTTAAAATCCTACAGGGCACTACCAACCTGCAACACCTTGCAACACTCATTCCTTGCTCTCTACCCTCTCAATCCTATGCCTGATTATAGACATAGGGCAAGATTTTCAGACAAGGCATGGAATGCAGCGCAGCAGCCAAACATGCTGAGCTGCGTTGCGTGACAGGGAGGAAAAAGGAGAGCACCATATCTACAGAGATAATCCAGCGTGAAACATTTGTAAATCTACCCCATAGTCTTAAGAAAATCTTTGTGGGAGTGACTTCATTTACTAGTGCAAAATCACATTTTATGAATTAGAAAAGTGTCTTTCCACTCATAAGGTTATTTGCATGTGTAGGTAAGTATGCACAAATAGCTTTGGGGATCGGGTTGATTCTCTTTTATTTGAGAATGGAACTTATTTCTCTTGTGGAACGTTGTAGTGCCATTTTTAATATCGGGCACTAGAATGCATAGTCATTTCCTTGAACCGTCATTCAAAAATTGAGAACAAAGAAAAATTATCATTTCTCATGGTGAAACACCACGCCTTCAGTGACTGGTGGAATGTGAGATGGTCTTGTTCTGGCTCAAGAATGTAGGGCAGCACCTGGGTAGATGAGAGACCGGCGCTTCGCTCAGGGGGAAGCCGCAGCCGGGCGCACAGAGAGGGCAGCCCATTGCCGATGGAGATGGCTCTCCCCGAAGAGGGAATCGCACAAATACAGGAATACCACGGAGAATCCATAGAGGCACGCCCTATTCTAGGAACAGACTTACACCCAATAAGGGGAACCTGTGCGGCCATAAGGGAGATCGCACCCAATCGGACACTGACACCGCACAAAGAGCCGGCTCTTCGAACCTACAGTCAGACTCGCATGAAACAGAGGGATCCCTCAGACCAGAATTGAGGCATCCGTTAGAGAAGGCAATATTGGCACTTGAACAGAGCGGGGGAGATGGAGAACCGAATGACAATGGCCTACCTCCAGAAAGGGATCCGAACGACTTGGGTGCTGCAAGCTGAATGTCGGCGGAGTAACTCCACAACCTAATTCTCACCCCTTCTTCTTTTTTCACGTTCTTTTTTGCCCCTTTTCTTTCTGCTGCCCCATTCTGCATGAACTTAACCCCTCATGAGGAGGCGTTGGGCCTCAAAGGGCTGACAGCCCGGACACCTGAGCAGCAGAACTTTAAGAGTAGGGAATTTTGGGGCTATATTTGGGGGAGGGGGATCGACAGACAAACCTATCCACACCGACTTAGGGCTACTTCCAGAGATGGGGCGCATGGGGTTGCGAGGGGATTGTGGGAGGTGGGGTGGGGGGCTGAGAGGGGTTTTGCACAGTTGAGTTTTCAATGTTCATGTTTTTGTTTGTTAAGCACAGGGGTGGCTACTAAATGACTGTCCCACAGGAGAGAGGCATGGGAAATTCCCATCCCCACCACCCCATGACTGTAGCACCTTAGATGTAATGTCGCACGAGGTAACATGACTCGACATCCCACACTGATGTTCATGACATGGAGCGTGAATGGACTGGGGCACAAGATCAAACGCGGACTGTTGTCAAAGCATATTTAGCGACTTCACCCAGACGTGGCAATGCTACAAGAAACACACCTCAAGGGTACACAGTGTGGCTATATTGCCTGTGGAGTCTACCAGGTCCTGGCACACTCGGGGTTCACCTCAGGGACGTGAGGGGTGGCAATTCTAATGAAAAAGAGCATTCCTTTTCAAACAACTTGCCTATGGCACGACCCTTTGGGCAGATGCGTGGGAGTCCTGGTGTTATGTGGCAGGACAGAGGTTCTTCTAGTCTGTGTCTACGCGCCCCCCAAATTACAGGCGCCCGCCATGTCGAAGGTAGTTGACATGTTGATTGAGGCGCCCTCCTCCTTTCATGTGGTGGGAGGTGACTTTAATGATGTAATGAACCCAACTTTAGATCACTCTTGAGGGGGGGACATACCCACACTGACTACACCGTTGCGGCGCTTCGCCACCATGAAGGGATTGACGGACGTCTGGAGGGACAAATTTCCTCAAGTCCGTCAGTTCTCCTTCTATTTGGGGGCCCATGGTACGCATTCTAGGCTGGACTACATCTTTATTCCCAGAGGGAAGATACGCGACGAGTACACAGCTAGAGGCCTCTCGGACCACTCACCGCTACTGATAGAGATGGGCTTGAGAGAGCGGGACGTCGCCCGTAGCTGGCGGCTTACCTACAGAACACAAAAATCGCAAAGGGAATCGGGGCTGATACCAAAGTCTATTTTGTAGAAAACAAGGACTCGGTCTCCTCTGGGGTGACGCTGTGGGAGGCTGTTGGACATTTGGCAGGTTCACCTCTAAACTTTTTGCCTTTTCTCTGACATGGTATTGGTGGTTTTAGGCCTCTGGCCACTTTAGCACTGTCGTCCAGTGTAAAGTGTGTGCGCTCTCTGTGTTACTTTTGTAAGGTTGGCCTGCCCTCCCATAGGAATGCATTGGGGATTCCCTGATCAGTGTGTGTCAGTGGTAATTCCTGTTATGAGAGGAGCAGTGTGGTCAAGTCTGGTATGTATGAAATTGCGTGAATAAATGCTGCGCAATGGTGTGCGCAGATTTATTGTGATTATTTTAGAAATGCCACTTTTAGAAGTTGGCACTTCTGTGTGCTATGTGTCTGCCTGCCTGATGTGAATTGCATGTCTGGCTTGTGAGTGACAGGAGCTGGGAGGTGTGGTTGGCTCCCGGAGGGACAGGGTGAGTCAGCACTAGGCTGATGGGACACCTGGGCTGAGAGTAGTGGGAGGGCTAATCCCCTAACTCTGAATAGGACTGTGCCTAGCCTGTACAATGCTGGCTCCGCCCCCTGTGGTGTGTCTGATCACCTAGCACCCAACTGACAAAGGGGAAGAGGAACGTCGAAAACAAAGTGCTCCAAATCCCCCCTGAACCAGTTGCATGTAGTTTCCCCATGCCCTGCACTAACAGAAAAAAGGATTGTTGATGAAAATATAGGGGCTGTGACCCCATGAAAATGTTCAATTCAGTCTTGGTGTGCTGTTCCTGCTGGGGCGTGCTGCTGCTGGGGCACAGGGGGGCTGCCATGAGGGCTTGCCTGCCTGGGCCCTGCATTGCCCCATGATGCCTAAAGGACTTTTGGGACCCCTTTTGCTCTTCTGATCACCCTCCAGGACCCTCAGGACTTTTGGTAATCCTAGCGCCTGGTGAGCACTTTATTTCCAGTTCTGCAGAGCGCTTTATTTGTCCTGAGGAGGAGCGCTTCTGTTTTCCCACTTGCAGCACTGGGCTGCGTTCGCTTTGGGAGGGAAACCCCAGCGTAGGGATTCCCCCGTTATGCCTAATTGCGGCTGCCAACCCCGCGTTTTTAAAAAATATAATCGCGGGTGCCCACCCCGCTTATTTTTATATTCAAATTGTGGGTGCCCACCCTGCGTTTTTCTTTAATGGCAGGTGCCTACCCCACATGTTGCCTGGTTCCTTTTTTTAAAATAGCGGGTGCTGCCCCGCATCGGGCACCTTGCCTAAGGAGAATCACCGCTGCGGCCCGATCGATATTCCCGACCCGGAAGTCAGGCAAAGTCTGCCTGACTCCGGGCAGGTCCAACCGAAGAGGATCCCTGGGTGAAGAGCGAGACCCGGTATGGCGAGCAGGGCTTCCGTGACCGGGTGAGAGCCCCGACACCAGGAGGAGAGGATGTAGGCAGGCGGGAGCCCACCCCGCCTGCGTACCAGCTGCAGAGTGCAGCCGGATCCCCAGCGAGGCTCTCATGAGGGAGAGAGCCCCGTGTGCTGCCGTGGTGTCGGGAGAAGTCCAAGAGTCCGGTGAGTGGAGCTGGTGGGGAGGGGGGGGGGTGTATGTCAAGGCACGCTATCGGTGCCTGCCCCCAGTGTTGCTCCCCCAAGGCACTGCGAGGGCCAGCTTTTGTTGGTGCCGATTCGAGGCACAGTATCTGAGCGGCCCCACATGGCAGAGGGCTGCTCCAACGTGGGCCATATTTTGTTTAAGGGCCCCAGTGGGGGTCCCAAGGGCCAGTGGTGCCCGTGCTTCCCCATGTTGGCCATTTTCTACAGCTGCCCCATTTTGCAAGAAGGCAGCTGCAACGTTATAGGGGCCCAGTTAATTTAAGAGCCCCAGTGGGGCCCCGAGGGCACAGTCGTGCCAGGGCCCCCTCCCATGATTCTCAGCTGCACCGCACCAGCGCGGGCAGCTGTAACGTTGTGCACATTTGTTCTAAGAGCACATTGAGAGCCCAGGCCTTCATTTGATCTTCACTGCTGCCCAACAAGTAGTGGGCAGCTGCAACGTTTAGGCCATTTATTCCTTGGGGGCAGTTCTGATTGAGTTAGGAGTGAGATGCACTCCTTTGCCCCAGCGCAATTGCTCACTTGCGAACTCTGCTGCATTGCAGCGTGCCCTGACATTTTGGACATAGGGCATTTGAGCCCCTTTGAGAAGGCCAGTTGGCCAGGGGGACTGTTAGGTTAATAGGGCACCATGCCCCAATGTGATTTATGTGGTGCTAGGAAATGTAATTTATATAGTATGATTTACGCACCCTGGTTTATGCCTCTAAATGTGGTTTTATGATTATGAGGTTATGCATACTGTGTTATGTCTGAGTTATTCTCTTCAGTGGCGGACGCTAGTGAAATTATTTCCTAACGTGAGTTATGCTTAGGAGATTATGGTCTAATGTGTTTAGGCTTATGAGGTTGGCGCAGAAAATATTTCACAGAACTAACATAAGACAAAATCCTAAAGTTACTACCATTTTGGTATTCACAGAAGGCACTTACTCATTTTGGTATTCACAGAAGGCACTTACTCATTTTGGTATTCACAGAAGTTAGGAGTCCTTACTTTAGGACTTCTAAATGCCTTCTGTGAATACCGAAAGTCTTAAAGTTAGGATTTTTCTCAGTTTAGGAGTAGTAATGTTAGGACTCCTAATTTTAGGACTCCTAAATGCCTTCTGTGAATACCGAAAGTCTTAAAGTTAGGAGTTTTCTCAGTTTAGGAGTAGTAAAGTTAGGACTCCTAACTTTAGGACTCCTAAATGCCTTCTGTGAATACCGAAAGTCTTAAAATAAGGATTTATCCTGGCTGAAGAGGGATGAAACCCCGAAACCGGTCCTAGGATGCTTGTTTCCCGTCCAGGGAGGACCTGGCTTGGCAGTTCGGGCTGGACTGTACCCATGAGGCACAGGGTCAAGACTGATTTGCATATGGCTGGGTTCAAACTGGAACGGCACGGTGAGCAAAAAAACGATGGATTTAGGCCCAGATCTCTGTACTGAGGTGAATATATGACATTGTTCTGCATTCTGTCCATCAACTGTTGTTTTTGTACTTGTCACCCCGAGTGGGAAGGGTATGCCCAGACGTGGGTCCAGTGCTCTCCATGCCACTGGAATCAAGCTATCCTGGCTGATGAGGGGTGAAACCCCGAAACCGGTCCTAGGATGCTTGTTTCCAGTCCAGGGAGGACCTGGCTTGGCAGTTCGGGCTGGACTATACCCATGAGGCACAGGGTCAAGCCTGATTTGCATATGGCTGGGTTCAAACTGGTACGGCATGGTGAGCAAAAAAACGATGGATTTAGGCTCAGATCTCTGTACTGGGGTGAATTTATGACATTGTTCTGCATTCTGTCCATCAACTGTTGTTTTTGCATGTGGCTAAAAGAGACATTACTATGAAATGGGGAGTGGCCGACAAGCCGACCATCCAGGAATGGACGAGAGGACTGGACATATTCATGACGGCTAAGCAAGTCACGTATCGGAGCAGAAGGGTGCCCGAAAAAGGTCCACAAGATTTGGGACCCCTGGAGATGCTACTTTGGGCTAGAAGTAGGAGGCGACATGCAAGGGTTCAGTGGACACACCACATAAGAGACACAGAGACCCGAGCCCATAACAGCTTAGAATCTCCCTTGTTCACCTTTTTGGAGACTGTTCCCTGGTCCATGACACTACCACAGGACCACGATGGAAAACACCGCCGGCACATACTGTTTTGCATTGATTGTTTGGGGGGGGGAGAGGGGACCATGCTGATAATGTCTATATTTGATCTGGTTTGAAACCTAGTTCCATTCCTGCACTATGTACGCTTCCTCTTGTGCTAATTGCTTTGTTGAACAAAAATAAAATAAAAATATTTCAAGAAAAAAAAAAAGAATGTAGGGCAGCAAGTTCCATAAGAGTGTTCCCTGACCAGTGTTCTGACTGCCACAAGCTGTGCCTGACAGGTGGAATTATTACCAATCAACCAGAAGAGGACCTGAGCACATGGCTGGAAGAAGGTTTGGCAAAGTTGGATAAAAATATAGATTCAGAGTCAAAGTATGGTCTATGTATTATAAAGAGAGACATACAGTTTGAAGGCCCAATCATAAATGTCATTATGCGCCCTAGACTTACATAGGCACACAAAAAGCAATTTGCATAGTAGATTCTACATTTTGACTCACAGATTAAATGATCTATGGAATTTATATTAGTAACCTCCACTTGCAATAGCGTTACGTCTGCCAATATTGAGGATTTTCTGCCAGTTTTGGATTGGGGAAGAAATGGAGCGTTTCCAGGACCGGTCCTACAACATGTTGTGAAAATCCAAAGTTTCATAACTTTTTGGGTACTCTCAAATGTTTTGCAGGGAGTTTTGCAAGCCAGGAAATGTACGCAAAATTGTTCTGGTGAAAGGAAAAAACAAGTGAATTTCTGGGATAGCAAAAATAGGAAACTTCCTCCATATTCCATGGGTTGTAGGAGAAAGTAAACCTCCAAAAGATATGATAAAAGTTACATACATAGTTGCACATTTTTGCATCATTCCTTCATTTGAATTTTTCATTAAGTGGAAAATCCATGGGTACTTTTTGCGAACTTGTACTATTCCTGAAAACCCATGACTGTCACAGACCCCAGGAGTTTTTATGGTATTCTGTGTGCATTCCATAAAGGTTGGAAACCAGCTTTTAACTACAGGAGTCTATTTCTGACTTTTCCAACAGAAGTATTCAGGACCAACGGGCTTTGGTACTGGCAGTTATTATAGAGACTGAAGCATTGTGGTCCACTTCAATTAAGTTCAGCTGAAGTCCGCCTGTGTACTGGACAAGCTGCAACCATGGGATGGCTTAACTGGGACAACCATAGGATACCGCGTTCCTATGGCGAAGCCAAGAGGAAATACATGTGTTTAGTGTTGAAACAGATAGCAAATGAGAGATAAGGAAGAATATGTTGCATATGCCAAAGTTAAATAAACAGGCCTTTAATAAATGCACTTTTCTGTGAGCACAGACAACAGTGTCAGTCACCGACGATGCTGAAATAAAAAAAAAACACCTCAGTTGGAGAAGGGCCCCTGTGTGTAGAAAATGTCAAAAAGATTAAGCCCAGGAGGTGAACTAGCGCAAATCAATGCATTCTCTGACTTAGTCAATTTAAATTTTAGAAAGTGCTCTTACTCCTGTCCCACCTTCTGCCTGGCTTGGTGCGATCCCTCGTGAGCGCAGCAGAGTGCCTCCCCTGTGGTCGGGAATGGATGTACCCAAAAATATACAAATGCCAAAGATTACGAAACGCAGGCCAAGGGATTTTTGTAAACCCCCAAAAACCCTAAATTTACTAAAGTCCACTCCTGGGCACAAGGTGAATCATAAAAAATGTAATAGTTTGCTAATCTCATCCTAAATCATATCACAGCAAGGAGCAAATACTTGTTCTAGCATTTTATCTTGAAATCTTATGCCATGTTGCAGGATTACAAGGCACACGCTTTTAATTATGTCTTTCAATTAAAGCAGTGCAATTCTCATTCAAGCTGGTTTCTGGCTTTCTCTGTTAACTGAAGGAGAAGCAGAAACTAGTAATTATTTCTTTGAAAGTATGTGGGTTCTTTTAAAGCTGCTATTCCTCTTTGTAATTACATTTCATTAGACGAATTCACTTTAAACACAATTATGTCAAGTATGGACCTGCTCCAGCGGGTATTAGGGACACATCTCATGTGCAACTAAAACTCATCTGAGTGTATAACTTTACCAAAAAGTTTGAGACCCTAAACATGCTGTTAACCTTTTCAAGTTAATTTGTATGTTTAAAAAGAGAAGTATTCGTCTTTGATGCGTAAATCAGGGGTCGTAATTCCTCACTGGGCCAGGGTTACTTTCCAACACTTTCCTTTGTTGTGCTCCCTTCTCTCTTCATAACTAGTTGATATATGGCAACTGTTTCAGAAGGAGGTCTATTACGCTACAGCTTAATATAGCGGGTTACTGCGTTTAAGGAAATGAACCAAAAGAGCAAAGAAAAAAGTAAAGTAAAACAATAGCAGGCATTTACCACACCAGGTAAATCTATCGACTGTGGTCAATATCTCATTTCCAATCATCTATTTTGAAATCAAGAGTTTTTGCATGAGTTTAAAAAACACAAGAGACTTAATTTGTCCCTTAATTTTGTTGCTCTTATATGTCAAGAATGTAAGAAATACATTTCCATCATTTTTTTAAATAGAAGTTATGGACCTTAGTTTGGAACAAAGTGGAGTTTGTATGTTTTAAACTAGTAGAGCCACTGAAGTAGTTCAAGACCAGTGTTCTTTTTAACAGAGGCCATTTAGGGGATGTTTCTTATTTTAGCATTTGTTTTAAAATCCATTTTTCCTCTTGGTGTAAGAAGTTTTAAGTATTATGGATTAGTGTAGGCCTTATTTCATCCACACTGTATTAATCAAGGGCCAACATTATTATTATTATAATAATTTTTTTATTTAGAGTTTTACATAGCGCAAACTAGACCCGAAACATCGGGTATCAGAGCACTTTGCGTGAGCACCAGTTTCGTTATAGATGAACACAAAATGAAGCAAACAAGCAGTTACTGCATTTTTGCATCAGTGCAACATGTGTAAATCACTGTGCCAGTGACTGTGTTTAAATATTCTAAAGTTCAAGGGCCTGAATCACTAATGTTTTCCCTGGATCAATATATTATTAAGATGTTCTTAAGACAGGCAATCTAGGGGCTCAGTTAGGGCCTGGCAGTGACCTGCCAGCCTTCCAGGAAAGCAGTAGGACACGTGCTCTTCTGAGAGAGCCCTGACAGGGAGTCTGAAAGCTCTGTGACTTCGGTGGAGCCACCTCCACAGGGCCTAAGAATGGAAGCATTTTTTGATTACAGGACTTAGTACACCATTGGTACTATTTTTAGGACTCACTAATGTTATGTACAAATTGATGGCCAGCAATCTCTACAGTCCAATAATATGCAGATATCTCTGTCACGGGTTTTTCTCGTACGTGTGAGAAAGACAAGGAAGAGCTTTTGCAAAATGGGAAATATACACTACTAAAGAGATGTGGTTATGGAAAAGTTAAGGAGGGGTTTAAAGAAGACCATGTAGGTAGCAAAACACCCCCACAAAAGAGTAAGACAAGTCCTACTCACAAAAGGGACACCAAACTCTACTGTAGTAATACAACTGACAAAACAGGCTAAAGTCTCCAGCTAAGCCTTGGTGTAAATCAAGCAGCACACATGGCCAATCATGGCACTGCAATACACTCTCATAGAAGTATGGAGAGGCATGGAATAACACAAGGACGAATAAGAAAATAAGGTAACATAATTTTGAATGTCTAAAAAATTATTGTGCTGTACTTTTATGGTTTAATATTATAAAATTACATACAATTTTTTGGGTAGAAGTAAAATAAATTGCATGTCCCAATAGAGCTTAAAACATGTTCAACACACATGTTACTGCAAAGGGGTGGAGGAGTGAACAGTCAGTTCTCTGACACGCCCATAAACAGTTGAAACTCATTAGAAAAGCAACCAATAGCAAACAAGTTGCTCACATTAAAAAGTCACACATCGAAAATGTTTAGTTCAGCATGTTAGGGAATATCTTTGTTGCTTTGGTCCTCATTTTAAAGACTACAAATTTGAGAAGAGGAGAGAGGACTTACGGGCAGAGGAACAACACGTTTGGGATGTGTATATTGTTGCTCCTCGGAGCACTCTTGACAGCAACATATTTTGACAGTCACCTGTTACACATCAGTTTATTGCTGTGCATTTTGGTGACATGTGACTTCATAGTTAAGTTATAATCAGTAGCGGTCCGTGGAGGGAGTTCCGTGGGGCGGTGAGGCTGGGCAGGGGAGGGGCAGGGTGGGGAAATGTAAACACCGGAATATGGATGAACGGAGGTAAGTACACATTTAAATAAATAAAATGAATTTAGCTGCGCGCACTGCATTGCATTTTGCGATGCCGCGCGCAAAGGAATTCGTTTTATTTATTTAAATGTGTACTTACCTCCGTTCATCCATATTCCGGTGTTTACATTCCCCCACCCTGCCCCTCCCCCGCCCCGCCTCACCGCCCCACGGAACTCCCTCCACAGACCGCTACTGGTTATAATAGCGCTCACTGAGGCTGCATTCTCACCTTAGGAATAGCATCTCAAGCACAGTCATTCTTAACTTCCCTCTGTCTCTATACCCACCACTAGGATTCCCATTGCATGCAAGTGTGCAGCTTTTACAATAAAATTAATTTTACAAAAATATGACATGCATTTGTTGCAGGTGATGCCACATATGTCCTCTCTCTTCATCTCCTCACCCCTTCTGACATCTAACCACACAGCCACACCAGAGGTACAACAGGGCACACACATGTATATGAGCCATTGTTGAGAGTACTTTTGGCATCATCAAACTATGCTACAAATGTCTTGTTCATGCTTGGTGATGCTGTTGTACACCCCAAATTTTTGTGCAAGATAATGTTAGCCTGATGAGTGTTGCCCTACATCACCACAAAGTGAGGCTTATACGTAGACATAACCCCTGAATTACAGCCCCATCTATATTCCCAGGGTGGGACACACAATTAAAAGAGGCCATGGTTTGTAGGTGTGTGACCAACTAGTAGGCTTATTTTTCACCTAGGCTGCTTTTATGGTTTCTGCATCACAATTGTTGGACGGTGTCAAGCTAATGATGAATTATAGACTTTGACACTGTCTCCATATATTACCTAGAGACAACACTATTGTGCTACCATGATGACCTAACCAAACATGCCAGTCTAATTGTAATATGCATACACTAACACATTACTATCTCACTCTTACATTTATTCACTACATATTGTGAATGCAAAATGATTCACATACAACACATTTATTTTCATACAAACATGTTTTAGCCTTTAAATAGTCTTCTTTTTTACATACATTTCAAGTCAATACTGGATTTCTCCATCTACAGCAAAAAAACAAGAAATTATATACAGGAAGAGGAAATAGATAGGCTTTTCCTAAATCATCCATCTACCACAACACATTCCTCCTCAATTATGCTGCTCCTTTTGTCCAATAGTCCCACAAAATAGCTGAGTAGTGTGAAGATAGGGCCCTCACCCATCTTTCTGAAGAGATATTGGACATTATGAGATACTCCTTTAACATTTCCCTCAGGTAGATAAAGTACAAATAAATGAAAGAGTAATGCAGCCCAAGCACAGCTATGGGAAGTCATTTCCAAGTGCTTTGGAATAGCAGGTGTGCATATACACAAAGGAAAAGAGTCACACATAGGCTGTGAGGACCTATGGCAATGGACACAACTGAAGGCACATGCTCTGCTGGGGGTATACTCCCAGTCAATATGTGGCCCTACTTGCTGATACCACTGCACCGGAAGGTCCTTAAAACAACACTCCATGCCCAGATGGAGGCAGATGAGCAGCAGAAAGGAGGTAGGTCTAATCTACATGAAGAAATAAAAGTGCATATATGCTTGGAAAATTTTGCTCAATCATGTCTCTTGTTTACAGTGTTTTGGATATGTCCATGTTGGCTGTACTATATGTTGTCTGCCAAAATGTGCTGTTTAATAAATGCAGATATCTTGATTGTAAGGTAAATTTAACAAATGACATGTTAAAAATTGGATATAAAGATGCTGCCACACTGAAACTTTACAATGGCATATGTTTTGTAATATAAAAAATCTTCAAATAAAGATATTTAATGTGTCTTGTTGTAAAAGTGTAAACTTGTTCTGGATGTCCTCATAATCCTTATGATCTTTCTCCTTCATATCATGTTAGAAAGAGATATTACACAATGATCCAATATTGTTGCTTGATTAGTACAATCCGCATCTGTAGATACATTTAAAATAACTAAAATGAGAGAACTCTGCTTCTAATTGAGATGTCTTCCTGGCTAACCAACATAGTATCTAATTTAATTTATTCAGAAAAAGTTCCATGATAGCATTCATAGTTTATAGATTAATGGCAGTAGGGTGTGTCTGGTCAGGTGCTTCTGTACTTACTGCCACGTGAGTGCCTCGGTGTTGCAGTGTATAATGTCTCAATTGCCTGTGACTGTTTCTGACTTCTACTAGCATCCCCTTACTCTCTGCTACGTGAAGTTGATCCTGGTCAGGATGTGGGGTATATGTAGCTCAAGCTAGAAATGCCTGCCCTGGCAATGTTTGTGGCCTACCTACACATTCTGTAGGGCATGTGGTAATTTATCCTGAAGCAAGTTGAATTGTTCACTGAAAGTCAACAACAATTCAATATAAACAAAATGGTCATATTGGAATGAAGCATCCATCTTTGTAGACCTTGTGACTAGCCCTGCTGCATCAGCAGCCTCTATTTCAATTAAAGAATCAAATACTTCAGCAGAATGCATGAGGTGCACTCCAGTTACTTGTGTACATTATTCCCCAATTAATGGTAATCCCTTCACTGCCTTATGGCCCGTAAGGGTTGGGCAAACATTTTCTGGTATCTCAACAACCTTTTGATCAATCATCAATTCTCCCACCATTGCTCAGAAAGACTCAGTCACAATTAAGTACTAACATTAAAGACAGCTCCTTTGTATCTGTTAAGTATAACATACTATACCTGAAGAAGGGGTCACCTCTCTTACCTTCTGAGGAGGATCCTAAAATACCTTTGGCATCTCTGGTTAAGACTGTGTGCGTAATCATATCTCCAGGTTCATTGGACCTAAGGGGCCCTTAAGGGTCAAGCGCCACTTTAGATATCATTTGTGATCCCCACTGCTTGGGAGGGGCCCACACGGGTAGATTCCTTAAGTTCCAAGAGGAATAATATGTGGCACATCCGTTTCAGGGAATTCAAGAATAGGCAGGTGTCTCTCACTCCTCACAACAAGTTAGGTTCATATAGATCAGGCGTTTTAGTACTCAGACAACCCTGTCAGAGTAACTTTGATCTGCATGGAGAGTATTGTATGTAGAAGCAGATCCCTACCCTGGCAAACATACAAAGTTGTTGGTATTTTACAATAATAGGGTATACTATTCATGAATAATTCTTAGGTATCAGAATGATGGCATTTATGGTGGTAATCTCAGCAGTCATAATATAAAACATAGACTAGTCCCTACTTAATATCTATTATTTGTTATCATCCTCATGCTTTTTTTCATATTAGCTGAATGGTTATTAGAATTCCCTAGCTATTTATATGTCAAGCCATGTAGGTATCCATGCATATGTCAGAAAGCCATCATGACTGCAGTCATATAGTAGTACTTCAGAATGTACCTCTAACAATTAGTCTTCATGTTTGCCAACCCAAATCCTCAATACTGTTTACACCTTCTACTCCAATGATTGTCCACGGGGAGGGGAGGGAAATTCCTGCACAGCTTCTCATATCATCACTTCAGAACTCAAGGAGCGCATCTGTAACTTAACCACACAGAAGGCAGGCAAATGTTGCTATTTTATTTCTTTCCATGCCTAATTTCTGTGAGGTCAGATGGCCTTGCAGCTCTTTTCATTGCATGTAATCCTGCAGTTTTTCAGAAAACTGAACATTTCAGTTCTCTATTTTGTTAGCTTGACTAATGGACAGATCTTGACATAATGTCTGAAAATAAGGCGATCTCACACACTGTTAACATTGTCATTTCTAATTATAGTTTTCCAGGCCCTAGTCCTGACACACAGACATTAAGGAATGAATGCTCTCACATTGGCATACAACAAAGCCTTCTCACACATGACATCACCTTGACTCTTACCTCACTCACCATCTGCTAACCTTGATGTGACCGGGTCACCGCACTGACGATTTCTCCATTGATGCCCATGTGTCCTTACCCTTAAAGAAGATACCGGACTTATTGCTGTGGAGTTTTCCAAAAAGAAAGTAGGTAACAGATAAGCAAATATTCCGAAGCTATCAGGCGAGACACAGGAGGCTCATCGAATATATGTCTGATATTCTTTTAACTATTGTCAGTACCTTTGGCTATACACAATATGTTTGGTGGTACCGTCAGCTGTACATGTCTCCTTACCCTGCCCCCTGCATACCCAACCCATTGTTCTCCAGTGGTGCAGAGCAAAGCAAGGCTGCAAACACTGCAGCATGCCAAGAGCAAACACTGCTGCAAGTCAGGCACCACAGTCCTCTGGCAGACAAGCATGAACATGGAAGAGATGTGATAAACCTAGCACAGTCGCAAGCGCCAGAACTGTAAACAGAACTCTGCCTTTGGCAGACATAGATAAACTCCATCTATTCTCTCCAAAGCAGCAAACAGCAAGTAGGCAATGAAGTTATGGGTATAATGATATGAGGCTCCGCCCCAACGTGCTGTCATCTGGACCAGGCCCGTATGGATTCTGTCATAGTGACATCAATGGCAGTGCCATCTTTTCATGGGCCAGTCATCTACTAGCAGAATGCACTACTGGCGAATCCACTAATGGAACTCTCACAGGAAGTTGGCAGAGAGCCGTCAAGATGCTGAGAAAAAGCAGAAACAAAACTCAGCAATTCCGTGATTCAGTGATCTAACAACAAAACTGCTGAGATGGGAGAATACATGCACGAACACAGCACAGTGAATGGGAGGAGTGCAGGGGTTTTTTTGTTGAAAAGTATTTTCAATTGTTGTGTTTGTTTGAGACTACTTGTATACTTTGTGTATAATCTTCCTTTTAACATTGCATGTTGTCTTATAAAAATGGTGAATTGATATTAGTGAACATTTTCATTTTGTTGTACTTCATCCTACTAAATTGGAATTTCTGCCATATGCACTTTACACAAATTTAGAAAAGTGTCCTTTTTGTATGGTCAACACCCCCACACTTTTTGCTTCAATGCTGATGGTTATGAGTCTGAAAGTCCACTGGAGCCTGCTGCCCAGGCCCCAGTGCCAGTGCTCTCTCCTAAAACTGATATGTGTGAATTGGTATACCCAAATGGCAATGACCTTCACCCCCTTATAAGTCCTTAGTATATGCTGCTAGTGGTACCCAGGGCATGGGTATTAAAGGGGTCACCAGAGCCTGAAGCACTGTTTGTGCCACCCTGAGTGACCCAAGTAAACTACTGACAGCAGGCCTGCAATTGCAGACTGCAGAAGCGGTGCAAACTGCTCAAACTTGACTTTTCCTTCAGCAGGTGTGGAAAAGTCAATGATCTCTCTTGAATATATGCCAGTCACCCTTAATGAAGACCCCTAAGCCCAGTATGCAGGGTGTGTTATAGTAAAGGTGTGGACATGTAAGTGCAAGCTTATATGTCCATATAGTGGTTTTTACCATTAAAGGCTACAATAAGCAATAGACGGTCCAAAGGATGTCATGGGTTGGCATGCGAGCAAACCTGAGGTTGGCAGCTCCATTGTGGTACTGCCTAAATATGTCATGTTTAAAATCGAAGACCGTGCCTCATCACCCTTGGCATGAATCTCAAGTCGAGGATGATGTGGCATGCACACAGGTGGCTACCTTAGAGGTTGACAACACGGTAGCCCTAGGTTTTCCTGTGCTCTGGCGGCCAGCCCGCAGCTGCTGCGCCAAAACAGGAATCTGACTCCCTGCCAGGAGGAGTGAGGTCTCACAGGAGTCAGAAACAATGGCCTGGATGGGACGGAGGTCACACCTCCCTCCCTGACAGGATGGCTAGTGAAGTAGCACATCAAGGTGGTGAACTTCAAAGTTGCACTGCCTGTGATATGTAACCAGACTGCCTACCAAAGGAGGAAGCAGCCTTTCCCCTGCCCCCAGGCACATTTGCACCCAGGCTGGTTGGTAAATTAGGTATTCACAAGTTGTACAACCCCAGAAGGCTAGCCACGCCTCCAGGGTGGAATACATGGTCTGTACAGCTGAGGAAGATTCCTGCCTATTTAACAAGTGGTATATTATCAGGATCTGGGTAGAAAAGGTGACATACTCCCCTGTATGTGGTCACTTTAGGGGCGGATTAGATGCTGGGGCTAGTAGCCCACTGGCCACTTGCAGCCACACCCATAACTCCACTAAATATAGGATTTAAAGACCAGCCCTGTCACAAGAACCTCAGTTCTGATCTGACTTGCAACAAAGGACAAAGAGGAGACCGATGTCTGTGACAACTGGAATTGCGCAAAGAAAAGGCATGGTACTCTGCACCCGTGGCAACCTTCCTAGAACTGCACACTTGAAACATGTCCTGGACAAAATCTCCGTTCCCCTAGAACCAGGGAACCCTGTGAGTGCCTAGGGCAACCCCAGATTTCCTTGGACTAGTGGCACTAGTCCCCTGCAGACCGCACGCAAAAGCAAAGTACCAGAACCAAAGAATCGCTGGCCATCGGGCCCTCTGAGGAATCGCTCAGGAGTAGATGGTGCATTGTGAAAAATGTAGGCCTGACCTCTATGAAGTTTCAGGAGGCTACCATGTTCCCCTGAACCTGCAGACATCAAAATAACTTTCTGCTGAATTAACAGCTGCCATGGCTTGTTGGTCGCCACTCTGACAACCACCCCCTTGCTCGATGTTGCACTTCGAGGGAACTTTGCAAAACCCTCATCCGAAGTCAGCTGTAGCTTTGTTGTTGACTTTTTCCACCCTGTTCCCCACCTGCACCATTTAAGTGGTAAAACCAGCTCCCCCGCTGCTCCCTCTTCAGCACCACGGAAAGCCAGGGCAACTTTGCGCCCGGACTTCTTCCGCCAGGTAAAATCAAACTGAACTTCATGGTTTTGCATCACCTTTACCCTCATTGGGTTCCACACAGCTCGACCTGCAAGTGACCAATTGTCACTAGTGCTTTTTACCACTGACCACAATGAAAACATTTTGTAGTACTGTTTTGCACTGATTTCATTTTGTTTTGAAAATCCATAACTTTGGTTATACTTCCCTGATTTACTTCATTTTTGTGTCTAAATTTATATAAAAGTCAGCTTTATTTTTATATATTGGTGTCACATTTCTTTCAAGTCGCGCCAATTACGTATCACCCATGTTGGCACTTTGAAATGCTTAACACTTACCTCTAGTAAAGAGTGGTTGCTCTTTGCAACTCTACCATGACTGAGCTATGGATTTATTATTTTGCATTCAAGGGCCATCTTTGGGATATTGTGAGGGTATTGCATGGTGAAACCTAACCAGCATCACCACATAATATTTGACTTTCCTACATTGGTGTCACAGCGGTGGAATTCTGAACTTGTGTTTTACAGTACCACTTTTGCATCAGATATCTACTCTTGATTTTAAACAAAAAAACTATTTTTCAAGATTTTTGTAAACTGGAATTTTAGGGTCCTGCGTAGGCCCCCATTAAAATAGTACAACAAAAAGTCTTAAGAAAGTTTTTAAAAAGACCCAACTTCTAAGTAAAAAGTTAGGCACCATGGAGGCTGGTAAGAAGCTCGACCTGGCAGTCATCCCAGTTATGAAGATCAGTGATCTGAAGGATTTGTGCAAAGCAATGGGCATTAGCTATCAAGTTACAACTAAAAAGGAGGAACTTGAAATAACCATCAGTTCCTATGAAAAGGAAAAACTTGAGATGGAGAGCCATCGCTCATAAGAGGACCATGAAGAGGGTGAGGATGATGCCCTATCCCAAATTGATGATGATGGGGAAGAAGGTGAAGGCCAAAACAATCCACTTTTCCAAGACCCCCTTCAACAGTGGGAAGGGATAGGAGTCACTCTAGCAGACTCCCTACAGGGAAGGTGATAATACGCCTTGAGGAAGAGCCTGATCTCTCATTAGAGGAGAAATAGTTTGAATTTGAGAAAGGAGACTAGTCGTTGAAGAAAGAAGGGTTAAGATGGGCTGGATAAAAGGCAATGAGATAGACACTTATGATCAGCTGTATAATTTCATTATGAAGGGCCACATTTTGACTAATTGTACCAAAGAGAAATTGCATTTGCATTTGGTGGATTCCAAGTTGTCTTCTCGAGGAAAGCTGGGAAGGATATCTGACAAATGAATCAGAACCAGGGCGTTCAGCTAGACCCATGGTGGAAGTGACCAACAAAAGAGTGCACAGACTTCCCGGAAGAGGAAGCGGGTGAGCAACAACAAGGATAAAAAGAAGGAGTTATCTAAAGGTCCCAAATTCTTCTTAGGAAGGTGGGCCCCCAAACTTCCCCTAGACCAAAGGCAAAGGTTATCAGAGTAAGAACTGGGATCTAGCAAAGGCTTCTGGGTTAATTCATGACTATCATCATCCAGGACATAAGAGATGAGATGCAGCATGCTCCAAAAAGTCCTTCGGTGGTGGACAATCCAAGCAACTAGCTATCATAGGAGTGGTGTGAAATTGTACTCTGGAGAGGCCAGAGGATACCCTGAGTCTACTTTAGTTTCCCGGGGTGGGGTGGATATTGAAGCCCTAGCTGTCTTGCCTCTAAGCCTAGAGAAGTATGGACAAAGGCCTTAAATCATTGGGACTGATGTAGAAGCTCTGAGGGATACAGGTGCCAGTGTCACTATGGTGGCTGATAGACTGGTTTCTCCAGGCCAAATGATACCCGGTGTTAATCACCAGCTTACCAATGCTGACAATGAGACTGAGTGTGAGTTTGGCCATGGTGAGTTAGAGTGGGGAGGGGTTACTGGCCCAAAGAAGTGGTTGAATCACTTGCCATGTCAGTGGAGTGTCTGTTGGGAAATGATCTGAAGACTTCTGCTTGGGGAGACGTTGAAAGGAAGGCTTGTGCAAGAATGCTGTGCCTCCCTGAGTGTGTGTGTGTTACCATAAGAGCACAAGCAGCATCTCAGGGAAGCCATGAGAGCTTGGATTCTGAAATAGTGGACCAGGGCAACAGAGCACGAGAAAGGGCAAGAGATCTTCTAAGGCAGCTTCAAAGAGGTCACAGGACCAAAGGAAGATTTCTCCTGATGGAAATGTCTTGGTGCCTGAGGAGGGCACTGCAGCTGAAGGAGTCTGGCCTGATCTGGCAGAGCTCCTAAGTGCAGGGGGGCCCTCCAGAGAGGACCTATGCCAAGGGCAAAAGACATGCCCAAATCTTGAAGGCTTTAGGCAGCAAGCTTCAAGTCAAGAAGAGCGAGATGTCAGTGTCACCCATAGGGTCTACTGGGAAGATAGGCTTTTGTACACTGAGTCCAGAGGCCCCAAACTAGGGGCAACCAGGAGAGTGGAGGTCCCCCAGGTGTACAGAGAGTCTATTCTGACCGTAGCACATGATGTCCCCCGAGCTTCAGATCTGGAACAAACCAAAACCTGGGACAGATTGGTTGCCCATTTTTATTGGCCAGAGAAGTCTGAAAAAGTGAAGGTGTTTTGTTGCTCCTATGTCACCTGTCAAGCCAGTACAAATATGGGGGCACAGCCAAAGGCTCCTTTAATTCCACTTCCAGTGGTTGGGACTACATTTGCGAGTGTAGGGATTGACATTGTTGGTCCCTTGTCCCTCAAACTGTATCTGGGAACCGATTAATTCTAGTGGTAGTGAGCCATGTCACTAGATACCTGGAAGCAATTCCCCTAAGGACTGTCACTGCCCTTACAGAGGCAAAGGCCCTCTTTGGTGTCTTCACAAGGGTAGTATTTCCTAAAGAGGTGGTCTTAGATAGAGGGACAAGCTTCATGTCTGCCTACCTAAAACCTATGTGGGATGAATGTGGAGTGAGCTACAAGTTCACTACCCCCTATTACTTTAGACAAAATATTTAGTTTATGGCTTCAAAAACCCATGAAAGGCATGATAATGGGCCTCCCTGAAAAAATCAGAAGGAGATTGAATGTACTGTAATTTTTCCTCTTGTTTGCCTACAGCGAGGTGACACAAAAGGGGGTTGGATTGAGCCTTTTTGAACTTTTGTTTGGCCATTCTGTAAGGGGCCCTCTAAGACTGATGAGAGAAGGATAGAGAAACCTCTCAAAGAGCCTAAACAGGACACAGTGCAGTGTGTACTTTGCCTGCGCCCATGCATGGCTGGATACATGAAGAGAGCAAACAAACATTTGGAGGCCAGCCAGGAGCTTATCAAGCACTGGTATGACCAAAGGTCAGCACTGGTTGAGTAACAACCAGGTCAGTTGGTGTGGGTCTTGGAGTTTGTGGCTCAAAGGGCCCTCAGAGATAAATGGACTGGGCCCTATCCCATTTTGGAGAAGAAAGAGGAAGTCACGTACTTGGTAGACTTTGGCACCCCTAGGAGTCCTCATAGAGTGTTCCATGTAAACCACCTAAATCCACACCAGGACAGAGCTGACATGACCATACTCATGGTCACTCATGGAGGCCAGGAGAAGGAAAGTGAACCGTTCCCTGACCTACCATCTACCAACCCACAAGATGGTTCAGTAGAGGGTGTAGTTTTATCAGACTGTGTGACTGACCAACAGCAAGCTGACTGCAGGCAAGCCCTAAGCCAGTTTGCTGAACTCTTTTCTTTGACCCCTAGGCAGACAGCATGCTGTACCCATGATGTGGACACTGGTGACAGCCTTCCTATCAACAACAAAATATACAGGCTGTCTGATCATGTCAAATTATGCATCAAAGCTGATGTAAGCAAGATACTAGTGCTAGGGGTGATTGACCCCTCAACAGTCCCTGGGTTAGCCCAGTAATACAGGTCCCCAAACCTCACTCAGTAGCTGGAAAACCAGCGATGAGGTTATGTGTGGATTACAGGGGCTTAAATCCAGTCCCTAAAACAGATGCACACCCCATCTCAAGAGAAGATGTGTTTATTGATAAGCTGGGTGCAGACAATTTATTGTGTACTTTTGATTTAACATCAAGGTACTAGCAGATTGGATTCACCCAGGGAGAAATGTAGATGTCAGCATTTCCAAACCCAGAAGGCCACTGCCAATTTAAAGTGATGCCTTTTGGTCTCAAAAATGCACCTGCCACTTTCCACAGATTGGTAAATCGATTTCTTTCAGGCCTGGACAACTTTAGTGCTGCATATCTAGATCATATACCTGTCTTTAGTTCCACCAGGGAGGTTCACCTGGTCTAACTGAGGGAAGATTTACAGGCCCTGCATCAGGGAAGGCCTAACTATCAAGGCCAGCAAGTACCAGAGAGGGCATAGTTCTGTTGTGTACTCTGGCCACCTTGCAGATAGAGGCTATGTCCATCCTCTCCAACCCAAGATCCAGACCATTCTGGAGTGGGAGGCTTCCAAAACCCAGGGAAGTCAGGGCTCTCTTTGGCTTGACTAGGTACTACAGGAGGTTTATGAAGGGGTACCATTGCGGACCCCACTCACTGAACTTACCTCCAAAAAGCAGTCTAAGAAGGTCATCTGGACCACAGGATGCCAAAAGGCCTTTGACACCCTGAAGAAGTCAATGTGCTCAGCACATGTTCTGAAGGCAACAGCCTATGGAAAAGAGTTCATTGTCCAAACAGACGCTTCAGAACATGTGATTGAGACAGTGTTGTCACAAACAAATGATGAGGGCTAGGATCAACCAGTTGCCTATATCAGCAGGTTACTGCTTCCTAGAGAGCAGTGTTGGAGTTTCATTGAGAGGGAAGCCTTTCCTATGGTTTCGTCCCTGAAGAAGTTGAAATCCTACTTGATTGGAACTCAATTTAAAGTTCAAACTGACCGCATGCATCTCAGATGGCTGATGCAGATGAGAGGAGAGAACTACAAATTGTTGAGAAAGTCCATTTCCCTGCAGGGTATGGATTTTTCCGTGGAACACAGACCAGGGACTGACCATGCCAATATAGATGGCCTTTCCACTTACGCAAATAGCAATGAGAACTACCAGGGGATAGGTTAGTTGCTCATCATCTTTCATCTGGGGGAGTCATGTATGAAAGATTCCTTTTTGTATGGTCAACCCCCCCACCACCCACTGTTTATTCCAATGCTGATGGTTATGACTCTGAAAGTGCACTGGAGCCTATTGTCCAGGTCCCAGTGCCAGTGCTCCCTTCCTAAAAAAGATATGTGTGAATTGGTACCCCCCAATTAGCAAGTACTTTAACCCCCTTATAAGTTCCTAGTATATGATGCAAATGGCACCCAAGGCATGTGTATTAAAGAGGACACCAGAGCCTGAAACACTGTTTGTGCCACCATGGGTGACCCAAGTTAATTACTGATAGAAAGCCTGCCTTTGCAGACTGCAGGAGCAGTCCAAACTGCTGGAACCCAACCTTGCTCTCACCATGTGAGGCAAAGTCAATGCACTACCTTTAATAAATGCACTCAACCCTAAGGTAGGCCCCCTAAACCTAGGAAGTATGCTGTATTACACTTAAGGTATGGACTTGTAAGTGGAAGCTTATATGTCCCTACAGTGGCATTTACTATTAAAGGCTACTTTAAGTGATAGGCAGACAATAGGAGAACATGGGCTGGCAACCGGGCAAAAACTAGGTTGGCAGCTCCATCATGGTACAGCCTAAATATGTCATGTTTGGTATCAAACAAAGAGCCTCATCACCCCTGACACAAATCTTGTGTTAAGGACAATGTGGTGTATACCCAGTTGGCTACCCTAGAGGTTGCCCACAGGGTTGCCCCAGCCTTTCCTATGCTCTGGCTGCTAGCCTGCAGCTGCTGCAACCAAGACAGGAATCTGTCCCCCTGCCAGGAAGTGTGAACTCTCACATGAGTCTGAAATAATGGCCTGGTTGGGAAGGAGCTCACACCTCTCATCCTGACAGTATAGCTAGTGAAGTAGCACATCAAGCCAGTGAGCTTCAAAGGCTGCATTCTAAAGGAGGGAGCAACCTTCCTCATGCCTGTGGGAACCTTTGCACCTGGGCAGGTGGAAAATTAGGTATTCAGAAGGTGTACAACCCCCGAAGGCTAGTTAGACCTCTAGGGTGGACTGCCTTTTATGTACAACTGAGGAAGACTTCTGCCATTTTTAAAAGTGATACATTAGAGGGTTTCGGGTAGAAAAGGTGACCCCCCCCCAGATGTGGTAATTTCAGGGGCAGATTAGCCTCTGGAGTTAGTAGCACATTTGCCACTTGCACCCACACCCCTAAATCCCCTAAATCTAGGACTTGAGGGCCACCCCTGACACCAGATCCTCAGTTCTGATCTGACTAGCAACAAAGTACAAAGAGGAAACCCATGTCTGTAACAACAGGATGTACACAAAGCAAAGGCATGATGCTCTGCATCTGTGGCAACCTTTCTGGAAGTGCATGACTGTGACTCGTCCTGGACCAAAGCTTGGTTCCCCCAGACAGAGAGACCCTTTGTGAGCCTAAGGCAACTCCAGACTCCCCTCACACTCCAGGTAAAAGAAACATACTGGAACCAAAGAATCCCTGGCCATCAGGCCCTCTGAGGGACCACTCAGAAGTAGATGGTTAATTGTAGGAAATGTAGTCCTGACCTCCATTAAGTTTCAGGTGCCTACCGTTTTGCCCCGGACCTCCGAATGTTGAAATAACTTACTGCTGACCTTACTGATGGCAAGGCTTGTCAATTTCCAGCCTGGTAACCACTCCCTTTACTCGACTCTGCAAAACCTTCATCTGATATCAGCATTGGCTTTGTTGTCGACTTTTTGGACCCTGTTCCACATCAGCTCCTTGCAATCGGAAAAACCAGCTCCTCCGCTGCTCCCATTTCAGCACCATGGATAGCCAGGACAACTCTGAACCTTAGCTTCTCAAGGCAGGTAAGATCGAACTGACTAACCTGGGTTAGTCCTGGGATCCACATTGCCTTTACCCTCCTTGTGTTTCACACAACTCGACTTGCCAGTGACCGATTGTCAGTAGTGCTTTTTACCATGAACCACGATGATAAAGTTTTGCAGTACTGTTTTGCATTGATTAAATGTGACCTCTAAAATTAAACATTCTGGTTATACTTCTCTTATTTACTTCATTTTGGTGTCTAAATTTATATAATAGTCAGCTTTAAATTTTAATTTGGTGTTGGATTTCTTTTGAGTCGTGCCAATTACTTATGGTCCCTGTTGGTGCTCTGAAAAGCTGAACACATTCCTCCAGTAAAGCCTGACAGGTCTTTGCCGCTCTAACAGAACTGAGCTAAGGATTTATAATTGTGAACCCAAGGACCATCTTTGGGCATTGTGAGAGTATTGCATGGTGAAGCCTAACCATCTTCACCACTTAATACTCCTCTTTCATACAATAAGTAACTGACTCTAGTAAACAAAGGAAAAACTCGTTAAAGATGGCTTTGCGAAAAACTGTACTATTTAATGGGTTAATTAGAACGCTTTCCCACAACATCGCCTCAGATGAACAGTCAATTTAAAAAGGTGAAGTTGCTTTTGAATAATTAGAAAGAAACACAACAGTTGAAATGGTGGCGTTTTGTATACACCTCTTATATATATCTATATTGATGCACACAAATTGGGTGCAAGAATCCATATGGGTTTGTAAATACTGTTGCTATCAAAACAACAAATCTGTTACAGTCGCTGAATAGACTTTTTGCCAAATGGGCCTGTTTTTTGCCCAACTACACAAAATAGAGAGGTTATGAGTATTCATGATTCCAGCTTAAAAAAAAGATAACTGAGAATTGGAATGAAAATCCAGCAAACACTGCCAAAGCCGACAGGTATGGGTTTGGAAAGCTGCTGTGATGGTTAACTTTTATATTATTTTCTATTGCAATTATTTGCCACAAAAATAAAAAATAGACGAAAATGTTGCAGCCTATATGTGTCTGCCATGTGAATGCAGTAAAACAATTACATGAATAAATTAACCATTGCATATCATTCTAGCAAAAGTACAAGTGCATACTAGCAGGAAAGTGTATTTAGTTAGTTTTAACATGCATCGCAGGTAAGATACGATTTTTATTAGCACAAAGAAAATGTACTTCTGATGTTAAATTACTTTAAGATGACGTTGCAGTTGAAGCGCACAGTGATGACTACAAGTAAAAAAGGATAAAGAATGGAAAGAAAAAAAAACTATTGCCACATTAAATATTGGCCCATCACCCCTGGGTCTGAAATGAACGGGTCCGATTCAAAGAACTAACTTAACACAAAATCCTAAACTTACTACCATTTTGGTATTCACAGAAGGCACTTACTCATTTTGGTATCCACAGAAGGCACTTAGGGGCATATGTATGAACATCCCTTTTAGTGAATCTCAAATTGCGATATTTTGTGATTTGCAGTTTGAGATTCGCAAATCGGGATGTATTTAAAAAATCGCTAATGTTTAGCGATCACTTAAAATTCGCTAAAAATTCTTAGAAACATGGTTTTTTCCTTAATATCGAAATTCGCAAATTAAGAAATCGCAAAAGCGGGAATCTGCTATACAGGTGCATCCTGATGACATCACAACCAGGAAGTGGGAGTGATTTGCTGCACCTGATTACCTGAGCCACAGTCAGAGGCTGTTTGGAGAGTGTGAGGAGTCAGCACAGGAGAGAACAAACCCCAATGGAGTCCCAGAAGCAACATGAGGGCAAGGAGGGTGAAAAGAGGAAGAGAAAACATAAATTCTCTGACAAGGAGCAGGAGGTCCTCATAGAGGAGATGGTTTGCAGCCATGAGCTCCTCTTTGGCAAAAAGGCACTGAGAGTCCCAGAATCAAGGAAAAGAAAGATTTGGCTGGACATTCAAGAGAAAGTTAATACTGTGGGTGTCACTTATCGCACTGTCGAAGAATTGCGCAAGCGATGGTATGACATGCGGCAAAGGTCTAAGGAGAGGGTAGCAGCCAGACTCAAGGAGGCAAACAAGACCGGGTTGAGGACCATCCACATCAGCAGAGCCAACACCCCACGAGGAGCTTGTGGAGTCCACCGTCCTGCCTGAGAGCGTCGGTGGTGTGGCTGACATTGACAGCTCCGACCCTGCATCCAGCAGCCAAGGTAAGATGCATGCAAAATATATCTGCCCTGATTCCCATCCCATGCACACTTTCCCAAATGCGCAAAATATACACACCACATGTCATTCCGGTCCAATTCTTACAGCACACCCAGCAATGCATCATGGAAGTTGTAGTAAGATGTATGACAGTGTGTCCATGACACATAGGAAATCAAATGCAACATGTGGGTCGGTGATAAGGGAATAAGACAGTGTCAGAAGTTAGCCAAGACAAACTGTAGAAACTTTATTGAGTGCAAAATGCAGACAATGACACAAACTCATGTATTCCCTTTTACAACCACAGCACAATCCAGGGCACTTGATGACAGTGCAGAGGGAGATGACATTGCAAACCCTGAGGACCAGCATGATGATGGGGACAGATCACACAACAATCATGCACAGGAAGCGCACACATGTGCCCCCACTGCCTCCATTGGAGGATGAAATACAGCCCACAGGGGAGGAGAGTGATCGAAGAGAGGAAAGGCAGGGTGTGTCACACATGCGGAGGCAGGAAACACCACGAATGAGTTTGCCAGCAATGGAAAGATGCAGGTCAAGGCCCAGGAGCAGCACTGCCACTGATGAGGACCACACAGTATTTGCAGGTCTGGAAAACAGCATGCTGCAGGTACAGCGTCTGCAATATAAATCATTGCGCTCCATTATTAGGCAGCTATGCACTCTCAACAAAAATCAGCGCTACATGGGGGAGGGCATCATGGCCATGGCAGGTGCCATACGTGACCTCTGTGACACCCTGAAGCAAAACCAAGATGCCAGTGACAGGGCTGCCCGACATGCCAACGCACGGCTGCATAACTACACAAAGGCCGTGAACCACCTCTGCACCACCACCAGCAATCTGAAACGTCGCAGCATTACCATGCAGTTGGAAATGTCACACTGCTGTCAGGACATTGCAAGAGGGCTGGAACAGGTCACCAGTGCAGTTGAGCAAATGCAAACGGCCAACTCAGGTTGCACCGCACTCATGGTCTCTGGGGAGAGTGAGGAGACCTCAAGTAGGAGTAGCATCACACCTATATTGCCTGAAGGCGCAGTGCCAGACAGGGTGCAGTACCTAGGAACCCCACGGAGGGCACTCAGCCTGGATCCCAAACAGCACCAATCCGTCACCGGAGGGGGTGAACTGTACAGTGACAAATTTGCGTCAATGGGTGATGCAACCCAGCAATGCATATTGAACACTTTCTTGTGAAGTACCTGCACTGTGTGCATAACATGTGCTGGGTACAGCAACAGTGAATGCTTTTGAAGTGTGAATAAACACAGCACAGATTACAATCATTTTTTTGGCTCATGTCATCATTACTCACCTAGAAGTAGTTTTGCGTGATCTCAGTCCGTCTCTGACGTCCGGCAGCTGCCCTGACTCCTGATGCTTGTCTGCAAGGGGGAGCAGGGCAATCATCATCCGATGTGTCTGTATCGGTCACATCAATTGTGGTGCCTTTCCTCATAGCCATGTTATGTAGCATTGCACAGCTTGCTACGATTTTACAGCAGGTCTCAGGGCTGTATTGCAGTGCACCGCCACTTTTATGCAGGCACCTGAACCGGCTCTTTAGGATTCCAAACGTACGCTCAATGACGCAGCATGTAGATCTTTGTGACCTGTTGTATATCCTCTCACTTGCATTGGCTGGATCCAGGTACGGGGTCAGGATGAAGTCCCGCACTGCATAGGCACTGTCACCTGCCGGGATAGACACAATAGGTAAGTCAATGCCCCCCCCTCAGGAGATGTAGTGGATGTATGGATGTGTGCCATGTATTTACCTAGCAGTTATCCCTCGCCAAACTCTCCAACACTCAGACGTCTGTGCATCCCACTATGTCTAAAGAGGAAAGAGTCATGTCTACTGTCTGGGTATTTGGGTACAATGTCATTGATGATATACCGAGCGTTGCACACAATCTGTATATTCAGGGAATGGAAGCATTTACGGTTTTTGTAGACATATTCAGTTGCTGATGGGGGAGTGATGGCCACATGGGTCCCATCGATGCAGCCAATGATGTGGGGGAAACGTGCAATCTGGTAGAAGTAAAGTTTTATTTGCTGTAATGCCTGTTGGGTGGTGGGGAAGTATATGTGATGTGATAGCCTCTGTAGCATTGCATCTAGAAAGGCATGGAAAAAGCGTGACAGGGCACTCTGTGACACCCCGCCAACCTCCGCTGAGGCCAGGAGGTGCAAGGAGCACAGGACCTGCACATGGGTGGGAATTGTTTGTGTCCTGCGTGTAGGGTGTTCCAAATAGGGTTTCAGCTCCTCAATCAGGTCCAATATGGTCTGTGGGTGCAGCCTGTACTTGTCATGGATGTCCTCTTCAGTCTGCTGGAACAGAGTGATGCGCAGCCTGAAGATACGTTCCTGTCTCATTCTCCTCTGTGCAAGAGCCCGAATACGCAGCCTCCTGGCTATCACAAACAATGCTGCCATTGTGGAAGAATCTGTTGCATTGTGGGCTGGTTTAAGTACCTTTCACCTGGTTACCACCTGCATGCACTTGGTGTTAATTGCGATTTCTTAATTAGCGAATTTGATATTTTCACAATTTGCAAATTTTTCATACATGTACTTGCGATTTCTTAGTTTGCGAAACCCTGTTTGCGAATTTCACAAACTGAGAAAATTGCTATTTAGGAATTCGCAAGGATATTCGCAGATTTTTGGTTTCGCAGATTTAGAAATTGCAAATTTAGCGATTTCTTAGTTTGCACTGGGAATGCGTCTCATACATATCAAATAGCAAATTTTTATTCGCAAACGCTGTTTTTTGCGATTCGCAGCATTTACGAATAAAAATTTGTTTCATACATATGCCCCTTACTCATTTCGGTATTCACAGAAGTTAGGAGTCGTAACTTTAGGACTCCAAAATGCCTTCTGTGAATCCGAAAGTCTTAAAGTTAGGATTTTTCTCAGTTTAGGAGTAGTAAAGTTAGGACTCCTAACTTTAGGACTCTTAAATGCCTTCTGTGAATACAGAAAGTGTTAAAGTTAGGATTTTTCTCAATTTAGGAGTAGTAAAGTTAGGACTACTAACTTTAGGACTCCTAAATGCCGTCTGTGAATACCGAAAGTCTTAAAGTTAGGATTTTTCTCAGTTTAGGAGTAGTAAAGTTAGGACTCCTAACTTTACTACTCCTAAACTGAGAAAAATCCTAACTTTTTTAAGTTTAAAGAAGAGTTTATTGAAGAAATAAAGAAAGTCCAGAGCAATAACAGCATACATTTTGTAAAAAGAATACATTGTGAAAAACTTCATAAAAGTAAAAAGAATGGAAAGAAAAAGAAGAAAGGGGAGGGAGAAAGAGGAATGTCATCGTAAACATATTACAACAGTATATCTTAAAAACTAGCAGTGTAAACAAAAATAATTTCACGATTAAGAAATTAATAATTCAACATGCGGCAGAACAGAAATGATAATCAACAATCAGTAATAATAACAGATTCAAGGGGGCTTAGAAACTTCCTCATTGCGAGGACTATGTAGTGGAGTAGGCTGGGCAGACAAATTCAGAAAGGTAGTAATGGGTAGCCACAATAAATCTCGTTTAATAGCAAGGCTAATGGGATGGACATAAGCCCTGTCTAGTCTATGATTATAGCAAACCCCATACCACCAGGCTTGATAAGAAATAAGGGAGGTATCCTTCCATGCTTTCGTGATTTGTTGAAATGCCACAGCTAGAAGGAGGTCAACAATAGAAGTGTTAGTACTAAAGGAGGACCATACTTGCGAAATACTACCAAGAAAAATATGGGAAATAGAAAAGGGGAAGTTGGAAGAGAAAATTGTATTAATTTGGTGCCATACCTTACGCCAGAAAAGATGAACAGCAGGACAGGTAAACAACATATGTTTAAGATCGGCTACCAAGGCCGAACAAGACCAACAGCGAGATGGGATAGAAGAGTCAATTTTATGTAGTTTGGAAGGGGTGATTAAAAGTCTATTATATATGAAAAATAAAGTTTGGTTTGTATTTGCTGCTCTAGTAGACTTCCTTATTTTGATCCAAATGTTATCCCAGGTAGAAGTAGGAAAATAATCATCTAAATCTGATTCCCAGGCGCACTCCACAGCCGACTTCTCTCGATGAGCAGACGCATCTCGCAATTTTTTGTAAATCTGAGAGGCGGAGGGGGAGGAGTGCAAGAATGTTAAGGGAATGGGAGAAGAATTAAATTGTATGGAGGCACAAGTAAGAGCATCATAAGCAGTTTGAACCGCTGTTTTCAATAGAGTATATTTGAAATAAAAAGATAGGGGGAGAGAAAAACGAGTTTGAAGAACAGGAAAGGGAATATAAAGTCCCTCTTGAAAAAGTTGATGAGTCCATTTAAGACCAAGGGATAACCAATCATTCCAAAAAATAGATCTATTTTTATTTGGATAAGGTGATTGTACCAGATAGGAGATTGTAAAAAACGGGCACGATCATCTAAATTATGTAAAATAATAGGACGAAAGATTTTGCGAACATGTTGAAGGATGGGAAGAGAAAATTTCCCCGGAGCACGTGCCAAGGAAACAAACTCTTCAAACGTAAAGGGATGAAAAAAGGAGGATTCAACCTCTACCCACAAAGGTTGAGAAAAGGGATCAGAGATATGATCGGAAATGAAGGATGCAGAGTGAGTAAGGAAAAAGGAGGTGTGATACGAGAAGTCAGGAAAATTGACACCACCTAAATGCTTAGGAGATTTAAGCTTAGAAAAAGACATTCTGGGTGGTTTGTTCTGCCATAAGAATTTTGATAATACAGAATAAATATTTTTGTAAAAAGATTTGGGAATATTGACTGGAAGATTCGATAAGAAAAATAAGATTATTGGAACTAACATCATTTTGATAGAATCCAATCTACCCCACCAGGATAAGAACAAAGGATTCCATTTGTTCGTAGAGACAGTAAGGGATGATATTAAATTTTTAAGATTCAATGCTACAGTATCTTTAATAGAAGGTGTGAACCAGAGACCAAGGTATTTGCTTTTAGTTGGACTCCAATGGAATGAAGAAGTTAAAAAGTCAGCATGAAAACAGAGTTTATTTAGAGGAAGGATTTCACATTTATCTACATTAAGTTTATAACCTGACACTGATGCATAATCCGAGAGCTCTAATAAAAATTTCGGGAGAGAAGTATGAGGGTTCGAGATAAAAAGAAGGATATCATCTGCGTACGCAGAAATCTTTAGCTGTTTATCACCATAGGGGAAACCAGAAATCTCATCGTTCATACAAATTTTTGTTAGGAAAGGTTCTAATGCTAAAATAAATAAGAGTGGAGAGAGCGGACATCCTTGCCGGACACCACGAAGAAGAGGAAAAGAGGAAGAGACAAGTCCATTAGCTAAAATAAAAGACCTAGGAAAAGAATAAAGTAGTGAGATATATGAAAGGAATTTAGGACCAAAACCGAACCAAGAAAGAGAAGAAAAAATAAATTGCCAGTTGACTCTGTCAAAAGCTTTCTCAGCGTCCAGTGCAACTGCTGCCAATGAAGCCTTGTAAGAATGAGATTTGCTTAAGACATTAAAGAAAAGACGAGTATTATCAGAGAGATGACGGCCTTTGATAAAGCCACATTGCTCTTTACTAATTAATTGTGGGAGAAATTTTTCCAAACGAAGCGCAAGAATTTTTGCAAACATTTTATAATCTAGATTAATTAAGGAGATTGGCCTATAATTTTTACAGAGAGTGTGATCCTTGTTATCCTTAGGAAGGAGACAAATTAGAGCTTCCTGAAAAGAACCATCAGATTTCTGTGTTGCAATAAAGAATGAAAAAAGTTGATAAATTCGAGGAAGAAGTAGGGAGGAAAAGTGGGAATAGAATTCTATGGTAAACCCATCTGGGCCAGGGGCCTTACCCCTTTTTAGAACTTGAATAGCCTCCAGAATATCCTTATGCGTTATATCAGCCTCTAATGGGGAAAAGTCAACATCTGAAGAGGAAGGTGAAGGGATGGAAGACAAATAGCGAGTGATATCAAATAATAAAGGGGAGGATTCAGGAGTGTATAATTGTTGATAAAAGCCCGTGAATTCGGCTAAAATATCTTCATCTTTATGAACCATAACATTAGAGGAGGTAACAATGGATTCAATTTTTGTACGCTCTTTCTTAACTTTGAGGTACCTAGCTAAAAGATTACCGGCTTTATTCTGTGCGCTGTAATATTTAGCACTAGACTTGAGCAAAAATAAATTGGCAGAATCAGTGGAAAGTTTATTAAAGGAAAGCTTAGCCTTAATAAGACTGTTTAAGTCAGATTGTTTCTTAGAAATATAAAAGGAATGTTCTAACCTTTTAATCTGTGTGCTAAGTAGATGAATAGACTGAGCGGCAGAGCGGCGTTTCCGTGCCACAAATGTAATAATGAAATCTCTAGAAGCAGCTTTGAAGGTGTCCCAAATAAGGGAAGGAAATAATTGAGACGAGTCATTATCATAAAAAAATGAAGAGGCAAATTCAAGAAAGGCTTGTGTAAACTTCGGGTCCAATAAAAGAGAGTCATTAAACCTCCATCTCCTAGTGCCTTTCACAGGAGGGATTAAATCTAAACTTAAAGAGACTGGGGCATGGTCAGAAATTAAAACAGAGCCTATATCAGAGTAAGTAATGTGTTGAGTAAGGGCTTTGGAATTAAAAATATAGTCTAACCGGGACTGGGAAGAATGAGGGGGTGAGTAGAAGGTGTATTCTTGAAGGGTAGGATGACAAAGCCTCCAAGAGTCCACAAGTGCCCTTTGAGAAATAGTGGAGGTAAATAAAGAATGCATAGGGGAGGGAGAGAACCTAGAGTCAGACCTTCTATCTAAAAATGGATCCATAACCATATTACAATCTCTACCCAAAATTAGATAATCATCAGTGTGTTGCATGAGCAGGGATAGAATATGGGGCCAAAAGAGTTTATCTTGACCAGTGGGAGCATAAATATTAAAAATAGTTAGAGGAATTTTATTAATCAACAAAGAGACTACTACCCACCTACCCTCTAAATCATTATCTTGTTTAACAAGTTGAACATCCAAACGCTTATGGCATAAAATAGCAACACCATTACGCTTCCCAGAACCAGGCGAAGCAAAGACATGACCAACCCAATGACGACGTAATTTAGGAATTTCAGGATCTTTAACATGAATTTCTTGTAATAACGCAATATCTCCTTTTAAATTTGCTATATGAGACAATACTCGTTGACGTTTAATGGGTGAACCTAGACCCTTAACATTCCAAGATAAAATATTCAAGGACATCTAAGGATAAAAGTTAAAATGCAAATTGAGAGAAAACATGAAAGTATGAGTAATTAAGGAGTGAAAAACAACTGATACAATTGCAACAGAAGGAAAAACAAAACAGTGCAGGCCGAAGAATCATTAATGTAACTAAAAAGAAATAAAATACATAACCATATACGTAACTGAAAAACTGTCATAAACACATTATATTTAGAAGAGAGGGAAGTTAAAAAATGAAGAAAAATCTGAGATTGAAAAAGGTGAAGGGAATGGAGATAATAGGTTGAAAAAGAGAGCCAGAAAATAGATCGAATTAAAAGAATAAAAGGAGAGAGAAACAAAGAAGAAAAAGAGCAAGGAATAAAAACAGAGAGAAAAGTAATTAAACAGAGAGGGAAAAAGAAACTAGGAAAAGTAAAAGAAGGGAACAAAACAAAGACCAAGAGAAGAAAACAAGTCAGAAGAGACCATTGAAGTAAAAATGAGAACACAATAGCAAAAGACATACCACAAGAAGACAAGAAGGATGAGGGTGGTGAAACCACACAAGGGAGAGGGAACGCCAAACGGGAAACTGCAGAGCAACAACGACAAGAAGGGCGTCATCCAGGAAGACTGAAGGAGAGAACATACAGGGGGCCATATATCCAAATCTAAGGAAAGAAAGACAAAACACATAAGTTAACATCATATAACCTTAATGCCAAAATAAAACAGAACAGAACATCAAGTAGCCAATATGAGGAGAACAAAACAAGTACGATCTGGATACATCCATAGGATCATTACGACAGGTAGTCAAAAATTGCTGAAGTACAGTTGGATCTTCATAAGATGTAATCTTATTGTTATAAGTCACCTTAAAAAGACAGGGGTGAAAAAGACCATATCTAGCATTGAGATTTCGAAGAGCAGGTCTCATTTCCAGGAACTTTTTCCGACAGTCTGCAGTCACCTTGGCATAGTCCTGAGTGAAAAATAAATTAGAACCATGCCATGAAATCTTTCCTTTTTGCTTGGCAGCTTGAAGTACCTTGAGTAGGTCAGTATATTCCAGAAAATAGAGAATAACACCTCTGGGTCTCGCCGAGGGTGAGGAGGGACTAGAGACCCGACCAAGGCGATGAGCACGTTGAATGTTTAAAGGAGGAGATTCAGGAAGCCCAAGAAGAGACGGTAAAAATGATTGGAAAAATGAAATTGGATTAGAACTTTCAAGACCTTCACCCAAACCATAAATACGCAGGTTATTGCGCCTATTGCGGTTTTCCAATTGCTCAACTTGTTGCTTGAGATGGTTAATCTCTTTATGTAAAATGGGAACTTGATTCACGGATTCTTCTGATGCGTCAACTCTCTGTTCAAGGACCACAACCCTTTGAATAGTGTGAGACCAGTTGTCTTCAAGGCTTTGTAAACGCAAGTTAGTCTCCTCCATATATGGCTTCAGAGCACGGATTTCCTCAAGGAGAAGCTCCATAGAGACTGAAGATGGCGGATTAGTGGGAGAAGGAGGGTTAATTTTTACCCTTTTGCCGGATGAAGAAGCTGCTGGTAGTTTGGAGACCTGTTTGGGACGAGTGCCTGAAGTAGTCGAAGCTTTAGAGTCAGAGGACTCAAGGGGTACTTCATCCATATTGTCACGAAGGACATTGAACGGATTAGTATCGGCCATTGGAGGGTTGCTAGCCTGCTGCGCCCCAATACGAGCACCACGAGGCATTACCATGAAGAAAAGGAAACAAAATTCCCCTTTGAAAATGTGAGAGAAGGTCACGAAGAAAAGAAGGTTCGAATAACAACAATGTTCAATATCAGAGTAGGTCCGTGAAGGACATGCTTATGTGAAGTAAAAATAAAAATGAAGAAAAAGAGGCTGCAGTGAGCACTTCAGTAAATACTACGACGAATTCAAGAAAAATTGCCTTCAAAAGGTGAGGAAAACACCTTTGCGTAGATACTGACAGCAAAAATTCTGAAGAGAGTAGCAGTGGCAGAAAGGCGAAGGATCCATCAGGAAGACAACAGTAAAGAAGAAAACAAAATGGTGGCCGCAGCTCTGACGGGCTGCATTTGAAGAGATAAAGTCACCTTAACATCCTGGAAACGCTCTGCAAATCATTCCAGCGGTAGCAGAGGTGTTCCGACGGTGAAAACGCCGTTTTTCACGATCCGCCCCCGAGAAAGAGAAGCCTGGAGACTCCCTGCCGCCTACGTCGCCGCGGAGCTCCCGAAATCGGCAGCCATCGCCAACGGCTCCGAAACCACGCCCCCAAAATCCTAACTTTAAGACTTTCGGTATTCACAGAAGGCATTTAGGAGTCCTAAAGTAGGACTCCTAACTTCTATGAATACCGAAATGAGTAAGTGCGTTCTGTGAATACCAAAATGAGTAAGTGCCGTCTGTGAATACCAAAATGGTAGTAAGTTTAGGATTTTGTCTTAAGTTAGTTCTGTGAATCGGGCCCTACGTGCTTTTAGGTGGATGGGCACATGTTATCAGATAAAATGCTGTCACTCACAGTGCCAATCAATGGATGAAGTGGGCTAGCCCATTACTCCATGATGTATGCTATGGTGGATAAAAGCGAAACGTGAATGATGGACACTTAAACGAACTAAAAAATGAAGAGGGCTAGCCTGAAACCAGTCCATGTATATATGCATCTATTTTTTGTTTATGCACTTTTTGTTTAAATGATACTGGTGTGCCAGCTAAAGCTGTTTCTAGGCCAGACGTAAAACGTACAAATTCATCACACTGCGACTTAAATAGATTTTGTCCACCAGATATGGTATTGTTAGCTTCATTTGCTTTTATAAATCGGTAACTCTTTTGTAAGCAGTTGTTTATTCCATTAATTAGGATGATTCTGTTTTTCCAGCAATTTATTTCCATTTGTAACAAAGCCTTTTTGCATTTTCCTAAAGGCATATTGGACACAGACAATTCTCTTTGAAGCTAATTTGGAGGTTAAGTTTGCCTAGATGGCTTATGTGCAATTTGAATTTGTCCACTAGTTAAAAGGCTAAATGCAAAAATCTATTTATGAATTTGATAGACGTACAATATTGCGTATTATATTTTAACGCGCATTCATAGAGGAAGGTACATTCGACGACGCTTGATAATACCAGATGTATTATTGGCCAGGATTCACAGCCAATGGTGTGATTGAACAGCATTTGCGAAATAGCCTGGACAACACTTTTCATTATGTTGGCCTGTAACATTCACAGAAATCCTACGGCATCAATTATCACATGGCAGAATTATTTCTGTGGATCAATGCAACAAGGTGAAAACACGGAGATGGCGACCTGCAAGAAATCTGCATTTATGGCTGCATTCACGTTTAATAATTTCCTTGTGTAAATTATATGTTTGTAACCATTTTCACTTGCACATGCTATTTTTTGAAGAGATTTCAGGAGAAGAATCCGGTTATCTGTGGGATTGCTGCCTTGTCCTGCAAGGGCACACAGCTGACATTCACAAAGTTAAAGCTGACATTCACAAACAGATCTCTGCAAATGATTATACAATGACTACAGCAGTCAGAAATGTTTTATAGCTTGGCAACCAAAATATCTGCTACAAATTATTGATATAGGTCGTTGTGAATGACAAGAAAGTGGAAAATGCCTAGTTGTCACTCTTTTCCGTGCAATTCACGAGGAATAGTAACTTTGTCACACATTTGAGACTTGCAGTGAAATAAAATACACATATAGGGCCCGATTTATTAACATTTTGCATCATGGTTGCACCACTTTTGTGGCGTATCCATGATGCAAAATGCTAGTAGATATTTACAAAGCCACGCAAGGGGTGATTTGCGCTGCCTTACGTGACTGTGTGAAAAAAAACAGTAATGCAATGTAGCGGCTTGGCTGCATTGAATTACATTTAATTCTGGGAGGCAGGGGCGTCCAGCACGGCTCACGGGGTGGAGGGGCGGACACGCAGGCTGCTTTTTAAAGTAAATAAAATGTATCTTGCCGCCGACACCATGTCCTGCATTTTCTCCCCTGCTCGCTTGTGTCCGACTCCAGGTCGGAACAGGACGCAGGCAGCTAGGCTCCCACCCCTAAGCCAATCACAAAGCTGCAATGCAGCGTTCTGATTGGTCTGAGCGCCGTGACACGGCACTCAGCCAGAAGCTGGAGGGGTGACCAAACAGTCATTGCACACAGGAGCCACTCCTCCCCTGCAGCTCCGCCCCGCCCCCTCATGCACTGCTGCAGCCGGAGGACAAAATTAAATGATAATAACATTCCGTTATTATCATTTTATTTTTTCCTTTCTTTGCAGCTCGTGGCAGTAGGGCGGCGCTGATCTGCCTTAGCCGAGGAGCCGCCATTGCTGGGAGGTGTTCCATGGGTGGAACATTTGGAATTCTCATGTATTCACCCACGGATTTTACACTATTCCAGATTTACAAAGGTTTGTAAACTTGGAATTGCACGAAATCGCTACACCTCCCAGAGGATGGCATAACAAGATGAACTATCTTTTTTTGCTCCTTGTTATTTCCTCTTTCTATGTGTGCCGCAAACTACAGCACACGTAGAAAGTGTAAAATGCCTAGAGAGATTGTTTTTGTGCAGGAAGGTGTCCCTTCCTGCACAAAAACAATTCTCCTTGTAACACAGGCACCCTTGCATTGTGGTACAAGGGCATCTGCGCTGTCGCTAGGCTGCCTGAAGTGCGCCAGCGCTACGAGAGAGCATAAGTGCACAAATATTAGGAGATATGGCGCATTTCTGCTCTCTCCCTTTCGCGCAACACAGCACAGCAAGTTGCTTTGCCACACTGCGCTGCGTGAATGGCTAGTAAATCTGGCCCTGAATCTATATTCACATATTGATCTTTATTCACTCATGCAACACCTGACTCTTTGCACAGCTTCAGAAAGAACAAATGATGGACAGAATGCAGAACAATGTCATACATTCACCCCAGTACAGAGATCTGTGCCTAAATCCATCGTTTTTTGCTCACCATGCCATTCCAGTTTGGACCCAGCCAAATGCAAATCAGTCTTGACCCTGTGCCTCATGGGAACAGTTCAGCCCGAACTGCCAGGCCAGGTCCTCCCTGGACTGGAACCAAGCATCCTAGGACCAGTTTCGGGCTTTCAGCCATCATGAGCCAGGATAGCTTGACTCCAGCGGCATGGATAGCACGGGACCCACGTCTGGGCATACCCATCCCACTTGGGGTGACAAAAGCAAAAAGAACAAATGATGGACAGAATGCAGAACAATATCATACATTCACCCCAGTACAGAGATCAAGTTCTAAATCCATGGTTTCTGTGCTCACCATGGCATTCCAGTTTGGGCCCAGCCATATGCAAATCTGTCTTGACCCTGCGCCCAACGGGAACAGTACAGCCCGAACTGCCAGGCCAGGTCCTCCCTGGACTGGAACCAAGCATCCTAAGACTGGTTTCTTTCACCCCTCATCAACCAGGATTGCTTGACTTCAGTTGGGTGAAAAGCCTTTAGTACATTAGAACTAACATTTCTTCACTGACTAACCGTAAATTAATTCAGTGGAAATACATGTGTACAGGAAACCCTTTGCTGCAGGAGTTACAAAAATCAATAAATATCGCTTTACGAATGGTCTATTTTAAATTTCTAAGCCAATGGAATTTGGTGTACATTCGAACAAACCTTGTTACCCAATTTGACTTTGGTATGTGTGAAGAAGCATGTAAAAGCTGCGAATTCCATAAATAACAAGAATTACGCAGGGTAATTACATATTTGGGTGAAAATAGTGCTCAAGGGCACAGGCTCCTGGTGTGATTTGTGAAGGCTGTAAATATAATGTCAGACTCCTGGAAACGTCTTTACTTTTCGACAACAGCCTTCTGTGCTGAACGGTATTGACTGGCGGCGCCAGTGCACGCTCATTGTTCAATAAATATGACTTACAGTGTAGCTGACGCTGCTAGCACCCTCTTTTGTGCAAAAACAGAATTCCTCAAAATCTTCCGAAAGTGGATCCCCTGGTGATTGTATCTGTAAAACATCTGGTTACAGGCCCCATCCTGACTTGGGAACAAAAATGTGTGAAGTCTGGTTTAACAATTTGCAATCCATGAATAGCGAATAAGCCCCTGACGTTTCGAGACAGACAACACGCAAATATTTTAAATGCCAATAAAGAAAAAACGTATATATTGAACAAAAGCAAATCCCTTTGTTCAGTTTTCTTGTGAAAGCCCGTGAATAATGTGGACATGTTTCTGACACAGGCATTCAGCCAGGGAGACACCAATGCATTTTTTCTCATAGTTGCACTCTTCATATTCTGGCCAAGTTGAACATATTTGTAGAGTGATGGGTCAAAGGTCATTATTGTTAGCATCCACAGCCTAAAATCCTGTACTGCATTGTCGTGCTTTTCACACATTCTGATACATCATGACTTTATGCATTTCAGTTTCTCTCAGACTTCACAGTACTTTGAAAACTAATATTCTAACATGGATTACCTGTTGTATTAGGTATAAATAGTGCCGAAAATTAATTTTCTTTCCAATCTAACACGCACTAACATGTGACCGCGGTCCAGCAGAGTCCTGCGACCGTGGGCTTGGGGCAAGTTCGCAGAGAAGTCATGCGCATTGCATGTCCCACTCATGGGAGTAGCGATCAAGAGTGCTGTAGGTGTAGTGACACCAGGGCCCAGAGGTGTTAAGGGCCCAATGCACACCAGTTGTAGCAGCATTTTTTTAAATCCACCAAATCAGGTGACGGGGTCAATTTCCTAGCGTGTATTAGGGCCCAGGCACCATTGCTAGGCCAATGGTCCTACTACCTGCTTCCTTTTAAGCCAGTTCCACTAGTTAGCGGGTGGGTGGATGCACCTGCTAGGGCCACTGTAATGGATCATCTAAACCCTCTAGGGATTCAAGTGGAGGAGACAACATGGCCCCTTGTTCCTCTGAGTGGCTTTGCCGCCCTGACCTCACTTCACTGTACTGGTGATTCCATGGCCCCTACAATGGCCCCCATCAGTCCTTGAAGGCTTGGAAATCTCAGGGACAGTGCATCACGGACCCTACTTCCTATCAATTTCAGTTACCAGGAAAACTCTCAGGGTGGCGCTGTCTGGAGACCACTGCTTCTACACACCACTTACATGTGCACTGGAGCCCTGTGCCTACCAGTTTAGGATGTGTCGGGGGCAAGTCCCTCTCAAGTTTCCAGAAACTCTCAATGAGAGGAGTTCACCAATTCATGAGCAACCTCTAATAACATGCTGCTGTTGACGCTTTTCAAAAATAAATTTGCACTTTCTCTTTATTCATTTGTGCAATGAATCAGTTGTTATCGTCCTTACAGTTTCATCACTTTTTAGATAGGATTTCTTTATGTATGAAGAGGAAAAAATGATTGACTTTAAAATGCTCATGAATTAGACCTCATTTTCCCCATGGTGTCGCCATAAATGTATCTCACATTGAAGTCGACAAGATTGGATTTCTATGCTTCTAGTTATCAGTTTTATCAGTGACTAAATGATGTGGTTTTGGCATGACTATAATGTCATAGGTGTCAGAATGCTGGCCTCCAACTTGAACACATAGCCCTCTGCTTGATGCAAGGGGGTCTGTGCGTTCCTTACCCACTTATTTAGCACATACCTTGACTCGAAAAATCTTCGAGTCACTGCATGAGCTGCAGTTCGGAAACAATGGCCAGTAATTGCATCTTTGTGTTTCGGAACTCTGTTGTCGGCAAAAAATCCCCGTCTCTTGCATAGCTGGTGCGTGCCATCCTTTCCTCATGTGGGGCCCTTATCATCATGAGCGCAATTGAAAAGAGGCACGCTCTTTGGCTCCTGCTCCTCACTACATCTTGGTAAGGTCTCCTCATAAATTCATTTGCACATTACTGTGCCGCTCATGGCCAACTCTTACATGCCTCTCTGGAGCCTTAATTAATTACTTTCTGCCAGTAATTATTAAACATGGAGCATTTCCCTCAGCGTGCATGCCTTTCTGGAGCTCCAATACTCCACATTAAATAAATGCTCCTCCTGCATTATTTATCAACTGTGCTACTCATGGTGCCTCCATTAACTTCTGATGCTACCGACATTCCCGTCCATTTTCACTCATTATTTTTGCAAAAACTTCTGCACAACATACTGACGGATACTTGGTCTCTACAAACTGAAGGTACACTAATTTTGCATATACGAGATAAATACCCTTACTTGTGACTTCCAGAATTTTTGCTTTTGGCACAAATTACTTTCTCATTAATGTTGTCTTTCTGACTTCTTTTACATACACATACTGTCAGACTTAGTCACTTTTATAATCCAGACAAGAGAACTAGTGCTACTACTATTAACATTCTATTAATATACAACAGTCAATTTCCAAATGCCTAATCATAAGAGTGAGCACAAAACTTGGAAGCAACCTCACTTTGCAGAAGTTCTCAAACATTCACAAAGTGTTGCAACGAAAGGCTAGCCTCATCAATGCCTAATCCGTCTTTTGTCACCTCCTCTCTGCCATGTCAGGAGAAACTATGGATCGCATTTTCCAAGAAATATCTACTATCAGTTGTCGTTTGATAGATATGGACATTAATATTTCTTCTCTTGCCGCAGAGACCAAATACATCCGAGCAGAAATTGTGCAATTTAACACTAAGACGGATGAACTACTCCAACGCTTATCAATGGTAGAATACAAACTTAACTCCACACAAAACAAGGATCAGGATCTCTTGTTTCTTTGCAGTAAGCTTGTTAATTTAGAAGACCTTAGCCAATGAGACAATGTCCGTTTTTTGGTTTTCCTGAAAAGATTGAAGGTCAGAATGCCAGACTCTTCTTATATTATGTCCTTCCTAAGCTCCTGGGCATCACCTTCAGTCCACCGCTTGAAATCCAGCGTGCTCATTGAATCGGTGTTCCACGTACTGCCTCAGATTCTCGAACACGACCCCTTATTGCTTGCTTCTTGAGGCATGAGCAAGTACAACAAATATTAATGGCAGCATGCACCAAAGGTTTATATATCTATACTGGCCATGAAATCCGCATTGCAGCTGCCTTTTCGCGAGAAACTAATGAAAGGAGAAAGGCTTTCCTCTCTATGAGGCCACAGTTGCGGAGATTGGACATCAAATATGGTTTCTTTGACCCTACCCGTTTTCGCATCACCAAAAATGGCGAATCCAAAGACTTTTACAATCCTGAAGACCTACAACACTTTATAGATGAACAACGCATCCAGGACATGGACGTACAATATACCCCTATTGAACAGTTTTCCCATGGTTCTCAACATCCTCCACCGCGATCAGATACCCGGCGACGCAATACTAGTGAAGTTCGTCCTTGAGGCAGAGACATTGAAGGATCAATTCGTAGCCATGAAGACAAAATCTCCGCCCTTCAGTCAGTATCTACTTTCACACAAGATCTGCATAGGGACAAATCCCAATCTCCCTTAAAATCTGCTTCGGATGAAGAATGACCTTCATTATATTGATTGGTAGTTCATATTCACTTTATAACTCTTTTCTAGCCCTTTCTAGCCCTTCACATCAGAGTTTACCTCCTGTAGCAGGGGTTTTCTGCCTTATCCACGTAATTGTTTCTCAATTTAGAATGGTTACAGGATTATTTATTACCTGTCATTTATTGCAATGTACTATCAGGTTTTGCCTTGCATAGCACTTATTCTATCTGATACTCAGTAACCTGATTTATTATTTAACTTTCAACATGCAATTTATCTATTCCTCTTTACGTTTTTGGAGTCATAGAGATTTTACTGTATCCTTTCACGTCTTATTAACTTTGATCTTCTCCCTTTTAATAATTCTATAATAAAATATGTTATTATTCTATATTAGATACTAGTTCTATTTATTAATCGATTTTTTCCTTCCCATTATTTATTTAATAATATTTATATGTATATGTGTATCTAAGTTTATAATACTAATCTTAATATAATATGTACTTATTATCTACTTTATCTCATTTATAGTTATACATTCTTACTCACAATTTTCCATACTCTATGGTTATACTTATTTGTTGTTGAATTTATATATATCTGTTGTCTCACTACCTACCCTTTTTTGTAATTCTTCTCCTTCACCTTTTTCACCTATTTCTCTGTTATTATTCATTCACTTCTAAGTTTATATTATTATTCTTAATTCAAACATATTTATTGTTTGCTGTATCTTATTTAATGTTATACATTATCAGTCAAGTGTTCAACATTTTATACTTTTATATTAATGAACTCATGCATCTTTCTAATGTGTATTTATATATTCTTTTAGCGTTTGTAAGTTTCGACCCTCTGGATGGGGTTCTACCCGTGGTGGTGCTTTAGTGAGCCCAGACCCGCGGCTAAAGTTTTAAATTTCTTGTTTTCCTTTACACTTTCCATTTTTACTCTCTTTTTTGTTTATCTTTCTTATTCCTGATATCTTTTTCTTTGTAATTTTCTCCTACTAAATCTTATTATTTAAGTTATTTTAGTAGTATTCTCTTATTTTCCTTCCCCCAACACACTATATCTGTTATCTAGGCTATTTCTTTACTTTTCTTGATTGTTCCCCTAATACCAACATACTGGTGTCTCTGTGGTAAGCTAGAGTACTCTTTCCTTATACTGCCTTTTTCCCTCTTATTGTAGTCTCTCTAATGTATTGCTCTCTTTACTAAATATATTGAATCTTGAACTACTAACTCATTTTGACATTACTTCAGCATGACGAGTACTCACTCTCTATGTACCATTACATGGAATGTCCATGGCCTCACCCAGTACATTAAAATGAAGAAAGAACTTCCTTATCTCCAATCCAAACACGTAGATGTGGCTTTATTACAAGAGACTCATTTAGACACACTAGAATCTGAAAACCTCTGCAGGGATTATCATTTTATTTTTCCTTTATTTGACTGCTGCAAAGCAGTGAGCGGGGTGAAGCTCCTCCGCCTTAGCGGAGGATCCACCACTGTGGGAGGAATGGCAGATGGAGTAGGGCAGCTCCTTGCACCCCCTCATCTCTCACCCCCATCAACAGAAGAAATGAACTAGGAGGTGGGTCTTAAAAGGGGAAAGGAATAGGATTGTTCTGAGCACCTCCCCTTTTAAGCCCCGCCTCCTGATTCAATGACACACAGCTCCTTCATTTCTCAATGCGTCTCTATCTAAGAGCAGCACTGGAAAATAAAGTAGCTGGGTGTCAGTGACCCAGTAGAGAGTCAGACACCTTTGGCCGTTCTTCTAATGCTGAGAAACAATCTAAACAGCTTCTGACTCCATGCTACAGCACTAACACACAGATCTGTAAACCAGAAAGGAGCCAGACAGAACCTGGATTTTTTTCTCAGGCTAATAAATTCCCAAACAGCATCAAGCTCCATGTCAGAGCACAGACACATGATTCTGCATCACAGCAAGGAGTCAGACTAAATTTTAATTATTCATTTGGCTAAGAAACATTTAAAACCACTGTCTCCATTCTGGGGCACAGAAATGCAGATGTGTGCCCAGCAAGAAGCCAGATGCTGTATGGATTTTTCCTTAGCCTGCGAAAAAATCCAAATAGCACCTGGCTCCTTGCAGGAGTACAGACACATAGGTTTGTGCCCCACCAAATCTACAGATGCAGTTTGGATATTCCTTTGACTTAGAAAAAATCTAACCTGCTTCCTTCTCCTTTCTGGGGCACAAGCACACAGTCTGTGTCCCAGCATGAAGCCAGACACAATTTGAATTTCACTTCCTCAGAAAAAATCTTCCAAATTGCGGTTTGACTTCTTGCTGGGGCGCAGACAGATAGTTCATCCTTTGGTACCTTTCTGGGGCAGAGAAAAGCACTTCTGTGCCCAACATGGAGCTACACATTGTTTAAATTGTTTCTTAGGGTAAAACAAAATCATATTAGTATCTTGCAGGGACAAAAACACCCAGTTCTATGCTCAGTCAAAGAGCCATATCCAGTTTTCTTTATTTTCTTTACCTATGAAAATATCAAAACCTCGTTTGTTCCTTTACTGGGACAAATACACACATTTATGTACCACAGTATAGAACCAGATACAGCTTTGATTCTTTCTTAGCATAAGAAAAAATCTAAACTGAATCTGACTCCATGCTGGGGTGCAAACACCAGCTCTTTTCCTTCTCAATATATTTATCTCCATGGGAAGCATTGTGAGATAAAGGAGTTGTGTGTCTGTGCCCCCAGCAAGGAGTCAGACATTAGTTAGATTTTTCCTAAGCCTAGGACACATTTGTAATAGCACCTAAAAGAACGTGAGGAGAAGGAGTGTGTTTCAGTACCACAGCAAGGAACGGATGCTTTTTGTATTTTTTCTTTCCCCAAGAAAACAGACATTTCACATTTGTTTGCTTTAATCTTCCTTTTATTTGTGAGGAAAAAGTGTGTGAAACCCATGGGAGGTCCTGGATAACTACAGATTGATAAAAAAGCAAACAAAATTCTGAATTCAGCAAAGGAGAGGCCTTTTACGGCGTTTGTCGAAGTTTTCTCAAAGAATGTAATTGTTAAAAAATATTAGTCAATACAAGTGAGGCAAAAACTCAACCTAATTCCAAGCTTCTTTCTGGTGCAGTCTTGGTTCTGTTCTATGATCATTCCTGTCCTGGGTGATAGGTTCACACACTTGTTAGGTACTGTTTACTTTGGCCGAAGTCTGGGTATGCATGTCTGATAACATATGCCCACAATCAGGGGACAAGAAAAAAGCAGATGTGGGTCAAGATTTTTCCAGGATAGGCCCCTGTGTGAGTGAGATTGGTGGGAAATAATTACTATGCGTTGGGGGAAAACTGCTGAAAGCCTGACAAACATTAAGTTCAATGTATCATCCTGGCCCACTAATAAGGCTGAGGGTGATCTGGCATTCAACAGTAGACACCTTAGGATGTGCAAATGTTGAAAATGTATAGTTGTGATAGGTTTCCATGCAGGCCAGATACTATACCTGAGACCAAATGACAGGTACCCTAAACCACATTTCACTTTCAGTTTCTTTGTACATTTCCTAAATGCACTGCAACCAGTTTATTGATGCAGGCATCCAAATCCATAGAGTGTCCATGCATGCTTGATACCTCCATGCTCAGCAGGGAGGGGGACACAAGTGTAGGTCAAGTCATGGTAGTGGTAGGTTCCTGCCTCAGGGAGGGAAACCCGATCCTAGGATGCTTGTTTCCAGTCCAGGGAGGACCTGACCTGGCAGTTCAGGCTGGACTGTTCCCATGAGGCACAGGGTCAAGACTGATTTGCATATGGCTGGGTTCAAACTGGAATGGCATGGGGAGCAAAATAACTGATGGATTTAGGACCAGATCTCTGTACTGGGGTTAATGTATGACATTGTTCTGCATTCTGTCCATCAATTGTTCTTTTTTGCAACATTTCATTTGATAGCATTCCCAGATGTCTATTTTTATCCATTTGAGAAATGCAATAAAATGTTGACCAAATTTGTTAAAACATAAAAATATTGTCACAATTCTGCTTATTATTTTTTTCAGCTTTTAAGCTATTGTGTAACTTACATAAAAAAAGTCTTCCAAGAGACCAGCAGGAGGTTGGTTTGCACAAACAATGTCTCGCTGGGAAACATTTTCTACTCAAGCTAGTTTTTATGCTGGATCGCAAGAGACTTTTACATGTGGTCTGCGGCATCCTCACTTTAAAAAGCAGACAGGATACTGGCAAACTACATTTGCAAATGAAAGAATAATTTCACGTAATTTATTGAAATGTTAATGGGTTTTAATGAGAAATTATGAGATTTAGCTGACCCATATTCTTCAAGCCTAGCCCTGAAGTGGCTGCTTTTTTGGCTTTCTCTTTACAGATACATAGTACTTTGTCTGCTTTAGTGTTAATCATATTGCATTCAGAAATCAAGCAAGTTGCATTTGGCATTTGTGTTTTTTGCTAGACAGTGATCCACCCAGCAGAGATGTCGACCCCTTAGCAAACGTGAGCCCTTCTGATGTTTTTGTGGTGTGTCTGGTCACCCTTTACAATCATATCAATTTAGGCAGAAGGCGACTGGTTTTCTGGCAGTGCTTCTACGGATTCATGAGTGTTTCCCCACCACTTTTTGTGAGGAATGAGACGTTTTGATGCTTGTCTCCAAGTGAACCATTTGCAAAATATAAAAAGACTGGTCCATCTGGACTGCCCAGCCTGAAACTAGCAGACAGCCAATCGCAGCTCATGTGGGGCGAAAGCTAAAAAGTTATCCCTCATACTATGTCTGCAGAGCTATGAAAGCAGTGCTCAGGTCATGAAACCTACATACTTGTATTTCACAAGGACATCTGCACTTCCCTTACAGTCATCTGGAATGGTGTTACCATAGGAATAAGCATGCCCTGCACTGGGGGCATACTTTGACATTTTCTATGGACTCTCGCTAGGGCCATGTGCCCCATGACTTGCACTGAAACCTTCAAAGGAAATGGGTGGGATGTTTATAGAAGTAACATATTTCTTCATGCTGCACTACAGTCCTGAACCAAGGAAAAAGAATGCAGTGTAATTTAGACACACCTATGCTTCTCTAGTGCTTTATCCAGTTCTCATTCAAAAATAAGCAGAATAGAAACAGTGTCTCACCACCCGATGAGCCGCTGCATGTCCACTATTGCGTGTGGCACCTTCTCTAAGAGACTGTTTACTGGAGCAGGGGCCACTCCGCCTGCTCTCTATAAAGGTCTGTTAAGCATTTTCTTGGAGGGAAGTTCCTTCCATCCATTAATGAATGATCAGTGATTTGTCTCCCCCTCTCTATGTGGAGCCTCTGAAAGGCACTTGACTAATGCTAGCCCAGCAATGCCAGTCTTGTACTGGAACCTCAGCAAGGAAATGTGAGAAGGGGGAATCGTTGGGGGTAATGATGACATGGAAAGAGTTCCCCCAGATCTGTTGCATTGAGATAATGTTCCTTCTCATGATTCTTTAATATTAGTAATAATGATAATAATCATCATCACCCACATAATCTTCAAAACAATTTTTAGTGCTGATATTGCCTTTCTTTTCTGCCTGGTACTTGATTAACTGAATAACATGCCCTCATGTTACCCATCTTAATGGGACTTTAGCAAGCTGAAAATGTGTAGCGCTCAGTGAACCATGGCAAGCTTCACATTTGTTCCCTGTGGATAACACATATCTTTTCCCTTATAATCATCAACCAACTGAGGCAGCAACGTTTTTACCTCTTTCCCAGCTCTAATTCTACTTGTTGCTTTATTTCCTTTACTTGTTCCTTCTATTGTTTCCTTGTTCCTGTGTTTCTCTCCCTCTCATTCCCTCTTCTTTTAACTCACCACTCGTTTCCTCTCCACTTTCTTCTTTTTCCCCCTTTTATCTGTCTATCCGATCTCATCCTAATATTCGCTCCTCTCCACTTCTACTTATTTGCCTGCCTGCCTGCCCTTCCTTCATCTCATCTGCCTTCTCTTTCCCTCTTGTATATTTACTTAATCTGTTCTCCATCACCTCTCCCTTTGTTATCTTCTTTTGTCTAATGCTTCCTGCTTCCACAACACTCTGAACCTCTTTACTTCTCGTCACTTTTTCACATTCCCTCTCATTCCTCTTCCTCTCCTTCACCCTTTTAGATTCCTTGCTAACCCTCTGTCCTCAAATTCACTATATTATTTTCCTCCTACCTCTTTTCTCTGCTATCTTCTTCTTTTCTGTCACTCTCTCCTCCCCTCCCCAGTCCATCAATTAATTGAGTGCATTTTCTTTTTATTGCTCTTTACACCTTAGGACTTGGCAAATTGAGCACATCTAGTCTGTAAAACAAGGCAACATCTAAAGTGCCAACGTTCTGGCTTCAATCATCCAAGGCTTCAATGGAGGAGGCACCTCTAAACTGGTGTCAGGAGGAACCTGGAATTACATCACATACAGACCTCAGACTGAATCATCTCATTCTCCATTTCTGGACCACATGACAGAAACATAGGTGCTCCTAAGTGCGTAAACAAAGAGTTGTTACTTATTGTCCTACTTATTGCAGTACAGTGAACTATACATACTATTAGGCTTTGCTCGTTTGTCCACCATCAATGACCTGCTCGGCCTGCCACATGCTGTCTTGAATTTGACTTTGTTTTTTATCACAACGAATTATTTTAGTAATCATTGTATCTTGAGAGATTTTAATATATAAATCTTTTGTGTGTCACTCTTTCCTATTACCCTAACATCAAGAGGCAAATGTATCAAGTCAACATGACAGACTTTAAGGTCCTCTCACATGACAAAATAATTTGGACATGCCTGTGATTTCATAAGTTAGTACAATAAAGTAGGACATGTTGGCTCTGCCAAGGCTTGTTTTTTAATGGGATCCACTACAGTCAGACTGTAGATGGCATTCATTTCTAGAAACCTGTGTTATCTGTTGAGTAATGTAACAGTGTATTCACTGCTAGCTTATAATTCGCATCTGCTTTGAATTTGATTACTCTGTTCGTCTTTCAGTAAAAATATTGCTTTATTGAATGAACCAAACAAGTGATGTCTGTGACTTCAGACTATAGAGCAGCATACACCAACTTGGGATGCAGCCAATAGCAAAGCTACTCTTATTACTGTTCCCCAACTCATTGCCAGTATTTGGTTTTATGTTGTACAGCCATTAGTGTAAAGGAATCAAGGAGAACAGTGTAGAAAATGTTATGCTCACTCAGGCAATCTCTGCCATGTGTTTATGCTTCCGAGTCTCAAGAGTCAGCAGTGCTCATTTATGAGCCTTGTTCCATCTGCCCACACATTTTAAAAATAACAACAAGGTGGCATTGTGTGGAATAGATAATCCTTACACATAGATGTACAAGCAAAGTTCCTTTATTTGTTACAATGCACAGTAGAGAAACATCCCATCCACCTCTAAGGCCACCTTCCAACTGCTCTTTTCACGGGATGCACATTCCAGATCCCTACAATGCCACCCTCCATGGAACCCCATCACATTCCACCCTAGGAAAAGTTATACCACATGTCTCCCCAATACCATCAAAGCAAACTATAATACAATGAACATATATAAACTGGAAAAGTATGACAAAAAAATATATATATATCACTGTGTTGTCCTTCCACTTCTTACAGTTGTTGAATGCTCTGAGTACTTTACATGAAAAAGCTGCCTCCTTCTTTCAATACTCTTTTTTGTTTGTCTTTCCAATAATCATTTTCAATACTTTCACCCACATCTTTTTTTTATTCATCCAGGCCAGACATATCAGAAAAGTTGGCTTCCTTCCTCTGAATAATGAAAAAAGAACCTTCCCTGTGACCGAATGAGTCCTTTACTACTTTTTTCCAATCCTTTCCTTGCAGTTGTACCCTTTGAATAGCTTCCTTTAACACCCTGTTGAATCTTTCTACAATGCAATTTGATTTGGGATGATAAAGTGAACATTTTTATGTTTTATGCCTTATCCCATGAGTAATTCCTCCTTTTCATTGGAGACCAGTTGCACCCCATTATACATAAGAATGTAGTGTGAACTTCCATCCCTAGCAAACAGATATTTTAAGAAATTCAGAATAGCACTTGTCTCAATACTTTGCGAAATACAAATTTCCGGCCACCCTGAAAACATATAATTGGTGGCGTGGTCTGGCCATGCCGGAAGATGGCCGCCTAAACGCCGAACTCTGCTGCAGGTGGAACTCCGGACGGAGGCGACGCACTCCTTAACGCGCCTAGGATCTCGGCGCCGATTATTTTATTCAGCGGAATATGGCGGCAGCCGCTGGGCTGATTTTTAAGAGTTTCTATACTTGTTAAGTGCCCATATTCAGTGCCACGGTCTTCTCCTCACAAGACCCACGCACGGCCTTTCCTGTCAGGTGAATCCCCGGCTCTTGCATAGCTGGTGCGTGCCATCCTCTCCTCATGTGGGGCCCTTATCATCATGAGCGCAATTGAAAAGAGGCACGCTCTTTGGCTCCTGCTCCTCACTACATCTTGGTAAGGTCTCCTCATAAATTCATTTGCACATTACTGTGCCGCTCATGGCCAACTCTTACATGCTTCTCTGGAGCCTTAATTAATTACTTTCTGCCAGTAATTATTAAACATGGAGCATTTCCCTCAGCGTGCATGCCTTTCTGGAGCTCCAATACTCCACATTAAATAAATGCTCCTCCTGCATTATTTATCAACTGTTCTACTCATGGTGCCTCCTGCAATGCTCCATTAACTTCTGATGCTACCGACTCTTGTCCTGAGGGGACATTCCCGGCCATTTTCACTCATTATTTTTGCAAAAACTTCTGCAATGTATTAGTAAGAACAATTATCTGTGACGCATTTTCCTTATTGTCTTCTCATGTGGTTTCTTCTAATATAATGCACAACATACTGACGGATATTTGGTCTCTACAAACTGAAGCTACTCTAATTTTGCATATACGAGATGAATACCCTTACTTGTGACTTCCAGAATTTTTGCTTTTGGCACAAATTACTTTCTCATTGATGTTGTCTTTCTGACTTCTTTTACATACACATACTGTCAGACTTAGTCACTTTTATAATCCAGACAAGAGAACTAGTGCTACTACTATTAACATTCTATCAATATACAACAGTCAATTTCCAAATGCCTAATCATAAGAGTGAGCACAAAACTTCCAAGCAACCTCTCTTTGCAGAAGTTCTCAAACATTCACAAAGTGTTGCAACAAAAGGCTAGCCTCATCAATGCCTAATCCGTCTTTTGTCACCTCCTCTCTGCCATGTCAGGAGAAACTATGGATCGCATTTTCCAAGAAATATCAACTATCAGTTGTCGTTTGATAGATATGGACATTAATATTTCTCCCCTCACTGCAGAGACCAAATCCATCCGAGCAGAGATTGTGCAATTTAACACTAAGACGGATGAACTACACCAATGCTTATCAATGGTAGAATACAAACTTAACTCCACACAAAACAAGGATCAGGATCTCTTGTTTCTTCGCAGTAAGCTAGTTGATTTAGAAGACCGTAGCCGATGAGACAATGTCCGTTTTTTGGTTTTCCTGAAAAGATTGAAGGTCAGAATGCCAGGCTCTTCTTATATAATGTCCTTTCTAAGCTCCTGGGCATCACCTTCAGTCCACCGCTTGAAATCCAGCGTGCTCATTGAATCGGTGTTCCACGTTCTGCCTCAGATTCTCGAATCGACCCCTTATTGCTTGCTTCTTGGGGCATGAGCAAGTACAACAAATATTAATGGCAACACGCACCAAAGGTTCATATATCTATACTGCCCATGAAATCTGCATTGCAGCTGCCTTTTCGCGAGAAACTAATGAAAGGAGACAGGCTTTCCTCTCTATGAGGCCACAGTTGCAGAGATTGGACATCAAATATGGTTTCTTTGACCCTGCCCGTTTTCGCATCACCAAAAATGGTGCATCCAAAGACTTTTACAATCCTGAAGACCTACAAAACTTTATAGATGAACAACGCATTCAGGACATGGACGTACAATATACTCCTATTGAACAGTTTTCCCATGGTTCTCAACATCCTCCACAGCTATCAGATACCCGGCAACGCAATACTAGTGAAGTTCGTCCTCGAGGCAGAGACATTGAAGGATCAATTTGTAGCCATGAAGACTAAATCTCTGCCCTTCAGTCAGTATCTACCTTCACACAAGGTCTGCATAGGGACAAATCCCGATCTCCCTTAAAATCTGCTTTGGATGAAGAATGACCTTCATTATATTTATATTTCGCTACAGATATGACTGATAGTTCATATTCACTTTATAACTCTTTTCTAGCACTTCACATCAGAGTTTACCTCCTGTAGCGGGGATTTTCTGCCTTATCCACGTCATTGTTTCTCAATTTAAAATGGTTACAGGATTATTTATTACCTGTCATTTATTGCAATGTACTATCAGATTTTGCCTTGCGTAGCACTTATTCTATCTGATACTCAGTAATCTGATTTATTATTTAACTTTCAACATGCAATTTATCTATTCCTCTTTACGTTTTTGGAGTCATAGAGATTTTACTGTATCCTTTCACGTCTTATTAGCTTTGATCTTCTACCTTTTAATAATTCTATAATAAAATATGTTATTATTCTATATTAGATAATAGTTCTATTTATTAATGCATTTTGTCCTTCCCATTATTTATTTAATAATAAAATTCATATGTATATTTGTATCTAAGTTTATAATACTTAATATAATGTGTACTTATTATCTACTGTATCTCATTTATAGTTATAAATTCTTACTCATTATTTTCCATACTCTATGGTCATACTTATTTGTTGTTGAATTTATATATATCTGGTGTCTCACTACCTACCCTTTTTTGTAATTCTTCTCCTTCACCTTTTCACCTATTTCTCTGTTATTATTCATTCACTTCTAAGTTTATATTATTATTCTTAATTCAAACATATTTATTGCTTGCTGTATCTTATTTAATGTTATAAATTATCAGTCAAGTGTTCAACATTTTATACTTTTACATTAATGAACTCATGCATCTTTCTAATGTATATTTATATATTCTTTTAGCGTTTGTCCTCTCCATTTACAGATACTTCCCCCATTCTCCTCAATACTATTTATATCTATATTTGTATTTACTTTTTTTTCACCATTTTTAATATTTATATATTTACTGTTTAATATATCTTCTAACCAGTTGCCAATATTTAGTAACTTGTTCTATCTAACAAAAATCCAGCTGGCTGTGTGCTGTTTATATGATGACTAATTAAAAGAATGAAAGACATCAACGCTGGATTGTTTCCATTCACTTTCAAGACACGTCAACATGATGTATTATAATATTGTATGAGGGCACATGATTTTTGTTAGGTATATATGTGTTAGGAGTCTCCTTCACAGATTAAGGGGTTTAGGGTCTTCCCTTTTCCTGTTAGCACCATACCAAACTGTTGCCGCTGAAATAATTATACGTGAACATTGTCTGAGCGCCACTACTTCCTGTCTACGAAAGCCCTCTCTTTTGTAGTAACTTGTTGTATATTATGGATTATATTTAGGTAATATTGAACTCATACATATTTTTAATATATATATATTCAGTAGTCATTATAATACATGCTTGGCTCTTTACATCTTCTTTTCGCGCACTTGGCTCTTCAAATCTTTACTTTATTTTCCTACACAGTCCTCATGAAGTTTCAACCCTCTGGACGGGGTTCCTACCCGTGGTGGTGCTCTAGTGAGCCCAGACCTACGGCTAAAGGAATACATTTCTTGTTTTCCTTTACACTTTCCATTTTTACTCTCTTTTTTGTTTATCTTTCTTATTCCTGATACCTTTTTCTTTGTAATTTTCTCCTACTAAATCTTAATATTTAAGTTACTTTAATAGTATTCTCTTATTTTCCTTTCCCCCAACACACTAAATCTTTTATCTAGGCTATTTCTTTTCTTTTCTTGATTGTTCCCCTAATACCAACATACTGGTGTCTCTGTGGTAAGCTAGAGTACTCTTTAATTATACTGCCTTTTTCCCTCTTATTGTAGTCTCTCTAATTTATTGCTCTCTTTACTTTGACAAATATATTGAATCTTGAACTACTAACTCATTTTGACATTACTTCAGCATGACGAGTACTCACCCTCTATGTACCATTACATGGAATGTCCATGGCCTCACCCACTACATTAAAATGAAGAAAGTACTTCCTTATCTCCAATCCAAACACATAGATGTGGCTTTATTACAAGAGACTCATTTAGACACACTAGAATCTGAAAACCTCTGCAGGGATTGGGTGGAAAAAGTCATCCACAGCAGCATTCGAAAAGGTGATCACACAGATACTAGTCCTATCCGCAAATGTGGAGTTGCAATCCTTATTTGCAAATCCCTCCCAGTCACTGTCTCCAAAATATGGTCAGATCCTGATGGCTGATATGTATTTGCTAAATTAAGTATTGGGAATTCTTACATTTGCCTTGGATCAGTTTACGCTCTGACAGGAACTAAAAAATCATTCTTCCTCCAGTAGAACTGTCTACTAACAGAGATTGATGCCTCACAATATCTCATTGGCGGGGATTGGAATCTGGTATGAGACGCAATTCTAGACAAAACAGGTCCATCACATAAAGTAAATGCGGCGGATAGAGCTATACTAGATGATATGATTTCAGACAACAAATTAGTTGATCATTGGCGTCTTAGTCATCCAACAGACAGAGAATACACATTCTTTTCTCCCATTCATGGCACATTCGCTCGCTTAGATTACGTTTTGACATCACATAAAGTGGTTCAATTGGTCACTGAGTCTCACATATTAGAAGCAGTTTTGTCCGACCACTTCCCTGTCCTTCTGTCTCTTGATCTAAGACTCTCTTGGCCAGGGCACAAACCATGGCGTATGAACATCCAAAGGCAAAGGGTAAATTTTAACTGCAACCCCATCTCCAAGATTATCTTTCCATTAATCAGGGCTCTATAACTTCCAACAGGACTATTTGGGCTGCGGCTAAAGCCACTATTAGGGGTCAGCTAATGCGTGACACAGCTCTTGCTAATAAGCAGAATGCTGTCCAACTAATAGAGCTAGAGCGCGACATTCAATCTTACTCTCGCCTAGACATAAAATACCCAACCTTGCAAAATCGTAAATCACTAGAGCAAGCACGTATGGCCTTAAACAGCCTTTTTACTTCAAAAGCTGAATATGCTCTGCAGAGAATGAAGGGGCAACATTATGAACAGGGAGAAAAGGCAGGGAGATTGTTAGCTGCACAATTGCGTCAAAGGGAGGCAGCCATGGCCAATCCGGCTATTCCATCAGAACAAGGTGACATACTCACTAGACCTCAAGAGATTGTCAATTAATTTGCCTCTTTTTACCAATCCCTTTATACTCCAGGCAATCAAAGAGATCTAGATAAGATGTCTTCCTTCCTTATAGGGGCAACCCTTCCCCGCCTCTCTGATGAGGGTAGAGTACTACTTGAAGGTGAAATCACCAAGGATGAGATTTCCACAGCCATTCCTGCCCTACCATACCACAAAGCTCCGGGGAAAGATGGATTCTCTGCTGAATTCTACCAATGGACAGGACACAATATTATTGATACTTTACATGCTGCATTTCAGGAGGCAAAGAGTGAATCTTGAAATTGAATTTTTCTAGTGCTATGACCCTCCTACAAATTTTGTTGGATATTGCATCTATTCCTTTTTTCTGAAAGACATCTTTGAGCGGTTTGTGGTCCATTTTTACCACAAAACCTGTACCCCACAGAACTTTCCTTAATTTACTTATGGCCCAATAAATACACAAGGCTTCTCTTTCTATTACTGAATACCTGTATTCAGGTCCTACTAACTGCCTTGAGATAAACATAATCATCTTCTCTTGGTCCCCTTGTCCTTGCTTCAATACAGCACCTACGCTTTTCAAACTAGCATTGGTTACCAAAATAGAATCCTCCAAAGTGTCAAAGCACTGCAGTGATGGCGCCTCTGACAATGCCCCCTTTATATATTCAAATTCATTAGTGCATTTAGCTGTCCACACATATTGCACCTTTTTTTTTAATAAACCTCTCAGATTGTTGGTATGACTGGCAAAACCTGGGAATACATTTATTGTAATACTTGGCCATTCTAAGAATTAAACTAAGTCTTCCTTGTTCTCAGGAATTGGCAAGTTCTGTGTGGTCCTTATCAGTCATTTATTGGAACTCACTCCTTCTCTAGACAACTTGTGTCTCAGATATATAATCTCCTTGAACTCAATCTTGCACTTTTATCCTTTTAAGGTAAGACCTCTCTTTCTAAATCTTTCCAAAACCATTCTAAAACACTGGTCATGCACTACTTCTGTCTGCCCATAAATCAACACATCGTCCTGATACACTTCTACCCTTGCAATGCCTTGCAATCTTCCATTGCCCTTTGAAATGCAGTAGGTGCCGATATTAAACCAAAAGGGTATTCTAGTAAACCTTTTAGACCAAAAGGTGTGATGAACAATGTCAGGTCCATGGAATCCCTATCCAGCTTAATCTGGTGATAGGAAGAACATAGATCAAGGGTGGAAAAAATCACCATCCCATCCAGTTGTGTCAACATCTCTGTTATATTGGGAAGGGGATATCTGTCAATGACCACAGCCTTATTCAACCCCCTTGGGTCCATGCATAATCTCACTTCCTGATGCCTTATGCGCTAACACCATGGGAGCCACCCACTCAGTTGTTTATAGTTCTTCTATGATGCCCTCCTTCATAAGATTGGCAATTTTCTCTGCCATGGCCTGTCTCATGGCCAATGGGACCCCTCGTACCTCGCTCACACTAGAAATTATGGTTCCCTTCAGCAGAATGTTATGATAATAATCCGTCGAACACCCCAAGTTTTTTTATAATAATATCAGAAAATTCAGTATGCAAAGGTTTGGTCAAATCACCATCACAAACATCCTTCTCCGGAACCATTTCCACACTGTCATTTGTACCTCTCACAACATTCACAGATTTGCAAACAAACCTCTTTCAAAACAATTGGTTGTTCATTATTGAGATCCAGCATCACGTTAAGTTTCTTTGATGCTACCAACTGATGATGCTGTCCCCTTTTGTGGAAATTTAGATTTTCCACGCCGTGAACCTACTCTTGTATTCTATTTCTCCTATACAATATCCATGTAACGTGATGGGTTGCCCCCATAAGCTAGGGGCCAAATATCAGGCTTTAATATTCTTACTTTGTTCACCAGTTTCTCTAAATAAAGTTTCTCTAAATAAAGCTTCCTTTGAATCAGAGAGATCTTGGCACCTGAATCGAACAGCATTTTTACTGCAGAACCATTAATATTGACCAAATCAATGGTTCCATACTTGTCCTGATGTGCTACTTGCAAGACTATCTCACCACAAAACAATTTGTCATACTCACAATCATCTTCTATATCCACCTCTTTAAATCTCTAAAATTTATCTAGAGACCTGCAACATTTTGCAAAATGACCCAACTTCCTGTAGATCCTGCCCAGGTAGGGCAGATCTTATTGTTCTCCAAATGTCCATGTGCTCCAGAACAGAAACAATTTCCCTTGAATTGTTCTGTTGTTGATCAACACTTTTGTCCTTTCCAAACTTTTTAGTCCTGAGGAAGTGAAATCATTTTCGGGCTGCAGCCAAGGTGCTACATCACACTAAAGCTGGGGGGCTACATCTTTACTTAACATTCGTCACACTTTGTATCCTTTCTAAAGACTCTCCCATCATATTGTTATTCTTTATTTACAATCTCCACACATGCTAATGAATGTTTTAATTTTTTTCTCAACCAAAATAACTTTGCCCAATTAAGGGTCATCTTTCTGTCACAGCTCATCCTTGACTCTTTCTTTATTACGTTCAAGTATAAACTGATCCAGGATGAATTCCTCAATTAGATCCTCAAATTTACATGAAGCACCCAGTTTGCATAGATTAGTAGTGTCGCTTTCAACTTACTCCTGAGATCACTGTACCCTCCTGCCAAAATGATACTGTGAAAATTTAGTTCGTAACTGAACATTATCTGCGCCATCTTGTCTCTCCCCAAGCACCACACGCAGAAAACGCGCGACGGCCATTTTAGGCACCATGACCTCATTGCCGATCGCCAGCGCGTCCCTCTGGCGCTGCCAACATCCCCCCGCGCGCTGACCACCCCCGCTCTCTCATACATGGGCCATAAACTCTCTCCTTCTGCGCAACCCTGCCATGGAACCACATCCCGCGTCTGACCGACACCTTCTTTCATCCCATACATGGTCATACATCCCTTTGATAACCCCCTTCCTCTGCGCCCGATTGTCCAAACCGATCCCAGGCCATCACCTAGCCCTGCGGATGCAGTATTGCCCCTACTGTAAGGGAAACACCCCACATCAAAGGGATTACAGTAGATCAAGGCCCCCCCACCCCCTGAGACCCGACCAGTCGCACACACCCCCGGGAATTGGCAGGATGTCCAGCTGTGTGATAGCCATCTCCTACTGTGGGTGGGATGGGGACTTCCACTGTAGATATGTGTGGGAACGAGCTTGAAGTGGGGATTCCAAGGATGTCTTTCCATACATCAAAGTCTCAACAAGAATGTGTAACATGTAATAAAGCAATAAACCTGTGTATAAGAGGCCAGGCCTCAGAGATGTGGTTAGAACACCTTGAGACGATACCTTGCTGTCCGATCTGATGTGTTCTGCTCCGACGGAATAAAACTTTGTTTCCTGCCTTCCAGTCTCCGGCGCCTGCCTCTTTTGTTGGTTAATCATCGAATGGTATAAGAGGCGATTACCGCCGGGCAATACTTGAAAGGTTATCGACTGAAACTGCCGCTACCATTTAACAATTGGCGTCCCAAACGTGGGGCCCATCAGCGACACGTGGATCCAATGAGAGAGGTCCCAACGACAGAGTGAACGACTGCAACGATCGGGAAGAGCTCTTGCCCGATAGACCCTCGTCTGGCAGCCGATCATCCGAACTTCACTGGTTCCGAGCAGACCTCTCTCGAGTGATCTACGGTCCTGACTGGGAACCATTAGGAGTGCCGCGGCAAATACGGAGAGTAGAGGACGATCGGGCGCTGGAGGCGGAAGACGAGAAACTGTCCATGCGGTCCGGGTAAGGTCGTGTAACACGACAAATTGCGAAACGATTGATTGATTGATTGAAAATACTAGTATTGCTTATTTGATTGTTCTTTTTGAGATATTCGCTGCCTACAAACGGGGAAGAGTAGAAATTCTCTCTCTCCCTTTGCAGATAGTGAAGGGTAGGTAACGCGGACTTTTGTCCCCCTTTGTAACCCGTCGTGCCTATTATTCTCCCCACTGATTGATTGTCCAAACATTGATTGTTTTTGACGAATAGTGCTTTTTGAGATATTCTCTGTTTGCAAATAACGTAGAATAGAAATATTCTGTCTAGTCTTTGCAGATAGTAAAGGGTAGGTTACGCGGACTTTTGTCCCCCGTTGTAACCCGTCGTGCCTATCTCTTTCTCACCATTGATTGATTGATTGTCCGAACACTGGTTGTTCGATATTGGTTCTTTGGAGGTATTCTCTGCTTACAAATAACGTGGAATAGAGATTTTCTGTCTCGTCTTTGCAAGCAGTGAAAAGATAGGTAGTGCAGACTTTTGTCCCCGTTGTAACCCGTCATGCCTATCTTCTCCCCACTGATTGGTAGTTGGGTCTGCCCGGACCGCTTATTAGAGATGAACCATCCGGCTCCACTGGAAGGCACCCCTAATAAGGACATGTTTACTAAATATGGACTAGTCGCTGTAGCCTATAGCAAACTATGGCATAAATATACAAAGAAGGACTCCGAAAGTCAGTGGCCACTGATGGGATCCTTTGATGACCATAAAATAGAAACGCTAGACATAGCTCTATGTAGCAATAAAACGACGCCCACTATGCTCGATAGTATCGGCATGTGGCGCAAAGAAGCAACGCAACGGAAAAAGAGAGAAGAAGTAAAGGCAGAAAAAGAACTACGAAAGGCAGCTCATCTTGTTAGAGGAAGAAATAAAGGAGAGAAAGGAAGCTAAACAAAAACAAGAATCTGAAACGTCAGGCCAGTGCCCTGTTAAGACCCCCTCTACGCTCTACCCTGAGTTGCCTTCCAAGCAACGGGCGAACGATGAATTGCTATTAGGTCCTCCGATCATCTACATGCCCCCTCCATACGCTCCCTCCCAACCTATAGTGCAGCACCCACAACCCCCGAACACAAGCGAAAGCAGTACCAGGGCCTCGGTCCTCACGGCCTCCGCGCCGGCTGAGCCTCTTGTACTGAACACAGCGTTAGCAATAACGTTAGATGACCCCGAGACGAGAAAGAAAGATTCCGCCAGAATGAATCGGCTAACAAAGGGTGAACGAGACGGAATCGATAAGGTAGTGAGAACACTAGTAGAGCGGAAGTAAAGTGAGGAATATGTGACAGATATGTATAACTCATGTGCCGACAACCACAGACGACACCTTGTCGTACGACTTTGTTATCACACTCTGAATGCCTATGAGGTTAGGTACCAGGATAGAGGTCCCGAAGGCTTAGCAACCTTGTATAGAAAGGTTGATATTGGGGAAGAGGGAGAGGGCGATGTGACGGACCTCTTCACACGTACACTCGAAGTCTTCCGACATCTTAAAGAACACAGACAGACGACCAAGACAGAAACCCCCATAGCGACTGAACCCCAGGCAGGAAAAGCTGATACCATGATGCCCATCAAGGAAGCCGCTCCTTACTGGGTCCCCCCACGAGGTCAGGGAACACACGATGACATCAACCACCAAGATGCGAAGGGAAGGGTTGTATATAACTGGGTCTATCAGCCATGGGACCGACAAGACATCCTGACCTTTAGAAAAACCCTACCCGACTTAAGAAAGAACCCGACTGCCTTTTACACAGAACTAGGTACGGCCTTAGGTTCAACTATAATGACCTTGGCGGATATCGATTTGTTCTTCGGGTTATGTCTGCCGGCTGATGTGTGGAAGCAAATCCGGAAAGTCGACCACGCTGAGCCGTTCGGATATACCTGGGTACAACTCGATACCATAGACAAGCAGCGAGAACCTGGACAGAAACCTCTAAAGGCCATATTGGAACTCCCAGACAAGATTGTTCAGAAATTAAAGACCCTAATCCCAGAAAGGAAAGTAGACTGGTCGATAGTGACGGCTTGCCGCCAGAAACCCCAGGAGGATGTATCCGAATACTTCTCTCGATTCGAGACAGTGTTTTCCGATTATAGTGGCCAGGACATGACCACTGCAACCGGACATTACCTCTTTGTCCAGAATTATGTGAAGGGTCTGTCACAGGAAGTCTCCCAGAAGTTACAGACCAGCGAGAGTAGTTGGGCAGCCTCCAAACCCGCGGCTATCCTCCAGATGGCCCAGTACTATGAACACCAAAAGAATGAGAACGATAGGGCATCCGAGAGAAAGAAAAAGGAGCTGAAGGAAAGGGTAATGATCGCACAGTTACAAGGGGTGACCATAGGAAGGGAACCTCCCAAGGGAAACTACCAACCGACTGCTCCTAGAAAACTACCCCCTTGAGACCATGCACCCCCACCCTACGCTGGACGCAGGGACTTAGACGAGAATCAGTGTGCGTTCTGTAAAGGGTTCGGACACTGGAAATCCCAGTGCCCGGTCCTTCTGGATATGAATAAGGATAGGGACACGAGAGACATAGCAAACAACCCCAGAAATAGAGGACAGGGACGAGGGTACACGAACGACACCACCAGTGACAGGCCATACAGACCTTCGACCGCCCCCGACAGAACCAGTGCCAGCAGTCCGACTACGAAAACACCCATGACTTTGCATAGGAATGCCAGGGGCAAGGGAGGGGTCCAGTCGAACTCCGTGTTGACCAGCAAGGTCCTTACGTCACTGCTAAGGTCCTGGGCACAAAGTCTCCATTTTTGGTAGACACTGGGGCGACACGTAGTGCGCTATCTAAACGGCTGATACCAAGGGCACCCTTGTCTGGCTCACATGTAACCTCAATAGGCTTTGATGGAACGCCCTCCACTAATCCCTTGTCCGCACCAATCTCCTTTGACTTGGAAAATAACACCACTGACACGAAATTTCTGCTCTCCTCAAACACCCCCGACGCCATTATGGGTCTTGATTTACTAAAACATTTCCGGGCTACCATCAGATGTTCCCCAGACGGAGTACGAGTCATACTGCACGATAACCCAGATCTGTTCAGGCCTTGTCTCGCACGACATATGTTCTCCATAACCGATGCTGACCTGTCCCTACTTGACACGTTACCCACACATCTATGGGCTAAAACCGACTCAGACGTAGGACGCATGGTGATCGACCCTGTACACATAACTGTCCGACCGGACGCAGTGCTCCCAAAGCTTCCACAGTATCGGATATCGCCCGAAGGCGAGAAGGCGTTGGTGGAAATCATCCAGTCCCTAGTCGATGCAGGAGTGGTAGAAGAAGTAGTTAGTAATGTTTGCAACAGCCCTATCCTACCCATTGTTAAGAAGCAAGGCGAGGGAGATGAGAAAGCATACCGCTTCATTGTCGACTTACGAGAAGTTAACAAAGTAGTCATACCTCAGTACCCCGTAGTCTCAGATATCACCACCATCCTCACCCTGATTCCGTCCACTGCCACTACCTTTACCGTTATTGATCTCAAGAACGCATTCTTTTCCATCCTTATCCACCCAGACAGCCGCCACCTTTTCGGCTTCACCTTAAAAGCCCGTTCGTACAGATTTTGTAGGGCACCACAGGGCTACACTGAGAGTCCCAGCATATATAGCCAGGCCCTCAAGAGACAACTGGATGCAGTTCAACTACCGGACGGAGTGGTGTTAATACAGTATGTCGATGATATTCTTTTGGCGGCCGACACCACTCCGCTCGCAGTTACAGCCACCATCCACCTCCTCCACTTCCTCGCGGAGAACGGTCACAAGGTCTCCAGGAAGAAGTTGCAATTCTGCCAACCCCAAGTGACATACCTAGGCCACCTCCTATCCAAAGCTGGGAGGAAGCTTACACCTGACCGAATTCAGACCATCCTAGAAACCCCTGTTCCCAAAACTCAGAAGCAAGTGCGGTCGCTGGTAGGCCTCACCTCCTTCTGTCGACAGTGGTTGCCAAACTTCAGTCTTATTGTAAAACCTCTGCTTTCCCTGTTGGCTAAAGATGTCCCCTTCCCCCTCCCCTGGACACCCGAATGCCAATCCTCCTTCAAAGAATTACGAGATGCCCTTTGCTCAGCACCAGTCCTAGGAACCCCAGACTACACTAAACCTTTCTCCCTCTTCACCCACGAAAGGGAGGGATGCGCGTTGTCTGTTCTAACCCAGTCCATAGGTCCCAAGCAACGCCCTTGTGCCTACTTCTCTGCCACTCTTGACCCTGTAGCCAGAGCTTTGCCCGCCTGCCTTCGAGCGGTAGCCGCCGCTGCTGTCTCTATCCGACAAAGTGAGGGGATCGTGCTTTCAAACCCCCTCACCGTGCTAGTACCCCATGCAGTTGACACCCTCCTGAACCAGACTAAGACTCAACACCTGACTAGCGCACGACTGACTGGTTATGAACTGACTCTGCTTGCACCCCACATCACGTTGAAACGATGCACCACTCTGAACCCAGCCACTCTGCTACCTCTCCCTAACAATGACCCCAATGCGTCCCCTATACATGACTGCGTGACCCTCACCAACGAACAGACCAAGAGTAGAGTTGACCTCCGAGATACTGCCTTCCCAGATCCTGACAGAGAGCTGTGGGTAGATGGCTCATGCATCAAGCTCCCCGACGGCACCACCTCAGCCGCCTATGCAGTCACCACGGCCCGAACAGTTGTTGAGACAGCCCGCATCACACAGTGATCCGCACAGGCGGCTGAACTGATTGCTCTCACACGAGCATGCATCCTAGCATCGGGGACAACCGAAAACATTTACACCGACAGCCAGTACGCCTTCGGGGTGGTTCACCACTTTGGGCTCCTATGGAAGGAGAGGGGATTCCTGACCTCCCATGGCACACCCATCCTACATGGAGATCTAGTCTCCGCTCTGATCGAAGCAGTCCTCCTCCCCACACGGCTAGCTGTGATCAAATGCCAGGCACACAAAAAGGTGACGGACATTATAGGACAGGGAAATGCGCTGGCTGACAACACTGCCCGAACCACAGCCGAGAATAGGTCAACAACACGCATGTACGTGACCAGGTCACAAACTGAAAAATGGCAGGATGCTAGGGAAACCATTAGAGACATACAATTGGCCAGCTCACCACACGAATTGACTGAATGGGCACGGGTGGGATTGAAAGATGATGAAGGCTGCTGGCAAACTAGAGACACGAACAAATGGTTGCTACCTGACTCATACCTGATTCCCATGCTGACCATGACACACTCCCCCGCACACATAGGGTCTGCCCCCATGATTGAACTCATCACCAAAGTTTGGCACAACGACAAAATCCCAGCCTCAGCTAAACGCCTAGTCCAACAATGTCTGATATGCCTCCAACACAACCCTGGTAAAGGAACTGCTGTGCCCCGGGGAGGGTTTGGGGTTCCTAGTCACCCCTTTGAGGTCCTACAGATGGACTACATTCAGTTAGAAAGGTGCCAAATCCTGAAGTACGTGCTTGTCGTTGTGTGCGCCTTCAGCAAATGGGTGGAAGCCTACCCAACCCGCGACAACACTGCTATGACTACCGCAAAAGTACTACTGAAAGAATTCTTCCCCCGTTACGGCCTTTGTCGAATTTTGTGGAGCGACAACGGCCCCCACTTCGTAGCCGAAGTTATCCAACTCATCTTAAAAGGGTTGGGTGTAAAACAGAAATTTGATGCGGTCTTCCACCCCCGATCTACAGGCTTGGTTGAGCGACATAATGCCACATTGAAACTCAAACTAGCCAAAATAGTTGCCACCACAGGACTGAAATGGCCAGACGCCCTCCCACTAGCATTGCTATCAATGCGTTCCACTCCTACCAAACACCAGTTAACCCCCTACGAGGTCGTCTTCGGGCGACCCATGAACCTTTGGACTGCACCAAAACCAGCATCCATTCACGACGTCCCGGACGTCCTCATGTCTGACTATCTGTACAATCTAACTAAAACGTTGTCTGTTATCCATCAGCAGGTGCTGCAAGCCATTCCCGATGCTTCCAGGGGCCCCGGACACGATATCCAACCCGGCGACTTTGTCCTAGTGCGCAACTTCCAGCGCACCAAGAGTCTGGAGACCCGGTGGACGGGCCCCCTGCAAGTCCTGATCACCACCCGAACAGCTCTTCGAGTGGAGGGGAAACGTAATTGGCTGCATGCACACCACTGCAAGAAGGTATCATCGACCCTGACGACCACCGACAACATCACCGCCCAAGAGAAACTTCTGGACAAAGACCGACCATCCCTGAGCTGCTGCCCGAATACAGAGACACTTGAATTGACTGAATATCCCGATCCCACTGTGCCATCCAAAGTAGGGTATAACCTACGACGCAAGGAGGGAACTTCGGCTAAGCAGACCACGAACTAAGTTGAAATCTCAGAGCGGTTGCCTAGTCACCTCAAAGGCCTCCAGGAGAGAAACTAAACAAAGTCTGTGGTTCTGCCCGCTACCGAGTCCCTTGAAGGTGATGGAAGCACCCGACATGAAGGTGATGGAAGCACCCGACATGAAGATGATGGAAGCAACCGGACGTCCGAAGATCCACTACAAGAATCCAAAGACTGACAAAATGCACAGCTCAAAGACCATTGCACTTTTTGTTACCCTTCTCCTTTGCCTCCTTCTCATGGTCACTTTCTGGATCCTGGAAGAAAACGCACCCGCTCATAAGACATTGCTGACCACTGCCCAACCCACCACCATGAAAGAACACCATCTGATTTCACTTTCACCCCAACTCCGAGAAAGACGTAAGGAGTTCTGGAATAACTCTTTTGTGCAACTGCTCCAACAACACAACCTTGCCGCCAATGCCACTAACTGCTGGATCTGTGGATTGCTACCACATGCCACTGGATATTCTATCCCTTTCATCCCTTCGCCCTTCTCTGTCCATGGCTCCTGCCTCGCTTGGCTAATCCTCCTGCAAGAAAGTTACAAGGACAATGCCACTTCCGGCAAAACTGTGTCGCACTTCTATCATGGGTTCTGGCTGAACCAAACTGGAAAAACCTTTGCCCCCTTTTGTCCTTTGAGATCAACCACCTCTTTCCATATGGACATCCCTGCCAAGGAGCGAGTTGAAATGCAGGTGTTCAACAACCCAGCCAGACCCACCATCTCTTACCTCCGGAAACGAACGGCCGCCACCCTAACAGTGGCCCTATCCGTCGTCAACATCACAGGTCTGGTGTGCCTTGAAGGCCTAGGAACACAGCCGGTAGGCCACAGTTCCTGTCTCATCACCCGAACATTGGACTCAGTTGACCCACCCTCCTTTGTTACCTCCCCAAATATGTACTTCGTCTGTGGTACTAAGGCCTACACCTGGCTTCCGAAAGGTTGGGGAGGCACCTGCTACATCGCTTTTATCCTTCCTCCAACATATGTGGCTCCAGCAAACCATCACCGGCAGAAACGTGCAAAGGACATTGTACAAGCCGACTCCACTGGAGCACAGTTCATGGATGCAGTAAAGGGACTTGTTCCACTGTGGGGTCCAATGCCAAACAGCCATGCCATCCGGCACCTGACCCAGGCAGTCGAAACCACAATGAACATTACAGCCGGCATCCTCACCAACAACACCGCTGAGCTTCAGGCCGTCCGCCTGGTAGCTCTTCAGAACCGCCTCGTTCTAGACGTGGTTCTGGCTGATCGTGGAGGAGCATGCCGCATCATAGGGTCCAGCTGTTGTACCTACGTACCGGATAACTCACCCTCAGTCTACAAGGCGATTGAACACCTCCACAGACTTTCCACAGAGGTTCATCAGGAGCAAGAAGGATGGTCGCTTGGGAGTTGGTTTTGGGACACTATTAAAAGTTGGGGGTGGAGGTTGTTTACGTTTATCCTAATACCGATTGTGGGACTGTGTGGATGCTGCCTGGGGATTCAATGCTTGCCACCTCTATGTTCACTTTTCACGAACTGCATCTGCCCTAAGACTCTGAACTTTGAAGCAGAACGAATGAAAGCCCTGTCTGAAATAGAAGTACGAGGCATTATGGGGATAGATCCGAACTAAACAAGCTGGCGAGATATGTTAAAAGGGAGGACTGTGGAAATTTAGTTCGTAACTGAACATTATCTGCGCCATCTTGTCTCTCCCCAAGCGCCACACGCAGAAAACGCGCGACGGCCATTTTAGGCACCATGACCTCATTGCCGATCGCTAGCACGTCCCTCTGGTGCTGCGAACATCCCCCCGCGCGCTGACCACCCCCGCTCTCTCATACATGGGCCATAAACTCTCTCCTTCTGCGCGACCCTGCCATGGAACCACATCCCGCGCCTGACCGACACCTTCTTTCATCCCATACATGGTCATACATCCCTTTGATAACCCCCTTCCTCTGCGCCCGATTGTCCGAACCGATCCCAGGCCATCACCTAGCCCTGCGGATGCAGTATTGCCCCTACTGTAAGGGAAACACCCCACATCAAAGGGATTACAGTAGATCAAGGCCCCCCCACCCCCTGAGACCCGACCAGTCGCACACTCCCCCGGGAATTGGCGGAATGTCCAGCTGTGTGATAGCCATCTCCTACTGTGGGTGGGATGGGGACTTCCACTGTAGATATGTGTGGGAACGAGCTTGAAGTGGGGATTCCAAGGATGTCTTTCCGTACATCAAAGTCTCAACAAGAATGTGTAACATGTAATAAAGCAATAAACCTGTGTATAAGAGGCCAGGCCTCAGAAATGTGGTTAGAGCACCTCGAGACAATACCTTGCTGTCCGATCTGATGTGTTCTGCTCCGACGGAATAAAACTTTGTTTCCTGCCTTCCAGTCTCCGGCGCCTGCCTCTTTTGTTGGTTAATCATCGAATGGTATAAGAGGCGATTACCGCCGAGCAATACTTGAAAGGTTATCGACTGAAACTGCCGCTACCATTTAACAATACCACTCTAGAATCATAATAACTTTGGGTAAATAGTGATTATCCAATTTCTTTACACACACATCAAAAACATGTAACCTTCAGTTTCAATATCTACTAAGTTTAGCAGATGTTCGAAGACCCTAAATACACAAACTCTTTTTTATTCTAAGCCAAATTAGGCGTCTTCAAAGTCAATTCAAATGAGCAAAAAATACAAAGAAACCTATTTCAAATAATAATAGAACTCTACCGCCGGTATTCGACTCAATACCCAAGATTTCTCCATTTGTCTAGTCAATGTAGAATTGAACATTTTACACAACTAAGCAAACAATAAATGAATACAAATAAAATAAAAGCAACTGTTGCACCAGTATTTAACATAATACCCAATATTTTGAGATCCTCCATGACTCACACCAACAGGGTTTGTCTCTGGTGCTTGATAAAACACCCGAGTAATTAGCACGTCAACACAGCATTGTGCGATACACCTCAAAGGAAAGCGTTGCTTCGTTGATCAGCAACCGATAAACCCAGGTGCGCAGGCATGACAGTAGAGGCACTAAGCAGATGGGAATGTCACAATGGAGCTGGCAGCAGGGCACTGATACAAGAAGATGCAACGGCAACAACACAAACGGGGATGGCGTCAGGACGCCGAAACCTGCGACACAGACAGACAGTATCCCCTCTAGCAAGAAGACATAACAAAGACTCAAGCAAAGAAAAAGTGCCCCATGACAACGCTCACACAGTCTGCTTGAAGGAGTCAATACGCAATGCTGTGAATTGTGCAGATGTACTCTGAAACCGGATCAGCTTGCACAGTAAGTAACAAACATACACAAGTTACTTGCTGTACTGGTGTATTAACGATGACGAGTGAAGGAACTGTTTTCACTAATAAACTTCTCCAGACAGTGCCGCCTGCTATGTGTGTTGAGACGTTCCTCTAAGTTCTCCTTTGAAGGTTTCCTTTTTCATTGCCATTATTTCTTCAAGCTTGAATTATTCACAGCTACGTAGGTAGTTCCAGATCGTTGCCAATGTGGTAAAGATAATCATTACCCGTAGATAACAAACAATGTTCCTTTATTTCTTTAAGAACAACCCACAGTACAGAAACTTCCCATCCACCTCTTAGGCCACCGTCCAACTGCTCCTTTCAAAGGATGTATATTCTAGATCACTACAATTGATTTTAAAAGTTTGGATAGTGCGAACTCGACCCAAAGGTAACAGAGCGCTTCACATACTTAGCAGAGAAACAGTTACCAGAGTTACATATGGGTAAGTACAATTAATTGAAAATTAATAACACAGCAACAACATATAAGGAAGTAAAGTATAATCAGTAGCTATTATATTAGTGACATGTCAAATAGAAACCGTTACATGAAATAATCATATATACATGACAATAGTGTATATGAAGGACAGTGGGGCATGGAGTATGCCGGTTTGTGTAGCAGTGTGTGCATGAAGAGTGGCGTTGAGGTAAAATGAGCACAAGAAAAAGCATGTAAGCAGAGCATAGCATAGCATATGGCCTGTAATAGCAATGGAAACCAATGCATGTACAAAAAGAAGATATGGGCCTAATATAACAAAAACAATAGTGAGAGCAATAAGGCATAGCGGTACAAGCTACGAGATGGTGATAGATGCATACAGTGAAAAGGGCTGTATCGGAATATCGAGGGTCCAGAGGTAGTGAAGAGCTGTTGGAGGTGACACAAAATTGACTTTAGCTGCATTTATAGCTGAAGCAGCACATCATGACCTAGGGGATGGTACAGTGGGGGCTCCCCGCAGGGGACAATTCACCAGATTGTTTAGCCACTGCATTGTCACTGGCACCTATGCAGATGGTGACCCACACGACCATGACTGGCTCGGCTGCAGTCGGGTGGGTGGCCGGTTGGGTTGTGTGGGCCATGGGGGCCAGGGGGGGTCGGTGGGATCCTTCTTACCTTAACTGATTCAGGCAATGCCAGAGCTTGAGGGAGATGATGGGGGAATCCATTGGTCAACAGACATCAGGGGCAGTGCCCCACAGACCCGCAACACTCAGGTTACCACAGGGGTCAGTCGCAACATCTTGACCCGGCACACAGACAGTCCCAATAGGAAAACACGGCACTCTCTTGGGCAGATCGGGGCAGTCGAGTGTGCATCATGCAGAATCTGGCTCATCTCTTCATCTTCCGCTATTTTCACTTATCCACTGCGCCTCCTTTTCTCTCAATTTTTTTCCATTGTTTTGCTGATCCGGGCATTTTGAAGGACTAGCTATTCTCCCTGTTTGCTCTCTTATTGTACCACCACTGGGTCATTATGGGTGGTTTACAGCACCAGGGGCTGGTCTAGCACCATAGGCTGAGGGAGGCTGGTAGCAGAGAGGGACGGTAGCAGAAACAACATGGCCGCCTTGCTCTCCCCATCTCCTCCAGGAGGAGGAGTTGAGGGAGCATCAATGAGCCCCTACATCGTGGCTCAGGCTGCAGTTCTTCTGTTAGTGAAAGGGCAGCACTGGGTTTGCAGGGTGGCTGATATCATCCACCATGAGGGGAGAAGTTCCTGAGCTTCTCCATTACTTTCTTTGCTATGCTGTGCTCTTTCTTTTGTCCTGCCTTCCATTCAGATCTTCATGGTACTGCTGAGTCGCTCTGGACCTTGCTCCAGATTCTGTATGCAACTTTTGTCAGCTGTGCAGGATCACAGGATTGTTGCCTTTTGGTTCCAGAGGGCAGTGGCTCAATGCGGGGGGCTTTTCAGGGGATTTAAGCCAAACGGTGATCCCTAGCCCAAACAGATGCCCATCTTGGCGTGGACAATGTGACCCTCCATGGCATCACACAGAAACCCCAACCCATTCCAGGCTAGATAAAGCTATACCACACATTGAGCTGTCTTTATCCATCCTGTGTAAGAAAGGTGTATACCCTAAATTTTCTTTTTGCTGATATTTAATCTGTTTTGACTACTTTGCAGTTGGCTGGTGATGACAGTGATGGTGTTATTTGTTGTGGATTTGGATTAACTTTGACAGTGCTGACCATATCTTTTCCCATAGTCCTCTGGAAGACATTTGACATAAATGGATGTGCTGGTCCTTTTTGGTGTTGGTAAACTATGGTTTCTAATTTGATCTGGTTTTGCCAACCTAGCTTCAGCATCATATAACTATTACCATTGAGGTTTCCATTTTTACTGTGCCTAGTAACTAAGAAAAGTGCTTGTCCAGGGCTATTTTCATTATCAACATAATTGGATGAATTGTTAGGTCAGTTTCACCATGAAAATATACTACCTTTAATGCCACTACCCCACATTTAAGCTCTGCAGTGAAATACTTCGAAAGAAAAGTGGAACACCTGAATCACATTTATTCCCTTTAAAATATGTAATGGTTCCATTTAGACACTGGTGGATGGCCCATAGGTCAATATGGGAGTAGAGACCATAGATCCAAACCTTGGCAGAGGACTGTCTGCCCTACTTATATATCCCCACCTGCCTGTTGGGATCTCTGTGCCATAAAGAAGACTGTGGTAGCGTCCTACTCAGGGCTGAAAGTTTTCCATGCAGGTGCCATGTTTAAAGCGTATGCTCAGCAAATGTGTTTGTTCTAAGAACACAAAATTCCAAAACATCAATTGCCCGAAATGCTGATAATTATATCCCTGTCTGTAAAGGTGTTTCTGCATTTTCCCTGCTAGTGTCTGCCACACAACACAGGGTAGACCTAGGCAGGAAAAATGAGTGATAGTGGCACTGTCCTCATTAAAGTGTGGTGACCACAACTGCAACTCAGTGGTCCTGTGGCAGATATATGACTGGGTCAGGTCAAAAATTAGTGGAGTGAGCAGAGGCTTTGCCAACGTAACCCAGTTGTTTCATCACCTCTATGTGGGGTGGAGAAACCACAGGTTTGGCGAGGAATGGGGACTGTCACTTTATGTCATGCCTCCCACTTAGCCAAACCCTAAATGAGGCCCTCTGTCTCAAGACCTTAGACTAGTGCACCCTCTATCTCAAAATTGCATTTTCACCTACGTTATCGAACTGCGATCATCTTCCTCAATAGTCCCATGTTCTATAAGATGCTTAAGAGGCAGTCATGGAGAAAACATTATCAAATATGAATATTTTTTCGCTCACAACCACACCAAAACATTACTGCTTTCCCTTTTGATGATTTTGAGCTTACAAAGATAATAATGGTGGTTTGTCCTATTGTGCCTTCTATATAAATGTCACTAATTACTTCTTGGGATTTTTAACACATTTTTAAAGGCAGTAATTGCACTTGCACAGATAACTTTTCAAATGTACAAAAGTTAACAATCTCTCTAGGATGCTGCTGAAATTCAATGCCAGTGCCCCTACAAATTTCAATAAACTGAAAAGTGGACAAGATTGAGGTACACTGGAGTCAATGGTTCTTCCTGTTATCTTCTCTCAAGCTATAAAGCTTGTTATAAGACACCAATCTTGTCAAGCATCCAGATATATATATTTTTTTGCCTGCTTTAAATTGCTGGGAACCTAATAACTTCCTCAGTACTAAAGACAAATTGTTGTATCTGTGACCAACAGACAGAAGGTTGTGGCCTTCTATTCATAATGAAGAGTTTTGCAGGGCTTGAGGCAGGTAATTTGTTATTAATATATAGTTTCCTTTAAATTGTGACATAGCTACGCAGTCCATTGCTGTACATTTGGGTTAGCTGTAACCCAGGGCAGAGTTCGCGGAGTTGCACTACAAGGAACTCCGTGAAGTGCAAAAATAACTCTGCCGCACTATGCGGTGCACTGCAAGCGGCGGAGTACGATAGAAAAATGCTGTTTGTGGTGATTGCACAGTGCCAGATGCTTGTCCGCACTGTGCAATCATCGAGAACGGCACAATTCACAGCGCAAGCTGTCCCTGCTTTCCTTTTCCACCGCTCGATTTTTACTCGAGCGGCAGCTTTCTCAACGCGAATGGGCTGTTTCCCAATGCGAGCGGTTGGTTGGTTTTTTTCAATGAATTTCAAAGGTTTTTTAAATGCTAATTTCTAACTATAACATGCCTGAAACCTATGGTTTTTTCAGTGAATTTCGAAGGTTTTTTAAATGCCAATTTCTAAGTATAACGTCTCTGAAACCTATGGTTTTTTCAATGAATTTCAAAGGTTTTTTAAATATCGAACTACTATTGTTATAAGTTATTGCGAATAGAATGTTGCCATTTTCCTATAGTAACTAGGTCCTAACTACCGCCAGTAGGTAATATATCTCATATTTAAAATATAATGCTGACCTGCTGTTATGTTTCCACAGTCTAATGTAGACTCCTCAATAGTCCGTAATTACGAATTGAAGCCATTCCAACAGCTACCACAATAAACAAGGACAGTAAAATAAAGTTGAAGTTACACACATTTTTGAAAAGAGGCTCTGAAAAAGTTCTGACCCATTTTTACAATTGTTGCGTTATGCTGAAGTGCCTGGGGCCAGTGTATTTTAATGAAGTCCACATGTCTTCAGAACTACTCACTTCTTTGCATATCTTTAGATGAAAAAAATGTGAAGTTGCCCGTGACGCTAGTTTGGTATTAGCAGTGCTAGTGAGGGCTAAACACAGAACTCAGCATCTGAGACTTACACCTGTAGTCATAAATTCACACCCCCTGCCTCAGCACAATTATCCCATGCCATTTAGAGTGCGTTTATATTTTCCCTGGCTTGGGTTTGCTCTGTTTCAAAGTCCCATCAGAACTCTGCACAGCTCAAAGCATGACTGAGGATGAGGATGACTTTGTGCCAACATTTGCACCACTCTGGAATGGTAGCATGCTTACTTGGTGGGCTCCCAAGTATCTGACTATCTGAGATACTTGGGACGCACTGCAACCAGTAGGCCACACCAAAACTAAAAACTTGCATTTTATTTGTGTCACTAAGATACAGAAATATTGGCATCCTATTGCTTGCACACATTTAAATCGTTTTCACTCACTCTGCATAGTTGTGTTTTGAATGGGTGACTACTTATTTTGGAAACTAGTTTACTAATGTTATTTGATCAACTTATAGAATTAGTCCTATATTTATAATCTATCTATCTATCTATCTATCTATCTATCTATCTATCTATCTATCTATCTATCTATCTATCTATCTATCTATCTATCTATCTATCTATCTATCTATCTATCTATCTATCTATCTATCTATCTATCTATCTATCTATCTATCTATCTATCTATCTATCTATCTATCTATCTATCTATCTATCTATCTATCTATCTAACTATCTACACTCTGAAGTGAACAGTAAGGCAACCAATGCATAGCTCATAAAAGACTGAGGGGTGTGCGTACATTCCAGTTTAACGACTTGAGCAATGGGCTGAACTTAGAACACTGGCAATACAGTGTTGACCTGGCCATACGGATAATATTGTATTGTAAAAATCAAGTGCAGAATACTTACAAAAGGCATCTTGGATGAAATAGTAAAATAATGTATAAAAATAAAAGGAAAGAAGGCCCTGCCTTTCATCTTGCTATTATCCAAAATAACAGAACAATATTTCTAAAGGTTTAAGACTTGTGGCCTTTAATACTAATGTGTAAGTTTTGCTGGCATTTGCCATTTCATATTAACGGATTATCATGTTGACACACCTTTACAAGAAGGCATGCAGCCCAGGGCTTTCTATTCCAAGGCTCTAGTTTATTTACAGCTCTGCGCACGGACTCATACATTTTGTCCTGTAATAAATGACACAGCCATATGTTCCTTAAATTGTAAAGTATGGACAGGACTGCAATTGATGAAAATAGGATGCTCCCTAATACAGAGGAAGCTACTTTCTGCTGTTGGTGAGTGGCTTTTAGGCTTGTCATTTTGATTACATGTCTCTGTTACTTTGTCAGAGTGTCTCTTTAATAGGATGAGGGCCCCTTTCTTGAGAGATATTTTCAGGCCTTCAGTTAGAACGCATAGTTTTACCTGTTATTTGCATTGTTGTTAGTAAAAAAGGGTATTTGTTTGGAGGTGAGCTGGGAAGATTACATCTTGTGTAAAGTTCTCCTCTGCTTTATCAATTTCAAAGTGCCCCATGAGCTACATGTTTAGAAGGTTCACCCTCTCCTCAGCAGTGCGCATGGGCCAGCAAAAACCCATTTGCTGCTCCCACAGCATTAATGAATTAACTGCACCTCACTGCAAGCTATTGCCTTGTGGCGCCTTACTTGGGTGACGTGACTGAAGGTAGACTCCAGCCGAGGCCGCTGCAGGTAAGAGTGGTGGGGCCAGGTGTGGGGCGATTTCGAGAGACGACCATGAGGGAAAATTAAATAAATAATTAATTTCCCCTTGTGATCATCTCTCGAAAGCCCCACCTCCCCACCGCTCTTACCTGCAGTGTCAGCGGCTGGTAGAGTCACCTCTAATGATGCACTGCAGGGAGGGAACCAATCCTACATTAGTGCAGGCAGTTGAGTGGCACCCACTTCCTGCAATAAGACAGTCTACTGAAACATTAGTCTTGAAACGCAAACTGTCACACTGTGTCCCAAGTCAAATGGGTACTTTAAAGAGGAGGAAAGTGAATTAACTTTGTTAGAAATGGGGGTCTCTAGTTGGCAGGTTTGTACCGTGTCCAAGTAGGGACGCTTCCTTCTAGTCAGGATGAGGAAGTTCCACTTCTAAAATAACCGCTGCTCACCCCCTTGGTAGCTTGGCTCTAGCAATCAAGCTTATCTCAGAGGCAATGTGCAAAGCGTTTGCACAATGCACACAGTAACACAGTGAAAACATTACAAAATAATACCACACCAGTTTTAGGAAAATAGCCAATATTTATCTGTGTAAAACAAGACCAAAATGATAAAAAATCCAACATACATACCCAAAATATGAATTTTGCAAGAATAACCTTTAATTACAGTTCCTCAAAGCTGGTAGATCCATCCAGGGCTATCATGGCATTCTGAACAACAAATCCAACAGTTCAGTCTGACCATTATGTCACGAGCAGCTACGTTGTTGGGAAGACCTGCCAACAGTCCGATTGGAAATGCAGGGCATCGTGGACCCTGCAATTAGCTCCAAAGCAGCAATGTAGGCAGGTGACGGCAGGCGTAAATTCCGTAGATAGGTGCAGGAATTGTCGGGCCCTTGAAGTTACACGCGTTGTGGTCAAACTCCGTTAAGTCAGGAGTGCTGGCGTCGGTGGCGTCGGGCTGTGATGCGAAGTTGGAAGATGCAATGAGCGGTGTCCCCTGGTCACTGTGCAGATAGCGGCTCGGGAGCGGCAACGTCTGTGCGACCAAGGCTGCGGTGTGAAGTGGAGTGATGCAACGTGCGGTATCTACAGATCACGGTGCAGGCAGCAGCATTGTCATTGCTGAAATGCGGTTGTTGGCAGACCTAAGGTTGCGATGCGAAGCGGGGTGATGCTTCGTGCAGAGCCCACAGGTTGCAGTGCAAGCAGCTTTGTTGGATGATGATGCTGGAGAGGATGGTGCCAATGTTGGTGGACCAGGGCTGCAGTCTGGGATGAGGTGATGCTTGGTGTCCCTTATGAGCTGTGTCCACAAGCCATGGTGCAGGCAGCAGTATCGATGTCGGCATGGAGCGGCGGAGTCAGTGATACCTGGGTGGCGATGTGAAGCGAAGTCATGTGAGGTGTGGTACCCACAGGCCATGGTGTAAGCAGAAGCATCGGTGAGGGTGTTGTATGGCAGCGTCAGTGAGACTGGGGTTGTGTTGTGAAGCGGGGCGATGCTCCAGGCAGTACCTTCATGTCACAGAGCCATCAGCGACGTAGTTGTTTTTCTTCTGTTGCAGCACAAAACACGTAGTTCCCAATGATGCTGGTAGATGAACTTGGAGTCTTTGATGTTTCTGAGACTTCCAACAGGAGGCAAGCTCTACTTCAAGTCCTTGGAGAAACTCAGGAAATAAGTTGCAGAAAGTTCAGTCCAGTCATTTCACTGCCCACGACAGAAGCAGCAAGCAGCAGGCCAACACAGCAAAGCACACAATAAAGGGAAAGTCCCTCCTGACAACTTCTCCAGCTCTTCTTCTTGGCAGGTTCTAGTCCAAAAGAGTTCTAAAGTTGTGGGGTCAGAGCCGCTGTACTTATACCAGTTTTAGTCTTTGAAGCTTGCAAACTCCAAATAAATCTCTTTCTTGCCTTACTAGAATCAGTTCTGTCAAGTCCTGGTCCAGCCACACTACAGGGGGTAGAGACACGATTGTTAAAGGCAGACACAGCCCTATTCAGGTGTCAGTAAAAACTCCTCCTACCACTCTAGCTCAGTAAGACCCATCAGGATATGCAGGGCACACCTCAGCTCCCTTTGTGTGAGTGTCTAGAGTGTATGCGCAAACAACCCAACTGTCAGTCTAAACCAGACGTTGATTCCACAGGCAGGCAGAGGCACAGGATGGTAAAGCGAGGAAATGTTCACTTTATAAAAGTGGTATTTCCAAACTCATTATTTAAAAACAACCTTTACCAAAAGGTGTTATCAAATTCTGAGTTCAGGGAGTCCAAACTCAAACTTCCTATCATCTTCCAATTGGAATCTGCACTTGAAAGGTGTTTCCAGGCAGACCCTTTGTTAACCTATGGAAAAGATAGCCTTTCAATAGTGAAGAGCGAAATGCACATGAAAAACACACCAGTACATGTCCTACCTTCCACATACACTGCACCCTGTCCATGGGGGTACCCTGGGCCAACCTTTGTGGTGCCTTACATGTATTAAAAGGGAGGGTTAGGCGCTGGCAAGTCGGTGCACTTGCCAGGTCAACATGGCAGTTTAAAACTGCGTGCACAGACACTGCAGCGGCAGGTCTGAGGCACATTTGAAAAGCCACTTGTGTGGGTGGCACAATCAGTGCTACAGGCCCACTAGTAGCGTTTGATTTATAGGCCCTGGGCATGCCAACTGCACTTTATTAGGAACTTACCAGTAAATCAGATATGCCAATCATGGAGAATCAATCAGAATTCCAATTTAAACATAACGCATATGCACTTTAGCACTGAATAGCATTGGTAAAGTGTCGAGAGTCCTAAAACCAACATAAACAGGTCAGAAAAAAGGGAGGAAGAAAGCAAAACGTTTGGGGAGAAACGTTTGGGGAGAACCCTGCAAAAATTCCAGGTCCAACAAACGTGCAGTAGCAGCCATGGCATGAGTGGACGGCATGCTCTTATTTCCAGCTTTACAACCCTCATTACTCCCCCATGCTTATTTTAGATGTCTCTATTTTCTGGATGGTGCACTGAAAAGGCCACAATAATAGACATTCTTCAATAACAGTTGCTAGGTGGCACTCAGCAGCTGTTAAAGCTCTCTTGCTGGTGCTTCCCATGAACTCAGTTTGTTCTATTCAAAACCACAGACTCCATGTTAGCCAAAATAAATTGTTTGCAGTGTGATAAAAGGAGAGCTCTCTTTTTAGCAGTTGAAACCCACTGTAGCAAACCATCGCTCATATCCTGTGAATCGTATGAATATTTTCTATCATCTGTCTAAGGAGAAAAAAATGTATGTCGCTTCTCGCTCCCTTTTTCTATTTTTAGCAGCAATTTACACGATGGATACATAATTGACATATTTAATTTACTTGAAGTTTTTTTTTATAAAGTGGTATACCATGTGCCCTGGGCCTGCAAATTAAATGCTACTAGTGGGCTGCAACACTGGTTGTGCCACCCTCCCAAATAGCCTTTCAAACCTGTGTCAGGGTTGCAGGGCCTGTGTGTACAGTCAGGGCCGGACTGACTACCGGGCGTTTTGGAATGCTGCTGGGCTGGGGGCTGATTTCGTTGATGGGGACCTGCATGTACTGAACGAAATTCGTTTTGCTTTAATTATTTCGAAGTACACGCAGGTCTCCATGAACGAAATCAGCCCCCACCGCAGTGAAATCAGCCCCCTGCTCGGCAGAATTCCAAAACGTCCGGTAGTCAGTCCGGCCCTGTGTGCAGTTTACTGCTACTTCAACTTTGAATTTAAAACTACTTGCCAAGCATTAAACTCCCTTCTACTAAATATAAGTCACCCCTAAGACAGGCGCTGGGTAGCCAATACAGTAGGGTGCTGTATAAATAAAAGGTGAAAAATGTACTTTTAAGATTTACATTCCCTGGTGGTGTCATACACACGCATTTGTGTTTCACTACTGTGATGTCTACTCCTCTAACACTGAGTGCCTTTTTACTGGCAAAGTTAATTTGAACATCACTATTTTATAAATGTCACTTCTGGAACATAGGCGTTTCTCTGCTCTTACAGTTCTATGTGCATACAGCCTGTCTTTAATACACATCTAGTCTGGGTGTCAGCCTCCCCTCTCCCTGTACACACTAGTGCGCAAACTATTTTACATATTTTAGACAATGTGTCCTTCTCCATACCCTTAGCTGCAAGGTTATCTGGTGATATTTTTTTTACCTTTCTCTCCTGCCAGCTGTTTAAACCACTTTCTAGTGGGCTTACCATCGTTTCCTCAGAGATCCAGTGACATGAAGTGTGCTTTTTAATCCCAATGTGCATTTACACCCTGAAAGAGAAATACAACAAAGGGTCTCCTGCAAGGAAAGAATGTTAGGCAGTGGACAGAGAGAGGGAGAGAGAAAGAAACAACTTCTGTTTACACTTTTATGCATTACTCAAATAAATACCGCTCTACCCAAAATGAATCAAAAACATATCTGCACATCACCATCAGTCAACATATAATTCAAATACAATCATTGGTAAATACCTTGCTACACTTATGCACATTTCAAAATCATTTTCCTCTGTCCCGTTGCAACCAGCCAAATAGATTTTCACCTCATTATACTCCAGGAGGGTTTTGCTCCCAGGATGCCCTAAAGAAATTCCACTTCTGAAACAGGCTTTTCTATGTGGGTTACGATCACTCTGAAGACATCATCCACTATCAGTTAAAATTACATCGCGATTCCCTAACTGCATTCACAAAATAGGTAATCGCAAAAATTGCGATTACATATTTTGCGAATGTCTTTGGTGTTGATGCATCCCAAAAGGCTATTCTGCGAACCGGCCCATTCGCAACCGGTAAATAGCATGATGCATGTGCCCCAATAGGCTGAAAGGTAAATTTGAATAATACGTAACTGGTAAAAAAAAACAAGAAATGGAAAGACACTGAAATGCCCGGTCCCATAGGTTCTAGGCCATTCTAGAGTCTCACTCTAAGGGTTCTTTTTAGCAGCATGAAAGTGTAGAGGTGATGAAAATTTTGAGAGAAACAATCAATTAGCATAATTCTCCGGATACATAATAAACCATGGACAACAACTTAAGGTTAGTTAATTTACTAGAAAGCTAAAAACAACTGAACATAGAGACAGCTCAACTCAGGAGTATAGACGTACACAGGAATCAGCATAAAACCAAATCTCTGCATCCAGTTTAAACGATGCAGCATGAACAGCACAATTAACTCAAGAAGTAGAATACTGAAAATCAGGAAGCATGAGTCCAAATTTCCCTGCATCGAGGGTTGATGATTGAAAAGCATAAATCTATCCCTACTCTAGCTCTAAAGTGACATCCTTAAATAAGCATTTTCAGAAAGAAGGGTAAAAGGTGTCAGCACGTGAAGTCTCCCTAAGAAGTCTCTCCATGATCAATGGGACAAGCAGCATGAAGCTACAGAAGACAGAGCTTGTTCGAAGATGCACTCTCTCAGAAGGCAAGAATAGAGTGGCGACCTGTCCCCAACTCCAACAACCAGTTATTCAGGGGCAGTAGCGGTCCGTGGAGGGAGTTCTGTGGGGCGGTGAGGTGGGGCGGGGGAGGGGCAAAGTGGGGAAATGTAAACACCGGAATATGGATGAACGGAGGTAAGTACATATTTGAATAAATAAAATAAATTCCTTTGCGCGCGCTGCATCGCAAAATGCATTTCCCCACCCTGCCCCTCCCCCGATCCGCCTCACAGCCCCACGGAACTCCCTCCACGGACCGCTACTGTTCAGGGGTAACCTTCCCATGGTGCAGTTTGGATCACGCCATCCATCCTGGCTACAGTTCTGAAGGTACTTTTCCAAGATGTCGACGATGTATCTTTCTCGATTCAATTTGTTCTTGGTTCCCATGCCTTCTCCTGTGTGAAGCACAAAGACCTTCCTTTATTGACCCAAGCCACACGATTGTAACTTCTTCTCTCCTTGCCTAGCTTATTAAAACAAAGACATTACTTTTCCAAAAGAATGTATTCTCCACCTGCAATGGAAACGTTGGAAAACAGAATCTACAATGCACATGTCATTTAACTAATAATTATTAGAGCGAGAGGTTCCAGGGACTTGCATGGCAGGCCTAGGATTTCAGCGAACATATAATGTGTCTCTTTTCATCAATACGACTTCGTACCCATTAATAGCATTTCAATTAATTCATTTACCTACACGAGAAATTACATAATTAATAAGCACATTCAATATACGTATAAGTTTCAGTTACACAATACGAGTTCTGCTAGTTACATTTATATTCTATGTTAATTCTCCATGACATTTACCCATAACTAAACCACGTCACATAATTGTGTTAATAATTTTCACAATAGTAACACCCCATGTTAACAATAATTGCATGATGCGTTCTACACGTGATTATGATGCATTCCTACAATTTAAATGAGATTTCCGCTACATCAACATCATTTGATATATGTTATTCTGACACAAATAATGATCTTGGTTGCCCATTCTCTTACAAACGCTATTTTGCAAAGCGTTGCTGGCCCTGCATACAGTGGGAATCATTCCGACCTTCGTTTATGACTTGCTAGTCTTTGGTTCCTATGGAAAAATCCGCACTCAACGATTTTAAAGTATTCAACTTTATAATTTATTTTCACGTTGTTTCTGGCTCTTCTATGGTGCTATCATTCACAAACGGTATGTTGTCAGCTTCCTAATGTCAACAGATGTATTTATTTGATGATGCAATGGGAAAGACGGGCGTAATAAGCAACCTTTTTAGCAGTAATAACTAACAGATGGTCAGAACCATAATTCCAAGAGTAATAATAATACTCTTATGTGAATTGTTTTATTAGAAAGATGTTTCATGAAGATTTAGTTTCGCAATTTCTTTTTCCTACTTGTATAGAGATCGCTTCAGCACGTCACGTGAAAAGCAAACATGCGTGTACGAATGCATTCACAATATAATGTACAAGCACACACCCAGATACATGCATGCAATAATATGCATGAATGCAGGAGAGGCCTGACACACACCATCGTACAGTATGATTAAAATACCATGGCTCCAAAAACTATATAATGCACCACTGTGACAATCAGTAAGATTTTGCGCAGATCTGAAGAAAACGACCCAAAGTTCACATAGAAATTCTCTCCTGTCGCGTCGCTTCAGCTACAAAGGTCACCACCACACCATGTGAGTTGTTACTTCTTTATTTCATATCATCTACAGCCAGCATGCTGCACGTCCTGCCTCGTCCCCTGCTTCCTGTGCTCTGCCCCCTCGCTTCCCTGACCGGAACTGGTGTCCGGTGATCTGTCCTGCCCTCTGCCCTCTGCCCTCCTTCGAGGTCCTAGTGCCCTAGTGCCCCATCTCTCAGGACACTACATCTCCTGTATTGAATTAACATGTATACATAAAAAAAAATACAAAAATGTATGACGTGGGAGGCACACCATGAAGCCCCAAAATTTAAATATGAACAGGACGCAAATAAGCACCATAAATAATGCTTATTCATTGCTCGTATTTCGATTTTCCGTTAGACGATGTATAACATCAAAATATTTACTTCAGTAAAATAGCCCGTAACATACAAGAAATTCCATTTGTATGACACATTTATTATGCTAATAAAGATGAGCCATTTCAGTGTTCATTGGAGATACGTAAATACCCCCGGAGCTCAGAACTTGGTAACTCCGTTACTGATATTTTGTGACCTAATTCAATAATTATGTTATCTAATCCAGATGTTTCCTCTTATTGCAGACACTGCTCTTTTTCAACAAGATAATGGTAGTGTACACCCCAGGGAGTCTGATAAGCAGCACATTTGTCTAAAAGGCAGAAATGCAGAGAGATACATGTTGACTGATTGTGTTTACATTTTAATTAGGCCCAGGTGAAATTTACACCAGCATAGTTCTTATTCATTTGGGAGTTTCACATTACACTTGTTACATAATATTTCTAAAATAACTGCATTACGCCATATAGTGTAAGTAGTAACAATGCTGCTTAAGGCAAAATTAATGCGCAGGAGCATGGGAACAGGAACATGGGTAGCTGTTGTCTACTGCAATTCTGTATTTTGTTCTATTGTGTATGTATGAAATGTGTCCTCATGTCAAAAATTTAAATAAAGATCAATATGACGGATGCACATTTAATGCAATTAAGTGTATTTCAAATAATTTTCTCACTTTGCCAAGTAATTATGCGAATGAAAATTACGTGAACTTTGCACAGCCATAATTGTAATCAAACTTTTTAGCTATTTCATGTACAGTCACTGCATCATTAACATACCTGCCAACCTGAACCAAAATCTTACAGTATGAGGAGGGGGTGGGGCCTAGTGCAGAGAAGAACCAAAAAGGCACTTTTAAACCCCACCCTGTCCCCAAGCCCCTCCTCCCCCCAAAAAAGAAGCTTGCTGAGACCAGCGCCGATGTCCTGGGGTGTTTTCACACCCCTTAATCTTAATGGACATCGGCAGTTCAAAGTCCTGGAAAACAAGCTGGAAACCACCATTTACAGTGTTTTCTGCTCGTTTTTCCTGCCACCATGTGATATTGGCGCCTCACCGGGTGACCGTGTGATGGGAGCCGAGATCGTGTGTCACACAGTGGCACCCTGTAAGTTGGCAGTATACCAACAACTTGCGAGAGTTGCCATTCTTCATTTTATTTCATTTTATTTCCAAAATTGTGTACATTAGAGAGTGAATAAAGAACATACTTTACCCTATTGTTTCTGAATTTTCACTATAAACACTTGTTTAAATGGCAAATGGAGTGACACAACACACGCAAACAATGCATAGGGCTAGTTGCTAGAAGTACAGAGATCACAGGATGCAAGAGTTTGCTGACTGGTGATGGCTTTCAAAACACAAGGTATTGTCTCTGTTTTCATAGAATAACAGGCAGCTCCAACCCCACATTCAAAGAAGATTATATCTACTGTGACTTATAGGAGTCAAAGCAAACTTCTACTGATCAATTTCACCAAATGAGTAGACTTACATTGACATTGCAGCCTTTTTTTATGATATTCCCCAAAGACAAAATTGTGTTATTGAACAGCAGCATGCTAGGCACTCTTGGTCCAAGTTGGTTTCCTCAGTAGAGGTAGGATTTGGCGAGACTCGAGAGAAGGCCTGAAGTTGCCTCGTAGGAGAGATGTGTCGATTCTATTGTGAAGATGTATCAGAGCATTGCCCCTCATCTCTTTCATTATACATACTCAGACATGTCATGTATGTTAGGTGTGGCTTATGAAGTTTGTAAGAGCTTTGCTCGGCCATCTCAAGAGAGTGTGTAAAGTGTGATGCATTTTGGTTCAATTCAAGGAGAGATAGAAGTGAGGTTGATTGGTTGAGTCAGAGTTGAAAACGTGTTGCCTGAATTTGCTGAAGTAATGTATTGCAGTGTTTTACTCTGTTGTATATCCTGGAAGATCAGTAAGTTTGTGGTTATTGTCATGTTTATAGTTTTGAAAACAAACATTCTCTTTTGGCAGCTCTGTTGATCAATTTCATATGCACTCACTCACACTCTCATTCTGTCTCCCCCAAAGGACATCTGACATGCAGAATCATAACCTGATCAGGTGCCTGATGAAATATGGTAACAATCCCATCTTGAAGGAACTCCACTGACTGACCTTACCAGTCTGCACCATCTTCAAAACCAGCTGCCGCATCTACAGGGCCATCTTGACTGGTACTCCCGCCTATCTGGCTGACAAGCTCTCCATTTCAGGTGACTCTCAGCACACACAGCCAGGATACCATGAAACTGGAGATGAAGAAGTGTAGAAAGAAAAAACAAGGAAACAAAACATCTCCATTTATGCACCCACAATCTGGAATGACATATCTGTATCCATTAGCACTCCCTCACCCATGCTCCAATTTTAAAGAACACTACTTGGTGATGCATTACCAGTCCACTTTTACTCTTAGAAACCTGCAACACGTCCAATCACTTCTTGACTGTGTCTTTGCATTGGATTCTACACAGAGCTCTGCTAACTTTTGACTACATGTCTGCCATGTAAATATACCATCTAAATACATACATACAGGTAAATGCCTACGTGAATTGCCCCCTATCCAGTTGTTCTATTTACCAGTCACCCATAAAGCAAACCCTGGAGATTCACAGGGCACAAGAATGCAGTAAAAACGCAGTCTAGGAAAGATTTTGTGATGTCACGCCGGATAATTTTTGGCCGCGTAATGAAGGTGGCTGACTGGAAACAAATCATTGCCTTTTCTAATGCATAAGCTCTTTTGTGATCATCCAGATTCAAAATGTTCGCCAGGTGGTACGTAGTAATCATACACGTTGTTTATGTGTAAATTGCATAGGGCCTCTATCCACAATGGTGACAAACCTGGTAAATAACATTGAAATAACTCACCCAGAAATTATTAGCTTTTATCAGGTCTCCTCACTCCAGTGGCCTATCTGCTTTGCTATTTATTCGGATCCACGCTGTTGGGCTCAATGAATGTTTACCCTCTTTCAAGACTACCTTTCTTGTGCCACAGTTTCCAACTCCTTGGAAGGGTTTGGTTTTTCAACCACTGCTCAAGAGTGGTGCTTTTAAGTTGGCAGGTAGTATTAAGTTGGGAGGCTAATCCCTTTTTTGCTATCAGAATAGTTTTTTTCCCCAGTTGCACTTGATAAACAACATCCTGGTCCATTCCATCTTGGTCGATTGACATGTTCATTTTGTGAACACCCTGCTATTTGCTTGTTGTCTTGGATGCCTTCAGTGGTGTGGAGAGAGGCTTATAGAACAAAAATACTTCAATGGAACATTATTTTCGGTTTACTATAGTCTTTGCAAAGTCTTTATATGACTGTGAGCCAAGCTTGGTAATCATTTCCTTCCAGTAAGTTCTTTGAGATGCAATGGTACCCATACTGATCAGTTTGTAGACAGCATATCTCGGGGAAGAAGTACCAACATAATGGCTTTTTCAACAGCTGCTGTGCCCAACCTATTTACTCATGCTGTCACATATGCATGCATAACACTACTCTGCCAACTATGCAGTTTTTGAAAGTTCTTGATAAATATAATGACGGAATACATTAGACGTGAAAGAAAAAGATTAAGGTAGTTGTATTTTGCAAACAGTTTAAAAAAGCTGGATTATGGTATTTGAATAACAAGCTAGCTTAGAGAACAGCTAGTCATAATAACCTTGGTTTCTGATTCGAGAGAATCGAAAGATTCAAATGTTTTCTATCGATAGTAAAAAAAACAGAGACAGCTCTTTGAGGTATTCTCTGAAGAAGCTCTTTGTGCTTGTAACAAAAGGGAGTAGCTTGAAAATTGAAAGACCCCCCACTTTTAAGCAAAACTCTAATGACATCCAATGAGAAAAACAGTGAGCCTGGCACTTGGTAAATTAGTTCTCTTCACCTGTACATCCTCAGATTTATCCATTCATCTTCCCACCCTTCCAACCATCGATTCTTTGACCCTTAACTCTATCTTTTCCACTAATTCACTGACATTCCTTCTGTCCGTCAGTGTGCTCATTCATCCATCCATCTTTTCACTCATCCATCCACCCTTTCATCTTTCCAATCATCTATCCAACCATTATTTCATCATTCTATCCATCCAATGACCATTCCCTTCACACATCGATCATCCATCCTTTTCCAGTTTCATTTGTGCGATCAGCCTTTCGTGCAAACTTCCATCCACCTATTCACTCTTTTCCCCTCAACCAACATTTCATCCTTTTAACCATTCATCCTTGCACTCTTCCTTTGTTGGTTTCACCCTTCCTTCCACTTCTCCTTTCACCCTTTTTCCTTCCTTTCATATTTCTTTCCTTATTTCCTTCTTTTCCCCCTTCCCTTTAACCCATTCACCCTTCAAACCTTTGTCCCTTCCATTTTCTAGCTATCATAATTATTTTCATTTTCACACTAGTTTTTTCGATATTATCCTTCCCCTCCCCCTTCTGAATCCGCCTCGAACCCCAATCAACCTGTTTTCTGGTAATTTTGTTTTTTTAAGATTTAGATTTTTGTATTTTCATTTTCTCTCTCTTTTCCTAAACTTGACTCATTTAGCCGTTCTTGGCATCTACCTTTTAGCCCTCCCGTGCTCTTCCATAGATTGTTTTACGAAACTTTGTTTGCAGCCCTGCAGACTGAGGGGGCCACATATAAAACAAATCAATATTTAGTTGGGTCAAGATTACCAGGCCATCGGGTGCAGTGGCTACCCCTAACCTGCTAAAACGGGGGGTTCCCTACACCTCTGCTTGTAAGCCACTCAGATATTTGAATTCTCTCTGTGTGTTGCCCTCATAAAATTATGATTTAACGATTTGCCTAGAAAAGTTTTCCTGTTGGTTAGCCGCGGCTCAATGCTCAGTTTTTAAGTAATTATTTGGATTTCCCCCTTCAATGGTCCAGTTGCAGGTTGGTTCAATAAAGTTTTGTCTCCTGCAGCAATCCCTCCTCTGCACATGCAGCCACATTTTTATTCAGTAGCGGCTCCTCCCTATGGCACAGGAGAATCGCCCCCCCAAAAAACGGCAGGTAAGGAAAAATAAAACGATACTCATTTTATTTCTCCTTTCCTGACGAGTCTTTGGTGGCGGGTCTTGAGGGTCATGGTACTGAGGGGAGTAGTAGTACACTCCCTTTACTGTGCATGATGATTTGGCCAGCCGTATCAGGCCGGCCAAACCATCATGCGCAGTGAACCTCTCTTCAACCCCAGCTTCATTGCTAGAGTTGGAGAGAGCAGGTACAGACTCCCAGTCTGTCCTGGAGCACCAATTAAGAGCACTCAGGCCAATCCTGATCTGCTCTCATGTGGGAGCAGCTTTAGGATTGGCCACAGGGCATACTGGGAGCTGTGCCTGAAGCAGCAGAGCAGAGGAGTGCAACGTGGGACGCGGCCCACTAAAGGTACTTTTTTTTTATTTTTTATTGTTTTTAATTTTATCCCTCTGTGCCCCCCCACCCACCAATCCACCCGCCCCACCAGTCATCCCATACACGGTCCTCTACTGTTTTAGATGCCCTAGTTTGTGGTCAGCACCATATTAATACCAAAAAGCCTGGACCTAGTGTTATATTGCTTTACTCCATACCCCAAATGTTTTAAAGTTACACAGCGTTTGGGGTAATTCCGCCTCCTGTTTAAAATTTAAAGATGAGTTTTGCATAAGCATGTTGTAAGGCCCTTTTTACGGGTGGTCCATAATAAACCTTGTCATTTCCCTTCTCCAGAATTACATTACTGGAGGTACCAGTAGTTCTATGAGGGGAGAAAGTAACAGGGATTGCATGTTTATGTTTGTGTATCTTTTACCATATATTTAACCAGGAGGCTGACTGTTTGCACAAGGTCAAAACTCCACATGAAACAGAAGCGAGTAGCAGAGTTTCAGCGAAAGTTGTACATCTAGTGGATCAGGTAACTTCCATATCGGCCCATCATAGTTAAAAAAGTGATGTGCAATGAGAGCATTTTGAGGTAGATCTGCTAGTTCAACATTCTTGAGCACTTGGCAGAGACCTACACAAGGTGTCGCATAATTAGGACTACGACTCTTTTGACTCATTATGTGCAAGTATATTGATAAGCACTCCATTCTACTCCCTTTTGCTTTGTTTATAGCTCTCAAAATGGTTCAGATGTTATTTATTCAGTATTCAGTCTGAGCAGTTAGAGAAGTGAATAATTCACAGTCTAATATATTCTTGTCCAGCTGGCTGAAATCCTCTTCTGTAAGGCTTGTATGCTGCTGGGAGACTAGCTCAATCACTTGGAGTGGAAATGATTACCAACTGGTGTGGCAAGTGGTGAATTACCTTGAAACTGCTTTTAGGGCACTTGCCAATCTCCTGACACAGTAGCAGTCTTCTCATGAAGGATTGACTGTGACAGAATGTCCCATACATGTTTTAGGTGAGCCTTGCTTCCCTGTCTTGTGCCTGTTTCTGTTTGACTATGTTGCCTTCCATAGCGAACTTGGCAATCATTCGAACCCATTGAGGGTACTTCACTTTTACTGAACAGGTACCTCAGAGCTGGCCTCTCTGGCTGAGGGAGAATCCAGAGTGCACTCCTCTTTGAGAGAGTGGCTATGACCCTCTACACTAGGGCTACAAGACACTCATGATGGTGGCAGCACAATAAGGCATGGATTGAGGAACCCTGTAAAAATGTGTGTGTGTGTTTGTAGTTGTCTGTGAGATCCAAGTGTGTCTGACTGTGCATGGAAAAGTCCACTGAACTCCATAGGTTTGCAACATCAATGACGATGGATTGCTGTGTGAAATTGCTGCCCAGGTCTATAATGTACCTGGAAGTCTACATTTCTGCATTCAGTTTCCTATGAGTAGGTAAGATATCCCCAACGCCTTTGAGCTAGTGCCTCTGTCGGAGTCTTGCCAGCCTCTCCCACTCTTGCAGTGGTGTGCATCCCTGCAACAAGGTTCCAAAGCATCATTGTAGATATCTTCCTTCTCAAGGTCCTCAATTTCCAACTTGGTTACTTTATCCCTTCACTCAGAGGTAACTTCCTCAAGTGCTGGAAATAATTGAAGATTCATTTCTTCAAAAAGTCCTTCGGAGGCTCCTCTACTGATATTCAGACATTGACCTGATAGTATTTGACTTTAATCTCAGATAATTTAACTTCTACCTACTTTTTGTAACACCACCCTTCCAAGCGATTTGAAGCAACCCTCGAGCTGCCTTTGAGCTGCCCCAAAAAACAATTAATAAAATCAACAATGCCATAAAATAAAGTAAAGATGGATTTCCAAAATGAACACTGAAAGATTAGATTGGAGGCTTTTTTAAATTTTATGTTGCCAGTATTTTAAAAAAGCACATAAGAAATGAAATAATTCTTTCTGCGCGACATGCTAAAAGATGAAACCTTATGCTGATCCGTAATAGAAGACATGCGTTCATACAAATCCACACCATGGGGCTCATTACGATGTCTGGTGGAAAGCCTCTGCCCGACACCGACTCGGAATCGGGACCGACCGACTTGCGGTCGGCGGTTCCGACAGCCGGATTAGGATAAGACTAACACTATTCAGTCAGAGTCCCATTGTTTCCTATGGGAGCCGTGTTCCGCCCAACAACCGGCCATATCACAGGCTCCTATGGGGAATGGGGTGTTTGCAGAAAACCCTGCACCCTGTTGCAGACACCCCACAGTGCCTGCCACACAGTGCAGGGATTTACAGGAGGATACCCTAGGTACCCCTCAGCCATCAACCATAGGTCCAGGGTCTATGGGACCCTGCAGGGGCCCCCAAAGCCACTTTCCGACAGCCTTTCCATGTCGAACAGACCGACACAGAAAGGCAGTTGGAAATCGACATTGTAATCCCAAGGGTGGAAATGCTGTCCATAGGAGTGTATGATGCGGTTCTGATACTCCGTGGGTTGCTCGGAACCAAATTCGGAATCACCGCGCGGTTTACATTCCGACCGCAAACATCGTAATCGGGCAGTCGGAATGTAAACCGACCGAGTCGGTCGGAAAGGCTGCGACACGGTCGAGGAGACTGTCGGGAGGAGGGTTTCCGCATAACATCGTAATGAGTACCTAAGTCTTAAAAGAGTGTTTACTATCATGCGTGTAAGAAATTGGAGAACTAGGTTAGCGGAGATAAGAACTGGAGTGGTATAATTTTGGCGCTAACCTTTTATGTTTGGCTAGGCCATATATATATATTTATCTTTGGCCTTATATACTTGTATGAACAATAATACTAATGAGATATGGTGTGCCAATGGTATAGAAGGTACATTTATTGTGTGTTTTGCCTATAAGTGTGTGCATACTAATGTTTTTCCTTTTCAGAGACATCTGATTTGCTGATATTAATCTTCTATAGGTTTAGATTGTAAGGTAGTGCACTAAAATGCATTTAATGCAATGCATTAGCCAAGAAATAGTGAGAATGAATCAAATGTGTTTTTAATGCTTGCTTTATAAATTGGGACCAGTTGTCGTTTTTGGTTCATAATACATGTATGACTTTATTGTGCTGCATATAAGAATACAGAATAGTAGAGCTTAATTCTTTTACTAAAGATTGCCTTTAATGGAATATATGTAGGGTGTAGAATTAATATGCATTTAAAGAAAAGTGTTAAGTTATCGTGGTTGCGGGACATAAGCTTACAGTCGAGATATTTAATACTAAATTGAAAAGTCGTTTTTCTACATATTTTCTCGTCTTCTATAGGTGCAGACCAAAGCCATTTATTAGTTAGTTAAAGCAGATGGTATTTCAGAGATAGTGAAGTGAGGAAGAACTCGCAAGGTCAGATAATTTTCATGAAGAACAAAGGGAATCTTACCATTTGGTACTATCGGCCAAAGGTAAGAATACAAGGGCTCGTTGGAAGCAGAGACTGGAATATGGGAGTAGAATTCAAGGCATCAAGTTCTTTCTTGGGAACTGGAAAAGTACTATGATGCATGTGATATCATAATTCTGGACTGTTCCGTTTGCATTTTAATTAATGAACCCACCTTGTGTTTAGTCAGATTCCCTTTAGAGTTAGAGAGGTACAGACCTCTCTGATTGTGTGCCTTCATGCTATACATGACTCCTTACCAATAGAACTTCCACAGAGGTTCTGATGCTGCCTCCTTTCTTGCTTCCTTAATTCAGTAGGGTTTCCCCTACACTTAGTTTCATGTAGGATTTAGTAGATGTTGCAAATCTTTTCCATGTATGGAGAGAAGGATCAAAACAATTCATTTAGTCATCAAAATCTATTCCTTATTCTTGCATCCCTGCCATGGAAATTCTTATATGCTCTTTGTTGTTGATGACCAATATTGTATGCCACTTTGGGCTTCAATTGACAATCTTATATTTCTATAGTCTGTTTTTGAGATTTATTGATATAAGTCTGGCTTTGAGTTAGAAATAAACTTTAACTTCAAGTTACTGACACTGTACCTTAAGATTTAAAGTGTTGTTAACCCCTTGTACCCTCAGGCTACTAAAATGGTCTACTGACCAGAGTCATATTGGGAAAAATGACCCAGAGCATTCTCAGAATCCACCTCAAATAATAACCACAATTCCTGTCATGGTGAACCACAAAAGTCTCTAAATAAACTGGTGCTTAACCATCTAGTAGTTTGGCACAAAAACAATCAGGCTTAACTTAGAGGTAATGTGTAAAGTATTTATGCAGTACTCAAACAGTAATAAAGTGAAAACACAAGATAAAATCCTAAAGCAATTTAAGACAATAAAGAATATATTATTGAATACAATGACACTAAAACAACAAAAATCAAATCAGTAGAACCAGAGTTATGAAGTTTTAAAGGTTAAGGGTCCAAATAATGCTAAAAAGTGATAGGTGCCAAGCATGGCTATGTGGTTGCACTGGACCAGGACAAAGTCAAAAGTTAAGGCTGACCGTGAAGAAGGATGGGTTGGATACAAGGACCAGGTTTGTCTAGTTGAATAGTTTTACCTTCAGACTAAGGGGTCTATTAGTATAGCAGCGGATCCGCCAGCCATACTACAACACCTACATGCCAATTATCCCACGCCATATCAGTATGGCGGGGGTACCGTGGCAGATGGGAAGACCGTCCGCCACTTTCCCGCCCGGTCGACGAGTCAACCAGGTGGAAAAGGGTTTAATATGTTGGTGGTGTCTGCTAGACATCACCATCCATATTAGTATGCAGGCGGAGAGCTGCCTTTCCATGGCGGTGTTGCCGACACAGAAAGGCATGCGGAGTTCACAGTTGGGGGCCTGTTGTAGGCCACCAGGAAGTTGGGGGGGTGGGGTGCACATGGGGGATACCTATGGTACCCCCCCTGCATTTGCATGCACAATGCGGCAGGCACCACGCGGTGCCTGCCAATTTGTGCATGCAAATGCACAACATGCATTTTTACCATTGCGGTGGGTGCTGCTGAGAGCACCGCCCGCCGCAATGTTAAAAATGCATGATGCGCCCACCAGTTTGGCGGGCGCATCCTAATCTCCCCCACGGGACCGCCACACATATGGCGGGCAGTCCCGTTTTCCATCAAGATGGCGGGCGGACAAAAGTCCGCCCGCCATCCTAATGATGCCCTTAGTCTCTGGAATGGAAATCAAAAATCCTCAGTGGGGCTAGGCAGCAGCCTGTGGTTGAAGAGGGCTCCCTATCATCAGATAGATGCTGGAAATAGTCTCAGTGAAGCTACTGACTTTTGGCGTGAAAGCTCAGAGCAGGAGAATTTGAAAAGGGCCCTCGTCTGTAGGATACTTTTCACACTTTTGCACTGTGAAGATTTCTATTGTCGGACTTAGTGACTTTTTTAGAGCTCAGATTCTACCAGCAAGGCAAGGCTGAAGGCTGTAGCCAAAGACAGCTCTACGAGGCAAGACACCTTCTCGGCAAAGTCCCACTAGATCGGATTTGCTGCTGTAGAGAAGAATGTAGTGAGAGAAACCTGAATCTTTGCCCATGTGGTAATGCACCTTCATTGGATCAGCTTGGCAGGTTGATTTTGATCCCTTGTCCGTTCTCAGAGCAAAAAGGTGGAAACAATTTCTAAATCACAGGTTTCAGAAAACTTTAGGAGTATATTTTAATTGAAGCCAAGGGTCCAAGACACTGAGGACAGCACTTAAGGGTCAAGACACACCTCAGCAGAGGCCAGCAGCAGGGTCAAGGGAAGATCCAGTTGGAACCGGATACCTGGGACAGCCAGAAGTACCTCTGGAAGCTTGTTGTGTATATGTTGCTCAAACAGGAGTTAAGCCAACTGACCCTTGGGATCACTTCTGTGGTCCTGGGTTCAAGACCAGCAGGTAGAGCATCCTTCTGGTTATGTAAACAGCTGAGCAGTTCTTCTGATTCTTCAGAGGACCAGGAGTGTTCTGAGGATGGTACTGGGGTTGTCACCTTTATGCCTAGTGACAGCCTCTAGGTGGGTTTAAGTCCTGGCTACACTCCAACCAATGTGGTAAGAAAATCCCAAGTGGGCCCTACCTACATTTGCAGCATTTCCTGTGTGTTTTACTGTAAGCTGTCCCACTGTGACCCTCTCTATCTGAATTCAACATGGCAGAACCTTTCTTCCCTTGGTCAGAGCTCCCTGTGCCCACCCAGAAATGTGGCTGTGATAATGGGCAAACCCTCCCTTGTGGTCACTCCAAACTAGTTCCACAACCTCTCCCCTTCCATTGGGTCGGGGTCGAAGCTGACTGGCAACACAAAAGGAAGGCGGGCCTAGTTGTGAGCTATATTTTCCAGTGACAGGGTGTGCAGCCTTTTGAATATATGTAAGGGGCTGGGCTCAGGCCATCCTGCTCAGGGAGATAAAGCATCTCCCCACACCTCAGGCCTTTGTCCACTGTTTAGGGGCAATACACATCTTACCACTGAGATTCGTCAGCAGTCAGGAGGCAATGAACATTTCATAAAGGCACTTTGGGCTTAGCAGGAAAATTACAACTTTCTAAAAGTATCATTTTCAAAATAGTAATATAAAATTGACCATTAAGTTGGGTTTTAAACTACTATTAAATGGAGTCCTTGAATCATTTTCTAGATATTCCAAAACTGAAGTAAAGCATTATTAGGTTTTATAATGTAACTGTTATATCCTACTTAATTGAATAACATGTAGTCCAGCCCTGCTGCCACTAGCTGCTCAGCCAGAGCGTGAGTTGGTCATAGAATGTTGGTGTGCCTGTGATGCATGGAATGCCTGGGTGTGTGAGTGGATGAGTGTTGGCAGTTGAAGATGGGCTGAGCAGCTAGGGAGGCTGCTCCTGGTGGGGCTGGTACCACACTAGGCTGGCTGGAGTAGAGACAGATGTAACCTGAACTGGAGACTGAATAAAGATGGCTTAAGAATTACTACTGGCTCCAGGTGTCTTTCTACAGAGATCACAACATTTATCCAGTGTTTTCTTACGAAAGAGCCTGCATTGCAACACTGAAATTGACTTTAGAAAACTTTTCACTGCAAGGACAGGTACAAAATAAGTACACGTCCTACTTTTTAAATAAAATGCATTCTGCCCTATGGACATTTAGGGTCTAGATTGAAGGGACTTACAAGTATTAAAAATTAAAATTTAGGTCTAGGAAAAGATTTATTTTGCCAGGTCGCAAGGGTAGTTTAAAACAACCTGGCCAGGCTGGAGGGGAAAGACAGGGTGACATGTTTTATAGTGCACCTTTAATGGGAGGCAAAATGGGTGCTGCAGCCGCCCTAGTAGCATTTAATTTACAGACCCTGGGTACATGTACTGACATATAGTAGGGACTTATAAGTAAATTAAATTTATCAATAAGGTGTAAGCCAATATTGCCATGTTTAAAAGCAATACGGCAAGCACTTTACCACTGGTTAGCAGGAGTAAAGTGTGCAGAGTCTATGGCCAACAAATACCGGTTCAGCTAAAGAAGCTAAAAATCTGGGATGACACTGCACAAAGGACAATTTTAAACATTACACATAGGGTGTTTTGCTCTGGAAAAGGGCCTTTTTCTCAGGGCAAAACACTTGAGTGGATCAGAACAAATACCCATATATTTAACACAAATTCAAATCTAAAAAAATAGACTAGGCAATGAGTCAATAATAATGTATCCTTGAAGCATGCACTAACAAGTGGAAATGTGATTATGTCTAAAAAAAAACATGCATTGCATGTGTGCTGCAGTGCACAGCACACATACAATGCAATGAATACTTCTGAATTAGTCTAGGTCATAAGAATATGGCTGGAGGGGTACGCTCTGAGTTTAGAGCTAATGTGACAAGTATGCAAACGCGCTCTGTGGCACGTTTTAAGTTGGGGGATTAAGTCCCCGTGAATCCTGAGGGACCCTGGGGTCCAACTAGCCCACCAGATACTTCCAGTAAGCACCACAGAGCTGCGTTGCAAAGAGGTGTAAAAAGGGGCGTGGCCTCGGACCACCTCCCTGCAACGCAGCCCTGTGGTGCTTACTGGAGGTACCTGGTGGGCTAGTTGGCCCCCAGGGACCCTCAGGATTGAAGGGGAATTAATTCCCCAACTTAAAACGTGCCACAGGGCGTGTCTGCAGTGTGTTGCTGGGAGGGGGCGGGGCCTACGGTGCGATGCCGGCTTTTTTTTTTTTTTTTTTTTTTAGAAGGGGGCTGTGTGGCCCCCTTCTTTTCCTTTTTTAATTTTTTGGGTGTGGGATGCCGCATGGCCCCCCTCCAGGGCCACTTCTGGCCCCGGGGGCCCCATACCTCGGGGTCTGGCCACTCCGTTGGGGACTGTGGGGTGAGCCCCAATTCCCCCATGGTCCCTGCCGGCTCCACACCTCCTGCTGGAACCGGCATTGTTTTTCCACATGGGGAGCGGCTGATAGGCAGCTCCCCGTGTGGAAAAGCAATCTGCTTTGGATTTTGGAAGCGAGAGCAGGAAATCTGCTCTTGCTTCCAAAATCCAAAGCAGAGCTTGATATGACAGGGCGGGGTCAGAGCAAACAGCAGTGTCGCAGGGGTGGGCACCCCGGGACACTGCAGGAGCCGGCCCTGGCGAGTGGCGGTCCCTAGGGCCATCAAGGGTTCCAGGAGGGGGCCCATGCGCCCCCCCTCCCAATGTGTTTAAAGCCCCGGGAAGATGGTGGTCCCTGGGGCTCAGGGGGCCATGTGCCCCCGTTAATATTTAAGAAAAGCACCAGGGGTGGCAGTCCCCGGGGCTTGGGGGGCCTTGGAGGCCCCCCACACATTAAAAAACAAGCCCCAGGGAGTGGCGGTCCCTGGGGCTGCAGGAGGGCCGCGTGCCCTCCCACATATCATAATTTACATAGCCCCAGGGAGGTGGAAGTCAGCGAAGCGGACTAATCTGGCACAGACTTGAACGGTTAAGAACTCAGCAAAAACACCTGTGATGTTTTTAATATTTTACTGGATGCCTGCCACCAGCCCACTGGGGTGTCATGGAAAAAGACTACCTGTCCCAAAATGCAATTGGTTTATTTTTTCTCACCTGAGTTTGATTGTTGGCACAATAAAATGGGAGGAATACTGGAGTCTTGTGGTTGTCAGTCGCTCAGTATGCAGAGTAGCCTCAGAAGAAGGGCGTAGTCTCAAAACGCGTCAGGCTCAGCTGGCATTGGGTGATGTCTGCTTCTTGCCTCAAATTGAACGTTGTGACTGGGAGTGTGCCCTGCACTTTTGGGTAACTGTGGACTTGATATATATATATATCGTCCACACGTGCATGCACAATTAGCACAATTAGCATTTTCTTCATCTGGTTCATTAAGTATTTCTTGTAAGAATAAAAGTATTTAACTTTAAAGTTTTCGATTGCTGTCAAGATCTTGTATGAAAAAAAATATTTCGCTTTAAAGTTTTCGATTAATGTCAAGATCTTTCCGTACCTGTGCCCATGGTTCTGTCAGTCTGACTCTTTCAGTCGGCTTCGGCTACCGTCTCTCTGTCCCTTTCTCTGCTACAGCATTTTTCATCTTGATGTTCCATGCCAAAATAACTCTTTGTGTATATTATACCGTTTAAGTGAATTCTAAACGAAAAGTACTGTTTACCTAAATTACGTGACTTAAATCCTCTCAACTTGAAGTTGTTATGTCAACACCGTACACAATTTTAAACACAATGTTTCAGACTTTAATGGGATTTCCCACAAATAAGCTGGCTTGCACATCAAAAAGCCCCCAGATCACTGACTCTACTGTATTCGTTGCGTTTCATCTCACAAGACTGAGCCTTTCTACTTCCTTCCAGACTTGTGGCAACTTTCTCTGTCTCCTCTTTGTTTTTCCTCATTAAATAACACCATTCAATTGTAGAGGAGCAGAAAGTGCGGCATTAATGAAAAATGCCCATCTGCCTCGCATTAATGTTCAGCATGCATTAAAAACACATGGCAGCAATAACTGCAGACTACTTGAAATTAATTCCGAGCTCTTCTCGACAAGCAGTTCTTCCACATGTGACTGACTGACTGGCTGTGCTATGGCTCTCTTCTTTGGTTTCTTTCTTCATGACCTATGGGTTGGTATGAGTTAATACCAGAACACGTAAGCCCTCGTTGTGAGTTAGTGTTCATGGGCGTGAACGCGTTTCTGCACCCAACTTGACGTCATCATGAGTTGTGTAAAATCTGCTCAATTCTCAGACATTTCCCAAGCCGATTTTTCAAAATGAAATTTGCATGCCGACAAGAGCAGAAATCTGTGGTAAACTGGGTTCAAAGTCCAATACCTTAGATTATTACTCACGGTGACAAAATTAACTGTGAATGTCGCAATAATGTTGTCTATCACTGCAAGGTGGGATATTGTATTTGCTCCTCGGTGAAGTTACCGGGTGTTATATCCGGGCAAATCAGAATGAGGAATCAGTAATTAGCCACATGTGGTGCTTCTGGAAAGCTTTCCCTGGACATCTGTAAATCGGGGGAAAAAAGCAAGAATGTTCAAACATTTCATTCAGGAAGTAAGAGATTTCACTGAGTTCACATCATGACTTCGAGATTTGGAGTGTCTGTAGTATTCTTCAACTGGAAGACATGTATTTTTTTTCCTTCGTAGTGCACCAGAGTTCCTCTGCCAATGGTCACTCTGGGATTCTTACAAATCCCGTTGAGTTTTCTCACTTCAATTTAACTTCCAAAATCTAAGCACTCGAATTAGAATTCCATCTAGCATATCGCATAACTTTTGATTCCTAATGTTTTGTTCTGTAAATCACTTAGCGTCAGAAGTTTAGGCACGGGAGCATTTATATTTTTAATAAAGTCCAATTTTTCCAAAACTTTATGCAAGCATTTTTATTGCTTTGTTTGAAAAATAAAATGAAGCTCCGATTATATAGCGCCCTGTAGTGCTGGCAGCTTTCAACGAGTAGGCTGAGTAACTGAGCCATTATTTTGTCCTTCCAAAAATCATTGTAGTATAATTAGTACCAGAATCAGTGGCACAACTCAGAGGAAAGGATACAATTAAGAAGCTGGTTTTAATGGTTCTTGGCTCCAAGTTTTCTAGCTTACTCTTAGCTGGGCTCCCATTCCCCATGTGCACATCTTATTCTGACATCTTAATAATTAATATTTAGGTCTTGCCCAGTGTGCACAAGATACTTTTGCTAAGGATGAAAATGATTCCTATACACCTTTGAATCGTGGAGATATGAGCGTTGAAGTAAAAAAATACAAATTGTATAAAAGTAATATTAAAACCCACCTCTTTCAGTCTCATTACAAGTTAAGCAGAATATGATGAGGTTTTTACCACACATGGTGAATGGCATTACTCCAGGGTGAGCTATTATACCTCCTATTCCAAGCTTTTAACTTGTACGTGAGGCCAGTGGGGGCTCGCAGACGGAGTGCTGTGGGTGTGGTGGGTGGTGGGGTAGTGGAGTCAGGCATACGACCGCCAGCAGTAAAGTAAGTAAATAAATAAATAAAACTATTTACCTTGCGCTAGCTGCATCGCCGCGCAAGGTAAATAGTTTTATTAATTTATTTACTTACTTTACTCCTGACCGTCGTATGTCTGACTCCACTACCCCCCCTACCCTGCCCCTACCCCACCCCATTCCACCACCCCGCAGCACTCCTTCTGTGAGCCGCCACTGCATGAGCCATAACATGCAGAATTGGTACTTAACACACCGAGTTCTGCATGTTTTTCCATTTTTTACCGGTCTTTTCCCATGATACATTTCGGTAGGTTTGGCCTGACGAAATCTTTATGGGGCAAAAATGTGAAAGTATGATAATTATCACACAACTCGTAATTCCAATCCTTGGGATGCAAAGGGATCAGAATGTAATCATGAACTTGTAATAAGAGCATAGTATAATCGGATCTGCAATGAGGAATGCTTCTTCTAGAGCTTTGTCCTACCATTGAAGCCATAATGGAATTTTCATTCTGCAATTTAGTTGAAGAATTTCCTGTGACCGCTGTAGGACTTTTGCTGGAGAAGTTTGCAGTTAATCTGACTACTTTAGGGCTGGATTACGATTTTACTTGTTTGCCAACTGATAGGAGGGAGAGTAAACACTCACTGTGGGTTGGCATTCCATTATAGACCAAGATCAGGGAGAAAGCGCAGAAGGATATAGCAGTGGGCCTGTCACTTCAGCCTTGGTTGCGAACAACGGCCAATAAATCAGCAAGGATCAGGATCTGGTGATCTTCCTTTCTCCACTCATCCATTGTGCACTGCCCTTTCATGTATAAAAACAGTCCTCCGTATGGCTTCTTTAGAAGGGCAAAGAAGCAGTTTCAGCAGCCTGCTACAATCTCAGAGGCTGGCCAAAGAACAAGAGAGCCAACTAACGGATGGGCTTACGCCTGTCTCTGTAGCCGTACTCAGTAAAACCAGCCACTGGGGCACTTGGGGCCATATGTAGGAAGCCAAATTGCGGTTGCAAATGCTAAAATTCACAGAAATTCAGCGTTTGCAATCACAATTTGGGCAGAGTGCTATGTAGCAGACAAAAACCCACTCGCAAAATAAAGAATCGCAAAATTATTCCCTATTTTGCAAATGCATTTAAGGAATCCCAAATTGCGATTCCTTAAATGCAATGTAGGAAGCACCCTAGTTGTGCGATTTTGGCTTAAGGAATCGCAAATTACCACCTACTTCAGGTGGGTGGTAATTTGCTATTTCTTTGAAAAATGCACTTTTTTGCATTTTTCAAAGTGCCATGTGGCGCACATACATGCCCTTAGCGCACGTATGTGCGCCACATGTGCACAAATGCTTATTTCAGGGGTGCAGCAGGGTGTTCTATTGACACCCTTGCAACCTTGAAATTGCATTCTCAATTTGCGATTCTCTAATTGGGAATCACAAATTGAGAATGTCCTCCCATTCATTCCTATGGGCCTTCTAGCCCATAGGAATGAATGGGAAGGTATTCCTTACTTGCGAATCTCAATTTGCGATTCGCAAATAAGAAATATGTGGGATTCGCAAAATATTTTGCTAATCCTACCTACATTGCGTTTTGCAATTCTTTAATTGCGATTCCCAAAAATCGCAATTTGAGAATCGCAAAACCCGTTTTACCTACATATGGCCCTAAGTCCCTGAGAACATGACTCATCTGTCCTGAATTGCATATCATCCTCCAGTGACATTACTAACTGCGACTCGCTCACAAATATGCCTAAAATAAGGAAGATATCTATCCCCAGTGATTACTCAAGCCTGCAGAGAGATGGTTCCTGATAAAAAGTGGAATAAACCAATTCGAGGTACAACAGGTTCAATCAAAGAAAACTTGCAAGACAACTTTGGCTGCCCATAAAGTTGACACCATATGTACTCCAGAGAAATAATACAGTACAAGTAGTAAATAAACTTTATTTTGTCAGCCAAATGCCTTCAAAAGTGTGAACAATCAAATGAATACGATTAAAATGCAAGACACATAAAATGAGACTCATTAGAGGCGGCATAATAAATAAAATCTAGAAACACTATACATAATAGGAATTATTACACCCAATTGAAAAAAAAGTTATCATGTTAAAAATGAATTGTCATCCTAAAAAGTTAAAATCATTGATGTACAAAGAAATTCCTTCTAGTAGCCTAGGTGAACAAATCAGATCTCAGAATCCTTAGGGCATGAGGTGTTCAAGTTGATATGGTATGATTAGCGCAGTATATCTAATGATAGTATGATTAGTTATAGTGTATTCAAGGGTCCGAAATTCCCGTTATGCTTAATACGACAGAAAGGGCCAAGAACAGAACAGCCTCCATTTTGGATTGTGACTCTCTCGTTTAGGAATCACATGGTCTCTTCCGCCCACCATCTGCTCCCCCTTTCATACATTTGTTAGGAGACAGGCTGAATTGCTGAGAAGCAAGGTCACATCTGCTAAAAGGGAGTATCAAGCAAATTCCTCTAGACCGGGGACGAGAAGGGAGTCACCCCGTCGACCTTCTCTGTAAAGATAGTAACCCCTCTTGTATGTGTAACCGAAACTGGATATAGGCATGAGCTCATTAGGAGCGCCAGGACTAACTGGTACTTTTCCACGTATAAGGTTTTTTATGCTGAACTGATAATGTATAAAAGTGTGTTACTGTCAAGGAGCCAGCAGTCTTCCTCGGCGCACCTGATGGGTGAGGATCGACGAGGCTCCTCTATATAGAGTTCTGTGGTGGCCAATAAACGCTTGAACCTTCCACGTTGCCAACTGCTCCTTATTTGACTTAATATTGTGGGCCAGTGGTAAGTGTGGCCCTTGGAATAATTATTTGGATACAACAGTTGGCGACCACGAAGGGACCCGTGACAGGGTCTTCCCCCCGTATTTGGGTGGTGGGATTGGGGACGTCCTGACCGGTTGGCGGGAGAGGATTTCTTCCACTCTGCGCTGCTTTTTGGGACGTCCCCTGCTGCTAGTCACCCTTCACCGGGGTCCTACGGGCTTAACCCAGAAATGGACTGATTTGGTCGGGAGAAGTTGGCAGCGGAGAATGAACATTCGTATCTGGGTGCACCCGGTGAGTATAGATTGATTTGATTTGAAGCAAGCGTTGTAAACGGTGCATTATTTTGTTGAAGCACGCGTTGGAGACGGTGCGCTATTTGATTGATTTGAGAGCCTTCGTTGAGAACGATGCATTTCTGATTTGAACACTGGCTGCATTTGTTTGAAGCTCGTGCTGGACAGCGGTGCACTGATTTGAAGGCGCGCACCGGAGAGTGGTGCCTTGCTCGATCGGTTTAGCATTACAGTGTTTTGATTCGAAGTACGTACCTTTTGATTGATTTTGACTAAAACGGGGCGCCGAAGGAATATAGACGGATTGCATGCGGAAAGACCTGCGACCTAGACTGGGTAGCCACAAGGCATACTCCTGACGGGGCTAGTCCTCGTTGGGGGCTGGTCTTAGCGGTGAGCCAGAAGGGTGGCGGGAATCCCGCGTGCAGTTTGGTGTCTGAACTGTGAACCAGAGTCGACGGGCTTGGTTCTTCGATACAGATTGTATGTTGTGTATGATTCATGTTGATTGTTGTTTGTGTGTACGTGTCTGAAAACTAACCAAAATGTCTTGTTTTAGCAAACTGAATTGTTTTGGCTGCTGCTGCCGAACAAGTGACTTCAGATTAGCTGAGAGCCAACCCGCCCCGTCGGAGGGCAGTCCTAGCCATTTTATGTATGTCAAACATGGGATCTCTCCCTTATTGTTTTGCACTCTGTGGCATAAGTACACTAAGGGTAATGAGGAGTTACGATGGCCCAAGACGGGTTCATTTGATGAGAAGAAAATTGCGTTCCTACAGGAACAACTGTTTTCCAGGCGAAGTAGGCAGGCCATGTTCGACGCTCTGATTGCGTGGCAGAAGGAGGCCAAACAACGGCGAATGAGGGAAGAGAAAGTAGCTAGAGCCAAGGCAGGACATAATATAACTCAGAAGGCTATGGCCTATGATCGAGACAGAGTAGAAAAGGGATTGGACTGCATGAATCGCGAATTTAGATTAAAAGTTGATAAGAGCTATGTGATCCGCCCGAATGCGGAAGATGAAATAGAGGACTTGTTAGACACCAGGCCACAGCCCCCTTATGTACCGCAGAGAGTGTATCCGGAGGTGACAGGGGCCTCGGCCCCGGTCCCGAATATGTCTCTGGGGGCCTTGGCTTCGGCTCCTCCGGCCACTCCTATTCCCCCATCCCTGCCGGACCTCTCCCGATTGTCGACATCTGTGTCTGAAGTTATGGCCATGCTTCCTAATTTATTGACGGCAGCTGCAGCTGGGACCCCTCAGCTGTCGCCGGGGTCAATGTCTTCCCCTTCTGTTCTGCCCTCCTCCTCCGCCAGTACGACGCCGGTAACAGCTGTAACTACTCCAATACATCCGGCCAGTCTAACGGAGGGTAGGAGGTTGTTCACTCGTTCTGCCTTGGGGACGGAAGAAAGGGAAACTATTGCCACACAAGCGTCCCAATGGATGCGGCATTCTATTTATACTCTTTCCGATATTTGGAATACTATGAGAGACTATGAACCGGTAATGCAGCAGCATGCCCTGGAACATATGGCCAACCGTCTTATTTCTTTATGGGAACAGGTACACCAAGGAGGGAGAGCTCCGGCTATATTGTATGATATCCATGATCAGATTCACAAATCTCAATTGATGCCGAAGAAATGTATGGGAAGGTGCAGACTTTGGTTTCTTATAGAACTCGTTTGCAGCCTGCCATTCCCGCCGGACTCTCCCAGTTCCTTATGCGAGAAGTACACCCTATCTACCATCCTGAGGTTACCGAAGTGGTGGATGCCCTTGGTGTCGTCACCCGCCCGAGAGTGGACGCCCGGTTCCAGGAACAATGGGTCTATACCCCCTGGAAACGTAGTGAGTTATTGTCCCTAAAAAGCCAGTTGCCAGATCCTAGAAAGAACCCCACTGCATATTACAAAGAACTGACTGAGGCCGCCTCATCAGCAGTGATGACGCTGGCAGATATTGAATTATTCTTTGCTTTATTGGTACCGGTGGATATTTGGCGCCAGGTACATGACCAGGACCATGTTACGGAATTTGGTGGGACATGGGACCAACTGAGAGACTGGGATAGAGATCGTAAGCCAGGGAACAAGCCCCGATCTGAGATACTGACCTTACCTGAGAAAATAATAACCTATATGCATTCATTGATCCCACCCCGGAAAGTAGATTGGGATAAACTGACGGCTTGTAAGCAAAAGAAGGATGAAAGTGTATCCGATTTTTTCACGAGGTTTGAGGGAGTATTCATTGATTTCAGCGGACAGGACCTGGCCACGGAAGGGGGTGTGCGTTTATTTGTTAATAGATTCGTAACAAATCTGCTACCTGAGGTATCGGCCCGGTTACAGGCCGCTGAGAGCACCTGGACGACCACCACGCCTTCCACAATATTAAGCATGGCCCAGTATTATGAGCATCGGGAAAATGAGAGCAAGGATAAGACAGAAAAGAAGTCGAAAGACTTGAAAACACGAGTGTTACTGCAGCAAGTAGAGAGGGGTAGAGGAAGAGGAAGAGGGTTCCAGAATTTCGTTCCAAGAGGGGCAGGACCCACGCAAACGGTTGGACGAACAGATTTAGGCATAAATCAATGTGCCTTCTGTAAGGAGGAGGGGTATTGGCGAGCCCAGTGCCCATTGGTGTATGAGCAGAATAGTGTTTCAAGGGGTCGTGGACGGGGAAGGATGAGTGGGCACCGAGGTGGATACACGAGACAGGAACAGTCAGCCCGAGGTGAGAATAGTCAGAATAATTTTGATCAAAACCAAAGTAAACAATACTATAATGAAGGATGTGTGACGGACGAAGGCTCCGGATATTTTCAAGCATAGGACAGCCAAAGACAGAGTAAGGGGCATGTGTCAATCCCGATAGATCAAGCTGGACCTTATGTCCATGCACAATTACTGGATGCATCAGGTAAGTTTTTGGTTGACACAGGGGCTATGAACAGTTCTGTTTCACGCGCCCTGGTCCCGGGGGCCGCTCTGTCTGGCCAGAATAATGTGTCTGTGGGGTTCTCTGGAACTCCGGTGGTAAGCCCCATTTCTAAGCCACTTTCCCTTACTCTGGGACCAGTAACGATAGATTCGCCTTTCCTCCTCACCTCCCAGTGTGGGGAAAATCTTCTAGGTATGGATATATTAAAAAGACTGCATGCCCGTATCTATTGCTCCCCCGATGGAGTTTACCTGACCATTAGGAATACCTCTATCCCCTCCATTCAATGTTTTTCAAAAACAGACTCCCTACCCCCTGAGCTTGCAAAACTCCCGAGGGATCTTTGGGCCCTGGGAGACATTGATGTAGGGTTCTTACAAATTCCCCCGGTGTCTATCACTCTGAAACAGAATGCCAAATTGCCGAGGATCCCACAGTACAAAATAGCCCCCGAGGGAGAACGCGCTTTACTGGCCATTATTTCTGATTTGATTAAGACGGGGGTGGTGGAGGAAACGGCTTCCAATATCTGTAACAGCCCTATTCTTCCGATTCTTAAACGAGCTCCCGCACCCCAGTCCCCTGATTATGCTGATACCTATCGATTTGTGATTGATTTGCGAGAGATTAACAAAATTGTGGTGCCCCAATATCCTGTGGTACCAGATATTAATTCCATTTTAACCATGATTCCTCCCACAGCGACTTTTTTCTCGGTGATTGATTTGAAGAATGCTTTCTTTAGTATTCCCATTCATACAGATAGTAGACATTTTTTCGGCTTCTCATTGGGAGGCCGCAGCTTCAGGTTTTGTCGCGCCCCCCAGGGGTATACCGAAAGTCCTAGTATCTACAGTCAAGCACTAAAAAGAGTATTGCATACTTTACAATTACCGTCAGGTAATGTACTATTGCAGTATGTCGATTACCTCCTTGTGGCCTCTGATACAGAACATGGCTGCCGCGATGCCACGGTTGCCCTGCTACAGCATTTGGCTACTCATGGTAACAAGGTGTCGCTTTCTAAATTTCAATATTGTCGACCGGAGGTGACCTATCTCGGTCATCTCCTGTCGAAGGAGGGAAGACGGTTGACTTCTGAACGCATTGCAACCATAACCAACATGCCTGTTCCTCGCACGCAACGTGATGTCCGCGCTTTGCTTGGTATAACTTCCTACAGTCGCCAATGGATTGCTAACTATTCCCTCTTGACTAAACCTTTCCTGTATTTAACAACGAAGGATGTGCATGAACCTTTACCTTGGACTGTCGAATGCCAGGCCGCTTTTGCCGCTCTGAAAACTGCTCTTTGCTCTGCTCCTGTGCTTGGCACCCCCGATTACCGGAAGCCTTTTGTGCTCTACGTGCATGAGGTGGACGGTTGTTCTCTTTCAGTGTTGACACAGGACTTGTGCATATTTCTCGGCGGTTTTGGATAATGTCGCTAGAGCACTTCCCAGTTGTCTGAGGGCTACAGCGGCAGTGGCAATAGCAATCAGACAATCGTAAGGGCTAGTCCTGAATACGGATCTGACAGTGATGGTGCCTCATGCTGTGGACGTATTATTGAACAGGACACAGACGCAGCACTTAACTAGTGCGCGTCTCACAGGGTACGAATTGACCCTGTTTGCACCTCATATAACGATCAAAAGATGTGTTAATTTGAACCCTGCCACGTTGTTACCCCTCCCTTTGGGAGACGGTGAACAAGACATACATGACTGTATCTTTCGAACTGAAGAAGAAACAAAGGGCCGGATAGATCTAATTGACACCCCATTATCTGATGCCCAAGGAGAATTGTACGTTGATGGATCATGTTTCAAATTGCCTGATGTTACGACAGCTGCGGCTTATGCGATCACTACCCTGCAAACGGTAGTTGAGGCAGCAAAGATACCATACCGGTCGGCCCAGGCGGCCAAATTGGTTGCATTATTCAGGGCCTGTGAGTTGGGGAAAGGCTTGAGGCTAAATGTCTACACCGACAGCCAGTACGCGTTCGGTGTAGCACATAGCTTCGGGAGGTTATGGGCGGAAAGAGGATTCTTGACATCTCATGGCGAGAAAATAAAGAATGGACCATTAGTTGAACGATTACTAGCCGCATTAACATTGCCTAAGACCTTGGCCATAGTTAAATGCAGTGCACACAAGGCTATAGTTGATGATGTGGGGAGGAGAAATTTCTTTGCGGATAGAATCGCCAAGGAAACAGCCCAGTCTGACACCACTTCCATGTTTGTAGTAACAAGAATGATAGAAGCAGGGGTTTTTAACAACACCATAGATAGTGTGAAAGAGCTACAAAAGGAAGTGACCCCGGAAGAGCTGAAATATTGGCAAGAACAGGTGGGGAGGCTTGATGAGAATGGGTGTTGGACTGACTTATCAGAAAAGTGTAGATGGTTGCTGCCAAACGCATTTCTAAATGCGGTAGTATCCATGGCACATGGACCTTCGCATGTAGGAGTTCAGGGCATCTGTGCAACATTGGATCCTGTCTGGTATAATGTTAATATTCACAAGACAGCTAGGAGCTTGGTCCAGCATTGCATAATTTGTCTCCAACATAATCCCGGGGGTAGTATTCCCGTCCTAACGGGTAATTTTGCGCCCCCCACTCTGCCTTTTGAAGTACTCCAAATGGATTACATACAGCTGGAGCGAGTTAATAATCTGAAATACGTGCTAGTGGTGATTTGTACTTTCAGTAAATGGGTGGAGGCGTATCCCACAAAAGAAAATACCGCCCTGGCAACTGCGAAAGCTATGGTAAAGGAGTTTTTCCCTCGATATGGGTTGCCACGGGTGATTTGGAGTGACAATGGGGCACACTTTAATGCTAATTTAGTTAAGTATGTATGCAAAGGTCTGTCCATCCAGCAGAAGTTTCACGCAGCCCGACATCCTCAGTCAGCGGGCCTGGTTGAGAAATATAATGGGATTCTGAAGTTGAAACTGGCTAAACTTCAGGACACGACAGGATTAAAATGGCCTGATCTCCTGCCCCTGGCCCTGTTGTCTGTGAGAACTACTCCTCATTCACGGAGCGGTATCTCCCCTTATGAAGTAATTTTTGGCAGACCTTCCAACGTGTGGGGAGTGCCCCGGCCCAAATCTTTCAGGGACATTGACTATCCTATGTTGACCGACTATTTGTATGCTTTGACTAAAGATCTTCGTTTCATTCATCAACAGATATCTGCCGTACTGCAGCCCCTGCCGGAGGGTCCTGGACACAGCGTAGAACCTGGACAGTGGGTCTTGGTCCGGAACTACCAACGGAAGTCTAGTTTGGATCCGCGCTGGTCCCAGCCGTACCAAGTGCTCCTGGCTACTCGAACGGCGGTGAAAGTCGAAGGGAAGCAGCACTGGATCCATATCTCCCATCTTAAGCGAGTTCCCCTCCCATTGCCAAGGGAGCAGCTCAACCAGGAGGAAGGCCTGCCATCTCAAGGCGAGCCCAGTACTGAAGAGTCTCTTTCCCTGGACACCCGCAAAGAGGTTGACGGGCGAGGGGAGAGTGCTGTGAGTTTGGAATCACCTCTTTGTGTCCACTCAATTGCCCAAAGCAAAGTATCTGGTCGGGAGCCCAGCTCCTTGTCTGACCCCACTGTGCCTACTTTGTTTGTGAATCCTGAAATCCCTGGTCGGGACCGATATCACCTGCGGCCCCGGAAATAAAGAATCCCAGGTCTAGCCTCGGTGAGTGAAGTTGGAGGCTCCAGTAAAAGACCTGAGGATTGTTGGAACACTGGACTGAACTCGTCGAGAGCATGGAACTTTAAGTGAAGCTCTGTTCAGAACGAAGATAGAGACTTAGATCAGTTGGTGGGGCCCAGGTGGAGTTCCCTGTCGGCACAGGTCGCGTCAAGTGTGACCCCCGCGCGAGAAGTTTTTGCCTTTTTACTTTTTGTTTTTCTGAACAATAGGAGTCTGCCTGTGAGGCTCTATACGGACACAGGAAAGAAGCACCCTCCGGCAGGTCGGACTGCTTATAGACCCCTTTTTCCCGAGATTATATTGGACTTTTAGTGAGAAATGTACCCTTTTGCTCGTTTTGTCCCTGAAGAAGGGCGTCCCATAGTACCCCATACCATTCCCCCGCATTTGCCAATGTTCTCCTCATGGAGTTTGCGTGTTAAAATTGTTTTCATTTCTATATTGATTGTATCATTTGTATTGTGCTTGGGACTGTTTATATATCTAGAGTTCCGCCATCCTGTACACACCTTGATAGTGTCTACTCCTGCTCCTAAGGAGCATCATTTCCAGACCTTTGCCCCTCTTAAGGAAAGGCACCGACAGACGTATGTACATAATGCCTTCATTGAGATGCTGCACCAGACTCATAGTTCCACAAATGTTACTGATTGTTGGGTCTGTGGTCTCCTCCCGTCAGTGATGCATAAGCAAGATTTGTTTATATCAATGCCCTTATCTTATTTAGGTAGTTGCGAAGCCTGGTTCAAAATGTTATCCATGCTGTATGAACACTACACTATAGATGAACGTCGGTTCTCAGAGAAGGATTATGCCTTAATTCTAGCCTATATAGAGAAACACCAGGGTTTTACTCCTAATGCTGAGGGAACTGATGGTACCCTTGATCCTACTGCCTGCATGAACGTGTACACTGATCATGAAAATGACACCTGGTTGAGGGATGAAGTATTGGATTTCGTGACTTTTAACTTTACTGAGTATTTCAAATATTTTCAGGAGCGAAATGTTTCAGATGACAAAATCATTCCGGTCCCGGTGCTGAATACATCCTCCTCCTTCTGCGTGCAGGGTACTGGACATTTATTTGTAGGTTATAGCAGATGCAATTACACTTATAGACTACAGACGTTCAGCAGTCCCCCAACACTCACCCCTCCCAATGTTTATTTTGTGTACGGTGAAAACGCATACACTTGGCTACCCAGAGGATGGTCAGGTAGATGTTACTTATCCTTCCTTTACCCACCGGTTTACATAGCCCCTTCTGATTATCATAGGTCCCATTCCTTAAGTCGGCGGAGTTTGGGAGCTAGAGCCACTAGTAATGATGCCACTGACCAGACTGACACTCCGGCTCAACACTTTGTTGATATTATGAAAGGGGTATTGCCCATATGGGGACCCATCCTCACCAGTAAAGAAATTCGGAGGCTATCCAGAGTAGTGGAGGGGGTGGTTAATAAAATACTACTGCAGGGATATTGACTAATATCACGGTGGAGCTCCAGGCGACCCGGCTTGTGACCCTTCAAAATCATCTTGTTTTAGATGTCATTCTGGCCGATCGTGGAGGAGCTTGTAGAGTCATCGGCAGTTCCTGTTGTGTATATATACCTGACTCCGCCCCTTCCGTCCATTTAGCCATCCAGAAACTGCATCGGCTAGCTTCTGAAATTCACACCGAGACTGGTACTTGGTCCCTGTCCGGGTGGTTTTGGGATCTGGTGACTACCTGGGGATGGAAATTATTCATGATTCTTTTGGGAGTAGTAGGGTTCATTTTCACCTGCTGCCTTTGTCACCAGTGCGGGCCCGCTTGCTGTGCATATTGTGCTACTCAGGTTCGCCGATCTATCCCTAGGCCCAAGCCCAACCAAACCAGGATAGATACCCAGCGGGCTCAGAAGGAGATGCATGAATTAATGCAGATCGATGAGGGTATTTTTGAAGATTGACTCCGTCATTAGCTATGCTGCGCTAAAAGGGCCGTTCTGAGGTGTTCAAGTTGATGTGGTATGATTAGCGCAGTATATCTAATGATAGTATGATTAGTTATAGTGTATTCAAGGGTCCGAAATTCCCGTTATGCTTAATACGACAGAAAGGGCCGAGAACAGAACAGCCTCCATTTTGGATTGTGACTCTCTCGTTTAGGAATCACATGGTCTCTTCCGCCCACCATCTGCTCCCCCTTTCATACATTTGTTAGGAGACAGGCTGAATTGCTGAGAAGCAAGGTCACATCTGCTAAAAGGGAGTATCAAGCAAATTCCTCTAGACCGGGGACGAGAAGGGAGTCACCCCGTCGACCTTCTCTGTAAAGATAGTAACCCCTCTTGTATGTGTAACCGAAACTGGATATAGGCATGAGCTCATTAGGAGCGCCAGGACTAACTGGTACTTTTCCACGTATAAGGTTTTGTATGCTGAACTGATAATGTATAAAAGTGTGTTACTGTCAAGGAGCCAGCAGTCTTCCTCGGCGCACCTGATGGGTGAGGATCGACGAGGCTCCTCTATATAGAGTTACGTGGTGGCCAATAAACGCTTGAACCTTCCACGTTGCCAACTGCTCCTTATTTGACTTAATATTGCGGGCCAGTGGTAAGTGTGGCCCTTGGAATAATTATTTGGATACAACAGGCAACTGGATTTTTTCATGTGCCTAGCACCCTGCAGACAGGCTTCAACCATTTCTCCCGAGGTATCCTTTAAGCTGGACATACAAACAATGCTTTGGCGATGGTCTGTCTATACAACAATGGCAACATTTGGATGCAGGGATAGGGTTAGACCACCTGCTTACAACGCATTGAGAGGAAGAGCACCCAACCTAAATTATATATACAATTTTCTTTGATTTGGGACCAAAATGGTGTCACGGTAGTCCTTAAATACACAGTAAGATTTAAAATCCAAGAATTTGTTCATCGATGTCATCGATTTGTACTGGAGATGACTAGCCCATTTCCAGTAACAAGCTCTCACCAATGATTTAGGTGAAAAGATGTCAGTGGATGTGTATCCCTAATCTCAGGTAATCCAATGTCAACCAGCAAAGATTTTACATTCCAACGCCATGCAAGTTTTTTAGATTTGTCAAGAGTAACTACCTCTTGGAGTGCAAAGGCATAGGAAGATAATTCAGGCGTAGACCTGATTTGCCTCCAACACAACAGCCGGAGAAATCTGGCCTTATCACCAATTGATCTCCTACCCATATCCAACTTTAATGGTAGTAACAGGGGCTAGGGGGAACATGCATCAGGTTCCTTAGGAACGTATGTTCTATAATAGATAGTTTATAACTTCTCTCAAAGCCCCAGAGGACCGCCCAATAGAGTGCACCACCCAAAACTTTGAGATCATACATTTGGAGGGCTAGAGCAACAAGTTTGCTGGTTGAAGTTTAGTGTTCTTAAAGGATTGCCCCAACTGTTTGCTAAGGGACATCTTGGTAATGTGCAGTTTCCAGGGCATCCCTTCAGAAAGCGTGATGCCCCAATACAGAAATGTGTCAACCCTCTCTAATGAAACCCCGCCCAAAGTGGGACTCCCCTAAATGCTTCATGGGGCTTGATTGCCATATACTTAGTTTTAATGTATTTATCTCAAGACCCCGCAAGGCACAGAAGACTTCAAACTGGTCCAATAACAATTACAGGGCACCCATAGTTTTTGACAAAAAAAGGCTGTCATCGGTAAATAGGAGTTCTGACATTTTCTCCTTATTTTGTGACGGTCCATCTGCAGGTTTAGTGGCAAGGAACTGGACAACATCATTCAGATAGAAAGAAAAATGGGTTGTGGCCAAAACACATCTTTGGCAAACACCCTTGGACACACTAAATGGTTCTGAAAGCTGGCCTTGGTCCCCCGACCTTACTCTGGCACATTTATCTTCATGGAGACGAACCACTGTAGATCTCCATGCCCATATCGCGCAACACACACTGAAGATTAACTCTGGGAACTAGGTGAAATGCCGATTTCAGGTCGATAAAAGTGACATACAGACTCCCTTTCCCAAAGACCACCGATTTCCGGGATAATAGGAGGAAACGAAAAACCTGACCAATGGTGCATATCCTGCACCTTAAGCCAGCTTGAAGGGGGTGACAATATGGACTGCTCATCTATCCAGTCCTGGATCTTCAACATCAATGCTCAGGAGAAGACCTTCTGGGTGTGCCAATGAGACTAATGGGCCTATAGTTCATTGGAATATTCCTGACACCCTTAATATATTGGAATATTCCTGTCATCCTTCAGAGATATTGGTATCACCTCACCCTCCTTCCAAGACCCAGGAATTGACGCATCACCAGCAAAGGCATTAAAAAGTACCCTAATGTATTCAGTCCAGCTATCCTTTTCACATAGAAAAAGGTCGTAGGAATGCCATCCGGGCCAGACATTTATGGCGCACAATTGCGCCAATAGTAGTTCAAATTTCCAAAGGTCGAATAAGTTATTATTGTACACCATTTGGATAGAAAGTGGTACAGAAATGGTGGTAACTTCAGAATAAAGTGATTTGAAGTGAGCAAGCCACTCCTCTACTGCTATGTGATTCTCGGTCGATGGTTCAGCTCTAGTACCACCCTTGAGACCAAGGAGCAAAATTTGTTGGAGCCTTTATCTTACCAGGCCTCTTTTAGAAAGCACCACCTGTCTTCATCCCACTTCTTCTTCACATTCACCTGGGTCTTTTCAAAGAACTTCCTTATTGATCTTCTAAGGGGAACATCCTTTTTATTTGATGGCCTGAAAAAGTTGTGCTTGCACTGATCTGCAGTCTCTCCTAAACTAGGTATTTGTGGCCCTTGGATGTTTCAGTGGCTTGGTGCCGTGAAATGCTGAAGCAACCACCCAAAAAATCTAGAATTCATGTCAGTGACTCCACCTAGCCCACCTGCCTCCCTGCTCAAAGCTAGGATCTCTGAGGTACTTTTTGTGTTCATATGCTGCAAAATCTCGACCTGTGCCATTAAGTGCCATCGCTTTAGTCTTCGGGTATCGACTTTGGTCACAACCAGGCCCCCAACTTATCTGACTTAGTTCTTCCATTAAGAGCTCTAACCCCATACTCAAGGGGCATGGCTTTTAACTGGGTAGCTGATTTTGTGCATTTTTTGACAGGAGATATTACCAGACTCTATAAATGCCAAATTTCATCTTCCTTAACTGCCTCACAAACAACATCCTTAGCCAGGGGCTCGAAGATGACATTAAAGGCACCTGATAAAATCAAAAAGTGAGAGGGGTCACTCTTATTTAGTAGATCCTCTAAGTTCTGCACAGCATCAGATTGCCGACCTCTCTGTGTTCCTCGTGCATAGTTGTTATAAATATCAGTGGTGATATTAGAATGCCCCTTGATTCAAATTCCTAGGATATCAGGGCTGTAGACATATCACTGATGGGTTGACTGTTGAAGATAAGGTGAACACAAGAGTTCCCTATCTGAGATACCTCGACAACTTCACCTGATGTGAACACCTCACCCATCCACATAGCCTGGTTGATGCTGTAGTTAAGCAACCAGATCCAACACTGACTCATCCCCAGACTTTGGAGCTGGGGGCTGGCTATTGAATGCTGGCCCACTAAATACCGGCCTATATCTAGATTGGATATTGGACCCCAATAGGGGAGGGGGCACCAGATTATCAACAAAACTTCTCTTTGGTAACAACAATTCAATGCAGTCTGTAGCACTATGAGGAGGAATCGTACACCTTTTAGCCCCAATAATGTCTTTCCTGATGACTGACCTACAACCCCTAACATGATGAATCCACTAAATGGCCTTGTTCCTCAGTGAGTCCTCATCTTCCTATCAAGGATTTGTTAAAACCCTGGGCACGTTGAACATAAAAACTTTACATTCAGCTGGGCTCTCCCTGTTCTCCTGGGGCAGTCGAAGAGAATGAATCGGGAGCTTTGTTTGTACACAGCTTAAGACACCAGACTCTTTTGAGATGCACCAGCCCCCTGGACCAGATGGGGTACTCTCATTGCCTCAAGAAAATTAATTTTGCCCTCTAACTTGTGTGCCTTTCTTGGGACCATGCCAAGTTTTACTATTGGGTCCTTACACGTGACCTGCTGAGCACAACCACTGGATGAATCAGGAACACAGCTGGGATGGTGGCTATGCCCAGTGCCCGCCCATAAACGGAGGTCCTCCCTAACCTCAATGAACTGGTTAACTGAAGCTGTTAGATCACACACCATGGTCTTAAGAGAATCTATTTTAGCTCCAAGGTCAACAGAGAGCTCACAGACTGCTGCTTGTTTAATAGGAGTAGATCTTAAGGCTCCTGCGGGCAGACCCCGGCACAATCAACTTCCTCACATAGGGCCATATGTAGGTAAATTACATTTACCGATTCTTAAATACCGAATTTTACAGATTCTGTATTTATGAATCGGTAAATGTAATGTAGGTAAAATATTACCGATTCGGTAAATATCGGTATTTAAGAATCGGTATTTACCGAATCGGTAATGGTAACTGGCTTCCAATTCATTCCTATGGTCCTGGAGGCCCATAGGAATGAATGGGAAGCCAGTTGCCATTACCGATTCGGTAAATACCGAATCGGTAATAGGGGAGGCATTATCATGGGTGGCAGGGTGTCACATTGACACCCTGTTGCACCCCTGATTCGTGCATGTGTGCACATGTGGCGCACATACATGCCCTAAGGGCATGTATGTCTGCCACATTGCACATTTCAAATAGCACAATAATGCTTTTTTACAGGTATTCGTCATTTACCATCAACTTTTAGTTGGTGGTAAATAACGAATCCACACACCGACGAGACACTCCCCCTACATATCATTTCAGGATTCGGTATTTACCGAATCGGTAATTTTACCGATTCGGTAATTTTACCGATTCGGTAAATTACCGAATCCTGAAATATGCCCCCTACATAGCAAAAGCCTAAATACCGGTCGGTAACGGGATATTTACCAAAAATCGGCCGTTACCGACCGGTATTTGGCTTCCTACATATGGCCCATAGTGAGTTATCGGGAAAAGACTGGAGTGGGGTATAGCAGTTGCAACATGTAACATCTGAAATAGAGGGTTCATTAGCCTTTAAAGCACCACCTTCAGCTACATTTGTTTCGGCTAGAGTACTGTTAGGCACCACCTGCCGTTTTACAAACATTTTAGGGATGCGTTTCCTTTTGCTGACACTCGCCCTGGGTGATAGTGACCTATTGCCTACGGTGAGGCAATAACACCAGAGGCTGGAATCTCTTCACATCCTGCGACTATATCATCTAATCTGTCCATTACACAATTACTTCCAGAATGCTTTAATATTTTTTTGATCGTTTTAACCACCCCTGCCCCACTGTCCAAGGCTTTTCTCCTACCATTTCCTCACACCAGTAGATCTAATGTGCAACTAAGATGTGGGAGAGAGTTATGAGATCGCATGTGCCTAGGTTTCGCCTAACAAACTGCCAACAGTCACAAAGACCATCAACATTAGATCCAAGGACTAGTCCTCTTGTGAAAATCCAAAAAGAAGCACAGGTCAATTAAACAACACAGTACCTTCCAGGCAATCCGATAATACTTGTTAGAGGGGTGGCTCAGCCCAGTCTCCTCCTGGCACCAACGGGTGCATGACGGGCCAGCCCTTGACCCTGCCTTTGCTGCGTGAGCAGGTAGTGCCATAAGCGGTGGGGGCAGTGATCTGGTTCAGGTGGTGAGGAGGAGTTATGGAACATGTAGTTGGTTCCCAGCAGCAGCAGTACAAACCTAAAGTGGCTGTCTCCAGCAGGTGTAGACAGGCAAATACCCTTCTGTGAGGCAGTGCATAGCAGTTACATGCTGGTCCTCTAGTGGGCAAGCAAAATTGAAAAAACTCAACCTCAGGCAAAAATGCCAGCAGATACAGTTCAAGAATTACACAGCACCAGCAGCAAATTTAAGAGATTAATACTGAACATTATCCAAACATACTGTGTCTCTGAAAGGTAGTTTACAACTGGTAGATGGAGAAATATGTGTATCACTGCAGTCCCAGCAGAGAACACGAGCCTCCAGCACCACAAGTACATGATACACTACTCCCCCACTACTCTTCTCACTGTTTGCACCCTGTCTCCATCCCATTACGAGATGGACTTTGCACAATGTGTCTGTAGCCAGGTAATGTTGTGAATGAACAAAAGTGGGCCTGTCCAATTCTGAACAACTGGATATATTCTAAAGACATCTGAGGAGTTTATAAGAAATTTCAAAACTTCCTCAAAGGCAAGGCATATCACCAGTAGCCTAATGTCTAATTGTTCAATTTCTAAAAAGAAACGTCAATACACCACATCTCATAAAAGAAAAAATTCCATGTGAAAGAATTTTTGTGTCTGCACATAATTTGTGAAAAAGTGTGGGAAAGGTAAGAAAGTGCCTCACGGTAGTAACACCAAGGGGGGCTTGCTGGTTGGTACTCACTAGCTCACCCACTTATCATCATCGGTCACTTTCTTACCCAAATGAAAAAAGAAATGTGTGCTTTTTCATAGAATTCTCAGCGGTGAGAAAAGAGAAAGAAACAGTGAAACAAATGTGTAAAAAATGCACTGTCAGTGCTTGTGTCACTAAAGTGCCCACTGGTCCCCGTGAGAAAAGAAATGCAAAAAAGCCTTGGCTTGTGAAAATGGCTTATAATAAACCATTTTTTAAATTGAGGACACTCACAGCACCAAATAAAACTACATTTAGCAAGTGAGTTGCACCTCATTTTAAATCTGAGAATTGCATTTCTTTTCTCACGGGGACATGGGGGCACTTTAGTGACACAAGCACTGTCAGGGCTGTATCTGGACCCTAGGAAAATGTCAAAGTATATATTATAAACATTAAGGTGTAACTTCTGACAGGAAAATGCTATAGTCATTTGAAGAATGTTTTTCATATTTATGAAAAAATCCAATTCTTTGGTGAAGTTAGATCATAACAAACATTTAGGGGAAAAACATTTAGACAGTTACCTTTTCCCTTCCAGAAGATCTTGCGGGCTAAATTTCATTAGCCTGTCAGCAGCTGGCCAGTCTGTGCTTGACCTTAATGAGGTGTGAAAGCTGATCAAAGGGAAGAACAATGGTTAAACCTGGTGACAGGATGAACTGGGGGTAAAGAGTTTGATACATCTGAGCTTCGAAAGGCAGCTAGGGGGGGTTCCACAGACTTAATTAGCTTGAAATAGACAGCGCTGAAACCTCCCAATTCATAGTTTAGTGGAATGGGAGATCTAAGGAAAGGACAGCTTTTGTTATTTAGGCCAATGGTAGCTAGTTGAGCACCAGACCCGTGTTAGAGGGAGCTGGCCCCAAAACCAGTTTTGGTAGCTGAGAAGGAGGGGGCTGATCAGTTCCCTAAGCACATCACTAACCGGCACACAAGATCCCACTAAGGGCAGAAGGCTTTAACCATCCTGGATTTCCGTTAGAATAGTGCAATATGGGATAGTCTGCAGTAAGGTAAAAGTGGATAGGGTTACTCCTGGGAATTGTTTTCTCCATTGGTTAGAGAGTGTCAAGGTGTCCACCACCCACTGGGTATTGCAAGCCATAAATGTGGCATCCCAAGGAACCCTCTTCAGAACATTTTCAGGACCTGCAAAAGATCAGAAGAAGACTGGACCTCCCATCTGTAAGCAGACCTGAAGTTCTGGACCTACTCCCTTTTGTGCCTTGTCAAAGATTTGGACTTCAAGGAACAGTTGGCTGACCACCTGTCTGGCCACACGGACACAAAAAGCTGCAAAAGGCCTTTTTTCCTAAGTGACAAGTTGACCAGCGCCAACTTTACTTGGCCCTTGCCGGTGGCCTATGGTGGAGTGAGTCCTGGCCCCTAGATGGTGACCTTCAGACACCAAGAGCCTTTGAAGTAACTGACCGACCGGGTGTCGGTCAGTCCCTTGACAGAGACGATGTTGGGTGGAGGAAACTCCGCCGACATCGTAATGAGGCCCTTAGTATTTTTGGTGCTGATCTTTGAAAAAACTTCAAAAATTCCAAGCACTGGTTCCACTTAATTTTTTTTTTTGTTTTGGTGTCATTTTGTTTAATACATTTTAATCTTTTTTATAATGCGCTTTGGGATTACTATTGTTCAGTGTTTTGACTTTATTACTGTTTTGGTGCTGCATAAATACTTTGCACAGTGCCCTAAGTTAAGCCTGGCTGCTCTAAGCCACAGCTACCACAGGGGTTGAGCTCATATTAATTTAGTTACATTGGGGGTTCACCTTCAAAAGTTAGGGTTATTGGGCCAGATGTATAAAGTTTTTTCAGCTCGCAAACGGCCTGATTTGCAGAATTGGGCCGTTTGTAACCAGAAAAAAACATTTTCAAATGTACAAAGCCCCATTTGTGAGTCGGTAACCTATCATCGATTAGTAAAATAGGATTTGCGAGTTGCTATTAGGAAGGGGTGTGCCAAGGGCGTCCCTTCCTAATAGCGAATCACAGGGGGATGTACAATTGTTTTGCGACCGGATGTGGAATTCTTCAAGTAGGTGGTAATCCTGTTGTCAATGGGAAGGGGTCCCCTTTCCCTTTGTGAATGGTAGCCTAAACATTTTTTAAGAGCATGCAGTGGTCCCATGGATCACTGCCTAACCTTAAAAAATGAAACAGAAACATTTAATTTTTCTTTTTTAAATGCATCTCGTTTTCCTTTGAGGAAAACAGACTGTATTTAAAAAAAATGTTCCTTTATTTAAAAGCAAACATAGACATGGTTGTCTGCTGTCCCCAGCAGACCACTATCCCTGTGTTATTGCTCATTCCCAATGGATCACAAATAGCGACCTGCCTCAAGAATATTGATGAGGCAGGTCAATTTCGACCCCATTGGGAATCGCTAATGTGTCTAAGACACATTAGAACATTTCATTTTGCGATTCACAAACAATCGCAATTAGAGACTCGCAAAATGAAATGTTTGTACATCTACACCATTATTAATTGAGCTGTGTGACTGTCCACCCCAATAATAATCCAGTTTCTTACATTGGTGTTCAATGGTGGGATACAGGGCTTGTATTTTGTCATACCACACAGTGATATGAGTTGAAATTAGAAATCCCTTTCTACGTTGACAGCAAACATTGACTTTTTGGATGTTCATTAATCAGCTTTTGGTTTCAATTGGACATTTTTTGTATTAACTCCTGTGCTCAGTTGTTGCACCTAATGAAGTTGAAGTTTGCTCTGGATATCCTGGCTACCCTTACTGTAGCTGAGATAAAGGTCTTCTGCAAGGAGAGTAAGCTTAAGGTGAGCTCCAATGCCAAGATGGGAGAGTTTGAGAAAGTCCTGAATGTCTGGGAGGAGCCCAGCCAAACATAGATTCCCTCAGAGGAGTATGCAGATATGAACCCTGTGTGTGAGGAAGATTACCTCCCAGGATCACTGTCAACTGTTTTGTCCAGGGCAAGAAGTAGCTCACAATCTGGAGAACAGGAGGTATAAGACAGTCTTTAAATTGAAGTTGCCAATCCCGGAGGAGGAGTGGGCAGCTGCAGCCCTGGCAGCTGAGGAGAAGCAGGTCACAACAGCACTTGTGCTAGAGGAGAAGTTGGTCTTGGAGGAGCAGAAGGTCATAGTGGCTCATGAGAGGAGTGAGAGGAAGCTGGAATTGCAGTCCCAGCAAAGATCAGAGTCCAGTGATGATGGTGGCAATGATTTAGCGGTGTTTAGAAGAGGTAACTATAAAGTCCACATCCCAAAAGACCTGGTGACTAATTACATGGTATAAGATGCGTTTCTGTAAGTGATTTGCAGCTGATAAGGTGGCCTTGTCTATGCACACAATCTCAACTGAGGATGGGGGGAGTTTGCTTGTGGAAGCACATGTCCATTTTTGAAAGAGATACATGTTTGGCCATAATTGTAGCTAATCAGTTTAAGCATGCCCCCCTGAACGGCCCTCATGCACAGTAGTTTAATTACATAAAATATTACCTGAAGAATTTTAAAAGGAACAATTTGCAAATCATTTCTGAGCAGAATAAGAAGAGAGTTTGATGCAATTCAGTCGATGGTAAATGCCAGTGTAGGGCTGGGGAAGGAAGTTTGGCCAGCGGGAGCCATGGGGAAGAAAGAGGTTACCCCTATTGTCCATGGGTGACAAGGAAACGGAACCCACAGTCCACACACCTGAAAACCAGCAGTGTCTTTCCATCAATGGGAGGAGGGTGGAAGCCCTGTGAGACACAGGAAACTGCATGGCTACTGTTAGTTGCCAGTTGCTGTCTGCAGAGCAGATCATACCTGATGTACTCCACCATGTGATGAATGGTGAAAATCAGGCCAGTCACCATCCCATGCAGATGGTTTCCATGCAGTGCAGCTGTCATCTCCATGTTTCTGTAGACTTTCTGCTTGGGGATCACCTAGAGCATACATCTAGAAAAAGGTAAATCTCAAAGCCCATACAGATATATTGGGATTGCCTCAATGGGTGCTGGTGACTCCACGGTCTAATGCAGTCCTGCAGGGGAAACAAGAGAACCTGGGCCCTGAAACAGTAACCCGTGCTCCCGCCAAGAAGAGAGGGGTAAGAACTGTGGGAAACGAGCCCCTAAAACATCCACAGTTTAGGAGGAATCCAAAGTGAGGGGGAGGACCCAGTACCTACAAGTAAAACTTCCCCGTAGGGTTTCAGCCTCAGCAGCACTGAAAACTCTTCACTGGCTCCTGCTACACAAGAGAATTCCATTCAAACTCCTTGTCACTACTTTCAGAGCTATTCGCAGACTGGGGCCAGTATATCTCTCTACAACATTTACACCATACACTACAACGAGGACACTCAGATCTGCATCTGCAAACCTACTCAATCCGCCTGGTTTTAAACTTAAAACATGGGGAGGGAAGTCTGCAACTGTGTTAGGTGCAAAGGCTTGGAATCTTATGCCAAACAAATTGAGATATAATCTGAAATGCAGTTTAGGAAGGCCCTAAAGACCTGGATCTATGGAACACCTGACGAACTTTGTCTAGGTCTCCATTCTCCACTTCTAAGTTTTTTATCTGCACAGTGCCAGGAGGCTCCTTTTGGAGTGACAGTTTGCGCTTTATAAATGTCACATTTCATTTAATTTCATTTCATAACTATTCTAGGTGACCTGCCTGTGGTGGCTGAGTGGCAAGTTGTAAGTGGACCATCCATGGTAGAGTTCTTCAAGGTTCAGAGACAGTACACCACTCTCAACTGTCCTTGCACCAGGGAGAGGACCAGAAAAATTGAGACACCCGTGATTAATGCCACATTTATTGGGATAATGGCTTCCTGTATATTGAGCCTAAGATCCCTGAGCATGGGTCAGCCAGAGTATTGGCGATCCCTCAATTCCACAGCCTTCCTACTGGGGATCATTCATGACATCTCTTTGGCAGGACTTCTGGAGCAGGAAAAAACTTGACTACATGGTCACCCACTTTTACTGACCTCAGCTGCAAGCAAAGGTAGATGAATTCTGCTGATTCTGCCTGACTTATCAGGCCAGTGGAGATTCAGCAGGGAATCATGGATTCCCCTCCAAAATGTCCCTGTTGTAAACGGATAGGGGTAGAAATTGCAGGGCCCCTGGACCCTAAAACAGCCATTTGGACAATGCGACCCAGTACTATGAGGCCATAGTCCTTAGAACAGTGATTGTGTCCATGGTGGCCAGGGTACTAATGGAATCTTTACCTGAGTTGGGTTTCCAAAGGGAGTGGTCTCTGAAAGGGGGACTCACTTCATGTCAGCATGTATGAAGCCCTTGTGAGACAAGTAAAGGTTTTCTTACAGGTTCTCCACACTCTATCATCACCAGACCAATACAATATGATTGTTGAGAGGTTGAAAACGCCACTCAAAGGCATGATTAGATGTCTCTCCAAGCCCTTAAAGCATAAGTGGGATGTCCTATTCCATTGTCTGCTGTTTGCTTACATGAATGTCCTGCTGATGGGAGTAGGCTTCATCCAATTTGAACTTCTGATTAGTCAACCTTTGAAAGGATCTCTCAGTCCTGTGAAAGAAGGGTGGGAGAAAGTTCACAGGAAAGCCTCACAGGATGTAGCTGACTATGGGTGTCCTCAGCTCTAAAATCGGCGAATACATGAAGAAGGCCAAACTAAATTTAGAGGCCAGCCAGGTGGTGGTCAAGCAATGGTATGACCAGAAGGCCAGTTTGATAGAGTACCATCCTGGCCAGAAATTGTGGATCATGGAAGCTTTGGAGCCAAATGTTCTCTGGGACCTGTAGACTTGGCCTTCCTAGGAGAGGGAGTAAAATAGTGAGGTCACTTATCTCATGGAACTGCAAAATCTTAGGAACCCTTCTATGGTCCTGCATGTTACCTGTAAGAATTAACACTTTGAGAGGTTTAAAATAACAATGCTCACAGTTACTGATGGTGGAAAGAAGGAGGAGGAAAGTAAGCCCCTACTGGTTCTCCTGTCACACAAAGAGGAAGATGGCTCAGTTGATGGTGTAGTACTCTCACAGGCTGAAAGAGAAGCAACAGAGGGACTTCTACTAGTTGCTAGAGCAATTTACCTTGTTCTCACTGGCCCCAGGGCTCACCAACTGGGGCACCCATGACATTGGCACTGGGACAATATGTCTATCAAAGACAAGATTTATAGGCTGTCCAACAACATAAGGGACAGCATCAAAGATGAGGTTTCCAAGATGTTAGACCTGGGCTGATTCTGCCCTCTGGAAGTCCCTGGTCCAGCTGAGCGGTCCTGGTACTGAAGGCTACTTGTTCCCTAAGGTAACTAAAATGCACGTCCCCACCAAGCGTATTATCAACAATGATATAATTTCAGATGTGATTAGAGATGTTATAAATGCAGTCAATTATTATGTCATGAGCGATTAATTATGCAAGGGAAAAAGCAGTGCAGAGCAAGGGTGCAAGTTATAGTTACTTTAGGGCACGAGTTATAGTTACTTGAGATAGCTATAACTGGTAAATGCCAGTGGTTTTGTAAGTTTCAAATTATATGTTTCAAGAGACATTTCCACCTAACTATACCACCCCTTTGACCTTTGTTTTTTTCTGTGAATTTCTATGTTTTTTTAATGTTAATTTAGATATTCTTGCAAAAGCTAACTCGCTTTAACCTTGGTTTTTTACAGTCAATTCCTAGGGTTTTGTAAAAATAAAGTAAAATGTCTATTGATATATATGACGGGCCTGGCATTCCCCACTGTGCTGCTTCTGCCCAAACTTGCTGCACCTGCCCCGTCTTCCTTGCCCTTCATTGTCTAAGTCCTTGCCCCTGCCCCCTCACTCCAGCCCTATGTGGCCATTGTTCTACCATTGCCCTGCATAGTTAGCTTGTTGCTCCTGCCCACCTCCTCCCTGCCCTCTGTTGTTTGATTCCTAGCACCTGTCCCCTCCCTCTTACCCTGCATGGTCTGATGTGCTGCCACTGCTCTCTATGGTTAGCTGGCTGTCCCTGCCCACTTCTTCTACCTGCCATTGGCCAAGTTTATACTCCGTCAATGCCGTCCTGCTTAGCCTCTGTGATTAACCAAAGAAGAGTGGTACATTGTCTAGACAAATTAATTAACAGAAATCTATTACAGTGAAAATGCAAATGAATACTTACAAATGTATCTATTTAACACCCATAAAGGTTTATTATTCACTAAAGGACAAGCTCAACAGCTGGTACTCCCAATACTGATATCTGATGATGCTTAACAGAAAACAACACAGTATATATATATGTGTATATATATATATATATATATTATCTACTGGCGGTCGCCAGTAGATAGTTATAGTTAGGACCCTGTTTCTATAGGAAATCCGCATCATTCTATTTGGAATAACTTTGGCGCCGGTCGATGAATCCTCGCGAAATTTTCAAAATAGGTGGGGCGCTACGCTCCGCTCCTACCCTAAAAGTCTCGGGGGGATTCGTCAAGCGGGGGCTGAGAAAAAAGGGGGGTCCCAAAACGCGTTTTTCCCATGCATTTTTCCATAGGACCTTTAGACACAGCTACAGCCCGAACGGCTGAACAGAGTTACTTGAAATTTGGCAGAGAGGTAGTCCTCAGGTCAAGGAAGTGCCTTTTGTAGGTCTGGTGTAAATCTGTTCAGTAGTTCCTGAGAAAATAGCATTTAAATCAATATATATATGTGGGCGGAGCCTAACCACACATCTCATCCTGAGATCTGATTGGCTGTCAGCACTTCATCCAAGAAGTGTTGGCAGCCATCTTGGGACCAATATACATGATAGCACCTCATTAAAAAGCATTGCAGTTAATAGAAGATTTTAAGACTTTAGTTACATTATAAATCATTTGTTGATGGTACCATACTCATTTTAGGAATTGTGGTATGTTCTAAGGTGATTTCACCATGTGAAAAAGCCTTCTGCTGGGATATCATGATTGAGAGAAAAATATTTTCTCATGCTTTTACCACAGAGGTTTGGAAGGTGATCTATAAGCTAAACTGAGAGCTTATTTTCTGTAAATTCACATTATCTTTCTCAGTCATGTGAGAATGAAGTCTGACATTCTCAGTAAAACATGTACATCCAACAAGGGCAGAGACTGTCAGTTGATTCCTTTGTGTTCTACTGCAGCTTTCCAGAGTGTTCCAAAGAACTACTAGAGCGCTAACCGTCCTACTTATGATAAATGTATGGCACACCTGAAGCCATCTTGCTTGGATTAAAGTGGCAACTCTTAAAACATTTAATTTAAAAAGGAACAAAATGAGGTGGTTCATTTTTCCATAAAAAGTATGATTAGTGCTGCAGAAAGAAAAATTAGGGCACATTTTGAGTGACTTCTCAAATCCTGGCATGCAGACTGAAACATGCACTTTCAATACCAGCAGCAGTTTTCCCTGGTGAGCAGTAGCTTTACTACAGTGATCTAATGAGCAAAAAGAGTGCTAACATTCTGATTTTATGGCAAATGTGTGACACATTTGAATGCCTTCTTGATGGAATCAAAGTAAAAAACTGAAAGTATTTCCTACTGAGGAGACTGCAGTAAATGAGGAAATTAGGAAACTTCATAACAAATAAGTCTCCCAAGATGGCCACCAGAGACAAAAGAGCCCAAATGTAGCCCAAATATCACCCAGATGTAGCCCAAGTATAGCCCAATGACAGAATGTCCAAGAATGTTCTTAAAAACAACTAGAGCACTTACTGTCTTCATTATGACAAAAGTATGGCACACCTGAAGCCATCTTGATTGGAATAAACTGGTAACACTTAAAACATTTAATTTAAAAAGGAACACAATGAGGGGGTTTATTTTGCCATAGAAGTTATGATTAATGCTGAAGAAAGAAAATGAGGGCACATTTTGAGTGACTTCTCAAATCCTCTTCTATTTCATTAAAAAATTCTGACATGCAGACTGAAACATGCACTTTTAATACCAGGAGCAGACTTCCATGGTGAACAGTAGTTTTACTACAGTGATCTAATGAGCAACTAGAGTGCTAACATTCAGAATTCATGGCAAATGTGTGACATATCTGAATACCTTCATGATGGAATCAAAGTAAAAAACTGAAAGCATTTCCGACTGAGGAGACTGCAGTACATGAGGAAATTAGGAAACTTCATAACAAATAAATCTCCCAAGATGGCCACCGGAGACAAAAGAGCCCAAATGTAGCCCAAAATCACCCAGATATAGCCCAAATATAGCCCAATGACAGAAGTGTGCAAAACACTTATTATTTTGTGTTTTTGCAGTGTTATATAGTGCAGACTTGTCAGGTATTGGAGTGCTTTACATGAGCATTGGTTACATCACACAAGAACAAATTCATTTTGGTTGTAGACATGGGGAGACTAAGTGATTTGACCAGAATCACAGAATGTCGAGCTGAAGCAGAAACTTCAACCTGGTTCCCCAGTTGCAAAGTCTGCAGTTCTGGAAGTAACACCACATCCTCTCCCCTAAGTGCAACATTTAATCAAGTTGTCAACTAGATAAAAAAACATAAAGATAACAAATAATTTAAAAGTGCTTTGTCGCTATTTGAAAACTCAGAAAATATGTCCTTATTTTAGTCTTTTAGAGCACTAACCATAATTTTGATGCCAATAAGACCCTCTCATATATGTAATTTCTAAAGGAATGCTCTAGGTATTACAGTTTTGATTACATCAAGATGATGTCAGGCGTTCCACACTTTTGTAATAAATATAGAATGTTAGCAATCTAGTTGTTCATTAGGATACTGTTGAGAGGCAGAGGCCAGGGGCACGGACTCTGAAAATTGAAGGCAGGTAGGAGGGTGCAAAGGCAACAATTTAACCACACTGAGCAGGCAGGAAGGGCCGTGGAAGCACAACAGACTATGGAGGGCAGTGGAAAGGGGGGCAGGGGCAACAAACCAACAATACAGGACTTGCAAGAGAGGCTGTTGGAGGGAAGATCTATTACGGGTCAAGGAAGCTAGGGGCGGTCCCCATAGCCCCGGGAGCCACCACAGAACTGAGCAGGAGAGTGAGTCAGGGACAAAAGGGGCACCTTAATTTGAGCCGGGGTGCCTAGGAACGCTTGCTCCAAAAATGAAGAAAACAGACATATGAGACATGGAATTGGAGGCAGAATACAATGGCAGTTTAATGAGAAGATGCAACTTCAAAGAAACCGCAGAATAGAGACATAAAGTACAAAATACAGAATCCAGATAATCATACAGCTGTCATGATATTCTCTGTATCTCAATTAATGGACTGACAGAGAGAGAGAGAAAACACATCTATAAATGCATCATGAGAAACAAGTTACACCAAGGAAAATGTTACCTAGGGACACTCACATTTACTCTTAGAGCAAGCATTCCTGCAATTACAATACAACATCTTTTAAATGCAAAAGTAAAGAGAACAATGGTTAAACATAACATGACATTTCATATAGGTAAAATAGAATAAGATACTTCAAGCAAAGCAGAGCAAGACATTTTAAGCAAAGGAAGACAAGAGCTCCCAGTTCTTGGGGAAAACCTGCACAGCCTGTTAACCTACATACAGACGGCGAGGTTGTCCGTCGATATCTGTGGGTGCTCCCTTTTTATATCATTTTGTGGGCTCCTTTGCACGCTACATCTACCTACGTATGCTACCCAAAAGCTTCGTCTGCAGATTTTACCAGACATTTCGTCATTTACCCACTTAATGCTGACAATGGACTGGGTGAAAAGGTCAGTCTCTCAGGCCAATCGCTTATCGTAAGTTCCATAGAGCAAGCAGAAAATAATGGGTATTGTACAGGAATTCAATATATTCATGTATAAAATCTCCTCAGTTCTCCTAACTTGACGCTCTGCGGTTGCCACTTCCTTAAAAGCGGGAAACCTGCCCAGGAAGCAAGTACCAGTCCAGGATTCAGCCTACTGTATGTCGACAGCTTCAGGGGGATGTTGAACTTTGATACCGAGCACGGAGCACTCGGGTAGGGTGGGGGCTACTAGTTTGGAGCAGAAGGCCTCGCAGACCTGCCTTCAGACTGCTATACACTAAAATTGCAGAGCTATGGTCAATTTAACAAAGAGGCCTACATATTGAACAGAAGGGCCTACACAGGGGTTTTATGCTGGCTGAGTGGTAAGGATGTCTCAGGATAATTATATAGCAACACAGGACCCGCTGGTCAATTTAATACGGCCTACAAATGCGGCTGGCAGGGCAAGGACAAGGGTCTCATACTTCAGGTGTGGACAGAACGGGCCAGGGGCCCCCTGTGATACAAAATCTACCCTCCTTCAAGGCTGTGGCAATGTAATAGACCATTGTGGGCAGAAGGAAGAGGCAATGGTAGTACAACCATACATGCCAACAGACCCGATTCAGCCAGGAAACGTCCAATGTTTTTAAGCTCAAATGGGCTTTATTTGATCTGTCTCCTGTCTACAATATCCTCTTTTTCAATGTAACTCAAAGGGGAAAATCAATACCCCAGTTTTTTTTCAAAATCTCCCTCTTACCAAGTTCAAAATGTTCGCAAGTATGGTACATTGGATCATGGAAGGAAATGGAATAGGGACATGGACTTGGATAACAGAGGACAGGAGAGACATGGAGAGGTGCACCAAACTGACCCTGCAGGGCAGGCATCAGGGTTTGCAGCAGCACAATACACCACACAGGGCATGCAGGACGGGAGTGCAGCACAACAATCCATAGAAAGCAAGAGGGAGGGGACAGGACCATGCACATGGACAACAGAGAACAGAGGGGCAAGAGGCAATGGTAGCTAGCTGACCATAATGGACAGACAGGAGAGAAGGCTGCAGCATAACAGACCATAAAGGGCAGGAGGGACGGATCAGGGGCATTACAATGGAACAGACAAGCCAGGAGGGAGGGAGTAGGGGTCTGCACATGTAAACAGAGGGCTGGGGGCAAGGGGGCAGGGCAGGAGCAGCAAGATGGCCATGGAGGTCAGGCAGGATGGGCACTAGAAGCAAGACACAACATGAAGAGCAACAGTGAGACTGTGATGGCATACACACAGACCATGGAGGGAAGGTGGGAGGGGGTCAGGGGCAGCTAACTGACCACACAGGGAAGGTGGGAGGGGCCATGGCAGCACAGAAGACCATGCATGGCAAGTGGGAGGGTTAGTGGCAGCACAATGGCTATGATGGGCAAGAAGGAGGGTGCAGGGGCATGCACAAAGGACGATGGAGGATAGAAGGGAGGGTCAGGACCTGTGCACAGACAAGAAAGTTCAGGGGAAGGGGCCTCACAACAGACCACACGGGGCAGGCAGGAGGAGCAGTTGCAGCACAACAGACCAGGGAGGGCAGAAGGGTGTGGCAGTACAATGGACCATGTAGGACAGGAGGAAGAGGATAGAGGCATGGCATGTGGACAGGCAGGGTGGAGGTGGCAGGGACAGGTTACAGTCATCTGACAATGCTAGGCAGGTGGGAGGGGAGTGGCAGCTCAACAGAACACTCAGAGTAGATAGGAGTGGCAGGTCCATGGGACATGGTGGGCAAAAAGGATGGAGCAGGGGCATGCACAAAGACATCGGAGGGCAGGGGGAAGGAGAATAGGGGCAGCAAGCTAAGCACAGAGTTTAAGCAGGAGGTCAATGATGGGGCATAGAATTGGGCAATGGAGGGCAGGAGGAGTGGACTGGTACATCATACTAAATTGAGGGCAGTGGCAGCACATCAGACCATGCATGGCAGGAGGGAGGAGGCTAGTCCATGGATTCACACAACAGAGGATAGGGAGGAGGGGGATGGGGCAGCAAGCTAACTGTTCAGAGAAGGCGGGTATTAGAAACTTTATTGTTTTTAAAACATTTTGTCTGTGCAAACTACTTAAAATATGAACAAGTATGCAGCATAATCTCACTTTTATTCAGGAAGAAGAAGACGTTAGTGACTGTGACTCCGGGCTCACTTGGCAAAAACACCCCCTGACCCTCCACCCCCTATCGCAAAATGTAATGCCCGTGAAAAGGGTAGGTGAACACAGTGTTATATAGAACATAGTCCTGAGAGCACGATTGAAAATGAAAACTAGATATAGTGTATGGTATAAACTATGCACCAAAAAGTGTGATATAAGATGAACCAGGCATGAAATATAATATGCAATACATTGTGCGCAATGACAGATTCATTGGAGAGCGCGAGATAGCACAGGCACTAGCGCGTGCTATGCGATATGCGCCTTGGAGTGTAATATGCACAGGGCAGTGTTGTGTAACCTAACTAGTCTCTAAAGTTGTAATATAAAATATGTGCTGGGGAGTGTAACGTTGCATATGCACTGTGACAAAGATATGGATCCCAAATTGTAATATGTATGGCATAGCACTGTGCGTTATAACATAGGCATCGAGGAAGGCACGTTAGATGGGGCAATATAACCCGTGCGAAGACAAGTGTGGCATGACATTTTCACAGGGTGGTGTTACAGTGCACATGGGCTAGAGAGTGTCATAGCATATGCACTAGCTAGTGGAATACAATACAGAGGTGTGTGGCACTCGGCAGGCAATGGTGGGTGTAACACAGCATTGGGCTCTGTCAGGAGCGCGCTGTGACTCGCAAGTGATGTTCGTCCCCTTTCCAGAGAGTAAAATAAAAAGTATTACACATCCGGCAGTGGATGTGTGTTTTATTAACTGTGAGGGGGGTTTCTTGCATAGTTTTGGTCGAATTTTTGTCTAATCCCCTTTGAATGGCTTGGTGTGCATGTGTATTAAATGTGCCCGTCAATAGCTACCCATGTTTGTATAAATAAACGACAAGGGTGTCTACCGGGATTAGGCACGGTAGAGCATCAGACATGTCAGAGCTTCACTAGTGGTGTAAATACATTCCACGTGGATTAATTGCATGCATAGTCGCCATTTAATGAATATCACGCAAATCGTCATGGTGATAGGTACGTACGGTTTGTCCAGCATGTCCTAGGTGTGACTATAAATATATATTTTTTAAAAATAATAAAAAACAGTGGCCGGCCCTGGGGATTGGGGTCAAAAAAATATAATTAGGAGACAGGCCCTGGGGGATGGGGTCATCAGGGCCAATAAATTAGAATAAGAAGGGGAACCACACAGCCCCCCTTCTTAAAAAAATAAAATAAATAAAAGACTGGCATCGTGCCGGAGGCCATGCCCCCTCCATGCAGCACTCTGCAAACGCGCCCCCAACAGGCATCTCCAGTATGCGCCAGGGAGCTGCGCTGCAGACAGGTGTTCTGAGGCCAAGCCCCTTTTTACACCTCTCTGCAACGCAGCTCTGTGGCGCTTACTGGAGGTACCTAGTGGTCTAGTGTGACCCTAGGGACCCTTAGGATTCAAGGGGACTTAATCTCTCAACTTAGAACAGCCACAGGGCGCGTTTACACAGTGGTGAAGGGAGGGGACGGGGCCTGAGGTGACGTGTGCAAACACGCACCATGGCACGTTTTAAATTGGGGATATAATTTCCCTTCAATACTGAGGGCCCCTGGGGGCTAACTAGCCCACCAAGTGCTTCCAGTAAGCGCCACTGAGCTGCATTGCAGAGAGGTGGTCCAGGCCGTGCCACTTTTTACACCTCTCTGCAACGCAGCTCTGTGGCACTTACTGGAGGTACCTAGTGGGCTAGTTGGACCCTAGGGACCCTCAGGACTCAAATGAACTTAATCTCCCAACTAAAAACGGACACAGGGCGTGTTTACACAATGGTGAAAGGAGGGGACGGGGCCTGAGTTAACGTGTGCAAAAACGCCCTGTGGCCTGTTTTAAGAGGTAGTTTTAATCCCCATGCCCTATTATATACTAGGGGCTTATAGAGGAGGTAAGGCTAATCACAGGGGGACCCCAACGCATAATGTTCCCTAGTGTATGTAGGTGTTTTCACTGTATTCTAAGTGTCTTTTAACATAGCACTGGCTCTAGGACTGGTTAGTCAGACTCAGTTACCACCAGTATCCGTCTGAAAAAGTTGAGGGTACAGGATGATTTTGCAACAAGGCTTCTTTCTGCTCTTCTTTTTGTTCTTTCTGCACGTTATCCTTCTTCCTGCACTTATCTTCGTATTTGAGGACTTCTGTTGCTTCTTTCTGCACTTCTTTTGTTTCTTTCTGTGCATTTTTTCTTCTTTCTTCACATGTCCTATCTCTGTAGGCATAGTTAGAAATTAGCATTTAAAAAACCTTTGAAATTAACAGAAAAAACCATAGGTTTCAGGCACGTTATAGTTAGGAATTAGCATTTAAAAAACCTCAGAAATTCACTGAAAAAAACATAGGTTTCAGGGGTGTTATAGTTAGCTGGACTTTTCACTTGTACAAAACCATTGAAATTCCCCCGTTATAGTTAGTTCAGCTAACTATAACTCGCGCGCCCGCAATGCACTGCTGATGACGTCACATATTACATCACTCATGACATGGTCAGTGACATCACTCATGACATCACTGATGACATCTCAAATGACATCACTGATGACATCACTGATGACATCATCCTTGTGATAGAGTGGCAGACCTCCTCTCACCCTAATATAACCTTTGATACACACATTCAAAAATAGAGACTAAAATTTTCAAAACAATGGACATACCAATACCAGTTACAACAACCTCTTCAGTAATTCTAAGATCCACATACACATCCACTCATTCACCAACAGTCCAATACAGTCACTCATACATGTACTCACTCATCATATGTACTCATACACCTATACATCCTGTTACACAATGCCACTCATCCATAGAGTTACTCACACACATAGTCACTCATGCTAATAAAGAATCAAACATACATTTACTTGCATATACAGTTATACACACACCACCACACTTACTTCTACGGAAACTTACACATACTTAGTCTTTTAAACAATCACTTATAGAAACACATACTTATTCATACAGGAACTCTTTCAATCTCTCACTCTCACATATACTCACATATATACACCAATAGTCACATATACTAGTTTAAAACATATGTAGTTACTCATAAAGACACTATTGAGACAGTCATTCACTCACTAACACACCCATACACACACTCATCCACCCATACAGTCCTGCACACATACTGTGTTCAACACATACAAACAGTGAGTCACTCATTCATGCACCTATGCACTACGTAATACCCCCACCGAACCATGCAGACACTCAGACTGATACTCAAAAAACCAACTAATAACCTATATAGACACCCATGTAGCTACTCACCAACCCATGCAGCCACTTATACACAAAGTGAGAGACTGATACAGATATTTACATATTTAAACATTACTCACTAAGCCATGTATTCACTATGATACACTTAATCAGTCAGTTACACAATCAATTTTTCAAAAACAAATCATCCATTTAGACACTTATATACCCATTTATTCTTCCATCGACCTTGAGATATACATATATAAAACATATTTAATTTTCAGAATAACACACATTCACTGGATGATGTCATCAGTGATGTCATCAGTGATGTCATTTGAGATGTCATCAGTGATGTCATGAGTGATGTCACTGACCATGTCATGAGTGATGTAATATGTGACGTCATCAGCAGTGCATTGCGGGCGCGCGAGTTATAGTTAGCTGAACTAACTATAACGGGGGAATTTCAATGGTTTTTTACAAGTGAAAAGTCCAGCTAACTATAACACCCCTGACACCTATGGTTTTTTCAGTGAATATATATATATATATATATATATATATATATATATATATATATATATATATATTCCATATGCAAGGGACTCTCAATTGGAAGCGCCACACGTTGCGTGTCAAATTCTTTATTGGCAGGCTGCAACAACACAAGCAGGTAAGTTTTGGCAATTCCTCCGTTCTTTAAACTTTATGCCATACGCGTTTCTGGACCGACGTCCCTTGTTCACTGGCTGAGTTTGCAGAGGGAAGTCAGGTGGGCAATCAGTGACGCTGAGCTCACAGCGTGTCTTTAAGTCCTGCCTTAGTGGGCGTGAGCGGTAGATGCATTCTGGTATTAAGAGTCTTAATATATATATATATATAAATATATATATATATTCACTGAAAAAACCACAGGTTTCAGGGACGTTATAGTTAGTTGGACATTTTACTCATACAAAACCAGAGAAATTCGTCCGTTATAGTTAGTTCAGCTAACTATAACTTGCGCCCCTCCAATGCACTGCTGATGACATCACATATTACATCATTCATGACATGGTCATTGACATCACTGATGACATCTCAAATGACATCACTGATGACATCATCCACGTGAAAATCAGATGCACCTGATCAGACCCTAATATAACACTTGATACACCCTGTCTAAAATACAGACTATAATTTTCGAAATTGTGAACACACCAATACCAGTTAGTGCATATCCACTCTCTAAATTGTAGGTCTACACATATCCATTCATTCACCTATACACTCACTCATACATACAGTCAGCCATCAATACAGCATTATCATATCCAGTCACATATCTATAGACACTCACACACCGCCTCTTATTCATAGAGTTAATCACACACCTAGTCAGTAATGGAAATAATCAATAACACTTTCATTTACTCACCTGTACAGTTATACACATACCATGTCACTTATTTAAACATATACTAACACATACTTACACTCTAATACAATAACTAATACAAGCACACTGATCCATACAGGCACTCTGACAATCACTCACTCTCACATATAGTCATTTATACAGTCCAACACTCATATATACTGCCTTTCACATATGGAGTTACTCACACATGTACCACTGAGGCATCCATTTACTCACCAAGACAGTCATACACACACTCACCAAGCCATACAGCCCTTCACAGATACAGACTTGAACACATATACCCAGTGAATTATCCACTCACACATCTATGCACAGAGTCACATCCCCCACCCACCTACACAGACACTCAGGCACCCATACAGGTACTCAGACAAGCAATCAATAGCTCATATAGATCCTCATTTAGTTGCTAACCTAACCATGGAACTGCTTACACACCAACTGACAACCTAAACTGTCTGAATGTCTGTATCAGTCTCTAATACATGAATTAAGCAAGACACAATTAATCACTCACTTATACAGTCAGTCACACACCTACTTAATCATCCTTCCTGACTCTTATACACCCATTCATTCTTGAATACACCTTGGCATATATATATAAATAATATTTACATTTTATAGAAACACACATTCACTGGATGATGTCATCAGTGATGTAATTTGAAATGTCATCAGTGATGTCATAAGTGATGTCCCTGACCATGTCATGAATGATGTAATATGTGACGTCATCAGCAGTGCATTGCGGGGGCGCGAGTTATAGTTAACTCAACTAACTATAACAGGGGAATTTCTATGGTTTTCTATGAGTGAAAAGTCCAACTAACTATAACATCCCTGAAACCAATGTTTTTTTCAGTTAATTTCAAAGGTTTTTTAAATGCAAATTCCTAACTTTACTGGTGGTCGCCAGTAGGTAGTTATAGTTAGCACCTAGTTACTATAGGAAAATGGCAACATTCTATTCGCAATAACTTTGGCGCCGATTGATGAATCTTCGTGAAATTTTCAAAACTAATTCTTTTTTGAGATCAGCTCCTATGTGAAAAGTTTGGGGGTGATTCGTCAAGGGGAAGCCGAGATGAAAGGGGGTCCTAAAATGTGTTTTTTCAATGTTAATTTCCATAGGAAACTTTAGACAAGGCTACCGGTTGAACAGGTGAACGGAATTACTCCAAATTTGGCAGGGAGAAGGGTCTTGGTCTAGAAAGCACGCTTTTGTTTATTTGGTGAAAATCCGTTCAGTAGTTTTTGAGATATATAGAAATTTACAGATATCAGTATTTGGGAATTCTGCCATTTGATTGCCTGAGGCGTTACGTGCACGAGCTTGCTGCTGATTGGCTGCGAGCGCTGCTAGCGTTTGCAACTAGGAAGTGTTGGCCACCATTTTGTGATTCTTTTGAAGCGAGTAAGGGGGAAAAATGTGGGAAAGAGGAGGGTAGGAGCACTGTAACCTCTGTGAGGTGTTTAGGGTGTGCTATAGAGGGGGTGCAAAGCGAACTACTGATACCTACCGGTCTGAAATTGCTGGGTACGGAAATTAAGTGAGGTATTACGTAGTCTGATGCTGCTAAGGTGAGCTGCTGCAGGAGTCGGGGATGAAAGCGTGAGCCTAAACTGAGTGTCTTATGGTGTGAAGTCATGTGCCCTGGCCGCTGCAGCACATCTGTGGAAGTAGTGTCAGCAAGTGTTTATACCTACTAGGATGAACTACTGATTCCTACTGGTTTGAAAGTCCTCGGGCACGGAAAATATGTGAGGTATTGTCTAGAGTCTCATGGTGCTAAGCTGAGGTGCTGCCGGAGTCGGGGATGAAAGCGTGAGTCCAAACTGTGTGTCATATGCTGTGAAGTCATGTGCTCTGGCCGCTGTGCCACATCTGTCAAGTAGTGTCAGCATGTAGTTATATCTACTCGGAGGAACTTTTGCTTTGAACATTGTAACTTGTGTATGGTGCTTAGGGGGTATTATACAGGGAGTGCGAAGGTAAATTTGCGCGTATCAAATCAATACGGTATTTGTAAAGCGCAAACTACTCACCCCTATGGGTCTGAAGGCCCTCGAGGCCGGCGTGGATATCATCTGAGCTATTAAGTGAGCTATTGCCCAGAGTCACATGGTGGTGAGCTGAGGTGTGCATAGGTGTCCTTCATAAGCATTTGCAAACCTTTCCCTGTCAATGTGCCTAGGTCATTTCCACCACAATGCACAATCATGAGGTCAGGGTGTGGAAGATACAAAGAGGTTTTAACCAAAGGTAGCAGTTGGTGCAACTTCAATCTTCTCTGTGTAAACCATTTAATGTCCACATTTCGTAAACCTAGGTCTAAGTCAATACGTCTGTGTTCTGCATACCTCTTGCACCTGAAAATATAGCTATGTCCTATGATGCACACTAGCATTTTGAAGGTATGGTTGGAAGGTATGGAAAGATGTCTGTAGCTCATGTAGTTCCTTGGTAGAATAAGAGATATGTTTAAAGATGGGGAAGTACTTTTTTTTGCCATACAAAACGATACGTGATTGGGAGTTGAAAAGCATTGTTTTTTAAAAGTAGGGTGCACATTTGTTTTGTGGAAAAGCATCTTTGTGATTGGTTAAGAAAAAGCAGTTTCAACGTGGAGTACATATCGTAGCATAACATTTGCTCAACTGAAACACAGCTGCTACTTGCATTTGGAAGGCACTGTTCAAACTTAAAACAATCGTGAACTTTTAACCTGCATGTGCCTTTAAATGTTCGAGAAAATGTTGCAAAGACATATCGTTACGTTTAAAAAAATTGATTAACTTTTAACCTGCACGTGTTGTAGAATGTTCTAGAAAGTGTGTTGATAGAATACGTTGCACTTCTGATTTCTCTGTGTTGTTGAATATTAAAAAAACGGGTTATATGGAAAATTAAAAAGAAACCAATAGAGAGAAGTTTTGAAACCTAAAAGAATCAAGGAACTATTCGAATTTGCTCTTTACATGTGTTTATGTGTGGAGCAACAAAATTATAGACACAACAGGACCAGGAAGAGGAAGAAGCAGGGAGTGGGGGGACGGGGAAGATGGGCAGGACGGCACACATGCACAATTAAGTACAGCACAAGTATAGACAAACAATGGCCAAAATGAAACACACCAACAAGGAGTACAAGTCACACAACCCACCAACACCACACCACTGAACGAGCATAGAAGTGAAAACCACTCTGCATTCATACAGGATGTGTACAAAGGCTGGTCGTTGGTGTTGTGGGATGTCTGCGACCGCGGTTATCATGGATGAGATGCCCAGCACGTGGCACATGGGCGAGTTCACTGTGTGTTACATTGCCAAACAGCTGCTTCTCCCTCCCATGAGCCCCCACACTTTTCTACGGTGCGCTGTTGTATCTCGTGCACTCGTACGTCACACCATTGTAATGCCTATTCGCACATGTCCTGCAACATTCAAACTACACCCTCCCAGTGCCGTTTGGAGGTGGTGCATGGCACTTTACAACATCGAGTGCTGCGGCCTTTGTGCAGACCACAACAGAACACAGACACACTTACCGCACTTCCTGTACACGGACATGTCTGAGACACCCTGTTCCCCTTGCCGGATAGGCATACCCCTGCGCTGACCTGTGTACTCCGGACCAGCACATGCTGGTTGTGCATGCAGGAGGATGCGTGTGTAGCTACATGTCCAGGCTCACTGCCAACGCTGAGGTGACAGCACACTGTGATGTTGCAGGGCTTGTGCCTATCATGCTAAGACAATGACCACAGGGACACACTTGCTCAGATGCGGGTTTGGGGGGCGTTGGCGGTCCTGGATTTGTATCGCGATGAGTCTTGTGGCCCTCATGTGTATCCCTGCATCATGGCCACTGATTCTATGGCACCTGTGGGTGTTCTGGTGTGGCTCTTGGCTGTGTTCCGTTTCATGGTGCAGGTAGTCATCCTGTTTAACACCAGCAGAAAGCAGGTGTAAAATACCTGGTGCTAACATGGCTTATCGCCGGAATGTGCTTCGCATTGCAGTTGGTGTGATTGTTTTCGTGTGCAGAACAATATACGAACTGAGCAGTGTATCTCGTCAAGATCCAGCCCTTGACGCACCATTCCCAATCAATATAAATACAATGAGAGTTCTTAATTGATTTTGTGTGTACACTGGAAGTGCAGCCACTACCTCAGTGCAATTCAATACAGGATTTTAGTATTTAGAATAAATCGCAAAGGTGCACCTCGTGTCTTTTTGTACGGGAACGGCTAGTCTGCATTTCATTATCAGCACTTTAATGGAAGTAAAGTTGAGATAAATCTAACACACTATTCAGAAGTTGGTGTAAACTGCAAACATCACCAGTATTCCCACGATAAGTGCCGCAAAATTTAACACCATGGTGGACTTCATCAAATAACAGTAATAAGAACAAGAAAGAGTCACACAGCAGTGAAGAGAACAACCAAAAACGGTATTAATTTTTTTTACTTAATTTTTTTAATAAATATATATAACAATAAACGCAAAACTATTTGCAAAATTTATTTTTTATTAACATATATATAAATTATAAACTAATAAACAAAATGTAACAAAAATAATAGAAAACAAGAAGGCGGAATACTCCTGTGGGGACCATGGATGTCGATGAGAGAGCCTGGAAAATAAAGCACAAATTAAGGGCGTGTGTAATAGGCAAAAGAGAGAGGCACAGAGAAACAGAGAAGGAAAAAAAAACTGAGAGAAAAAGAGAGGGAAAAAAAGAAAGAGAATGAGAATGGGAGAAGGAAGAGAGAGAGTTAGAGAGATAGAAGGAAAATAAGGAAGAGAGAGAGAGAGAGAGAGAGAGAGACAGACACTGCCGCCTCTGGGCATCCATGAGAAAATAATTACCTGGTGCCACCAGAGTGTGCAGCAGTGGGCACTCCACGTGCCCGTCAAAAGTCATCCCAGATATGTCTCTGAGTCCTTAGTAATGAATGGTGGAGACCACATCAGGTGCTTTGCGGATCGCACAGGTGTCGCAGAGTCATGAGTCATGAATGGTGAAGACCACATCATCTTCTCAATGGCCTGGCAGATCTCACACATGTTGTTGAGTCCTGAGTCATCAATGGCGTAGACCACATCAGCTTTTGGGGCCGCTAAGCCTGTGAAAGTCAGGTTCGTGACAAGGGGTTGGTAGGCCCCTGATGGCTATACAGATCAGGGTGCGACTAACCTTCTGTGCAACTTTTCAAAGACTCTTTATGGTTGAGACACATGGAGCATCCGACATCTAGTCAGAACCGGCAATAAAGGATGTGACGTTGTCGATCTATTATATTTGCGTGGTCACATGGCCTGTGACGCTTGTGCCGGATGGGTGTGGTGTGTGTGCAAACCTGCCCTGAGGGAGTGGCTGTGAGATTTTGAGAACTAGACCACTGACCTGCACACCAACAGCGAGTACACCTGCGACAGGTAGCTATGTGGGGCCAATGTCGGAACATAATTGCAGTGGCATGGAGTGGCGTGGCATAGCGTGGCGTATGACAGAATAGGGCAGGGGTAGCTACAATAACACGGACAGCTTGCAGTACTGTGTCTGTGAGTCGAGCGGACGGGCCGCAGCTGGCCCTCTGTGAGCCTGGGTGCGAACCGTTTATAACTCACACTACATAAGCATTGAAAAACCATTTTGTGATTCAGTCCTTCAGCTGGCATTTGTCCGAGGCATTTGTGAAAACATATCGGAGTTCTTTCTGTGATAGATACCCCTATGATGCTGCCTCTCCCCACATCAGCAGATAACGCACCCTCTTCCCACATTACCATCATACCCCCAACAACCTTCTTGGGCCTAGAAGTGTCCCTGTGCGGTTGGGCAAAGAAGAATCTTAGTCATGTATAGATTTACATATAAAAAAAAATATTTAAAGAAAAGAACAAGAAATAAGACTGAAGGAAATCTGGTGCTCTGGTCGCTGCCACGAAGTTGGGGTCACTGCCATTCAGGACTCAGGGCACAGTTACATATGTGGGATCGGCTTGTGTTAAAGAGGGTTAGTGAGACTACGTGTCACCAGCCTTGCATATCGAAATATGAGTCACTGATCGAAGGGCGTGTGGTGCTGTGGTCGCTGCCATGGACTTGGGGTCACTGCCATTCAGGACTCAGGACACAGTTACACATGTGGGATCGGCTTGTGTTGGACAGTGTTAGTTGGCACCATGTGTCCAAAATTCAAATTGTGAGGTCGGCTGCCCGCAGTGTAGACTGCTGAGTGTTCATTTGTACTTGAATTTGGTCATTGTACTAAAGAATTAACTGATATAAAAAATATTCAAGAAGAAAGGATACTAAAAGGATATTATGTAGATTTGAGGCCTGTAATAGTTAGTTGCCTAGTGGACTCTGTAGTTAATGAATGAAGAGATAATTTTCATTGTGAGCCCTACTGAGTGCAGTGTAGGCGTATGATTAAAAGAGGAAATAAGTATAGAATACATTGATGAAGTGTTTTATTTTCTGAGTACAATCTTGTTAGAAATTAGCATTTAAAATTGGAATTGAGAGTTGTACTACCTGTAGTGTAGACTGCTATTCCATATTAGTTTGCATTTGAAGATTAATTTGGTCATTGTAGTAAAGCAAAAATTCTTGAAGCGAGGATACTAAAAGGATAATATGTAGGGTGTAGGACTGTGATAGTTAGTTGCCTACTGGAGTCTGTAGTTGCATATGGAAATACCCTTCATTGATCAAAGGGAGTATGGTGCTGTGGTCGCTGCCACAGACTTGGGGTGACTGCTATTCAGGGCTCAGGACACAGTTACACATGTGGGATCAGCTTGTTTTAAAGAGGGTTAGTGGGACTACGTGTTGCCGGCCTTGCATATCGAAATATGCCTCACTGATCGAAGGAAGTGTGGCGCTGTGGTCGCTGCCACGGACTTGGGGTGACTGCCATTCAGGACTGAGGACACAGTTACACATGTGGGATCGGGTTGTGTTGCACAGAGTTATTGGCATCACGTGTCACCGCTGTTGCATATGGAAATATGCCTAACTAATCAGAGGGAGTATGCTGCTGTGGTCGCTGCCATTGACTTGGGGTCACTGCCATTCAGGACTCAGGACACAGTTCCACATGTGGGATTGTTCAGCTTGTGTTGAACAGAGTTATTGGCACCATGTGTCACCACCGTTGCATATGGAAATATGCCTCACTGATCGAAGCGAGTCTGGTGCTGTGGTTGTCTCACGGAGTTAGGGTTGCTACCATTCAGGACTTAGGACACAGTTCCACATGTGGGATCGGCTTGTGTTAAAGAGGGTTAGTGAGACTACGTGTCACCAGCCTTGCATATCGAAATATGAGTCACTGATCGAAGGGCGTGTGGTGCTGTGGTCGCTGCCATGGACTTGGGGTCACTGCCATTCAGGACTCAGGACACAGTTACACATGTGGGATCGGCTTGTGTTGGACAGTGTTAGTTGGCACCATGTGTCCAAAATTCAAATTGTGAGGTCGGCTGCCCGCAGTGTAGACTGCTGAGTGTTCATTTGTACTTGAATTTGGTCATTGTACTAAAGAATTAACTGATATAAAAAATATTCAAGAAGAAAGGATACTAAAAGGATATTATGTAGATTTGAGGCCTGTAATAGTTAGTTGCCTAGTGGACTCTGTAGTTAATGAATGAAGAGATAATTTTCATTGTGAGCCCTACTGAGTGCAGTGTAGGCGTATGATTAAAAGAGGAAATAAGTATAGAATACATTGATGAAGTGTTTTATTTTCTGAGTACAATCTTGTTAGAAATTAGCATTTAAAATTGGAATTGAGAGTTGTACTACCTGTAGTGTAGACTGCTATTCCATATTAGTTTGCATTTGAAGATTAATTTGGTCATTGTAGTAAAGCAAAAATTCTTGAAGCGAGGATACTAAAAGGATAATATGTAGGGTGTAGGACTGTGATAGTTAGTTGCCTACTGGAGTCTGTAGTTGCATATGGAAATACCCTTCATTGATCAAAGGGAGTATGGTGCTGTGGTCGCTGCCACAGACTTGGGGTGACTGCTATTCAGGGCTCAGGACACAGTTACACATGTGGGATCAGCTTGTTTTAAAGAGGGTTAGTGGGACTACGTGTTGCCGGCCTTGCATATCGAAATATGCCTCACTGATCGAAGGAAGTGTGGCGCTGTGGTCGCTGCCACGGACTTGGGGTGACTGCCATTCAGGACTGAGGACACAGTTACACATGTGGGATCGGGTTGTGTTGCACAGAGTTATTGGCATCACGTGTCACCGCTGTTGCATATGGAAATATGCCTAACTAATCAGAGGGAGTATGCTGCTGTGGTCGCTGCCATTGACTTGGGGTCACTGCCATTCAGGACTCAGGACACAGTTCCACATGTGGGATTGTTCAGCTTGTGTTGAACAGAGTTATTGGCACCATGTGTCACCACCGTTGCATATGGAAATATGCCTCACTGATCGAAGCGAGTCTGGTGCTGTGGTTGTCTCACGGAGTTAGGGTTGCTACCATTCAGGACTTAGGACACAGTTCCACATGTGGGATCGGCTTGTGTTGAAGACGGTTAGTGGCACCGTTTGTCACTGGTCTTCCACAGTGTAGGCTGGAGGCAGCGGTCAGCAAAGGCCCACAGGCAGGTGACGTTGACTTGAGCTGCACAGATTGCGAGCATGTGGTCTTCTTAACCCATTATACTGTCTTACACAATTTGCGTCGCTACTAATCTTGAATTATGAACCGTGTAACCCCAGTGTAGGGCGGAGGCAGCGGTCAGGATGGGCACACAGCTACAAGGCGTTGATTCATGGTGCAGTGAGTTAGTAGCACCTGAAGCACACAGCGTGTGCGCACCGTGCAATGATGCGTGGTCTGGGCGGGCCGCACTGGAAACAAAGTGTCTTGCGAACTGGACTGCGACATCTGCAATCACCACTGCATCTGAATTGTGAGCGCTGCTCTCCGCAGTGTAGATCGAAGGCAGTAGTCGGTACAGACATAAGTCTGCGGTGCTGTGCCGCTGGGTTCACAGGGGGCCTCTGTCGAGGAGGCCCGCGGTTATGGCGGCAGCCACATGCCAGGGTGAGGGCTGCCGCTGTGACAGACTTGTTGATCTTCCCTCAAGTGAACAACACTTAGGGCCTGGCCTATTTATTCATACTGCTACACTGGTGTGGCGTACGTTGGAGCAGCCCACTCCGCTTCCGCTTCCAGGGGGGGACAACACAGCTACATGACCGAGATCTTCCCCACTGCCTGAGGTAGCATGGTTGTGTCTACTGTGCAGTGCACTACACTACAAGTATCAACAGTATATCTCCACATGGAGAGGTTTGTGCTTTGCATAGTGAGGTCTGTGCAGCACATCAGCGTTACACTTGGCATTGTGTGCTTTATTGTTGAAGGGTGACTTTCCTCCTTCATATATAGTTGGTTGCCACATCTCCCAACATTCAGCTATTGTGTGGCTGAGGGGCATGGTGTTTTGGGAAGGTCCGTTGTCCTGTTTTGCGCTGCCTTGGTGGTAGTAGGGGGGGTGGTGCAGGGGGGGAGGTTCTGGTGGTGGTGGTGCTGAGTGTTGTGGTCTTGTTGCGTGTCGGACCTGCATGATCATTAGCTCTATCGCGTGTTGGTCTTTAGATGTGGCTGTGAGTTGGGTCCAATTAACAGAGTAGATAGTCGACCTCCTTAAAGTCAGTTAAAGGTTGATGTTAATTTGTTCCTGCTAACTCGGCTTGTCGCCTGCTTTTTGAATCGCATTGCAGATTTGGCTGGTAGTTGAAAATATGGGGAAGTGGTGTTTTCGTGTTTTTTTTACGGGACGCCTACTTTGCATTTCATTAACGTTAGTTGTGGCTCTCGTTTGTGGCGATTTTGTTGGCGTAAGATATCGATGGAAGAGTGGTGAGATTTGCAGTTTTCACCAAGATGAGAATGGGTTGATAATTAAAAAACACAGAAAAAAAGATAGGTTTAATTGACATTATAATTAGAAATTAGCATTTAAAAAACCTTTGAAATTCACAGAAAAAACGATAGGTTTCAGGCACATTATAGTCAGAAATTAGCATTTAAAAAACCTTTGAAATTCACAGAAAAAACATAGGTTTCAGGGACGTTATAGTTAGGAATTAGCATTTAAAAAACCTTTGAAATTCACTAAAAAATCCATAGGTTTCAGGGATGTTATAGTTAGTTGGACATTTCACTCATAGAAAACCACAGAAACTCCCCTGTTATAGTTAGTTGAGCTAACTATAACTCGCGCCCCCGCAATGCACTGCTGATGACGTCACATATTACATCATTCATGACATGGTCAGTGACATCACTGATGACATCACTGATGACATCTCAAATGACATCACTGATGACATCACTGATGACATCATCCAGTGAATGTGTTTTTCTTTAAAATGTAAATATGTATTATATATATACCAAGCTGTAATGAAGAATGAGTGGATATATAAGTATCTGGATGGAGAAGTTAGTATGCCCATGACTGACTAGTTAAGTTAGTGATTAAATGTGTCTCACTGAATACATGGGTTAGTGACTAAACTGTGTGAATGTCTGTATCAGTCTGTCTGTTCATGTGTAACCTGCTGCATCGGTTGGTCAGTAGCTACATGAGTTTCTATATGGGTTATTGATTAGTTGCCTGAGTATTTGAATGGGAGACTGAGAGTGTGTGTGTTTGGGTGGGGGATGTGACTGTGTGCATAGATGTGTGAGTGGTTGATTGACTGGGTGTATGACTTTAAGAGTGCATATGGAAACAGCTGTATGGGTGGGTGAGTGTGTGCATGGATGTGTTGGTGATTGAATGGATGTCTCAGTGGTACATGTCCAACTAAGTACATATATAAAAGGCAGTGTATGTGAGAGTTGGTGTATAAAAATGACTATATGTGAGAGTTAGTGATTCTGAGAGTGGCTTTATGAATGAGTGTGTCATTGTATCAGTGATTGTATAATAGAGTATGTATGCGTTAGTATATGTTTGAATAAGTGAGGTGGTGTGTGTATAACTGTATAGGTCAGTAAATGGAAGTGTGATTGATTCTTTGCCTGACTGACTAGGTGTGTGAGTAACTGTAGATGAGTGCTGGTGTATGAGTGTCTGTGTAGGTGTATGAGTGCATATGATAGTGTTGTTTTGATGAGTGACTGCATGTATGAGTGATTGTATGGGTGAATGAGTGGATGTATGTGTAGACCTAAAAATCAGTGACTACATATGTAGTATTTGTGTGTCTATGTTTTTGAAAATGGTATTAGGTATTTTGGACACAGTGTATCAAAGGTTATATTAGGGTGTGAGAAGATGCATCAAATTATCACATGGATGATGCCATCAGTGATGTCATCAGTGATGTCATTTGAGATGTCATCAGTGATCTCATCAGTGATGTCACTGACCATGTCATGAATGATGTAATATGTGACATCATCAGCAGTGCATTGCGGGGGCACGAGTTATAGTTAGCTGAACTAACTATAACGGGGGCATTTCTGTGGTTTTGTGCAAGTGAAATTTCCAACTAACTATAACTTTCCCTTAAACCTATGGTTCTTTCAATGAATTTCTAAGGTTTTTTAAATGCTAATTTCTAACTATAACGTGCCTGAAACATGTTTTTTTCAGTGAATTTCAATGTTTTTTTAATGCTAATTTCTAACTATAACGTACTGAAACCTACGATTTTTTTCAGTGAATTTCAATGGTTTTTTTAAATGCTAATTTCTAACTATAACATGCCTGAAACCTATGGTTTTTTCAGTGAAGTTCAATGGTTTTTTAAATGCTAATTTCTAACTATGCCTATAAAGTTAGGGCTTGTGAAGAAAGAGGAAGAAAAGCGCAGCAAGAAGCAAGACAAATGCAGAAAGAGGCAACAGAAGTCCAGAAAGACGAAGAAAAGTGCATGAAGAAGCAAGAGATGTGCAGAAAGAACCAACAGAGGAGCAGAAAGTCCTCCTGTGCCCCCAGCTTTTTAGTGATGGGTACTGGTGGGAACTGACTCTGACTAACCAGGACCGGAGCAAGTACTATGCTAAAAGACACTGTGTTGGGGTACCCCTTGTGATTAGCATGATCTCCTTGGTACGGACCTAGTACATAATAGGGCAGGAGGATTAAAACTACCTCTAAGTCAGAAGTGCAGAAATATGCTACTTTAACTAGTAGTCACGTTTGCAGAGTGGTGGAGAAAGGGTACTGGGCGTCCAACCAACGCTCAGGAATTCCGCTGCGTAGGACTTACAGGAGGTACCATAAGGGATTCCTGACCCCCAAACTCCCTCAGGAATAAATTGGACTTCATCTCCCATCCCGTAGTCTGCCACGAGGCACATTTGCAGAGTGATAGAGAAAGGAGGCCATGGCCTCCGAAGACATCTTAGCAATCTCACTGTGTGAGACTTATTGGAGGTAACAAGAGGGGTAGTTGGCCCCAAAGACATCCTTGGGGGCCAACTTTTCAAACTATTACCTCCAGTCAGTCCCACACAGCAGCACAGGTAAGTACTCATACCAGGCTACCCCCACTTTGCCCACCACTCTACAAACACGTTCCCTGGTACGCTCTAGGATGGGGATTGAAGTCCCCTTCACTGCTGGGAGTCCTTTAGGGGCCAACTAGCCTACCTTTTACCTCCAGTAAGCCTCACACAGTGGGATTGGTGAGAGGTAAACAAAGGCCATGCCCCCTTTCTCCACCACTCTGCAAACACACCCCCTGGCGTGTTGTAAGTTGGGGATTAAGTCCCCTTGAATCCTGAGGGTCCCTAGGGACCAACTAGCCCACCAGGTACCTCCAGTAAGTGCCACAGAGCTGCGTTGCAGAGAGGTGTAAAAAGGGGCATGGCCTGGACCACCTCTCTGCAACGCAGCACAGTGGCGCTTACTGGAAGCACCTGGTGGGCTAGTTGACCCCCAGGGGCCCTCAGGATTAAAGGGGAATTAATTCCCCAACTTAAAATGTGCCCCAGGGCATGTTTGCACATGTCACCTCAGGCCCAGCCCCCTCCCTTTACCACTGTGCAAATGCGCCCCGTAGCGCATTTTTAGTTGGGGGATGAAGTCCCCTTGAATCCTGAGGGTCCCTGGGGTCCAACTAGGCCACCATGTACCTCCAGTAAGCGCCACAGAGCTGCATTGCAGAGAGGTGGTCCGAGGCCACACCCCTTTTTACTTCTCTGTGGCACTTACTGGAGGTACCTGGTGGGCTAGTTGGCCCCCAGGGACCCTCAGGATTGAAGGGGACTTAATTCCCCAACTTAAAACGCGCCACAGGGCGTGTTTGCACACTTGTCACATCAGGCTACACCTCCTCCCCGCACCACTGTGCAAACGCGCCCCCTGGTGCGTTTTAAGTTGGGGGATTAATTCCCCTTGAATACTGAGGGTCCCTGGGGGCCAACTAGCCCACCAGGTACCTCCATTATGCACCAAGGAGTTGCATTGCAGAGAGGTGTTCTGAGGCAACGCCCCGTTTTACACCTCTCTGCAAAGCAGCTCTGTGGTGCTTACTGGAGGTACCTGGTGGGCTAGTTGGCCCCCAGGGACCCTCAGGATTGAAGAGGAATTAATTCCCCAACTTAAAACGCGCCACAGGGTGCGTTTGCACACATGTCATCTCAGGCCCCGCCCCCTCCCTTCACCACTGTGCAAATGAGCCCTGTGACGCGTTTTAAGTTGGGGTATTAGGTCCCCTTGAATCCTGAGGCTCCCTGGGGTCCAACTGTCCCACTAGGTACCTCAAGAAAGCACAACAGAGCTGCGTTGCAGAGAGGTGTAAAAAGGGGCGTGACCTCTGAACACCTCTCTGCAACGCAGCTCCCTGACGCATACTGGAGGTTCCTGGTGGGCTAGTTGGCCCACAGGGACCCTCAGTATTCCATGGGAATTAATTTCCCAACTTTAAACGTGCCAGGGGACGCGTTTGCTGAGTGTTGCAGGGAGGAGGCGGGGTCTACCCGCGATGCCGGCTGTCTCTAACAAAAAATTAAGAAGGGGGGCTGTGTGGCCCCCCTTCTCTTGCTTTTTTGTGCCCTGGGGATCCCATTCCCCAGGGCCTGGCCCCCTTTTTTAAAAAAAATGTAAATGAGAGGGGGGCTACGTGGGCCCCCCTCCCGTGGCCAATTCCGGCCCCGGGACCCCATCCCCCAGGGCATGGCCAAACATATTGTTTTTTTATAGGCAGGGGGCTTCATGGCCTCCCTCCTAATGCCTCTGTTGGCCCCGGGGACCTCATCTCCTGGAGCCCGTCTTTATTTAATATTTCTTTTTGGAGGGAGGGAGCCGCGCGGCCACCCGCCCTGGCCAATCCTGGCCCTGGGGACCCCATCCCCTGGGGCCTGGCCATCCTTTTTTTTGTGAGGGGGCCACATGGCCCCCCTCCTCAAGCCAAATATGGCCCTGGGGACCCCATCCCTGGGGCCTGGCCTCTCCTTTTAAAAAAAAAAATACACAGGGGAGGGGGCCGTGTGGCCCCCCTCCCGGGCCACTTCTAGCCCTGGGGACCCCATCCCCCGGGGCTGGCCCTCTCCGTTGGGGACCGTGGGGGGAGCCCCAATGCCCCCACAGCCCCTGCCAGCTCCCCGCCTCCTGCAGAAGCCGGAATTGCTTTTCCACATGGGGAGCTGCTGACATGCAGCTCCCCATGTGTAAAAGCAATGTGGTTTTTATTTTTGAAAGCGAGAGCAGGTTTCCTGCTCTCGCTTTCAAAACCCAAACCACAGTTTGCTATGACAGTGCGGGAGCCGCACGTGTCCCACCCTGCCATAGCAAACAGCCGTGTCCTGGCTGTGGGCACACCGGGACACTGCAGGAACCGGGCCTGGGGGGTGGCAGTCCCCAGGGCCATCACTGGCTCCATGAGGGGGGCCGCATGGCCCCCCTCCCACATAATGCAAAGCCCCAGGGGGTGGTGGTCCCCAGGGCTCAGGGGTCCATTACAGACCCCCAAATTTAAATATTAGTGCCCCGGGGAGGTGGCGGTACCCAGGGCGTGTAGGGGGGGCTTGAGCCCCCCCACACAGGTGTATTTTTTTTTAAAAGCCCCAGGGGTGGCGGTCCCCAAGGCTGCAGGGGCAGTGTGCCCCCGCCAATTATTAATGAAAGCCCTGGGGGGGCCCTGTCCCCGGGGCCTGGGGGGCCTTGGAGACCCCCCACAGATTAAAAAATAAGCCCCTGGGGCAATCCCCGGGGCTGCGGGGGGACTCAATAATCTTACCCCAGGGAGGTGGTGGTCCCTGGGGCAGTGTGGGTGGGATTGGGCCTCCCCCATGCTTTTTTTTTCCACTGCCCCCAGGACCTGGCCCACCCGGGGGCTTCAATACACCGAAGCGTGGAGCCGGAGCTTCATTTTTTTTTTATTTTCACGTCCGGATCCGCGGATCCATCACCACTTTTGCCAATTATTTATTTTTTTAATGCTTTTTTGGGCCCTGGGGGTCCCTGTGGGACCCTCTGAGCAGTCCTAGGGGGTCAGGGTGTTTCTACCATGCCCCCTTTTGTTATTTCTCACCATTTTTCTGTTTTCTTGTGCCTCGGTTACCAAGGCACAAGATGGCTGCCAACACTCCTGGTTTGGAGTGTTGACAGCCAATTAGAATTAAGCTGGTGGTGGGGAGGGTCCGCGAAACCACTGCAGCCATAGATATCGAAACTTTTATTTTTTGATTTTCTCAGCAACTACTGAACAGATTTACACCATTTAACAAAAAGGTCTCTTTCTGAACCAAGGGCTACTTTTTTGCTAAATTTGGTGAAATTCCGTTCAGCAGTATCGGCTGTAACCGTGTCTAAAGTTTCCTTTGGGAAATTGATTTTTTTACCTTTATTTTTTGAAACTCTCAGGAACTACTGAACGGATTTACACCATTTAACAAAAAGGTCTCTTTCTGAACCAAGGGCTACCTTTTTGCCAAATTTGGTGTAATTCCGTTCAGCAGTTCGGACTGTAGTCGTGTCTAAAGTTTCCTATGGGAAATAAAAGGGAGAAAACATGTTTTGGGACCCCCTTTTTTCACTGACCCCGCTTGCCGAATCACCCCAAAACTTTCAAGACAGGAGCTGACCGGAGTGCCCAACTAGTTTTGAAAATTTTGCGATGATTCATCAACCGGCGCCAAAGTTATTGAGAAAAGAAAAAATGCTTTTTGAATAGAAACAAGGTCCTAACTATAACTACCTACTGGCGACCGCCAGTAGGTAATATATATATATATATACTAAAGCATAAATGACACCATCATTTTAACAGATGTCATAAACAAAAAAACTGTTAATTATTTTGCTAGAAATGTGTAGACAAGAGTCTATAGGTACATTAATGGCAGGACTTCACTTCAATCTACCATTCTTTTTTTTTACTTGAGTGGCTGTCTTCAAAACTAAGTCCACAGTCCACATTAGGAGGTAATCTTTACGGAGGTATCAAACAATGAGGACCCACTTGTCCGCTGTTCCTTTAGTGTGAATCCAAGAGAGATTGTAAAGAATTTCAATTTTTAAAGTTACTCTAATGAAAATGTCGACACATTTCGGTCCTTTTACCTTTTGGCCTCATCGAGATATTGGAAGGGTTGAAGTTGAAGTGCCTGTTGAAATGTTATTTGCAGTCTGTAATCGCATATCAAGCACACTCAATGCTATATTGCACCCACAAGGCTAAAATATAGATTAAAAACTAGGTGTGAGTATCGAGCTAAATTGTGACAATGCCTTTTATTTATGTTTTGGGTTTTAAAACATAAATAAAAGGCACTGTCATTTACAATACTAATAGCTTAAACTCTCGCAAATGCGAGACATATTGCATTGCAATAAAGGGCCTTCTCAACCTCTTTTTAGATTGTAAATATCAGAGGAAGAGATTGGCCTGCGATATCTTCAAAGTAGTGATAAATAATGCCGGAAAGAAGATGTGTAAGTGTTGTAAATTACACAGACGCAAAGTGTGAAGTGATAGTTACATATGATCTGAGCTATAAACACTAACAAAGCGCTCCAACACCTTTCAGTCTGTGATTACACTGCCATGGCTGAGGAAGAAGAGTGGGAGGAGGGGCTATTTCCTGCCCTCTCCGTGATTTAAGTGTGTAGTGTGGCATTGCATAATGTCATTCTATCTTTGGCCTAATAAAAGCACTCCAGCTGTAGTAGGGCCAGGGCTTAACCTCCTGGTGCAGGACGGGCTGGGCCTTATGGCAGGCAAGGAGGGAGACAGGGATGGTCTTGGCTGCAGATCCAGCCTTGTACAGTGCCCCTGCTATTACTTGTGAGCGAGAGGCGCTGAGGTGGTGATATTGGTATTGGTGGTGGTGGTATTGGTATTATTATTGGTTGTGGTGGTATTGGTGGTGGTGGTGGTATTGGTGGTGTTGGTATTGGTGGCGGTGGTGTTGGTGGGGGTGTTGATATTGGCAGTGGTATTGTTGGCATTGGTGTTGGTGGTATAGGTGGTGTTGGTGGTATTGATGGTGGTATTGGCATTGGTATTGGCAGTGGTATTGCTGGCATTGGTGGTGGTTGTATAGGTGGTGGTGGTATTGGTATTATTATTGGTTGTGGTGGTATTGGTGGTGGTGGTGGTATTGGTGGTGGTGGTATTGGTGGTGTTGGTTTTGGTGGGGGTGTTGATATTGGCAGTGGTATTGTTGGCATTGGTGTTGGTGGTATAGGTGGTGTTGGTGGAATTGATGGTGATATTGGCATTGGTGGTATTGGTAGTGGTGGTATTGGTGGGGGTGTTGGTATTGGCAGTGGTATTGTTGGCATTGGTGGTGGTTGTATAGGTGGTGGTGGTATAGGTGGTGGTGGTGCTATTGGTGGTGGTATTGGTGGTGGTGGTATAGGTGTTGGTGGTGGAGGTATTGGCAGTGATGATACTGGTGGTGGTGGTAGTGGTGGTGGTGGTATTGGTGGTGTTATTGATGGTGGTGGTATTGGTGCTGGTAGTGATGTTGTTTTTAATAAAACAGGCTTTTGAAAACAACCTGTCAGGTGGCTTTAGTACAGATGACATGTAACACAGATGTGCTGTTGTCAGCTTCAGCCCATTAGCACAGGATTATATGCTACCTGGAATTCACATGACTTAATTCGCTAATCATTTCTAAATCCATTTTACTTGGGGGGGTTGAAATAGACACAAGATAATGCAGGGTTAAAGTGATTGAAAGCAGGCGCCCTTGTGTCCGTAGCAATAACAAAGGTGTCAGGAGAGTTCAACTCTGATCCTTCAGCCAATTTAGCTGCCAGCAACAATCACTTAGGTCACCAAATGGGATCACAGGAACTGGATCTCCCTTTCAGTACCGGAGATTTCAGCAGCCTGGAAACTGAACTATATCCCATGGCAGGTTGCACCTCACCCCCCGACTCAGACATCTGCAGAACACATTCAATATACTTTGCTTCCTACAACTGTAGACTCTGGCCTCACATCTATCGCCAGTCATCGGCACACTCCACAGCCTGAGGTTCAAAAAACACTATTATACTCACTCCAACCTTAGCAGTCAGACTATGCCTATATCCAGTTAATGTTTTCCGTTCTTCAGCCTAGCAGCTACTACTCATCATCCATAGCAACAGGTGCTGCACTCCCCATCCATACCTCCATCCCAGCAATCATAACTCTATGGCCCCCACACCTCAGCAGTCGATGCTCTATCAATCTAAAGCCAGCAATCTCAGTCTGTTAACTCTTCCATCACTACACACAACAGTCAATCCCCCCTTGTCCCTCACAACAGCATTAAGTGCTCATCCTCCAGGCCCAGTTTCTAGGCCTGGCGACCACGGTTCTCACAGTGGTCATCCACTGCATCTCTCTGGATCTGCCTCAACAGCCATTGTTGTATCCGTAGTCTAGCAGAGACTGTCACTTGCCTAAGCAGTCAGCATTAACCCTTTGAGTGGCCGTCACCAGCTCAAACTACCTCAACCATCACACACCCAGCATAACACCAACCATTCCTATGTGCAGAGAGGCCAGCCACTGTTCTCCTCTGCCCCACCACTCAACCTCAGCACTCTTCCTCTCCTGAGCAGATGCACCTCCTTACCGCACAGCCCCTGAAGACCGTGTTCCTAGCTTCAACTGTTACCGATCTGCCCTCCCTCGACCCTGCTACTGCTCTGTCCTCACCAATCAAGCTCAAGCCTTTTATTGTGCAATCACTAACAACAACAACAAAAAGCAAAGGTCTATTTACAGAGCAGAATTGGATGTCTGATCTGGCAATTTTAGCACAGGAACAGGAATAACAAAAAACATTAAAAAGAAGAAATAAATAGAATTGGACCCATTTAGCTGCTGAAACAGGAATTAATACATTCACACATCGTCGCCTGTTGTCAGGGAAAATTTTTCTTCCAAACACAGAAGTGCTTACTCACAAAGTTTCTCTGCTGCGCCATATGGAGCAGTTTCTTCTGCAAATGAGCGATCTTTAAGTGTTCTTCACTATTCTCTCGCCGGCCCTTCTACACTACAGCAAACATTAAAACATGCACACTAAAATAAATAAACAAAAAAAAGTACTCGTACCGTGTAACAACCAAGTAAAGGGGCAGAAGCCATGGGAGGATACAAATGACAACATGGCCGTCATAAGGAGGGACTAAAAAGCCTATTAAGGAATCAAACGCCAGCATTTACGAAGGACAAAGACACAAGCCTATGAACAATATAGGCGGGGCTTCTACTCCACACTCTACCTACAACAGATTACCAGAGCAGCGCTTGCATGATGGCTCAGGCTCGACCTAAAAAGAGTATTATGGATAAGAACCCCATAGGTCACCAATGTGAAGTGTATTTCAGTAGCTAGAATCAGTAATGCCCAAAGTCAAAGGGGTATTGTGTGGACTTGATGCCTCAACTATGTCTGAATTACATGCAACCTCATCAGAGTCTGGGGACCAATGTGTGTACTTCTGCTGATGCTCGCTACGTCGGGGTAGAGAAGGCGTGCAGCCTGCTTAAAGTAGCTGAAGTGACAAAAGTTAGCAGCTACTTACATAAGCTGTACCGATGTCATGATGCAGCAGCAGAGAGGCTTCCACTGAGCAATTTGTAGGTATGGCTGCAGAAAGTGTCAGTGGCAAGATCTTACTAAATGGAACACACAGTGCGTGGATGAGCACATCACCAGGGGGTGCGAGGCTCGTTACGGTGCCTTAGAACAAAAGATATGAATCAAATGTAACACCTTGTACAGGACTCTAGCTGTCAGAGGGCATATAAATACTAAAGAGCAGAAGCAATTGATCTACCTACAGATGCACTTGAAGAGCAGACCCAAGCTGCACTTTCAAAATAAAACACTCTAGGGCTCAGGACAATGACTAAAAGCTTGCAGGGGTTCGGACAATGGAAGTATCAAAAGACTGCATGGGCGAAATGCCTGAAAACTTTGAAACAGTGTATGTACCTAAACCACAACTGGCCGGTACGTCCGGGCTATGCTGCACTCCTGGAGATAGCTCAGGCAAGCCAAAAGTGCACAAAAGCAGGAAAGGAGGAAGCTGCCTACCTGCCTAGGCTGTCGACCACAGTTCAAAGGGGCTCTGCACTAGTGCCCAAGTTTAGTGGGATGCTGCAGGGCACCCTGTGCTAAACAAATATCAACCTGGAACAAGCATTTGCAATTCAATAGGTCTCGCATTTGTGAGAGTTTGAGCTATTGGCGTTGTACATTACAATGCCTTTCATTTATATGCTTTGAAAACCTGCAAGCGGTGCATAAACATGCACTTTATACTTATAGTCCATGCTTACAAGAAGCAAGGCTGGCAGTAAAAGAGGCGCAGCCCGGTTCAAGTCATACACACATCGCGGTATAATGTATAAATACCACAGTATAGCTGGTAATCTAGATTTTGAATGTGCAACCAACTGCTCCATAATCTACTGAGCAATAAATAAAGTTACTCGAATTAAACTCGATACAGAACAGCTCTTACTTGGCTACTGTGTGAGCAGGATTATTGTGAGGCAAGAACAAAACTGTTGGGCAAAAAAGTCACCAAAGCACTTTAAATTCTGTTTTTTTTGAGGTTTTGAAAATACCGAATTGCAGCTGTGGCAAAGTAAAGAAACATAGCATGTAAATATGTACAATGAACTATACAGTTTTAGCTTTTGTAACTCAAGCTTTCATGTACAGTTCATTCAATCAATGCCCTGTATTACTTTTAAAATCATCAGTTGGTTATGTATTTAAAAATGAAAAGCTTCAGTAACAAAAATAAAAGTATGTCTCATATTTTTAATAAATTTGCAAACAACGGCTGTATTCAGTAAAGGAGAAATGTTATAATGTATGTATCTGAACTTCTATCAAACTGCAGGGATAATATTATATGGATGGTTTAATTCAAGACAACCAGCAGACTTTAAAAAAGCAAAAAACTGAATATGCATTCTACTCAGTCACAAAGGTGCTAAAGGCAAAGGGCAAGACAAGCTCATCGTGGACCAAGACCACCATAATAGGATTCTCCATACAAAGTGGGCCCACTTCAATTTACTGCAGCGGCCGTAAAGCGCCATCCTGGTTAGGAACCAGGGGGGGGCATAGCCTGCACTAACGTGTTCTGAATAAAGCATACACACTTGGTGCTCTCACACTCTGTTCTCCACTCCCACCCCCATCCACGCCCCCTGTTGTATCTCCTACATTTATACATTGAAATGGAGCAAAAGTGTGGAGCCCTGTGTTTGATAATAAGTGGACGCTGCAGCATAAACGTTATGGTTCAGCACGGTGCCCGCTTTCATATTATCAACACAGTCACCACGCATTGTTAAAGCGCGGCGCCCATGTTGATAATATGAGAGTGGGCACCGTGCTGTGAGAGAAGTAATAATATTGAAAGCGGGCGCAATTGTTAAAGCTAAAGCGTGGTGCCCGGTGTTGATAATAAGAAAGCGAGTGCTGTGCTATGAGGGGAGAAATTATATTTAAAGCAGGTGCCATTGTTAAAGCTAAAGCGATGCACCTTGGGTTGATAATATGAAAGTGGGATTCGTGCTCTGAGAGGAGGCATAATGTTGAAAACAAGCCCCACTATTAAAACTAAAGTGAGGCGCCCGGTGTTGATAATATGAATGCAGGCTCCATGCTGTGAGAGGAGGAATAATATTGGAAGCTGGCGACATTGTTAAAGCTGAAGCGCAGTGCCAACAGAGCAAAGCAGACATCAAAGTGGCAGACCCTCCTGATAGCTTCTCCAGCTCTTCTTCCCGGCAGAATGTCCTCAGTCCAGAAGTGTTCTGATTTTGAGGTGTCAGAGGTCCCATACTTAGACCCCTTTCTGCCTTTGAAGTATGCAAACCTCAAAGGAAAGTCTTTGTAGTGCACATGACAATGTCTTTCCTTGACCTGGCTACAAACAGACCCAAGGGGGTGGAGACTGCTTTGTGTGAAGATACGCACAGCCCTATTCAGGTGTCGGTGACAACTCCTTCTAACACTCTAGCTCAGGAAGGCCCATCAGCCTGGCTATGGGTAATCAGGATATGCAGGGCACACCTCAATCACTTTTTGTGACTGTCTAGAGTGAATTCACAAACAGCCCAACTGTCAGCCAACCCAGACGGCTATTCTACAGACAGGCAGATGCACAGAATGGTTAAACAAGAAAATACCTACTATCTAAAAGTGGTATTTTCAAACTTACAGTTCAAAAACCAACTTCACAAAAATATATAGTTTTAAATTGTTAGTTCAGAGACTCCAAACTCAAAATCTCTATCTGCTCTCAATGGGAAATTACACTAAAAGATATTTCAAGACAATCCCCATGATACCCTATGGGAGAGCTATCCCTTGCAATAGCGAAAAATGGAACTAACAGTGTTTCAGTAGATGTCCTACCGTTTAAATACACAGCACCCTGCCCCTGGGGCTGCCTTGTTGCGCCTACCTTAGGGGTGACTTACATCTTGTCAAAGGGAAGGTTTAGGCCTGGCAAGCCGGTGCACTTGCCAGGTTGAAGTGGCAGTTTAAACCTGCACTCACAGACATTGTGGTGGCAAGTCTGAGATGTGTTTGCAGGACTACTCATGTGTGTGGTGCAATCAGTGCTTCAGACCCAGCAGCAGCATTTGATTTACAGACCCTGGACATCCCTGGTGCACTTTATTAGGGATTTACTAGTAAACCAAATATGCCAATCATTGAGAAACCGATCACCAATTCAATTTAGACAGGGAGCATTTGCGCTTTAGCACACAGTCCAAAACAGAAGGACGGAAGCAAAAAGACAGGGGGAATCATGCCAAAAGATGCACGTCTAACAAAATCTGAAATGACCGCTTTTACTAGGTAATCACATAGGTTATTACCTTTCCTGAAGGAGAACACAGGTTTAAGAATTTCCATGGGGCTGAGAATTCTCCAGTTTCTCTGGATAATGTTTTTAACCTTATTAGCTGTAGGATTGTACGTTAGAATGCATGTGCGAGGGTTCGTTTCTTGGTGAGATTTGGGAGTGAGTAGTGTTTCTCTTGGAGTGAACCATGCTCTTTTGGACGCAGCTTTAATGAGTATCTTAAGGACCCTCTAGTGCATTGGTGCTCACAAACTTTTTCTTGGGGGCCAAAATTATAGTCTGGTTTGTGGCTGAGGGCTGCACATTTGGGCCTGCGAGATGGGGGCGGGGTTGGTGGGGTGGGGGTACAGGGTCTGTGGGGGCAGGATTAATCTCCCCTTATTCAAAATATTAATAGACAATGCTGTTTTTCGAAATGCAATATATGTATGTATGTACCCCTAATAAATACTGTCAAGATGTGTACTTTTACTGGGGTTTGTGTGTTTCTGACCATAGTTTGCCATCTTTGCCTTGTTTTTACAAGCACCCAGTTCCCTGTTCTTAGGCCCTCAGTTGCGCAGTGCAGATCTACCACATGGTAATCAGCAATAAATGTTCTCTTACATTCACAAATTATCTTAATTGGTACATGCCTGCTACTTAAAGGGTTCTTTTGTTTAGTAAATTCATGGCACTTATGGAAATAAGAAAATCTGTAGTTTTGGTGAGAATGTGTATCTCAAATAATCAATAGTATACCTTCCACCAAGGGGCATATCATAATTGGGGAAAAAATGTTGCATGTTATAAACAATGTCATATATAAACAAGCACTATCTGAAGTTTGTTAGCCTTCTAAATATGGGTGTTGCAAAGCCTTGCACAATGGGATCTACATTTCCGCCTTCACCCCTTCCACCTACCAAGGGCAGTGTCTTAGTAACTCTGATCAGCCGGCCTACATCCTATCAAAGCCTCGTTTAGTGACCTTCCATTTCAGGGGATTCGAAGCAGTTTCAAGATATTTTCAGAGCTTCTTCTAGCTCAAAATGGTGTAATTTCCAATATTTATATTTTTCCCATGGTTGCAGAACATCACTCAAAAGTACACTGAAACCTTCACAATGGCACACACATGCAATCTGAAAACCTGGCAGCTTTGTCCTTGTTGGCATTACTTCAATGGCCACAGGTTATATCCCTTATGTGGATTTTTAAAAGAGACCAAATTAACATGCGCCTTATTTATGCCCATCATAGGTTGAGTAAATCAGGTGAAACCTGCCAGGAAAAACCACTATGTTTTGGCAGGGCTACCAAGTTTTCAGATAGCTTATGTGTGACATTTCCATGTTTGAGGTTTGCTTATGTTTGAAGCTGTTGCATTTTATGTGTGACATTATGAGTGACACTTATCACTTCCATCCACTAAATATTTTTGGACACACCCTTCATTTGTCTCTCAGTCTCAGTAGAAGACACAACTTATACCCCTGTGCCTCTTAAAGTCACTCCGAACAACCCCTTAATGGCCCTATTGTGAGTTTACAGTACCAAGTCCGAAGATCATTGAGCAAAACTCAGAGTAAACTCAGAGTAAATGGAAATTAAATTGATAGAGGTAGGCTTCCTGTCCTCTGTCTAGCTCGCTGTACACCCACCCCAGCTCATAAAACCTACCACATGCATGTAACCTCAGGAATTTAAAGCATAACTGTATCAGGCAGCAAGTCAACTAATATTCTTCACTGAGCCCCACTCAATGACTCTGCTTATGGGGTCTGCTGTGATTCTAGGCTTTCACTCTGAACCTGCACTCTAACTTTGACCCTAACTTATGACTGTTTAATGCTTGCTACTTTCCTCTACTTTATCCCCATCCTACCTCTACCCACCACTATGGCCTTAAGAATTCACTTATTTCCTGGCCTGTCCCGCAGCCTGGCACTCTGTCACAACTTTACTCTTCTGCTGTTGTTTTGCCCTCAATGTACACCACTCATTACAACTCTCCCCCTACCCATGGTTCATTTACTTATCTCAAAAATGCCTTTCACACTGCCCCTACCCCTGCTTTCTGTTACTATCATCTCAATCTGCCCCCACTAACTTTTTACTCAGCTCAAAAGCTTCCTCTCCGAGAATGCAATCGATGGCAGGGTGAACAAGTGATGTCAGAGAGGCAGATGACGGTGGGCGGGTGGTGCGGGTCAGAATGTGAGACACTGATTGTCTGCTCATGCTCTTTTCATACTTTTCCTAGGAAAATACTGCCCAGAGGAATCACAACAGGCAGATATGGTGTTGATACCGTATCTGCTGTTCTTTTCCATGGGGGCCACATGGAAAGGCCTGATGGGCCGCAAGTGACCCATACTTTTAGTACTGCCGTCCTACAGGAATGATTTCAGCCAGGGATGTAACGCAGGCCTCTTCAGCCCCTGTGTGGGCGGAGGGGACAACTGTTCATGGGGAGACGCCCTTCAGCCAAAGGCCAATGAATATCAGTGAGATAGGAAGACTCCGGGGCCCCTCATCACATTCTGCAGGGGGGGCCCCCATCACTTTGCGAAATGCCACTGAGTTCAGCAGTGAGCACCATCAATTTCCTCCAAAATCAGAAAAACTAATTTGTCTAACTCAGGTGCCTTTGCTCCTGAGGTTCATATCAGAAAATCATGGCCTAATCGTAGTACCTTTATTTTGTTGCGAATCATTTATTCATTGTATAAAGGGGTGGCTTTTTGTGATTGCATGTGTGTCTGGTCCTCATTACAAGTTGGCCATTACATTTTGATTTGTGCAGTAGCATCATGAGCAATAAACACCACCAAGATAAAGAGTGCAACTATAATGGGCTCATTCTGGGTGCGGTAGTCATTTTAAAATCTGGCACAATCACAGTTTGCACCTGGTTTTTCAATCATTGGTTTTGTGCAAATTTAGCTTACTCGCTGTGTTTTTGCATCTGTAACTGCCTTTAAGTAACATCTGGTGAAAATTGCTTGGGGAAAAAACACAGTATCGTAATGAGGATAGACTAAGGTAAAAGTTAAAACCAGTTTCCAAGACCATTTCCTTTTTCTGTTCCCCACTGGATAGGGTAAAACATTATTTTTCGGCAAGAGATTTTTGCGTCCATTTCCACTGCAGCTCTCGAATGAGGCTGCAAGTTGTTTGCAAAATGTATTTCTCTCATATCTTGTTTTTCATAGTATAACTGTTATTTTCAGAAGCCTTTGTGTTTGCTTTGTGTATGTAAAGACTTACTTCATAACTTGTATGAGAGACAAAAAATCTTTAAAAAACAGAAAAAATAAGGCATAGAATCCTCAATTTCAGAAAATAGCATATCTTCCTGTAAGAGTTAAGCATGTTATTTCTGACTGAGACTCTTACGTCAGACAGTCTCCACTGCACTCATAAGAAGACACAAGGTTGACACACAGAGGCTTTGCACGATTGATGCAAGGATCAAGGAAACAAGCACACCCCTGATGTCAGAATCATTCAATGAGACAAAGAATCAAAGTGCACTTGAGAGATTGCATTGTCCTTGTGACTAAAAGTAAGCACACAACCATTCTAAAACCTGCCAGGTTCTACAGGCCAAGCTGACCTGTCAGTGGTAACATGTTGAACATTAAATTCTGCGTGCTGATTTTTGGCGTCATCTGTGACCTTTGGCAGTTGCCAGCCCACATACAAGCCCCCTGTATATGGGTCCAACGTACTTAAAAAATATTTTTCTGTGATTTGTTTTTATAAAATTCCTTGTGGGCCACATTCACTTAAAGGTTGAAAGGAGAATGTGGCCCACAAGGAATCGCAACAGCCGGCAATGGCATTGTTTCTTGCCTGCTGCTGTTTTCCACGGGCCGCATAGAAAGGCCTGGTGGACTGCAACTGGGCCTCAGGCCGTACCTTGAGTATCGCCACTCTACTTACTAATTTATTAATCAGGGTAGTGGCATTTTCCAAATAGTCATCTCTCCAAATGCAATTCCTCTAGAAACGGAGAAAATGTCCATATGATACATTTTATTTTGGGGTACACGGGTGGCCACTTGAAAAATGCAATAAGGTGTTCCTCTCCATGGGTTAGTATAGAGGATCACATTAATGTGCCCCTCTTTACTTAGTATCCAGAGATCAAGAAAATTGATTTTTTTAATTGTCACTTGACATACTAAACTTCAGATCAGGTTTTCATGCATTAAGCCATTAGAGAAATTCACCTAGAGTATGTGTGTCCCTTTCCTAGTGCATGAATGCATCGTCCATGTATCAGAACCAATTAGTGATGTCGGCCTCGTATGGAAATTCATTGGTAAATATCCATTTTCTTTCAAAATATGACATCACAAGGCTCACCAATTCCAGTGCAAGACTGCAAACCATTTCAACTCCTTTAACCTGTCAGTACAGGTTATCTTTAAATGCAAAGATATTATGTTTCAAACAGATTGTAGCTAATGCGATCAGTAATGATATTGAAATATCGTGCAGCCTAGGTCTCAAGTCAAGGATATCCTTTATCATGTGAATTGCCTCTTCCTGGGGGATATTTGTATAAAGTGTCTTAATATCTAAGGTTACTAACCGTTGTTTGGTTTCCTCAAAGGACAGGCCTTTACCTTTTTAATGACATCCATTGAGTCTCTAAAGTATGCTTGCATGCTTGACACAAAGGGATCAAGGAAGATGTCTACCTATTGGGACAAATGTTCTAATATCGAGCCACATGCAGAAATAATGGATTTCCATGGGAGATTGATTGGGTCTTTGTGTATCTTCGGTAGGACATATATAGTTGGAATTCTATAGTCCTGTCTGCTCAGGAGTTCTCGCACTTTGAGATTCACATGAGCACTCTCACAGACACTTGCACACCCACTGAGACATCCATTTACACGCTCACATAAAACCAAAGCTAACAGGGACATAATAGTCAGGAAATAGCTTTAAAAAACTGTAAGAATTCAATGAAAAAAACAAAGGTTACAGGGACATTATAGCTAGGAAATAGAATTTAAAAAACTTTAGAAATTCACTGAAAAAGACAAAGGTTACAGGGACTTTATAGTTAGACTTAGATTATACATGCACAAAACGATAGAAATTCAATAGTTATCATCAGTGATGTAATCAGTTATGTCATTTGAAATGCCATCAGTGATATCATCAGTGATGTCAATGACCATGTCAGGAGTGATGTAATATGTGAGGTCGTAAGCAGTGCATTGTGGGGGCATATGTTAAAGTTAGCTCAGGTAACCATAACTGCTGAATTTCTATGGTTTTGTGAATGTATAAACTGAGCTTCACCATAACTTCCCTGAACCTTTGTTTTTTTCAGTGAATAAATCACCAAGGTACATGAATGAATCTAAACTTGGCTTTAAACACTTGCCTTCATGATGTTTTATTTCTCAATACAACAATATTTCTGTCCTCTATATTCTGATACAACTCTAGAGAGCCTGCACAGAATGCAGTTACAAAGTGCTCCTTATTCTCATTGAGAGTAACCTATCCCCTTTCCAAGGGCCCAATATCAATTCTTATGAATTTGAACTACCATTGCTATCAACCTCTTACTTCAATCTACCATTACTTTGACCTCTAAGCATACAACTTGAATGATCATTTGTTCATATCTATCATATTAAAAACGAAGGGCACCCAGAAAACCTATACATTTTTTTAAACTAGACACCCAGGGGAATACAGGATGGGGTGACTTGTCTGGCTCTCACCCGATTCTGTTACCCAGAATCCCTTGCAAACCTCAAACTTTGTCAAAAATAACACATTTTTCTCACATTTTTGTGTTGTAAAGTTCTGGAATCTGCTTGCATCCACAAAATTCCACCCATCTCGCATTCCCCAACGTCGTCCAAGAAAAATGGTACCTGACTTGTGTGGGTAGGCCTTGTACCAGCAACCAGAAATGGCCCAAAACACAACATGGAAACACCACATTTTCTCAGTGAAAACTGGCCATATTTTTGCAAAGTGCCTAGCTGTAGATTTTGAACGCTAGCTCTGCCGGCACCTAGGGAAACCCAGCAAACCTATACATTTTTTAAAACTAGACACCCAGGGGAATACAGGATGGGGTGACTTGTCTGGCTCTCCCCAGGTTCTGTTACCCAGAATCCCTTGCAAACCTCAAAATGTGTCCCAAAAAACATTTTCCTCACATTTTTGTGGTGGAAAGTTCTGGAATCTGCGTGGATCCACAAAATTCATGATGTTTTATTTCTCAATACAATAATATTTCTGTCCTCTATATTCTGATACAACTCTAGAGAGCCTGTACAGAATGCAGTTACAAAGTGCTCCTTATTCTCATTGAGAGTAACCTATCCCCTTTCCAAGGGCCCAATATCAAAATATCAATTCTTGTGAATTTGAACTACCATTGCTATCAACCTCTTGCTTCAAACTACCATTACTTTGACCTCTAAGCATACAACTTGAATGATCACTTGTTCATATCTATCATATTAAAAACGAAGGGCCTGATTACAGATCTGTGGCGGTCTACCGTTTTGCCAATTACAACTTCGTAATTCGTATCAATGGTGGGCCACCAGCTAAGCCAGGGGACAGTCATTCTCTGGCGGTTGCGCAGGAGGATCACAACGCAATATGCTGAGCGAGGACTGGGGCAGTCCCACTCAGCATATTATGGGTTCCTAGACCACCAGCCTTTTCATTGCGGAGACCGGTCATAAAAAGGCTGGTGAGGCAGGAACAACTGTGGCCCTACATAGCCCACATGCCTCCCGCCGTGGGGATACATTCAGGGGGCAAAACATGTGCCCCACTTTCTCTATTCCCACAAAGTTCTAGCATGGCGTGGACGCTGTTCCCATTGCAGGGCCAGTTTTCCAGGCACCGCCATGGGGAAGGCAAAGGACCACCAACTGTATCACATTTGAACTTGTGTAGCACAATTTTAACTCATGATATGGTCGGCGGTCCTTGCACGGGTTTGGCGCAGCTGTGCCAGCAGAGAGCTGGCACAACTTTGCTAAATTTGTAATCAGGCCCTAATAGTGTGACCCTCAGCTCTATGAAATTGAAAACATAATTTTACAATTCCCATCACTTTAAACGGTATCTCAACACTAATCATAACCATAGAAAAACCTTGCTCATATTTCTCACTAAAATGAAAATTCTAGCGTTAACCATAATGCAAACTCTCCCCCTACCTTAATCCATAGCTGTCACTGTCAACATACCACAAATTTAGTATCATGCATTACATTTTATGTTTACTTATATTGAATTATATTATTTTAAAGGTTAGCGTGATCTTAAACCTTAAGTAAATTGTATGCCTAAATGTTTCTTTGTGGATTTAAATTAGTATGGTTATTAATTAAGCCAATATTATGGTTTTTCAAGAGGAAGGCTAAATATAACCTCTAATGTTGATGTTTAAGATAAACTTAACTGTAGCCCAATTCCTGCTCCTAGTTCTAACCTAAAGTCTAATCAAAAATCTAATAGTAACCCTCAATCTATCTTTCTGACTGAAAATAATCTGTTAATATTACCCTAATTAAATAGAGTATTGGCTAGACTGCCGACTTTGGTGCTGGAAACCAGGGTTCGAGCCTCGGGGTCGCGTCCACATCCTGTGATTCTGGGCAAATCACTTAATCTCCCCGTGCCTGAATATGTAATGTAAATACGGTGCTCATGTACAGCGCTCCAATGCCTTCGGGTCGAGTTCGCGCTATATAACAGATGCAAAAAAAAAAAAAAAAAGTAAACTAGACTTCACGTCTTGTTTTTTTATATAAACCATTATGTTCTTGCATTTTAAGATGAAAACCCTCAATAACAGCACAATTCTGTAATAAAGTGGAATTTATGGTTGGTGTCAAAGTGATCATAGGTTGAACAAATGACCTGAAGTAGTGTAGTTTCCTAAAGAGTGACACAAGGTCCGAACACTAATGGTGAAGTATAGCTACCAATGTAGGCAAAGGGAGAAATACCAAAGAGAAATCAAGGCCATTTGTTCACATTTTAGATTCTGCAAGGGCCGTGGCATGACACCTAAATAGAACTTGATAAAAAATTACCTGTATACATTTTTAACATGGCCTGTATGTCTTTGTTTACTTTACTTATCAGTCATGGATCATTAACCCATTCGGTGCGCACAACGGCTGGGAGCCGTCGTGCGCAATACTGCTTGTGTGGGCAGGACAGCTCCTGGCCATCCTGGCACATGGCACCGGAAATTCCTCTGGTGCAGGCACCAGAGGAATTTCTTTTTCTCCCCAAAGCCTCGGGAGCTGGGGAAGAGCTTACCCAGCTCCCGAGGCCCCCCCCTTTTCTGTGAAATGACGATCCGCGCACCCGTCGCGCTGGCGTCATTTCATAGAAACCGGAACTGAAATGAGCCTTTAGTTTCATTTCAGTTTCATTTTTTATGTGCTCAGGGGGCTATCTCAGTCCCCGGAGCATGTCGAAAGACGGGAGAGGTATCATTGGAAAGGGGATACTCTCCCCTTTGCAATGGTACCCCTCCCCAGTGGATCTCTGCTTGGGGATTTCCCCAGGAGGGTGATCCCCAAGCAGGGATCCACCCACTAGAAACAAGGGAGTGGGGAGCGGCCCATTGGGCAAGGGCCTTTGCTCCCCCCTAAAAATTGGCCAAATTCAGTCTTTCTGCCCCCCTGGAGGGCAGATGGGGCAGGAGCCCCCAATCTGCCCCCCAGGGGGCACAAAGCCCACTAGACGCCAGGGATTTTTTCTTGGGCAATTTTAATTAGGGTAGGGGCTGCCCAAATAGGGCATGCCAATGCCCCCACCCCCCACCATAATTACAGCCTTTCTACCCCCTGGGGGGGCGGATGGGGCAGTAGCCCCCAATCTACCTCTCCAGGGGGCAAAAAGTCCACTAGACGCCAGGGATTTTTTGGGGGGCAATTTGAATTAGGGTGGGGGCTGCCCAAAATGGGCATGCCAAAGACCCCACCCCTGCAACAATTACAGTCTTTCTAACCCCTGGGGGGCAGATGGGGGCAGTGGCCCACTAGGTGCCAGTGATTACACTAAAAGATGTTATGCTTGGGGGCTGCCCAGAATGGGCATACCAATGCCCCTGTAGTGAAGATCGTTATCTATATATGTACAATGCTAAGTTAGCGCAACCGCGTTAGATGTTAGAAAGCCAGCTTGCCGCTTTTGCTGCTTTTGCACACGACACTGTAGTCACATGATATTAAATTGAGAAATGCTTACTCGACTTTGCTTCACATGAGAACTGTCTGTTGTTCACATCCCAAACAGTGAGCTGCGACCTGTACACAGTGTAGAGAAACAGTCTGGGTCGCTAGACGGTGCATGTTGTTGAGTTCAGGTTGATCGGCCCACTAGTTTAGCCATAACACGCACGCAGCTGCAAATGCCTGAAAGTCGGGTGCTTTTAATATTGCAGTGTTACATGTTTTCATTACATTCGGAAGAAGAGCTTTCCCAGGAGCAGAGCATAGCTGATCCTGTGATGTGATCTCACTGAGCTGATCTTTACGGTATGGGGTTCCCCATTCAAGCCTAGAGACCTTTTACTAGTCTAATAATAATACTATTAGTTTGCTAGAGAAAGGAAGGTGGCTTAGATCGACTGTCATTTTAGTATGATTACTCCTTTCATTTTCTATGGTATTGTAACTATGCTTATGGTTTTGATTTTAATCGTTTGTCTGCTTATGTTAGCCAAACTGCTGCATCTTAGGACACAAGGTTTAAAAAATAAACTCTTTCAACTTTACCGTGTCTCTGTGTATTCTGTTGTGGACTGATATGAGAATAATTACGAACAGGTATTTCTGATTCCCACCATTCCTGATATATACACTAAGTCGCTTGTTCTAGGTTGTCTATACATTGGGACCGCCGAGCTAAACCTAGGATAACGAATGGGACACTGATGCTGGTCAGATAAGGGGTTCTGGGTTCTGAGGTGAGTTTTTGGTACACCACAATTCACTGAGGGTCTGGGTTCCTGCGCATTGTTCTGTGCATAAGTAGAATCCCTGCAACACCCCCACCCCCAGAAAATAGCCACAGTCTTTATGTGCCCCTTGGGGGCATATTGGGGCAACCCCCCGATTAACCCCAAGGGTGAAAGAAAGCCCACTAGGCACAGACTTTTTTTTAGCAATGTGCCTACCTGTGCATTTTGAGCCCTAGCACAGCTGGCACATAGGGAAACCTAGCAAATCTGTACATTTGTGAAAACTAGACACCAAGAGGAAACGTGCGTGCCTCTCACCAGGTTCTGTAACCCAGAATCCCTTGCAAACCTCAAACTTAGTTAAAAAAACACTTTTGGGGCAATTTAAATTTGGGTGGGGGCTGCCCAAAATGGGCATGCCAACGCCCCCAACCCCCCAATAAAAATGACAGTCTTTCTGCCCCCACTAGAAACCCAGGATTTTTTTGGGCAATTACAATTAGGGGTGGGCGATGCCCAAAACGGGCATGCCAATGCCCCATCCCCCTGCAAACATTACAGCCTTTCTGTCTCCCCTGGTGGGAAGATGGGGCAAGTAGCCCTTAATCTGCCCTCTTGGGGGGGCAAAAAGCCCACTAGATGCCAGGGATTTTTTTGCCAATTTGAATCAGGGGTGGGGGCTGCCCAGAACTGGCATGTCAATGCCCTCACCCCTGCCCACAAACATTCCAGTCAATCTGTCCCCCCCGGGGGGCAGAAAACCCACTAGAAACCAGGGATGTTTTTTTTGTATTCATGTAGGGGTGGGGGCTGCTCCAAATGGTCATGACAAGACCCCGACCCCCCCAGAGAAGTTCCAGTCTTTCTGTCCCCGGGGGGGCAGATGGGGCAGTGGCTCCTGATCTGCCCCCCGGGGGGTAGAAAGCCCACTAGGTGCCAGTGATTACGCTAACTTTTTTTATGCGTGGGGGTGCGGACTGCCCAGAATGGGCATACCAATGCCCCACCCCCAAAAAATAGCCACAGTTTTTCTGCCTCTCTTGGGGGCATATCGGGGCAACCCCTCCCGATTCGCCCCCAAGGCGGCAGAAAGCCCACTAAGCACAGATATTTTTTTAGCAATGTGCCTACCTGTGGATTTTGGGCCCTAGCGAAGCTGGAACATGGGAAACCTAGAAAACCCGTACATTTTTGAAAACTAGACACCAAGTGGAATCGAGGATGGGGTGACTTGTGTGCCTCTCACCAGGTTCTGTCACCCAGAATCGCTTGCAAATCTCAAGCTTAGCTAAAAAAACATATTTTCCTCACATTTCTGTGATGGAAAGTTCTGGGATCTGCGTGGATGTACAAAATTCTACCCACCCCACATTCCCCAAAGCCTTCCAAGAAAAATGGTACCTGACTTGTGTGGGTAGGCTTTGTGCCCGTGACAGGAAACGGCCCAAAACACAACGTGGACACACCACATTTTCACAGTGAAAACTGACCCTTTTTTTTCAGAGTGCCTAGCTGTAGATTTTGAACTCTAGCTCTGCCAGCACCTAGGGAAACCCAGAAAACCTATACATTTTTGAAAGCTAAACACCCGGTGGAATACAGGATGGGGTGACTTGTCTGGCTCTCACCAGGTTCTGTTACCCAGAATCCCTTGCAAACCTCAAACTTTGTCAAAAATAACACATTTTCCTCACATTTTTGTGGTGTACAGTTCTGGAATCTGCTTGCATCCACAAAATTCCACCCATCCCGAACTCCCCAAAGTCTTCCGAGAAAAATGATACCTTACTTGTGTTGATAGGCCTTACGCCTGCGACAGGAAACGGCCCAAAACACAAGGTGGATACACCACATTTTCACAGTGAAAACTGCCCCTTTTTTTGCAAAGTGCCTAGCTGTAGAATTTGAACCCTAGCGCTGCCAGCACCTAGGGAAACCTACCTCACCTATACATTTTTTAAAACAAGACACCCAGGGGAATCCAGGATGGGGTGACTTGTCTGGCGCCCACCAGGTTCTGTTACCCAGAATCCCTTGTAAACCTCAACTTTGTCAAACAAAACACATTTTCCTCACATTTTTGTGGTGGAAAGTTCTGGAATCTGCGCAGATCCACAAAATTCCACCCACCCCGCATTCCCCAAATTCTTCAGAGAAAAATGGTACCTCACTTGTGTGGGTGGGTCAAGTACCCACGACAGGCAAGGGCCCAAAACCTATTGCGGCGACATCAAAATTACCTATCACAAAACAACCTTGTTTTACAAGGGGGTTCCCATGGGTTTTTGACCACGGGCACGGCGACCATCTAAGGAAACCTACCAAACCCACACAGTTCTGAACACTAGACACCCTGGGGAGTCCAGAAAGGTATGGCTTGTGTGGGTCCCCCAACACTTCCCTACCCAGAATTCCCTGCAAATCTCAAATATAGCTGAAAAAATCTCTTTTTTTTCAAATTTCTGTGTGGGAAAGTTCTGGAATCTACGTGGATCCACTAATTTCCTACCACCCAGCATTTCCCCAGGTCCCCTGATAAAAATGTTACCTCACTCCCGTAGGTGGGTCAAGTACCCGTGACAGGCAAGGGCCCAAAACCTATTGAGGCGACATCAAAATTACCTATCACAAAACAACCTAGTTTTTCAAGGAGTGTCCCATGAGTTTTTGGCCCTAGGCCCAGTGGCCATCTAGGGAAACCTATCAAACCCACACATTTCTGAGAACTATACACCCAGGGTAGTCCAGCAAGGTATGGCTTGCATGGGTTCCCTAACATTTCCCTACTCAGAATCCCCTGCAAACCTCTCATTTTGTTGAAAAAAACACTTTTTCTTCACATTTCTGTGTGGGAAAGTTGGAGGTTTACCAAGTTGACACACATTTCTTACCACCCAGCCTTCCGCCAGGCCTCCCAATAAAAATGGTACCTTACTTGTGTGGGTAGGAATAGTGGTTCCAACAGGAAATGGCCCAAATCGAACTGTGGAGACATCAAAATTACCTATAACAAAACTACCTGGTTTTCGGGGGGCACATGTTTCTTTGGCCCGGGCTCACCGCCGTCTAGGAAAACCTACCAAACCCACACATTTCTGAAATCTAGACACCCTGGGGAGTCCAATGAGGTATGCCTTGCGTTTATCCCCCAAACGTTTCCCTACCCAGAATCCCCTGCAAACCCAAAATTTAGCTGAAAAAAACACATTTTCCACATATTTTTGCGTGGAATAACTGTGCCGGCACAAATCTCCTACCCCACAGCATTCTCATTAGTGTCCCGAGTAAAATGATATGTCACTTGTGTGGGTGTCCAATGAAGAATTGGCTAAAAACGTATTTTGAAAAAATGTGGTGCTTAGAATTCTCGGTGCTATACCCTTAATCCCTATGTTTTGGGCTCTTCCCAGTCACAGGCCCTTGCCCAACCCACACAAGTGAGCTATCATTTTACTCAGGAGAATGAGGGAAATACTGTGGGGTAGGACATTTGTGCCGGCACGGTGATCCCACCCAAAAATATGTGGAAATGTGTTTTTTCCAGCTAAATTTGAGGTTTGCAGGGCATTCTGGGTAGGAAAATGTTCACGAGTGAGTTCCCCCAGTTTTCCTGATAAAAATGGTACCTCACTTGCGTGGATGGTTCAAGTACCCGCGACAGGCAAGGGCACAAAACCTATTGAGGCGACATCAAAATTACCTATCACAAAACAACCTGGTTTTGCAAGGGGGGGTCCCATGAGCTTTTGGCCCCGGCCTTGGCGGCCATCTAGGGAAACCTACCAAACCCACACATTTCTGAAAAATAGAGACCCAGGGGAGTCCAGTAAGGTATGACTTGCGTGAATCCCCCAATGTTTCTCTACCCAGAATCACCTGCAAACCTCAAATGTTTATGAAAAAAATCACTTTTTTCTCAAATTTCTGTGTGGGAAAGTTGTACGATCACCGGGCAGACACAAATTTCCTACCACCCAGAGTTCCTCCAGGTCTCCCGATAAAAATGGTACCTCACTTGTGTTGGTAGGCATAGTGGCTGCAAGAGTAAATGGCCCAAATCGAACTGTGGAGACCTCAGAATTACCCATAACAAAACTACCTGGTTTTCGGGGGGGACCTGGTTTTTGGCCCCAGGCTCGCCTCCATCTAGAGAAACCTACCAAACCCACACATTTCTGAAAACTAGACACTCTGGGGAGTCCAATGAGGTATGGCTTGCGTGGATTCCCCAATGTTTCCCTAACTAGAATCCCCTGCAAACCTCAAATTTAGCTGAAAACAACATATTTTCTACATATTTTTGGGTGGAATCGCTGTGCCGGCACAAATGTCCTACCCCACAGTGTTCTCCTTAGTGTCCTGAGTAAAATGATACCTCACTTGTGTGGGTGTCCAATGCAGAATTGGCTAAAAATGTATTTTAAAAAAAATGTAGCGCTTAAAATTCCCGGTGTTATACCCTAATCCCTATATTTTGGCCCTTGCCCCACCCACAAATGTGAGGTATCATTTTACTCACAAACCTGAGCAGAATGGATTGGGGTAGGGCATTTGTGCCGGCACAGTGATTCCACCCAAAAATATGTGGAAAATTTGATTTTTTCAGCTAAATGTGAGGTTTGCAGTGCATTCTGGGTAGGAAAACGTTGGGGGATCCACGCAAGCCATACCTCGCTGGACTCTCCCGGTTGTCGACTTTTCAGAAATGTGTGGGTTTTCCAGTTTCCCAAGATGGCTGCCGAGCCCGGGGCCAATAACCCAGGTGACCCCCCTTGCAAATCCAGGTTGTTTTGTGATAGGTAATTTTGATGTCTCCTCAATACGTTTTGGGCCCTTGCCTGTTGCGGGTGCTTGACCCACCCACGCGAGTGAGGTATCATTTTTATCGGGAGACCTGGGGGAACACTGGGTGGTAGGAAATTTGTGGATCCACATAGATTCCAGAACTTTCCCACACAGAATTTTGAGAAAAAATGTGTTTTTTTCAACTAAATTTGAGGTTTGCAGAGCATTCTGGGTAGGAATAGTTGGGGGATGCACGCATGCCATACCTCGCTGGACTCCCCAGGGTATCTACTTTTCAGAAATCTATGGGTTTGGTAGATTTCCCTAGATGGCTGCTGAGCCCGGGGCCAAAAACCCAGATGACCCCCCTTGCAAAACCAGGTTGTTTTGTGATAGGTAATTTTGATGTTGCCTCAATAGGTTTTGGGCCCTTGCTTGTCGCGGGTACTTGACCCACCCACATGAGTGAGGTAAAATAAATTTCAGGAGATCTGGGGGAACGCTGTGTGGTAGGAAATTTGTGGATCGACGCAGATTCCAGAATTATCCCACACAGAAATTTGAGAAAAATTAGATTTTTTCTTCAAAATATGAGGTCTGCTGGAAATTCTGTGTAGGGAAACGTTGGGGGATCCAAGCAAGCCATACCTCCTTGGACTCCCCCGGGTCTCTAGTTTTCAGAAATGTGTGGGTTTGGTAGATTTCCCTAGATGGCTGCGGACCCCAGGACCAAAAACGCAGATGCCCCGTATTTATCCAAAAATAACCTGGTTTTGCAAGGGGGTCTCATGAGTTTTTGGCCCCGGGTAAATTTAGGGTGGGTGGAATTTTGTGGATCCACGCCGATTCCAGAACTTTCCACCACAGAAATGTGAGGAAAATGTATTTTATTTGACACATTTTGAGGTTTGCAAGGGATTCTGGGTAATAGAACCTGGTGAGAGTCAGACAAGTCACCCCATCCTGGATTCCCCTGGTTGTTTGCTTATTAAAAATATATAGGTTTGCTAGGTTTCCCTAGGTGCGAGCAGAGCTAGGGTTCAAAATTTACCCCTTGGCACTTTGCAAAAAAAGGGTCTGTTTTCAATGTGAAAATGTGGTGTGTCCACGTTGCGGTTTGGTTACTGTTGCGGGCAACACACCTACGCACACAAGTGAGGCGCCATTTTTATCGGGAGACTTAGGGGAACACAACATTGTAGAGCAACTGTTATTACCTATTGACTTTCAATGCATTTCTGCCTTCCAAATGTAAGACAATGTGTGTAAAAAGAAGTCACTTTGAAAAATGACCTATCATTCACATGCTGTTATGGGTACCCACAAGTTCGGAGATGTGCGTATAACTACTGTTTATAAACTCTATATTTTGTTTCGATGTCCGAAATACATAGGTGACTTTCATACCGATTTTTCCCTGTTTATATTTTCCCAAAGGCATTGCTATATACCCGGAATACAATAAAAAACCATTGCAAGATGCTGCTCTGGCTTCCTCAGGTTCTTGGTCAACTGTCAAGTCCTATATATCCCCACAACCAGAAAGGTACTGCAGATGTAACAGAATATTGCTTTCAAATATCTGTTATACTTAGCGGAAGTTACAGGTAAAAACGTCGGCACAAATGGTTGTTTTTTTTAAACTCATTTTCGATTTTTTATATTTCCAACTGTTAGTTTCTATACAAAAGCCTTGAAGGATCTACACAAATGACCCCTTTCTGAATTCAGAACTTTCTCTAGTGTTCAGAAACATATAGTTTTCTAGGATCCATCATTGCTTTCGTACCCATTTTTACCATTAACTGGAATGAGGTTGAAAGCACAAAAAATAGCAAAAATAGGCTATGTCCCGGAAAAATGCCAAAACTGTGTAAAAAATGTTGGTTTTCTGAAAAAAGACTGCTTGTCCCTGAAAGCTAGGAAGATGGTGATTTTAGCACTACAACCCCTTTGTTGATACCATTTGCAGGGAAAATAACAGATGCTTTCATCTGTAGCCCTTTATTCCCATTTTTTCCCCAAAAAACTAAATTTAGCTGTATTTTGGCTAGTTTATGGGTCCCATCCAGGGGAATCAACAAACCTTGGGTACCTTTAAAATCCCCATGATGTTGGACAAAAAGGATGCAAATTTGGCATGGATACCTTATGTGGTCATAAAGTTATAGGGGACTAAGCGCGAACTACCCCAAACAGCCAAAAAATAGGCATAGCACAAGGGGGAAAGGCCTAACTGCGAAGGGGTTAAGAGATCTCTCGAACACCATTTTAAGTGCACTCTTCTGTTTAAAGGATTTACAGGTAGGGGATAAAAATACCTGCTTCAGATGATTTTTGTACCAGCTGGGAAATTAAAACACTTCTGCTAGTAAAAACCAGCGAGTTGGCAACCCTAGGTGTGAACATGGGCACATTGGCACATGATCATAAATCTAGAAGACAGAGTGCAATTACACACTGTACCCAGCGTCATAGGGGCAGATATGAACTTTTCAGGAGTTCGCGAGGCCTGCACACAGACACAGAGCAGCAAACGAACGGGCCACTTCCTGTTTGTCTGCTACTCATTAATGTGGCCTTACAGTGAGATACATTACATGTGCAAAAGACTGCATTTTCTGGTAATTGGGCACACAGTTTTTGTCGGACTGCGTGTATTAAGTTTGCCTCTGGCATGGTTGTGTTTGTGGGCTTGCAGACGCATGCTGCCCTTTGATACCTGCCCTTAGCTTCTGAAGTAGACGATTTCTAAAAATAAGGGTAGATGTTGGAGACTTACTTATTCTGAGGCAAAATGAAATGTTCCTTAGAGTCATTTGTCTTCCATGGTCGGCTATTTCACATTAACCATAACCTACACCATTAGCCGTCACCTACACTATGCTACACTAATTCTTCCTCAAGTATTGGTGTTTCTGCATCACATACTTCTTTCTGGTTGTGTCCTTTCACTCCAGTTATCACTCCCCAAACACAAAGCTAATCAATTTTGATTGCAATAAATGCATGATGTCCACGGTGAATGATATTCCAGGATAAAGGTGACATTGGGTTTGGTTTGGTTTTGTAGCTTTGTAATTTAGGACTCCTAACAATGTGAAGCAATCAAACAAAAACTAGAGTATTACCTCAAAGTCAAAGACTTGAGTATTACCTCAAAGTCAAAGACTTGAGTATTACCTCAAAGTCAAAGACTTGAGTAGTACCTCAAAGTCAAAGACTTGAGTATTACCTCAACGCCAGATGCTCAGTATAACCGCTTATCAGTAATGTTTTTTAAAAGCACAATTAATGAAAGCTGTGTGAAATGTAAATGTTGGCAGAAATGTTTTGCAAAGTTAAAAAACCTAGCAATTTTTAAACATAGCTAGGGCTGTCAACCTCGCAAAATGTCTAACAATGAGATTTGCAGGGAACTTTTCCTGCGAAATCTGAAGGTTTTTTTAAGAAACGTTCACAAATGTTGCACACTTTAGAAAACAAACTATACATTTGAGCCGACAATCTTTACAAATTACATGCTAAAATGTATTTTTTTGCATTTCTAAATATAGGTCTGTAGCAAAATTAATGTAGAAGGTTGCATATTAATAATGATACCAATGTATAACTTGTGTATGTAGTATCAGGTTCATAATAGGAAACATTCAAACAATATTGACATTTAATTTTCCTTTTAAATTTTTGATGTTTTTTATAGGAAGAATGTTCTCACATGTGTTGGTTATGTTCAGGATGAAAACCAGCATGTGATTTCCACAAAAGCTCTGCACGTAACTATATGTATGTCTCTGACTGCATTATTTGTTTTACCTTTTTCAGTGTTCATAGTTTTTCATGAAAAGAAGATGGTTCATAACTCCATTTTAAACTCAACGCAGGGTTTATGCAGCTTATTCCTTTCTGTTTTCAGAACAACTATGTAAAGATACAGGCAAAGTTCTGTTGAGATTTTAGTGTTATGCCTATTGATGTTTGAATTTAAATAGCCTATTACAGGCTGAATCATTACTTGAATCCGGTAACCCGCACAGAATCATTACTAGAACCTAAGGATCCCCCTGAGTCATTACTGGAAAGCTGGGACCCAGACCTAAGCAATTTCTATGAATTGAGCCACAAAACAATACACAAAAATACAGAAACAAGTACACATCAAACAAATGCAGAAATATTTCATTGTATTCACCTACAAATGTAAAAAAAAATAGGGCTTTATTCCAATGTTGGGCGGAAGGCCATCCGACAGCTTGTCGGTGGCTGTCCCCCTGACATATGCTGCTGCATTTCGACTGCTGCATTACAATGCGTGCAATGGGAGGCAGCAGGTAGAGGGACCATCCAGTGCTTTTTGTCAGGCTCAGGGAGCCTGTCAGATCGTCGGACAGACAGTGATCCCTACAATAGGGGCAGTGCCTGCTCAGGCACCGCCGTAGGGAATACAATGTCCCTTTCCGTCTGCCTGTCTATGGCAGGCCGACTGCCATCGAAAAGCAGACAGAAAGGGACTTTGGGGACCCATTGCAGGGCCCCGTACCCCCTGGGCCACCGCTATGGGCCCTTGGGGCCCCTATGATGCCCTCACAAACATCGCTGCATTGTGTACCAGGCACCCCATGGTGTCTGCCACACGGTGCAGGTAAGTTTAGAAAGTGCATATTTCCTATTGCGGCTTGTGCTGCAGCCCGTAAGACAAGCCGCAATGGGAAATATTCACTTTCTGACCGCCGTAAAGGCAATGGCATCTGAATTAGGAAAGTAGGACCGCGGACTACTTGTCAGGCGGTCCCGTTTTTGACATGATCCGGTCGGACGCTCATCCCACCAGCATAGTAATGATGCTTTAAGTTTTAATTTTGATTGCAAGGTGGGAGCTTTGCTAAAAATGTTTTAATTCTAATAGATCCAGCAATTTCTAGACTCTTGTACATTGACTTTTTGCACGTAATAAATGCTTTTTGTCAATGCTTCAATTGAGGCCACCTATCATCCTTACTATATTCTGCTTGTTAAACTTGCCATGCACCCACATATCAAGCTCAGGATACCAAGTTAATTTTAAATCTACAGATTCATAGAACTTTCAAAAATGTCATTGTTACATATGGCTTCTTTATTCAAATATACTTTATAAATTAACAAATAGAATTTAATTTTCTAAACAATCGTGGACCACCTGAGTAGGCCTTGTGGACCAGGCCACAGGATAAGAGACACTGGCCTATTATACTATACTTTTGGCTTAAAATGCCTGTGTTCTTCATTTAGTGAAAAGAGGTGCTTCGGGTTGACTTGCAGAAGAGACTGATGTTTATTGTTCCACTACGTTTACAGACACTGTACACATTTGTGGTGCGTGCCAAAGCTTTAATCTTCTGCAGTATAATGTTTGTGTGAAACCTTTGTTTTTTTCCACTCTCAAATTACTTTTTACCCCCTGGGCGTTGTATGAAAGTGCCTTTATCATGATTACTGGCTGTTGTTTTTTGAAACTTTAACAACTCCCCATGTGTGTTTGCTTGTTATCAAAGATGTGTTTACATAGGAATCCTCTTTTGGAAACTTCCATCTCTGGAAACGAAATTGAACTTGTGAACTATGGAAAGGATAAAAGTTCTTGCATTAGATTAGTGTTTTAAATAAAGTGTAATTGGACATTCTTCCTAAACACATGTATCAGCTTTTTTTTTTTTAGAATATGAACATGTTTTATCAGCAACCAGTTCGTTATCATTGTTAGCCAATGTTTTTCCAGGCAAGATCTGTATTTCGGGTATATACACCTATGTGAATACATATCCACTGAACATACAAACATTAAAATAATAATGACTTTCACGTTTCAGAAAATTCATATGAAAGAACCAACAAAACGAAGCCTAAGCAAAGGAACATTGGAGCATGGCATCATTGTTTTCAGGGTTGGCTACCATTGTAAGTGGAGGTAAGGTTTTATGGAGCTTGAAGCACCTTTACTCCACACTCTACCTACTCTAATCGAAACATAATTAAACGTAGGCGGTGAAAACTTGCTTTTGCAATTATTAGGTGTTTTAACTGGAAACTTGAGAGCTTTACGATTATGAGCATGTGCACATGTACATTTAGCAGGATAAGTGTGGGCAGCTGAAGTCATATTCACAAAAAAACAGCTTTCCTCTACAAAATGGACTTGACGTTTATATTTTGCTAAAAAGTGTGTAGCTAGGTTATTTCTATCTACAATTGATTGTGTGCCATTGCAAATCATATAGTTTTACGTTTTACGTTATTGGCTTAACCTTAAGTAACAATACAAAAGTGGATTGGAATAAATGTGTCATATATATTATTTTTCTATTTTAGATTTATTGGTAACGTATCAACTGCTGGGCTTGATGAGGCCTTCAACTCTATGCATACCGAAACCCGTTGACCTAATATGATTTGGAGGAACCAACGAAGGATAATTTTATTTATAATTATCCATGTCGGGGAAGCGCTTAATTGGGCACAAAAATAAGCTATTTTTGTATTTTCCTGGCTACCTCCTAGGTGGATTGTGCACTCTTTGAAGGACAGTCAGAAACACCATGGGGCAGATTTATAAGCCCTGTGCATCACTTTTGCGCTGCCGTTGCGTCACTTTTGTGACGCAGCGGCGGCGCAAAGCCAGCGCCACGCTGCGGCAGATTTACAACGTGACGCATCTAGGGAGATGCGTCACGTTGTAAAGCTTGCGCCACATGTAGGCGTACCTGCACAGGGGGGGGCGGTCCGGCGCAGGAACGCCTCCGAAAAGTAGCTGAGGGAAATCTACAAGATTTCACTCAGTCACTTTTCCGACCATGCTGCGTCAAATCCCTGTGTCTGCTTGAAGCAGGCGTAAGGATTGAAGCAGCATGTTAGGGATAGGGTCACCCCGAGCCTTGATGGAGCTGCGTCGTGGTTGCGACGCAACTCCAGCAATGCGCCAACCTTACGCTGGCGGATGCGTCACGCATCTGCTTGTCCTTGTGCCACGATGCACCGCATTGTAAATGCGGCGCATCTGCGGTGGCGCAAGGGCAAACTTGCGTGACGCATCTTCCCTGGCGCATCCCTGCTGATTTGCAGGGATGCGCCAGGGAACATAAATCTGCCCCCATTTATATATTGTTCAAAAGCTGTGGTCGGCATAGACTAACAATGATAACCAAATTTGTTTCTTTTTTTTGTTTGTTTGTAAATAAATGTGAATTTGTTTGTAGAAATATTCACTATGTTTGTTTTTTAATGTGTATATTTATTTTTTATCAATCTTTTTCACTACTGAAATAACCTCAATTGCATTAAAAGGAAAATATAATGAACCAAGGGTTGAACACAATGATATGTGCCTGTTGAGAGTTAATTTAACTTAGTCTGACACCAAGGGCCCGATTATGATGTCGGGCGGATTGCCACAGACAGGCCTTTGGTGGCAGTCCATGGGACGTCAGAGGCTGCGATCCGATCACTGCATCATGATGCTGTCGGTTAAAGCGCAGAGAGCGGAGACCGAGCAAGACCTCCAACAGACTCAAGGAGCCTGCCGCTGCGTCGGTTGGAGCGGAATCTCTACAATGGGGATTATGATGTCCCTTTTCCCTCCGACTTTGCATGGCAGTCCGACTGCCTTGTAAAGGCAGATGGCATAGGACTGTGGGGGCACCTAGCAGGGCCCCTGTGGATGTCCCCGATGGGGCCAAGTGGGCACATGTGGTATCCCCAAACATCCATGCACCTGGTGCCTGGCACACAGTGCATGGTTGTTTCAAAACATGCCTTTTTTAATTGTGGCTTGTGCTGCAGCCCTTTTCCAACCCGCCACACAAGCCACAATTGTAAAAGACATAGGGGCAAATTTACAATAACTGACGCATCCCTGCATATCATATAATCTTGTAGATTTCACTCAGCCACTTTTAGGAGGCGTTCCTGTGCCGGAACACCCCCCCCTGCGCAGGAACGCCGACATGTGGCGCAGGGCTTTACAACGTGACACATCTCCCAGATGCATCACGTTGTAAGTACCCCGCACCATGGAGCAGGATTTGCGCCGCCCCTGCGTCACAAAAGTGACGCAACGGCGGCGTAAATGAGGCGCAAGGGGTTTGTAAATCTGCCCCATGTTTTTTACCCCCTTCACGGCGGTCGCATGTAATAACTTGGGGGAAGTCGCCGTCTACATGTTGGGGATGTCTCCATCCTGATATGATAGAGGTCAGACGCTCATCAGACGGCCATGGTAATGAGGGGCATATTGCTGTTGTGTTTGATACATTGACTTATGGTAGAATTTTGCTCCTAAGTCTCGCTTTTTCTAATGTTCAATCGGTTAACTCTAAAGCCACAACCCTGATTGGTTTGTAAAAGCTGCTTGCACACCTATTTACACTCTTCTCTACTGTTGCCACAAGTGTAACATTTTGCTCTCATGCCACTCTACCAAGTTTGGGCACCACAACACTCAGCACTTAGAGAGGACACCTCTATCAACACCTTTATTCTCATTTAAGTGCAGCTGAATGAGAGCCTTTGAACCTGGGTCTGCCAAGTGCTTTGGGATTTCCACAAGAGGTACGAAGGAGCTATAGAAATGCTGCAATACAATGCAATTTAAACAACATTGAACATGAGGGGAGGCTTCCAAAGGCGGGCCCTGGTTGTTATGGAACCCGGGCCTGCACTGTGCGCGCGTGCAGCCATTAAAAAGACATTCAGCAGGAAGGGGTGGCTAGCTCACTGATGAGAAAGCTTAGCAGCGCCGACAGGCGCGTGGAGCCTCGCGATGGGACAACATGTGCAAGACATTGAGGCGGTGATAAATCAGATGCAGTGGCACGGCGGAACCCATAGGAGAGGCTCCATACGGAGAGGTCACGAAATCAAAGGTAAATCTGTTTTCCATTTGGGAAGTGCTCTAGTGAGAATTCCAAAGCCGACATTGAATCTTTGCAAGTGCATGCCCTGCAGCAGGCCTCCTGGACGCCCTCTTCAAGCGCGATCCCGCCAAATATGCCACTAACCTCCCTTAATACAGGATACGACCACCCCCTTAATCCGCTTCAAACATGTGAGGTGCACTGAAAGCCGATCGTTTCTGCAGCTCATTTACATAATCTGTTAATATACCCAAATGTTTTCACTGCTTTACCTAAATTCGCGCTTTGCTATTATTTTCTTTTCTGCTGCTTGATCTGTACCTGCGCTTTTAGCGATTAACTTTTGCTGTGACACTGAGGAATTTTTGATTCAGTTATGGAATGCAGTTATAGAATGCGTTAGCGCTTGGAAGGGCTGTGGAATATTGTTGAAGCCCTTGGATTGATTTTGCAAACATTGTGGCGTGTGCAGGCATTTGAACGCCTTGTGTCACTCTCTTTGACTCATTGAAACTGCATTTTACAGACACTGCCTTCCTCAGAAAACACATTGCGGGCGGTTTTACATTAATAGTTTAGGAGTTGAAAATGTACATTTGTGTTACATTTTGTAAGGGATTGCAATTTTTTCAATTTCCATTTCGTAGGAGCAAGCTTTATTTTGTCGCAGCAAAATCACTGCTTGTATGTGGACTATGTAAATGAAGTACAAACACTGTTTCTGCAAATCAACATAATGATAAAATATTTCTCTGTATAGCACTCTATGGGGCATGTCAGCAACACGCGGCGATAATTATCGCTCAGCGCTCTTAGCGTGAGGATAATTATCGCCGGGTAACGTGGATTTTTATCGCTGAGATAGCGTGCTATTAGCAACGCTTATCTCCTCAGCGATAAAAATCCTCACGCTAACTGCCTAACGTGAGATTTTCGCTGGAAACCCAGCGATAATCTCACGTAGTGTGGCGTTAGCTTGCTGATAGGGACTCACAAACTTAGCCATGATATCCACCTTCCATAGTATATCATGGCTAAGTCAGTACTGAAGCAGACGTAAGGAAAGTAGCGATAACAGGGGTTATCGCTACTTTTCCTGCCGCTATGCTTCATAGCGTGGGGCTTGATGATAGGACAAATGTCGCTTAGCGACATTTCTCCTGTCATGTTAGGTCAGGAACGCCCACTTTGCATCTCTTTAGTGATGCAAAGCTGGGTGTTAGGAATCCCCACGCTAAAGCAAGGTTTCACGCGTTAGCGTGGCCTTGCTAATTAGGCGATAAAATAATCGGCGCTTTTCGGCCGAAAACGGCCACGAAAGTGGCGATAAGTTTTTTATCGCCAGCTTGTAAATATGCCCCTATATCTCACTTCTGTCGTTTCTAAACAGTGGAAATACTAGTTTCTACAATACATTACTTTATTGGTACGCTATTTACTGTCGTCAGAAGGATGGAAGGCTTACCTCCCACTAACTCGAGGGATTCAAGCATGTGACCCAGGGAACATTGCACACGCCTGGATGTATGTACGTGGTATTGCTGTAGTGCAAAACTAGGCTAAAGAGCACTGTAAATACAATTATAAAATCGAAAGCATTAGGAGAGATAGCTGTTTTGTGGATGGCAAATGCTATGTGATGTAGCATTCTTTAAAGAGGTCAGTCTTAAACTCTTTCCCAAATTAGAGCGGCGTTGGGGAGGACCTGATGTATATAGGGATCTTGTTCCAGATATTGGGTAAATAGATGAAAAAGGCCTGCTTCCTTGTTTCCCCTTTTTTGCACTTCTCTGTCTGCAGTCTGCTTGTTTCCTGACTTGGCCATTCAAATATCCACCAGAGATGGTGTCCTTGTCTGAAAGATAGCAGGGGGCAGAGGGGCTGGCCATGATGGGTTTGTAAATGATGAAGCTGGTTTTAAAGATGGTGCGGGTCGGCAAGGAGAGGAAATGGAGTTCCATCAGGAAGGGGGTGATATAGCAAGAGATAAACTCACTGAGCCATTATGCTGACATAAGATAGGGAGGAAAATAGCATCCCTTACAAAACAGTGTGTAATATCGTGCTGAACAACATCTCGGAGCAAATAACGACTCCCATAGTAGTTTATCAAATCTGGGATCAGTGTTTTTCGCAGATTCAATATAAGCACTCTTCAAGATAAGAATCACTCCTTTTGGCCTACCAGGTCTCACAACCAACATCAGCCAAAATTAATGATGCAGCCGTAAGAAACAGATTGACTATATAAGGTCCATGATGCAATGTCCAGCTAGCAATATATTACTGAATGTATGTTGATTCGCAACACCGCACAAGCAAAGTTATGCTGATTTTAATCCTGATGACTTCATAGTATTCATTGCATGTCTTAATTTTTGGATTTTATAATTTGTTGAGGTTGATAACAGCTGTTAACTCACCAATCAGAATTGTTATCCTTATGAACATCATGGATCTGTATAATTTCACCCTCAGATTTGATTTGGTCAAAGCAGTAAAAACCTCATGATGAAAGTCCGAGCCAAAATGAGAAATTACTGAGGGAATAGGATCCGAAATTACAGATTCCTTGTATAATTCCATATTTCTTAGTTAACCCTTCAGGTCCAGCTCATATCAGGACAGATTATTTCTGTCAGTGGTGTTGCAGGAATCAGTAAATCTTGGGGTGGAGAAACACTGTCCAAATTCCTTGGCCACTCACAATAAGAGCTATAGTCTCTCAAATGCTCACTCACTTGTGCTATGGGACCAGTGCAAAGGAAAGAAGTGAAATCCACGAAGACAAATCAAGGTTCTAGAACCCAATTTACTTTCTGCTCTAGCTTAATGTCACCTGAGATCAGTGATATCAAGAGAGGTGTAAGTAGCCTCAGAGGGCAAGCCATAGGAAGCTGCTGGAAGTTCCAGCTATCTCTAGTTGGCATCCCTACATGCATGTAGGGTGTTTTAACATTAGTGAGCTAAGACTTAAGGGTTTTTAAGAGGTAAGTTCTTCTTGAAGAAAAGTTAGGGTCCATGGTTCCAGGGAGCAGCATATGCTCGAATAGGAGCACAAGCCCTCACAAAAAGAAAATTGGTGTTGTGCTTCGTCATTGGGCATGCTCCTCATCTAGCTGGCACTGCAATGCCCGAAGAGCACCCACAAAAGGGCTCTTTGCAGGAGATCTTTTAATTAGCCATCTGGTGAAGTGGAGGGGGTGGTGTGGGCTAGACAGATATAGTTCTACATTCTACACTACACCTGTCTAGCCCACACACCCTCACTTTACCAGACGGCTGTTAGACCTGGCATCTTTTGGCGTAGTTACCCCTGACTTTTTGCCTCTACCTCCTGTATTTTTGATGCTATGCTGGATGTCGTTTTTACTGGTATAGATGCTTTGGGCACTTTGCCACTGCTAATCAGTGTCAAAGTGCAAGTGCTCCCTAGGGAAATTGTGATGTAATTGGCTATACATGTTTGGCATATTTGTTCTACCTGCAAGGCCCTAGTAAAGTGCACTGAGAGTGCCAGGGCTGGTAGTACAAATGCTACTAGTGGGCTGCAGCACTGATTGTGCCACCCACAGGAGTAGCGCTAAAATGATGTCTTAGGCCTGCTTGCAGTGCCTATGTGCAGTCCAGGACTGCCATGTCGACCTGGCAAGTGCACCCACTGACCAGGCCTTATCCTTCCCTTTCTGTACATGTAAGGCATCCCTATGGTGGCCCTAGGTACCCCACTGGGCTGGGTGCAGTATATCTGAAAGGTAGGGCATGTACTGAGGTGTGTAACATGCCCTGGTAGTGAATTACAGCCATTGTCGTTTTTCACTGCTGAGAGGCTATCTTGCCCATAGGACAGAATGGGGGAGGCTGTTTACATGCCTATCTTCCCCTAAAGGCAAGATAGAAAATCCAAGATTGGTATCTTTGTGTTCAGAATTTATTTATACATCTTTTTAGGAAGATGGTTTTTAAATTCACTGTGTGAGAATAGCACTTTTTAGAAAGTAGCTATTCTCCTGTTTAACCTTACTGTGTGCCTGTGTGCAGATTGGCTGACTGGTGTCATGTGATGGGCTAGGTGGCTCCAGGAGTCTGGATGAGTCAGCAGCAGGGTGAATAGGGAGATCTGATCTAGATGGGTGGGAGGAGTAGCCCCTGGGTTTGAGCAGGGCTGCCTCTGCCAGCAGAATGTCGGCTCCACGCCCTGCGGGCCAGGCTGAGGACTCTGCCTCTGCCAGCACAAAGAAGGCTCCACCTCCTGCTGAGCGTCTAACGACCCTGCCCCTCACTCTGAAAGGAACCAGGTTCTCCAGGGCAGAGCACACCCAGGAACCGGTTTGAGCAGGGGAATCCCCCCACTGAAACAAAGAGAGACAAAGACTTGGAGGGGTATAAGAAGAGGACCCCAAACACCTAAACTTTAGATCACTGTGGAACTAAGAAGGAACCTCTGCCAAGGAGAAAGCTGGAAGGAACTGAAGAGGAGAAGACTGCCTGCTTGCTGTTTTGCTTTGCTGCCAAGGAGAGGGGAAGGACTCTGCTGTGTCCCCTTCTTTAAATTCTGATCTCCAAGGGCCTGAGGAGAGCTGGCTCCCTGTTAAGAAGTCCCAGGAACAAAAGGACTTCACCACCAGCTCCCCTGGAACTCTGCTGAGTGAGTTCTGACCTGCCTTGGAGTGCTTGCCTAGTCTTGGGGCCTCAGGAGGTCGTTTTGCTGTGTTTGGGAGCTGGAAAGCAGAAAACGTGAAAAAGAGTAACTGGTACCCATCGCATCATCCGTTTGAGGGTCGCATCATCCGATTGCGAGTCGCAAGATCGAGAGTGCGAGAAGAATTTCATTGCGGCGTCATCGCAGCACCCGGAGTCCCCGCATCGCCGTGTGCGTCGAGCATCGTCCCGGTGCGTGAAGATTCCTGACACTGCGAAGGTCGTCACAGAACCAGTTTGCGGGCCGCACCACTGCCGGTGCGTGAAAGTATCCAGTCGCTGCGTGCGTCGACGCAAAGTCCCGTCCCGTGGCGCATCGAGGGTTGCGGCGCCAGAAGTCAACGTCGCGCATTGCGCCCCATCAAAGAGTGTCGCACCGTACCTGTGCGTGAACCTTCCCCCTAAGAAACCTATGCAATGAAGGCCAAAGTCATCGCATCCTCCCCCTACAGATCAGAGCCGACGCATCCACCTCTGCTGCGTGAAGCAGGGCTGCTGCAAAGCCTCCCCAAGGTCTCAGGAGTATCGCATCGCCTTTGCCATCTTCATTGTTATAGCTTTTGGGAACCTTAGCGCAACTACAGGTACTGTTGGGCACGAGAGTGTCGCATTTTGTGCATTGAGAGTCGCATTGTGCAGGACACTGATTTTTACAATCTGGAGTACTTTCTACAAACTCTTGAACTATCTTTAAAGTAACCTTTTTAATTGTATGTTGGTTTTTCTGTAGTATTTGGTCTTGTGAAGTTTTTAGTAAAGATACATTATTTTTCTAAAACTGGTGTAGAGTAAATCTGTGGTGTTTTCACTGCGTTACTGTGAGTGTTGGTACAAATACTTTACACAGTGCCTTTGATAGCCTAGACTGCTCAGGCCAAGCTACCTAGAGGGTGAGCAGGGGTTATCTTGACAGTGTATCCCCCTTTCCCTGACTAGAAGCAAGGGTCCCTACTTGGACAGTGGTACCTACCCTGCCAACTAGAGACCCCCAGATCTAACATTGGTGGTCAGCGGTGAGGATTGAACTTGTATTTGTACTTGACTCACAGTAATTGGTGTACGTCACTAGGAGCGCAGACCATTACACAGCCACATACTGCTGATTGTTGTTTTTTGGTTCTATTTTTGAGGTAACTGATGAATTATCATGGCTCCAAGTGAGAAAGCAGCCAGTGTAGAAGGAGAGCTAGAGTTCACCATTGAGGATTTGTATTCATACAAGGTGGAGGAGCTCAAGCAGTTCTGCAAGGATTTTGGTTGTCCCATAAAAAGCAACTTCAGAAAGGAAGAGTTGCAGAAGGTTCTGAAAACCTGGTGGGAGGCTAAAGAGGCTGAGGGAGCAGATGATAATAATGAAGGGAATGGGTTTGGGGCAAATGATTTGCCAGTGGGCAACCCCACCAGCGGAGCGGGGAGCCACCATTCCAGCAGGGGCCTCTCCCCAGCTGAGGAGTTACAAGAGAATCAAAGAATCAGAGAACATGAGCCGGAAGTAATGAAAATGAAAACGGAAATGGCAAAGGAGGAGAAGAAGAATGCCCTTGCTTTTGAGGAAAGAAAATTGCTATTGGCTCATGAGTTGAGCATGAAGGAGCTGGAGATCAAAGCCAGAGAGGTGGAGACCGGCTCAAATGGTGGCAGCAAACAGCCAGTGAAAGGGGGTAAGGTATATATCCCCAAGGATGTGGTTCAGAGTTACAGAGTGAGTGATGATATCTATGGGTGGTTTTCTGCCTATGAGATTTCTTGTAAGATGCATAGAGTGCCTGAAGAAGATTGGGGTGCAGGTCTGTGGAAGCATTTTGAGGCCTCAGGGAGGAGTGCTCTAAGGTAAAAGGTTTAGAAATAAATATTGGAAAAACTAAATATATGGCCATAAAATCCCATAAGAACTTCAGGAGAAACATCAGGGTAGGTGAGAAAAAACTAGAACATGTATCAAATTCTGTGTACCAAGGTATTAAACTTGATTCAAGGCTGTCATAGAAACCACATACAAGTCATTCCACAATTGTCCTCACACAGGGGTCCAGGACTATTTTAACCAATATAATTATTCTATGACCAGACTGATCACACCAGCCTTAGAGCTCTATAAATATAAAGCACAGATGGCTGCCTTATATGGGTCTGAACTGTGGGGACTGGTAGTATTTAACAACTTGCATCCGGTGAGAATAAATGTATGAGAAGGATATTTGGACTACCACTGGCGACACCACTTGCCCCTATGTTTCATGATCTAAATATAAAGCGGATAGAGCATAATGCAATTCTACACCCGCTGCTTTATTGGATTAGATTATGGACAATACCAGAGTTGGTAGAGTCTAGAAAGGGCATTAAGGAAATTTTAAAACTTGATAGGCACTCAACTTTCCAGTGGCTTAGACATGTTTAAAAATGGTTCAATGAGCGTGGCCTCCATTCCTACTGGATGGAACCACAATTATTGATGCAAAGTTCAAAGAAAAATCTCAAACAAACATTCTGGCAATATGTTTTGAATGCTCTTCATAGTAATTCCAACCTAGTTAGATTGACAGCACAATTCCTTACTGTTAAGCCAAACCCACGTTATGAAGAGTTCCTCGATACCATCCAACCACACCCGGCAGGAATTCTGTACATGAAATTTCGGTAGGAAACTCTCCAAATCAAGGCCTACACTGCGAAATGGAAACCACACTGAAGATATTGCACACATTTTGTTCTTTTAAATGGCATTCAATAGGACAAGGAGGAAATTGATTTGCCCATTATGCAAAAGGCTAGGGTTTAGAAAGCACCAAGATATCCTTAGACTAGAGCCCTTGGAAGCAGCAGGTAACCTGACCTATCCCCATATGAAGGAGGCCTTATGCCTCAGGTTTGGGTTAACCCCAGAACAGTACAGGGTACAGTTCAGGAACTCCAGGAGGGAGGGGTCCCAGACTTGGGTAGAATGTGTAAATCTGTTCTCATGTGCACTGGAAGGTTGGATAAAGGGCAGCAAGGTGAATGATTATAAGGGGTTGTTGAATTTGATCATTTGGGAGCACTTGAGTAGTATATGTGTTCCAGAGCTGCGCCGGCATCTTTTAGACCGCAAGCTTACTGATCCCCTTGAGCTTGCACAGGAGGCGGACCGCTGGGTCAGTACCAGGGTCCATAGGGGTTTTGTGGGTACCACAGCCAAAGGTGGGCAGGGTCCCAAGCAGAAGACTGGGGGGGACAAGGGTAACCAAACGGAGTTCTCCCAAGGGCCCCAAAACAGTTCCCAGGGTAACCAGTCTCAGCCCCCCAAGTCAAAACCCAAACCAACCTGGCCCCCTAAGGGCAGGTCGGATAACAGGGGTCCCATTAAGTGTTATCACTGTCAGGAATTGGGTCACAAATCCCCTGTGTATCCCAAGAAATCCCAGGCACCCTCTGGTGCTCCAACACCGGGTATAGGTAGTGTAGCTTTTGGTGGGGATTTAATTTCTAGTGATTTGGAGGGATTAGCAGTTATGTACCTTGTCTCTTTAGGAGACACAGAGATGGTCCGGGAAACCTCTGTCCCTGATAACACTAAGAAGTACAGGCAGTGGGTGACCACCAATGGGAAGAGGGTGGAGGCTCTCAGGGACACTGGAGCCAGTGTGACTTCGGTCAGGTGTCAGTGGGTCCCTGAGGAGCTGATCATTCCCGATGTACTTCACCCTGTAGTGTCAGCTGACAACTCTGTGCGCCTTTGCAAGGTGGCACATGTTCCCTTTGAGTGGTGGGGGGGGTCTCAGGGCCTCTCAGAGTTGTTGTGAGTCAATCCATGCCAGTAGACTGTCTGCTAGGTAATGATCTGGCGAGTTCCCCATGGAAGGAGGTGGAACGCCAGGCTCATTTGGAGATGTTGGGTTTGCCTGAGTGGGTCTGTGTGACCACTCGGTCCATGGCAGCCAGACAGGGTTGTGAAGCAGACCTGGAGCCTGAAACAGTGGCCCGGGTCCCTGCCAGAAAGAGGAAGGGCAAGGGGCGTGGTGCGTCAACCCCCGATATTCCCACGGTCCAGGAAGGAGCAGACCCTGAGGGGGATGCCCTGGAGCCTACAGGGGAACAGGTAGCTGAGCTGGGAGACATACCTGAGCTGACCCATTGGCAGTAAGAGGGTGGTCCCTCCAGAGAGGAGTTCTGCCAGGCGCAGAAGACATGCCCTACTCTTGAAGGTCTGCGGCACCAGGCTGCAGACCAGGCTGCAGACCAGGCAGCAGGTGCTGATCCAAAGAAATTCTTTCTCTACTGGGAGAATGACTTGTTGTACAGTGAGCCTAGGTTTGCTGAGCCCAGTGGATCACGTACCCTGGTGGTACCCGCAGGGTTCAGAGACTTCCTACTGGGTCTGGTTCACGACGTGCCTCTTGCAGGACATCTTGGGCAGGACAAGACCCGACAAAGGCTTGCCACCCACTTTTACTGGCCCGGGATGAAGACAGACGTCGGTTCCTTTTGTAGATCATGCCAGACTTGCCAGGCAAGTGGCAAGGCTGGAGGGAAGTGCAAAGGCCCTCTCCAGCCTGTAGTGAGCACCCCTTTCGAGCGGGTGGGGATAGAAATTGTGGGGCCACTGGACCCCAGGACAGCCTTGGGCAACAGGTTAATCCTGGTCCTGGTGGATCATGCCACCCGGTACCCGGAGGCTATCCCTCTCAGGACAACCACAGCCCCGTGGTGGGCCGTGCGTTGATGGGGATCTTTTCCGGTGTGGGTTTCCCCAGAGAGGTGGTATCTGACCGGGGTACCAACTTCATCTCCAGGTATATGAAGTCTCTGTGGGAGGAGTGTGGGGTAACTTATAAGTTCACCACTCCTTACCACCCTCAAGGAAATGGGTTGGTTGAAAGGTTCAACCGGACCCTGAAGGGCATGATCATGGGGCTGACAGAGCCCATGAGACGGAAGTGGGACGTCTTTTTGCCATGCCTATTATTTGCCTACAGGGAGGTACCACAAAAGTCTCTAGGGTTCAGTCCCTTTGAGCTTTTGTACGGGCACCCTGTTAGAGGACCTCTCAGTCTGGTGAAGGAGGGTTGGGAGAAATCCCCTGGGAAAACCCCCCAGGATGTGTTCAGCTATGTGCTGGCCATCCACAACCAGACACAGTGCTTCAAGACACTCGCTCAGGCGAACCTGGAAGCCAGCCAGGATGAGATGAAGAGATGGTATGACCAGCATACCATTCTTGTGGAGTTTCACCCTGGGCAGATGGTGTGGGTGATGGCACCAGTGGAGCCTTGCGCGCTCCAAGACAAGTGGACTGGGCCATATGAGGTGGTGGAGCGCAAGAGTGAAGTGACCTACCTGGTCAACTTGCGGTCTCCAAGGAACCCCATGAGGGTCCTACATGTGAACCGCCTCAAACCCCATTTTGAGAGGTCTGAAGTAACAATGCTACTTGCAACAGATGCAGGGATGGAGGAGGATAGCGATCCTCTTCCTGACCTCCTGGAAGCTATGGAGCAAGATGGGTCAGTGGATGGAGTGGTCCTCTCGCCCAGCCTGACCCCAGAACAGCAGAGGGACTCTCGCCATGTGTTGGGTCAGTTTGCAGCTCTGTTCTCCCTGACCCCTGGTATCACCAACTGGTGTGTCCATGATGTGGACACTGGAGATAGCATGCCTGTAAAACAAAAGTTTTACCGGGTGACTGACAAGGTCAGGGCCAGCATCAAGAAGGAGGTTTCTAAGATGTTGGAACTAGGGATGATTGAGCCCTCCAGCAGCCCCTGGGCTAGCCCAGTGGTACTTGTACCAAAAGCTGCTGCACCAGGTGCCACTCCAGAACTTAGGTTTTGTGTGGACTACCGTGGGCTCAATGCGGTCACGAAGACTGACGCACACCCCATCCCCAGAGCTGATGAGCTTGTGGATCGGTTGGGAGCTGCCAACTACCTCAGTACATTTGATTTAATTTCTGGGTACTGGCAGATTGCCTTAACTGATGGGGCCAAAGAGAGGTCTGCGTTTTCAACGCCAGAGGGGCACTTCCAGTTCCGTGTCATGCCCTTTGGGTTGAAGAATGCCCCTGCCACATTCCAGAGACTGGTCAACCAGGTACTGTCCGGGCTGGAGCAATTCAGCACCGCATAGCTGGATGACATTGCTGTGTTCAGCTCCACTTGTGAAGAACACTTGCAACACCTCTGCGCAGTGTTGAAGGCTCTGCACAGTGCAGGCCTCACTATCAAGGCGCCCCTACAAGCCAAGATAGATACCATCCGGGCTTGGGAACCCCCCAGGACCCAGACAGAGGTGAGAGCCTTCTTAGGACTCACCGGGTACTATCGCCGTTTTGTCAAGGGGTATGGCACCATTGTTGCTCCCTTAACAGAACTAACTTCCAAGAAGTTACCCAAGAGAGTGATTTGGACCAGTGCCTGCCAAGAAGCTTTTGATGCCCTGAAGGAGGCCATGTGTACAGCACCTGTACTCAAGGCGCCTGACTTCTCCAAGGAAATCATAGTGCAGACAGACGCTTCTGAGCATGGAGTGGGAGCAGTACTCTCACAACTAAATGATGAGGACTTGGACCAACCCGTAGCTTTCCTTAGCAGGAGGCTACTTCCCAGGGAACAGAGGTGGAGTGCTATTGAGAGGGAAGCTTTTGCTGTGGCCTGGGCTCTGAAGAAGCTGAGACCCTACTTGTTTGGGACTCACTTCCGGGTTCAGACAGACCACAGGCCCCTTAGATGGTTGATGCAGATGAGGGGTGAGAATCCTAAGCTGTTGAGGTGGTCCATTTCCCTACAGGGGAATGGACTTCATGGTGGAACACCGTCCCAGTACAGACCACGCCAACGCTGATGGTCTGTCCAGGTTTTTCCGCCTTAGTGATGAGAACTCCCAAGAAGGTGGGTAGTTCTCCCCACATTTCAGCTGGAGGGGACACGTGTTAGACCTGGCATCTTTTGGCGTGGTTACCCCTGACTTTTTGCCTCTATCTCCTGTATTTTTGATGCTATGCTGGATGTCGTTTTTACTGGTATAGATGCTTTGGGCACTTTGCCACTGCTAATCAGTGTCAAAATGCAAGTGCTCCCTAGGGAAATTGTGATGTAATTGGCTATACATGTTTGGCATATTTGTTCTACCTGCAAGGCCCTAGTAAAGTGCACTGAGAGTGCCAGGGCTGGTAGTACAAATGCTACTAGTGGGCTGCAGCACTGATTGTGCCACCCACAGGAGTAGCGCTAAAATGATGTCTTAGGCCTGCTTGCAGTGCCTATGTGCAGTCCAGGACTGCCATGTCGACCTGGCCAGTGCACCCACTGACCAGGCCTTATCCTTCCCTTTCTGTACATGTAAGGCATCCCTATGGTGGCCCTAGGTACCCCCCTGGGCTGGGTGCAGTGTATCTGAAAGGTAGGGCATGTACTGAGGTGTGTAACATGCCCTGGTAGTGAATTACATCCATTGTCGTTTTTCACTGCTGAGAGGCTATCTTGCCCATAGGACAGAATGGGGGAGGCTGTTTACATGCCTATCTTCCCCTAAAGGCAAGATAGAAATTCCAAGCTTGGTATCTTTGTGTTCAGAATTTAATTATACATATTTTTAGGAAGATGATTTTTAAATTCACTGTGTGAGAATAGCACTTTTTAGAAAGTAGCTATTCTCCTGTTTAACCTTCCTGTGTGCCTGTGTGCAGATTGGCTGACTGGTGTCATGTGATGGGCTAGGTGGCTCCAGGAGTCTGAATGAGTCAGCAGCAGGGTGAATAGGTAGATCTGCTCTAGATGTATGGGAGGAGTAGCCCCTGGGTTTGAGTAGGGCTGCCTCTGCCAGCACAATGCCGGCTCCACCCCCTGCTGGCCAGGCTGAGGACTCTGCCTCTGCCAGCACAAAGAAGGCTCCGCCTCCTGCTGAGCGTCTAACGACCCTGCCCCTCACTCTGAAAGGAACCAGGTGCTCCAGGGCAGAGCACACCCAGGAACCGGTTTGAGCAGGGGAATCCCCCCACTGAAACAAAGAGAGACAAAGACTTGGAGGGGTATAAGAAGAGGACCCCAAACACCTAAACTTTAGATCACTGTGGAACTAAGAAGGAACCTCTGCCAAGGAGAAAGCTGGAAGGAACTGAAGAGGAGAAGACTGCCTGCTTGCTGTTTTGCTTTGCTGCCAAGGAGAGGGGAAGGACTCTGCTGTGTCCCCTTCTTTAAATTCTGATCTCCAATGGCCTGAGGAGAGCTGGCTCCCTGTTAAGAAGTCCCAGGAACAAAAGGACTTCACCACCAGCTCCCCTGGAACTCTGCTGAGGTAGTTCTGACCTGCCTTGGAGTGCTTGCCTAGTCTTGGGGCTCAGGAGGTCGTTTTGCTGTGTTTGGGAGCTGGAAAGCAGAAAGTGTGAACAAGAGTAACTGGTACTCATCGCATCATCCGTTTGAGGGTCGCATCATCCGATTGCGAGTCGCAAGATCGAGAGCGCGAGAAGAATTTCATCGCACCGTCATCGCAGCACCCGGAGTCCCCGCATCGCCGAGTGCGTCGAGCATCGTCCCGGTGCGTGAAGATTCCTGACACTGCGAAGGTCGTCGCAGAACCAGTTTGCGGGCCGCACCACTGCCGGTGCGTGAAAGTATCCAGTCGCTGCGTGAGTCGACGCAGAGTCCCGTCCCGTGGCGCATCGAGGGTTGCTTCGCCAGCAGTCAACGCCGCGCCGTGCATCGCGCCCCATCACAGACCGTTGCACCGTACCTGTGCGTGAAGCTTCCCCCTAAGAAACCTGCGCAACGAAGGCCAAAGTCATCGCATCCTCCCCCTACAGATCGGAGCCCGCGCATCCACCTCTGCTGCGTGAAGCAGGGCTGCTGCAAAGCCTCCCCAAGGTCTCAGGAGTATCGCATCGCCTTTGCCATCTTCATTGTTATAGCTTTTGGGAACCTTAGCGCAACTACAGGTACTGTTGGGCACGAGAGTGTCGCATTTTGTGCATTGAGAGTCGCATTGTGCAGGACACTGATTTTTACATCCTGGAGTACTTTCTACAAACTCTTGAACTATCTTTAAAGTAACCTTTTGAATTGTATGTTGGTTTTTCTGTAGTATTTGGTCTTGTGAAGTTTTTAGTAAAGACCCATTATTTTTCTAAAACTGGTGTGGAGTAAACCTGTGGTGTTTTCACTGTGTTACTGTGAGTGTTGGTACAAATACTTTACACATTGCATTTGATAGCCTAGACTGCTCAGGCCAAGCTACCTAGAAGGTGAGCAGGGGTTATCTTAACAGTGTATCCCACTTTCCCTGACTAGAAGCAAGGGTCCCTACGTGGACAGTGGTACCTACCCTGCCAACTAGAGACCCCCAGATCTAACAACGGCTAACTAAATTATCTCAGGCAAAGAGCCACCTTGTGGGTGTCTGTCGGGCATTGCAGCACCGGCCCGACAAGGAGATAGCCCAATGATGAAGCATGACACCCATTTGGGTCTGTGCTCTTATTGGAGCATTTTCCGCTTCCTGCTACCTTGGATTCTATTTTTTCTTCAGGAGGAACTGGACACCTCATCTACAATTTGATTAACGCAAGGAGCCTGTGTGCTTGACCTTTTCGCTCCTGGTTCCCCTTCCTTATAGAATTTTCAGGGTTAAGGTCAGCACTTAAAAATATAAAAATAAAATAAAGGATAAAACGTCAAGGGCTGCAAAATAACTATTGAAAATAAAAAACGAACCAACGAAATAGGAAGTAATTGTAAATAACACTCTTAGCTAGTACTAAAGGTAATCTGATATGAACATTCAAAGTAAAGGTATACGATTTTATTTCATGCGGAAAAAATATTAGACAATGAGTAGATAATCATGATGCAGTACCCTTTTCCAAGAAGTGTGTATTGTCCATACATACTGAGTGATGCTATGGAAATGATCGAAGATTGAAGGCTGCGATGCCTATTACTATTATCTTAAGACCCTCTGTATAACTTTTTTCTTCAAATAATAGCATTGGCGTATATACAGGTTTACACTAACATTCAACATTGAAATGTAAAACGATTTAAAACTAGTTCATTCATTCATTCAAATAACTTTATTCGATTCATTAGAATCATAAAAGTTTACACAATAAAACATCTAAAAACAATTACAAAATGTGCACATGTTCCCTTCCATAGATCTTAATAAATCAGCAAAATAAATCAATTTTAAAATCATCATAACTATCCCCACATCAGTTTTTAGAATTGACTAAATAGAAAATTCTTAGTAAAATGAATAAAATTAGATTCATTTTCACACTTCATAACGTTTCCTGATTATAAATGCAGTTCTAATAAAACTAAGTAGTGCACTAGAAATTACAGCTGTATATAGTGCCCTTAAATAGGCATAGCCCTCTTGATAAGAGCAGGGCCTAATAACGTCCAATATAGGTTTAATAAAATGTGCTCTAGGGTATTTGTACAGGGAACAGAGCAACATAAAATACATTGTACTTTGTTTGGCCTGATTATTACAAAGACAGGGGGCTAGTCTCTCACACCAGCCAGCCTGTTTGGGATAGGCCACTAAAAAATGCAGTGTTCCCAGTTGAAATCTGCTCAACTGAAAACACGATTGTACATGCGAAGTAAAAGACAAATACAATTGCTGGGGACCTAATGCCCCATCATATAACGTTCCCCTGCCCTGGCCAGGTATCCTTAGTACGGTATACATTTTTTATAATCATTTTCATGTTAGACTCAATAGTATCTGGGTTATTATAACATTCCTCTAGGCCAATCTTATAAAAAGTATCCCTAACATAACACAGCTAAGGGAGTGACATTGCATTATCCAGGTTCATACAATCTTTAAGGATACTCCTAGTGAATGTCAAAGTCTCTGAAGACTAGATTTTTGCCCATAAGATAAGGGATGCAATGTTTATCCTATCTTTCACGTATTCCAGGCCCACCTCTGAGTGACAAAATGAGGTTGAAGTGCTACTCGGAATCATTAACAGCTTTTTTTAAAATGTGTTCTCTAAAACCTGAATCTGATAACTCTTATGGGAACCCCATACTCCAGCCCCAAAAGTAGCGACAGATAAACATTTAGATTTATATAAAGTTATCATTTCTGTAACCGGTTTATGTCCCAATTTACAGGCAAAACGAAACAGCCCCTCTGTTATTCTACTGGTCTGTTGGGCCCTTGTCATAATTAGTTTATCCCAACTCAATATGTTGTTAAAAACATTACCTAAATAGGTAAAATTGGGCACTTTCTCAATGATTTTTCCATTCACAATTAACTTCCTAGTCTTAGTTTTTTCCGGACCACAAACCATAATAAATGATTTACCAAAATTTACTTTGAGGTCCAGTCCTAACATAAAATCAGTGAAGGATGTCAGGGCCTTTTGTAAACTATTGGCCGTCAGGGTCATTAATACCGTATCATCAGCATAGGCCAACAGAGGGACCTCCTACTCTTGGAAAATCCAGTTGCTGTTTAGTCAAGAATGACTCTAGACCATTAGTATATACAAGAAATAGGAAGGGGGCCAGGATACAACCCTGGCGCACCCCTTCCGTGGAGGCAATGGGCCTGGTCTTCTCACCTCCTGGTCCAAAGCGCACAGCCACAGTGGTGGATTCATGTAGCCTGTGTAATAGGGTAATAAGGGGTTCTTCAATGCCCATTTCTCCCATCATTGTCCATAGCTTTCCCCTGCAAACAGTATCAAATGCGCTGACAGGTCCATGAAGGCCAGGTGAATCGAGACCCCTCGGGCCTTCATGTACTTGCCCATAATCAGGGACAGGTTAAGACACTGTTCATTTGTGCCCTTCCCCTTTCTGAAACCATATTGGGTATCAGCTATTAATCCAGAAGCATTAGCCCATGAGTTCAAACGTGCTAGAATCACCCTCACCATAACCTTGCATGTGGCATCTATTAAGGAAATTGGCCGGAAACCTGTGGGGTCATTCCTATTTTTTAAAATAGGTACCACAACTGCTTCCTTCCATAAAGATGGGATTTGACCGAGTATTTCCGCCTTAAAAAACATTCGACAGCAAGGGTGCCCACAGGTGAAGATTACTTTTGATCAAACCTAAGGGTACCTCATCTGGACCGGGCGCTTTCAGAGATATACCCTTATGTATGGCATCTTCCACCTCACTCACGGAAATACTTTGGTTAGTTCATTCATTTTGCTAATCAACTGTTTCTTCTGCTCAGGTGTGCTCAACAAATGGATTTCATTGTCAAATAGTAGATGGTCAATTTTGCTGTTCCTGTCAAGCAGTGTTTAATAATAACCCGTCTGACTTGCTGCTTGCTGTTGACTTGCTGGTATGCCTCTTGCTGGGGGCCAGGACACCAGAGAGCAGGTGTCCTGCCCCCAGCAAGCCCCACAAGCCCCTGCAGCTGACAGCTGCCACCGATGCATGCCAAAGCACCAGGAGGCACCTTTAAAAAGCAGCAGTGGCTCCCGCAGCACAGGATGCCTGTCTGACTTGCTACTGACTTGCTGCTTTGCCCCTTGCTGGGTGCCAAGACACCGGAGAGACACTGGAGAGTGGGAGAGGGAGCTGGTACTTCACTCCCCACAAGCTCCTGCGGCTGACAGCTGCCGCTGACGCACTCCAAAGCACCAGGAGGCACCTTTAAAACGCACCAGGGATTCCTGCACTGGGGGGCTCACGGTGGTGTGCCCAGGCCGCCCATCAGAGCCCGGAGAAGGCTGGGCTGGGTCCAGTCTCTTGGTTTTGGGCTTTGGTTATTTTCTTTATGACACCTGCACTGGAACTCCAAGGAGTAGCCTGAACAGAGATCATCCGCACAAGTAAGTTTGAAACGCACCAGTCATACTAACTCTTCTTGTGCCTATAGCGGCCCCCTCCTTTTTTCTACTTTCTTCCCTCTCTGGAATGATGGCCAAACTGAAACCAATAGGGGAAAATGCAGTCACTCCAAAGCTTCTGCAAAATTCTGCACTTGACTGTTTCCTCCTACGGGCTGCTAAGGCCACAGGCAAGGACATTTTGGTAGCAGAGCGAGGATTATCTGTAGAAGAGGGTTTGGCTGCTCCTATAACTGCTCTTATTACTGAGGATAAGGCTCATATTGCACCATCAAGTGATCCCAGTCAGGGTATTCATGTACAAAATAAAAGCCCATCTGCTCTATCTACCGCCCTGCGCCCCTTACCATAACCAACGGTAACCCCGCTGCGTGAAACCCCAGCCAAAAAAGAAAAAGAAGGCTGTTAGGCCTGGCACCATTTGTGTAGGTCTCCCTTCCATTTTTGTCGTTTATGTCTCCTTCATGGTTGCTGGTGTTAGATGTTCTGGGCGCTGTGCCACTGCCATTCAGTGACACAGCGCAAATGCTCCTTATTATAAAGTAAGTGATGAACCGGTGTAGTCCTAGTAGTACCAAGGAACATGCTAGGGAGATCGAATTTGGTATGCTTCCGCTCCAAATATTAACATGCATCTGGTAGTAGTGATTGTCTTTATGTTCTGCGTGTGCAACTGCCGCTTTTGGAAAGTAGGTATCTTTTTGTCTAAGTCTTTCTGTGTGTTTCTCTGGTATGTGTATTGGTTGTCTGGTTTAGAGGGCCAGGGCAGGCCGGGGCCGACCTGGGTCGAATGGAGCAATCTGCCGTTGATGTATAGGGAGGGGTGACCCCTTTGATCTGAGCAGGGCTGTGCCTGGCAAGGTGAATGATGGCTCCACCTCCCGCTGGGTGTCTGATGGTGGGCCTCTCTTCCTGAAAGGGAGGATGCAGCCTTGTAAATAAAGTGACGCAAGTCGACACCAAATTGGTTCTGGCCAGGTCGAGTGATTTTTGACTTTCTCAAGAACAAAGACTTTTGGGGTATAAAGATCTGAGCTGAAACCCTCTCATGGTCTGTAACTTCGGGATGCCAAGTTGAACCTCTGGCCATGTAAACGAGAGGGAGTGTACTTTGAATCTTTGATCCATCCACTGAAGCAACTACTCAAGGGCCTGAATCGAGTTTGCCTCCTGCTGAAGTCTCAGGGACATTAGACTTCATTCATCAGCAGCCCGGATTCTTATTGAGAGGAATCCTGCTCACAGAAATCCAGGGCCTCTGGATCTACTGTGGGGAACGCCACTTTTGCTTTTCCTACGAAAACTATTGCTATCGCCATTGTGGGCCGCTGCAGCTGAGGAGCTGTGCCGCTGAGTGCCCGCATTTGCCTTGTCTACGGAAACTATTGCTATTGCCATTGTGGGCCGCTGCAGCTGAGGAGCTGTGCCGCTGAGTGCCTGCTTTTGCCTTGTCTACGGAAACTACTGCTATTGCCATTGTGGGCCGCTGCAGCTGAGGAGCTGTGCCGCTGAGTGCCCGCATTTGCCTTGTCTACGGAAACTACTGCTATCGCCATTGTGGGCCACTGCAGCTGAAGAGGTGTGCCGCTGAGTGCCCGCATTTGCCTTGTCTACGGAAAATATTGCTATCGTCATTGTGGGCCACTGCAGCTGAGGAGCTGTGCCGCTGAGTGCCCGCATAGGCCTTACTATGAGATCCATTGTTGACGCCATTGTGGGCCGCTGCAGCCGAGGGGCTGTGCCGCTAGGTGCCTACCTTGGCCTTGCTACGATTACCTTGTTGTCGCTATCGTGCCGCTGGGTGCCCGCATCTGACCGACTATGAGAATCAGTACTACCGCCACTGTGGGCCACTGCAGCTGAGGAGTTATGTGGCTGCAGGCCCGCATTGGCTTTGAGAGTCCTTACTATCAATATTTTGGGCCGCCGCCATCGAAAAGCTGTGCCGCTGAGTGCCCAACCCTACCTTGACACAAGAATCATCGCTATCACTATCGTGGGCCACTGCAGCTGAAGGGCTGCACCACTGAGTGCACCCACTAGCTCCACATCGAGAGCCTTGCCAAATTCCGCGTGCACCGCTGGGTGCCGCTTCCACGATCCCCAGGATTATCGTGAGTGCACGCTGCGGATCACCACTGCCCGAGAACTGTGGCCGCTGTGGGTCCGCCTGCCATCCCGCACCCTCTCTGAGGAGCTGTGTACCATGCCCCTTTATATCCTAGGTACCCTGTACATTGTGCAACACCAGGTCGCATAGACCCCGGCCCAAACCAAGTTTGTTCCACCCGCACGCACAAGCACTTTCATCGCTCCTGAGACGAATCTGTAATTACGTGCATTTTGGCTCTTTGAGTATTTCCCAATTTCGTGCTTAATCTATATGAAGATAACTATTTCTTATAATTGCTTGTGGTGTCTATTTTGTAGTGTCTCTCCTGCATTATTGTGTATGGTCCTAAATGCTTCACACACTGCCTCTGAGATAGGCCTGTCTGCTCGTGCTACGTTACAACAGGGTTGAGCAGGGGTTATCAAAGGGTGTAGCCCCCTTACTCTGACTTAGGAAGAAGGGCCACTATTTGACATCGGCGCCAGCCACTGTCAACTAGAGACCCCCATTTCTAACATTGGTGGTCAGCGGTGAGGATCAGGACTTGCATCTATGATCCACATACAATAACCAGTGTACGCTACTAGTCAATCAATCAATCAATCACAGAATTTGTAATGCGCACTACTCACCCGCGAGGGTTTCAAGGTGCTGAGGAGGAAGGGGGGGGGGTTGCCGCTACTGGTCGAACAGCCAGGTCTTGAGTCGCCACCTGAAGGTCAGCAGGTCTTGGGTCTGTCATAGGTTCAGAGGAAGGGTGATCCAGGTCTTGGCGCCGCCGTGGGAGAAGGATCTGCCGCCGGTGGTGGTTCTTCGAATGCGCAGGACGGTGGCCAGGGAGAGGTCGGCGGAGCCGAGCTGGCGGTTGGGAACGTAGAAGGAGAGTCGACGGTTGAGGTAGGCTGGGCCGGTCTTGTGGAGTGCCTTGTGTGCGTGGATGAGCAGTTTGAAGGAGATTCTGTTGTCGATGGGGAGCCAGTGCAGGTCTCTCAGGTGGGGGTTGATGTGGCTGTGGCGTGGAATGTCGAGGATCAGGCATGCAGAGACGTTTTGGATTCTTTGTAGTCGTTTGATGAGCTTGGCCGGGGCTCCAGCGTAGAGGGCGTTTCCGTAGTCGAGTCTGCTGGTAACTAGGGCCTCGGTGACTGTTCTTCATGTGTCCCTGAGGATCCACCTGTAGATCTTGCGGAGCATGCGGAGGGTGTTGAAGCAGGAGGAGGAGACTACATTGACTTGCTTGGTCATGGAGAGCGTTGAGTCGAGGATGAGTGAGTGAGGGTAAACCACATACGATTTGATTTTGGTTCTATTGCTGACTGTGATTGCCAGCCAAGTATTTTTGTTGTTCTGTGCTGACTGTGATTGCCAGCCAGGTGATTTTGGTTCTCTTACTGACTGTGATTGCCAGCCAAGTATTTTTGTTGTTCTGTGCTGACTGTGATTGTCAGCCAGGTGATTTTGGTTCTATTGCTGACTGTGATTGCCAGCCAGGTAATTTTGGTGCTATTGCTGACTATGATTGCCAGCCAAGTATTTGTGTTGTTCTTTGCTGACTGTGATTGCTAGCCAGGTGATTTTGGTTCTATTGCTGACTGTGATTGCCAGCCAAGTATTTTTTGTTGTTCTGTGCAGACTGTGATTGTCAGCCAGGTAATTTTTTTGGTTTTGTTCTATTGTTGACTGTAGTTACCAGTCATGTCTACACTAGGTAGGCCAACCTCCAATGCTTCGGAGGATCTCTTCTTTGAGGAAGATAGGTTAGAAACATACACTGCCAAACAGCTAAAGTCTTTTTGCAAGCGATTCACCGTCCCTGTTGTGGGCCTCTCTTGGAAGGAGGAATATCAGAAGGCCCTTAAGGCCTGGATGGAGGCGAGAGAGTCCGCCAGGAATGGGGAAGAGAACGTTGGAGGGCAGCAGGATGATGAAGTGGGTTTAGTGGGAGGTAAGGCACTTTTTAACCCAGGTACTAGTGTGTCCTCAAAGAGTCTGTCTCCAGAAGAGATGGAGGACAGAGAGAGAGATAGGAGGCATAGTTTGGAGATGGCCAAATTGGAAGGTCAGAAGGACCTAGAGAGCAAAAAATTGGATATTGAGAATAATAGATTGGCATTTGAGCTGGAGAAAATGAAACTTGAGCATCAGAGAGTATTGAGGGAGTTGGAGATCAAAGCTAAGAGTTTGGAGATCTCCTCCTCTGGTGGCAGCATACCTTTAGTACCTACCGAGAGTAGAGTGTACATACCCAAGGATGTCATCAAGGATTTCCATAAGAGTGAGGATATTGGGCAATGGTTTGCCGCACACGAGATAGCCATGGTGTCCCACTGGGTCCCTGAGAAGGATTGGGGAGCGGGGTTGTGGGGACGCTTTGTGAGTGATGGGAGGGATACCCTGTTAGACCTGCCTGAGCAGAGCAGGATAGTGTATGCCCATATGAAAGAGTCCTTGATGACGCGTTATGGTTTGACCCCAGAAATTTACAGGCAGAGATTTAGGACCTGCAAGAAGCTGGAGGGTACCACTTGGGCTGAATATGTGTCTTTCTTTTGCAGAGCAATGGATCGCTGTGCAAAAGGTAGCAAAGTGGAAACCTTTGAGCAATTGTATGATTTGTTCGCATGGGAGCATTTATCTAGTAACTGTTTTCCAGAGCTACGGCAGCACCTTGTTGATAGCAAGCTCACTAACCCTAGGAAGCTTGCTGAGGAGGCGGACCGCTGGGTAAGCACCCGGGTTCGCAAGGGTCTTGTGGTAGACTTCGACAAAGGTGGGCAGGGTCCCCAGCCGAGAAGTGGGGGGATAGAGTAAACAGAGAGAGTTCCAGAGAGGGCCCCAAAATAATTCCCATGGGAACCAAGGAGTGGTGTCCCAGCCTCCCCATCAAAAGAAGCCAGTGCCCCCGACAGGTAGGCCTGTTCAGAGGAGGCCCCTCACTTGCTTTAAGTGTGGTCAAGTGGGCCACAGGCATTATGATCCTCAGTGCCCCCAGAAGGACACCAATGCACCACCCCGTGCACCCCCGCCAGATTGCCAGTGTAGCCCTGGGAGGGGAAGAGATGGGTGTCCAAAGTGGGTGGGATCCCGTATAATTGACCCTTGTCTCGCTAGGAGACTTCGAGAAGGTCCCTAACCCCGCACTGCCTGCTAACACTAAGAAGTATAGGCAGTGGGTAACAATCAATGGCCATAGGGTGGAGGCTCTGAGGGAAACAGGGGCTAGTGTGACTGCTGTCAGCTCCCGGTTGGTGTCCAAAGAGCAGATGTTCCCCCATGCATTCTGCCCAGTAGTGTCAGCAGGCAACTCTGATAGCCCGTGTGAAGTGGCTCAAGTTCCCTTTGAGTGGGGGGGGTCTCAGGAACTCTCCAAGTAGGTGTGAGGCCAGCCATGCCAGTAGACTGTCTGTTGGGCAATGATTTAGAGAACTCCCCGTGGGCTACGGTGGAGAGGAAGTCCCATTTGGAAATGTTGGGTCTGCCTGAGTGGGCGTGTGCGACCACTCGGTCCATGGCAGCCAGTAAGGATTTTCAGAAGGACCTGGAGCCTGAAAGTATGGCCCAGGCCCCTGCCTTAAAGAGAAGGGGCAGGGGGTGTGGGAAACCGGCCCCCATGGTTCTCACGGTCCAGGAAGGAGCAGACCTTGAGGGGGATGCCCTGGAACCTACAGGGGAACAAGTAGCCGAACTGGGGAACCTACCGGAGCTGGCCCATTGGCAGCAGGAAGGAGGGCCCACCAGGGAGGAATTTTATGAACAGCAGAGAACGTGCCCTTTTCTTGAGGGACTGCGGCGGCAGGCCACAGCCCAGGCAGCAGGTAATCAGTCAGGATCACATCTGATCTATTGGGAGAATGACCTCCTTTACAGCGAGCCTAAGGCTGCTGAGCCTGGGTCAGCCCGTGTGCTGGTGGTACCCCAGCGCTTCAGAGCCTTCCTACTGGGTTTGGCTCACAATGTGCCATTGGCTGGACATCTGGGGCAGACCAAGACATTTGAGAGGCTGGTAACCCACTTTTATTGGCCCCAGATGCGCAAGAGCTCAGATGCTCACTTCAGGACATGTAAGACTTGCCAGGAAAGTGGAAAGAGCGGGGGGAAGATCAAGGCCCCGCTCCAGCCCTTCCCGGTTCTCAGTACTCTATTCGAGTAAGTGGGCATTGACATTGTGGGGCCTCATGAACCCCAAGACAGCTATTGCCAACAGGTTCATCCTGGTCTTGGTGGACCATGCCACCCGGTACCCTGAAGCCATCCCCCTCAGGACAGTGGCGGCCCCCGAGGTGGGACGTGCACTGATGGGGATTTTCTCCCGTGTGGGATTCCCCAGAGAGGTGGTGTCCGATAGGGGTACTAACCCCATTTCCAAATATATGAAGTCTCTGTGGGAGGAGTGCGGAGTAACGTATAAGTTCACGACTCCTTACCACCCCAAGGTAACGGTCTGGTTTAGAGATTGACTGGACCCTTAAGGGCATGATTATGGGCCTAGAGGAGCCCATGAGGCGTAAGTGGGCCGTTCTCTTGCCATGCCTGTTGTTTGCTTACTGTGAGGTGCCACATAAGTCTTTAGGGTTCAGTCCCTTTGAACTGCTCTATGGTCACCCGGTAAGAGGGCCTCTGAGTTTGGTCAACGAAGGCTGGGAGCAATCTCCCAGGAAGCCTCCCCAGGATGTGGTTAGCTAAATGTTGGCCTTCAGGAACAAAACTCAGTGTTTCAGGAAACTTGCTGAGGCAAATCTGGAAGCCAGCCAGGAAGAGATGAAACGCTGGCACAATCAGAATGCCACTCTGATTGAGTTTCAGCCTGGGGCTTGGGTCATGGCCCCAGTGGAGCCCTGTGCACTCCAGGATAAGTGGACCAGCCCTTTTGAGGTGGTGGAGAGCAAGAGTCCTGTTACCTACTTGGTGGACTTGCAGTCTCCCAGGAACCCTCTGCGGGTCCTGCATGTCAACCGCCTGAAGCCCCATTTTGAGAGGTCTGAAGTGGGCATGCTTCTAGCTACAGATTTTGAAACGGGAGATAAGAGTGAGCCTCTTCCTGACCTCCTGTGGGCAGAGGAGAAAGATGGGTCAGTGGAGGGCGTGGTCCTCTCCACCACACTGACCCCTGAACAGCAGAGTGATTGTCGCCAACTGTTGGGGCAATTCAGCGATCTGTTCTCCCTGGTGCCTAGTGTCATCGATTGGTGTGTCCATGATGTGGACACTGGGGATAGTCCTCTTGTGAAGCATAAGGCTTACGGTGGAGAGGAAGTCCCGTTTGGAAATGTTGGGTCTGCCTGAGTGGGCGTGTGCGACCACTCGGTCCATGGCAGCCAGTAAGGATTTTCATAAGGACCTGGAGCCTGAAAGTATTGCCCAGGACCCTGCCTTAAAGAGAAGGGGCAGGGGGTGTGGGAAACCGGCCCCCATGGTTCTAACGGTCCAGGAAGGAGCAGACCTTGAGGGGGATGTCCTGGAACCTACAGGGGAACAAGTAGCCGAACTGGGGAACCTACCGGAGCTGACCCATTGGCAGTAGGAAGGAGGGCCCACCAGGGAGGAATTTTGTGAACAGCAGAGAACGTGCCCTTCTCTTGAGGGACTGCGGCGGCAGGCCACAGCCCAGGCAGCAGGTGATCAGTCAGGATCACATTTGATCTATTGGGAGAATGACCTCCTTTACAGTGAGCCTAAGGCTGCTGAGCCTGGGTCAGCCCGTGTGCTGGTGGTACCCCAGCGCTTCAGAGCCTTCCTACTGGGTTTGGCTCACAATGTGCCATTGGCTGGACATCTGGGGCAGACCAAGACATTTGAGAGGCTGGATGCCAAGACGAACCTCTGGCCATGTAAACAAGAGGGAGAGGACTTTGAAACTTTGATCCATCCACTGAAGCAACTACCCAAGGGCCTGAATCGAGCTTGCCTCCTGCTGAAGTCTCAGGGACATTAGACTTCATTCATCAGCAGCCTGGATTCTTTTTGAGGCGAATCCTACTCACAGGTGAGGCCTCTGTTGAGAAATCCAGGGCCTCTGGATCTACTGTGGGGAACGCCGCTTTTGCTTTGCCTACGAAAACTATTGATATCGCCATTGTGGGCCGCTGCAGCTGAGGAGCTGTGCTGCTGAGTGCCCGCATTTGCCTTGTCTACGGAAACTATTGCTATCGACATTGTGGGCCGCTGCAGCTGAGGAGCTGTGCCGCTGAGTGCCCGCATTTGCCTTATCTACGGAAACTACTGTTATTGCCATTGTGGGCCGCTGCAGCGGAGGAGCTGTGCCGCTGAGTGCCCGCATTTGCCTTGTCTATGGAAACTACTGCTATAGCCATTGTGGGCCGCTGAGGCTGAGGAGCTGTGCCACTGAGTGCCCGCCTTTGCCTTGTCCACGGAAACTATTGCTATCGCCATTGTGGGCCGCTGCAGCTGAGGAGCTGTGTCACTGAGTGCCCGCCTTTGCCTTGTCTACGGAAACTATTGCTATCGCCATTGTGGGCTGCTGCAGCTGAGGAGCTGTGCCGCTGAGTGCCCGCATAGGCCTTACTACAAGATCCATTGTTGACGCCATTGTGGGCCGCTGCAGCCGAGGGACTGTGCCGCTGAGTGCCTACCTTGGCCTTGCTACGAAAAACCTTGTTGTCGCTTTTGTGGGCCGCTGCCGCTGAGAAGCCGTGCCGCTGGGTGCACGCATCTGACCTACTACGAGGATCAGTACAACCGCCACTGTGGGCCGCTGCAGCTGAGGAGTTGTGTCGCTGCAGGCCTGCCTTGGCTTTGAGAGTCCTTACTATCACTCTTTTGGGCCGCCGCCATCGAAAAGCTGTGCTGCTGAGTTCCCAACCCTACCTTGACACAAGAATCATCGCTATCATGGGCCGCTGCAGCTGAAGGGCTGCACCGCTGAGTGCCCCCACTAGTTCCACATCGAGAGCCTTGCCAACTTCCACGTGTGCCGCTGGGTGCTGCTTCCACGCCCATCCCAGGATTATCGTGTGTGTACGCTGCGGATCACCACCACCCAAGAACTGTGGCCACTGTGGGTCCGCCTGCCATCCTGCACTTTCTCTGAGGAGCTGTGTACCGTGCCCCTTTATATCCTAGGTACCCTGTACATTGTGCAACACTGGGTCGCATAGACCCCGGCCCGAACCAAGTTCGTTCCACCCGCATGCACAAGCGCTTTCATTGCTCCTGAGACAAATCTGTAATTATGTGCATTGTGGCTCCTTGAGCATTTCCCAATTTTGTGTTTAATCTATATAAAGATAACTATTTTTTATAATTGCTTGTGGTGTCTATTTTGTAGCGTCTCTCCTGCGTTATTGTGAATGGTCCTAAATGCTTCACGCACTGCCTCTGAGATAGGCCTTTCTGCTCGTGCTACGTTACCACAGGGTTGAGCCGGGGTTGTCAAAGGGTGTAGCCCCCTTACTCTGACTTAGGAAGAAGGGCCACTATTTGACATCGGTGCCAGCCACTGTCAACTAGAGACCCCTATTTCTAGCAAAGGTAAAAGATTTGGAACCGCCACCGGCTGTAAGGACTAGATCCGGTTAAAAGACCGAGGAATCAGCCCTGGAAGAGGCTATTGATGCAAGGCAAAGAAAATTACCTTTGATAGACTCAGACACTGATCTTCCAACCTCTAACTCTGAAGGTCTATCCCCGCAAATCATTGAAACTTTAATATCATGCATAGAAAAAACTATTTCCAATAACCTTCTGCCCATTCTGGTTAGGCTTGACAAACTGGAGACAAGTGTGGAACTTATTCAAAAATCGCTTGCTGATTTATTGTCTGAGGCAGGGGTAATAATGAAAACACATGAAGGGGGGGGGCTCGTCCTCATGGGGTTCACATTCTTTTGAGGGGCATCTCTGTAGGAATGTAGATCTACTATCCTGTGCCCCAAATACTGGAAAAGATAGGAGTGACACGAGGGTAGTACTTCAAAAACCAATTAGACCCACACATTTCAGTCACTCAGGGAGGGAAAGGTTGCCTCCTAGTAACTCCGGGCCTACCGCTCATAGTACTACCCCCACAGGGAATATATCTGATTGTAGCAAGCAGATTTTCCCCGTAATGTTTGATCTAAATGGTATGAACGATCAAGCTAATGAGGTGACATTACATCTTCCCCCAGAGTGCTGCCCATATGTGGCAATTCTAACCAATGTCCCCCCAGCACAGGATAATCACAAGGAATCACTCAACCAGTAGAAAAATAAAGTCTGCCACCGACTAACACAGAACACCAATTTTTCAAATACCAACTATCACGATATCCTGTTTGTAAGACGGGTAAGCTGGGTTGGCCTGCTATGCAAGTCTATAACAGGAGATTGCATAATTATAAACTGTGGATCTCCAATGCGTGCAGGGCAGTTGCTCAGTCGGGGTAAGAATCTATCAAACCAGAGGCCTAGACAAGGGATTGACATTGTGCCACTCAGGTTTTTTTATAGGCACCTTGAATGCATAGGCCTAAATGCCCCAGTCAGTAAATCTTTCACTGAGAAACCGATTGTGAGACAGGAGCTTCCTTTCCTGAAATTGAGAAATAGATATCAACCTCTGACCGACCTGGATTCCCCTGACTGACTAACTCTCGTAACTACCAAACCATAAACGATACATGAGGCACTTCCCATTATCCAGTCCGAAGGTGCTATTAATAATAATAACAATAGTGAAACTGTACTCTGTTGCCCAATAACTAAGTCATGCCATCAGCTCCAACACTTAGAACATGAGAGAGTAAAACCTATATCAAGACATTATTCCCAGGAGTGCGTGTTCAATGCTCAGGATTTGAAAATCTTATCTTGGAACACTGCGGGTATAAGGTCAAAGTTAAATGACCGTGAATGGTGCAACTTAGTGGATGGATTCCACCTATGTTTGTTTCAGGAAACCTGGGCGGTTGAGTAGGTACATAGGGTGGGGTTTACTACCCTTAGCATAGAGGCTAGGCACTCTCCAGCTGGCTGTCCAGCTGGTGGATTAATAATTTGGGCTAACACGTCTCTGGTATGCTAAATCAAGGTGCTGAAACTAGGTTCAGAGGAGATACTTGGTCTAGAATTGACTTCACCAAAAGAAAACATCCATCTCAGGTTGTTTAACATTTACAATCGTTTCAGTAGCCCTCATAAGACATCTCACATGATAACTAACTACCTTGATACACCCACGGGAAAGAAAAAAAACTCTTAGTCGCTGGTGATTTAAATATCTGGGGCCCGATTCACAGAACAAACGTAAGACAAAATCCTAAACTTAGTACCATTTTAGTATTCACAGAATGCACTTACTACTTCTGGTATTCACAGAATGAACTTACTACTTTTGCGATTCACAGAATAAACTTACTACTTTTGCTATTCACAGAATGGATTTAAGACTACTAACTTTACGTCCTCACTCGGGCCGGAAATTCCGGCTCGGAGGCGGAGCTTCCGGCTCGGAGGCGGAGCTTCCGGCCCGGAGGCGGGGCTTCCGGGCCGGAGGCGGGGCTTCCGGCCCGGAGGCGGAGCTTCCGGCCCAGAGGTGGAGATTTTAAATCTCCGCCACTGGCCGGAATCCCCACCTCCGGGCCGGAAGCTCCGCCTCCGGCCCGGAAGCCCCGCCTCCGGGCTGGAATTTCCGGCCCGAGTGCGGACGTAAAGTTAGTAGTCTTAAATCCATTCTGTGAATAGCAAAAGTAGTAAGTTTATTCTGTGAATCGCAAAAGTAGTAAGTTCATTCTGTGAATACCAGAAGTAGTAAGTGCATTCTGTGAATACTAAAATGGTACTAAGTTTAGGATTTTGTCTTAAGTTTGTTCTGTGAATCGGGCCCAACATTTGAACCAGTTGACTATATACAGGAGCTGCTGCAGGAAGATGATCAAGTTAGAGGGGTTGATAAGCTTCAGACCACAGCTATCAAGAAATGTACTAGGGTGGGGCAACAGGTATTATCTTTTACCCTCGCCTACAGGGTTCAAGCTTGTAATGGTTGGACACGCTCGGACACAGAAGCTTGCCATACGTTTAAGAAGGGTAAAGTCAAGAGCAGGATCGATTACATTCTGGTTGACCTTGATCTATGGCCAAATGTTAAAGATATGGTTGTACTAAATCGGGAGGACAGCGACCATTATGCTCTGGTACTAACGCTGTCTGGCCTAGCAATTCTGCATGGACAATCAACAATAACAAAAGAGTAAAATGGCCACAGATATTGTCTGATGGCAACCTCCTCCCAAAAATGTATGCTGAGGTAGCACAGATCCTCCCCGTTGTGACATAATGGCCACCTTTCAGCATCTGACCCATACAATAAGACCATTTTTTAACAAACAGTGTAATCAAAACCTATTTCAACGGAGTACTGCCCTGTGGTAAAATGAGGCCTGCAGAAAAGGCAAAGTTGATTTAATTGTGGCGGTCAAGAAAGAATCTCAGTCAGACATTAAAATTAGTAGGAAACTGTATAAAACGGCACAGGCTAAGGCTTAAAGGGATTGGGAGTCAGAAAACTGGCACACACTTGTAGAAACGTCAAGGCAGAAGGACAGCCAATTATTCTGGCATCTCTTGTTGAAAAGGACTCCCAAACAGAAAATGGAAACAGATTTTTATATGCAGCCCCATGTCTGGGAGGAGTACTTCACGTACCTCTATGCAGGCAAACTGGATGATTTTTACCTAGACCCACAGATGAATAGTACAGATCCAACACAAGCTGACGAGATCACTTTCACAATAGAGGAAACTGTCAATGCTATTAGTTCTCTTCAGAACGGGAGAGCTCCAGGTTTAGACAAACTTCTGGGAGATCTGTACAAAGCAGAGTCTACAATATGGTAACCGCTGTTACAACCGGTTTTTAATGCTATCCTGTGAGCTGGAGGTTTTCCTACATCCTGGAGAGGTGCTGAAATTATCCCAATTTTTAAGAAGGGAGATAAGGGGTCTCCCGCAAACTATAGGCCCATCAGCCTTATAGATGTTTCCCCAAAAACGTTTTATAAAATTATTTTAACTCGTATCCAAGATTGGATCGAGGAGAATAACATTTTATCAAACTTGCAGGCATGATTTCAGGCCTCTACAAGTATTTTAGACCAGGTTTTTAGATTTCTCCTGCTTATATGGAAGGAAGTGACCATTAGAGGGGGTCATTTGTATGTTGTGTTCGTGGATCTTGAAACACCTTTTGATTCCATAGACCGTACCCAACTCTGGACTGCCCTCAGAGACTTGGGACTCCCAACTTACTTACTTAAAATCTTGATTCGCCTCCACCAAGATAATTACGCCAAAGTCAGGTGGAACTTCAATGGTAGCTTATCAAATGACATTTCTGTTTGGAAGGGAGTACGACAGGGCTGCATTTCCGCCCCAACCCTATTTACCATGTACATAAACAGGTTAATAGGAGAGTTGTACGACTGTGGAGGTGATCCCCTGAAATTAGCTGGAAGCCCTGTGCCCTCCCTGCTCTTTGCAGACGATATGCTGCTTATAACTAAGATGCCAAAGGGGAATCAAAACATCCTTAATACATTTACAAAAGCTTGTAAGGACACGGGATCAGAAATTAATTGCTCCAAGGCGAAATATATGTCGTTTAACCCCTATAAATCCAACAAGGGTAAACTGAGGTTGGGCTCCCAAACTCTGGAGTAGGTTAAGGTATTTGACTATCTAGGAGTCCGAATCAGTGACAGGCTTGTATGGACACCCCATGTTGAGAAAAGTGTTTTAACTCTTCAACATGTCGACTGTGCAATAGCTGGGAGGGTCAGGGGGTCTGCTTTTCGACCATCCTCTCCAATTTAGGAAGTACATGGGCAAAAGGGCTAGGAGCGGCCCTACAATGGACAGAGTTACGGGGGCTGGAGAACCTAAAGCACTTAGGGGCATATTATCAACGGCCAGTGATAATTATCGCTGGCCGTGCTTAGCGATAATAATATTATCGCAGGCTATCTCTGGAATTTATCGCCCTGGTAGCGCGTTCTTAACAACGCGTTTCTCCAGGGCGATGAAAATTCCAGAGATAGCGAGGTTATCGCCCTTTTGCAGGGAACATCGCTGGTTTTCCAGTGATGTTCCCTGCTAAACGGCGATAACCTCGCTGATACGACCCGCAGGGTCGTTTCAGCATAATCCACCCCCTATGTTTCGGGGTGGCTAAGCCAGGATTTTTGCAGACGTTAGATTTTGGCAAAAACTGCCATTTTCGCCACAATCTAACGTGTGCTAAAATCATGTGGGCTGCCTTGTAAATATCGCAGTGTAAACATCAGTGATATCTGCAAGGTAGTCCATCGGGGTTACGCCCAGTAACGCCCACTTTGCATCTCATTGGAGATGCAAAGGGAGGCGGTGGGGAAAAGGGTGCTAACATGCGATTATGCATGTTAGCACCCTCTTGTAAATAGGGCGCTGGTTTTATCCCCGCCTTTTTGGCCTTGTAAGCCAAAAAAGCGGAGATAAAACCCTTGTAAATATGCCCCTTAGTTTCAGCTGAGAACAAATTTATAAGGGCAATCCTTTATCTACCAGTGAAGATCCCCCTTCTGCCGTTAAGACTTGACCTTGGTCTTAAATCCATTAATAACTTTGCCATTCTCAAGGCACTCTTGTTTTGGCTAAGGCTATGAAACAGTAGCACACAGGTCCCGGTGAAGGAGGCCATGGAAGAGTTACTAATTTTACAAAAACAAACAGGTCGTCTTGCTTGGTTCAACAAGGTCAAGGATTGTTTTTTTAAACTGGGGTTGGGGCCCATGTGGGAGGACCCAGGGTCCATCATGAAAAAAATGGTTCCTCTGCTTAAAAAATGGTTCTGAGAGTACGTGGATTCACAATGCACATGTACATGGCACTTTAACTTCTAGTTTCTTGAATCTTAAAGGATGGTTTTGTTTTGAAATATTTATGGATGATATTGAACCTCCGCAGGCACGAGCACTTTACAGTCAATTTAGGTATGAGGTTCTCCCTCTAAATTTTAGGAAAAGTACCTGGGACAATGCCCCTGTAACATCCCTGTGCCCGACCTGTCACTCTTTTCCTGAGACCCTTGAACATTTTGTTTTTTTATGTCCTTCTTATGCAAATCTCAGGAAAAATTGGGTGATTCCTGCCTTCCGCCTGCTTTTTTTTTTCACGTTCCGCTGATGCCTTACACATTTTTAGGTCGGATACCACAAGGGGGCTTGTATTCACAATCTCGAGATACTTGCTCTATGCTTGGTGGATGAGGCTAAAATTGATTACTCATGACTCTGTGAAAGAAAAATGAACATGTATGTCACCTTGTCCCAGGGCCACCAGTGGACTACTGGGGTTGTGATTCATGGAACTTTTATAACACAGACTCATTGTAATGTGGAATTCTCCTTTTTAAACACATATGAAACTTTGAAATTTTCAGTAAATTTTTTGTACTGTCGGAGGTATATGATACCCTGCTTTTAAAATTTATTTATCCATGATGTCATGATTTTTTTTTACTGGTGGTGAATTTCTTAATGTAAAGGATCATGTTATTGATCGAATACATTTATATAGATAATAACAAAATATCTCATGACACACTGGTATGGCGACCATAACACCCCCTTCATTGAACCACATAGGTGAGTTTAGAATGCCATACTTTGCAGCAGCTTTCTTGATGGTTTGTAAAGCAGCCACTGGACTCAATGATGGAGAAAGATCTCACTCTATGAGATGTAAATTTTCCATAGATACTCTCAACATCTTTCTCCTACCTTTTCTCCACATTAGTCTGTAATTCTTCAACACCCTCTTCAATATCTTGCTATTTGTTACTATCATTACATTGGTCAAATATAGGTTTTCATAATGGACATTGTTTTGAGAAAATATGCAAATGCTGCTCTAAATTTCAATAAAGAAATTGGTACATTGACAAAGATTAAAATTGTAGCATTATTTAACATTGCAGCCTGGACCAGCCTTTGGCAAGCAGCCATAGAATGTGCTCTGCAGGGTACACCCAGGAGCATGAAGGAGCAAATAAATCTACTGCAACGGCAGCTGCAAGAAGTTCACTCTAATGTGACAGAAGAACAATTCATAAGAATGGGCTTTATGTAAATACACATGAAATATATTCTGTGGAGTCCAGTCAGAGGGAGAGAGCAGCAGAATATTAGACCGTGTACACTGAGCTGTGGTTCATGAGCTGAGGGTTACCTAAGAGTCATAGGGACCAAAGTCATTGGAATAAGCATTACAGGCAACCATGAAATGTGGTTCATACCTGCCCTAGTCTATGGTTTCTGGCATCTACACTCAACAGATGAGCATCACATAGGTGGGTGCAGCTTGGAAAGTCATTTTCTCCAATAAATGCAGACTCGTCTGATAGAGATGAAGCCCCTTATGAGTATCTGGTATGGCCAGGAGTGTAGGTTACAATTAAATGGAAAATGCTGTGGAGGGAAATAGTTTAAGTTGAATAAGGATAAAGAAAAGAGGGATGATAGTGAAAGGATATAGACTAAGTCCACCCAGGATAGGGCGGGTGTTTCCTATGGGAGTGAATGGAGATGGAAAGGTTAATATGAAAAATGAGACCAGGTTAGAAGAGAGGTGATTGGAAAAGGAACAAGGGAAAACAGGGCAGAGGGTCAGCCCCTTCCACATCAAGACTAAATGGGAAAGTCACTCCTGGCATTTAAAAAAGTGTCTATGGGTCCCACCAGAAGTGGTTTGTCATGAGTGTCTACAGCTAATTTCTTCTGACTGTTTTTTAATGAGAACAGTTGCTCAACTTCCTTACTTCATCAACAATCTGCCAGATGTGTAATAGATGTTGTAGAAGTATGTATAATGTTACACTAAAGCAGTAGCAATTATATTGCTCTCTAAACAAATGCAGTATACATAAATATATTGTTAAAAGTGTGTTATACATTACTACCATGTGAAGTCTCTCCTGCAGATTTTCAAGCTGATAGCTCTTTAATTTCTTGCTGGGAGAAGTGAAACTTTTCATTGGAGAAGCAGGGGTTCTGGCTCTTAGTTAAAAGGGCCGGCCCAGAAGTTCTAGATCTGTTCTAGAGTCATGACTCAATGGTTCTTATTCGCAGCATGTAAGCGCAGAGGGGAACAAATTGTTATTAATACCAGTCAGTTCAATAGGGGATTCTCTTGACACACAGCAACCACAGACCACTAAGTAAGGTTAATCAATGTATTACAAAGCCAAAAATAGGGTGACATAAAGACATCTCAAGATGAGGGTGTAGAAATATATTGGATTAAACATAAAGCCAAATCTGTGAATGAAGTTGAGGCGGTGCTACATGCACAATACAATTAACTCAAGAAATAGAATACAGAGGATCAAAAAGCATGAGTTCAAATTCCCCTTCATCGAGGGTTGATGAATATTAAGCATCAATCTATCCCTACAAGGTGTCAGCATGTGGAGCCTTCCTAAGAAGTCTCTCCACCATTAGTGGGTCGGACAGCATAAAGCTATCGACACAGAGCTCATTCTAAGATGCTCTCTCTCCAAAAGGCAGGGAAGAAGTGGTTGCTTTCCCTACTTGCAAGGTCTCAATATTACAAGTATCTTCCCAAGATTCCTTGCAGGTCACATCATCCACTCTGACCACGTTCTCATAGGTACTTTTCCACAGGATAGCAATGTTCCTCAACAGTAACATGGTAACCTTGATTCCCAGGCATTCTACGGTGTGAAAATACCACAGTTCTCCATATCAGCCTTAGCTCATGATGTATCCTCTTCTCTCCTTGCCTAACTCCTAAAACAAAGACATTATTCTAACTAATAAAGGTGCTTCTTTCACCTGCAACACACACATATGAAAGAACAATATCCACAACACACTTGAAATTCAAACTGTTAATTCTAAAGTGAGAGCTTCCAAGGAAATGCATTTCAGGCCCACAAGATTCAGCCAACATTAGAGAAATGACGTATATGCTTTATGAAATTGCATAGAAAATAAGGCCCATTCAGTTAATATTCCTACCTACATATAAAGTGACACGATTAATAAACACATTCAATAAGAAATGGTTGTCAGTTGCTCAACACAAGTTCTTCATGTTAGGGTTTTGTACTAGTTACATTTGCTTTCCACATTGATTCTTCAAGTTTTCTATTTAACGGCCTGAATACATCACACTTTATGTTATTACATTTCAAGATCCCAATACTTTATATTAGCATGACAAAAGGTTATATGCAGATGCACTCTACATGTGTGATTATGATGCACCCCTACAAATGAAAATGAAATTTCTGCTACATCATCGTCATTCCAAACGCTACCAAGGCTAAACACGCAGTCCCTAGAGGGAGTTGCCTGACGCCAGATGCCCTTAACTGCAGAGCACCCGGCCAGTAGATGGCCTGTGGGGTGTGAAGAAAAGGCCAACTATATTATCACATGAGATACTCAGACCAGACAAGCTAGCTAATCACAGCAAGCAAGGTGGGGCCATCGTTAAACAATGAAATGTTCAACCAAGGAACAGTAGTCATCTTTGTGTAAATAGTCACATAAGTCATTAAAACATATGTGGTAGTAGCAAAAATACATAATTTAAAAAGTGTATTCTTCAATATTTGTGTTGGAAAATGAATTTAAACAAAAAAACATGTTACAGAAACAAAACTCATCCATTATACACAGACAATTGTGTTTAAGGGAAAAAGTAAGACTTTATAGGATGATAGCAGCTTTTCCCCACTTTAAATGCAGGTAGATACTTTCCAGAGATCAGAGTAAAGAGCCTGACCTGATATAACTTGAGAGCTCCATAAATGTTGCAAAAGAGAGAAAGAAGGATGATGAGTGAGGGTGTGGATTGAAAATAGAGACTATAAGAGGAGGTAGAGTGATGGAACCGGGGAAGGACAGCTGAATGAGATCAAGAAAACTGCAAGGAATGTCCTCCTAGGATGGGATACATACAGCTAAAGTGAATTCAGGTGGTTGACACATGCACAATGGAGGGGTGAGGAGAGGGCCTGGAAGGAGAGACTGAAAAGGGAGTGGCGAGCATTACGTGTTTAATGGAAATAACCCAGTGGGAGAATTATGTGACAGCTCTTGCTCCATAGTACTTTTCTATTATTTTTGGAACCATGAAGTTTTTAAATGAAGGGTGTGTGATTCAGATGTAACAGCTTAAAAATACTCAAACTTCACTTTTGTGAATAGAAGCACTCTGAAATGCTAGCCTTGCAGGTTTGTCATGGCCTTAAAAAGTGCGTAATGGGCCAAGAGCGGTGCTGGAGTTCACTGAAGGTTACAGGCTCAGCTCTTGGAGAGCAGTTGAATTAACGTTTCCAGATAGATGATTAATCTGCTGAGGAAATGTATTCTGTGAGCTCAGGAAAAGCCCTGCAACAGGGAACATTCTAGATTAATTTCTGTTTTATGTGTAATGATAAGGAACCTTACAATAAGATAACAACAATTAGTTAATCTACACAACCTCAAAAAACAGCCATGGACTTAGCTGAAAAGATATAAGAACATTCAAGCATTTTCCTCTGCATAACATAATTGTTTAAATGAATAGCAAAACATGACATAACTAGTCACCATCTCCATTTTAGTGAGTCCCATTCCATAGCAACCAAGAATCCCTTCAGTGAAGTGTTTTTTTACAACAAACTACTGCCATAATGTATTTTTTTCCCGACTGATCTGGCTAAGTTATTGCAATGCCAGAGCCGAGGGGTTATCCATGTCAGAAATGGTCAGCATTTTTAAAGTAATTTTCTGGAATGTATCTGTTAAATTTGGGAATGTTGACGAGAGTTGGCGGGGAGCCTTAAAGGAGTAGTGTAATACAAGATGATGGGGTGCCCTCTCGAATGTGGTTAGGGGGGCCCTTAGACTGCGGCAGCTCACAGATCTTTAAAGGCGTTTTGGTATAGTGGGGGTCACCTGAAGAGGGGGCTCCCCTGCACCGTATAGGAATTTTTTGGGTCTTCTTGATGCCTTTGCCTGAAACATGAGAACAAACTGAGGTGGCATGGTGGGCAAAAGAATGACGGACTGGGATGCGGCCCGAGCAATTGCCAATGGCTGAGATTAATTCAAGCATTCCATCCATCATCTTGTTGTTTTTGCATGTGCTGCCCTAAGTGGGCTGGGAATGCCCAGACATGGGTGTCAGGTTCACTGTGCCACTAGAGCCAAACTATACTTGGCTGAAGAGCCCTAACTAGGGTGGAACCGGTCCTACATTGCTTGTGTTCCAGTTCAGTGAGGTTCTGGCCGAGAAGTTCAGGCTGGACTGTTCCCATGAGGAGGAGGGTCAAGACTTATTTGCATATGGCTGGGTCCAACCTTTGGTGGCATGGTGGGCAAAAAAAGAATGGATTGGGATGCACCCAAGCGATTGCCAGTGGCTCAGATTAATTAAAGCATTCCATCCATCACCTTGTTGTTTTTGCTTTTTCTGCCCTAAGTATGCTTGGTATGCCCAGATGTGCGTCCCGGGCTCACTGTGCCACTGGAACTGAGCTATACCTGCCTGGAGAGCCCTAAGTAGGGCAAAACCGATCCTAGGTTGCTTGTGTTCCGGTTCAGGGAGGACCTGGCCTGGCAGTTCGAGCTGGACTGTTCCAATGAGGAGCATGGTCAAGGCTGACTTGCAGATGACTGGGTCCAAACTGAGGTGGTATAGAGGGCAAAAAAAAAATGATGGATTGGGATGCGGCCTGAGCAATAGCCAGTTTCTGATATTAATTCAAGCAATCTATCCATAACCTTTGTTGTTTGTGTTGTTGAAATATAAGGACAACATTTTGGATTGTTTGTTTTGCCTTAATTGTTAGTCTTTCCCTCCATGAACCAAAAGCGGTGAGGTTCGTATCCAAAATATTAAATTTTGTCAACTGTTCTAGGAGTGCACCATTTAAGAAAGAGTTTGTAGCAAGGTACTTTCACCCAGAATCAATTACCACAGCTGTTTGAATTAATAAATCCTCCAGGGCTTTCAACTGTTTCAGCTGCCTTTAGAGTCCCACCTTGCTTTGATCAAATAAAATGAACATATGAATAGACTGAGCACTCTACGTTTGGAGGAAAAGAGGGGGACTTCCTCTAATAGTTTATAAGATGACCAAAAGAGTTAAGAGCTTGGTGTTGAGAGTAGTCTGTGAGCTGGATATCACAGGGTTGATTAGTGGCAGGGCCAACCAACACTTCATATTTGCAAAACATGTGTCAAGAAGACCTATAGAAAACACAGTTTAAAGTATTTTGATTAGGATGGTGATGATTTACATTTATTATTATTTTTATTATTATTATGGTTGTTGTTTTTGTTATTATTATTACTGACTATTTCTTCCTTCCACAGCCCCTGGATCCAGCTCCTCATCTCCTGGTTCAGGTTTCTACAGCATCTCTATGTCAAGTGCTTTCATAGGGGACAAGGAGAATCAGGAGTATAGATTGCCATTTATACATACCCTCTACTCCTGGGGTAGTTTGGCATAGTGTGGGTGCATACCCTTCGTATAGAATTGGTCCAGTGAAGTAAATGCAGACAGAGTATCACTGTATAACAACAGGAAAGCTACAAGGTGACAGACATAAATGGTAGCACCTCACTTTTTTATGCCGCCTAATCAGGCCGTTTGTGTACTAAAGCTCCAGCACCCATCACCTAATAGTGCCTCTGTGAACAGATCAAACAATTTTTTTACAAATGGAGGTGCACTAAACGTTTACGTTTAGTGCACCTCCATTTGTAAAAAAAAAGAGTATCACTGTATGTCAGTGCTCGTAACCCCTTGCTTTGCTGTGCCATTGCCACTTATTTTGATAGTTTTGGCCTTTAATGCTCAATTTGCTCAGGTGAATTTGGGTGGACAAATGGTCAAACCAGTAAATGAACACAGAAATACCTCAGAGCATGAAGTATGACCAACTGTAGTGTATGGGTTCAATTCACACCTTTCTGTAGCATTTCGTCATTGTTATTTCTTGCACCAAGTGCTCCTTAATTGATCTATTTACAAGGAAGGAAGCCAGGTTATTCAGGTCACCTGAGACAACACCTCTATCACTTCCTTAAACTCATTTTTTTTAAAACAGCACTAAACACACTGTTGTTGACAGTGTATTTAGCACAGCATTCAAAAGAGATCAAAAAGCACAAAGTAGGGGCACGGTCCTTCTGAAGGACAATCTAAAACCATCAGATGATCCCCAAACATGACAGGAGAAGACAACTAAGAGAGCACAATCCAGTCACAAACATTTAGCCAATTTCGAAGAGAAACTATGCCCACCCCATGTATCACATGCAGTTAGACTATTTGGCCTGCATCAGAAAGCTCCCTCCACAGTTTTTTCCATCTAGTAACTTATGCAATATTAACCTTTCCCCCATTGTAAAGGACACATTGGTATTTATTTAGAGCAGTAGCACAGAACCAAAAACCATATCTTCACCCTTTATGAATCCCACCTCCTTGTTAGGGCCAATGAAAACCTTACTTTGCAAATTTTCTGCAAAACACATTTTTAACTGCTTCAATTTCAATGCCATAATTTAGACATGGACAGCCATCCTGTTCCTAAATGATCAAGTCCTCGTTGAAATTCATAAGCACCAAGAACCAGGCTGTTTGTTGGGATGACACCATCCACTCTCTGTTTACACTACATGTTCACTCTTCCAAAACACACTCATAAAAATCTATGAGGTCATGTCATGCCCTGTGCCTGGTCCTCTCATCATCTACAACCTTAGCTGCAGCCTTAGCAATCACTCCTTCACATGTTGCCCTTTATTTACATCTCTCCACCTCATATACCTTCAGCCTTCTTACTCCTTTGCTTCCTTATATATTCGTACTTCAACCCATTTGGAACACAGTATCATTGTTTTTTCTTCTTCTTACCTATACCACCACTGAACTCCCTTGCTATCTAAAACATCATCCCTTCTTCTCTGCTATCTTACACTGTAACTTCTTTACACTTAGCTGCATAATACAACTTATCTACCTCAGAATTTATAACTTATGGCTGGAACTATAAGAACTTTAAAAAAAAAATATATATATATACCAGTTTCATAATAATTGCATTCAGTACATGGTTACACACTGAGATTTTGCAATTGGACAATGTACAATGCGGAAAGGAAAACAATTACATGTCTAGCAAATCCTGCCCACCACCCGATCCTCCACCAACCCACATAGCTCATACAGCTTATAAATATAAGTATGCAGCATCTACCATTTCTCAAATAAGGACACCTCACCCGTGGTGCTCGCCTGTCCCTCCCCATAAGTACAAGGAAATAACTCCTAAGGGGCCCCCAGATATCTCTCGGCCAACATGTCGGAGGCTGAGTGCTAGCATACAGTTCACTATTTGTGTTGCAGTATGTTAAACTGTTGAGCCAGCCTTTTACTGTTGGGGGTGGCTTTGCAGCCCCACATAAGAGCTATCTCTATCTTCGCCAGCAGTAAAACAGTTGCTGTACGTTTTTGGACCCCTTTTGGGAAACCAAACACGTACCCCAAAAGCGCAGTCTTAGGTGTGGGTACTATCTCCAAACTTGTCATTTCCCCAAGTACTCTGTACACTTCTCGCCAATATGTCTTAATTTTAACACAGTTCCAAGCAAGGTGTACAAAGTCGGCATGTGGCGCCCCACATTTCAAGCAGTTATGTGGCTGGCTAGGATCAATAGTGTGCACTTTCTCAGGTATCATATAAATTCTCCACAAATATTTAAAGTGTTTCAATTTATGTCGGCTATTCAGGGAGACCTCTTTAGTTTGAATGCAACAAAAAGTCCATTGCGAATCCAGAATGGGGTGCCCTAGATCTCGCTCCCAAGCTTCTCGGACCTTAGCGTCTGTGCTGTTAACTTGTGCAACACACGCGCCATGCAGTTTGGAAATAAGGTGCTCTCCCCCGGGGCTCCCAATCACAGTGGTCAGTGGGGCAAAGGGTCGGGCTCCAAATGGAACCCAGACATCCCCGTTCTTAGTGCACAGTGGACCCGGTTTAGGATAAAGTGATCCATAAAAGAAGCCTCGCTAAATCTCCCCTCCTCTATACTAGAGAAAACATGTCCCCCAGTAATTAGTTCCCCAATTTTACTGATGTCGTATTTGGAAAGTGTGCACTGTACCAGTTTCTCCTCCATACTGGGTATCCATAGGTTATTTGAGATCGGAATCTCAGGAGAGTACAAAGTATGAGCTCCAGTGACTCTCACCAACTTCTGCCAGGCCCAACTGGCCGTCAAAACAGTTTGAATATCGTGCTTTAAATGAATTATACCACATTCACCAGTAATTTTGGATTGGGTGGCTTCGGTTAGGCGTATTTGTAACTTAAATATGGCTAGTTCAGCAAAGAAAAGATGTAAAATATGGAGGAATTGGAATGAATGGGAGAACAAGGTTGGGTAAAACTCATTGTGAACCTTTTTTGTTTACTGTCACATATAAAAGTCCAATGATTATTAAATATGTGAGTGCGGAGTTAGTGTATTTATCCAGCAGTGGTGAAAGGTATCCCCCTGCTACACCTATCACTAATCTCTATAAGATTCTTGGCAACTGGTTTCGTTGGAGCTCCAGGGGCTTAAAAACTCGAAAGTATTATTTTATTGGTATGGAGATCCTTAAATAAACCTTGGTTTGCCTTAAGACTTCTCACTTATTTATGTTAAATGAGGGCACAAAAAACAAAAAAACCAGTTTGAATATCACGGGGGTCTCTAGGGAATCCCCGTGGCAGCACCATATTCAGAGAGGCAGGCAAGACTAAATCTGCCTCAGGTCTAAGGTAGGGAATCCGGGCATCAGGGTGGTACCAGGAATGTGCGTAACTGCATTGCGCGACCAAGTAGTATACTTGAAGATTTGGAACACTGAATCCCCCTCTGTCATACGGTAGGGTCATGACGTCCCAGCTAACCCTGGGTCTCCTGCCCTCCCGTGCCAACCTAATGAGATGAGAGTGCATAGTGAGATAAAATCTTTTAGGGAGCGGGGTGGGAATGTTCTTAGAAAAATACGAACATTCTGGGAGGACAATCATTTTTATCAGTGCGACACGACCCGCAAGAGAAAGGGGAAGGCGCAGCCATCTTTCCACCTGTAGTTCTAATTTATGCATAGCCGGGCCGTGGTTCAATTGGATTATTTGTTCTGCTTCCTTATGGAGATATATTCCCAGATATTTGGTTGAGTCCTCACTCCACTTGAGAGGAAATTCACAGCTCCATTTCGTGGTACATATGGTAAGGGGGAATATCACTGGTTTGCTCCAATTCATGACCAGGCAAGAAAACCGGCTAAATCGTATAATCTCGCTGATAAGAGGTTCTAGGAATTTAAAAAAGAAAATAATCCGCACAGAATTGCATTCCGACTTTATTATAGAATATTGTAAAAAGGGAATAATACCCAAAGGGCTACAGATTAAAAATGAGCCTGGTTTATTAGTCAAGAATGAAAAATTTTAAGAAAATTGGACACTAATTGCAAATCGCTACAGTCGCGATTGGATGCTTTTAATTATAGAGACTGCTCAAGGAATCATAATAATTGAAAGACAAGAGATAGAAACTTTAGAAACGCAATTGAAAGAAAGTGTAGCATTAGAAGAAGCAAAACAAAAATTAGAAGAAATTATTGAAGATATTTCAGGATACAAAGAATACTTGATAAATAAAAAATCCAATAAATTAAGAAAGGATATAATAAAATTCAAAACAGAAATAGTATATCTCTATTTACAAAAGGATTATTGTGATCAACCGGCACAAACAGGATACAATCCTAGGAAAAATCATATCAATGGAAATAAAAATTTGAGGAAAAATGTAACATTCTCCGACACATCCCATACAAGTTCTTAGTCTGAAACAGAAAGGGGCACTGATAACCGAGGTAGAACTGATCCTAGAGAAGAAGTAGCAGGTCATAGTAAAGACTATTAATATCAAAAAGGCTATCCATTTTTTTAGGCCAACAACAAAGGAGACAGCAACAACATTTCAGGACAAGAGGGAGTGGAAGAGCAACAAATCAGTTCAGGGAACAGGGTCAGAGACGGCCCTATATGAAAACAAGAAGCCAGAAAGAATGGGAAGAGAGCCCGAAAAAGCTCCCATTATAAACATTTCTTCTAGAACACTTACAGTTAATGAAGTATTGGTTCTGGAGAAGGGTTTGGGCTTTGCCCCAGGGGCTGCCCCCTGTAAATACACAATAGAGAGAGATGTAAGAGACTTATTTAGAAAAATTCAAATAAAAGAATTGTTTGAAAATAGAGAAGAAGTAGTCAGGGATAATAAATTCGGTTTGAAACTACCTTCCACTTGAACTCCAGCTAAACAATTAGTAGGCCAGGAAGTTGAAACTTTTGAAAAAGTTATAATTAAAGGATTGGAAATTCTTATGAAAGAAAATGAATGGGTAAATAGAAATCTGACAGGAGAACAAAATAAGGCATTAAAACAACTTCAAGAATGTGATACAATAACTATAAAACCTGGTGATAAAGGCGGTAGTATAGTGATCATGGAAACCTCAGACTATAATAACTGCATGCAATCACTTTTGATGTCCCTCTCCACTATAGGACATCCAGCAGAGAAGAGTGGAATAATCTAAAAGAAGAAGTACACAACATATTTAGATTAGTCAACGAGGATGAAAATATATGTGAAGATGAATGCAAATTCATGTATAATGACCAACTGACTATACCGGCACTCTATGGTCTCCCAAAAGTGCATAAATATCTTAGAGATCCCCCAATGAGACCCATTGTATCATGTATTGATTCCATCACTGAGCCACTTAGTAAATATGTGGACCAATTTATTAGAACCTCAGTGAAAGAACTCCCTTCCTATATTAAGGATACGATGGACATGATACATAAAGTAGAAGCACTGAGATTTAACAATAAACATGATTGTTTAGTGTGTCTTGACATAGAGTCTTTATACACTAACATCCCACAAAAAGACACAGTTGAAATGATAAAGGACATATTAAGCAATGATGAAGGAGATTTATCTCCATTAAATTAATTTATCATAGACTGCACTGAAATAATCCTAATGAATAACATATTCTTGTTTGGGGACAATTTTTATTGCCAAACCAAAGGGATGAGCATGGGAGCAACCTGTGCTCCCAGCCTAGCATGCCTTTATGTAGGTATATTTGAGAGAAAGCACATTTATAATGAAATCTCACCCTATTATGAAAACGTCAAAAATTGGTCAAGATTTATTGACGATGTCTTCTTCATATAGGAAGGTAACGAAACAGACCTGGAACATTTTTATTGAATGGGTAAACTGTGGTGATGTCAATATCAAATTCACTTCTGACATGAGTCAAACTTCAGTGAACTTTATGGACATAACCATTGAAAAAAATGAGGGTACTCTATCAGTGGAATTATATACTAAGCCATCTGATAGAAACACATTACTTCACCACACGAGCAATCATCCCAACTTTCAAAAAGACAGTATTCCTTTCAGTCAATTCCTTCGTATTCGAAGGAATTGCAGTGATATGAGGGATTTTGAAACCCATGCTAAGATACAACAAGATAAACTACTCGCTCATGGGAATTCAAAAAGACTAATCAGACAGTCATATAAAAGAGCTAAATATTATAATCGTGACAGCCTCTTCGAAGAAAAAAAGAAAACAGAGGGCACTGAAAAAAACATAGTGATGGTCACTAATTTTAGTGGCATGAGCAATAAAATAAAGAATCTTATTAATAGAATTTGGTTTCTTTTAAATAATCCAGGAAAACTAATATTGAATAAACCAATTCATGCATACAAGCGGAACAAAACTATGCGTAACCATCTGGTGAAAACCTATTGAGAACAAAACCAGAAATACCAAATTAGTATCACTGATGGTTCAAAACTGATGGGAATTTCCCCTGCAGTTCTTGTACCAACTGTAAATTAATAATTAAGGGCCAGTCAGTAGAACTGAATGGAGTAAAACATTGGATTAATGAATTAGTGAATTGCAAAACTAAAAACGTGATCTATCTCATTATTTGCCCTTGTCAGAAAGGATATATAGGAGAGACCAGTCGCAAAATAAGAATTAGATTGAATGAATATAAGTCAGCAATAAGAACAGGGAAGTTGAATGCTCCATTAGTAGAACATTAGCAGGAACAAAAACACAAGGAACAAGACCTACGATGTTTCATCTTAGAAAAGATTAAGACTTCCATCAGAGGGGAAATGTCGACAAGAAAAGAAAACAAAAAGAGCAATTCTTTATGCCAAAATTCAATACATACAATCAGGGTTTGAATAATAGAGAAGAATGGGAAAGACTGATAGGTTAATGTGTTTCATATGTCCATAAAAGTAGGGAATAGAATAGAATACTGAATGATAGATGTAATAAAGAGGATCATCGCCATAGATAAAAAATGGATAGTATATTAATATGACCTATGATAATATCACTGTGTAATGATGGAGCGCAATAAAAATAGAGTATACAATATAGTATATCATGTTATACGATATAGATTCATCTATATATATGACCATTGTCATAGATTAAAAAGGACAGCGGATTATTAGCATATTATAATTACTGATGACAAACCACTGTGTGATGATGAAGCTCTATAAAAAGAGTATACAATATAGATTCCTCTGTATATATGCTCCAATAATAAGGGAATGCATAAGTAATATTACTCACATTGAATTAAAATCAATAGGTTTAATGTTATCAATAACGTAACGGGGTGCCTGACACTAAGATGGCCGCCACGCATGTTAGTTGCAGGTCACTGCTGATAACCAACATAGAACGTTGGATTAATAAACATCTAGGATCAAATTAGAAGGACAATTTGGACTGTTCTATTATAGATAATAAACACATTTTCTTTCATAAATTCATTGATCACCATGAATTTAGCTTGCCTGACTACAATAATAAGGGAATGCTTAAGTAATATCACTCACGTTGAATTAAAATCAATAGGTTTAATGTTATCAATAACGGGGTGCCTAACACTATGATGGAACCACGCATGTCAGTTGCAGGTTACTGCTGATAACCAATATAGAACGTTAGATTAATAAACATCTAGGATCAAATTAGAAGGACTAGTTGGACTGTTCTATTATGGATAATAAACACATTTTCTTTAAAAAAATTCATTGATCACAATGAGTTTAGCCTGCCTGGCTACAATATGGCCGACCGTCACGTATAACGGAACTCTAACAGTATCTCAAAAGCTTAAAATACATGGATTTAAATCCCAATTCTCTTGTTGACTCAAATTTGGAGATAGAAAAATGGGATATGGAATGAGCTTTAAATATTAGCAACATTTTTTCATTACCGGGGAGGTAAATGAATAATTTACGATCGCCTGATATCAAAATGGCCGACACTAATGTACTACGTACGTCAAACTAATCCACGTGTGTATAAAACACTGCAATCTCCAACCTGGAAATAGAGCCGAATCCCGAGATATACGCGACATCGGAAATTAGAGGTAAGGAGCAGGCAGAATTTTTATTAGACTTAAACAGAGGTTATTCTCAGGTTGTAATTTAATTTAATTTAATTTTATTTAATTGATAGTAGAGAGAAGGTTAAGCAATACTTTGAAAGGATACCAACAGATGTATGGGATTAACAACATGTCGATAGATAAGTATAGCCTTTTTTCCCATGGGGCCATTAATTTTACAATGCCGGCATGTTAACAAACCATCTAAAAAACACAGCATCATAAAACGGTAAAAAATAATGGATCTTACATTTCCTTGAGAAATATGTAAAATATAACGAGTTATACAATACATACGAAGTATATTAGAGTCAAACTGACCATAAGCATAAAGTGCTGTGTGATCAAGGAACTACAAAATGAATACATCTTGTGTAAAAATACAGAGAGGGACCCATAATAGATGATAGCGGAGATAATAACATTGGGTCTATAACGAGAAGCAATAACAACAAGATCCCACTAATTTAAGGCTTAATGGAGATCTTTTAACTTGATAGTACCAAGTAGTTAAAATGACAGAATTATAGAAGGAATAATTGAGTTTTAAAATATAGGACCGTGACATTAAAAACAATATGTATACTTTCATCCAATAGAAACCAGCGATCATCTAAATTAAAAGGATATGACCAGATGTATCTTGGGATGAAGGATATTTGAAATACCATAAAGAATACACTTGTTGAATTAAAAAGTTTACCAAAATTCAAACAGGGTAAGTTGCGATTGAGGAATCAATATGAATAGGTATACACTATTTCTTTGCACATAAGTATTGTGATAACACTATTGCACGATTGTATATGTTTTTAGGTAGAAAACCTACATATTAAACATCTGTCAGTGGAACCCAGTGAAACTATGAACAAAGTTTAAATTTCAGAAGTAAGTGATTTAAGATATGAGAAAAGAAATTCGATCTGAATAGAGGCAAAGAAACCATTAAAGTAAAAGTAAAAACATTTTATATATTATAAATAACATAGGTTTCATAACTGGAGGACCGTTTTCCTAATGGACACAATTTGAAGGAATCAGCCTCATATTAGAAGATGTGTAGCCTAATCTGGAGGATAGGCACGGAGAAGCTAACCTGACCTATTAAGGTACTGATCGGTGTGATGGCAGGTTTTTGATGTATTTAATATATATAAACAACTGAGTATTGGGAACAATAATTTAGGAGATATCCCTGGCACTAAGAGCCTTAGAATTCTTCTGATTTTACCAAAGAATAGAAACAAGATAGTGCACCCTGAATCAACCCGCAATAGAAATGACAAATAATATATTTTCCTTCTCGCTTTTTTGTTTTTGTTTTCAACTGTTTCAGATTAATTGGGTTTTTAAAAAGCAACAAAGAAATATATGATTTACATGTCCTGGAGAAGGCGGAGATAAAATCGCCAAAACGCTGAGTCGACATCTGTTTTATTTTGTGTGAATCATTGTTTAGACACTTGTTTTATTTAATGTGAATTATTGTTTATATTTTATGCAGAACTGTTTAAAACTATTCTAAAAGCAATGAATATATATGTGAAATTTGGTATTGAAATGGAAATGTGAATGAGATTCTGAACTATATGTTAAAAATTACTTGTCAAGGGGATTCCACCTCCATAGGATTTTAACAATAATTGTTTTTATGAAATACGTTATATGTTTTAATATGCATTTAATGTAATAAATTGATTTGTACATATGAATTTTTGTTATACAGTTATTTTGAGGGAAGGTTTTGGATCAGTGATTACTACTTGATTGGCACTACTTCTATAAATCTAAGCACAGAGGGGAATTTTATTTTGTTTTTTGTAACTTTCTTACCCAGTCCCTTCTGGCCTAACTGGGTTAACTCTCTTACTTTGTAAGGCAGCCATCTTTCCACCTGTAGTTCTAATTTATGCATAGCCGGGCCATAGTTCAATCAGATTATTTGTTCTGCTTCCTTATGGAGATATATTCCCAGTTATTTGATCGAGTCCTCACACCACTTGAGAGGAAATTCACAGCTCCATTTCGTGGTTGGTACACATGGTAAGGGGGAATATCACTGATTTGCTCCAATATATTACCAGGCCAGAAAACCGGCCAAATCGTATAATCTCCCTGATAAGAGGTTCTAGGTTCGCCTGGAGGGCCCGAACGTAAAGGATGATATCCTCCGCATATAAGGAAATAAAGGGAGGGCCCGTTCTGAACTGTAGTCCTCTATGCATATGTCTTTCCTGAAAGTGTCTGACCAAAGGGTCCATAGCTAGAATAAAAAGCAGCAGAGATAGTGGGCATCCCTGCCTGATGCCCCAGGCGAGTTTAAACGAACATGATAATGTGCCATTTAAGCATAATCTAGCAGTCGGGGCAGCATATAACGGCGCTGTAAGGTCCATTAAACTCTTGGCACACCCATCCTCCTCATCACCGCAAGAAAAAAAGGCCTCTCCAAGGAGTCAAAGGCTTTTTTGGTGTCAAGAAGGACTGCTGCTGCTGGGACTTCCAGTGAAATTCTATGCAGCACGGCGAACAGAGTCCTTAGATTGAGGGAGGTCGATCTGCAGGGGACGAATCCCGGTTGGGCCGGGGAGATTATCCAATCTAACAATAAGGCTAGCCTTAACGCAATCATTTTGGCCAAGATTTTCTAATCTAGGTTTAAAAGGGAGAGTGGACTGTATGACCTGCAGGCTAGCAGGTCTTTTCCCGGTTTAGGAAGTAGGATTACTGCTTCTCGCAGAGTGGGGGACAACTCCCCGTGCTCAAGTGCCTGATTATAAACCTCTAGCAGGCGTGGTGCCAGCAAGTCCTTGTAGGACTTATATAAGTCACCCGTAAAGCCACCCAGCCCGGGGGATGTGGAGCTGTTCATTGCGTCTAAAGCACTAATGATCTCTTCTGTGGAGAATGGTTTCGCTAGGAACTCTTGCATGAATTCCTCAAGCCAGACAAAGACCATCTCAGCCAGATACTCCTCCTGGTATGAAGTGCTGTGTGTTTCCCGGGATGTATACAACGTAGTGTAGTATGATAAAAATGTGTCCCTTATGTGAGAACCTGACCTGCCATAGATAGGATTTTGGTGATGCATGACCGTCCAGATGGGGGTCTTAAAAGTCGTGACAGACTACGGCCCAGTCTCTTGCCCTCCCCACAGCGGCGAGCGGTACGTATTTACTCAAAAAATGGGTTTCCTGTTCAGCGGCCTCCCGGAATTCTGCCAAGAGGGACAGGCGGTGGCTAAACCGGGCAGGATCTGGACGCTCAATCTGATCCCTATGTATTGTTTCCAATTTCTGTTCAATGCGAGCAATTGTGGCCCAGAGGTCCTTAAACACCCCAGCATGCTTAGAAATGCATACCCCCCACATGTAGGCCTTAAAGTCCTACCAAAGTGTGGCCAAGGAGTTGACAGACCAAGTGTTTTACTCAAAATATTCCTCTTTTGCTTTGCGCAGCTCCGATTGAAACATTTCATCCATAAGGGCCCGCCCAGGGAACCTCCACTGCTTCTCACTTCCCTCTGGCCTGAGAACCCAAGCCTTCAACTCCACCGGACAGTGATACGAGTAAGTTCTGGGGAGAATTTGGGTCGTTCTATACCAAGTAGATAAACCAGGGGAGATCAACCAGTAATCCAACCTGGTCCACGTATCATATTGGGCGAAGTAGTGAGCATATGCGGGACCTACAGATCCAGCAGCGCTCTGCGAGCCGTGTGGCTTTGTGTCGGGGGAGGTAGAGTAACAGTCGAGTAAAGAGTCCAGTAAAAGATTGAAATCGCCCCCCATACATATGTACTCTGCATCAAGCTGCAAGATTTGAGCAGGCAGTTCATAGAAAAACTCTGGACTGTTGGTATCAGGGGCGTATATGCACACAAATGCCATGCGGTGGCCCACTAACTGCCCCACTACCATGGTATAGCAGCCTTCTCTATCGTTGTGAGCCTTGTGCAGCTGGAAAGGGAGACGTTTGTGTATCAATATTGCTGTGCCCCTGGCAAAGTGCTATCATTTGCAAAATATCGATGTGGGCCCCAACTAGACGTGAAATGGGTGACTTCTGTTTTGGGTAAATGGGTTTCTTGTAAAAACGTCTATCCCATGTCGCTGTAGGTAATGAAGTATGTGCTTCCCTTTTCTAGCATTATTGAGTCCCCTGACATTCCAGGTGATAAGCGACAGGTCAGAATAGGTGGACAGGTTATTCAATGTTGTCATTTAGACTGAAAGACAGTGATTGCTGTATTGCATCATAGCAAAAACTCTTCCCTGTACAGTAAGTATTCTGGAATACAGATAATAGTAACCAAAAACCACAGACATCCCCTCCCTGCACCTCCCACCCATCCCTGTGCCACCCTACGCAGGGAACCACCCTGTATAACCAGCAGACATATGCATCATGTAAATATCCTAGATATTTAAGTTGGAGATAAGTAAGATACATTACAATTCAGTAACACCTTTATCATGCTAAACACACAGGGAAGTGGCAACATCACGTCAGAGTCCCAATGTTGTAGTAAACTAAATTAACCTAGTGAATATTCTATCACAGTGTAAAAAGAAAACCTTCGTAATGGAGCCATATGGCACAGAGACGCAATCCCTGGGTTATTCAGAGGAAAAAGATTCCACTCTGGCAACTGATCCGCCATGAGGGGGGGGGTAGCCCTGGATGTGTCTGTGCTCTTTTGACCGCTGTTGCCTTTATAGTTTCTGCAAAACTCTTGCACGGCAGCGGAGGTGTCGAAGATCTGGGTTTTGCCCTCGACATCCACCCTAAGGTGCGCTGGGTATAGCATACTGTATTTGAGCCCCAGGTTTTGAAGGGTAGCCTTAACACCGTTATATTTGTACCTTGTCTCCTGCACCATTGCTGTAAAGTCAGAGAACAGGGCCAATGTTGATCCCTGCCAATTTATAGAGCCACGCTCTCTCGCCAAGCGCAGCGCAGTGTCTCTGTCTCGGAAGTTTAAGAGGAACGCAATAATAGGTCTGGGTGAGCAGCCAGGATTGGGGCGGGGGCCCAAGGAGGGATGTGCTCGTTCAACGACAAACCCAGGAGTGAAGGCAACCTTGCCAAATATGTCCGCCAGCAGAGTTTCAACAAAAAGATCCATTCGGCCATTGTTGGCCTCTTCAGGGACCCCGAGGATGCGAAAGTTATTGCACCTGCTGCGCACTTCCAAATCTTCATTTTTTTATTGCTACCTCCTTGAGGATCTTTTCCATGTGGTCTAGGCGCTTCGATGACTGGGCCGTCCTTTCTTCTAAATCTGACACCCTACCTTCCACTGTATCCAGATGTTTATCATGCACCTCTATTTTGGTGCCCAGATTGTCCAGGCGCTTTTCCAGGGCATCAAACCGGCCATCCAGTGCTCTGAAACCGGCCCTCAATGCATGCAACAGGGAATTCGGGCCTGTGGAAGGATCACATGCGGGGGGCCCATCTTGGCCACGCTCAGACACGTTGTTGCCCGTTTCTGGCACTTTCTCTGTGGCTTTCTCAAACTGCAATAGCCGTTGTTTGTGGTCTTTCCGCCCCATTTCTTCCTGCATAAGACCGGTGGATTGCAACATCTATCTCCAGCTAGACACTGAAGAGAGGGGCCGGGGCTGCCGCGTAGGGCATGAGCCTGACACGTGTGGGAATAACCAAGGATGTGTTATGCACTGATGGGCCATGCAGCTCAATCCTGTTCACTGAAATGTGTTATGCGCTGCATCAGGACCCAGCGCGATTTGTCAGCCCTCAACACCCCACCCGTGAACCCCTTTAGTAATTTCTTGCAGTGTCCAGCGTTATGTATTGATTAGGGGCATTTATTTAAAGCAAGCAGTGCATCGGGAATGCCTCATGTCTGTGAGCGCTGCTTTGTGGCCTCCGTGTCCAGTATGGTGGGTGACTCTGCACTGGTAAGCTGGCGTTGCAGCCCCAGGCACTGGTGCCCCTCCCCCTGCAAGCTGGTCCGATCAGCCAGGTGACTGGCTCCAGGCTCACCTGCGGCCCTTATCATTGTGGGGCCTCCGGGAGCAATTTGGGCCAGTATGACTCTGAGGGGTGATTAGAGGGGGGGCACACACCAGGCGCACTCACCTCGCCTGTCGTGGGAGCAGATCTCTACCGCTCAGCCGATGTGGTAGCACCGGAGCCCCCAATCGAGAGCGAGCAATCGGCACGGCCCTCTCCTAGGCCTCACCGCACCGCAGCAGCCAGCACCGACCCCGCACATTCGTCAGACCCAGAGCGGGCTGATTTCTTTGAGTTTAGTAACTGTAGATGGCACCCCAGGATCACTGCTTCTTCAGTTGTTTGGGCATCTTCCCACCGCTCATTAGTGTGTGTTTACATCAGATAGGATGCGATTGCTGGGATCGTCTGGCGGAGCTTCAGCGCTGCACGGCCGTCTTGGTCGGCAGCCTGGCCACGCCCCCAACTATAAGAACCTTCTTAAATACCTTCCCCTGGCTACTCACATCCCACTGCCAAGTCTAGCAACCACAATGACCTGTTTCCCTCTATATTTAAATTTTTTATCCAAGTTATGCAACAAAAAAAAGAGAAATACACTGAGTAGTTGTCATCTTGGATAAGATGAAAAAATGTCAAATATATTTATTAGTCCTTTTCTTTCAAACATAATTTCAGTTAACCATTGACCTATACTAAAAAATCCATCAAGAAAGCATTATTCACTTGACTTTAAGCAATAAAGATATATGTTTATTGTGTAACAAAATATCTGATTGTCAGAAATCATAAAAATAGAAATATACAAAAAATATAAATAAAGTTGGTTGTCGATTTAAGTATTCTAAAACATTTATTAAAAAAATAGAGACAATATTATCAAAGAAAACAAAGCTTTAAAATTTGAAGTTTTATACTGGCTAAGTCAAACTCATAGGCAATTGCAGGGTACAAGGGATTCATGGGGTATCTTCTGTGGAATGGCTGACAGTTTTTCCCTAAGCTAGATACCATCTTAACAGAAGTAAATAGTTTATTTTACCCACTCAGTACATTAACCTCCCCAGTGGTTGTAAGAATATTCTCTGAGTATGTTTCCAGGGAAATCAACCCCCTCAAATTTGGTCACAAAACTGGGTTCACACTTATATGTTGCACCTGGAGGAAGCTTGCTAGGCCAGAAGGAGTGATTACAGTCCAATCTCCAACACATCCTTTTTCTAGCATGCACAGAAGGCAGCTTGCACTGATAATGGGCTGCTAGGATGGCTGGCATTACTGAGGTGGAGATAAAAGAAAATATTCAGGGTGAGAATTTAAAGGATCCAGTCATTTAGCTCATGGGCAGAGACTGAAATGAGTGCAGGGGCGTCTCTCCTTCTTGCAATGTGGAGGAAAATAGATTTCTGAAATGAAAGTTAAAGCGATGAAATTGTGGCTTTGAGAAGTATCAATCTCACAAAAGAAACTAAAAATGGGTCTTGTATTTCCACATTTAAAGATAAGTATAAGAGAAAATTCAACAAATTCAGATTACCCCACCTCACACCCTTTAGTTCCTCCTCTTCATTTAGAGTCAGAAAGACCTTCCCAGTGGACCAGCCACATTGAGCAGTCAGATTTTTGGATTCAGAAGGCTCAGCCTACTTAAGTCAGACTTTGTGATGCAGTTGTTTGCTGGCAGAACACGGTGGCCCTGGGTAGTACAAAAAACAATGGACCTCAAGCACTGAAAGAAAACTCTCCGTACATGAGGGGCATGATGTTTTGTTTTGAACAAACCCTACTAGGTACGTATTAGACTTCAAAGTATTTAGGAGCTGATTTGGACAATATATCAAAGAAAAAAAAAGTAAGCCCAGTGCTAAATAGGATATAAAACGTATGGAAGAAGGAGCAGAATACACTTATATCCAGGAATATTTATTATCCCTAATCTAAAAGACTGAACTTCCAGAGATTACATGGCTAAAAATGTCTTCAAATAATGACGAACAATAGCAATGCATAGATATATAATGAGGGAATCTATCCAGCTATTGAATATAAGTTGCACAGATGTGCTTAGTCAAGATACCTTTTGAAAGCCTGCAAAGTTCTTAAATTGAATTCTTAGGACAAATAACTGGATACTCTTGATATTCTGGTGGGAAGGCATGGTTGATTAAACTATTAACTCAGTAGTTTAAGTGGGTTTGGATTCTGTCACAGGTTAGGTTGAGAGATCCTTTTGTGGTTTGGGAAGTGCCGAAAATCGCCTATGGCAAAGACGAAAATGTCCATTTTGTTGCGGTTAAATCCAAAGCTTGTAGATTTGCTCACAAAAGAAGATGGGCATTGTGCAAAAGTATCTTTTTCAGAGAATCTTTTTTAAAGAAATTTCGAAATATTCTAGGACCTTCACAAATGTAGATAGATTGGAAATGTATATGCAAAAATTCTTCCGCTGAGGTGTGTATGACAGGTCTGGAGGTTCAGAGGCAGACTTCTTGGCCAATTCAAGAATATGCCTCCATACTAATCTCTTTAGGGTCATGGTAGAGCAAGTTTATAAGCCTTCGCAATGACAACAGGTTTCTTCCTACAGCAGGGATAAGTCAGTATCAGTAGCGTGAGTTGAAGGCATGGTCAAGAGTCATGAATTTAGCTGAAAAGGCGCAAATAAATACATTTTATAAGGAATGGTGAAAAATAATCCCAGATTACTGAATCTTGCGGACTGTAAAGAGTTACATTCAACTCCATCCCAAGCTAATCAACCTCACAAGATATGTTTCCCCTATAATAAGTGCATCTATAAAAATATCTCGTGGATTTAGAAATAAACAAAATGTTTCTGAAGACGAAATACCAAAACATGTTCTGAGAAAGAGAAAAAAGAAGCTAGCATACAATAATAAATGTATCATGTGATTTGTCATTATTTCAAAAGGTATACTCTGAAGAGACAGAATTGAACAGTTTTTCTGGACGTGATTGCAATTCATCAAATTAAAGTGAGGTTTCATCATTTGAATTGGAGGGCAATTATTAGCTCTCCTTGTATCCCCTTTGGCTTATCTTCTGTCCCATGTTTTTTATACCAACATGTTAAAGCTCATTGCTCTCTTTAACTGTTCTGTTTCCCACTTAAAGAGGAAAAACAGTTGCCCAAATGAAAGATGAAGGCGGAGCCACATCTGGCTGAGTTTCTACTCCTCTTGACAAATTAACCATACCAAGATAGAGGTGTTAGTGTTCTGCAAGTGTACTCAATCTGTTAGCTGTCATGCCATTCTTCTCTATCTAGCTATTGCATCCTGTTTTGCACTTCTGAATGATGGCATTATACACAAGCAAGGGGTATAAAAGGGCAGGGCTTTCCACCACAGACAGGCTTAGCTCCCCACCAAGGCATCCACGTAAAGAATGCTCACTGGTCACCTAAGGATTTGGGCACGTATGGCTGGCTGGAAACAAAGACAGGCCTTAAATTCCATGTCCATAGGGCCACGTCTCTATTTTGTTTATGATAATGGTGCTGATATTTCACTGCCTTGGCAGGCAGTTTCTTCAGGAGTTGCCATAGAAAGGTAGGTCTTCAATGGCATGTACATGCAGTGTGACAGACATCTTCTTAGGGTGCATTGCAAGGAAAGGCCATGTATAAAATAGGGTTCCAAAGGAAGATATCACCAGGACTTTTAGCCATCCATCCATGGAGCCTGTACATGCTACTGCAATTGGGACAAAGCCACATTTTTGGGTAATCATGTACTCTAGGTAGTGAGGATGGTCAACATCAGCAGAGACCTACAACTGCAGGAACTACAGGTTGCAAAGTCAATACCTTTTAACACTGCTCTTTGTAACATTCCCTGGGGTCCCTGCTAATTCCCATAGATGTACCTTCTAATTCCAGATACCACCCCATAGTAATGGCTATGCAGAGTGCGCAACAACTGGTGTCACTCACACAATTTTTCTTCACCTATTTTCAGGTGAAATCAAGTCCATATAATGAGACAGGGTACTACCAAAGGGGTTTTTGTTGATGCCTTCATATTATGTGGTAGAAGACACTAAAAGTGCCACACAAAGGCATAAAGAGATTCAGGGGCTCATTTATGAGCTTTGTGATGCAGTGCCACACAGCAAGTAACCTTGCTGCACTACACTGCATGACAGGGAAAGGGCAGGAACGTGCTATACTTAATTAAGTACAGCAGAGTCCTGTCCTTTCCCATGCACTGGTGCACAATGTGACGCCTAACGCCAATGCAGGCACCCTTGCCTCATGGCGCAAGGGCGCCTGTGTTGCATGCAGGATTGTTTTGGTGCAGAAAGAGACTCTTCTTCTGAACAGTAGTTGATATTAAAGGTATTTGAGTTTTCCACATTAACTTTACAATCCCCACAGGTTGGTATTGCTAGGTTCAATTGTGTGCATGCAGGCCATGCCTGCCATGAGATCTAACGACAGTAGCTCATCTGCTGAGTAACTTACACTTTCTCTGCTAACACAGGCAGGCGTTCTGACCCCTGGTCCCAGCCGGTCACAGACGGACTTTCCTTTGGTGTCTGCACCCTTGTGCACCTCCTGGTCAGAGACCTGCTCTCCCCCCGCATCTCCGCTGTCAAGTGCTCTGGCACTGTTGCTCTGGGCACTGCTGCTCATGTAGGTGTTGAGACCCTCCTCCACCCGCAGCCTCCTGCCTGCTCCTCATCCCTGGTGGTCCAGTGGTAGAGCCTTGCTCTTCTGCTGGCCGCTGCTGTCTGAGTCTGGCTTTGTGCCACTTTTCTGTTTTTTGTCTTTTTTGTGCACGTGTCTGTCTTTGTGCCACTTTTCTGTTTTCTGTCTCTTTTGTGCCCGTATCTGCCTTTGTGCCACTTTTCTACTCTTCTGGCTCATTTGTCCTTTATTGTGCCTGTAATTGTACCTGTTCCTCTCCTTAGCCGTTCCTGTTTCTGTGCCCTTCATGCCACTGCTGCCCCCGTGTCCCCTCCCCTCTGCTGGTTCCCGCTTCCTGCCTCCCAGCTGTGCTTCCCTCACCCTCCCCTACTTAATGGCAGCCGCTGCGAGGGAGTGCGAGCAAGACCCCTAACCTCCTGGTCAGAGACCTGCTCTGCACTGCAGCTCCGCTGTCAAGTGCTACCGCTCCAGCACTGTTGCCTTGGGTGCTGCTACTCAGGTAGGTGTCAAGGCCCTACTCTACCTGCAGATCCTCCCTGCGCCTCATCCCTGGTGGTCTAGTGGGAGAGCCTTGCTCTTCTGCTGGCCGCAGCTGTCTGAGTCTTTCTTTGTGCCACTTTTCTGTTTTTTATCTCTTTTGTCCCTTTGTCTGTCTTTGTGCCACTTTCAGTTTTTTGTCTCTTTTGTGCAAGAGTCTGCCTTTGTGCCACTTTTCTGCTTTTCTGTCTCTTTTGTGCCTGTGTCTGTCTCTGTGCCATTTTCTGTTATTGTCTCCCTTGTGCCCATTTTCTGCCTCCACTCTGTCCTTTATTGTGCCAATAATTGTACGTGTTCCTCTCCTTAGCCGTTCCTGTCTCTGTGCCCTTCCCGCCGTTGCTGTCCCCGCGGCCCCTCCCCCGTGCTGGTTCCCGCCTGCCAGCTGCACTTCCCTCCCCTAGTTAATGGCGGTGCACCAAATGCAGGCCCGTCTGCGCCCATCCATGACCCAACCATGGCCAGCGCTAGGAACCCTGGATCTACGACCCTCCACTGCTACAACTCCGCTGCCCTGCACGCACTCAACCCCGGAAGAAACAACTGCCAGAGATCGAGCCGAACAACACACACGTCCAGTTCTCCTGCCGACACTGCCAACACTGCCGACAATCCTTCACCATCACGAACCCCTCCACGACCACTGAACCCATGATGGACGCCCACACCACCGAAGCCCAGACGTGCATACTCCTTAATGTGCACTCCCTCCACAGACACACCATGGAGTTCTGGGACCTGCTCGACACCCTCTCGCCAAACGTCCCCTTCTTCACGGAAACATGGACCAACGCCACCTCTGGCCCTGACATTGCCACCGCCGCCCCCGACGGATACAAGATCCAAAGAAAAGACTGCATCGCCGCCCAGGAGGAGGACTTGCCATCGTACACAAGAGCTCCCTCCGACTCTCCACCTCCAGCACTAGCAACCCCCTCTCCAACACAGAGAACCTCTACTTGCCGATCCAAACCAGCCCCAGAACCACGCTGCTCAGGACCCTTGTCTAAAGACCCCCCGGTCATCGTGCCTCTTCTGCCACCACATACCGACTTCATTGCACCCCAGGCAATCGCCTCCACAGACTACATTCTCATCAGACACCTGAACTTCCATCTCGACAACCACAGCGACCCCGACTCCACCACCTTCCTTGACAACCTCGCCAACTTCGGACTGAGGCAGCTCTTAACCACCCCCACCCACAGAGCCGGGAACACCCTTGACCCCATCAGCGCAGGAGGCACAAACATTCACTTCAGCCACACCACGCAGCCCCTATGGACAGACCACCACTGTGTACACTTCACCTTCAACACCACCACCGCACCCAAACCTGCCCCGCGCCCACCACGAAGGAACTGGAGCAAGATCACAGAGGAACACCTCAACACCACCCTCTTCCACGACTCCCCCTCCACCACGACTGACGACAAATTCACAGCTAAAGAACTACACCACTGGATCTTCAGCTGCGCAGACAAGCTTGCACCCCTCCGCCTCTCCGTCAAACTATGCCCCCTGAAGGCCACCTGGTTCACCACCGACCTCCAAGAAGCCAGGCGCTCCAGCAGACACCTTGAGAAATTCTGGCGGAACAGGAAAACCGCCAAAGATCAGAACACCTACAGGTACGCCATGAATGAATACCACCAGCGCATAAGAGCCACTAAGCAGACCTTTATCAAGAACAAAATCCTCACCAATGCAAGTAACACAAAAGAACTCTTCAACGTCATACAGCACTTCACCAAACCCCCCAGCAAAGCCATGGACGTCACAACATTCCAGGACCTCTGCAACAAGCTCAGCTCCTAATTCAACCAGAACATCAAGGCCCTCTACGATAACTTTAGTGAACAGACTCCAGACACTGATCCAGCGGCGTACCATCAACAGACAACAGATACTCACCTTGGGCCCATAAACACATACTCTGTCAAGTAAACCGCTGGACTGGGTGTTTTATATGTTTTCACAATGTTCAAGATTAGTCTACAATACCTTTGCTAACCCTTCACAGATCAAAAAGTTCTTTCCTCTGGTTGAAGCGCCATTAATTGAACTAATTGACGGTGATAATGACATAAAACTTAACGTACCTATACTTTAATTAAAATGAAATAACCACAGACTCCTTTAAGGTTTAAAACTTTATCTAAATTTTACAGCATGTAAACTACTTCAAAAATACAGTACAGTCGCCTTCACTCATTAGGAGAGAAAATTTAATTGATTAATCATCAAACACAATAATTCTGACTCATGAAATGACTTATGCACAGAAAGGGAGAGGACAGAGAGCAAAGAACATCTGCAAATATACACGAAGTAATAATTACCAATAATTGTGTGAAGACCAACCCCCTGGCCAAAGGGCTGGTAAGGGTCCACCAGGATAGTTCAGGCGACAAAGACTTCAGGACAGGATTCAGGACAGGATAGTTGACCTCTCTAGAACCTATGATTGTGCCGCACCCCTCTCTGACACTCTCTTCCTCCTCGATATTCTTCTGCAATCTTCTTATCTAACCGAATTAAATTAGGATAGAAAGTTCTGCATTCGGTTTCTTCATCAGCATCTCACAGCATCTCCCCTCTCATCATCTCTCAGGCTCTTGTGCTAACTAACTAACTAAAGTTACCTTAATTATACCTTTTGTTCTGAATGTTCCAACCACCAAAGCTTCAATATTGTAAACATTCGAAATATAATTGGTTAGGCAAGGGGGAATGATCATCACACCATGCTTACATGTCACTTTATTCAATTAAGCCATTGTTCACAAATCCATCCCCTTAATTTTTATTCATAAATTTTATTTCCCACCCGCAGTCACATTAAATTAGCAACATTTGTTAAAACTTCAACATGTACATCCATTCCGGTAAATTTTTCACTGTTCTTTCTCAGGCTGGGACACTCTGCAACCTTGGCTTCTCCCCAAATTCAGTGTCATTGTTCCGGGTTCACTTTCAGTAGACATGCGCATTTGTACAGTTCAGTCACATGGCTCAGCTTACTTCAGTTATACACGAGAGGCCCAAAAGCGCACTAATAATAAAGTCAAAAAGACAAATGTTACTTTAAAAAATAAATGGTTTCATTGTATACCACCCATCTCTACTCTATTCCCCTTTTTATTTATTAGTAATTTCCTGTATTAGCATTAGTACAATAGCTTGTTTTTTTTTCAGCAAAGCAGATGCCATGCACGTGAGCATTTAAGCTGTCATGTTAGTGCTTTTTGCTCATGCGCAAGAATTTCCCTTCAAGCATTAGCTCGTCATACTGCGTAAAGATTCCCTGTTTAAAGCGTTTTAGTCGTTCGTCCACGTTATGCGCATTAGTAAACACATAAGCAACCTTCACTAACCCGTGTGTTTGTGTGGTGTGCATTAGTTTAACACAAAACAATCTTATTAACTTGTTAGTTAAAGGAGTGCATCGCATCCGAGCAAGACTCTTTTCTACGAGTCCTTGCTGCATCAATCCCCTCTCTGATGGCATTTTTGAGCAATCGCAAAATTACCCATCCCAAACCAGATGCCAACTTTCAGGACTTCTCATTCCCCTCCTTTGCTTTCTCGTTTTCATCTTTATTTTTCAAATCTCTCATCTTTTTATAGATCCTTCCTTTCATTTCCTCCATCTGTATCTCATCATATTCCCTCTTTCTTTTTTTTCACTTTCCATTAACTTCATATTTCCTTCCCTTTCCTTTGGTTCTGCAACACTTACACCAAATCATTATTGTTAAAACTATTATTGTTATTCCAACTATTGGAAGAATTATTTGACCTAAAATACTTTTCCCCAAATCAGAAAACCAAGTCCCTATTGAAGAAATACTTTTTGTTAGTCTTTCCCATACATTGTCAACCTCCAGTGGTTTCAAATGTTCATGAAGTTTTGTAATATTCCTTATATACCCTCTAAGTTCCTTACTTTTATCAGGTACGTAAGTGGAACAATGTTGCACTTTCAACATTTTACAGACTCCGCCCTCTTTTGCCAATAAGATATCAAGTGCAAGTCGATTTTGTAAGACCATAGACCTAATCGCAACCATCTCTGTATTCATCATCAAGAAAACCCCAGCAGTATCAGTCGAGAGATGATCAACTACTGTTGACAATTTACAAATTCTGGATTAATTCAGAATGACTCCCACTGAAGGTATCAATGCACCAAATATGTCACCTACTATTTCTGAAAACTAGCTCTCTTTCTTTGTGTTAGTCCATTAGTGCTTTCATTGCTTCCAGTGATTCTTTTTACATGACAAATTTTAGGAAATACTATTCCAAAGTAGCAGCTTCCATACCATCGTGCAGGCAGCTTATAATAAGCATTATTCCCACACACGTAATAAATCCCAGGAAATACTGGATCAGTTCACCTTTTTAGTCTCCGTCCTCCCAAAATTAGGAAGTTATTTTCACATTCACTGGAACCAATAAATATGTTATTATAATCTGTCTTGATCATATGGAGGCAGGTTTTCCCTTTCTTCACAAAGTCTAGGGACAGCGCAACATGAGCTTTGCCAGCTGTATAAATTCCCTCTTTCTTAGCCCATGGTGAGTTTTCTGTTCAGCAGCTTTCTTTTAGAAATTCTGTCTCCTTTCCTCAACTAAATTCAAAAATGCTTTCTCTTCTTCACGTAATATACATGTTAAATTATTCTTGTGTGCTTTTAATATATGAAAATGTGCATCTTGACTACTATTTATTGGATTCATATTCTTTTGAATAGGAAGTTCTGAAAAAACGACATCTAAGTTTGAATAATAATACTGACAGTTTCCGGTTTTATAGAACAGACTTGTTAATACACTACATGATATACCAAATGTTAGAGGTAAATGGTGATATGTGACACCTTCTGACACTGACGCTGGCAATTTCATACAAACATAACAATCACTAATCTCCATTGTATCTACGTACTAAAATAACAATTTTGAGAAAGCATTTCAAGATGTATCATTATCTAATAGTGTGTGATGAAAATCTGTCTCATCTGGTGCTTCTAATTCTACTCTATCTCCATTTACTGTATCTGTTTTTCCATTAGTAACTGTATCATTCTTCTTACTTGTTATCATAAAATAAGGCCCTGTAACTGTTAGTAATAGCCATATTGAAATCACTAATAGAATACTACATATGCAAGCTGTACAGCATCTTCATTTTAAACTTCATTTTGGTTGCACAGTGAGTTCATTTTTCGCCATTTTGATTGTAAGAAGATTTCTCTTCTGTTCCTTACTTCACTTGAAATTTCAATATCTTGTTTTCAAGGTGGCCTCACTTTCCTTTCATCAATCTGTGCAGCATCTTATTTTTCTGACTCTTCACTCAAGTCTACGTTTTGGAATTCTTCCAATATAACATAGGTCCACTCAGGACCCTTGTATTTATTGTTCAAATTTCTCAGTCTTGGACTTCTTTGAGGGTTTCTCACAATCGACTGTTTTAACTGAGCTTGACTAGTAAACTCATTCACTTGCTCTGGTCTTTCTCTTGTTTTTTTCAGATAGTATCTCAATCTTTTTACTCCACCTGGCCAGTTGTCACCTTTTCTGACCGTTTTAATCTGAACTGCACTTTCACCCTCTTTGCCTTTTTCTAAAGTTCTTTTATTTTTAGGGTGTCTAGGCACAATCAGTTCTTCTTCTTCTGATTCACTAGTTGTGTTCTCTTCTACCTGAGCGTGTTCTTCTACACCTATCTGGTCCTCACTACTTTCCTGTCTTTCCAATCTGGTTCTTTTCCTTGTTTTAATAACAAATTCATGTATGTCAATCACTGGTATCCATTCCCCCTGACTTGTGCTCGGTTGTTCCTCTTCTATTACTGCAGAATCTATCACTCTAGATTCTACGACTTCACAACCTTCAGCAGGCTCAACTGGTTCAGTTGCTGTTCTTCTTCAGTGCGGCCTGGAACTCTTTTGGTATGGCTTGCATAAATCCAATTGGGTAAACCTGCACACTTCACTGCTGTAGTAGTGACCAGTATGACTTGACATGGTTTATCCCACCTGGGTGCTAAGCACAACTTTCTGGCATGTTTCTTCACTACCACCCAGTCTCCAGGATTCAAATCATGCGCCTGTGTTGGCTGCCTTGCAACTGCATCTTCTCCAACCTGGTGAGGGACAGAATGCACTGGGTCAGCCAATCCTTTGCAATAGTCCAATACCAAATCATCAGTTAAATTAATCAATTTATGTCCAGGAATGTATGCTTGTCTTATTGCCCTTCCCATGAGAATTTCATGTGGACTCAATCACGTTTTTCTGTCAGGAATACTTCGGAGTCCCATCAACACAAGAGACAATGCATCTGGCCATTTCAGTGATGATGATCTTTTCCTAACCTTGACTTGATTGTGCCATTTAATTATTCAACCACTCCAGAAGCCACTGGGCGGTATGCACAGTGCAGTTTTTGTTCAATTTTGAATGCTTCACAGATTAATCGAATTATTTCATTACTAAAATGAGGTTCTCTATCTGATTCCAAAGTCAATGGGAAACCAAATTGAGGTATCAGCTCCTTCAACAGTAATTTAGCCACCGTGAGGCTGTCATTTCTTCTGGTGGGATATGCCTCTACCCATTTCGAGAACAGGCACACTATGACAAGTACATATTTTAATCTATTGTGTGGCGGTAACTCAATAAAATGTAATTGCAATCTTGTGAATGGACCTTCTGCCTTTCCAATTTTTCCCCAACTGACCACTGTCTTCCTGCCTGTATTTAGCTGCTGACAAATTAAGCATCTCTGGCAAAGCCTCTCTGCGACTACCCTAAACTTTGGATTATACCAATTTGGTCTGATTAGTCTAATCATGGCATCCCTCCCAACATGTGTGTCCCCATGATACATTCTTGCCATTTGAGTGAATAAGCAATCTAGCATGACAGGTCTTCCATCTATGTATACCCATGCATCATCTCCTGTCCTTCTTTGACAACCTGACTTTATTCTGATCTCTTTTTCTTTCGTCTCAACTTCTTCCTGTAACTGTTTAACCTCATCCCATGTTTCTAGAGCTGAGAAGAACATAAGTTGGCAGCTGATTTCACTTGTTTACATTTTTTGGTTAAGTGCCATTTTATTTCTTGCACAATATTGAGCAATTTGGTCTGCATATCGGTTACCTGCCACCACATAGTCATTTCCTGACTGGTGAGCAGAGTACTTAACCACTGCTATTTCTTTTTGCAATTGTATTGCTTCCAATAATTCTTTTACATTTTTGTGATTTCGTATTGGAGATCCTGAAAAAGTCAGAAATCCCCTCCGCATCCAGAGCTGGCCGAAGTCATGCACAACCCGGAAACCATATTGACTATCAGTAAATATGGTTATTCTCCAATTTTTCCAATTTTGCATTCCATTGTTAAGGCCACCAATTCGGCTACTTGTGCAGACTTGACCCCTGGTAAACAGGATGCTTCAATGACCCCCGTTACTTTACACACAGCGTAAGCTGCACTGAGTCCTCCTTCCTCTGTTCTCAGGCAAGGGCCACCTACAAATAGTTCATGATCTGGCTCTTTCAGGGGCTTTTCCTTTATATCGGGGAAGGGCTTAGTACAGATCTCAGTCACATCCAAGCAATCATGATCCATTTCATCTTTCACTTCTTCACAACATGGGTCTGGTGATATGGTAGCAGGGTTCATTAATGTACATCTGATTACTGTCACATTTTCTGCTCCCAGCATCACTCTTTCACACTTAGCCATCCGACTGGGGGTAAGGTGCTGTGTTCGAGTTCTTGTTAAAAGAATCTCAACTGAATGTGGAACAAAAACTTTGACTGAATGTCCCATCACAATCGACTCACTTTGCTCCAGACTCATACAAGTAGCAGCTACTGCTTTTAAACAGCCAGGTAAAGCTGAAACCACAGTATCCAAAGTAGCAGAAAAATATGCTACTGGACGTCGGCTTAATCCATGTCTTTGGGTCAAAACTGAAAGTGCACAGCCTTCTCTCTCGCAACAGAACAATGCAAACTCTTTCGTATAATCAGGCATGCCTAAGACAGGGGCCTCACACAGACTGTTCCGCAACTTCACAAATGCTTCCACGCACTCATCATTCCAGGCAATCGGATCCTTTGCTCTCTTCCTGGTCAATTGAATCAATGGTTTTGCTAGCAGTGAAAATCCTATAATCCACTGCCTACAGTACCCAACTATTCCGAGAAACATTCCCATCTCCCTTTGTGTCTTTGGTAACTGCATTTGCTTGATTTTCTTTATTCTTTCTGGGGTAACTTTTCTCACTCCTATTTCTATGTTGTGGCCTCAGTATTTTACTTCTTGCTGACAAAACTGCAATTTCTCTGGAGACACCGTGTGTCCTCCTTTGGCCAAATGGTTCAGTAATGCAATTGTGTCAGTGACACAATCTTCTCGTGATTTTGATGCCACCAGTAGGTCATCAATGTACTGAACCAGAACTCAGTTTCTGGGCATGACCAATGTTTCTAGACACTTTTTCAAGATTTGATTAAAGATTGAGGGACTTTCTGTATACCCTTGAGGAACTCTGCACCATACCAAGACACAATCTTCAAACTTAAATGCAAATAAATACTGGCTGTCTGGGTGCAAAGGAATAGAGAAAAAGGCTTGGCACAAATCAATTACTGTAAACCAGCCTGCAATCCAAGGTATCTGATAAAGGATCACTGCTGGATTTGGTACTACGGGGCAACAAGGCACTACAATTTTGTTTTTTCGTAAATCCTGCACTATTCTGTACTTCCCACTAGGCTTTTTAAGTCCTATTATTGGCGAATTACAAGGACTACTCATTATTTCTTTCAAAATGCCTTGTTTAATCATTCAGTCAATTTCTGGAGCAACTCCTGCTTTTACTTCTTGACTCATTTTGTACGGTTGTGTGTTTGGATAAACTGCTCCTTCTTTTACCGTTACTCTCACTGGATCTACATTTCCCATGAGCCCAATATCCTTTCCTGTAAAATCCCATACATCGGGATTCACTTTAGTTCTCCATTCTTCTGGTAATTTCAGTCATCAATGAAAACATTCCATCTACCTCTGTACCTTGCTTGGCTAACAACATTCTGTATACAACGTCCTCATCAGGGGTTTGGAAAGTGACACCATCCGGTGTACAATAGATTGTGCAATTCATTTTGCACAGTAGGTCTCATCCTAACAGATTTACTGGACTACAATTCCACACTGCAAATCGATTCATGTCTTTAAAATTTCCAATATGTACTTCCATTGGCTTTGTGATTGGGGTTCTAATCTGTAGATTCGACACTCCAACTACTTGGATGCTTTCTCCCGAGAGGGGTAGGTTTGTAATGTCTACTGTTCTCGCAGTAGACCGGGTAGCACCAGTATCCAATAGAAAAGTGATATAATTTCCTTCCACTTTCCTATCAATAAATGGACCGGACTGACCTACCGGCCAAAATGCGCCAAGCACACACTCCTCTTCCTACCCCCTCAGGCTCCATCATTGCAAGTATTCCTCTTCATCATTATTATTTAGTAAAAGATATTGTGAAACTACAGAATGTTTCTTACCACTTTCTCCTTGAAATCCGGCGCTGGTACTGTACTTTTGTGGGTTCACTATGTTTGGCATAGGAGCTAGTGGCACCTGATACTGTGGAGTAACTACCTGCTGCGGCTGATTCATAATCACTTCATTCTGCGTCTGTGGATTTAAATTTTGATTTGGCCCATTATTATTCTGAGTAATTTTTTACTCGTTCTTCTAATGTCCAAGCTTTCCGCACCCATGACAAGGAAACTTCTTCTTTGCTTCCTCTCTGTTCATTCGTCCTCTTAATTTGCCACCATTTGCCACTTGATCATTCTGATTCTGCTCTTTCACCTGACTATCAATCTGAGTATTTAATTTATTTTCCTGCCTCAGCAAGTAATGTCAGGCAATAGCAGCAAGCAAGAGTATTCTAAAAATGGGAATTTAACCAAGGTTTTAATAGTGTTCACAGTAAAAATGAGATTGTAACTGAAATAACAGCGTATGTGCAAAAGGCAGCATTTACCCTGAGATACCTGCAGCAAGTTGTTCAATTTGTTGAAAATAGTTGCCCTGAATAAAGACAAAACAGAAGAAGTAGCAAAGATTTGGTTGGCATCAGCGTCTTAACCCTTGCAACGAAAGCAGTTAGATGCCTCACTATAGCCATTGTTAAATAAGCGATAGGGTGTAGAATACATATCACAAATAATTTTAAATGAGTGAATTTTTAGATGAGATACATTGAGAGACTTCTGAGATAACTGATTACAAAGCCTGATGTGTTCCAGAGAGACATGAAGAGCCAATGTTTTAGACCACTCGATCGGCAGCTGGTCAAAATAATGCTCATATGGCATATAACTTATAAAAAATCTGGTAAAAAAAGACCAGTTTCTCCACATGTAGGCTCTCTGCAGAAACTGCGCAAAAACAGATTCTGCTCCAAGGGAAACCTCATTAGCTGGTAGGTGAATAAGATATCAGAACAAATCCTTCCTATGCACACCCAAAGACCTCTGTTACTCCTCAAGTGAGAGGAGAGTACCCTCTCCAAACAGCTGCTGAAGACCTTCCATGACTACTGGCCACTAGAGCTTGGTGTAACCATCATGGATGAGTGGTGGAAAATTGGAGTTACCCCCTAAAGTTGTAAACATTTTTAAACCTGGAGATGTTACACCAGATGCGAATGTGCAAGCAAACTTTATCAAAGACGGACATAGTTTTATCTCTGGTACAGTTGAAATAGATTGTATCAATATTCGATTGCGAGGGCCGGTGCATATAATGAGAAATACGATAATCTGTGCAGAGACACAGCAGTTGCCACTTGGCAAACCCATTACACGACAGAAGTCGGAAAACAAAAGAAAAATAAAACTAAGCCATAATGATGGAAGTGCAATACCACCCATGAGAGGAGCGAATAACAGAACAAGGTTTTTTGTACTGCCCTATATCTTGCTGCCAACTGGCTTCAACCTTTTCGGAAAATGATTTTGGAGAGAGCAGTGGAATTTTTCAGAACAGATAAAGACAATATGGCAAAATAACCATTTTGATTAAGTTACTTCAATCTATAATCCCTAAATGGAGTCAATCCCATTTCTTAAATTCAGCTAGGGATTCCTGGAACAGTGTATCATGATTAAGACTCACCATATCCTTACTGGCAGACGAAATCTCAATCCAAATGATTAACAACAAAAAAAGAATTATACAAGCAAACAGACTCCCTGCAAAAACAAAAAACGTCCCCAGTCCCACCCTCTCTCTAATCCCAATGTACCCTCTTAAACAGGCATATTCCCTATAGCACCACCTCCATAACATCAACATCTGTGTACCTTTTCGTTCTGAAGTTCTCATATAGCAAAACGTAGACTCACAAATGTGGTGGCCAAGCCCTTCACAGAGTTAGTGTAAAAATACCTGCATTGAAAGCATAAATCCATTACTAAGGTTTATTCACAGTTTACAGTTAAGAACAGTTACGGTCCGTACACGCGTACCCCTACATCACCACTACTATGGTGGTATGGACTGTACCCATGCCCCCAGAGCGTGGGTACCGTCCGTACCACCATAGTAGTGGTGATGTAGGGGTACGCGTGTACGGTCCGTACCCACGCCCCCAGAGCGTGGGTACGGTCCGTACCACCATAGTAGTGGTGATGTAGGGGTACGCGTGTACGGACTGTACCCACGCCCCCAGAGCGTGGGTACGGTCCATACACGGGTACCCCTACAGCCCCATTACATGATGGACACAAGGCGTACACATGCCACGGATGCAGGCGTACGGCTTGGTGCAGCACATCAGCTGTAAATTGGAGGTGGTGTATGGCCAGGACAGCAGTGTACCACAGCAAGGGCGCAAGTGGGTGGGTGGGTGCCTATCACTCCCAGCAGTGCCCAGCCATATGAGGGGTGGGTGCATATCACTCCCAGCAGTGCCCAGACATATGAGGGGTGGGTGCCTACGACTCCCAGCAATGCCCAGACATATGAGGGGTGGGTGCCTATCACTCCCAGCAGTGCCCAGACATATGAGGGGTGGGTGCATATCACTCCCAGCAGTGCCCAGACATATGAGGGGTGGGTGGCTATGACTCCCAGCAGTGCCCAGACATATGAGGGGTGGGTGCCTATCAACCCAGCAGTGCCCAGACATATGAGGGGTGGGTGCCTATGACTCCCAGCAGTGCCAAGACATTTGAGGGGTGGGTGCCTATGACTCCCAGCAGTGCCCAGACATATGAGGGGTGGGTGACTATGACTCCCAGCAGTGCCCAGACATATGAGGGGTGGGTGCCTATCACTCCCAGCAGTGCCCAGACATATGAGGGGTGGGTGCCTATGACTCCCAGCAGTGCCAGACATATGAGGGGTGGGTGCCTATGACTCCCAGCAGTGCCCAGACATATGAGGGGTGGGTGCCTATGACTCCCAGCAGTGCCCAGACATATGAGGGGTGGGTGCCTATCACTCCCAGCAGTGCCCAGACATATGAGGGGTGGGTGCATATCACTCCCAGCAGTGCTTAGACATATGAGGGGAGGGTGCCTATCACTCCCAGCAGTGCCCAGACATATGAGGGGTGGGTGCAGAGGACTCCCAGCAGTGGACAGAGCAATGGGGGTGGGTGCAGAGGACTCCCAGCAGTGGACAGACATATGGGGGGTGTACATCATTATCAGATGACCACAGCTCCATGGGTCAATGTATGTATCTATAACCTAGGGCAATTATGATAGTGCCATAGCAACACATCACTGACAGCAGTGTCCCACTCCCAGGAGGATGGATGTCATTCCCCCACTGCATGACACACCACATGTGGGTGTGAGGACAAATAACACATGCATAACTACCCCTGGCAGATGCAGCACAATACACACACTGAGATCATGCCACAAGACTGTATAGTCATGCCACTGCCTAATAAACTATGAGAGCCAAAGAGAACACACACTGACACACCCATCCCAGGACTGATAGGAATGTTCAGGTGCTGGCCTAGCCACCAAGATGTTGTCTGTCACGGAAGGAATCGGGTGGAGTTCCCACAGATACAAAGGCCACAATTGTGAGTCAGGTGTTCAAATACCCAGCAGGACAAGTACCATATGTGTACTAGGCTGGGATTACACACATGCATTGTGCGGAAAAGGGACAATGTCTCCGTGAAGGCATGGCAAAACACAATATACATGAGTACAGTGAGTACCAAGGATGGCACAGACTATGCAGCCGGACACATTGCTGAGCAGGCATGGGCAGAGTTGAAGGGATCCATCACCAGCCAAGGATATGTAGACACAGGGCAACACAACAATTGTGCAACTCTCTGCAGGGGAGATGCCAGGTGACACAGAGGAAAGAACACTCCTTGGGACAATGTCTCCAAACACAAAGAGCAGACACGACAAAGAATCTTTGCAGAGACCTTGTGATGGCACGCAGATACCAGGTTCCACCCCATGAGCAGCAGAGTACAACATGTCCCTGAAACATAACACATGCCCACAACCCCAACTCCTGTAGCATCAGCATCAACATCGATACCTGAAATGCAAGACTTTCCAAACGAAAAAGAAAAGGCTTTATTCAGCAGCAAAATAATAATGTGTAAACAAGACTATTCACAAAGGCTAATGGCCAGTCCATTACATCAGTCCTTGGGGGGGGCCACATGGCCATGCGTCTCCCCTAGCTCGCCTGCACATCACAAGACTGTGTCGTCGACTGGGGGGGCATCATGTGGGGAAGGACCAGGCACCGCAGGGACAGGAGGGGGAAGGGTAGGTGTGGTGGGTGCAGGGACGGACGACTCCACCACAGGGGGTGGGGCAGCGCCAAAGGTGGAGGCGAGCTCGGCGCTGCACACTTCTGCCAGTTCTTCAAGCGTCTCCCCTGCACCCGGAGAAACAACAGGCCCCAAGGAGGGGGGGGTCGGAGGGATGGGTTGCAGCGCTACTGGGGGAGGTGGTGGACGGGCTGGGGGACTTAACTCCCCTACCCGTGGAGTGCCTTGACCGTTTCCGCCCATGTGAACTAGTGGGGCTGAAACCCAGCCCAGCAAAGTAGGCCTCCTTCTCCGAATCTGGGGCAGGGGAGCCAAGGGGAGTGACATCGGAGGGACTGGGGAGTGAGTCATGTGGTCGAGGACTGTGGCTGTGTGCCTGCCTGTGTGCCCCAGACCCAGTGGGTGTGCCTGCTTCCCCCTGAGTGTGCGTGTCAGGAGGTGTGCGCTTGCCCTTATGTGGTGGTGTGCTGCTACTGTCTGGTGGGGTGCGTGTGTGTGGATGTCTTGGTGTGACTGGGACAGGCATGGTTGTGGGACTTGTGGATGGGGCAGGGGTAGGGGGGGACGCAGCGCTGCAGGTGATTTGCTACTGCCGTCAGTGTTGAGTCCATGGACCTCAGCAACCTCTGTTGGTCAGACATCGCTGATGACATGCCCTCCATGTACGACACCATCTGTGTCAGCAGTCTGGTGTGGCCATGGAGGACAGTCAGGATCGATGTCTGCCCAACTTGCAACTGCCGCTGAATGTCCACAGACTCGGCAGCGAGGGCAGTAGGGGGGACAGGGGTAGGGGGTGCGGTGCCTGGCACGAAGGAGACATGTGGGCGCCTAGCACGGACAGAAGGGACCCGAGCAAGTGGGAGGGCGGTGATGGGAATGGAGGTGGCGGCAAGAGATGTACTGCTGCTTTCAGCTGTGGGAGCAACCCCCGCCCCCTATGGGAGCTCAGCCTTGGACCTGTCTGCCTCGTAGTCTGTGTTGGTACTGGGCAGGTCCTCCGCCTCACTCCCCTCGCCCTCCATGCCACTGGATTCCACCGACTCCTCAGCAGTGGTGGCACCACTGCTCGATCCCTCCTCGACGTCCGTGCCGGTGTCTCCCTCGGTGTCCTCAGATGATGCTGTGGGCAAGGTGAAGAGACAGGAAAAAATCAGTCACCTGTATACATCTGACACATGAGTCCAAACAAAATAGGCAACACTGCATATCAGGAAAGGCATCATGAGTAACATCTAGGATACTCCCCACATATGTAAGCCCTGCACTCCCCAGTTGGTTGACCCACCATGCCACTTGGATAAAAATAAAATTAGGACACAACAGCAAATAACTTGAAATCACAAGATCATGAGAAGCTAGTGTCTGGGATCAGTTGAGCACAGCAAGACTATGAAGGCATGCCACCTCTTGTTCACTGTGAAACAAACAGTATTGTTGCAACGAAGGCCAAAGACCACATGCCAATGCAGAAGGTGTCCCCACACTCAGAGACCTGTGAGTACTTTTGACACCCCAAAGCAATACATTGTGACTCCTGGAGATTCTCAACCCTTTACATAATGGACATGTCTAGAATGTGTGAATGTGGCACTCTGTGAACACAACACACATGTGTCTGTATAGCAGAAGTCACACAAGGCGGTGCACACCAAACTACATGTACACAGTCATTATCTGAGCTGCCAGACTCATTCAATTCAGCCACTGTTAGGCAGAAATGGCGTATCAGTAAGTACAAATACATGGCACCAGGGTGGTCTGGATGACTTGACACTCGTAAGTTGGTATCAGCAAAACCAAGGACGAACCCAATTGCTAGCACACTGTGGGAAGATGTATATGCATGAACTCCAAACAAGTCTGTTCAAACTGTGCCTTACTGTAAAATGTGCCAGCGTGTCCCTGGAAAGTGTAAAGGTGGTGTCTTGTGCACTTCCTTGGGAGACATCTGGCATGCAGGCACATCATTGTCCTTCACAACAAAACAACAAGGTCACGCATATGAAACATTGAGACATGTTGACAGGTGTAGTGAGTGCCAATGGACATTTTCTCTGTGTAACAACTTGAATCATGTCATTTGTCACATGGCTATCCGTCACCTGATCACACAGTTGGCTACACATATGACCTACTGACTGTCATCTGGAGTGGCACACATGTCTACACCCAGGACAATGCATAAGTTAATGGGTCTGCAATTGTGTAGCAAAAAAGCCTAGCTGTACTGTGGGATCCCCCTCATGGCAAGGCAGAATGTACCCACAGATGTCAGCACACAAAGTCACAACTGTGTAGCATCTGAACCACACACAGGTGGCAAAAATGTACAACCAGGATACATGATTGTCAAAAATCTGACACTGGCAATGATGCACGAACATTAAGCACTGGCCAACATCACGGGGGCACTGCACGATGACTGTCTGTACTACGACTCATCACATACAAGTCAGAACTGGCAATGAAACATCAGGGTTGAAGATGTACGCCCCTCCCGCACACACCCACCCATACCTGAGTCAATGTGACTGATACCGATCAAGAAGTGACACCTCTTATTCAGGGTTACAATAACTGTGCTTGAAAACTAGCTTCATTAACACGACATCACCTTGTAGGGCTGGCAAAACATATTGGTCTGAAACAAACATCAACAGATTGTTGTGAATAGCCACTCAGGCATTGCCCAGTCTGAGTATGCACAAGCAAACTGGTGTACAAATGTATCACACATGTGAAAAATACAACCTAGGCCAGGGAACAATGCCACAGAGGCAGAGCCATGATGTACCCACAGTGAATGTGCACAGTGTTGGATGACACACATGAGTAGGAGGGCAGGCTGTGTCAGGAGACTGTAGTGTGCACACTGCTCCATGGTCCTGGAATGAGCTGACTGTCGCAGGAGCAACCGTCCCGGCACTAAGCATATGTCCCACTCATGCACATCATGTCTGAGGCCACAACATTGGTAATGCATGCTGCAAGTCTGTTCATTTGAACCCTCACACTCCTGTGTTGAGACTCAGCATCAGTGCCAACAATTAAGCACCCCAAAATGACCAAACAGGACAGGGCACAGGCAGACCACCCGCACACATGATGCTGAAAGCAGTGTGCACCTTGATAAACTGGCAGCCTAGATGACCATGTGCAATAGTGATGGCACACAGACCAGGTAACACATGTCAAGGAGGGGAAGGGAGGAAGAACAGCACAGGTTGACTTTGGGGAACTGGTTATACACTGCACATATATAGCCTGGCGGTGTATCCAGGCGACTGAGCAGATCAAAAAGCTGGTGACACACAACAAACACACATGTACCTACCCCCTTCCTGCTGCTGTAACTCCCGTATCCGCCTATCCAGGTCAGGGAAGACCACCGCCAGGACACGCCGCATCTGGTGGGTCAGGCGCCGGCGCCCGCCATGCTTGCGAGGCTCCTCCTCCTTCAGCATGACCCAGGCGATCCTCCGGGTCCAGCACCGGTTGTCCTGCCATCTCTTCCTCACTTGTGGCAGGCGCCACCTGCGACCCTCCACCGATTGCACGGCCCTGATGGCATCCTTCCAGATCTTCCCCTTGTGGTAGGTGGATACCTGTGTGGATGACAAAGTGAGACAACATCACTACACCTGCACCATGTCACAGAGACACACATTTGAACATCTTTGATCTGTTGAACAGGGCATAGTATGCCGGCAAGTAATAGCACCTTAATCATAGGGACTTTTTCCACTGTGGGTGCACCAATGCACAACATGGCATAGTAAGTGCACAGGTGGCATGAGGGGTGCGAAACAATCCCTTATCATGGCACACACTGTCCATCCCAAGCAACAGAAGGCTGATGGACAGCACCGAAAATCAGTCACATGCCCCAGGCCACTGACAAAACCTCAGCAGAGTACACATACACACACAGGCACACATCAATCACCTGCCATTGCCAACTGCGGATGCACACCTCACTCTGAACATGTGCCACTTGCCAGGGGGGGATCACAGGTGTGGGGCTACCTCAGCAAGTCAGACACACAGCACGGCTTACTTCACACATCATATGGATTGAGCAGTTGCCTCCTCCATGCAGCTGTGGTGCAACACTCCACATGGACACTCACCCACATGACAAGGAACATTCACACACATCAATGTCCAGGGGGCGTACACATCATTTGGACACTCTCACCACTCTCACCACAGCTCCACTCAACTCTCACACACATCTGTGGGTGCAGTCACCTGTCACACCGGGGTGACCACTGAATCACCACAGGACAATAGAACAAGAATGCCCAAGAGGATTAGGCTGGCAGAATGTGCCATGCACTATGCAGTGAATGTCACAGTAAGCACAATGCAAGTGAGGAGTGCACACATGAACTACATCAAGCCCTGCGTGAGAGACATAAGCCCCCCCCTCCCTGGGACCCACTCCAACCAACATTGCATGTCTGTCGCACCTGGCCACAATGCCAGAAGTGACAGACACAAGAAAGGTGCACAGGCAAAGGTAGGGGAGTCAGCACTCACCTGCTCCCCTGGTCAACCATACAGCATGGGGTACTGTGGGAGGATCACATCCAGCAGGGCCTCGTTCTCCTCCTGGGTGAAAGGCTGGGCCCTCTCCACAGTCCTTGACATGGTGCCAGAGGGAGACAATACAGCAGCAGTGGTATCGACTGACATGTTGTGCAGGCAAGTGCACTCTCATGGGTTCTGGCTGCCTTATATCTGCCTTGCTGGCCTATTTCATTTACAGGAGGACCGAGTGATTGGTCAGACTCATTTGCATCCTACGTTTCCTCCAATCCCTTTAAACAGACACCAGTGACAGCCTTTGCATCTTTCGACTTTGCAGCATGATGTCAAGTCAACAACCACTTTGCAACATTGTTAAATGTTTCCAACTGATTTTTCCAGACCACATGATGTTCAATTTTGAACGTGAAACTCGGTATCCATGACAACCTGCATGCATTTAGGCCCTAATACTTGTCCCTCATGTGTCCCCATTGTAATTCTTAACTCCCCACACAGGTACGGTGCGTTTCGCACGTACCCCTAGGGCACCATCAGTACAGTGATACGGGCGTACTCACGCGTGTACGGGCCGTACACGCGTGAGTACGTGCCTATCACTAGGACCTACGGTACCCCCAACTATAGTGATACGGGCCGTACTCACGCGTGTACGGCCCATACACGCGTGAGTACGTGCCTATCACTAGGACCTACGGTACCCCCAACTATAGTGATACGGGCCGTACTCACGCATGTACGGCCCGTACGCACGTGAGTACGTGCCTATCACTAGGACCTACGGTACCCCCAACTATAGTAATACGGGCCGTACTTACACGTGTACGGCCCGTACGCGCGTGAGTACGTGCCTATCACTAGGACCTACGGTACCCCAACTATAGTGATACGGGTTGTACTCATGCGTGTACGGGCCGTACACGCGTGAGTTTGTGCCTATCACTAGGACCTACGGTACCCCCAACTATAGCGATACGGGCCGTACTCACGCGTGTACGGCCCGTACACGAGTGAGTACGTGCCTATCACTAGGACCTACGGTACCCCCAACTATAGCGATACGGGCCGTACTCACGCGTGTACGGCCCATACACGTGTGAGTACGTGCCTATCACTAGAACCTACGGTACCCCCAACTATAGCGATACGGGCCATTCTCACGTGTGTACGGGCCGTACACGCGTGAGTACGTGCCTATCACTAGGACCTACAGTACCCCCAACTATAGTGATACGGACCGTACTCACGCGTGTACGGCCCGTACACGCGTGAGTACGTTCCTATCACTAGGACCTATGGTACCCCCAACTATAGTGATACGGGCCGTACACGCGTGAGTACGGCCCGTATCGCTATAGTTGGGGTACCGTAGGTCCTAGTGATAGGCACGTACTCACGTGTGTACGGGCCGTACATGCGTGAGTACGGCCCGTATCGCTATAGTTGGGGGTACCGTAGGTCCTAGTGATAGGCACGTACTCACGCGTGTACGGGCCGTACACGCGTGAGTACGGGCCCTACACCTGCCCTCAGAGCGTGTGTACTGCCTTTTGCAGCTTACACTGGTGATAGGAGGCGCACACGTAAGGAATGGAGGCGTCAGACTCGCACAAGGCTGTACATCAAGTAATTGTCAGTGCAGTCCTTCATGTGCAGGGCCTAGGTGTGTCATGCAGTGATGTGGCACATGTCTCCTCATGTTGTGGCACAATAGATGTGTGATGAGCTGTTTACACATGTCATGTGTGATGGGGCACTACGTGGCACACTTCCCATTCACACTTTGCACATGTGTGCATGTAGGACACACGTGTCAAGCACTGCATCACTGGTATGGCACAGTCAGCAACACCCGCAACTGTCCCCTGATGCCGGGTCCACAGATAATTACACCTCACATGTGACTCCCAGCGTGCCACGATGTGACTATGTCAAGTGTGTGTCATGTGTTCCCATGAGCTTTCCGTTGGTGTTCCATCAAATCGATCTGCTGTTGCAGCATCCATCATGTGCATGACACACATATACGCACACCATGCCACATGTGGACTCACACGTTACATGTGTCATGATGGTTCGAAGATGACTCCCTGACATGAGGCAATATCTGCATTCTCTCAATGTCTGTGTCATCAGTTTTTGACATGTACCCCTTCATGGTAATGTGTGTTGTCTGTCCTTTTCAAGATTACATGTGACCTGTGCGTCTAGACTCCCGCCAGCTGTCTGTATGAGATGACAACCTTCAAATGCTGATATGTGGATGTCTGTCACTCCTGTAATGCATCTGGCTTTTCACTTACACTGGCCCACAGCTAGTTTCATGGCATGTCATGTTGACCTTGAGCACCCACGTGTGTAGCTGACTCTTGGTAGGAGTATCACCTGGCTGCCATAGGTGGCCTGGATGCATTGCACAGAACAGACTCTGTATGTAGCATATGTGTATTAGCTGTTGGACATGTGCTCTGTTCATTGACATTTGTGTAGTGATTGTATACGCCGCTACCGCTTCTCACAACCGTTGATTGACAACTTGACCGCAAGGCTGGCACCACACCTCCAACCGCTACACAGGTATCCTACTGCACTGACACCCAAGATGAAGGTGATGGCAGCCCTACATTTCTTTGCCACGGGTACATTTCAATTGACCATAGCTGATGTAGGTGGCATATCCCAGACCATGTTCAGCCGTGTCCTGCATGATGTGTTAGAGGCCATGTTGTTACACCTGGATGAATTTATACATTTTCCAACTCATGAGCAGTTGACAGGTGTCAAGGGTGAGTTCTATGCCCTGGGAGGGATGCCCCATGTCATTGGGGCCATTGATGGGACACATGTGGCTTTGGTACCACCACAGGCACAGGAGGTAGCCTTTCATAACCGCAAGCATTACCACTCCATCAATGCCCTTGTGGTATGTCTTGCTAACATGCTGATATCCCATGTCTGTGCCCGTTTTCCAGGATCAGCACACGATGCCTACATCATGAGGTGTAGCAGGGTGCCTGAAATGATGCTGCAGCTGTGCAACGAACGTGCATGTCTTGTTGGTGGGTGGTACGTGTTTGTGATTTGTGGGGACTGCTCCTGTGCATGTTGTGTTACCATGCATACATGTCGACTCACCATGGGCCACATGACGTGTTGCATGGCTCCCATGAATTGATAGTCAACCTTCCTGACAGTCATCTGTCATGGATTCTGGATTCTGATGAAGGCATCAATGTGTGTATAACGTCCCTCAGGAACATACGGGATGCTAATGGTGGACATGGTGTGGGACATCCCCATGACAGCCTCAATGGGGAATTGCACACTCTCCGTGTGCAGCAAGGGGTGTTAGGCTCAGCCCCTTCACTTGTGTGCCAGCTCTGTGGGATTTACCACATCTGTGTGTTTAAGGGGGTGTCCAGTGTAGGTCACACATGTTCAGCCAAATGACCTGTGAGTCTGTTCCAATGGTTGCATTTCCATTAGTGTAAGGCTGAGTAATAAAGGTGTTCGTAACACTCCAAGGTGCCTCATCTCTGTCAATGCAGGTCTTTTGCCACTTAGCATGCGGCATATCTGGCATACTTGTTGTAGATAATGCATAGGAGTCCATGTGTAGTTTAGCGACATGCATGCAGTTGCTCATGGATTAGGCTCCCGATTGGGCATGTAGTACATGGTCGTGTATGTTTTTTTGCTAGGTCGACCACACAATGGGCCATCAACAGCTGCTGAGGGTGTGTCTCCTGTGCGCAGGTCGGCCTTCAGTTTCCTGATCCGGTGTAATGGCTCTTTGGTGATTGTGCATGCATTGTCGCTGGGTGTGCCATGTGACACTAGACACTGATTGCTTTACACCCGCGCCTGTTGCAGTTGTCCTTCTGACATCCTAGTCTTTGTGTGCAAAATGTGGCATATTGAAGGGAGATGGCGCCTGCTGCTGCGGGCCCTGCACAAGCACCCAGTGGCCACACACACAAGATAGTGTGCATCATGTTTGGCTGGCTCACATATGCCATGCTAGTCCATAGCATCTGTACCTCTTGCTGCAACGCCCTCTGCATTATGCACTTGATCCACAGATGGATCCACTCCAAGTAAAGACAGACCATCCCTCAGGTCCATGGCAACATCCGTGTCAAATACTGCCCTGCCCTCTACGGAGCAAGTACATCCAAACTCCCAGGAGACTGGTCCACTTCCATGGGGCATCTGCACACCTCAGCTTCAACACCCTGCGCCCCAGCCGCCTCACCGTCCAGCATAGATAGCTGAAATGGATCACTGTCTGCTGCAGGATGACCTCTACACTCTCCACCCACACTCAGGAGGCAGTCCACAAACCCGACCCCACACCAACCTTGTACGTCTGTCATCCTAGACCCCGTTGGGCCATCTCCGTGCATCCAACCTTGCCCTGGGCACCGTTCTTCACATCCACCGTACTCCAGCATACAGGACATTGTTCTCCCACCTGGCCACACATACCTGGGACTCCCTCCCCGGGTACCTCCACATGAGCCATGACCCCTACGCCTTGATGAGAATCTCCCAAATAGGTCTCTCCGCACAGTTTAGCAAGCACCCCCTCAGCAGCCAGAGGCCATCACAGGTGAATGTTGTGCTCCATGCCTACATTGTATGATACCTTGTGACCCATGTGTGTCCTGTACCAGACTCTGATCTCAGGGTATGGATGGCTGGAGTTAGTTCAACACTCAGGCATAGTTAGACATTTCCACACACATATGTCGTTGAATAATGCCAAATGACAGAAACATCTCATGTGCAGAAAATTAAGATTTTATTTTTGTTGGGGTGAGTCTTTTGGTAGATATGCTAAGGTGCACTATCGGGGGAATAGAATCCAAAGTTCACAGGGGGAGATGGCATCCTTGTCAGTTGGAGTCATCAGAGTCCAGACCACAGTGTTGGTCATCATTGGTCAGACTGTGACCAGCAAGTCCATGTGGCAGAGAATGTCATTGGGTGAGGTGCTGCTGTTGCGCCAGAGCGCCAGGTGCCAGGCCAGGTGACCTGGGAGATGGGGATGGTCCGCTGACTCTCACGGTCTTTTACGTGGATGACCCACCGTCCTCCAGGGACCCTCAGATGCAGACCTTGACGATGTTAGGGATGCTCCGTCAGACGAATCCTCCTCCTCCTCGTCCCTCCCTGTGTCTGGTGCAGGTCTATGCCTGGTGGTACAGGGAGGGTTTGCCAGGCTTTGGGCGATCTGACGGAGTGATTGGCTCACGTCCCTGTGCACCGCCAGGAGCTCAGCCAGTCTTGCCTCCATCCGTCCTTGGTGTTGTTGATGACTGGCATGATGCTCGACCTGCAGGTTCTTAAGCTCATCGAGGGTCCCCTGTATCCCGGAAAGTCTGGACACGACCTGGTCGATGCCTCTGGTGTCACGCCGGTATGAGTCCAGGATGTTGCGTATGTGTGACATACCGGGGTCCTGAGCTGGCTGGTCAGGTTTGCGCCTCCGCCTGCCTCCACTCCCACCACCCCTGCCCACTTGAGCCTGGCCTGCCCTTGTGGGCACATCGGGTCTATGGGACCCCTGAGGGATGGCATTTGCAGGGTTGCCTGCCTCCTCCTGGGTGCCCGCAGAACCTTGTCCCTCCTGGTCAGACTGGCTCTGTTGTTCAGTGCGAGCAGGGCTCCTGGGTGTGTCCTGGGATGTGGCATGAATGGGGGTGGTGGTTGGCACAGATGTACCTGACGCAGGTGCTGCAGGTGCTTGGGCACCAGAGGGGCCAGGTTGGTCGGGGTCATCCACGGAGTGGTGAGAGTCGTCGCTGCCGGTGGGATCATCTTCACGCGGAGCCTGGGACAGTGATTCTTCCCCCCCAGTGTTGGGGGGACATCGACGATGTTGCCCTGTGTGTGAGAGAGAGACAATGTTAATGGTGTTTCCTGCCACATCTATGTTTCATACATATTCAAGTTGACACAGTTCCTCCAGGTAGTTGGTTGTCCCTAGCATTCCTCTCAATGTCCACTTGGGTATGGGTATGTTGCGGGGGACATATTGGGATGTTATCCTGAGTGTTTGACCTGTAGATTGGTGGCTCTGATGCTTTTTTGGCTCTGGATTGGTGTAGTTGTGTCACATGTCCATTGTGGGAGTGTGTAAATCCGTTGCCTGCCCCGGGGGTGTGTGCTTGTGTTAGGGGGGGTGTGTGTGACCAGGCGTGCTGTCGTGTGTAGTGTGAGTTGTCATTGGGTCTCCCAGGTGATGTGTCTGTTCCCTCATGGTGCATGCTGGCATGACAGTGAGTGTGAGTTCCTGTGCTAGATAGCTGTGCTTGTGGAGTTTGAGTTTGAGTGTACAGTGGTCCCAGGAGGGCCTTGTGCTGCATACAGCAGGGCCCAGTGGCAGCTACCTTGTCAGTACTTTGCCAATCCCTGTGCATTGTGCATGGGTATGTACCTATGCCATATGGGCTGAGGGCATTGTTGTCTGCATCTCATTTCCATAATGTGTTGTGTGGGGCCCAGCCTCCCGGACATCCAGTCTTGTGTTTGTGGTTGTTGTAGCCTTGGACATGGCCTTGCCTTGATTTGTGAAGGGTGCATGGAGACGTTAGTGGCATGAGCGTGGTTTGTGAGTGTGGTTGTGTGCGGTGAATGCTTGGGGGAAGTTGCGTGCATTTGGTGTATATGTTGTGTGGACCCCATTGCCCCCATGTTACGTAAGTTGTTTGTGTACTCACCAGGCTCTGCGACTCCTTCCACTCCATGTACTCCCACCGGCGGTAGCAGGGCCATCACCTTCTCCTCCCAGGGATGGTAGTGTACGGGTCTGCGGGGCAGCCCTCCTCCAGTGATGTTAGTCTGGGCATATTCTTCATTCATTTTCCTCTTGACCGCCCTGCGCAGATCGTACCACCTGGCTTGGCATTCATGCCTGGTCCTTCGGACGGGCGCAACAGCATTCACCTTGTCGACAATCCTCTGCCACATGGCAGATTTTGCAGCTATGCTGGTCTGTCTGACCAATGTTCCAAACAGCTGTGGCTCGACTCTGATGACTTCGTTGACAAGGAGGTCCAGCTCCGCTGTTGTGAACTTTGGATTCTTGTCTGTGGGCATGATGTGGGGTGTGGGTGTGGGTGTGGATGGTTGTGGGTGTGAATGTGACAGTGTGTGTGTGAATGTGAAGAGGGGGATGTTTGTGGAGGAGGTTATGTGAAGGTGTGTGAGTGAAGGTGTAGTGGAGGTATGAGTGATGTGGAGTAGTTTCTATGTGGAGTTGTTTCTCAGTGGGGTCTGGCAGCAGTGGGTCTGTTGCAAAGGCTCATGGGTTGTGTGTGTGGGCCCTTTTTATTGGTCTATTTTTGGGTGTGGCTGTGTTTGAATTTTGGTGGGTGTGTTATAAGAGGTGGTTGTGATGTGGGGCCTCTGTTTGGCTGTTTGGATGTGCCAGGTCAGTCATTGAGATGTATTTTGTCATGTGGATGTGTTTGGTGGTGTTGTGCGAGTCGAATTGACCCTCCTTGTGCTGTTTTACAGTGTCCTGGTTCTGTATGAGTCTTTTTCGCGTAAGTGCGATCCATACATACGCGATGCTGGGTGTGGGTGCTTGGGTACGGTGTTGGAGTGTGGCGCGTACATGCGGTGGGGGTACGGTGCATACACGGGCGGACCTGGGGTACGGCACGTGCATGCGGAGGTACTGCGCGTACAGGGGGGGGACGGCGCGTACATGGGGGGGTGCAGTGCATACATGCGGTAGGGGGGCAGGGGGTACAGTGCGTACATGCGGTGGGAGGGCGGGGGTTCGGTGCGTACATGCGGTGCTGGTGTACGGTCAGTACATGCGGTGCTGGGGTACGGTGCGTACATGCGGTGCTGGGGTATGGTGCGTACATGCGGTGAGGGGCAGGGGGAACGGTGCGTACATGCGGTGGGGGGGCAGGGGGTTCGGAGCGTACATGCAGTGCTGGGGTTCGGTGCGTACATGCGGTGCTGGTGTACAGTCCGTACATGCGGTGCTGGGGTACGGTGAGTACATGTGGTGCTGGGGTTCAGTGCGTACATGCGGTGAGGGGCAGGGGGTACGGTGCGTACATGCAGTGGGGGGCAGGGGGTTCGGTGCGTACATGTGGTGCTGGGGTACGGTGCGTACATGCAGTGCTGGGGTAAGGTGCGTACATGCGGTGAGGGGCAGGGGGTATGGTGCGTACATGCGGTGGGGGGCAGGGGGTACGGTGCATACATGCGGAGGTACGGCGTGTACATGCGGGGGTGATGCGTGTACAGGGGGGACGTCGCGTACTGTTGCGGGGCTGGTGTACAGTGCGGACAGGGTGGTGTACGGTGCTGACAGAATTGGGGGTGGGGGGGCTGTACGGCTCGTACACGGGCATAGGTTTACCCGTGTACATGTGTGCTACTGCATTAGCTCTGCACGGGCCTTTTTCCATGCGATTGTGTATTCGGATGGACGGTCGGGATCGTACTTGCACGTTCGGACTTGTGTTTTACGATTTGCACGTACAAATGTCCGGCTCACTCTCGTACACTTTTCCCGACGATATTCGGACGTAAAAAAATTCCGGCGCACTCTCGTAGACTTTTCCCGACGCTATTCGTAGATATTTTTCGCGTACGGATCGTACTTGGCCATTTGTACGATACTTGCACGACTCGTACGTAAAAAAATACAGATACGAGTCGTACGGTATTTCTTTTTACCGGATAGGAATCGGCACCTCAGTATTCCCATAGTGAATATAGTACTTCACAATGCGGATTTTACACCGCAATCACAACCAACCGCATTGTTACACCCCAGTGCCATTACAACGCAAGTCGTTACAACGACTTGCGCTAGATGACGCGCTGAACTTAGGAATAGTATGATTTACTATTCCAACTTCAGTGTGTGCAACACTAGAGAGGGTGTTGGAATAGTAAATCATACCATTCCATAGTCTAGATCGCCATCTAGCCCAAGTCATTGTAACTACTTTCGTAGTAATGGCACTGCGTTGTAACAACGCGGTGGTTGTAACGACCGCATTGTGATTGTATCGCGGTGTAAAATCCGATTTGTTAAGGTTGTTTCCCTCCTATAGTACCTATATTCATGTTATTTGGTCTCAGTACACCTAAAAGAATGTCGGCTAGGCATTCCTAGATCCAACCTAGATAAAGAGAAAAGACATGAAGGGCAAAACTGTAATAGGGAGATAATTAACATGTACTTATGATCAAGTAGTGCATATGACTAAAACATTCCTTGTTTGTCATGATTAGAGCAAGGGAGCATGCTGTAACGTTCACATCACTGTTACCAGAAAGTGTCAGTGCAGTGCTCATTCACACAGCTATTTCAATGCCCATGGTGGTCGCTTGTCGTGAGATTTTATGGCACCTCAACACACAGAAGCTGTGTGGAAGAGTCAGCATGCTGGAGTGCACAACATTTCATATGTGTATCTGTGTACATTCTGACACACGTCTATGATGTCTATAATAATGGCGTTTAGACATTTAAACACATAGATTTAGGCCTTCAGAGACCCTGGCAACAGAGCAAACACACCAACTGTAATACTAAGAACTGTGTTTACCTGATAACTTGCCCCTGCCACCCGCAATATGTTGGTATGACCACGAGACTGATCAAGGTACGAATCAGCGAACATAGAAGCACCATTCGATGTAAAAAGACTAACACTAGGATGCTGAGTAATTTTGCTGAGACCAGCCACACACCTGACAGCCTTAAGTGGACTATAATCAAGTCCAATCCTAATTGGCCAACTAGGACCCTTTTCAAACAGGAGCAACACTGGGTGTTCTGCCTACAGAGTAGTACAAATGGCCTTAACGATGACATCCCATGGGCGGAATTCATTAACTGATCCCAGTTAATCTAGAATCCGCCTTCGCCATATCTGTGACTACAAGACCATGGATGTTCACCAACACCTCAGCACCCAACTGCGCACACAGTTGGTATAAACAGTCTCATTGAGTGCTGGCGCTAGTCCGAGACCACTACTGAGCTATATATTTGGGACATTTCACTGCCAACATGTCAAGTTATGCAAACCCAACATGTCATGACATAAACAGCATTGTGATAACATGTAGCACTGAGCACCACAACATTCTGTTGATCATAAAATGGTGTCTTGTTATGAATGAAAAACATACTCTGTTTGTGGCGAGATACAGAATGCTCACAATGGCACAACTCAAGCACTATAACTAGCCTGCACATGTCACAACACAGCAAGGCTTATGCACGTAACCAAAAGGTTATGTCTTAAAATAACCTCCAGGTGTTAAACGCACCATGACATGCCTTTACGTAATGGCTCAAGGGCATCATTAATAAAGTTTGGCCCATGTTTTTAAAATAAAACTCTTTAGATTTATACCATGGCTTCTGCTCACAATCAATAAAGTTATGTCATGTTTTTGAAAAACAACGTTCATGACACGCTGTGATACATTATTTATATAACAGCTTGTGCACATTATGTATACAGTTGAGACCTCATTTCCTAATTAACCAACTTCAGGTCCATAAGCACTGTGACATTTATTAGAGCACCTTGACTAGATTCCATCCAAAACATAAGGCTATCGCTCATTATCAACCATATTTTTGGTCCGCTTCCAATACATGGCCATCCAGTACTATACTTTTTTCCCCCACACCCAAGATGGCCGATACGTTGCAGACGCACGCACACAGCAATGCGACGCAACGCATACCAATTCCCCACGCCAATGGACCTTCCGGACTGCTTGCTGGGTGGGCTACAAATACGGAAGAAGCACACATTGCCAATAACCGGCATCCGAGCAGCGGAAAGGCAGGTTTTAGGCTGCACTCTGGGAGAGGCTGAGTGAGTATTTTCCAAGCTGACATTCTCATCGACCAAGGTAACATTTTGACTATGAGCGCTCTGTGCTCACGCTCTATAATATTACCCGCATGCAGTCCTCCTCACTCTGCGCTACTACGCCGATGAGGCAAACTCTTACTACTGGCTGGGTAGGAGATATATGTTGTTTGTCAGCTTGTTTGTCTCATGATGTGACACAATGCCGTCACTCATACCGGAGTAACCTGTTACTGTAAGTGGCATAACAAGTATATTTTATTGGACTGTACTACCTTTCAAGGCTTCCAAGCCAATATTATAGACATCACACACGTGTGTCAGATTGTACACAGATACACGTATGAAATGTTGTGCACACCAGCATGCTGACTCTTCCACACAGCATCTGTGTATTGAGGTGCAAAAAAATTTCGCGACAAGTGACTACCATGGGCATTGAAATATCTGTGTGATTGAGCACTGCACTGAGACTTTCTGGCGACAGGGGTGTGAATGTTACAGCATGCCCCTTGCCCTAATCATGACAAATAAGGAATGTTTTAGTCATTTGCACTACTTGATCATAAGTATATTATGATTTTCTCCCTATTACAGTTTTGCCCTTCATGTCTTTTCTCTTTCTCTAGGTTGGGTCTAGGAACGCCTAGTCGACGTTCTTTTAGGTGCACTGACGCCAATTAACCTGGATATCGGTATTGTACGAATACTGAGTGTCGCTGTCTCAGATTCCTATTTTTACTCCTTTTTTCACTTTCAGCACAGTCCTGATGAAGCACCACGGGATCCACTAGGGACCTATGTAAGGCGCAAAACATGTCGACCTAACATTTTCACCATCACTATCACTTTCACTCACTGACAAGAAAACAGAAGGAAAATACTCACCCCTCGGATATAATTTTTCTAGAGGCCTTCCTTGTCATCCATTTTAACCTTACCACACAGACCCTTGAATAAAGTTTTTTAGTGTACTGGCGTGGTAATTTTTATTCACTCACCAAACCCTGCCCCACACACCCGCACTCACAACCGCGGCGTTACTCCACAAAGAAATCCGACAAAGAGCTCTCTCGCAGGGTCTGTGGGGGACTGCAGCGCCACCCCCACGAGGAGCAACGCCCAATGATGAAACCTGACAACCACATAGGTGTGTGAGGTCACTTTTACCAAAACGAGAAATTCCCCCACTTCCACAGTGTTTCATTTCTAACCTTTTTGTGAGCTAAGTTTCACTCACTAGTTCTAGCTACCGCATTGGCCAGCTTATCCTTTTCTTTAGGAACCCTTGAGTGATTATCATGTCATGGAAACACCACATAAATAAAGCTACCTTAAAACACAAGCAAATAGCAGGTGTTATATTGAAAGAGCACTGTCTGGCAAGTAGCAAACCAATAGCACCCCCTTTGCAGATGTATGAGTCCAAAGCTTTCGCTGAGACACTGAATGGAGCAGAATTATGGGAGTTTTCTAGCTTGACAGGTATGATTTAATCCAGCACAAGTTTGTAGAACCTTGCTGTCCCTCCCCCCTAGCTTGTCTTCTTACCTGCTTGATTTGGAATTTGGTAGGAAAAGCATTGCTGATAATGCCAGGCTCAGGCCAATTCTATTCTGGCGGAGGCTAATAACAACCTCTGAACTTATCAGTTGTGCAGAGGTGTTTCAGAATGTAATCAGATTGGACAGATTCCACAAGATTGAACATCTCCAGAGGTTTTCTTACTATGAAATTCATGCGGTTGAAGTCCAGCCCTCTGTTTGAAGACTACATGGAGTGCATAACCATTCCCCTATACAGGAAACTATATGTGCAGTTCAGGATTGGCTCTCAACCCCTTAAGTTATTTACTGTAAAATGGTCCCCACAATCTGAGCATCTCCTTGACTTGCTCAAGCTGTAAAAAGGGGAAAGAAAGTATAGCCCTGCTCGGCTGGTTTACAAAACTGTGGCCACAAGAAATTGTCTAACGGCTATGAGAATCTTGCAATCTGACCCTAGGCCCCTATATGTATATACCATGGAAAAATATGTGGGCCAGATTTGGTGTGTTAGAAGCAAGGCACTAGAAGCTGCTTATTGACTGTGCTGTAATGTTTTACAGGCATAAATAGACCCATTTCATGTACTTATTTTCTTTAGCACTATTATAGGGGTGTTCATGTGCCTTACCACTTCATAATAACTTTGAAGTGGTGTGCTTAAAATGCATGTAGCTACTAATTTTGCGCACCATGGTGCTGAAGCCTGTAGTGTCTTACACCTGTGAATCTAAGGAGAGTTTAATTTTACATGCGCTTTACAAAACACATAAACATAAACTTCACAGACTGTGCTTGCGTAGGGATGTCATGAATGCCATCATCATGTCGTTTAGAATCTCTGCACGATGAGACATCAGATGGAACTTCACAGATAGAACAATCACTTCAAGATTCTGCTCCATAGTCCTCTCCCTCATATGCTGCTTCGTATCTGGTACTGCATCAGAGCTGTCCTCCATAACTCAAGTTATGGCCTGGGCGGCAGTCATCAACCTAGACACCATCTCTGCTGACTGCCTAAAATCTTCCTACTAAAACACTGTCCTACGTAGAAGGCAGAGGTTTTGATCTAATACAGTTAGTTGGTGTGTGCGTCTGTGAGATGTGTGCAACAGTAAATAAATACAAACTGGTATATTTACAAGAATTGCCGCTAACCAGTTTTTGCGTTGCTTAGCAGCAATTTTCTTAACACTGTCTATCGCCGAAACCTATCGCCCTGTTAGTGACGTATTTACAATACATCGCTACATGGCAACAGTAGCAGCTAGCCGTGCCAAAAACTGCCACTAACACTAGCGTCAACGCGTTAAAAAATAAATGTGATGTTATTGAGAGAAAAGTGACAAACGACTAATTAGCGGCAAAAAAAATCACATTAGTCAGCACAACATAACTTTTCAGCCTCCTGAGTCAAAAATAGGCTATATATCCACCTTTAATGAAAAAAAGAAACTAAACACAATGGAATGCAAAATGGAGCAGCTGGGTCCAAGTTCAGCATGGGTCAACAACCCCTACAAACCCCCCAACAGCCAGGATGACCAGCCAGAGTCCCAAGAGAAGAGGAAATGCAGAATCAGGAGCCTTACTTTTGAAAAGAGGCGCATCACTGGTGAAAACCAGTGAGGCAGCACTTTTCATAGCACCATCCTTGCGGCACCATGGCAGGCGATGCCTGGAAGCACGGACAGTCTCCGGGACCCGGAGGCCTCCCTTGGCCTGCGTCTGAGACCCGTTGTGGGAGGTGGAGATGCTGTGGAGTTGCTGCAGCCTGACGGTGGAGGCAGGCCACATTGGGCCTTAGCCTGTGGGCTGTGGTGATAAACATTGAGGCTTCGGCAATCGCCCTTACCTCGTGGTGAAGTCTGACAGGTCACATGGAGACAGGTTGCTGATCTGTATGAGAAGACTACCTGGCACCCCTTCAAGCTGTGATGGGTAGAGGTGCTCCTGCGCACTGACATAGGAGGTCTGCATTGCATAACGTGCCACCACCACACCGGGGTGCACGGAGGAAATTGCCAATGGTGGGCCACACCTCTCTGCATCACAGGCAGGAGGATGTGGCGCTGCCCAGACGCTGTGGAGGGTGGGGCTCCTTAGCCACGCTGAACTTGTGTGGTGGGAGCGCTGCAACTTCAAGCCTAAAGGGGCCCTGTTACATCACCTGCATTGGGAGGTTCCCCAGCAGACTTAGCTGTTACTGCTGTACCCAGGCTTGTGAAATCCCACCTGGCTGAAGCTCCGTCTGGCTGAGTCACATATTCAGAGGGAGTGTGGCAGATTAAGCCCCGGTGTTGATGTCGAGGTGAGGAAAAGGTGAGACGTGTAGGGGAGGAGGCCCAATGGTCGAGTCGGGCTCAGGCCTAGCGCCTGTGGGTGGCGCACATGTGCCCTGAGCAATCCCTGCACTGCGGCAGACCTACATCTCTGAGGGCACCACACAATGCTGGTGGGGGACTCCACTAACTGGCTCTAGTTGCTGATATCGGCCGTTGGTGGTGGCAGGTGCCAGGGGCACATGGTTGGTTCAGGCCCTCGGGTGCACAGCTTTATCTGCCATCACTCACTGGAGCACTGGGGAACATAGAATCTTATTACCACTGTTAGATGGGAGGAGGCAACCGTGAGGTGCCTTTCCTCACCAATTAGTAATGAGCTCTTTTGTGCACAGGGGATTTCCATCTGTGCCACCTGGCACAATGACGGCCCACCTGCAGAGGTGGGCGGCATCGACATTTGGCATATCTGCCGTGCTGGTGAATCGTGCTGCTGGGATTGCTGGCTGCCGGGGCAGGTGACAGTGGATAGCCGGGACTCCAAACTAGACTCTATACTCACAGTGTGTACCACCCTTGAACAAACAGGCACTTCCTCTGAGGGCCGCATGGACAAAATCACAGTCAACTTCTACCTGGAGTGCGCAGATCATCACAAGCTGACTTACAAGGTACTCGACATTGAGCAAGAGCTGGCTAAAGTCCCCTCGAGTACCGTGAGCACAGGGTTGGAGGTGTAGCAGCTAATGGCACATGTAAAGTCACTGGCAAGAACAGCAGAGGATGCGGAGGGCCACTCCCAGCATAACATTGTGAGGGTGTTGGGTCTGCCTGAGGAAGCAGAAGGGGCTTATGCAGTTGCATGTGGAAACATGCCATGATCACACCTCTCCTTAAGAAACCATTGGCAGATCCAAAAATCCTGGCAAACTTCCGCCCAATATCTCTCTTACCTGCTTTCTCCAAAGTTATGGAGAAACATGTTCATGGACACCTTGCTAGTTTCTCAGAGGCGAATAACATACTTCATTCCTCCCAATCGGGCTTTCGCCCTGGTTTTTCAACAGAGACCGCACTGCTGGGTGTGACGGAAAATCTTCGCCTCCTAGTTGACAGAGGTGAGACCGCCGCACTGATCCTACTCGACCTCAGTGCAGCGTTCGATATTATCTCCCATGACACTTTGTTAAACTCACTTTCTACTATAGGTATCAGGGGTACAGCATTGGACTGGATATCATCTTTCCTAACTCTTAGGACCTTTCAAATCACCTCCAGTAATGCGACCTCGAATGTCCACCTATCCTCTCACGGTGTCCCCCAAGGTTCGGTATTAAGCCCCTTGCTCTTCAACCTATATGTCACTCCGCTTGCTCAGATTGCTGAAGCAGCAGGTCTAAACATGTTTACCTATGCTGATGATTCACAGATTATTTTCTCACTCTCTAATGGTGACCATGACTCCCCCTCCCTTCTGAAGTCTGGTCTTAGGATCATCTCCACCTGGATGAGCAAAAATATGCTCAAACTCAACGGTAGCAAAACGGAGGTTGTAATTGTGGGCCCAAATCAAACCCTTTGGAACCCAAGACACTGGCCATCCGAAATGGGTTCCCTACCCACTCCGTCACTAAAAGTTCGCAATCTAGGCATTATTATCGACAACGGCCTAACCATGGAGCCCCAGGTTATAAACCTAACATCCACCTGTTTTACCATCCTGAGGTGGCTCAGGAAAATCATCTGGATGCTACCGGAGGACACCCGAAAGTCTCTGGTCAATGCACTAATCACCTCCCGTTTAGACTACGGAAATGTTCTTTACCTGGGGTCCTCACAGGCAACCATGCGCCGCCTACAATTGGCGCAGAATGCTGCAGCAAGGTTGCTCTGCAAATGCAACAGAAGGGAACATATGTCCGGACATCTTAAGGCACTCCACTGGCTACCGATCGGAAAAAGGGTCAAATTTAAAACACTCAGCCTTATGCACAGAATCAAATGGGGCAATGCCCCTAGTTATCTGCAAACCCTTGTGCGAATCTACTTTCCGGGTCGCTGTCTGAGATCATCCAACCAAGGTCTTTTCTGTGTACCTAAAGTTCGCTTAGCAAGGATGGGGGGCAGATCTTTTTCCCTATTGGGTCCTAAGCTTTGGAATTCCCTTCCTCAGCACTTACGTTTGGAAACCAACTATACGCGCTTTCGCAAAGCCATCAAAACCTGGCTCTTTTGCCAGTAATTTGCTCCAACCTCTCCTCTAAGTTTCTAAGTTTCTAGTTTCCCCCAAGTGGTCCATATCTTTAGCGCCGGGAAACCCTTTTTGGGTAGCTGTCGCGCTTTATAAACTTAATAATAAATAAATAAATAAAATAAATACTGAGACATGGTTGCGTGACCTACTGCCAGCAGGTGGACTCTCCCCATTTGTTGTTGTGGATCAGACCCATTGAGTGCCGGTAAGCAACACGCTGCTGGGGACAGGTCCTACACCCTTTCTCTTCCGCCTCCTCCTCGTGACGCTGTCCTGAGGGAAGTACGCAAGCTGGCAAAGGTGAAAGTGGATAATGCCACAGTTTTTTCTTCCATAACAAGGCCACAGGGATGTAGAGGCAATCAAATACTGCCTTCTCTACCTGTAAAGGCTGCAAGTGATCTCAGATGTTGACACTCAAATCCTTGATGCCGATGCACAGGTCTGGGCCTAGCTGAAATCGACTAGTCGCCAGGTAATGGGCACAGGGGGAGAAGGGTCTGCGGAACAAGCTGTCAATTGTGGAGGCAGTCATACTGGGAGGCGTAGGTGGAGCAGGCATTCCTGCCACAAGTACAAGCCACCCCCAATCTGCAGCAGGTTATACAAGAGAGGCGAAAGGCGTTGCATGCAGCAGTGAATGTGCACAATCACACTCAGAGACAGCATCCCGAAACTTCCCCTGAATGTTCACCCAGCAACGTGGGCTCCACTGCGACGTGGTCATCTGGTGCAGAATCCGTGCAGACCCCAGATGTGCCTCCTCAAATGGCAGATAACCTAATTTAATGTTGACTGGTTGTGCTACTCTCCTTCCTCCATGGTTGCAGAGAGCTCTGGAGAGTCTCCGGCTTTCTGTGGTTTCTGGTCTTTAGCTTCCTGTTGCTAAGGTTATGGTGTACCGAGGTCAGCACTTGGAGGAGATCAGGTCAAATTGTCACCCAAAGGGAACGGAGCAGTTGTTCAGGTGAGAGATGCATGTCAGGGGTGGTGGTCTCCTTGATGCTGCGAGCTGCAATGGCAGGAAGTCTATGGTGTCATTGACCTTGCCAAGGATGAATTCTGGGAGTTCTTCTATTATCCAAGGGCCTCATTTATGAAACCCTTTCGGAACTCTTCCTATGCTGTGACGTCACTTGTTTGACGTTCCAGTGGCGCAATGTGCCACAGCATGTTTACAAGGCCACGTATATCCCACTTTACGTGACTTTTCATGGATTTGTAAATATGTACCCCTTTCACGCATTGAACAGTGTGAAAGGGGTGTTCAATGGGTGTTGCTGTGGGCTTACCGAGACCAAAACAATGAAATCTAAAGCATTCCCAGGTTTATGAGAAACCGTAAACGATCGGAATGCGTTGGAATCTAACACCACCCCAAGGGTGGTGTTTGGGAGGTGCTATGAGGATAAATGTTTTCATTTCTCCTCTTTTTTTTCACTTTTTCAATGTACCAGCATTCTGCATGCACACAGAGAAAGAGGAAATACCCTTGATTGATAGGTTTTGTACAGGTAGGTATCTCTTCCTGCACAGCATCAATCAACTCCACAATACAGTCACCCTTGCACCATGGAGCAAGGGTGCCTACGTTGGTGCATTGTAGCCATTGTGCACCAACGTAGGGGAAAAAGACAGGGGGGCTTATTCATGAGCCCCTTCTGAAAATTTAATGCAGCTGGTGCGCCATTTTCTTAACATACTTGCAGCATAAATTTTCCACCACGTTGCACCATATTTACAAAGTGACAAATCTAGGCGTATGCGTGACATTGTAAAGCCCTGTGCCACATTAAACCTGCGTCAGGTACGATGTATGCATTCCCACGCAACAAAGTCTCCTAGGAGTGGTGCAGTGAAAGCAATCAGATTTCACTGCGACAATTCTAGGACGTCACTTTGTCAAAACCTTACGCCTGCCTCATGACAGGCGTAAGGGTGATGCAGTACCATAGGGTAGGCTGGCCCCATGCATTGCTGGATTTGCATCATGCTTGCGACACAACTGCAGCAGTGCTTGAATTTAGCGGCAACAAATACCTCAGGATTCCAGGCGTATCTGTCATTGGTTGAGACATAGAGTGCCATACAGTAAATATGGTGCAGCCATGGTGTCGCAAGGAGGGCGCAGTGAAAAGTGTCAAATCGCTGTTTTATCTTAGTGATGTGACACTCTTCATGAATGGGGCACAGGAAAGCACCCTATCTTATTGATAGGGCACATTCCTTACCTTTTCTTTTGGCATAGGGCAGCGCAGCAATATTCCTTGCAGTGCTGTCAAGCACCCAAACATCTCATATGTGGGCCCAAGTGCTTGTACCAATTTCAAGACCAGCTATTTTCTGACCTTAAAAAACTGCCTCTAATTGGACTTAGTGGCAGTGTTTTGGGTTTATCGACACACTGGGATTTCCTTGTAAACATTGCGTTGTGTGTTTAGTTGCAGCTTTTTCACGGGAACGCCTACCTTGCATCTCATTTTTGTTAAGTCTCCCTAACAGAAGTGCTGATCTTGAAAATTCCCATTTACGCTGGCCGCTAACTGGTCTAAGCGGCAACTTGCAAATACGGCAATTAAAAAAAGCCACTGTAACATCAAAAAATTGACACTAGGGCGGTGTTAAGTTCTTGTAAACATGCCCCAAAATTACTTATCTTTTTTGCTCAAGCTACAGGTTCGCTAAAGTCATAACAAAACACAAAAGAAAGACACAGTATTATTTCACCTTCCCATACGCCCAATACCACAGCATACTTGTGTCATGGTTTATGCAAAACTTTATAGTTGGGGGAGCTGCTGGGCCTTTGCCAGTATAAAACTAATTTCCTAAAACCACAATCTACTGAGCTTCTGCTGGTGATATTAGCAAACAGAGAAGTGGAGTGGTTGCAGCGAGCGGTTGGGTGTCTGGTGCTGTGGTGCAAATTCCATCCTAGAGATCTTGATTAGCTGCTACTGTGGCACTGATGCAGAGCCGAGCTCTGAAACGCACCCCAGCCTGGGTGGTTGCATCGGGTGTGCCAACTGGCGATGGGGCTGCCAGGGCAGCTATATATGACTATCCCCAGAAACTCTGGACCCTACTGAATAGACAAATTGGAGCAATGCTCTGACTGGAGGTTAGGCACCACATCTAGGGAAATAGCTTGAAGGCCATGGTAGGTGTGTGCACTGACACTGGCATAGCTGTGGAGTGCTTGATTCTGTTGGACTAAACCAAGATGCCACAAAGACTGCATTTGTGCTGGAACAGATCCTCTGGACTGCATCCTATCGAGTCAATCCTGGTATCCTTTGGTGAGAGGACAATGGTGCTAAAACAAGATCATAATGGTAGATTGTATAGTTGTACCTGCAGGAGTTTCACAACAGTGGAGCATTTGATTTCAGTCTAGAGAGAACCTGAAAGACTCCAGAAGCTGTTCTGCACCTTCTGAAGCACCCACTCCCTTTATTCACACCATGGGCAAACTGGATAGGCAACAACCTAGAACTCGCTTTCAAGGACCGAAAAGGATGGTGCATGAATTGAGGAGCGTTGGTCATCAGAGTGCACAGTGGGAAGAGGACATGGTCTCTGTGTTGAATGCAGGGCTTGCTGGTATAAGATTAAGATAAACATATGCAAAATGTAATATATTCAAGCTACACTGGATACAAAGGTGACAGGTTAGACTGAGCAGAGCAAAGCATCTCTGGTTTTGAAGACACAGCGACGTTAATTTCCTTTTCCATTCACAAGCTTCCAGGTATTCTCAATGTTTTTTTAAGGTGCTTTTGTGGGTATTGCACTGGCTTGTGAATTTGTTTTAAGGGCACAGGGATTGCAAGGGTTACTGATTATTTTTTAGGGGGTAGGGATAGGTGTTACACCAGGTTACTGATTAGTTTTTCGGGTGCAGGGATGAGATTACTGTGTGTTAATGATTAGCTTTTGGGCACAGGGATGGGTGTTGCCACAGGTTACCGATTCATTGTAAGGGTGCCACTGTGGCTATTGCACCGGGTTACTATTTAGTTTTTAGGGCGGCTCTGTGGGCAGTGCACCGGGTTACTGATTAGTTTATAGGGTGCCTGTGTGGGTATTGCACCATATAACTATTTTATTTTTAAGGCCTTGGGAAGGGTATTTTATTGCTTTACTGATTCATTTTTAGGGTGCAGTGATGGGTGTTGAAATAGTTCACTGATTAGTTTTTAGGACCAGTGATGGGTTTTACACAGGGTTGCTAATTAGTTGTTATGCACTGGGATGTGTGCTACACTGTTTTTATAATTCGTTTTTACAGCTCAAGGATGGATATTGAATAGTGGTAGTTAGGAAACTGAGTTTTTAGGGCTAAGGGATCGGTAGAGAACAGTGCTAGTCTGAATTTTTGGGGCTTAGGGATGGGTAGAAAATAGTGGTAGCAAGGAGTTTTTACTTCATCATTGTTTTGGAATTCTGGGTTGAAATATATATATGTTTACACATATAGCACGTTCTGCTTTCTCTTTTTCACTCAACGCAGAGAGGCAACTTCATTTTCTGCACTACGTTGCAGGTAATATTAGTAAATATACCCCTACAACCTTGATTCCATCAAGGCCTGTCCGCTTTATGTGCAGATGGCACTTTTTGCACACTTAAATTAAATGTAGGTGTGAAAACATCTCTGACATTAGAGGTTGTTAAGCCTATGATCAAACATTATTTTATATTGAAAGCCCTGTAAAGGATAGGAAAAGAAGCAAAATCTTGCTATATAACCAGAAGGACACAAATCATGCAGTATTGAAACACCATGTTATGCTGCATCTGTGATTAGGAAAGGGTACGGCGCTCACTATGAGTGGCTCAATAAATCCCGATATGTGTGGTAACTTGTTTCTGGACATGAAATTATGAGTTTTAGGGCCCGATTTCGGTGTTGGTTGGAAAGCCTCCAACCGCTGGTAGGAGGCTTTCCCACTGACGTTGTAGGTTTGAACACGAGCGCCGTATTACAATGTCGGCAGTTGGAGTCCAAACTGGTGGAGAAATCCAACTCAGTTCCGACAGGTTAAGGAGCCCTAAAGCTAGTTGGAAGGGCCTCATAATCCCTAGTGGACGGTGTTTCTGCCGTCTGGATTATGATGGCACTTTCCAACAGCAGTTCCACGTCGGCCTTCCTGACATGGAACTGCTGTCGGAAAGTGTCTTTGGTGGCCCCTAGCATGGACCCCATCCCTCCATGGCCTCTGGTTGTGGCCCTAGGGGCTCCTATGGTGATGCCCTGAAAATCCCTGCACCGTGTGGAAGGCACTGTGTATGTCAGAAAGCCCACAGGGTGCCAGGGATAGATTTTTTGTTTTTTTAAATGGGTTTGGACCAGTGAGTTCAGGTATTGGGCCATACCCTCACCCTAATTCCCCAACAGTCCTACCATTCTGGGGGAAAAGGAGCCCTCTGGATACCAGGTATAGATTATTTTTTTGAAAAGAGGATCGTGTGTCATCTGGCCCATCACAATACCCCCATTCCTAAAGCCTCAACAACATTTTTGCCCACAAGGTCCTAGAGCACGAATATTGCAGCCATTAAAAGGGCAAGCAAGAGGAAATGTAGATTTTGTTTTGGGTGTAGGTTTGAAATCTGGGCAGGCAGAGAGAGAGTTAACTGCCCTTCTGCCTCCCACAGATGACAGAACCACTGCCTGGTGCCCTGGAGTGGGGACAGCAGTGAAGTGCTAGGATCGTTGACCCCCACACCCCATTCTGTATCTCAACGTTTTTCCCGATGGTTTGATGTGCTTGCTGACCCCCCTGGAAGGGGCAGATAAGTGGCAAACCCCCAAATCTACCCAGACAATCAGAGAAAACCTGCAAAAAGGAACGGGGACAAGGGTGTTGGATCTTTTTGGCTTTGCACTCGACTTCCTGACACTAGACAGTAGTCTTGCCCCATGGGTAGACAGAATTTGGGGTTTATTTCTTCTCTACTAGACCATATGTCAAAACTATCCCTCAAACAATCCAAATTTCATCTCACTTACTATAGTAAATGTCTTCAGGTTTCAGGAACTGGCTGGGGGCCTGAGTAAAAAGGACAGATAATAGTTGGTGAGGTTAGAGGCCTATTCCGTTTGGCGAAAATTAGTATATCAATCTTCTCAGTGTTGATCTAATCAGCCAACTTGAGCATGCAGTTATGGAAGTCAGTGTCTATGTTCTGTGAACGTTTGTCAAATAAAATCAGAATCTGAGCATCATTGGCATAGCACATAAAACAATGTTGATTCATGATGATGAGCTCTGCTAAAGAATGAATATACAGACTGAAGAAGGAAAGAGCAAGATACATTTTCTAGGCATAATTAGATGGATAAGACCTGATCCAGAAAAATAAACATTTGATTAAATGCCCACCCTTGATAAGCAACCATTCAGTGTATTACGAGAAACTGTATTGATGGCAGTAGAAATGTCCATAAGAAATGTCTGGGGTTGGTAATGTAATGGAAAATGGATTTGTTTAGCAACATAGGAGTAAACAGACAAGCAAAGTAATTGGAGAACAGCTACATTTTTATTAGTTTATGGAAGGGCAATAGATTGTTCATGCGACCAATTTGAGGAGGCATAGAATTCCAGCTCCTGGTGCCATTACTGAGAAAGCTCTGCTGCCCAAGCAAGACTGGTGTACCTTAGGGACAGCCATATGATGCGCTTCCGAAGATCTTAACTTTCTAACTGGATGATAATGTTGGAATTGTTTCTGTGGGTAAATGAGACCAATACAATAATAAGCTCTAAAATCAATATTTTTAAAACAATCATTTTATATATCAGTAGCTAGCATGGGATGAGAATGCAGAGGAGCCGAATAAAAATGAATTCATTTGAGGCAATAAAAAGGAAGTTGCAATAATCCAGTTGACTTAGAATGGTGACGTGGACCAATAAAAGTCTGGTTGTATAGCAGTATAATAAAAATGGAGAACATTTGCTGATCTGATCAACCAGAGAAAGATTTTTCCTGATTGTAAACTAAGAATGCCAGAGTAGGAGCCATACCCAACTTGGAGTGCTAGAAGCCTACCGGAAGGACAGAAGGAGAACTTCATCCAGAAATAACTAGGGCTTTTGCTTTAACTATATTAGAGTACCCCTCATCCAATTTATGACCGTCAACAAGCAGTCATTTTAAGAAGAAGCAACATGATGAAGAAAATCATATAAGGATATCAAGAACGTATGTCATCAGTGTAGCTTATACATTTCAGGCCACAGAAGTGAATAAACCGGATGAACCTGAAGATTAAAAGAATTAGGACTGATCAGTGAGCCCCGAAGAAAGCCCTGAGACACATAAATGAAATTAGATGAAAAAAGGCAAACTGCACATCTTGACCCCTTTTAGACAAGTATGACTTGATCCAAGCCAGTGCTGAACCACAAACTCCCATCTCCTGTAAGCATAATAGGAGACGTTATTAGAGACAATGTCAAATGCAGAGGATAATTTCAACATAACCAGGGTATAGGAACTATCCTGGTCTGCCAGAAGCTGTAGATAATTGAGAACTGAGACTAAAGCAATTTTGGTGCCATAAAAATGGCATAACCCCTGGGTAATCTCATGAAGGACCTTGTGGCCCTCACAAAAAGGGAAATGAGAGTAAATAGTAATTTAGTTAAAAATGTGCAGGACATTTTGAGATCCACAAGACAATCCATCCTTTGACTGACTCATCTGTTTAGATTTCTGAAATTCTAAGACTTGTAGGATTCCTTAGGTGCCAACCAAATACTGTAGCTAACCACTACACCAGAAAGAATGAATATTCAAGTAAAAACCCTCGATGTCAGCATGTTGTGCATGGGAGCTTTTCATGTTGCTGGTGATTAGCCCATCCGCAAATGTGGGGTACTGTTTTATTAAACAATTTTGGGAATCCAGAGTTGGTGGACATCTGTTCTAATTTATTGAATTTCTGTCAAATTTTGGCTTCTAAACATAAGTCAGTGTGGAAGAAATAGCACATTTTGCAAATCTCCCTCTGAATCTCATGATGGTATGGGTAATCACAAATTCAGAGTCGTACATATAACCACTATTCATCAACTAGATTTTTTAACACATTTAAAATATGCATAGCTTTCCTGCATACCCATATTTAATTCAATTGCTTTTACCTTATATTTGATGCATGGTTAGTACAAAATGAAAAATATTTGTAATCTGAATCTCGGTTGATGGATGTAGGTATGATGTGCTTTGGGCAACCAACAAAACTCTATATATCCCTGAGCCTAGAAGAGTTTAATTGCCGTAACAATATGGTACTTGTGGTACTTGTGTAAATAAGCCACCTGGGAAAATAATCATGGATGAAAGCATTGCTCATTATGTCGTTCATTTACTAATTAATTGTATTGTTTTTTTTTATTGCAATGCTTAGTTCATTTGGGAAATGTGTGGGTGATCAACACGAAGGACTCCTTGCTAAATTCTGAATTTAGTCTCCTTTTCAGAAATGTATATATATCTTTTTGGGTTCACCCATGGGTTCCATACCTGTTTCTATCACAAAATGCAAGTGGCAAAAACCACAAAAATAGGGAAAACTGACTACAACTTAGAAATTTACAAACACTGTTGTAATAAATTATTTGTTCAACTCTACCTATTACTGAACGATGGGAAGAGGGTACTCTGAACACACAAACACTTTTGTTGATGCTATTCTATGAAAAAACACATACTTTCTTGCACATTACATTTCTCCTATTTCTCAAAAACAAAATGTTGCTACATGTTGGCACTTTTCTATGTTCCCTCCATGGGAGAATCCACCAATCTTGGGTACCTACAGACTTACCAACAGGAGGGAAAACGTATGCGGATTTGTCCTGGACACCATTTATGAAGGTGTAAGAGCGATCTGCCCCAAACATTCAAAAAAGGTTCAGCACTGGGGAGGAATATTTCAGCACTTAAGGCTCGAGGAGCACCCCTTCAGAGCAGTGTGGTAATAATTATTTAATATGCATGTGTCTCACTAGTAGGCACATCAGAACGACTGGAACTTAAAATGAAATGGAAGATGTTTAGGATTCTTTTAGAGACTTGATGACTCTTGTTAGAACTGCTACACTGAGGACAGTGCCTGGGACATCAATTTACATTTGAGCGACTATTGAATCAAGCATTTTCATGACAGAGAAGAAATTTACGTCATTTGAAATTACTTTACCTATTTAAGGTTTTTCATTACTGTTACAAATAAAAATTCATATTTCTGTTCATCAATTAGAATGTTTATACTATATCGGCAAAATTGCCATCTCTGTAGAAGCCTGACTGCAGCAATGAACACGTGAAAAGTGGCCAGATAAAGTTTGCAAAATGTTAGCCTTAGTGCTATACTCCAGCAGTGTGCATTTGAATATCATTCGCATATTTGTACATCACTCATTAGGTGGTATAATCTGCAGGCTGTTTATATTATTGTGCCAAAAATATTTACGGAAAAAATATATTGGCCAGGAAAAACACATTTTTCAGAGACCTTTATATTCTTAGTAGGAATGAACATGCATCGTCTCTTTTGTTTTCTCTAACTTCTTTAGCAGCCATTTTTTAGCTGAAAAAAATACATTCACAGAGAAATAGTTATTAGCTTTACAATAGAAAGAACACTAGGCTCCACAATCAATATATGTATCAATAATCAACTTACTTTCATTGGGCCCATACTGTTAACCAGAACCATGTATGAATGACGCTCTTCTAGGAAGAATTACGTACTCAGTACTTTATTTTACTTTGAAAAGTTCAATATAAAGCAAGAAATATAGCATATGTTAAATTGCATTTCTATATCTGCATTAAACACCTACACGTAAAATACAACAGGTCACGATTTTTTTAAGCTATGGGGCTGGTGATTTCTTGGTATTAAAAAAGGCAGCACGAAAATTCTGCAATGCAATAAATATTTTGGTCGAGAAATGAGGTACCATTATATTAGTTAATACACATACATCTAGAAGGCACATACATCTAGAAGGTTGTTTTTTGCTGATGCAAATTGAGCTGAGCAGTACATTTGTTCGTCTTAATTGAAGAAAAGCTTTACTGTCTATGAATGAGAGTCATTGATAATAAAATATTTACTTTAGGCAAAGGTCACTCTTTTAGCTGATTTGAGATTTTTGACAGCTTAGTGTTACTTTCAAGGGGCCAAGATGCTTGAAATACTTCAACGGAACAAATATGGATATGGCAGAAAATTAAATGTTTTTTGTAAAATGAAATTAGAGAATTTGTCGACATGCAAAGTAAGAAGAATACATTTGATCAACAGTGGGAAAAATAAAATATTTTGAGGGTCAAATCACAAAAAGAGGGCACCGAAGGTGCTAATTCATTACATGTCTCGGTACTTTTCCACCTTAGACAGTGGTAAATGGTTGCTTGTCAAGGGAACTTTAAAGGCAAGTGCTTCTGTTTTTTCTTTAAATAGTAGCAGTCTTTATTGACATCTATATAGATGGAACCTAATTCAACAGCATAACACAGCATCATAACAACACAATTAAAACATAACAATGCACAACACTACAAATAGTTTAAAAAACACATAAATCACAGGACTATACAACCAGAACTCAATGCAATAACATAGAGTAAAAGCACAATAGTATAAACACAACACAGCACATCACCACAACAACAAAATGCAACACAACACATATGCACAAACATGCCTGTCACACATTACCAATTTCTAGAAATGTGGTTTCATAATATATTGTTACAGGTGTTCACACAAAACACTGCCTTAGTTTCCTCCATGGCCCTTTAATAGTGCCAGCCAAAAATGTTGTGGTCTGGTCAACTGCGTCTTCTAATTATCAATGAGAAAAATAATGGACTTAGTCGCTGATTTACAACACTCTGGCTTAGGCACTTTTATCAATATAAGGTATGCTCTAGATGCAAGCTGGCACAAATGACAGGGTTTTGAACAAAAGGAGTTTTGCACTAACATTTCCCATGAACATAGCACTGAAATTGCTCTGCATGGCATATTGTAAAGCCTTTGAAAATCAAGGAGTAGCAGGAGGTCAGCAACAAAATGTGACAGCACAAGACAGAGGAGAAGAGTTTAGATAGAAATTAAAAAAAGACTCTTCTATGCCATATTTGCTGCAAGTGCGGGCATTGGAAATGCAAGTAGGTTCAATCCACTGAATCAGATGAATGGGCAGACAGCACCAGGTTAAATTTCACGGACCCAGACAGGTGATATGATGCAGAATCAGCAAACTCAAATGCAGAAAAATATAAACGTGACTATGCCACAAGCCCCCATGCCTCATTGAATGGCCAAGTGCAGAAGTATAATGTGAATATGTGGTCGCATACAAATGATCAAACTGATGTGAATTCAAACGTAACTCAACAATACCTCATACAGATTGATGACAGTGATTCTGATTTGTCCTAATGACCTGCCTGAGGGGGAGGAGGAATGCATGCCTGGTGCACCTTTAAAGGTAGACCAGAGTGGTCCTTATGTGGATGGCAAGGTAAATGAAACACCTATTTCATTCCTTGTTGATACTGGTGCTACCCATTCTACCGTGAGAAAAGCATAAGTTCCAAAATTACCTCTCACAGTAGAAAGAATCCAGAGACCTATTGAACAAATTAAATTGCTCTATTGTACCACTAAATAAATAGAATTCCATACAGATGATGAGGATATTGCATTCAAAATGTCAAAACAAAGGGCATGAGTTGAAGGTTTATTTCCTTTACTAACTATTAATGATTTACCCTTAGACTTGAGACACACCATGTTCCCAGAGGTTTGGGATTTCACAGGCAAAGATATTGGACTGATCAAAGGAGTAGCTCCAATACAAATCACTTTGAAACCAAATGCAGAATTTCCTCGAACCCCACCCTACAATCTGAGTCCTGAGACTATTGCAGGTTAAACCCCTTTGATCGAATCACTGAATGAACAGGAATTTTGAAAGAAATCATGGGAAGCCCGTTTAATTCACTTATTATGGAAATTCAGATACCAAATGGAAAGTACAAGATTGTGCAGGATTTGCGCAAAAGTAACCAGATTGTGATACCATGTTGTCCAATTGTGACAAATCCAGCTGTGATACTGTCTCAGATTTCTTATGAAGCTGAGTGGTTTCCTAACATTGATTTGTGTCAAGCCTTCTTCTCCATTCTTTTGCACCCCGATAGCCAATTGTTAATTGTGTTCCCATTCAGAAACCATGTCTTGGCATGACGCAGAGTCCCACTAGGGTATACAGAGAGTCCTTCCATTTCCAATTGTTGGACTTGGCCCTTCTTGGCAGGTTCACCCCTGAACTTTTTGCCTTAAGCTCTGACATGGTAGTAGTGATTTTAGGCCTCTGGGGACTTTGCAATGTGGCCCAGTGTAAAGTGCATGCACGCTCTGAGTGCGTGTGGTGAGATTGGCCTGCCCTTCCATAGGAATACATGGGGGATATGTGTGTCCATGGTAATTCCTGGTATGAGAGGAGTGCAGGGGTGAGTTTATTATGTATGAACTCGTGAGAATAAATGCTGCGCAATGGTGTGCGCAGATTTATGGTGACTGGTGGAGAAATGCCACTTTTAGAAGTTGGCATTTCTGTGTGCTATGTGTCTGTCTGCCTGATGTGAATTGCATGTCTGGCTTGTGAGTGACAGGAGCTGAGAGGTGTGGGTGGCTCCAGGGGACAGGGTAAGTGATCCCAGTGGTGAATAGAGAGATCTGCATCTAGATGGGAGGGAGGAGTTGCACCTGGGACCTGAATAGGGTTGTGCCTTCCCTCCATAATGCTGGCTCCGCCCCCTGTGGTGTGTCTGATCACTGAGCCCCCACCTGGCAAAGGGGAGAGGAGCTGACCAAAACAAAGTGCTTTAAATCCCCTCTAAACCAGTTCTGACTGGTATCCCCCAAGCCCTGTGCTGTGACACAATGGGAAAGGTAGTATAAATACAGGGGCTGTGACCCTATGAAGATCTTCTGTATTTGGTATCTGTATTTGGTGCTGATCCTGCTGGGGCGTGCTGCTGCTGGGGACCCAGGGGGGGCTTCCATGAGGGCTTGCCTCCCTGGGCCCTGCATTGCCCTTTGGAGCCAGAGAAGAACCTCTTGCTGGACTTGTACTTGTAACTACAGGACCTTTGCCAGGGAGCTGTGGCTCCTAGCGCCTTGTGAGCGCTATATCTTAATTGCTATGGGGAGAGGAGCGTGTGAGCCTGGCAGCCCGGTGCTCCAGAGAGAGAGAGAGGGAATCCCCCGGCGTAGGGATTCCCCCAGTGACACTGGAAATGGCGGGTGCCCACCCAGCATTCCTTGGGAGCTTTGCGGGTGCCCACCCCGCTTATACCTTTATTGAAAACAGCGGGTGCCCACCCTGCCTTATGCAGCCTTAATCGGGAGCACATCCCGCGTTCTACTCGTCACAGAATCACTGCCGTGGCCCCGAAACCGGAAGTCAGGCAACGTGGTGCCCGATGTGGGGCGGGACTTCCGCTTCCCAGAGGGAAGCCCTGCGCCCATGGAAATGGAGGTGGGAGAACCACGAACACGGAGGCAGTGAGCAGGGCTCCCTTATGCCGGTGAGAGCCCTGCCTGATGTGTAGTAAAGTCCCGGGTCCCAGGAGGGGGCCCGGGTGAAATGCGGAATGGCGGACAAGGCCGCCGGTGCAGCGTGGGGCTCCCATGGACGAGGGAAGCCCCGGGTGCAGAGAAATGCTGGCACTGATCGGCGGGGCTCTCATGGCGTAGAGAGAGCCCCACGTGTTGCCACCCTGATGAGAGCACCGATCGTCGTGACCGGAGAAGGCAGGATGCCGCGTTGAGACTCCGGTGAGCGGGTGCTGAGTTGGGAGCACTCGTAGTTCTCCTCCGTATCCTTTGCCTCCCTATCCTTTGTTGTGCTTCACAGCTGCGCCGCAGTTGTGGGCAGCTGCATCAAGGGGGGCACCTGATGGTTGAAGGGCCCAGAGGGGCCCGGGTTTCCCTGCATTTCGAGGCACACTGTCGTGCCTGAGTGGTCCCGCAAGAGAGCGGGCCACCCCAACGCTTGGGGGCAGTTTTTGGCCATTAATAAAAGAGCCCCTGAGGGCCACAGAGTCTCGGGGGCATATTGAGGCGCATTGTCGGCGCCTGGGCAGTCCTGCCAGAGAGCGGGCTGCCCCAACGATGGTGGCATATGTTTTAGTGCCACGTGGGGTCCAGAGGGCACAGAGGTGCCGGGCCCCTCTTTATGCAGAGTTCCACGAACTGGGCACAAATGAGACAGAGTCCCTGAGAGAGACCAGAGGCACAGAGGTGCCAGTGAGATTCCCCAGCTGCCCAGCAAGTAGTGGGCAGCTGCTACATTTAGGTTTGTGCAGTGCCGCTCTTTGGATTCAGATGCTAGGCAGCAGCCCTGACATTCTGGACACAGGGCGTTTGTGCCCCTTTGGAGATGGCCAGTTGGCCAGGGGGACGGGGAGGTTTGTAGGGTACCAGGCCCTAATGTGATTTATGCATCTACTATGGTCTTTCTTAGGAGGCTATGTGCTAATGTGATTCATGTACTATGATTTACGCACCCTATTTTATGCATAATAGGTTTATGCCAGTGAGGTCATTTCCTAATGTGAGTTATGCTTAGGAGGTTAGGGTCTAATGCGTTTAGACTTATGAGAGGATTGCATAATGTGTTTATGCTAATGAGGTTGGCGCAGAATGTATTTCATGCCTAAATGTGAGACTGTGCATGATGTGGTTTATGTTACAGTGAGGGATAAAAAAGTAGATTTCTGTATATAAGGAGTATCGGACCTATATTATGTTAGCAGGATGTATCTATACGTACACTCCCTGTTTGATATATATACTTTTGCTTGGAGGAAACCTGTTTATTTCCACCCTGTATATCTATTACTAAAAGAGTAGGCCGAGAACCATACAGACGCCATCTTCTGATCATAGGCTCGAGCACAGTCCGTGATCACGCGTTGATCACATGCAGTTGTCAGGCCCCAGTTCATCTGAGTCACTGGTAGCAGCTGAAGGTAGGCTGTTACTTTACTGTTCTAAGACTCAAGGTCGCATCTGGATTTGGGGGCGATAAGCGCATTCCTGGAGGCATTGTGTCTGCACTCCCAAGCACCAAGACAAAAGGGAGTCACCCCTTCTGACCTCATCAGTAATAGACAGTCAAGCCTTTGTACTGGTCTGATGTGTGCCATATATGGTCCTTTCCTGGAGCTCGAGGGCCAACTGGTGTTTTTTCTTTTACAGTGATTGTATGTGTTGAACCGAAAGGTATATAACCTCATGTTTGAATACGAGCCAACAGTCTTCTCGGCGCACCTGATGGGTGAGGTTCGGAGAGGCTCCTCTATAGAGTATTTTGTTTAATAAACGATTGAACCTTCTTCACTGCCAACTGACTGATTATTTGGTAATGGTATTGGGACTATTGGTAGGTATAGTCTTTTAGTTTATTTTTATGGTACATCAGTTGGTGAATCCGCTGGGACACCGTGACTGGGTCGTCCTCCCAGTAAACGGGTGGTAAGGACAAGGGGTAATTCTGGTCGAGCGAGTGGACGGAAAAAGGATCTTCGAAATGTAGCCATTTTTGGTATGAACTTACTCTGCTCTCATGATCAGGATATCCTCAGCTGCTAGTGACCCTTCACCGGAGTCCTACGGGTGTAACCCAGGAGCTGACCGTGTTGGTCTTCAGGAGTTGGAGTGGAGAACGCGCAATCGTACCTGTGTGCACCAGGTGAGTGGAATTGTTTTGATGTCTTTGGCATGCACTGTTGAGCAGTGCTTTTGAAGCAGTTAACTGCGTAAGTATCTGATGGTCAGTGTACCACCGAGAATCTTGGGGGTCTGATGGGGCAGCATTGTGGTGGCTGCACGTATAGATGGTCCATGGACCTTTTTGTGAATAATAGAGACGCCGATCGGATGCCCGGTGTGGCACGTGTGGTGCGCGCCCGTCCGGACTGCTCTCGGGAAAGCCTGTGGCTGTACCTGGGCAGCCTTGGGAACATATCTGAAGTGGTGCTAATGAAGTGGGCTTAGTCAGAATAGTCCCAAGAGTGAAACAGGAAGGCTGCGGGATGGTCTGTAGGTCGGTCTGTGGTTATACCTGTCTGACGGTCTCTTGGTAGTCTTCGGACTGCTTGATTTGGTATTTGTTGGTCTTGGAATCTGAATTTGATTGATTTTCCACGAACAGGAGTCGACGGGCTCTGTTCTTTGTTTGAAAAGACTTCATTTTTAATATCTTTGTATGTATATGTATATTATTGTGTATATTTGAAGGAGCGTGAGGTTGTATGTTTTGTGAATGTTTGAACATGGCCATGTTTGGAAATTTATTTTTATGATCGAATGAGGAACGCGAGACGACAATAACCATGCCGTGTTTTAGCAAATTGAGTTGGTTTGGATGTTGTTGCCACCCTAATGATATGCGTTTGGCTGAAAGTCAACCTGCCCCGCCTGAGGGCAGCCCAAGTTATGAAATGTATGTAAAACATGGTATTACACCTCCTTTGTTTAATACACTATGGCATAAATATACTAAAGATAATGTGGAATTACAATGGCCCTTAACCGGGTCTTTTGATGAGAAAAAGATACATTTTCTGCAGGATCGATTATTTTCAAAAAGTAGTCGACAGTCAATGTTTGACTCCCTAAGCATGTGGCAGAAGGAAGCGAAATGTAGGCGTATGCGGGAGGAGAAAGTATGTAGAATGAAAGGAAATCAGATGATTACGCAGAAAGTTATAGCTTATGAAAAAGCACAAACTGAACAAAGGATTGATTGTGCAGACAGACAATTTAGATTGCAAGTGGATAAGACCTATGTGGCTAGGACTGAAGCGGAAGATGAGATAGATGATTTATTGGATACTCGTCCATCTCCACCTTATGCTCCACAGCGTATATATCCTGTTGTTCTCCCGACTCTAGTACAGGCCCCTTCAGCTTCCGCCCCGTTGTTTCCTCTTACCTTGCCTCTCCGGGAACGTCCTCTGTTTTGTCTCCCTCAGTGTCTGAGATGGCTACTTTATGGTCTGTTACCCTGCCGTCTACCGTTATGTCCACAGCTGCTTTGTCTCCCCCCACCCCTGTGTGGACGTCCCTTTCTGCGAGCACGACCCCATCTCCAGCTGATTTGACCCCATTTCGTGCTCCGGGGGATTTCGACGCACGGAAGTTGTTTACCCGTTCGGCTGTAGGACCGAATGAGAAACAGATGATTGAGGATCAGTCATCCCAGTGGATGCGACAACCTATTTACACTATAACTGATATATGGAACACGTTTCATGACTATGAGCCTGTTATGCAGCAACATGCCTTGAAACACATGGCTGCACGTATTAGTACTCTCTGGGAACAGTGTTTTCCCAGAGGGATGGCCCCCCAAGTGATGTATGACATCCGGGACAGGGCCCATAATTCTGAACTTAGCCCAGATGAAGTGTCTGGGACACTCAAAATCCTATGCGAGAAGTCCATCCTATTTTTCATCCTGAAATACCGGAACTAAAGGATGACCATGCATGGTGACTAGACCTCATGTAGAGGCCCGAGTGCAAGAGCAATGGGTTTATACCCCCTGGAAGAGGAGTGAAGTCCTCTTGCTAAAATCGCAATTACCCGACCCCCGTAAGAATCCCACGGCCTATTATAAAGAACTCACGGAAGCGGCCTCTTCGGCCGTCATGACCTTAGCTGACATAGAGCTCTTTTTCGCATTGTTAGTTCCCGTTGACGTATGGCGTCAGGTGCATGATCAGGACCATGCTCAAGAATTAGGCTGAACATGGGAGCAGATAAAAGATTGGGACAAGGATCGTAAGCCTGGAAATAAGCTGAATCCTGAATCATTGGCATTAGCTGGCCACATTATCACTTACATGCATTCCTTAATTCCGCCTCGTAAGGTGGATTGGGTCAAATTGACCGTATGTAAACAGAAGAAAGAGGAAAGTGTCTCCGACTTTTTCACTAGATTTGAGTGCGTATTCATTGATTTTAGTGGACAGGATTTATCGTTGGAAGGCGGTATACGAGTATTTGTTAATCGTTTTGTGACCAATTTGTTACCAGAAGTCTCTGCACGGTTACAAGCCACTGAAAGTACCTGGACCACTTCCACACCCTCTGTAATATTGAGTATGGCCCAATATTATGAACATAGAGAAAATGAGAGTAAGGACAAGACGGAAAAGAAAACGAAGGATCTTAAAACACGGGTGTTGTTGCAACAAATTGCTCAAGGATGAGGCAGAGAGAGAGGCGGTAGAGGGTTCGTCCCGAGGGGGGTGGGAACTGGACGAGGCAGAAGGCCGGCTGTCGTTTTGGGAATGAATCAGTGTGCGTATTGTAAGGAGGAAGGGCATTGGCGATCTCAGTGTCCGTTGTTGCAGGCCCAGAATGGAGCTATGAGAAGTAGAGGAAGAGGTCGCGGAAGTGTGGATCGCAGTGATATGCGGCGAGAAGAGGCGACGCAAGTTGGACAAGAAAAGAATTATTTTGATAATCCAAGAGGTAGGCAGTATTATAATGAGGAATGTGCAATGGACGTGACTGAAGAGTATGCTTATACATAGGATAGCCATGGACAGAGTAAGGGCCAGGTGTCAGTACCCGTCGATCAGCAAGGACCTTATATAGAAGCGCATTTGATGGGGACATCTGAAAAGTTTTTAGTTGATACGGGTGCAATGAATAGTTCTATTTCTCGTTCCCTAGTCCCAGGGGCTGCTCTGTCCGGGCACAATAATGTTTCGGTAGGATTCTCGGGAATTCCGGTGGTGATCCACATCTCCAAACCAATTCCTTTTACAATTGGTCCTGTTACGATAGAATCCCCGTTTCTTTTGACTTCCCATTGTGGCGAGAATTTGTTGGGCTTGGATTTGTTGAAGAAATTACATGCTGAGATTCATTGTTCTCCTGATGGTGTTTACTTAACTATTAATTCCCCTGGGAAGCATACTTTTCAGTGTTTCACTATAAATGAACCCCTCCCTCCTGAGTTTGCTGCTTTCCAGCAACATTGTGGGCCACTGGTGACACAGATATAGGATTATTAAAGATTCCGCCCGTTTCTATTACTTTGAAGCAAAATGCTCGGCTTCCTCATATACCTCAGTACAAAATTTCTCCAGCAGGCGAGAAGGCTTTGCTCTCCATCATACAAGATTTGGTGAAAAGGGGTGTGGTGGAAGAGACAGCTGCTAATGTGTGCAATAGCCCCATTTTGCATATCTTAAAAAAGGCCCCTGTTGGAAGCGATCCTGACTATGCTGATACTTATCGTTTTGTGATTGATTTGCGCGAAATTAATAAAATAGTGGTGCCCCAATACCCTGTGGTTTCAGACATCACTACTATTCTCACTATGATTCCTCCTACTGCTAAATATTTCTCTGTGACTGATTTGAAAAATGCTTTCTTTAGCATTCCGATTCCTCCTGATAGCCACCATATTTTCGGCTTCTCATTGACTGGTTGCAGCTTCCGGTTCTGTAGCGCTCCCCAGGGGTACACAGAGAGTCCTAGTATTTATAGTCAAGCTTTGAAAACATTGTTGGATGATTTGGTCTTGCCCCCTGGTAATGTGCTTTTGCAATACGTAGATGATTTGTTAGTGGCCTCTGATACCGAGGAAGGTTGTAAGAAGGCAACTGTACAATTATTGTCTCATCTGGCTGCTAATGGCAATAAAGTATCCCTTTCTAAATTCAATATTGTCGTCAGGAGGTGACCTATCTTGGTCATCTACTGTCGAAGGAAGGGAGGAGACTAACCCCTGAGCGTGTTACTACCATTTTTAATATGTCTGTACCTCGTACTCAGCATGATGTTCGTGCATTTCTCGGCATAACTTCTTACTGTTGCCGATGGATCCCTAATTTTTCCCTTCTTACTAAACCTCTTCTGTATTTAACCACTAAAGATGTGCATGAACCTTTACCCTGGACTGATGCTTGTCAAGATGCTTTTGATTCTTTGAAATCTGCGCTTTGTTCTCCACCTGTTCTTGGTACTCCTGACTACCGAAAACCTTTCGTGCTTTATGTACATGAGGTGGACGGTTGATCACTTTCTGTGTTAACACAAGCATTTGGTGGTAAGCAGAGACCTTGTGCCTATTTCATGGCGGTGTTGGATAACGTCACCAGAGCACTCCCTAGCTGTTTGAGGTCCACTGCTGCAGTTGCGGTGGCTATTCGACAGTCGGAAGGGCTCGTTCTGAACACTGACCTCACAGTGATGGTACCGCACGCTGTGGATAAATTAATGAACAAAACGAATACCCAGCACCTTACGAGTGCGCGTCTTACCGGATACGAATTGACTTTGTTTGCTCCACACATTACGATTAAACGATGTGCCACTCTGAACCCTGCTACGTTACTACCTCTCCCTTCGAACGAAAAGAACAATGATGTTCATGATTGTATATTTCGTACTGAGGAAGAAACGAAGGGACGAGTAGACCTGACTGACACTCCTCTATCTGACCCTCAAGGGGAGTTGTGCGTCGATGGCTCTTGTTTCAAGTTATCAGATGGCACGACAACTGCTGCATATGCGATAACTACTCTTCACACTATAGTTGAGGCTTCTCGAGTACCCTATCAGTCAGCACAGGCGGCTGAATTAGTGGCATTGTTTCGGGCCTGTGAGTTAAGTGAAGGACTGAGAGTAAATATTTACACCGACAGCCAGTACACCTTTGGCGTGGCTCATAGTTTTGGTCGTCTGTGGGCAGAAAGAGGTTTTCTTACTTCTCACGGTCAGCGAATACAGCAAAGGCCCCTTGATTTGGCGATTACTGACAGCATTGACGTTACCAAAAATAGTGGCTGTAGTCAAAAGTAGTGCACACAAGGCAGTGGTTAATGCAGTGGGGGAGGGTAATTCCTTTGCTGATCAAGTAGCTAAGGAAACTGCAAAATCCAAATTGACCCCAATGTTTGTGACTAGCTCTGCTAGGTGGGTGGCTGAAACAGAGATGTTTGATAATACCATGGAGAGTGTCCAAGAAATACAGAAAGAAGCTACCCCTATTGAACTGGCTCACTGGAAAGAACGAATAGGGAGATTAGATGCAGATGGTTGTTGGATTGATCTGACAGAAAAGCAGTGGTGGCTGTTGCCTAATGCATTAGTGAATGCGGTGGTGACAATGGCACATGGTTAAGCTCATATTGGGGTAAAAGGTATTTGTGCATTATTAGATCCTGTATGGTACAATCCCAATATTTCTAGGACCGCTGCTCATTTGGTACAATATTGTATGGTTTGCTTACGACATAATCCAGGGTGCAGGGAGCCTGTTTTGAGTGGAAACTTTGCACCACCATCTTTGCCTTTTGAGGTGCTTCAGTTGGATTATATCTAGCTGGAGCGCGTTAATAATTTGAAGTATGTCCTGGTCGTGGTATGTGCTTTCAGTAAATGGGTGGAAGCCTACCCGACAAAAGAAAACACTGCTTTGGCAACAGCAAAAGCGTTGGTAAAGGAGTATTTCCCCTTGTTACGGATTGCCTCGTGTGATCTGGAGTGATAACGGAAGGCATTTTAATGCAGAACTCATCACACATATATCTGATGGATTACAGATTAAACACAAATTCCATGCGGCTTGACACCCCCAGTCTGCTGGGTTGGTCGAGAGGTATAATAGGATATTAAAGCTCAAATTAGCAAAAATTCAAGAAAGTACTGGATTGAGGTGGCCATACGCTCTGCCTCTGGCATTAATGTCAATACGAGTTACTCCACATTCTCGTTCGCGCTTATCTCCGTATGAGGTTATTTTTTGGGCGCCCTGCTAATGTTTGGGGCGTCCCGAGACCCAGGACGTTTCGTGATATAGAGTATCCTATGCTGACAGACTATTTGCATGCTTTGACTAAAGATCTTCGTTCCATTCATCAACAAGTCTCAGCAGTTTTGCAGCCCCTGCCTGAGGGTCCTGGACATCGTTTGGAACCAGGACAGTGGGTTGTGGCCCGTAACTATCAGCGAAAATCTAGCTTGGATCCTTGATGGTCTGAACCGTTTCAAGTCTTGTTGGCCACGCGGACGGCGGCAAAAGTGAATGGCAAGCGACACTGGATTCATGTGTCACATCTGAAAAAACTACCCCTCCCGCTTCCATATGATCAGCGAATCTAGGACGGGGTTCTGACTCAGGAAGTGAGCGAGTTCCTCGATTAATTCCTTTTTCTGATGCCCAGGTAATTGGAGAAGGGCAACGAGAAGGTGCACCAGGCTCGGAAGGGGCTCTGTCATCAGCGCAATTGATCGCCCCAGATTCTGTTGTTCCTACAGCTAACCCAGAGGCTCGCAGTACCCCTGTTTCACCGGATTCGTCATCCTCTGTTTTGTTCTCTGATCAAGAAGTGCCTGGCTATACTCGATACAACCTACGGCCCAGGAAACAACATGGTACACCAGGGGAACATGGTAAGAGATAGGGAGAGACTTGAGTGATAGGGTACAGACTTGTGCTATGACTGTCTGATTGATACGCTTCTGGTGTATTGAGCGAGACACTGGACTGAACGCGCTTAGAGCCTTGAACATTTGTTTGCTCTGTTCAGAAGGAAAGACTGAATCAAAGGGGCCCAGGTTGTGTTTTCATCAAGGGTTGTGTGGGAACATAACTCCAACGTGAGAAGTTTGTTTTGGTATTATCTGTGATGAATGATAGGAGCCTGCCTGTGAGGCTCTAACGGACACAGGAAAGAAGCACCCTCTGGCAGGTTGGACTGCATTGCCCGAGTGTATTGTTGGACTTTTAGTTAGCATGTATCCCTTTGCTCGTTTTGTTCCTGAAGAGGAACGTCCGTTTGCACCACGCTATTGTCCTACATATATGCCTGTTTTTTCTAGTTGGACCAATCGTGTTAAAATTGCATTTATAATTACTATAGCAATATTGCTAATTATATTACTGGGAGTATTCATATATTTAGAATTTCACCACCCTATGCATACTGTTTTAGGAACAACTACCCCACCTCCAGAACATGTGTTTCATACTTTAGCCCCTCATAAGGAAAGGCATTGTCAGACTTATGTGAAAAACGCATTAATTGAAATGCTTTATCAAGTGCACAGTGCCACCAATACTACAAATTGTTGGGTTTGTGGTCTTTTACCATCCGTTATGCACAAGCACGACTTATTTATATCCCTACCTTTGTCTCATTTGGGAAGTTGCGAGGCTTGGTTCAACTTGCTTTCTATGATATATATGCATTACACTGTGGACACTTGAAGGTTTTCAGAGAGAGATTATGAAATGATTTTAGCATATATTGAGGTTCATCAAGGATTCAACCCTGATGGGAATAATGGAGAGGGAACCTTAGATCCGAATGCCTGTATGAATATGTATATCACGCATCAAAATACCACTTGGTTGAAAAATGACATTTTGGACTTTGTTGAATTCAATTTCACTCAATATTATCAACACTTTCAGGACCGTAATGTTACTGAAGATGGGGCTATTCCAATGCCTGTGTTAAACAGTACCTCTACATTTTGTGTTCAAGGAGCAGGGTACATCCCAGTAGGAGAAAGCCGATGTAATTACACTTATCAGCTGCGTACCTTTAGCAGCCCCCCGTTGTTAACCCCTCCTAATGTATATTTTGTCTGTGGAGAAAGTGCCTATACTTGGCTTCCACGAGGTTGGACTGGACGTTGCTACCTGTCCTTCCTGTACCCTCCAGTCTATATTGCCCCTTCTAATTATCACAAGGATCACCGACTAGATAAACATAGCGCGCTTATTAGGAGAAATAAAAGGGTGATAGAGACCACCGATATAGATCAGACCGATACTCCACTACAGTATTTCACCAACATTATGAAGGGAGTGTTACCCTTTTGGGGGCCTATCATTACTATCCAAGAAGTATGACGTTTGTCTAGAGTAGTTGAAGGGGTAATTAACACTACTGCAGGAATACTGACCAATATAACAGTAGAGTTACAGGCGACCAGGCTTGTTTTGCTTCAAAACAGTATGGTTTTGGATGTTATCTTGGCAGATCGAGGAGGAGCATACTGTGTGATTGGCAGCTCTTGCTGTGTTTATATTCCTGGCTCCACCCCCTCGGTTCATTTGGCTATACAGAAGCTACATCGTTTAGCTTCCGAGATACATGTAGAAACTGGTACGTGGTCTCTCTCTGGTTGGTTCTGGGGTTTACGGTCTACTTGGGGATGGAAAATTTTTATGGTGCTGGCATGCATAGCTGGTATCATATTCATATGCTGTGTTTGTGTACAATGTGGACCTGCATGTTGCTCCTATTGCGTGACATAACTCACTTCCTCTGTGTTTGGCCCATCCCCAACAGCGGTCAGCTAGTTCAGCAGGAGCTCAAAGACTTAATGCAGATTGATGAGGGAATATTTGAAGATTGAGCGGTCTTAGTTAGCTACATCATGCTAAAAGGGCCGTTCTGAGGGATAAAAAAGTAGATTTTCTGTATATAAGGAGTATCGGACCTATATTATGTTAGCATGATGCATCTATACGTACACTCCCTGTTTGATATATATACTTTTGCTTGGAGGAAACCCGTTTATTTCCTCCCTGTATATCTATTACTAAAAGAGTAGGCCGAGAACCAAACAGACGCCATCTTCTGATCATAGGCTCGAGCACGGGCCGTGATCACGCGTTGATCAAGTGCAGTTGTCAGGCCCCTGTTCATCTGAGTTACTGGTAGCAGCTGAAGGTAGGCTGTTACTTGACTGTTCTAAGACTCAAGGTCCCATCTGGCTTTGGGGGCGATAAGCGCATTCCTGGAGGCGCCGTGTCTGCACTCCCAAGCACCAAGACGAAAGGGAGTCACCCCTCCTGACCTCATCAGTGATAGATAGTCAAGCCTTTGTACTGGTCTGATGTGTGTCATATATGGTCCTTTCCTGGAGCTCGAGGGCCAACTGGTGTTTTTTCTTTTACAGTGATTGTATGTGTTGAACCGAAAGGTATATAACCTCATGTTTGAATACGAGCCAACAGTCTTCTCGGCGCACCTGATGGGTGAGGTTCGGAGAGGCTCCTCTATAGAGTATTTTGTTTAATAAACGATTGAACCTTCTTCACTGCCAACTGACTGATTATTTGGTAATGGTATTGGGACTATTGGTAGGTATAGTCCTTTAGTTTATTTTTATGGTACATCAGTTGGCGACCCTGCTGGGACTCCGTGACTGGGTCGTCCTCCCTCCTCCCCGTAAACGGGTGGTAAGGACAAGGGGTAATTCTGGTCGAGCGGGTGGACGGAAAAAGGATCCTTTGAAATTTAGCCATCTTTGGTATGTACTTACTCCGCTCTCACGATCAGAGTATCCCCAGCTGCTAGTGACCCTTCACCGGAGTCCTACGGGCGTAACCCAGGAGCCAGCAGTCTCCTCAGCGCACCTGATGGGTGAGGTTCAGAGAGGCTCCTCTATAGAGTATTTTGTTTAATAAATGATTGAACCTTCTTCACTGCCAACTGACTGATTATTTGGTAATGGTATTGGGACTATTGGTAGGTGTAGTCCTTTAGTTTATGTTTATGGTACATCAACAGGCTGATGCTGAGTACAGTGGTTACCAGTGATTACTGGTTGTACGTTTATGAGATGTATTACTTTTACTAAGTTCACTTTGTGATGGTTCTGACAGTGGTCCAGTGGGCCCTGTCAGGTGTAAATAATCCCTTGTAAATATGACCTAGTGCCTGGTGGCACCATTTATATTATGTGTTTACTATTCTAATGTGTTATGAGAATACAAAGGCTATTTTTGATATAACCTTGTGTGGAGTTCCTTTTGTAGTGTGCCTGGGATGATGTTGCTGTGTGCGTGCGCAAATGCTTTACAGATGGCCTCCGGGATAAGCTTGACTGCTCGTGCTAAGTTACCAAGGGGGTGAGCAGGGGTAATCTTTGGCGTGTAACTCCCTTGCCCTGACTAGAGTAGTGGTCTCTGCCTGGCTTTGGCGCAAGCCTTTTCCAACCAGAGATCCCATTTCTAACACCAATCAAATATTGAAAAGGAATTTGGAGTCTTTGGTAATGCCAAATCACCCTGTTCTGGTACAGTACCTTGATGACTTATTGGTAGCGTCAGGTACTCAGGAGGCTTGCATATGTGACACTATTGCATTAATGAATCATCTGGCAGTGAGTGGGCATAAGGTGTCACCAACAAAGATACAATTTTGCAAGAGGGAGGTCCTTTATCTAGGCCATAACATTGAGAAGGAGTCAGAAAAGGTGTCACACGATCGGATTACTGCCACTCTGCAGATGAACTCACCATGAACTCAAGTCAAGTCAAGTCAAGATAGCTTTATTCGATTTCAAATTTAAAATCATAAAAGCAACACGAAAATACATACATGTTAAAAAAGACTGAGTTAAAAATCGAAATTTTAACAGCTCAAGTACATCATGGTCGGGGTATCCAAGATAAAAGCAGACTCTAATTTAATTCATCGACAATCTGCACTGAATAGCAAGTTTTAAAAACTTGGATAAGGCATTAATAGTTATTTCATCTTGTAGTAAAAGCAGTTTTAGAAAAGCAGGCCTACACTGCCGCAGTCCCCAGGTCTTCAGTAGGGGAATCAAGTATTTCCTTCTTCCCCATGAATGAAATTTACAGAAAAGAACACAGTGTATTTGCGATTGCATTGCAAGATTATCACATGGGCAGTTAATTAAATTTGGACACCAATCGTTTCTGTCTGGAAAAGTTATCAACCTATAATAGGACCCGACTCTCAAACGAGCTAACAACATCCTGTTGTAGCTGGAGTAATCGGGAGACAGATACAGCTGTAGGCCAGGGGCCTGTAAAAGTAAGTTGTGTTGGGATACAGATATCTTACTTTTTTCTTCCCACCATCGTCTACTTTCCAGGAAGTCAAGACAACATTTTTTGAAAGCCTTCCGGGAAATCGAGGTTAAGGAACAAGGATTATCAAAAAAAGTTGAATACCCCATATTAATCATAAACTCTTTTACATAGCCAATCCAAGGAATGTCCATGCATCTTTCTAATTTGAGGCAGTCAATCAAAATAGTTCTATTAAAAACAGTTTCCTCTGTAGTCCATATCTTGTGCCATAACAATAAGGGGCTAACTTTAACTAGATCAGAAATATAAGCCAGATCTAATTCCTTGTGGCAGATAAATGTGGAGGACGAGTTGGGAACCGCTAACAAATAACGCAGGAAAGAATTTTCTTTTGCTTGAATCTCCTGACAGTCAGCGATACCCCATATGCCGGAACCGTATAATGCAGTTGAAACACATTTGGCATTATAAATATCCATTAGAATACGGACAGGCCTGCCCCCCAACTTATTGGAAAACTGTTTTATTGCTCCTAGTGCCCGAGCAAAAGCAAGGTTCCTGCTCCTAATCGCTGCTTTCCAAGTGCCTTTTTCATTAAAAACAACCCCTGAGTATGAAAAAGTACTTGTAAGTCCTATCTTAGACTTTTCAATAAAAATATTACAAGGAAGTTTATTCTTCGAAGAGCAGCACATGGAGAACGTTTTCCCTATATTTATTTTTAGGCCTCTAGAGCTCATAAACAATGTAAAACAGATTAGAGCTTTTTGGAGGCCCATTTGGGTTCTAGCCATGATAACTGCATCATCCACATAAAGTAAAATGGGAACCGCCGTGCCATCAATTTGAGGATAATCTACTTTTTGTTTGATTAAAAATTCCGCCACACCATTGATATATAGATTAAAAAGGAATGGTGCCAAAATGCACCCCTGTCGAACCCCTTTCTTTATTGGGAACTTAGTAGAACACTCTCCTTTATTTCCAAAGCGTACCTTTGCCCCTGCCCCCCTGTATAATTCTTTAATGAAGTTAAGAATGTTTGTGTCAATACCCAGGCCTGTCAAAGTATTCCATAAGACCTCATGGTTCAGACAATCGAAGGCTGAACTTAAGTCGATGAACGTCATAAAAAGATTACCTTTTTTAGCCGTCATATATTTACCAATGATTAGGGCTAAATTAAGTCCTTGTTCGATTGTACCTAAACCAGCCTTAAAACCATATTGGAACTTAGAAAGGACATCCTTTTCCTCAGCCCAGGAGTTTAATCTGTTTAAAATGACTCTACCTGCCACTTTCATCAAAGAATCAAGTAGGGAGATAGGCCTATAGCATTTGGGATCATTACGATTCCCTTTTTGAAAATAGGCACAACTATGGCTTCTTGCCAAGTCGATGGAAAACCCATGATATTAAAGCTGTTTAGTACGTTGGTCAGCAAAGTGGTCCATAAGGAAATTGTGTCTTTATATATATCTATAGGTACACCATCGGGGGCGGGAGCTTTATTTCTCGAACTTTCTAGTAATGCTAATTCTACTTCGGGGACAGAGAAAAGAATACTCAGAGGAAACGAAGCGGATGGGGCGCACTCAGTAAAAAGCTGGTGGTTTTGGGAGGTAAAGTCAATAGTAGGCAGGACATCTTCTTTGTAAAGCTCAGTAAAATGGTCCACCCAAGTTGGTCCGTCAATAGCAAGCTCTACCTTATCGGGTTGTCTGTCTACGAAAAAGGGAGCATTTACTGCTTTCCAGAAGGCAGTACTATCTCTCAACAAACTGGCTTTTTTTAAAGTATCCCACGCAGTCTCCTTCAACTCATGTTTCCGTTTTTTCAGGCAAGTTTTGTAGGCTGCTCTCGCAGCTCTAACTGCTAGCGTATCTTTCGGTATGTTCTTTAGGATCTGCTGTAAACGGGAATGTGCTTTGGTACAATCAGAGTTAAACCATCCCTCAGCTTTTTCTCTCGCCCCTGTTCGTAATGTTCCTGTCAATTTTTCGCCAATGTACAAAGTAATCTGGTTAAAAGCGTTAACAATCATACCCGGGTCAGGATTTTCCTCCAAACAAATCTTAATATTGTTATGTTGTCCCTTAATTAAGTTTTGAAGAAAATTTATAGGGTCAACTTTGTTCCATTTTATGGCGTAGCCGTTTTGTCTCGCCAATGAAAGGGCATGGCGATAAAAATTTTCGGCTACGTTAGTACCTGATCTAATACTCATCTCAATGTCAAAGATTGTACTGATCGGATAATGATCGCTCAACACGATGTCCAGTGTTTTAAAAGACAGGACATTATGGTGATAGAAAGTGGAAACCAGTGTATAGTCTATTACGGACTGTAGACCATGCCCATTAAAAGTAGTTTGAAATAAAACCGGGGGATTACAAAGTTCATTTACGAACCCCAAGTTCAAGTAAAAAATTAAGCTATTAAACAAGTTTCCCAAAGAAGTATGCTCAAAATGTGTGCATGGTTCGCCAAACAGGTTAACCATACCACAGATGCCTGAATTACTATGAGGACATAAATGGCAATTAAAATCACCCGTCAGGATGATACAAGTGTCATTATGTTCAGGATTAATGCTAGAAGAACATATGCAGTCATTTAAATCTTCAAAAACTTTGTGATGTTCTTCTTTTGGGATATTGTTATATAAATTGACTAGAATAAAGAGTCGGTTCCCACCTGCTATTAAGCTGAGAACCTGAAAACTATTATGCCCCCGTGTAGTCTGTTGTTTTATAGACAGAGTAACTATGTTAGAGATATAAGTGCAAAGGCCCCCAGAACTCCTGCCTCTCCTCGACTGGATGGCAGGAGTAAAACATGTCCGATATCCTGCCAGATGGATCTCAGTCTGTTCCCAACATTCCTGGAGGCAAATGATATCATATTTCGCAATTAAGTCGCGAAAAATGGGGTCGTTCACCTTATTTGATAAGCCCGCTATATTCCATGATAGGAAGGTCAGATCCCCTCTTTTGATTTCTCCTTGACATTTTAAATTATGGAGATAGTCAACACAATGATCTGTTTCAATCGAAGACGAAGTACTTTCAATTTCTATCTCCATAATAATTTGAGAATTCCGAGAGTTTAGGGCAGTTTCCGAGTCCAGGACAGAATGTGTAAATATTTCCTGCTCTAATCTATCTGAATTTTAATTTAAAGATGGGCGAACTATTGGAGTTGCTGTTGAGGTTACTGGTAACTGGTTAGCCCTGCCCTCATCAATATCCCCTAAAGAGCCCATAGCGCTGTAGTTAAAATTATTATACAATTTATTTGCGCTAGGACAGTAAACATTGGAACTCCAATCATTCCAATAGAGTCAATCCACCATCTCCAGGCTATTAAATCTATTGGAGATTGGTATTCCTCTCCAGGTATCCCTGGGTATTTGATCCCTAATAGGCTGCCTTTCCCAACGCCTTTTGGCCGCTCCACTAACTTGAGTACCCACGGTAGTCCAGTTTTCATCACAATAAAATTGATGAGGACAAGGTCTAGGTGGATAAAAGAAAGAAAGTCGTTTAGGTTCAATACCCTCATTGTTAAATTGGGTATCCCAAGAGCAGATATAATCGACCGTGTCTGGGTTATCAAAATTGACCAGAACACAGTCACCCTGTATCGACTTTCTTTCTGGCCCCACCCAGGGTACCCTACGGACCATTAAGCTCTTACTACACCTATTAGCTGGAAGGGGTCGGTTGATATTTAACCAATGTTGTGCCTTATTTTTTAATGATCCGGTGGACTCTTCTTTATCCTCCTTCAATTTAGGAACCCCAGTCAGGATTACCACATATGGCGATGCTTCTGGGGGCAGACTAATGCTCGGGTTTCCTAAATTGGATCCCCATGTACAATGTTTGAGAGTATTAGCCTCCTGGGCCGAGTTTATAGGGGGATTTTTAATTTTTTCGATCGTTGTTTTCTCAGTCATGGTGGATACCGATTTATTTGCCTTAGTTGCAGGAGCTTGTGGTTTAGCAGTCGAGGAGCTCACTAATGGTGTTTTTATACGGCTTAGTGTCCCACTCGCAGCCTTTGTTACCCCAGAGGTAATCGGGATTTTAGAGATATCGGTCAGGTCCGTTAACTGAACCTCAATCCGCTTTAACCTCGTTTCTAAAGGAGAAAGATAGATTTTAAAAAGCTCCTTTAGATACTCAAATAAATTATTGTCAGATTCAATCGTTTTGTAATTTATATCAGTAACAGAGGGAACCCCCGCACTACTCGAATCCAAAATAACAGCGGTTTCTGATGGACAGTTTCGTATAAACACATCCTTTGACTGCTGTCCTATATGAGCTGCAGACCTGGGGGAATGTTTACTTTCCCCTTTCTCCCCCAAAACAGTAGATTTTTGTGACTTCCTAGAACTTTTAGCAGTTTTAACATTTTTCTTTTTCCTAGGATTTTTAGGTAATTTTGTTATTTTTGTACCAACTCCCTCGCACACTCCTCTCAACTGATCATTAGTTGAATCTTGTGACGGTAATTCAATACTCAATGATTCTGGAGCAAGGAGCGGAGACCTCTCTAGTTGTGTAAGGGATATAGAATCCACCATTGACGGTGACAAGTTCACGGTGTTTGGGATACTATGTATGTCTACGTGTGTTTGATTCGTGATTACCTTGTTACTTTGTGGGACGGGAGTTTTAACTGTTGCAAAATGGCCCATGGAGGAGCGCCGTGCTAATAGTAAGTCTTGTGACACTCTCCGTTCCATAATTGCAATCCCTTGGTCGATAACTGAGTTGGCTCTAACAATAAAATTATCAAGTGTGCCAGTTATATTAGATACATCCACATTAAGCCTGCTCCTGCTCCCTCGAGTAGTCTCCATTTTTAGCAGTAGTGGATATAACTATCTGCGAGAATACACTTAAGCGGGAATATGTTTTAAATCCTCCTACTAAAAGACTAACAGACTAATCGTTAAACGTTAGAGGGGTGGCCCGGTCCGGTCTTACTCGGTCTGGAACGGGCATGAACGGGCCCGCCCTTGGCCCGGGCTTCGCCCGACGTGCGCCCCGCGCGCGTCCCGCGCTTCGTCGTAAAGTTCTGGATTTATAGTGAAGGCAAGTAAGTAGGAGGGAAGGGGAGTGTCCGGGAAGAGGCAGCAGCTGTTGGCAATCTTCATGCTGCAAGCGCCTCGCAGTCCCTCCCACCCAGTTCAAGCGCCCAAAGATAAGCTGACGAGCGAAGGTTCACAAATCCAGGCACGAGCGGCCCCCGCGAAGCGGGGGCCGCGAGTCGTGTTATAAAGGCAGGCAGGCAGGCGGGCAAACAGACAAAGGGGGAGTGTCCGGGAAGAGGCAGCAGCTGTTGGCAATCTTCACGCTGCAAGCGCCTCGCAGTCCCTCACACCCAGTTCAAGTGCCCAAAGATAAGCTGACGAGCAAAGGTCCACAAATCCAGGCACGAGCGGCACCATGAACTCAAAAAGAGTTTCAATTATTTCTGGGAATTGTTGGTTACTGCCACCATGGAGTCCAAATTTTTAATTGACTGCTAAACCCCTTCAGAGGATTACACACAAGGATGTGCCAGATCCAGTTCCATGGCGTGATGAATGCATGTCCTCTTTTAACAAACTGTGAGAGAGTTTGTGTCAAGCATAAGCATTGGGAATGTCTGATCTTAACAAAAGTAATACTGTTCTGCAGTGAGCGCGAAGGCTGTCCATTGTCAGTTATAACACAGATGCATGGAAATGCACGCAGACCTGTTGCATACTTTTCAGCTATTTTAGATCCTGTAGCTGCCGCATTACCTGGATGTCTAAAAGCAGTTGCTGCCACATGTGTGAGTTTGAAACAGAGAGCGTTGTAATAGATCACCCGATTAAACTGCATGTACCACACTGTTGAGAATGTGCTCACTCGTACTTGAATGCAACATCTCACAAGTAGCTGATTAATAAAGTATGAACAGGTGATATTAGGCGTTGAGAAAGTATCATTGGTGAGATGCATGAGTCTAAACCCGGCTACTATAATGCCCTTACCAGGAAATGAAGTTGTGACTGATGAAGCAGATCATGATTGTTTGGATGCGACTGAACTGTGTACGAAACCTCATCCAGATATCCTGAATGTTCCATTGCCTGAGTCAGATCATGTGCTGGAGGAACCCTGAGAGCTGCATATCCCATCTGTACAGTTTTGGGAGTGATGGAAGCATCATTGTTGCAGGGAGTGTATTCGGCCCAGGTAGCTGAATTAATTGCCTTGACTAGGGCTTGCAGCATTACTGAGCAATTGAGAGCTACCATCTTCACAGACAGCCAATATGGATTTGGAGTTGCCCATGTTTTTGGGAAGTTGTGGTCTCAATGTGGGTTCATGACCTCTTCGATTCACCTATCAAAATGGAGAGAGCTTGAAATACTTACTTGCTGTCATTAAAATTTCCAGCCCAAATTGGAGTGGTGCAGTGCCCAGCCCACCGACAGAGAAATGATTATGTGACAGTCAGCAACCGCTATGTGGATGAGACAGCGCATTATAGCGCCCTAAATTCTTACATCTTCAATGGAGGTCCATTAAAAGAACAGCCTGATTTGGCATTATGCAGGCTGATGTTTTCAGTTGTGGAAACATGGGAAGAAATAAAGCATTACAGGATGAAGTTTCAGAAACTGAACGACAGGGTTGGATCAAAGCAGGTTCCACACAAAGGCAAAAAGACAAGCTATGGGTGTACACAGATGGGAGACCAGTCTTGCCTGATAGTTTATTCTCACCAATGGCAAGAAGCTACCATGGACCTTCATATATTGGGAGAGATGCTATGATGCGTCTTTTCCGATAAACATGGTTCAATCCCTGATTTCGAGCTGTGGCATAGGTGTTGTGCCAGAGGTGTGTAATATGTCAACAACAGGACGTTGGAAAGAAAACACTGGTCACAATGAGCTATGTAGGGAGATCTGGAGGACCCTTCAATAGGATGCAGCTCGATTTCATTGAGATGCCACCTTGTAATGGACTGAAATACGTTTTAGTGATTGTGTGTTTGTTCTCTCATTGGGTGGAAGCCTATCCAACCAGGCATAATGACAGTCTAACTGTAGTAAAATTACTTCTGAGAGAGCTTATACCGCGGTTTGGATTTCCAACCTCTTTGGAATCAGATAGAGGGACACACTTTAATAATGAGGTAATAATAATGCTTTGTGCAGCATTACAAATTGAACAGAAACTATACTGTGTATATTGACAAGACGTGTCAGGAGTGGCGAACAAGTAAATGGAACACTAAAGTCCCGTTTGGCAAAGGTATGTGCATCCATGTCTCTGAAATGGCCAGATGCTTTATCCTTGGTGTTGATGAGTTTAAGAAGTATCCCATACAGAAGAACTGGACTGTCCCCACACAGATTTATATTGAGGAGGGCTATGAGACAGCCTACAGTCCCAGCCAATCAGCTAGTAAATATAACTGGTGATTTGGTACTCGATTACTGCAAATGATTGGCTGATGTACTCCATTCTGTGTCTCAACAGGTTGGGGAATCTGCCAATCTGACACAAAGGGAGCAGTGCCATGATCTGTGCCCCGGAGACTGGGTACCAGTAAAGAAGCACTTGTGCAAAATATGTTTGGAGCCTCATTGGCATGGGCCATATCAAGTGATTCTTGTTACCACAACTGCTGTAAATGTGGTGGTCTGCCTAATTGGCTGCATGCTGTCCATACTCACCGAGTCCCATGTCCCCTTGAAAATGTGGTTCCTGCAGTGGATGTGCCTCTGGTCACAGTGTGACATCCAACTCAGGTCAGTCACAGAGTAGAGGGGGAGGCAGCAACTGGGTCTCAAAGCACCGGTTCACAAGAGGGTCCTAGAGAGTCAGTCACTGTAGGTAATGAGGGCATATGGAGAGGGATCTGACTGGGCAGAGTAATGACTCAGCTGTTGTGAACAGTGCCAGTAAAAAGCAAATAATAAGTGGGGACCATTGTCCCAGAAGAACTGGCAGATTAGGGCAAGTCTTGGCCGAAGGCAAAATACCCCCAACTGTAATCTAAATCTGAAGTCACACTGAATAAAGCAACACAGATGATGATGAGACTACGGTGAGAAAATCAAAAAGTGCTAGAGCACCAAATCAGAGATATGCCACACCAGAGCGGACTTATTTAGCAGCAGCAAATGACTGGGAGAGAGTATATCAAGCCTTTTGCTTATGAATCTAATCTCACAAAAACCACCTTGAGAAACCTTTATGATTAGAAAAACTTTTACAAAGCAGAAGAAAAATGAGAAAATGGCTTATGAATATCTGAAGAGACAAAATACACTGAATTGTGCCAAACCATTGAAACTTGTGAACTGTAACAGTGAAAGAAGCAAAGAAGATTTATTTCCTGAGTTTAAAAAATATAATTGCTGCAAAAACCTACGCTACAAAGCATTCCCAAATGCTATTGAAAAGTATGATCCCCTTTTCTGGAGAGATGGAAGATCCAAACCCAGTATTGTTAAAACATAAACATATGTGTGCTTGCTTCTTAGCAGTTGTCCCCATTATTGTCGTATTAGTACTTATTGTTTTAAACCTTCCTCATGTGAAGCATGACATTAACCCTACCCCTGTTACAAAACCATTGGAAGAAAAGAATGATGGAATTGTAGCTAATGATCCAACAGATAAATCTTTGCAATATGATCAATCAATTAATGATTTTTTTTTAAATGCCTTTACTAAACTCCTTTATGAATACGTGGACACTATGGATGCTAGAAATTGTTATGTTTGCATGCAGCTACATACCTCAGTATCACAGGGAGCGAGTTACCATCACTTACCTCTTACTAGTTTATTTTATTGCAAAGGACAATTTCAATATTATTACTAAAATTATCATTTGATCTTTTCGGAAATACCTGTGAAGAAACATTTTAATATTGTACCAGATACATTAACTACTGAAATATTGGGTGAATTTTTCCAAACTACACAAAGCATAGATACAGTATATGTGCATAGATATGATTTTACTTGCTCCTTACATAATGTAGAAAAAGATTGTATAAACTCAGTTGAGGATAGATGTGGGGAAATTAAGAAAAAGGCTGAAACACAATCGAAAATACCACCTTAGGCACACCGGGAGGGTGAAAATAAAAAGGGCGAAACACACTCTGCTATTGCTTTAGATTGGCAACATAAAGGAAAAACTATATATACTGTTGCAAAGTCATCCTGTGCCCTGGGCACCCCCCAACTTTTTGCTGAATGGTTCTGGTGGTAACTGCTATGCTGAAAGAGACACATTAAGAATACAGTGAAAACACCTACATACACTAGGGTACACTAAGGGTTGGGGTACCCCTGTGGTTGGCATGACCTACCCTATCAGACCCTATTAAATATTAGGGTAGGGGGATTAAAACTACCTAGAAGTCCCTAGCCCACAATAGGGCACGGCAGTTTGGGAGGCCAGCAGCTTTTCTGCAATTGCATGTGTGCACTGCTGAAGCCTGAGGTCAGTTTTAAAAGTAACCCTGGGTGGCAGGACTGCTTTTAAAAAGTAAATTGTGCTCAAACTCGACTATGGGGCACTTACAAATGGATAACCTACAATGTTTTGGCATATTAGGAACCCCCAGGGTCTCCCCTAGGTGTCCCAGGGGTGGGGGGTCAGGTATTTATAAGTAGACCCTTAAAAAATTAGTTTTATATGCCCTGGTTTAAGAAATTCACATTTCACTCCCCACATTTGTGATAAAGTGCTGCCCAAATTTGACTTTGATGCCAGGAGCCCTGTGGAGGGAAGATCTGCAATATTTCTATTATTCAGAACCCCTAAAGTCTCCCCTAGTTGTCCCATGGGGTGTGGGTGCTGTAGATATCAGAAAAGTACTTATAGAATATGTTTTTGTAAGTCCTGGAGCTGGAAAAATGGCCGAAGTCATTTTTCCCATTGCAAATACCCTGCTACATAAGTTAATGTGGTAGGAAGTTATTAACGAATAACTCTTAATAGGAGAGGGATAGAAGTGCCATTCAAAGACTTCCCCAAATGGTAATAATAAATTCAAGAATATGGTTGAATTTCTCTTAAAAGTGTACAAACAAGAAGTTATAAGACTTTCTTGTTTGTAAGTCTAGATTCAGCCTTCCAGTGGTCTGTCCTGATTGGTCAGAGTTAAGTGGATTAGCCAGGTTGCCTTGAAGAGGTGATAAAGAGCCCCTGGGGTTAACCAACTCTGCTGGCAGGGCTGTGTGCTACTACACTGGAATGCCAGAGCAGGGGGAGGAGTCGTAAACCATGGTCTTCAAAAAGAAGAGGAGGCCTTAGTGTCATTTACAGCTCTTAACTTTTCATCTCAGCCAGAGCTAGGCTTATGGAAGGAATGCACAGATGCAAGGGGGAGTGTTTATGCAAAGTAAGCCATCCTAGGGGTGTGTTTAGCCAGCTGTTACCTCCCTGCTGGAAAAATCTGCCATTATGAATTTGGAGGATTTGGTGCACTCTGGGACAAAATAATGTCACACTCTATAGGATGTGATCATATTCGTGGGAGTTGCCCTGCTCCCATTGGTCAGCAGTGACCTCCTGCTTGACACAGAGAACTTGGAATACGTATCTGAGAGGGGCAGAGCCTCTCAGATTTGCTGCTTGAACCTTAAGAGAATCAGAAGGGTCTGCGCTAAAGATTTCTGATGTGTATTTCAAAAGGCCAGGACTCTGAGATTGCACCTTTTTTTTTGCACCATTTGAAACTACAGCCCTGTGGATCAAACCTGCTTCAAAAGAACTAAAGAGTGGACTCCCTGCAAGCTACAGGTTAACAGAGCTCACCTGGACATCCTCCCAAAGAATTCCCAGCCTGGAGTCCTAGTGGATTTGTAAGGATTTTATCCCAGTGGATTGTGGAATTGAAGTTTCCCACTTTCAAGGACCCTCTTGGAGATTCCAGAACCTTGGATTGTGTGCTGGATACTTTGAGACCCGCAAGCAGAACTTCAGGAAGGAGTTCTAACTGGACCCAGCCTGCTGGAGAAGGCTGCATAACAGTGGTAAGAAATTCTACGGAACAATTTCTAAAGGTGTGTCCCTGTCAGAGAAAAAAAAATGACTAAAAAGGCACTGTTGGTTACTGAGCACTAGAAAGTGACTAATTTTTAAAAATTCATATCTCTGGTTCGCTACAGTGGATTTGTTTCGTTTTGGTGTCATTTAAAAGATAAAATATTACCTATTTTTATATTTTGGTGTTGGATTTTTATTTTGTGTTGTGTCTTAACTATTTACTGAATTGGTGTTTTTAAATGCTTTACATACCTGTCTTTGAAGTTAAGCCTGCCTGCTCGCAGCCACGTTACCAAGGGTTGAGCATAGGAATAATTTTCTAAGACCTATTCTGAGCCCTATACTGTGTTGGTGGCCTTATTGCCAGTGGCAGACCTACATTTGCCCCTACCAATAATCCACTTTCCAACACAAGTGTTGGTTCCAGTGAATGTGATTGCAGTTTACAAATTGTGGGAGGTTGGGGTTTATTCCTTGGAGGATCTGATCCTGTTTTACCAGGGGTGTGCTATATATGTGGGAGAAATCCCTATTTTAGATTGCCAAAATATTGGTATGTATGCTGCTATATGGTAATAGTATTTCCTAAGATTTATCATGTGAATCAAGCTAAAGGATCTAACAAATGTAAACATACTTGTTTAAGAAGGGGATAAGTGCTGCTGAAATAATTGGGGATATTTTTGGTTCAATAATACCATCAGTTGGTGATTCTAAATTCTCACAAAATCAAAAAACTCTCTACTGTAGTTGATCGTCCATCAGCTGATGCAGCAGGAGGTTTTCTTGTCATAGGTACTGAAATGGTTGCTATCAGATCTATGGTTTTAAAAAACAGACTTGCATTTTATGTCCTACTTGCAAACGAGGGCGGAGTCTCTCCTATGCTGAAAATTCAATAGTGCTGTACTTATATCCCTGACAAAAGTAAAGATTTGCGGGGATATATCCGCAATATTACTAAAATGGGAAAAGATTTGAATGGATTCAAAGCTGATGGCTTATAGATAGGAATCTATTGGTAAAGGGTTTAAGTCTGTGGGAAAATAGTTTCCAACATTGGGAGGTAGTTTAGTGGGATACATATTAACACCTATATTAACTATTCCTATTGGCATATTGATAGCAATCATTTTTAGATACTGCAAATGTACTGAAATTGAAAAGGAAACTTGGGACTAAAGTAAAAGTAAGCAGAAATTCAACTGGAAGTCTGACAGTGGATACTATGATGAATTAGAAGCCTTAGAACAGACTAGGCTAAAACTAATAAAGCCATCTGCCTTTTAAATACAACATCCGAGAAAGACAAAGTTAAGAGTGTGATGGCTCAAGTAGCCATCAAAGAGGGAATTGATAGAGCATGGTTGTTATCTTTCCTCTAGCTCTATGAATTCACCCTAGCAAAATGATTTGTGACATTTATTTTGAAACATGACAAATGTGTGTTAGGTTACCACATTTAAGAAAACACACACATGAAACTTGATTTAGGTACTGTATTGTAAAAGCATGCAGAATGTTAGATGTAGAATTGTGAGGACATTTAACCTTAAACAACCTAATGTAAGGTTTAACAAAATGTACTGATATGTTTTTCTCCATGCAAAAATGAACGGAATAAACAAAACAGAAATATAGAAAACACTAAGAAAAGAATGAAACTGTTATGAACATGGCCGTTAACATTAGAACATGTAAGGTTAACACTGCCAATGAAGAGAAAATAGAAGCTGTATTGATTTGCATTATGAAAAAGTTTATTTTAAAAGTGCTTTTGAATCTTGAATGATGTATTAACTATATCAAGAAAAGAAAATTGCCAATTAGTGTTACATTTTTTTAAGGGTTACTTTAAAATTACATTATGTAGATGTGAATCATTAATTTGCCCAATTGAAGAACTAATGCATGGTTAACAATAATGAGAAAATTGTAATTTAGCATAAATGTATTGTGCGCAAGCTGTATTTCATGAAAGCCTCATAACTTGCTTTTCTTTCCAAGTATGAACTTATGAACTGAATAGTCTGAGGCCTATGGGAACCTTTCGTAAAGTTTCTACTTGTGCTCTAACACTCAATGATTTCTTTCACGTTTATAGCTCACTCAACCGGATTTGCATGGATATACATGAAACCCCTCACCACACTACTCAAAAATGCCAACGTCCCTTTCCGCCTATATGCAGATGACACCCAGATCTATCTAGAAACCTTCTCCGTAGATGACATTCGCAGACTAAATGTCACTCTAAAAGAAATCCAACATTGGCTGTCGCTTAACCACTTAAAACTCAACCAAGACAAAACCGAGATCCTCCTCATCTCCAACAAAGAAGAGAACCCTCAAATTTCAGAATGGCTAAAAGCTTTGGATGCTCTCAACGGCAATCACACTCTGGTCAACTTCGTAAAATCATTAGGAATCACCCTAGACTCAAAACTCGACATGGCCAAACAAACACATCAAGAACTCCGCAAAGAGTGCCTTCGTCAACCTGAAGCTACTCTACAAAATAAAACCATTCCTCCCAACCAAAGACCTCAAACAAGCTGCCCAATCACTGGTTCTATCCAGACTTCAATATGGGAATGCCACCCTCACCGGTACAACAAAATCTTACTTAGCTCCCCTCAAAACTACTCTCAATGTGGCAGCTAGAATGGTCACAGGAATTAGGAAATACGATCACATTTCACCAGCACTCAGAGAACTATGATGGCTCCCAGTTGAATTGCGTGCCAGTTTCAGAACTGCCTGTCTCACACACAAAGCCCTGCACACAGGAAAACCTGAGTATCTGGCTGCTAAACTCAAGAGGGCTGGTCAGACAAGCAACCTCAAGAGCTCCAGCACCTTACTACTCATCCCTATGAAAACATGCAAACAAAAAATTGCCACACGGTCCTTCGCCGGAAACGCGCCCAAAATCTGGAACACCATCCCAGTCGGTATCAGGACTATCTCGTCCTTCACAAAATTAAAAAAACACCTAAAAGTCCTCTTCCTCAACCGCTCCCACCCGAATAGATAGCCGCCACCTAAATGCAAATTCCTGCTCGCCATTGCTCCCAGACATTGTAGCACTAAGACCTAGCTCCTCCCTGGTATTTGAACCCTAACTGCTTCTCCACCCCCCGAAAATGTTCAACTCAAGACAATGTGCACTCTATGAGGTTATCTCAGGACTCACGGGTCAGGCCAGCACTATATAAAACTCCTTAATAAATTAAAAATAAATATAAATAAATTTGCAACAAAATTGTTACTTCCTAGAGCACATGCTTGGGAAGGAACTGACAAAGGATGAGAACATGAACTCGCCTATTTCCTAGTTGACATAACCAATCGTATGACTAAAGTACAGTGGTTTTCAGGAAATGCATAGTAATGGATTACTTATTTCTTCCGGATCTGCATACTTTTTACCTACTACATTACCTCATCCTACTGAAACTGACCAATTGGACGGAGTGGTCCAACCAAAATTTGTGACAACAGTTGTGGCATTGACGCTGCAGTGTGGAAAGGGGCAGACAATTCTGTCCATGAACTGGAACTGGTCATTTGGCGATTACTGAACTTTTATCTATATGGTTTGTCTGAGGGATATTTGCTTTAAAAGGATTCACCTCTTATGATACAATCTTCCTTGGCTGAGGAAGAAAACTCCCTTCAAATTGATTTTCACTGCATTGTTAATGCTTATTAAATTCTTTCAAGTTCTAAATTAGATTAGTATGCAAATTTCTTTAAATTTCGATAAAGAAACCAACTGAGATAATCTATTCTGTTGATTCTGTTTCATTTATTTGTTGTGGCCAATCTATCTGTTTCACGTTTTGTGTCTTGAAAATAGATTTAGTCTGAAAAATGCCATTCAGTAGTGATTGAATGCTAACAATTATCTTTTTCCAGGTCCTCGTATGATAACTGTTCATCCCCTAAATATTCTAGTCCCTTTCAGCCCAGAACAAGATCAATCAAATGAGATTAGAGTGGTAGCTGAGGTTATTCAGGGATAAATATCTTGATCATTTGAAGTAATAATTTATGAGGCCCAATACGTTTACGCTACAACACGCTCAAATGTCACCGAAATGGCCCCTTTACAACAATGTGAGAGCAGGTGCATGGGATAGCAGAGAAGGAAAATATCTGGCAAAAAAGGTTAAATGATAAAAAAGTTGAAAGGAAAAGGATTTATACACCTTATTAAACTTTGTTATGACACTGAATACAAGGAAACAGTGAAATTCTTCAGTCAGATGGTGGGTTGACCACTTCTGTGTTTGAAACTATCCCCAGAGCACACCTTTAGATGGGCATCACACCCATGTAGCACTTCATATTTTGTTAACAATAGTCAAGAAATCGTCCGTTGCCCTGTTTGGTCTGCCTTGCATCAGTTCGATTTTCAGGCACGGCTTTTAGGGATATGATTCACTACTTAAATCTTAAATGTCTACACAGTTCTGGCTTGGCTAACTATACTTACAGATGTTTCCTTGTTCCTACAATCACAGACTTCCACAAGAAGTAAGCGTTGCAGTTCTTTGTGACCGGTTCACCTGTGGCTGGAGCAGCAAATGTGTTTTTTTACCAGTCGGCCCTTAGTAGTTGGATCTGCATTGCAGCATCAAAAATGGCCCTTGTGAGCAGAGGCCCAGTAGAAGGTGCCGAAAGAATATTGAAGTCTTGGGTGCCATCTTGGATGTATATACATAAACCACACTCTTGGTAGTCTCGATGCTCTTTGCTGAAATTTCCTTGGGGTGGTAGCTTCCAGCATTTCTTGCACCCATCAGCTGCAGAGTAAGCATTGTCCCCTGAACTTTTTGCCTGAAAGAAATACTTGAACGGCAACGGCATTGGTGTGCAGAAGTTTTGGGTCAGAAACTTTAAAGAAGCTTGACTTCGGAGGAAAAAGTCTTCCTATTATGAATGCCACAAGCTCAGTTAAAACTATTGAGCATTCCTGCAATATTTGACATTGAAACAGAAAGAGTGTAGTTATGCATTAGACTTCAAAAGGAATCTGAGAGTGACTTGAACAGCGAGCTATACTTTGGGAGGCATTCCAGTATGTTGTCCTCCAAGGGACAATAATCATGAAGGTCTAGGACTGTTTTTCACCTATTATTGTGTGTGCATGTATGTGTGCTAGCCTTTTGCAATCATTGTTAAACTGTTGGAAGGCCACTTGCTTGGTAATAGAGGGTGCCATGTGTATGGGAAATTAGAATGATTTAGTGGCATACTTACATATATTAAGAACTCTCCATGTCTATGGCATCTTGTGAATCTAACTTGAGGTTTTAAGAATCCACAAGAATTTCCTCTTCAAAAAGCACATGCATGTGATTGGAACTCCAGAGAATGAAAACACAGGTGGATATCACTCTTTGGGAGTGGATGACAGTCGAAAGCATAGAAGAGCTAATAAACAATACCATACATTGCCTCTTACCTAAATAGATATTGTGATAAAAAACACAATACCAATAGGTTCAGAATATTTCTCAGAGGGAGCATTAAGGCTCCATATAGTACATTAGCCCATTGCCTCCGTGGTCTAAGTTAGATGTCAATTACAGAGAAACTAGTATACTCCAAAGACATGACCGGTGACTTCTGCATTTGTTTTCTGCATATGCATGATCTCATGCCTGTTCTTACATTATTTTAGTTTGTTTAGCTGGTTTATTATTTGTTACTAAATATCCCTCCATTGGAGTCATCAGTTGGTTAATGATGAGTTTGTATTCAGTGACCATCAGGTGTTCCAGGTGAATTGCTGGTCTCAGCTGTCCCTTCATTCAAAGTATGGAGAGAAGAAAGTGTGACATTCTGTAAACAGAACAGTTTTAAGGTCTTTCCCGAATTGGTGTTAGTCTTCTTGACTTCTCACTGCAGGTGATAGGATAATCCTAAGGCATGGGTCTATACTTTTTTGTGATTTCCTGGCAAATTTCTGTCTTTTTGGCATTGATTGAAAAATGTGATACTCATTTGTAAGAGTCCTTGTGGCGGATGATTAGAGAAAATTGGGTCCGGACTTTACTAGGGCTTCAGGCATAATATATAGGATTGCAAACTTTATCCGGTCTTATACTGGGATCCAATGGGGGTTCAGGGGTGCCAATGAGGTTGCTGAAGTTGTACTGTTTGAATTTGAAACCTTTTCAGGCCTGCATAGCTATTGTTGCAGTAATCCAGTTTAGAAAGGATGAGTGTCCTTGTAAAATTAATGAGATAAGAGGACAGTAAGAGCTGTCTGATTTTTCTCATCATGGTAATTGGCACTCTTCATCATAGAGTTTCTCTGAGGGTTGAAAGACACATCCCTGTCAAAGGTTATTCCTATGGTTTTACACTTACTGATGGTAGAGGAGGGTGACCCAAGTTTTCTGGCCAACTAAATTAGCGCTGTGTTCTTTTGGTCTGTAACTTAAAATTAGCACTTTGTTTGTTGATTTTAAAAATATTTTAAATAGCCATCAGCACGAACTGCACACTTACCAGTAGAGGTAAGTAATGCAGAACAATTGCAGGTTTGGTACAACTGCCTCACGGACTTATTTATCATCAAAATTATATATAACTCATATTTTAACTACTATATACTCAATACAAAGTACATTTACATTTTCAGCCCTTTTTCGCAGGGATGAGAAAGTATAATAATCTGGGCCCTATTTACTAAGTAGTTTATCCAGCCCAAAGACGGTCTTAATACAGGTAACAGGCCCTTACTAAAGATTGTGTCTCTCTACTTACAACGTTTTTGAGACTGTTGAGACTGTTGAGCCTGTTTTACAAGGGCTCACCCTGACTTCATACTGACTTAAGACAGTCTTAAGTCAGGGCAAACCCAATCATAAATCAGTCCCTCTTACCTGTGCTAAGGCAGTAGTAAAATTTCCTTACGTCCTTAGGAAACCGAACTTTATATTTATTGGCGCTATTATGGCAACCAGCAGCAGTGGTACAGGAAAGCAGGAAATAGGAATAAGTGGGACAGGGAATGGCTTGTCTGAAACATATTCCTTGGGAATCCTTCAAACTCAACCCAAATACTAAAAGTACATCTATGAAGTATGGTTTCCCACACTTACCCTAGATCCGCTCCCTTACAAACCACAAACATAAAGTAAAAACATATGGTGAGAAGAGGAGGGATAATGAGCTGGTAACTGCAGGTGACATGAAGAGGGGATCTTTGCTGTCTCCCTTCACAACTACAATTGCTCAGAAAGATATGCAGAGTTTAGAAGACCTCGCTTCTGTGGCATCCAGGCAAAAAGCTCAGTCAAAGACCTTAAAAGTACATATCATAAAATACAATTTAAAACATTAACAGAACACAACATGGGCAAAGTTTAAAAAAAACAGCAAGTAGGCAGCAGTCAACATGCCGAAACAAAACAATAAATCAAAACACCCAATACATATCACATTGATTACAAAACAACACAGATTCACTGGAATAATACAATAGAATTATATAAGCAGCAGGTGGGCCCTACCAAACCTAATAGATTAGTATGAAAACAAGATAAATAAAACATACACAGGAACAAAGACCTCAGTCCCAATTGGTAGAAAACAAAATAAGTCATTTAATTACGCACCACCTGGCTACATGTGGAGAGGTAGCATATTTCATTCTACGCCTCCACATGTCATAAAAGCCCGGAAACTAAAAACAATTGGACGAGTTACATTGGATCTTAACATTGTAAAGGCAGTTTGATGGTCCCTAATCCCCACGTTATGGCATAGTGGGGCAATCCAAGCTCTCCTATGATAAGAGTCCTGGGGGCAGAACAACATAGCATGATCCACGGTTTCCTTGATCCACGACAAAAAGGGCAGCTCATGTGTGTCCGTCCGTAACGCAACTGGTGCTGACGTAAAATGCTCTGATACCTTCGGGTCGAGATCGCGCTATATAAAACTCCCAACAAAAACATACACATCTCCAACGCATAGGGGAACTCTGCCAACTCGCCATAAAGGGCCGGAAGCACTGTGAAAAAGTTACACCTTCAGTGAAACTGTAAATTCAGAAATCCAACATGTTTTAACAGGGTGGACTGTCATCATTGTACAATATGAGTACATCTGACACTTACTTAAACAATGGTTAATTAAAATGAATATTACTTCCACATTATTACACTAACATTTTCATTGAATTGATGACATGCATTGTTTGGGTGGGTCTATTTTAGCTCCTCAATTCCGACAATGGGTGCCGTTGAAAACATTAGGAATCTGTCAGAAGTGATGCCAGTGAGGATGTGTGCATGGCTGAATATGGAGCCAAATTAAAATTGGATTTGAGAAACAAGAGGGTGAGGAAAGAGACACTACAATTTCAAAGTACAAAAAGAATCCAAGTCAGGTTCAAAGTTACAATTGACGGCTTGCCAAAATCAATAAATAGGCATCATGCTGGGGCACATTATTTGCTGGTATTTCTTAAGTGCGTTTGCCTATTCATAATGGCATACCTGTATTTATTGTTGAAAAGCAGGATGTACGCACTCGGTTTATTCAGTGTCGAGTGCTGTTTTAAAATAGGTTACTGGTGCAGACGAGTAGATCCCCCTGAGCAGGGATGTCAATATCAAAATTGTAAGCACGTTCCTGAATAGGATGGTGTCCCTCGTAATGCACTCGGAATGAAAATTAATTCGTGTTTTTTCATGGAGTAGACCAAACGATGATAATTCAAAGGTCAATTGAGTTTATTAAACCTTTTCTTCAGGTAATCCTGTAGAATCATGTACATTCTGTTCATTCAATATAACATTATCCAAATGCCCATTATTCAAATGCCCAATGCATTTCGGGCTATCAGAGCCCTTCATCAGGTGAGGCACTCTGAAAAGAGAAAACCATGAGTCAGCCTGGGTACCTCAGCGATACTGCTGGGAACATAAACTTTTCAGTTATGTTCCCAGCAGTATCACTGAGGTACCCAGGCAGAATGTACATTCAGTGAAACTGTAAATTCAGAAATCCAACATGTTTTAACAGGGAAGCACAGCGGAGAAGGTTTTATTAAAAATACATCATTACTCATGTGTTCACAATAATAAAACATTGAAACCAGTTGAACATGTGTATGCTTTTTACAGAGTATTTCATGTGATGGTATATTGTAAAGAGTGGCTTTGCACTGCTGAATACGTTTATTTTTTTAGCAATGAAAGTAATGTCCCAGTGGGAACTACAGAAAGTATACACTGTAAATGAGGACACTTTTTTTTCTTCTGTTTGCAGTTTTGCATCGTCTAAGGCCCAGGGTCGCAAAGTGCCAGGGGTTGCAGGGCGCAGGCCAAGGGAAGCAGCTGTACTACCCCTAGTGACACCCAAATTACAACCACGCTTAGACAACTTGCTATTTGCAAACCACCGTACAGGATAAATCATTTTCATCTTAATAGATCCACAAAGATGCCTTAATATGGTGTCATGCATGTGGAAGGAATATCTTAAGTAGTGTGCTAATTTTTCAGTTCTGAAAAGGTAGGAGATCACAATGATAAGACAGTCAGAGTTAAGGGATAAAGTATAACTTTATATCATTTAATTATAACTGAACCCCATAGTTCATAACAATATTATACAACTAAAAATAGGAAGCATATTCTTGCTAGGCCTGGTCGGTAAATTCTGTTCCGCTCGCAAAATTTGAATAATTTTGTGTTCCGCGGAGAACGTGGAATTGCCCAAAATTCCACGATCTGTGGCTTTGCGGAATTTTTTGCTTGTTCGTCCTTTCAAAATGCGTACTTGCGGAGATTTTTAACCGTTTCGCGGAGTTTTGCGTAGCATGACTACAGAAATTCCGCCCACCCCTAATTCTTGCACCACAAAATGATAAAAGAAGTGGTTTGTGTTTCATTTAGAAAAAAAGTGCAGCTCTCACGATATCAATCTATTGCAAAAATGTATTTGAATAAATGAATTACATAATATAAACTATTAGAGAGTATATAAAGCCCCTAATCACTGCATGGAGCAAATAGTGGTGTACAAAGCTGTGAAAATAAGTATTTTGCCACTTTGTGTATTGTTTAAAATCTTCTTCTGCTTTGCCATGGGAGAAACTGACAGAATGTTTTAAAAGGTAGAAACAGAAGTCCCGCACCACAGTGGGAAATTTACCCTGTTGTTATTTAAGGCCACCTCTCAGAGCAGGAACTCCAAAGAGGGAAATGGATGGTGGCTGGCTACTGAGCAGAGGCTGTTTCTGTGCTTCCCTATTACCACTCAGGGATAAACAGAGGCATAAATGAAAGTGGGGTATACACCTTCTTCTGGTATCAAATGTTGATGAGTCCCTGGAACTGGATGCCCTTCTCATTTTGTGTGGACCTTCCACCTGCTTGGATTAGTAGAGTTGGTGACATGCAACTTTGCACTGGGCAACGTCTGGACACTTTGGGGCCGATTCCGATCCGGTAAAAACCGGGTACGAACCGTCGGATGGAGCCCTATCTCCGTCCGACTCGTACCCGGTGCTAAATCCATCCGAAAATGCAAGTACGATTCGCACGGAAACACCATTTCCGTACGAATCGAACAAAACACCGACCGAACAGAAACTAAACACAATTCCGATCCTGAAAGGCGCCGACCTGACGTCGGTACGCATCCAGCCTACGTTTCACGAACCAGGAAGTACGAATCGAACCAACGTCATCCCGCACGGAATATATTTACCGGCTGCCAAAAACTGCCGGGAAATCAGGACGACACACGCAAGGAGCAGCTGGACGCGACGAACAGACATGGACCCGAACCTACGTGCCATCCCTGCCCTCCTAGCAGTCCACCTGGCGTACAGGAACCGACGCAGACGCCGCAGAAGGTCAGCACAACAACCAGGGGCAAAGGGGGGGGCAGGGGCAGGACACACAACACCAACACATGGTACCAAATCACACATGGCCTGGACATACCTGACAATCAGGGCCTGGTCACTTCCAGGGGGTGGGGGCGAGGCCAGCAACGCAAGCGTCCGTCACAACGGAAGTGGATGGTCACGCGAACCGGTACGTACCCTACCCAGGCCGCAAGAGCGTGGGTACGGAACGTACCACGCGTCCCCCTACGTCACTCCATCAATGGCGGTACGGCCCGTACCCACGTCAGAAAGGCCTTGGTACGGCTCGTACCAGCATTGCTGGGGTCATGTAGGGGTACGCGTGGTACGACCCGTAGCCACGCCCCCAAGGCCTGTGTACGGTGCGGACCCCACAGCACTGCAACAATGGGGGGACGCACCGTACCCACCCACCAAAGGCATGGGTACGGGCCGTACCCAGGCACGCAGAGCGTGGGTAGGGGTATGTACGGACCGTACCCCACCCGTGGAAGTACGGCCCGTACCCCCACCCGTGTATGTACGCCCCGAACCCCCACCCCAGCAGTGTATGTATGCCCCGACCCCCCACCCGTGTATGTACGCCCGGAACCCCCACCCCAGCAGTGTATGTACGCCCCGAACCCCCACCCATGTATGTACGCACTGAACCACCACCCGTGTATGTACGCCCCGAACCCCCACCCCAGCAGTTTATGTACGCCCTGACCCCCCACCCGTGTATGAACGCACCGAACCCCCACCCCAGCAGTGTATGTACGCCCGAACCCCCACCCGTGTATGTACGCACCGAACCACCACCCCAGCAGTGTATGTACGCCCCGAACCCCCACCCGTGTATGTACGCACCGACCCCCACCCCAGCAGTGTATGTACGCCCCGACCCCCCACCCGTGTATGTACGCCCCGAACCCCCACCCCAGCAGTGTATGTATGCCCCGAACCCCCACCCGTGTATGTACGCACCGAACCCCCACCCCAGCAGTTTATGTACGCCCCGAACCCCCACCCGTGTATGTACGCACTGAACCACCACCCGTGTATGTACGCCCCGAACCCCCACCCCAGCAGTGTATGTATGCCCCGACCCCCCACCCGTGTATGAACGCACCGAACCCCCACCCCAGCAGTGTATGTACGCCCCGAACCCCCACCCGTGTATGTACGCACCGAACCACCACCCCAGCAGTGTATGTACGCCCCGAACCCCCACCCGTGTATGTACGCACCGAACCCCCACCCCAGCAGTGTATGTACGCCCCGAACCCCCACCCGTGTATGTACGCACCGAACCACCACCCGTGTATGTACACCCCGAACCTCCACCCCAGCAGTGTATGTACGCCCCGAACCCCCACCCGTGTATGTACGCACCGAAACGCCACCCCAGCAGTGTATGTACGCCCCGAACCCCCACCCGTGTATGTACGCACTGAACCCCCACCCCAGCAGTGTATGTACGCCCCGAACCCCCACCCGTGTATGTACGCACCGAACCACCACCCGTGTATGTACGCCCCGAACCCCCACCCCAGCAGTGTATGTACGCCCCGAACCCCCACCAGTGTATGTACGCACCGAACCCCCACCCCAGCAGTGTATGTACACCCCGAACCCCCACCCGTGTATGTACGCACCGAACCACCACCCGTGTATGTACGCCCCGAACCCCCACCCCAGCAGTGTATGTACGCCCCGAATCCCCACCCGTGTATGTACGCACCTAACCTGCAATAAGAATGGTGTGTGCCTAACACCCCCAGCAGTGCCCAGACATAGGAGGGGTGGGTGCAGAGTCCTCCCAGCAATGCCCAGACACAGGAGGGGTGTGTGCAGAGTCCTCCCAGCAGTGGCCAGACGCAGGAGGGGTGGGTGCAGAGTCCTCCCAGCAGTGCCCAGACACAGGAGGGGTGTATGCAGAGTCCTCCCAGCAGTGGCCAGACACAGGAGGGGTGTGTGTAGAGTCCTCCCAGCAGTGGCCAGACACAGGAGGGGTGGGTGCAGAGTCCTCCCAGCAGTGCCCAGACACAGAAGGGGTGGGTGCAGAGTCCTCCCAGCAGTGCCCAGACACAGGAGGGGTGGGTGCAGAGTCCTCCCAGCAGTGCCCAGACACAGGAGGGGTGGGTGCAGAGTCCTCCCAGCAGTGCCCAGACACAGGAGGGGTGTGTGCAGAGTCCTCCCAGCAGTGCCCAGACACAGGAGGGGTGGGTGCAGAGTCCTCCCAGCAGTGGCCAGACACAGAAGGGGTGGGTGCAGAGTCCTCCCAGCAGTGCCCAGACACAGGAGGGGTGGGTGCAGAGTCCTCCCAGCAGTGCCCAGACACAGAAGGGGTGGGTGCAGAGTCCTCCCAGCAGTGCCCAGACACAGGAGGGGTGGGTGCAGAGTCCTCCCAGCAGTGCCCAGACATAGGACAATATACCCCATCAACAAGTTCAGTGACCAACAAGGGTGATACCCCAGATGCAGGTGGAGCCATCGCTGAGCCAGCATGGCTATATTGAAAGGCAACCCTCACACATCCAGGAAATGTAGACACAGCACAGCACAGCATTTGGGAGACACCCTGCAGGGAAAATGGCCTGCTCCACAGAGGATGAAACACACCTTGGGACAATGTCACCATACAGTGAGAGCAAACATGACCAAATACCATTGGCAGAGACCTTTGTGATGGCACGCAGATGGCAGGGTACACCCCATGAGCAGCACACTCCAACATTTCACAGACCCCTAACACATTATCACCACCCCAACTCAGGGAGCACCAGCACCAACAGCAAGTCCAGGAAAGCATCAGTGTGCAAAACCAAAAGAAAATGCTTTATTCAGCAGGAAAATATCTCTGAGAAAATGTCCACTATGTACAAGGGCCATGGGCCAGGCCAGCAGCAAAGTCCGGGGGGGGGTACACATCGGGACGTGTGTCCCCTAGCTTGCCTGCACAGTTCACATGTCCATTTCATCCACAGAAGAGGGGGCATCAGGGGGGAGGGTGGAAACAGGCACCGCAGGGACAGGAGGGGCAAGGGTAGGTGTTGTGGGTGCAGGGAGGGATGATTCTGCCACAGGGGGGGTGCCAGCGCCAAAGGTGGAGGACAGAATGGTGCTGCACACGACGGCAAGTTCCCCCAGCGACTCCCCCGCACCCAATCGAACCACAGGCCCCAAGGAGGGGGGGGGCAGAGGGATGGGTCGCAGCGCCACTGGGGGAGGGTGTGGACAGGGTGGGGGACTCAACTCCCCTGGCCGGGTCCCGCCTCCACCGCTTGCGGGGTGGTGTCATCCTGGGGCTGGGGGGCACACTTGCAGTGGATGATGCTGTCACCGACTGTTGGCCAGGAGAGCTAAGGGGAGTGGATTTGGAGGGAGTGGGTTGTGTGGACTGCGGACTCCCACTGTGGCTGCGTGTTCTACATTTCCCCCCCGACCCAGTGGGTGTGCCTTCCTCACCCTGTGTGTGCGTGACAGGAGGTGTGCGCTTCGACTTCCCTGGTGGTGTGGTGCCTGTGTCTGTTGGGGTGCGTGCACGCTGACGTCTGGATGTGCGTGGGACAGGCACGGGAGTGGGAATTGTGGATGGTGCAGGGGTAGGGGGGGGTAGGCAGCGCTGCAGGAGATCCAGTGCTGCAGTCAGTGTGGAGTCTATGGACCTCAGCAACTGCCGTTGGTCAGACTGCGCAGCCGACATGCCCTCCATGTATGCCTCCATCTGGGTCAGCACCTGGGTGTGGGCATGGAGGACATTTAGCATTGCAGTCTGACCAACCTGCAACTGCCTCAGGATGTCCACAGACTCCGCACTCACCGCAGCAGTGGTGACAGGGGCAGGGGGTGCGGTGCCTGGCAGGAAGGAGACATGTGGGGACCGAGCACGAAAAAAGGGCCACGAGCACGTGGGAGGCCGGTGATGGAAACTGAGGTGGCGGGGGGATGTGGAGGGCTGCCTTCAGCTGGGTGGGCAGACTCCGCCACCTCTGGGAGCTCAGCCTCGGACCCGTCTGCGTCATAGTCTGTGTTGGCAGTCAACAGGTCCTCTGCCTCACTCCCCTCGGCCTCCGTGCCACTCCATGTGCCAGACAGGACAGCACTGCTGGCACTGGTGCTCAATCCCTCCTCCTGGTCCGTGCTAGTGTCTCCTTCCGTGTCCCCCGGCGATGCTGTGGGCAAGGTGAAGAGACAGGAGATAATCAGACACCTGTACACATATGTCACATGAGTCAAATATACATAGGTCACATTGCATAGCCTGAAAAGCAACAGGAGTTACACCTACAAAACTATGTACACATGTAGGCCATGTAACACACAGTTTGTCGACCCACCATGCCACTGAGAAACAATGGAGAGCATGACACAACAGCAAATCACTTCACTTCAAATTTTACAGAGGAGCCAGCCTCTGGGGACAAATGTGCACAGCATCTGCACCACACTGCGTCGTCAAAAAGGGATGAGCAGGAATCATATCCATTTACTCTTGGCACATGCTGCAAAGGCAATAAATGAAACCATGCCAAACATGACTGGGTCACTGCACCTTGAGCGTATGTCCAGTCAAACATCACACACAGGCCAAACCCAGCAAGGAGGATGGAGCTTTTGCCATGTAGGCCTTGTACGCACAAACCACCCACACCTGAGACAGTCTCATTGAGACGGAGAAAGTATGTACACCTCTTACTCTGGGATGAAAACACATGGCCTCCACTAATTCATGACTGTACACACACTGCCCCTGGTGCGCCTGTCCACACATCATTGACAAGCAAACATCATCAGATTGTCTTAACAACACACACAGGTAATGCCCACTGTGAGTATGCACAAGCAAAATGGGTCCCCCTGTACAGTGGACACATGTAGCAACCTGTAGGTCATAACAGTTGAGCCCAGGGTACAATGCCACCCTACCCAACCCCTGGCGAAGACACAGTGAATGTCCATATTGTTGGATGACGCACATGAAACCTAGGAAGAGGTGCCCCAGGGCACAGTAGTGCCCACACTCCTCCATGGTCCAGGTTGGACATGACTGCAAATTAAGCAACCGTCCCTGCACTTAGCAGGCCTCCCACTCAGGCACATCATGTCAGAGGGCACACAATTGGACATGCATGCTGGAAGGCTGTACACTTTGGAGACACACCCCTATGTCGTGATTCACAAACATTGCCAAGTGACATGGACCCCACAATGACTGAAATTGGCCATGGCACACGCAAGGTCCCCAGACCTGTGACACATCACCCCCACACATGATGCTGCTAGCATTGGGCACCAGCATAAACTGCCTGCCTAAATAACCTTGTGCAAGAGTGGCTACACACAGACCAGGGAACACATGGCAAGGAGGGGAAGGGAGGGAGTGAGAACAGCACCGGGCTACTTTGGGGACAAGTTGACGCACTGCACAATCAAACCCTGGCAGTGTATCCATGCAACTGCGCACTTACATTGGCTGGGGACACACAACTGACACACATGTACCTACCCCCTTCCTGCTGCTGCTTCTCCTGTAGGCGCCTGTCCATATCGGGGAAGACCACCGCCAGCACACGCTTCTGGATGTGGGTCAGACGACGGCGCCCACGGTTCTTACCGCTCTCAGGTGAGTCCCCCAGCAGGAGCCGTGCAATCCTCCTCATCCAGCACCGGATGTCCTGCCAGCGTTTCCTCACCTGAGACAGGCTCCGCCTCCGACCCTCTGTACCCCTCACGGCACTGACGGCTTCCCTCCAGATCACCCCCTTGGCAATGGCGCCTACCTGTGAGGATGCAAAAGTGAGAATACATTAATCCACATGAGCAAAGACACAGAGACACACATATAGAACAATCCTCTTCATGAACAGGTCATGGTATGCATGCAACTAATTGCACCTTTGTCATAGGGACATTATCCACTGTGGAAGGCCAAATGCACTACGTGCCATTGAAAGTACACGGGTGGCATGAGGGGTACCACACACTCACTGACCAGGGATCACACTGTGCCTCACAGGCTACACCAGGATTATGTACAGCACCTCACAGCAGTCACCTGCCCCAGCACACTGATGCTACCTCAGCAGAGTACACAGACACACACAGGTACAGGACAATCACATGGCATTGCCAACTGCGGGTACACACCTCACTCTGCCCATGTGCCAGTAGACGGGGGGTGTCACAGGTGTGGGGCTGGCTCAGCACGGCATGCACACAGCACTGCTCCCTGCTCACATCGGATGGCCAGGCTATATCCATCCCTCATGCTGCTTGTGTGCAACACTCCCCATATGCACTCACCCACATGACAGGGGACTTACACACACACCAATGTGCAGGGGACGAACACGGCCTTTGGACACTCACAGCACAGGTACACTGAACAAACACACATCCATGGGTACTGACACCTGTCACACTGGGGGGAACACAGGATCACATCAGGACTGTGGAAACAACATCCCCAGGAGGAGTATGCAGGCAGAATGTGGCATGCACCTTGCATTCATTGTCACAGTAGGCACTATGCAAGTGAGGAGTGCACACAGGAAACACAGCATGCTCTGCATGGGTGACATGAGGCCTTCCACACCCTGGGACCCACTCCAAACAACAGTGCATGTCTGTCACACATGGACACAATGCCAGAAGTCACTGGCACACAAAAGGGGCACAGTCTAAGCTAGTGGAGTCTGCACTCACCTGAACCCCTGGTCGACCATACAGGCTCTGGAACTGTGGGAGGATCACATCTATCAGGGCAAGGTTCTCCTCCTGGGTGAATGGCTGTGACCTCTCCACAGTCCTGGACATGGTGCCAGAGGAATCACTATCAGCAGCAGTGGTCATGGATGAATGGATGTGCAGGCAAGTGCTCTCTCATGGGACCTGGCTGCCTTATATATGCCTGGCTGGCCTGTTCATGTATAGGAGTACAGATTGATTGGTCAGTCACATTTGCATCCTACGTTTCATCCAATCCCTTCAAACCTACCCCAGTTTGTGGCTTTGCATGGTTTCAGTTTTGATGATGATGTCAAGTCAACATCCACATTGCAACAATGTAGATTCTTTCAAACTGACTTCTGCTGGGCACCTGGTGCTCACATTCAAAAATCTAACTCAGTCTCCATGGCAACCATCATGCATTTAGGCCCTTATACTTGTCCCTCATGTGTCCCCTATGTGTTTTCATACATTTACACACAGGTACGGTGCTTTCCACGCCCTAGGGCACCCCACAAGCAGTGATACGGACCGTACACACGCTTGTACGGTCCGGATCACAATATGGGCGCTGGCGTATGCGTACGCCACAGTAGTACGGACTGTACACGCGCTTGTATGGTCCGGATCACAATATGGGCGCTGGCGTATGCGTACGCCACAGTAGTACGGACTGTACACGCGCTTGTACGGTCCGGATCACAATATGGGTGCGGGCGTATGCGTACGCCACAGTAGTACGGACCGTACATGCGCGTGTACAGTCCGTACTACTGTGGCGTACGCATACGCCAGCGCCCATATTGTGATCCGGACCGTACATGCGCGTGTACAGTCCGTACTACTGTGGCGTACGCATACGCCAGCGCCCATATTGTGATCCGGACCGTACATGCGCGTGTACAGTCCGTACTACTGTGGCGTACGCATACGCCAGCGCCCATATTGGCCCAGGGACCCTATACACGCACTCAGAGCGTATGTACGGTGCGTTTCACACCTGTCAGTGGTGACAGGCGGCACACAGACAGGAATGGAGCGGTCAGATTTTGCCAAGGGTGGAAACCAATGCATTGTCTGTGCAATACCACATGTGTGTGACACAGGTGTGTCAGGATGTGATGTGGCACTTTACCCCTGAGGTGTGGGCAAAGCACATGTACGATGAGCTGTGTACACATGTCGTGTGTGATGGTGCGCATTGTACCACACATCCCCTGCACTCCTTTGACATGTGTGCATGTCGTACACACTAGTGGAGCCATGAGTCACTTGCATGTCCCAGTCACGGACACCCGCACCTGTCCCCTGATGCCAGGTACACGGAATATTACACATGACATGTGTATGGCTGCGTTGCACGCTGCAACCATGTCATGTGTGTGGCATGTGTTTCCATGATTTTGCTGTAGGTGTGTGGTCCAATGCATCAGCAGTTGCTGCTGCCAACATGTGTCTGTGTGTAGATGGCCATGGCACACTGTTCCGCACACCAGCCCACATATGTGATCTGCCATGAGGTGTGTATGTATGCAACTACACGGAGTATCAACACAAGTACATATCCACATGCTCTCTATGTATGTTCTGTCTCGACATGTACTCCTCCAAGGCAATGTGTGTGGCCTGTCCTATTCCTATGACATGTGACCAGTGCATATCGCATCCACCAACCTGTCTGTACCATACGCATACTACTTCTGCACATGTGTGGATGTCTGTGAATCCTGTGATGCGTGTGCATGTTCACTTACACTGGCCCACAGCTAGTCTCATGCCATGTCATCGTGAGCTTGCCCCACTCCGTTAGTGGCAGTCCCTTGGTAGGAGTGTCACCTGACTGGCGTACGTGTCCAGGAAATGTGGCACAGACCTGACTCAGAATGTGGCATATGTGTATTGGCTGTGTAACATGTGCTCAGTGCATTGACAATGTCATTGTACAGTGCTCACTCTTCGGTGTTCCTTCCATTTCACTGCAGGGCTCCGCCTCTCCCTCGACGTATGCCAGACATGGCTGCCCTGCATGAACGGGACTGTATACGCCGCTACAGATTCAGCCAACGGTTCATTGATGAGTTGACTGGCCGGCTGGAAGCACAACTCCTCCCGCGCCACAGGTATCCCAGTGTACTGACACCCAAGTTGAAGGTGATGGCAGCCCTACATTTCCTTGCCACGGGTACGTTCCAACATACCATTGCTGATGTCGGGGGCATGTCCCAGACGATGTTCAGCCGTGTTCTGCATGATTTCTTAGAGGCCATGTTGGTTCACCTGGATGAGTACATTAAATTCCCAATTTGTGAGCAGTTGACAGATGTCAAGCGTGAGTTCTATGCCCTGGGAGGGATGCCCCATGTCATTGGGTCCATAGATGGGACACATGTTGTGTTGGTACCACCACAGGCACAGGAGGTGGTGTATAGGTTTCGCAAACATTATCACTCCATTAATGCCCTTGTGGTGTGTCTGTCCAACATGGTGATTTCACATGTCTGTGTTCGCTTTCCAGGATCAGCACACGATGCCTTCATCATGAGGCGTAGCAGGCTGCCTGAAATGATGCTGCAGCTGCGGAACGAGCGAGCATGTATTGTTGGTGGGTAGACTCTGGCAGTTCAGTGTTTGGCGTCATCTTCCAATCTCACTGCCTGTGCTGACACACTTCTGTCCATGATGTTTCCTTGTAGGGGACGCTGGCTATCCCAACATGCCATGGCTGATGACGCCTGTCCGCAACCCCAGCACGGCTGCCGAGCACCGCTACAACAACGCCCATGGGCGGACCAGGAGAGTCATTGAGAGGACGTTTGGACTTCTGAAGAGCCGATTCCGGTGCCTCCACAAGACCGGCAGAGCACTCCCATATGCCCCGGTGAAGGTGTGCAAGATCATCATCGTCTGCTGCATGCTGCACAACATGGCAGTGGAGGAAGCTGTTCCACTCATACTGGATCAAGATGACCAGGACCATCCACCCGTGGAGGATGAAGGCCTTGGTGACGGGGCAAGTGATGTGGAGGAGGAGGAGGCTGTGGAGGACATGCGGAGTCGGCTCATACGCAACTTCTTTGCTTAGTGGTGAGTTCCAGTGTCTGAGTGTGCACGCATTGGGCCGTGTGTGGCATGTGTTGCAATGTGTGTGTCCATCTGCATGTCTGCCAAGTGAGTCAGTGGTGTGTATTGAAGTGTCACTCGAGTGATGGCGCAATGGAAGGATGTTGTCCGAGGGTCATCATTGTCACCTGTCATGTTGACAACATGATACGTGTTGAGTACATGCTTGCGGATGTGCTCCTTTGGGCTGACTCCTTCTGTGTCTCTCTTCCACAGGTCCATGGGCATGCTGTCTGCTGGTGGCATTGTTGTGCTCCTGCTACTCCTCATGAACACAGCAACATGTGCTGATTCTGCGTCACATGCACGGGCAAGTTTGGAAATCTCCTTAGGGTAAGGGATGCCTCACGGCGTTTTGGGTGTGTAAATTGTTTGTAGTCTGTGTGCACTTCTCCGGTTCATGTGTGGTCAATTTGCATACATGTGGATCCTACATGGGGAACATGACATGGGGCAGGCTTCACCTGGAGCCATGGTCAGACTTGGTGACTGTCATGTGTCAGGGGATTGGGGATTGTGATGAGGCCATCAATGTGTGTAACACTGGCCTCGGAAACATACAGGTTGCACCGGGTTGACATGGTGTGTGATTGCCCCATCAGGGCCTCAATGGTGTATAGCAGCCTCTCCGTGGCAGCAGGGGGTGTTTAGCTGTTATCCGTCACTTGTGTGCCAGTTCAATGGAATACCAGCATCTGTGTTGCAATGGGGGGTGCCAGTGTTGCTCCCACATGTTCATCCACATGACCTGTGTATGTGTTGACAGAGTATCATTGTCATTCCAACACACATGACTAATAAATTTGTCCCTCTGTCTCCAAGGTGCCTCTTCCCTGTCAATGGTGGCCTGTTGCCACTGTGCGTGCGGCATGTCTGGCATAGTTTTCAGAGGTGGTGCATATGTGTCTATGTGTAGAGTGACAAGATGCTAGCGGTTTGTCAGGGAGTGGAAACTGTATTATGCACAAGATGCACAGTTCCATCCACCTCAAGGCAAGAGAGACCATCCCCCAGGGCAACTACAACATCCGTGTCGAATCCTACCCTGCAGTCTACGGACATGTGCCTTACGACTCCCATGATACTTTTCCATATCCGGAGTGCATCTGCACAGCTCTGCTACTGCATCGGGCAACCAGGCCACATCAACGTCCAAACGGGATGGGGGGAATGATTCACAGCCAGCTGCAGGATGACCTTCTCGATCCACGCCCACACTCATGATGCAGCCCACAACCCCAACACAACCATGTGGCACTGTGATCCAAAACTGCATTCTGGCATCTCCATGCATCCAACCTTGGCCTAGCCACCATTCTCAACATCCGCCTGACGCAAGCATGCAGGACATGGTAGGGACACATGTCTAGACATACCTGGGAGCGGCAAGCCAGGTCACTCCACATGATCCCTGACCTCTGCGCATGATTGTTGCTCCCCTGAATGTGTCTGTAGCCACAGTTGTGCGGGAACCACTCAGCTGGTTGGGGACCAGCACAGGTGAGTATGGTACTCCATGTCTGTATCAGATGATACATTGGGACCCATGTGTGTCCTGGGCAAGACTGCGACCCCACGGTTTGGATGGTTGGAGTTAATTCTGAGATCAGGCATGCTTTGACTTTACGACACACACATGTATTGTAATAATGCAGAATCACGGCATCATCTTGTAAGTGTGATTAATTTATTTGTGGTGGGGTACGGGTTTGTGGGGATGACAAGAGGTGCACAGCGGGAGTGTAGAATCCAAAGTTCACTGGGGGAGTTGGTATCCTTGCCGTAGCAAAATGTCAGAGTCCATGCCACAGTCTTCGTCAACATAGGTCAGACAGTGACCAGCAAGTCCATGTGGCAGAGAATGTCATGTGCTGCTATTGGGCCAGAGGGTCAGGTGCCAGGCCAGGTGACCTGGGAGATGGTGATGTTCTGCTGACTCTCACAGTCTTTTTCGTGGACGACCCACCTTCCTGCGGGGACCCTCGGAAGCAGGCCGTGACGATGTCTGTGACGCTCCGTCGGATGAATCCTCCTCCTCCTGATCCCTCCCTGTGTCTGGTAATGGCCTTCGCCTGGTGCCACAGGGAGGGTTGCCCATGTTGTCGGCAATCCGACGGAGTACACCGGTCATTTGGGTTTGCACCGCCACGAGCTCAGCCTGTCTATCCTCCATCCTTCCTTGGTGTTGCAGTTGACAGGCATGTTGCTGGGCCTTCAGGGTCTTCATCTCCTGGAGGGTCCCCTTGATGTCATTGAGGGTGGACGCAATCTGGTCCATGCCCCTGGTGTCACGCCGGTATGTATCCAGGATGTTGCTGACCTGGGACACTACCGGGTCCTGAGCTGCCTGGTCAGGTTCGCGCCTCCGCCGTCCTCCACTCCCGCCACCCCTGCCCACGTGCACCTGGCCTGCCGTTGTGGGCGCATCGGGTCTCCGGGACCCCTGAGGGATGGCATCTGCGTTGCCGCCTGCCTCCTCCTGGGTGCCCGGAGGACCGTGTCCCTCCTGGGCAGACTGGCTGGGTGGTCGTGTGCGGGCAGAGCTCCTGGACGTCTCCTGGGATGTGGCAGGAATGGGGGTGGTGGTTGGCCCGTTGTACCTGACGCAGGTGCTGCAGGTGGTTGGACACCAGAGGGGCCAGGTTGGTCTGGGTCATCCACGGAGTGGTGAGAGTCATCGCTGGCGGTGGGGTCCTCATCCCGCGGAGCCTAGTCCTGTGAGACTTCCCCCCCAGTGTTGGGGGGTGATCGTCGACGTTGACCTGTGTGTGAGAGAGACAATGTTAACAGTGTTACATGTGGCATCCATGTTTCATGCATTTCTGATTTGGCACTCTTCCTCTGGGTAGTTGGATCTGTCTTGCATTCCTCTCACAGTGCACTTGTGCATGGGTATGTCCCTTGGCCACAGCTGTCAGGGCTTTACGCATGTGTGACACAATCTTAGTTGATGCATCTATTTGGGTACACAGTCAGCAGTGTGGTGTGCGGGCATAGCGAGCCATGCAGAGGCGCCTTACGTGTTGCACTGTACGTGGCCAAATGGTGTTTTGCCAAGGCAATTTGATGTTGCAGGTAGGTGACTGAAGCATTTGTGACAGGGTTCTTACCGACACAGTGGGTGGGTATACTGGGTGTGTGGTTAGGTCTGTGCCTGCAGCACGGATGGACTCGTGCACAGATTGACACATGGACCGGTCTTCATCTACGGTAGGGGGGGTTTGAGGCACTGCCAGACCTTGTCTGCATGCACACAGTCCACCGGCTGACGAGTGGACATGGCCACACCACCCAAGGGTGATTTAGTCTCCCTGTGTCTCCCTTCCTCCCTCCCTCTGTCACCCTCCTCCCTCTGTCGGTCTCCCTCTGTCACCCTACTCCCTCCCTCTGTCTGTCTCCCTGTGTCCCCCTCTGTCTCCTTCCCTCTCATTCCCCCTCTCCCTCCATCTATTTGTCACCCTCTGTCACCTCAGGCCAGCTTCCTGGGCACACACAGTTAGCCGGTCTTTGAATGGCCATTGGCTTGTTCATGTGAGTTAGTTCCTGTTCTCCGGGCACCCATTGGGCAGTGTGTCTGAGTGTAGGCTGCTGCTGTGGCGGTGTGTGCTGAGACTCTATCAGAGCGATGCATCTTCATTGTCTGCTGTTATGTGCAAATTGTGCCTTCAGACCCATGTCATCCTGCATGGCAGCCACCATTTGCAGGCAAGAAAGTACTGTGTGGGTACACACAGTTTGTATGGCTGTGCCCTGGGCCATATGGGCTGAGGGCATTGTTGTGTGCTTGTGAGTTGCTCAATGTTAGTTTTGATGCCCCCACTCCCAGCATCGACCACATCCTGTATTGTGTTGGTGTTTTGTGTGGCCTGTGACTTGGCATGGCCCTGATTGATGCATGGGGCATGGAGGCGCTAGTGGCATGTGTGTGTTTGTGGAGTGTTGTTGTGTCCGGTGGTGGCTTGGGGGGGTGGCATGCATGATTGATTGTGTATGGCATCCCCCCCATGTGAGGTGAGTTGTTTGTGTACTCACCAGGGTCTGGGAGTCCTGGCAGTCCGTGTAGTCCCTCCACCGCCAGCGTGGACATCACCTTCTCCTCCCAGGGATGGTATTGTACCGGTCTGGGGGGCGGCCCTCCTCCAGTGATGTTCCCCTGGTTGTGATTGTCAGTCATCTTCCTCTTGACCGTCCTCCGCAGATCGTACCACCTGGATTGGCACTCGTGCCTGGTCCTTCTGGTGGTCCCAACAGCATTCACAGAATCGACAATCCTCTGCCACATGGCCGTTTTTTCAGATATGCTGGTCTGTCTGACCAATGTCCCAAAGAGCTGTGGCTCGACTCTGAGGATTTCGTCGACAAGGATCTCCAGCTCCTCCTTTGTGAACTTTGGATTCTTGGTGGTGGACATGACGTGGGGTGTGGGTGTGGATGGTTGTGGGGGTGTGGGTGTGGATGGTTGTGGGTGTGTGGGTGTGGTAGTGGAGGTGTGTGTGTGAATGTGATGAGGGGGCGTTTGTGTAGGTGGTTGTGTGAAGGTATGCAAGTGTGAGGTTCAAGTATGGTGGTGTGGGTCGTCTGTGGGCTCTGGCAGCAGTGGGTCTGTTGCAAAGGCTCATGGTTTGTGTGTGTGGTCCATTTTTATTGATCCATTTGTGGGTGTGGCTGTGTTTGAAATTTGTGTGGGTGTGTTATGAGGAGTGATTGAGTTTTGGGCCTCTGTTTGGCAGTTTGGCAGTTGCAGGTCAGTGTATGTGATGTTTGTGGGGTTGTTGGGCATGTTTGGTGGTGTGGGGAGACTCTAATTGACTCTCCTTGTGTAAATATGGTTTGTCCTGGTTCAGTACGTTTGTTTTTGGCGTCAGTACGGTCCGTACATGCACTGGTGGGGGTACGGTCCGTACATTCCCTGGTGGGGTGTGGGTACAGCCGTACATACACGGGTGGTGGTTTGGTGCATACATACACGGCTGGGGGGGGGTGTTCGGTGCGTACATACACTGCTGGGGTGGGGGTTCGGTGCGTACATACACGGGTGGGGGTTTGGTGCGTACATACACGGGTGGGGGTTCGGGGCGTACATACACTGCTGGGGTGGGGGTTCGATGCATACATACACGGGTGGGGGTTCGGTGCGTACATACACGGGTGGGGGTTCGGTGCGTACATACACGGGTGGGGGTTCGGTGCGTACATACACGGCTGGGGGGGGGTTCGATGCGTACATACACGGGTGGGGGTTTGGTGCGTACATACACGGGTGGGGGTTCGGGGCGTACATACACTGCTGGGGTGGGGGTTCGATGCGTACATACACGGCTGGGGGTTCGGTGCGTACATACAGTGCTGGGGTGGGGGTTAGGTGCGTACATACACGGGTGGGGGTTCGGTGCGTACATACACGGCTGGGGGGGGGGGTTCGGGGCGTACATACACGGCGGGGGGGGTTCGGTCCGTTCATACACGGGTGGGGGTTCGGGGCGTACATACACGGGTGGGGGTTCGGTGCGTACATACACGGGTGGGGGTTCGGGGGCGTACATACACGGGTGGGGGTTCGGGGCGTACATACACGGGTGGGGGTTCGGGGCGTACATACACTGCTGGGGTGGGGGTTCGGTGCGTACATACACGGGTGGGGGTTCGGTGCGTACATACACGGCGGGGGGGGTTTCGGTGCGTACATACGCGGGCGGGGGGGTGGTGGGGTGTTCGGCACGTATGCGGGCACATGTCTCCATGGTTGCTATGGGAGTTCGGTTCGGACGGTGTTTTTTGCGTACGGTTGTGAAGGACGGGAGGGATCGTACTTGCGCTGTCGGACTTTATTTTTCCGCACGGTGGGTTTTTCGACCGGGGACGTGTCGGTGACTTTTCCCGACCCGAGGACGTGTGGGGAACTCTTCCCAATGCGATTCGTATGGACTTTTTTCCGTTCGAATCGTACTTGGCAGTTTGTACGCTACTTTGACGATTCGGACGGAAAAAAATCCGGATACGAGTCGGACGGGGAATTTTTTTACCGGATCGGAATTAGCACCTTTGTTGGCCCTAAAGACAAGTGTGGAGTATTAAAGAGTTTATTTTCCAGTTGCATGACATTTTCCAGTTGCATGACAGTGGTCAATAGAGCAACCACAAAATAACGTGATACCCCCAAATGGCACCAGGACACGAGTAGAACTCAGTACATACAACAAATTTGTCAAAATGGAAAAGTAAAGAAAATATACAAAAAGAGAAATAATTGCTATGCCTAGAGTTGATCCTTGTAGGACACTTTGGTATATTGCTTTTGTAATGTATTTTCCTGCAGCTCATTCTACAATTTTTGAGAGAAGGGCTTTCCCACCCTGACTTTATTGACTAATCACCTAAGACTTGGTGAGTACTTATTCCTTCACTAAGTGCTGAGATCTACGGATATGATAGTATAATTCTCATATTGTGTCTTTAAGACAGCCTACAATTTTTCAGCAGCTTTCTTACAGCCCTGATCACATTCATTTGGAGGGTTCACATGTTGTGATGCTGCACTCTTGGACTAACTGATTCTTTTTGGGTGACTGAACTACCTTTTTGAGTCATTCCCCTCATGCAACTACAGTACATATGTGTATTAACTGGTGGTATCTTATCATTTCAGAACTCCATTGGACATACTCACCCTAGATGTAGAGCCCATGTGCCTTTGTCTCTAAACCATTTTACTCACCCATTCATGGGACGTGTAGTGTACTATTCCAAGGGAGTGTGGGCACATGTAGGGGAGAGGAATGTTTTCAAGACGTCTTTTAACTGTCACTATTCTTGTTTAGATTGCCCCATTCCATCTGTCCTGAAGAAGACCCATGTGTAAGGTTTTGAATGACCTCCTCTTTCTGGGCCGAAAAGGTGACAGCCTCACTAACCCTAGCCTGGACAAAATCACTATCCTTGCAGAGGGATTGATTGATTTAAGCACACACCTCTTTTCCAAGGTTATCCAATAGGTTATTGATCATTACTATAGACAGAACCAAACGTTTGAATTTTTAATTTTATTGTATAAATATCATTCACCTGTCACCTCTGCATGAGCACTTTATTCAGCACTGTTTTCACAAAATGGAGCAATTGTTAGTTTTTGAATTATGTAGATACATTATGATTATTTAATATATTTTGAAATATTTACATTTATTGGCCCCCTTGTAGTACTTTTTTCATGACAGTCTTTCCTGTTTTGATCCCTTACAGGAACAGCATACTAAGATTAATTCTGTGTGTTATGTGAGAATGTATTTCGCTTTTGTATATTTTCTTCACTTTTTCAGTTCGGTCCATTTTGTTGCATGTACCACAGTGCTCAATCGAGAGAAGCATTGTCACTGCTCACAAGGAGGTCTAAAACAAAGAACATTCTTTACTGTTTGATATTCTAATGGAATCATGACACTACTAATATGATTGAATACCAGACTGACTGGTGTTACTTGTCTTTTTCCTAAAGATAGATTGGATGGTAGTTGCAGAGATCTGAAAATAAGGGAAGAGATTGCAAAGAGGACCCTCTACCTGACTGATATGCAGGAAATCAGGTCCCTAGCTGTTGTGTCATGGTGTTAGAGTGCTTTGCCGCATGCAAATTCTGGTGCAGATTTTGGTTTAGAAAGTGGTCCATGATGAATCTTGAATTAGGGCTGAGGCTAGCATCAAAATACGATACGTTTCAATAATGTGAAGCAAATTTGGCTTCCCAAGGAAGTCAGAGGGGTTAAGTTTCAAAACCATAAACGTTTATTAAAAGATTAGCAAACTTACAAGCTCAAATCATCAAATTAGTTGTAATCAATAATGAATACATGAATGCAAAAGTCAAAGTAAAATTCAATGCAGTTCAAAGTCGTAAAGCAAAGACAAACTATTATAAAGTTGTTTCATAAGAAAGTGAGGTAATTTGGTTCTCCCATAAAGAGGGCACCCTACTCTGCTAAGTAAGGTAAAGTTTCAGCTAGGCAGTCAGAAAAGATGGTTCTTCTTAAAGGCAAGTGAAAATGCATCTGCTCTAAAGGCATCTGAAAGAATACCTGATTAGGGCTCAGGCAAAGGAGCTTCTCGAGGTCAGGAAAAAGGCATCTCCCTCTCCATTTAGTTTGCATTAGCTTATACAATTTCTAACTTTCACTAGACCCACAAGTGATTCCCAGATGAAGGACTAATCAGACAAATGTAATATTTTCACAAGTTCCAACACACTAAGAAATAATTCTAAACGTCCTTGTAGGAAAGTAGGTTCTGCTTCTTATGGTTACCCCCACTTTTTTGCTTCATGTGATACTGATTTTGACTAGTCTGACTGGGATCCTGCTAATCAGGACTCCAGTCAATCTGCTTTCTCCCGAAACTGTTATGCCATGTACTTAGGTACATTCCAGATTGGATACTGGGGTACCCTTGTTAGTCCCTAGTATATGGTACCCATGTGTATCAGCCATTTACGACATATAGAGTGGCATTATGCGACCGCGTAATGATCAACTCTAAAATGTCTGAAATTAACCCTATCGTGTTTGGGATAAAACATTGTGGAATCATACCCCCACACCCGTAACTGGTGTGGGAGGTATGATTCCATGCCTAAGAAACAAGCTTTGTGAGGTCCCTGGTGTTCCCCGTACCAGCCTTCTAGTCCCCGGCAGCCCAAAATGGTTGCTGCCGACCAGAGACACATTTCTGCCCTCCTGCTGCTGAGCCAAGCTCGAGCAGGGGAAGGCAGAACAATAGGCATCCTGTCACAGGGAGGTGTGACCACCTCCCAGACAGGGTTTAGTGTATTAGGCCTGGGTGGGTGCGCTTGCCAGTGACCGAAAGTCTTCATGAGGGCCACATTTGGTGTCCCTGTGCATAGTCCAGTTCAAACCAGTCGTGGGAGCTATTGTCTCCTTCTCTGGTGCAAAACTGGGAAAAGGACATGGGAGTAACCTCCCCACCGTCCTGGCTCTCCCCTGGGAGGGTCCCCTGAATCTGTCCAAACCTCTCCTGTGGGTACAAAAGGGCTTACCTGTCTGTAGGACCCTAGATTCGACGTGGACAAGATTTCGAACCAGAAACCACTGAAATTCGACCATCTGGACACACTGGACTTTTCTGGAGTTTGTTCGGGCTCTCCTTCGTCTCCCTCTCAGTCTGAAGCATCGTCTGTTCCCGTGCACCATACAGGCTCCGTGCAGGACCTGTGGAGCATCAGGGACAACTGAAGACATCTCCCTTGGAGTGAAGGAGTCACTCCCGTGCAACCGCAGGCACCACATCATGATTGACCGGTCTGCTGCTCCTGAGCTCCTACAGACTGCAAAGGCTCCAGTAGCACAGGATTTGGGTTTCCAAGTCCCTCGAGGTCTGAGCTGGCCTCTCACCAAGTTTGAGGTCAGAATCACTTTTGGGGGCTGCAATACCTGTATACCTGTGCATTGCATACTTTTGCAAGTGCATATGCTTGTTGGCATTCCCAAAACAAGCGCACTGGGTTTTGAGTAGCCCTAACCTCTGGCACCCTTTACTACAAAGAATCCGGCCTTCTCGCACCAAGTGCTCCGTGGGCTGCTGCTTTGTGAAACTGCTTGATGTCCCCTCCCGACTCCTGTGCCTCCGGCCTGTGGGTCCTCTTGGGGATCAACACTGCTTTCCTTGGGCTCTCTTGATTGCTCCAGGACTGCCCTGACTCCCCTGTGTTTGGTGAGTCTCCTGGACCTCGCTGGTCTGAACCCTAACCTTTCTTGACCTTCTTCATGGGTTGCCACTGCCAAGGCTTGTTGGTGCTCCATCCGGACAACGACTCCCCACCATTCTAACTTTGTGGGACAGCTTGCATCCAGATCCTGGTCATCCTCGATGTCTCCTGGTTCCTGTGGCTTAAGAGTCAAGAACCCCTCTTCGCACCTGAAGCAACTGACGTCAGTGGGCATTCATCTACCAAGCCCCTGGTCACTCCTGAGTGACCCAGACTCTGTCCCCTCTGCTTTCAGGAACTCTTCATCCAGAATCCACCCTTGGATTTGAACGGACACTTTTCTTCTTCCCAGCAGTGACTCTTCTTAGAAGACCTCTATAGAGATCGACAGCGGTTTCCGACGCCACTTCAGACCTATGCAACTGGCGTCCCTGGGATAGGTAACTCTGGTACTACGGTATCCACGGGTGGGGTGGCTCTCCAACCTCCTAACCTCCACGGGGTTTCTTTGAAGTCCAATTAGAATGGTCCTTAAACATTAGAACTGCAACTGCGACTCTCCCATAGAATTGTATGGCAACCACGTTCATGTTCCCACACTGCACCCGTCCTCCGTGGGGTCTCTATTTACTCCCCTTGGGTGGTTCCTTTGGGTCCCAGCAATTCCACATCCTATAGACACTGTCTTGACTCGAATCGCGGTTCTTATACCACTATTTTAGTATATATTTGGTTTCCCCCTGGAGCCCACTGTGTATTAGTGCTACTTACGGTTGTTTCTGTTCTACAGTATTGTGTGATATGTGTTTATCTGCGTGTAGCAGATACTGTAACATACTTAGAATGTGATATAGTAATAAATATATATTTTTTTAACTACTGTGTGGTTCTCCTTTAGATTTAACCAATACAATAAGGTTGCATTCTGGTAAGACAAGCTGCTTAACATTCCTTCAAGACTAAGTCTGAAGGCTGCTCTCCACAGCTACCACTTGGATCGCTTTCTAAGGTTATCTTTGACCTCTTAAATCACCATAAGAGTTGTTACAGGGTACCCACTTTAACTACTGAACAGCATATACCAGGCCAACCTCTCACAGTTATCTGTTACATAAAGACATGTATGATAATGTTGGTATTAGTAAAAAACATTTAATTACGAAACAAATCTCCGGCAGTGGTTTTGTCTTAGATGAGTTCTATATGAACCTGAGGAAAAAACCAATGAGGAAGCAAGTTCTGACAAAACCAGTCAGAAGAAACAGTCTCCAAATTTCCAAAACGTATACCACGTACCAAGTTAACAATTCCAGTTCTGTAAATTTGATTTATATTGAAATGTGTTTTGCAAAGTGTTCTCTTATGTCAAAAGACACTATTGTTTCTTGTTCTATGCATTATCTTTCTGTGGATTTGCCAAACATGACCCTATTTTTACTTCTTCTTCCCTATTCATGACTTGTTTACTCCCAGATAAACTAAAACCCCCAAAACCATCTTTTTTCCCCTTCTCACTGACAGATTGCTTGAACACACTTGGTGTAAAGTTTGGAAATGCACTTTTCACTTAATCTTCCCATGACCCCCAATTTCCCCTGAATTAGTCATTCATACCAACAGCACCTCTTCCTATTTTTTCTCATTTCTAGTCTTATGTCACTGTCTAGCTACTGTTACATAATTTTGAAATGTGTCTGTTCCCTCATACTATATTCATCCTCCCTTTTAATCTCATTTAACTTTCTCAGTATTTATCCTCTGTCCATCTACTATGTATCTGATTTGATTACTCCAGCTTTGAGAATTGACTCCTAGACTCTCATTAGCACTAAATCAGAATGGTATCACCACAGGAGATATCACCTAGCATGATTCCAAGTTTTACAGAGTGTGTGAACGCAGAGTAGAATCTAATGCATTCCTGTGCACTCGATGTGTCAGCCTATATGTCCCCAATGTAGAGTTCAAACACGTTGACCCTCATTCCAAATTCTTTGGGTATCCCAGGGTTGGGAGCGAAAAAAATGTGTTTCCCAGTTTATCAAGTTGTGCAGTAATATCGTACACCTGCAATAACGGGGGAGTGGGTGAAAAATGGGGACAACTTACTACAAAATAGGAGGACTTTATGGATGGTTAAGGAGGGTTAAGGGTGGATTAATAAGGGGTATACAGAGGGGCAAACATCCACCCTCAAAAGAGTAAGTCCATTGCGATGCACATACTGGACTTCTAAAGCCAACAACAACTGTCAAAAAGGTCTGAAAACAGTAGAAAATGTACTTCAGCAAGTACGTCCAGCCCTACTCATGGCAAACGGCAGTAATGCAACACTCAGAAAATAATGGAACCACCAAATAACTAGCTAAATGAATTCGAAAGCATATGAACATTATTTTTGTGTTTAACATCCAATAGTTTTGCAAACTTTTGAGGAAATCATGTGTAATGCTATTACATTCTTTTGAAATCCATTATGTTTTTCATTAAAGCTGATGCTGTTGAATTTTATAACAAGGACTCAAACACTTGAACCTACCAGGTAATACAAGGAGTGATTGGTTTGAAGTTCTACCACCCATCTACAAATGACATCAGACTGAAAACATTCGAACTGAAATCACACAGCAAACAATTTCGTTGTGTCAGTGAATGTGTTTACTGCTTTGCCCCATGCTACCTCTACCTTTGTCAAAATACTGGCTGTATGCTGTTTCATGTCCAGTTGATCTTTCCAGAGGGTCAGCTCTGACAATAAAGGCATCTCACAGGCAAGCCAAGCAAAGGGGGGCAAGGCTATTTTATGCATTTACCCACTTCCTCATGCATTAGGTGCCATTGACTGCACCCATATGGCATTTCAGCCCCCTCACCACACAGCACACATTTTCTCCATCAGACACAAGTGGCACTCTATGAACATGCAAGCTGTCTGAGATGCCAGCGGTTTCTTCACTTGAGTGTATGCTGCCTTTCCTGAAAGCACACGTCAGCTACCTCTTTCATCAATTACATGTTGCATGTTGCTTGTTTGCTGGGGACTTTTGGGACTTGTGGCTCAATGGTAAGTAACAACATCTCACAATGGGGCTACCTGTGCATCTGTAGGAGTGACATCTCAAAAACTCACATTAATCACTACAAAACACTACACATACACAGTCACTCACTGCACATATATGTAGAGATGATGTACTAAATTCAGAATAGAACTCCCTTTTAAGAAATGTCATGTCTTTGTTGCAAGTGACTTGAGGTTAGCTCTATCTCCCCATCTTTTCAAACCCTATTGCACTACACAAACAGAGGTACAATAAGGCATACATACGTACATGATCACATCTGAGATCCCTAAGTTGCGATTGAGATGACTTGACTCTAGGCAGAGGGCGAGGTGCTGGTGTACTCCCAAGACGTTGTCTGCAAGCTTGTTGTAGCCTTTTGTGTTTTACACATCACTATTCAATGGGGCTCACATACAGATCTTGACCCTGATCTACGTCAAGTGGTGGAGTGGTTTACAGAATGTAGTTCAGGGTACACGAGTGCTAGATCGACTGGTTAACTAATTTGTTTCTCAAATTGCTAGTTTGGTTGTTGCATTTGTTTGGTTGGAATGTCTTTTGTCAATGATGAATGATGGGCTACCACTCTGACAATATATATCTTCTGTGACAACTAGATTTACATAATGTTACCAACAAACATGCTATGCTCTAATTAAAAACAAATTGCCACATTATTTTCGATAATATTCACCTCTCATTAACAACACATATGTACAAACATTCACATTGTTCACTCATGCTGTGCAACCGGTTGAGGCAGGAATGCCATAAAGGATGGGAGGGCTGAATTAAGGCCCAGGACTTTTTGGGTCTGTTCTCCCAGCCACATTCTCCATACCACCGCAAAACACAATTTTTCAAGTGGTCGTGAGAGCAGCGTAGCTGATCCTCTATGTTCAGCTGGAAACATTTGAGCATCAGGCAGGTGCTAAGTGCACTTTTGTATATTGACCTACCAGCTCGTGAGTTTTCAGAGTGGTGTCAAGTCATGTGTTGAGTCTGAGCTTTGTTCTCATATTCCATGTTGTGTGTGTGTTATTTGTCTGTTATGAGAGGAATTAAAGTTTAGACATACTAATCTGTGTGTATTGTTAAAGTTTTGATCGGATTTACTAAACATCTTATCTGGACATAATAGAAATGTTTTTAAGATTATATGTTTTTGCCAACATAATAGTTCAAAACAGAGCTTCCACATTTGGGATCTGTTACATTTCCATTTAGACAAAATGTGCTTGTACAAGACTGACATTGTGTAACTTTCTCTTACTTTTCAACCACCATATTGTTGACATAAAATATATCTAAATTCCCACAATGAGTAAACAGTATTTTAAATAATTTACACAAAAATTCGCAAAATAATAATAATCATTTAGAAAGAGTTGTTGCAAAATCTTCTTTAGAAATTTTGTTACAGGATTACACATAAAACAGCCCTCTTTGTACAGACTTTTCTCCTTCTTTAAATGCCTGATTCATAAAAGTTCATAAAAATTGGGGAAATTAACAATTCATACATTTTGAAAGTTTGTAAAAACTCAGTATATAAACATTTGGTAAAGACAGCAGTATGTAATTTCTTGTATTTAGGGATATGCTATTCCTATTTAGTAAAGTTAATTTGATATGTAGTATTAAACATATGAAATCAAAATGTCTACTCTTTTTTTCAGATTCCTACTCCGCAGACCAGGCTGGCAAAACATCATTGGAGCAGGACCCAGGGCAAAGAAGATCCTTGATTGCAAGGTAGGCACCTCAGCTATCTAACACTAGCAAGGAGGAGCTAGTGAATACAAGCAGGGAGAGAGTGCCCACCCAGAGACAAACAGGATCTGTCATGAAATAATTCTAGGTGGAGGCTGTAGGGGCAAATGTAGGGGTAAGGGATGTGGACACCACCAGGGAGGAGAAGATTGATATTGGGGCTATGCCTTGCCTTGATGAATATCAGTCAATGGGGTTCAATGAGCAGACCCCACCACCATATGTGTGTGTACTCACCCTCTCCTTAACACATGGAGCCCCCATATTAACTGGGCTTCTTGCCCCCAGAGTGCACATCTGCCCTGAGATAAGATCTGTAATGAAAAGTCTCTGGGCAGAGGATCAAGAGACAACTGTGGGGGTGAGGGATGTGGACACCACCAGCCAGAAAGAGGCAGCTACTGTGGTATTGAGGAAGACCAACAGGGAGTCCGATGTGCAGGACCCACCACCCTAATGGGCCTGCACCTAGCCCCTCACTAACTCCAGAGGGCCCCATACTGTCAGAGCCTCCAGCTGCACACCTGAAAAGCCTTCATCTCCTCCTCCAGGTGTCCACCCAGAACTATGCCAGCAGTCACTGGACACTTTTGCTTGTGACATTACAGAGCCCTCTTGTGTATTTTACTCCCTTTTCCCACATTATGGGTCATTGGCTGCTCTCAAGGAGGTGCTGAGGAGAATCGTAGAGGTTCAAGGATGACCTCATTATTCCTCTAACCCCACATACATGCTGAAAGGTATGTGATTATAAGACATACATTGCAAAAATGTAAAAATATAAAGGTGGGTAAAAGGTGACTAACTGAAATGGTTTTCACCTCGAAGTTGTGATTGACATCTTAGGCAGCTCTAGATATTTGAGACTTAGTTGGAGAGGTCCAGATACTCTGAGAGATGGACACTAAGTGTCTTTGAACCTTTTGTTACCTCATAACCTGCTTGATTACCAGTCATTGCATAGGTCTCCCCAACATGGCCCACTTACTCTTGTCCTATCTCCCAGTTTATACGTCATCTCTCTTACCCCTGCTACCTCTGTGTTTCCTTCTTCTTGTGGGTGTCTGGTCCTGCAAGGACCAGTCATTTAACATTTGCATTAGAGCATGACTTTAACATTATTTCAGTGAAGAGTGAGACAAAGGATATCCAGGAACTATTGCCCCCAAGCCATTTCCTTGACTTTGACATCCCCTCAGAATTTGCAGATTGACGTTATTATAGTTTAGTACAATGGACTTTGTTACTTTGCTTTGTTTTTTTCCAAAATTAATAATTATTTTTATGGACTGAATTTCTTTTTTTTTACTCTTTATGGATATTTTGTTAATTCAGCCTCTTTGTTCCCTTGATCTTCCCTGACATGTTTTTATTAATTTCCCACTCCATCCAAGTTTTCATTTGACCTCTAATGTAAGACTCCACAATGTACACACTAATATATAGCAGCAAATGCTGGTTTTGCATTTGCATAATTATGCATAACTGCAGGCAATTGATATGTATGGTTTCCATTGGAAGCTGCTAGCCTGAATAACCAGATGGAAATTTGGTTATCGTCTTCAATAGCATAGCAACAGAGGAAAACAGAAATTGTTTCCAATTATTGTGATGTCAACAGGGGAAGCGCTTGCTCCCCCTGTGCTCTACCTCCTCAGCCCAATCTTCAGACACCCTAGCAAGGTGATGGAATGACAGTTGGAAGTCTCAGTCACATTCTAATCTTTGTCCTGTGTCTCTAGATACCCTGGACAGAGCCAAACTCCCCATTCCCCTACCTGTGCTGATCTCTGCAGATAAATTCATTCACAAATTCACTGCATCCCCCCCAAAAAAACAGCCCCACTGTAATCAGGTGACGTAGCACACCTTAGGTGCACTAGGCATCCAAGGTGGGAGGCTAATGATGAAACATGCCACCAGTTAGGTTGGTGGATGAGGGTTGACACTTGAGTGGAAAACACTTGTGACAACCTATTTGTATGGTAGCAAGCTCGTTTTCATTTGTTTTTTTTAATTGATAAGGAGAGGAAAAATGGGCTTACTTAATTTTCTCACTTTCATTTTTGGATCTTGGCATTTTAAAATAGTGTCAGCAAATACTGAAAACAACTAGGAATGCTTGAAATGCTGCAGCTTAGTTCTCACCAACATACAGTCAATGCTGGGACTTCCTGTTGAGTAATAACTCACCAAGCACCACTGAACATAACCTAAGCCCAATGTCTCTGTGCAATTTTAATTCAATATGCATTGTTGCAAAATAGTGAGCAATATATTAACAATAGGATTATTCACCAAAACAATGGATGGGATGTACTCAGTGGATTCTCAAGAGACTGGGGCATATGCATCAACATTAGCATTTGCGATTCCTTATTAGCGAAAAATAAGGAATCGCTAATAAGGAATAGCAAAAGGCTATGCATGTAGGAATCGCTATTCAAATAGCGATTCCTTAACATTCCTTATTACCGAATCGGTAATACCGAATCGGTAATAAGGAATACCTACCCATTCATTCCTATGGGCTTGGAGGCCCATAGGAATGAATTTAAAGCCATTCTGTATTAGCGATTCGGTATTACCGAATCGCTAATAGCTGGAGCACTTTCAAGGGTGCCAGGGTGTCAAAAGGACACCCTGTTGCACCCCTGAAAATGATATGTGCACATATGTTGCACACACACATGCTCTAAGGGCATGTGTGTGCGCAACATGACACTTTGAAAAATGCACAAAAGTACATTTTTCAAAGTTTTTGCAAATTACCATGCAGTGCATCTTCATGGTAATTTGCTCCCCTTATTAGCGAAATCGCTAATTTTTTAACTTTGATGCATTGCATTTAAGGAATCTCACTTTGGGATTCCTTAAATGCAAGAGCTATTTAAGGAATCGGTATTTAAGGAATCCCTATTTAAAGAATCGCTATTTAAGGATTCCTTAAATACCGATTTCTGCTTTTGGGTTGATGCATTGGGATTGGGTATTTTCTACTTAATACCGGGAGCTAATAAGGAATCGGTATTTTACCGACTGGATTTTGGCTTGATGCATAAGGGTGACTGTTCTTAAGTAGGATTAAAAATTAGAAGGTGCACATGCTCGTTTCACATTGTTGGAAGGGATCTCAGACGCAAAAATAGAACAACTGTAATTGGGATGTTTGGAATAAACTCACCTCTGGTCACAATCCAGTTGTAACCGAACTCAGTCAGTTTGGTAGGACTTTCTCATTTGTTGCTGTAATAAGAATACATGTGTGAGAATTACCGTTAAACAATTATTTCTTTTTAAATGGGTGTTTTCACCCTCAGGTGTGTTGTGCTACACACTGATCACTCATTCATACCAAACCCTATCCTAAGAGAATCTCCCTCTTGTCAGTTTCTTTATGAGAATTTACAAATGTAGATGACTCATGTAGGAATTGCATGTGTATGAATTATTTAAGGGCTGTGTAGAGTTTGTTGTTTGTGTTCAATCCCCTAGTAACTGAATTCACGGTATCTATCCACCATGTTTCAAACTGTCTCAATTTATGTTCACGATCCCCAATTTTCCTTTTCTTCCGAACATACTCAATATCTATGGTGGAAAGTTGCTCCAACTCATCTAGTCCATGTGTAATGGTAAAATGCACAACTATGGAGGTTTTTTTTTTATCCCGATGTAATCAGATATACTCAATGTGTTGTGTTACAGTTTATGAATTGTTTAATTCTTAATTCTTTGTGACTGTCTACTTGCCAAAATAATTAATTTTTATCCTTAACAAACTAACGGCACACACTGTGTCTCCATCCATAATATCCATATAGCTTGGAAGGAGACAGTTTTCAGATGTGCTCAAAATAGTTATTAATGTTTCAGTTTTTTAGAAAAACACCAGAGGTTTAACAGGTAGAAAATCAACTAAATCCCTATCAGTTCCTAACAAATTCCAGTGCTTATTGAGAACACATGACTACTGAGACGGGCAAAAATGCCGGTCTACATGAAGATGTTAGGTGTGTGACAGAGGCACGGATTTTTGGTGAAGTCAAATGTCTGTGTATATGAATAAAAATCAAATTCAAAATAAAGGTGGCTCATCAATTTCTAAAACTGCACATAGATTGTGCACATAAACAGGATATTCTGGAGGGATCAAAATGGTTAATGTGTAGTCTGCATAGAACTAACATGGATGTGTCCATCCTAATAGTTGATATGTTCACAAAGCCTCATGGGAGAAAATGACATGTTATAAACAATTGTTTGACATATAGAATGATGCCTTCTGGTAAAAAACTAGTAAGCAGCTGTTAAAAAAGAAATAGCCATATAAACATAAATGTATTGTTAACAGATGTAACTCTGTGTGGTCTTTAACAATATTATTCAGTAGCAAGAACAGACATTTTGGCATATGTGCCCTCAAGTTCATTGAACCCATTGTTCAAAGTGTCCAATTTATGCATCCATTTACATTCCCTTATCTTTAAAATGGAGTTGATGTCACCACCCCTGTTACCCATTGTAACTTTCACAAGGACCAGCCATCTTAATGATTCAGGTTTGTGTACTTTAGTGGTGAAATGTTCAATTAGGGTTGCTCCTACTGTTCCACATCTAATCCTATTACAATGTTGTAGTATTCTTGGTTTTACTTTTTGTCTTGTTTGTCCAATATACAGTTTGTCACAAGGGCACAGGATGCCATAGATCACATTGGTTGTGTTGCAATTCGAGTGAAATTTCAAGTCGATCGTATGCTGTTTGTAGCAAAATTGTTTTGTCTCAACAGTCAACTTTCATGCCTTGCATTTGGTGCATTTAAAGTGTCTCACTATTACTGGTAGATTCCATATTTTTGGATGGTGGGTTGGGAAGGTGCATCCAACAGAGACCGGATGACATGGTCTCAGACACTTTTGCTTTTTTGAAGGAATGTAACGGAGGATCCGAAATCTCCACATCATCTGAGATAAGAATCCAATGTTTATTTACGATCCTCTTTATTTCGTTGCTCCAGGTGCAAATGGTGGCTACACATATCATTCTTGAGATCTCCATAAGTCATTGTTTTGGTGTGAGGAGCGCTTCTCGGTCGTAGTACCAGGCTCGTTTCCTAGCCCGTTTGACTAGCCTTTTCGGATATCCACGTTCAATCAGGCGGTTGATTAGATCTTGACCAAGAAGTTTCTAAAAAAAAAAAAAAAGGGCAAGTGTTTTGTGTTATCACAGTTTTTTAAGTGTGTATAAAGTGTATAAAGTGTGTATAAAATAATGCAATAACAGAAGAATTGAAAAATAAATGCAAGTTAAACTAACTGGTGATAAATGCACTCTTTTAGGTTATGAAACCTCAGTTTGCAACTACCATCACTGTAGATGTGTGTGTATTTGTGTTAGCATTTTGAGCATAGTTATGGATTTCCTGCATTTGCCACATAATCCAACATCTGCTGCATGATTTGCAGATTTTAAAAAAAAAAATCGTTTCGAGCTCAAACGGCAGCAGCAACAAGTTACCTTGCAGCAGAAAGCCCTTTCTAAAGGTTGACTGGCCACGTTTCTGTTGCTTATTGCTATATGTGGGTGTTAAAGTGGTACTAATGAGGGGAAATATATGCCAGGACACTGTTAAATAGTCGAAAAATGGCAAAATATTGCTATAATGTTATCACAAAATAGGCAAGATTATGCAGCATTATTCGCCTCTGCTTGTTGCATACAACCTACCACACTGCTGCGACTGCGCTGTACTAGCGCTGTCTAATTTTAAGCTTTCCTCGTTTTTGTATTTGGGTTACTGCTTGCTTTATATTTACCCCTGTTTTTAAACTCTGCTGCCTGCAGCTCGCGCCCCGCTCCCCTTACCGCATTTAAAAAGTGCACCTTTGTGCCTCTAAAGCACCACCACTTTGGTGGGTCCGGGTCCTGGGCTCCATCTCAGGCGCCATCTTTGATTGGGGCTTTTTGTCCGGCGGCGGCCGCCATTTTGGAGCGGTCTCGCGCGCCAAGGGCTCACTGGAGAGCCTATTTAAGGCGGTCCTTCGTGGGGTGGCGACCTCTACCACCTACCACACTGCTGCGACTGCGCTGTACTAGCGCTGTCTAATTTTAAGCTTTCCTCGTTTTTGTATTTGGGTTACTGCTTGCTTTATATTTACCCCTGTTTTTAAACTCTGCTGCCTGCAGCTCGCGCCCGCTCCCCTTACCGCATTTAAAAAGTGCACCTTTGTGCCTCTAAAGCACCACCACTTTGGTGGGTCCGGGTCCTGGGCTCCATCTCAGGCGCCATCTTTGATTGGGGCTTTTTGTCCGGCGGCCGCCGCCATTTTGGAGCGGTCTCGCGCGCCAAGGGCTCACTGGAGAGCCTATTTAAGGCGGTCCTTTGTGGGGTGGCGACCTCTACCACCTACCACACTGCTGCAACTGCGCTGTACTAGCGCTGTCTAATTTTAAGCTTTCCTCGTTTTTGTATTTGGGTTACTGCTTGCTTTATATTTACCCCTGTTTTTAAACTCTGCTGCCTGCAGCTCGCGCCCCGCTCCCCTTACCGCATTTAAAAAGTGCACCTTTGTGCCTCTAAAGCACCACCACTTTGGTGGGTCCGGGTCCTGGGCTCCATCTCAGGCGCCATCTTTGATTGGGGCTTTTTGTCCGGCGGCGGCCGCCATTTTGGAGCGGTCTCGCGCGCCAAGGGCTCACTGGAGAGCCTATTTAAGGCGGTCCTTCGTGGGGTGGCGACCTCTACCACCTACCACACTGCTGCGACTGCGCTGTACTAGCGCTGTCTAATTTTAAGCTTTCCTCGTTTTTGTATTTGGGTTACTGCTTGCTTTATATTTACCCCTGTTTTTAAACTCTGCTGCCTGCTGCTCGCGCCCCGCTCCCCTTACCGCATTTAAAAAGTGCACCTTTGTGCCTCTAAAGCACCACCACTTTGGTGGGTCCGGGTCCTGGGCTCCATCTCAGGCGCCATCTTTGATTGGGGCTTTTTGTCCGGCGGCCGCCGCCATTTTGGAGCGGTCTCACACGCCAAGGGCTCACTGGAGAGCCTATTTAAGGCGGTCCTTCGTGGGGTGGCGACCTCTACCACCTACCACACTGCTGCGACTGCGCTGTACTAGCGCTGTCTAATTTTAAGCTTTCCTCGTTTTTGTATTTGGGTTACTGCTTGCTTTATATTTACCCCTGTTTTTAAACTCTGCTGCCTGCAGCTCGCGCCCCGCTCCCCTTACCGCATTTAAAAAGTGCACCTTTGTGCCTCTAAAGCACCACCACTTTGGTGGGTCCGGGTCCTGGGCTCCATCTCAGGCGCCATCTTTGATTGGGGCTTTTTGTCCGCCGGCGGCCGCCATTTTGGAGCGGTCTCGCGCGCCAAGGGCTCACTGGAGAGCCTATTTAAGGCGGTCCTTCGTGGGGTGGCGACCTCTACCACCTACCACACTGCTGCGACTGCGCTGTACTAGCGCTGTCTAATTTTAAGCTTTCCTCGTTTTTGTATTTGGGTTACTGCTTGCTTTATATTTACCCCTGTTTTTAAACTCTGCTGCCTGCAGCTCGCGCCCCGCTCCCCTTACCGCATTTAAAAAGTGCACCTTTGTGCCTCTAAAGCACCACTACTTTGGTGGGTCCGGGTCCTGGGCTCCATCTCAGGCGCCATCTTTGATTGGGGCTTTTTGTCCGGCGGCCGCCGCCATTTTGGAGCGGTCTCGCACGCCAAGGGCTCACTGGAGAGCCTATTTAAGGCGGTCCTTCGTGGGGTGGCGACCTCTACCACCTACCACACTGCTGCGACTGCGCTGTACTAGCGCTGTCTAATTTTAAGCTTTCCTCGTTTTTGTATTTGGGTTACTGCTTGCTTTATATTTACCCCTGTTTTTAAACTCTGCTGCCTGCAGCTCGCGCCCCGCTCCCCTTACCGCATTTAAAAAGTGCACCTTTGTGCCTCTAAAGCACCACCACTTTGGTGGGTCCGGGTCCTGGGCTCCATCTCAGGCGCCATCTTTGATTGGGGCTTTTTGTCCGGCGGCGGCCGCCATTTTGGAGCGGTCTCGCGCGCCAAGGGCTCACTGGAGAGCCTATTTAAGGCGGTCCTTCGTGGGGTGGCGACCTCTACCACCTACCACACTGCTGCGACTGCGCTGTACTAGCGCTGTCTAATTTTAAGCTTTCCTCGTTTTTGTATTTGGGTTACTGCTTGCTTTATATATGCTGAGACTGTCTCCAGGCCATGCGCTTAAGGGCCTGTTGGTCTATAGGCCTCCTGGCCCGGTGGGCTCCTTCTGGGAGGACCTACAGACAGCCATTTCGGAGCTGGCGCTGTCTGCACAGCATTGTCTGCTGGCAGGCGATTTCAATTTTCATCTTGATGTCACGGACGACCTGGATGGGGCTAAATTGTTGGATATTACATCTCCGCTTGGCCTGGCACCGTTTGTATCAGGGCCTACACATGAGAAAGGACACACCCTTGATCAAGTGTTTTCCTCTGTCCCAATTGTTGACATTGTAACGCGGCCGGTGCTCTGGTCGGATCATAGGCTGATTGGGTTCTCTGTGTTGGAGAATGGGCGGTCTGACACCTGCGCCCCCACGGTGCCCAGATCGGCCTCAAGAGCGTTACACAGAGTGACGCCTGCTATGCTGGAGCAGGCGCTCACGGAACATCCCTGTCCTCTCTCGGGGGATCCGGAAAGAGACACTGAGGCCCTGCAGCGATGGTTGACTGAGAGGTTAGATGATCTTGCCCCTAGGGCAACCCCCCGGTCCACGGCCTGTAAGGAGATCTTCACGATTGTGAAGGAGTTCACGTCCCCTACTTCTTATTCACCCCCGCCTGTATCACCTGATGCGTGGGCGTGTGATCTTGCCACTTTTTTCACCGACAAGATTAAGGCAATTCAGGCCTCCTTCTCGGAGAGCTTGGTGGAGGGTTGCTGTGACCCCGGGGCAGGACTTGGAACATCGTCCATGCCTACGGCTACCCTGGAGGACTTTCCTCCTGTCTCCAGTGACATGTCCCGGACTCTGCTGGCCAGTCTTAAATCTGGCTCCCCACTTGACCCCTGCCCCGCCAAATTTTTGGCTGGGATGGCGGCAGTGGTGAATCCCCTGGTCAACCCGATCCTCAATGCCTCCTTGAGGGAGGGGAGTGTCCCACGCACCTGGAAAAGGGCGATGGTGATCCCCCTCCTGAAAAAGCCTGGTCTTGATGCCGAGGTCTTGGCCAATTACAGGCCAATCTCACTTCTCCCGGCTTTGGCTAAGATCACTGAGAAACATGTTCATGGCGTCTTGTCGAGCTTCCTAGAGTCCAACAATCTGCTCCATCCATCCCAATCCGGTTTCCGTCCGAAGTTTAGCACGGAAACGGCGTTGGTGGAGGTCTCTGAGATCATCAGGGAGACCTTGGATGTGGGTGGCAAGGCCATGTTAGTCATGTTGGACTTGTCGGCGGCCTTCGACACCGTCCCCCATGAGGCGCTTCTCGCCAGGCTTTATGACATCGGCCTAAGGGGGACGGTGTTCAGATGGTTTACATCTTTTCTGGAGGGCCGCCGCCAGACGGTCTGGGTTTCCCAGAGCTCCGCCGAGATGCCGCCATTGGGAGTTGGGGTTCCACAGGGTTCTGTGTTGAGCCCGACATTGTTCAACATCTTTATGTCCCCCCTGGCGGCTGCGGTTGAGGCTTACGGAGCCCAGATCGTGTCCTACGCCGATGACACGCAACTCCTCTTCACATGTGGCAAAGATCAAACATTTGATGGGGAGAGAATTCGGGACTGCCTGGACAGGGTCTTCGGCTGGTTCCAGCGGAATAGCCTGAAGGCCAACTCCAGTAAGTCGGAGGTTTTATTCTTCGGCTGTGCCATCGATCCCGAGTGGCGGCAGTGGTGGCCGGCCGCCATGTGTCCTCCGGCACAATCCTCCTTGGTTGCCAAGAACCTTGGTGTGAAGCTTGATAACAAGCTCTCTTTGAGAGCGCATGTCCTTGGCCTGTCCGGCACCTGTTTCGGCATCCTGAAAATGCTCCGCAAGTTTCTTCCGCTATTGTCTGCGGAGCACAGACGGATTACGGTGCAGGCGCTCATCGGATCTAGGTTAGACTATGCCAATGCTCTTTTCCTAGGCCTTCCGGACTACTTGGTTCAGCGTTTGCAGGTGGCACAGAACTCTGCAGCCCGTGTGATCTTTGGTCTGCATAGACGAGCACGGGCTTCTGGGCTGCTGCAGACGCTTCATTGGCTGCCGATCCGGAAGCGGATTATTTTTAAATCCCTGACGCTGATGCACAAAGCTTTGTTTGGCTCAGGCGCAGGATATCTGCAGAAAAGATTGGCTTTCTATCGCCCTGCTCGCTCACTGCGTTCGGAATCCCTTTTCACTGCTGTGGTCCCACGCGTGAGGAAGGCCCGCATTGGGGGACGCTCTTTCAGCCTCAAGGCCTCCCAGCTGTGGAACTTGCTTCCACTGGCCCTCCGCAGCACTCCCAACTTGCTTCAATTCAGGAAGAATTTGAAGACTTGGCTTTTTAATCATTCTGTTTAGGTGGGCTTCTTTCTTTCTCTTTTGGGTTCTGTTCTTCTTGCTATGTTGTTATACTCTGTAGCTGCCTGTGGAAAGCGCCGGGACACTCTTTTAGAGTAGCCGAGCGCTATAAAAATGCACTTTAACATAACATAACATAACATAACATAACATAATTTAGCCTTCTCCTGCCACATATTTCCAGTGGCCCTGTTTATGGTGCTATGAGGTCCCAGCCTGTAGCAGAAAGCATTCTGAATATGTAAGTCATTATTTTAAAATAGTATTTAAATAGTCTAAACTAGGCTGCTGCTGCAGCAAAATGATGCAGTGATTGAGGTAAAATAAGTTCTTACATAATATACTTTTTAGTAATAAGTAATAAAACTGTATCTAATGCAGACATTTTTGTAAGGGCCTCCACTATTCCAAATCTCAGCTAACACCCCTACATTACATCTCAAAAAGAATAAATCTTTGCCGCCATGAAGCTTTAAGCAGAGCCGCTGGAATAAATCAGTGGGAGAGGACCACATTATGCTGCAGGGTTGACTAAATAATGCAACAAAAAAAGGTTAATTATGCGGCACATTTTGTGGTTAGCATTACTTCATTATTTTGTTATTTTAACTCACGGTGACACTGTCAAGGGAAATATTTCATCTCACCCAAATACAGCCTTAAGCAACTACAAGATTGCCAGTCAATCTTTGCAAAGGGCCTTTCACTGCTCCGGAACACTTTGCCTCGTTTTAAGTAACTTTTGTTCCGTTTAAGCTAAAATCAGGTTTTTTGTTGTTGGAATCTGCAGATTATGGATTATGTAGCAAAGGCGGTAAACTCATAATTATGTGCAAAAATGCTACTGCTGCAGAAACTCATAATTCCAGTGGCCCTGGCTTTAAGTGACTCAATCTATTAATGACTGGTCAGAAGGCTGGTTTCTTTTTCAACTTTCTGCACTACCACCACGCCCTTCGCTTTCAGGCAGAGGCACCTCAAAGTCAAAATTAACCATTCTGGAGCAGTTTTTTGTGTGAAAGCTGAGCACATGGGTGGCAGGTGGAAGGCCAGCAGGGTTGCATTCAGATGCAGAGCCCTAATCCTCTCGATCCCTGGGGCCTCACAGTAATGATCTAGGAGACAGAGGAAAGGATTGAGATTCATTGATATTGTCAAAGAGAAGGCCCAGAATATGGAGCACTGTATGGGGACTCATTTTTATGTTTACAAATGGCCAGAGACAGCTTCTTCAGAGCGATACCCCAAAGAAGGGGCAATATAGGTGGTCTCATCTTTAATTTCTTTTTTAAAAGGCCATTCATTAGTGAAGCTGGTACTGCTGCCTGGTGTGTAAGTGGCCACTGCTGGTTATCATTAGGGAAGCATATGAAGCAGGACTGGGGCTCAGGGGTTTGAGGGGCCCACTGCATCACAATTATGACAGTTTACCTTTAAAAAAGGGGCATGGCAGAATATTTTTCTTTCTGGCATTAGGGCCGAGGTGATGATCCGCCAAGGTGGGGAAGAGGTAAATGATGCAAAGGAGATAGCCTGCTACTCAGGACTGCAGTTTTGAGAATTGCAGCAGGTGTAGTTGCATTGGGGTCCAAGAGTGGGAGGGGCTCACAACACCCCAATTATGGGGGTATGTTTGGGATAATACATGTTTTTGTTTGATGCTTTTGCTGTTTTAGAAGTCTCCTATTTAAGCTATAGAAAAAGTACTCCTGAAATCATCTCATAAGCCCCACTCCCTATACGCACCCATTTCCCTCCTACTCCCCAATCCTTGCCATAATCTTTTGGAGGAGGCCCGACTTTCAAATATTTTGCTTAGGGGGGCTCTGAGCAAAAAAGTTTGAAGACCTCTGATCTAGAGGGATTGCGGAAAAGGGATACCCAAAGAGGGTATTGTCGGAGAGAGGTGCAACGCTGGCGTTGTACTTTAGAAGAAGATATCCTTCCAGATCTGAATCTGCCTGCTTCCTCTACCTGTGACCTGCTTTGGAGATTCTATTCTGGCCCCCCATTATGGAGTTGGGTTCATCTTGACCAATAGGTAAATATAATTAGTAAATCTGTCCTTTATGCCTATGCTGTCCTTATCCCTTTTTCTCCTTTCCAGGTACCGTCATCATTGATCATTTCAATTTGCTATGAATTATTTGGTGTATTTTTTGCCTCTTGATATGAAGGTGGTTACTGTAATTGAATTTTGACTCACTAATTAATTTAGATAAAGGTTTTTAAAACTTCTTGAGTCTGTGGCTATTCAGAGTACAGAGGTAGAGTTATTCTACCTTAAGCTAGCTTAGCAACCTGATTCGTCGAGGAAATGAAATAAAATTCATTGGATAGGTAAGACTTGGTAAAGGTACATAACAAAATTACTTTTATTATTACGCAAAATTGATGCCAGCGGGGTCTACTAGCTTATTGTATGAGTGTGGTTTGGGCCCAGGTGAGTATTAGGTGTATGAGTGACCAGAGCTGGTAACCCGCGCTCTATCAGTTTTGCTTGGTAGCAGAGGCATGGTTAGGTTCTAGTTAGTTAGGTAGGGAATATTGTAATTGAAATTATTGATATATGCATTAACATTTGTTGTTGTCGTCATCGTTATTCATGTTTTCTGAAGTTCCCGGGAATAAAGAATAGCGGATGGTGAATGGAAACCATACTGCAGTGAGGTTACTTGTCAGGATTCAAGAAAAGTGCGGAAAGTTAGGTAAAACTAGAAGCACTGTTTTAAGGATTAATTTCTGTATGTAAGTGAGAATAATTGGCAGCTAAAGAGGCTATTGGTGAAACTTTGGTCTTATATCACCTAGAAAGAGTAATACCGAAGGAGTAGCAGGTTCTCTGATGCTTGAGTGAAGAGTAAAGGGAAACGTTTTACTCGTAGTGTGTGAAGAGTAGGCGGAAAGGTTCTACTCGCAGAAAAAGAAAACTGACTATTCTTTGGAATTAGAGAATTTGACACAGTAGCGAATGTTTTATGTTGTTGATTTATGCAAGTTACGTACAAAATACTGTGAAATTCAAGTTACGCGTTACCTTCTAAAGGATGGGTCAGTTGCGGGTGCTGCACTGACGTCAAAAATAGCCGAGCTGGGATTGGTAAGACAGCGGGTGTGTGACTTACGCAAGGTTTGTAAAGGAGGGATCAGTACAAAGGAGTGATACTGACGTCACTTTAAGATGCGCTAGTACTGGCTAAACGCACAGAGTGCATACGAAAATAAGAAGACGCGCTAGTAGTGGAGGACAAATTGAATAACTATAATCATAGAAGTCCCAAGAATAATAATAGACAAAGGAATGTGTATGTACGATCCCACATTAACTGGGAGTCGGCCAGATAGAAACTATTTAGGGTTTGCTTACCAGCAATATTTGAGAGGAAGATCATGAAAAATGTATGGTGAGAAAAGAAAAATGCAAAAACAACAGTTGATGGACAGAATGCAGAACAATGTCATGCATTCACCCCAGTACAGAGATCTGGGCCTAAATCCATCGTTTATTTGCTCACCATGCCATTCCAGTTTGAACCCAGCCATATGCAAATCAGTCTTGACCCTGTGCCTCATGGGAACAGTCCAGCCCGAACTGCCAAGCCAGGTCCTCCCTGGACTGGAACCAAGCATCCTAGGACCGGTTTCGGGGTTTCACCCCTCTTCAGCCATGATAGCTTGATTCCAGTGGCACGGAGAGCACGGGACTCACATCTGAGAATACCCGTCCCACTCGGGGTGACAAATGCAAAAACAACAGTTGATGGACAGAATGCATAACAATGTCATACATTCACCCGAGTACAGAGATCTGGGCCTAAATCCATCGTTTTTTTGCTCACCATGCCATTCCAGTTTGAACCCAGCCATATGCAAATCTGTCTTGATCCTGTGCTTCATGGGAACAGGCCAGCCCGAACTGCCAAGCCAGTTCCTCCCTGGACTGGAACCAAGCATCCTAGGACCGGTTTCGGGGTTTCACCCCTCTTCAGCCAGGATAGCTTGATTCCAGTGGCACGAAGAGCACGGGACTCACGTCTGAGCATACCCGTCCCACTCGGGGTGACAAATGCAAAAACAACAGTTGATGGACAGAATGCAGAACAATGTCATACATTCACCCCAGTACAGAGATCTGGGCCTAAATCCATCATTTGTTTGCTCACCATGCCATTCCAGTTTGAACCCAGCCATATACAAATCAGTCTTGACCCTGTGCCTCATGAGAACAGTCCAGCCCGAACTGCCAAGCCAGGTCCTCCCTGGACTGGAACCAAGCATCCTAGGACCGGTTTCGGGGTTTCACCCCTCTTCAGCCAGGATAGCTTGATTCCAGTGGCACGGAAAGCACGGGACTCACGTCTGAGCATACCCGTCCCACTCAGGGGCACAAATGCAAAAACAACAGTTGATGGACAGAATGCAGAACAATGTCATATATTCACCCCAGTACAGAGATCTGGGGCTAAATCCATCGTTTTTTTGCTCACCATGCCATTCCAGCTTGAACCCAGCCATATGCAAATCAGTCTTGACCCTGTGCCTCATGGGAACAGTCCAGCCCGGACTGCCAAGCCAGGTCCTCCCTGGACTGGAACCAAGCATCCTAGGACCGGTTTCGGGGTTTCACCCCTCTTCAGCCAGGATAGCTTGATTCCAGTGGCACGGAGAGCACGGGACTCACGTCTGAGCATACCCGTCCCACTCGGGGTGACAAATGCAAAAACAACAGTTGATGGACAGAATGCAGAACAATGTCATACATTCACCCCAGTACAGAGATCTGGGCCTAAATCCATCGTTTTTTTGCTCACCATGCCATTCCAGTTTGAACCCAGCCATATGCAAATCAGTCTTGACCCTGTGCCTCATGGGAACAGTCCAGCCCGAACTGCCAAGCCAGGTCCTCCCTGGACTGGAACCAAGCATCCTAGGACCGGTTTCGGGGTTTCACCCCTCTTCAGCCAGGATAGCTTGATTCCAGTGACACGGAGAGCACGGGACTCACGTCTGAGCATACCCCTCCCACTCGGGGTGACAAATGCAAAAACAACAGTTGATGGACAGAATGCAGAACAATGTCATATATTCACCCCAGTACAGAGATCTGGGCCTAAATCCATTGTTTGTTTGCTCACCATGCCATTCCAGCTTGAACCCAGCCATATGTAAATCAGTCTTGACTCTGTGCCTCATGGGAACAGTCCAGCCCGAACTGCCAAGCCAGGTCCTCCCTGGACTGGAACCAAGCATCCTAGGACCGGTTTCGGGGTTTCACCCCTCTTCAACCAGGATAGCTTGATTCCAGTGGCACGCAGAGCACAGGACTCACGCCTGAGCATACCCGTCCCACTCAGGGTGACAAATGCAAAAACAACAGTTGATGGAAAGAATGCAGAACAATGTCATACATTCTCCCCAGTACAGAGATCTGGGCCTAAATCCATCAATTTTTTGCTCACCATGCCATTCCAGTTTGAACCCAGCCATAGGCAAATCAGTCTTGACCCTGTGCCACATGAGAACAGTCCAGCCTGAACTGCCAAGCCAGGTCCTCCCTGGACTGGAACCAAGCATCTTAGGACCGGTTTCGGGGTTTCACCCCTCTTCAGCCAGGATAGCTTGATTCCAGTGGCACGGAGAGCACAGGACTCACGTCTGAGCATACCCATCACACTCGGGGTGACAAATGCAAAAACAACAGTTGACGGACAGAATGCAGAACAATGTCATACATTCACCCCAGTACAGAGATCTGGGCCTAAATCCATTGTTTTTTAGCAAAAAAGAGAGAGAAAAGAAAAATGTCATTTATGCAGAAAATAAAGAATTATTTCAAGAAAGATAAGCCTGTTAAAACTAGAGAAGGAATTCTCATTCCTCCTCTGAAAACTCCTGCATGATCATACTTATGTATGGTTAGAAAATTGTATCGAATACACAAAGGATGATGGAATTTTGGCTTTCCCAGAATACGGAACATTTAATGGGAGAATTTTACATAATTTACGTACAAGAATGAATGAGTTAGAACCCAGACCTAGGTTGACTCAGTATGAGGCATCAGAAGAATGGGAAACTGAGGCATTTGAATGAGATAGACCAAGGTGTAATAGGAATTTGAGTAATTTCTACCCAAAATTTCCACGTGAAACTCGAGACAAACAAATGAAACAATGGAGACAAGCCATGTTAACCGAGGGATTATATCCTGTATTAATGGCTGATGAACCGACAGGAAGTAGATGTACAGAAAAGAAAAAAACACCTATTGACAAGTGAAGGAGACTCTGATGAAGATTATTTAGATGAAATATTAATGAGAAGTCCTCCGCCATATCAGGAAGGGCCAAGTAAAATTACCCCGAGTGCACCACTCCTAGACACACCCTTAGTGCCACAAGTAGTACATGATGGAACGTTAGAAAGAGTACTCCAAGAAAAGGAAAGAGAGGCAATAAATAAAAATATAGAAGAATTAATACAGAAGATAACACAGTTAAACACTAATCCGGAAGCTCTAACTATACCTGTGACTATAGGTCCTGTTGTCCCGTTGTATGGAGAAAAATCAAACTGTCCTAAAACTCCCGTCATGACTACACCAATCATAGAACTGGGAAAAAGAAAATGAATAGTTGACGACCAAGCTAGTGATTGCGAGCCAGTAATTTCCTTATTGGACTTACCGATAAGATGACAAATAAATGACACACCCAGAAGAGTCACTCCAGGTAGTTCAAAAGAGGTGCGAATTGAGACATCCACCGGAACAAAGAGTGCCACACTAATAACACCAGAAAAGTTAGAAAGATGGACACGAGATATAGAAAAACCTGATCCACCACCACAAATACTAGATGTATTCAAACTAAGAGTAGAATTGGAAGAGATAATAGCAGGAATTGTAGGGTTGGAAAGGTTGAATACCTTCAATAAGGAAGAATTACTGTTCATTTGCAGAAGTATAACTCGAAATATAAAAATATTTAATGAAAAATTAATAAATTTGGCTTTAGAAATGGGAATTGATGTGAGAAGATCCAAGGTTCTGCAAAAACCTTATAGAGCAGAATTTTATGATAAGGATTTAGAAAATTTGAACGTGTCTGTGAGAAAGTTGCATGTTAAGGAATTGATGACGATATTGCAAAAATGGGGAGACCTAGACAGATGGAAAGCAAGGTGGACAAAGAAAAAGGAAGAAGCACAGGCCACTTGAGTAACATCAGAGTATTTATTGAAAGAAAATGAAAAGGTAGAAGGATTTTACCCAATGAAAGAAGTTCCAGGGGGAGGTTATGTACATGTCCCATGGACTAGACAGAATATTTTGTCATTTACAAATGATTTCCCAAAACTGAGGGAGAAGCCTGTGGAATGGTATAGACAAGTCGAAAGGTTTGTGAAGGTTTCGAAAGATCTGTTGAGCGATTTGAATGGTTTGCTTGACATAGTGGTACCAGCTGATTTGTGACCTGAGTGTAAAATTGTGGTTGATTGGCCAAATGATGAGTACCCGAGAGACAAGAAGAAGGAAGCCCCGTCTGAAGAAGTAATGATAAAATATAACCAGGTCATAACTTTCTTGAATGGAAGAATTCCCCCAAAGAGACAGATTGGGGAAAAATAGATAGAACAACTCAAGAAAAAGATGAATCAGTCCATACTTATTATGAGCGCCTCCTACGGGTATTTAAACAGTATAGTGGGGTGGAAAGCATTGAGAATCAAGATATGACTCATTTTGTATATTGATTTGTAAATGGATTAAAAAATTACATTTCTGAAATGATTAAGCAACATAATTTGTGTTGGCAAGCAAAGCCAATAGACAAACTTTTTAAATATGCAAAGTACTGTGGAGATGAAATTGACAATAGAAGAAAGATTTTAGAAGAAAAGGTAATGTTGTCTCAAGTTAAATTGGCAGAACAGCAAGAAATTCAGTTAAATATTATGACAGGGAAATCAGGAAAAGGGCAAGGAAATGGTGAAAATAGTGGGGGAAAACCAAAAGGGCGATTAAGTAGAGAAGAGGCAAAGAAGAAATTCCCTTGTCATGGGTGCGGAAAATTGGGGCATTGGAAGAACGAGTGTGAGAATATACAAAATAACAATAATAGCCCAAATCCAAATTTACATCCACAGACGCAGAATGAGGTGATAATGAGTCAACCACAACAGGTTGTAAACCTGCAGAATCAATTGCCACCTGCCCCTATGCCAACATTTCTGAGTCAAGCCAAGTACAGTACAGACACTGGATTTCTAGAAGGAAGTGGTAAGAAAAATTACCTAACATCACAGCTTCTTTTGCAGGATTCAATGACGGTGCCTGAGAGGGGGGATGAGGATTGCATACTTGGCGCATCCTTACCGGTAGACCAGTCAGGTCCGTATAATGATGGGAAGGTAGAGGGAAATGACATTACCTTTTTGTTTGACACTGGTGCTACCCGTTCTACTGTGAGAACAGAAGACATTCCAAACCTACCCTTCTCGGGAGAAGCAATCCAAGTAGTGGGCGTTTCTAATAAACAAATTAGGACCCCTATTAAAAAGCCAATGGAAGTATGCATTGGAAACTTCAAAGAGATGCACAAGTTTGTAGTATGCGACTCCAGTCCAGTGAATTTATTAGGAAGAGATTTGTTGTGCAAAATGAATTGCACCATATTCTGCACACCGGATGGTGTTGCCATTCAAACTCCAGATGAAGACGGAATATACCAACTCATGTTAGCTAAGCAAGGAGCAGAAGTAAATGAGTTGTATTCAGTAATAACCCAGGATGACTTGCCAGAAGAAGTCAAATTAACAGTAAATCCAGATGTGTGGGATTTTACTGGAAAAGAAGTAGGATTAATGACAGATGTAGACCCTGTGAAAGTGACTGTAAATGAAGGTGCGGTTTTTCCATACACCCGGCAATACAAAATGAGTCCTGAAGTCAAAGCGGGTGTTGCAGCAGAAATAAACAGAATGGTTGAACAAGGCATATTAAAAGAAATTTTAAGAAATCTCTGTAACTCACCTGTAATTGGCATTAAGAAACCAAATGGCAAATATAGGGTAGTTCAAGATTTATGAAAAATGAATAAGATTGTGGTGTCCTGTTGTCCAGTGGTGCCCAACACTGCAGTGATTCTGTACCAAATTCCATGGAATGCGAGGTGGTTTATCATGATTGATTTATGTCATGCTTTCTTCTCCATCCCATTACATCCAGATAGCCAGTTTTTATTTTCTTTTAAATTTGATGATCATGTTTATGCTTGGAATTGTGTCCCTCAAGGGTACACAGAAAGTCCATCAATTTTCAATCAGATTTTGAAAAAATGTCTTGAGACTTTAGTAATGCCTAAAGAATCTGTCCTCATACAGTATATCGATGATCTTTTAGTCGCTTCAAAAACAAAAAGTGACTGTGTGACATATTCCATAGCTTTGATGAACCATTTAGCAAAAGGTGGACATAAAGTGTCCCATGAGAAGCTACAGTTTGGCAGAAAAGAAGTGAAATATCTGGGACACTAGATAGAACGTGGAGAAAGGAGAGTGACCTCCAAAATAATAAAAATAATAAAACAAATGAAGTTGCCACAAACCCAGAAGGAAATAAGAATGTTCCTAGGAGTAGTTGGGTATTGTAGATGGTGGATTATGGGGTTCTCCATGCTGGCGAAATCCCTGATACAAATGACAAAGAAACAACCAAAAGAACAGATAGAATGGGATGATAAGAGTACCAAATCCTTTCTTAAATTACGGGATTGTTTATGTGAAGCCCCTGCTTTAGGTATGCCCGACTATTCAAAAGATTTTGCGTTATTTTGTTGTGAGAGAGATAATTGTGCCCTCTCAGTTCTAACTCAGATTCATGGCCTGATGCGACACCCAATGGCATTCTTTTCTGCTGCCTTTGATCCTGCAGCATCCGCTTTGCCAGGATGCCTAAAAGCTGTGGCAGCAACATGTGTGAGTCTGGAGCAAAGTGAGACAATTGTGATGGGACACCCTGTAAAGGTATGTGTCCTCCATGCAGTTGTTATTCTCTTAACACGAACCCGTACACAGTACCTTACACCAAGTAGATTAACCAAGTATGAAAGGATCATTTTAGGTGCAGAAAATGTGACCATTGTTCGATGTACTATACTTAATCCAGCTACTCTGTTACCAGATCCATACAATGAGGAAGTAAAAGATGACCCGGAACATGATTGTCTTGATGTGACAGAGCTTAGTACAAAACCACGTCCAGACATACAAGATGAGCCATTAAAAGATGCTGAGCATGTATTCTTTGTAGATGGTTCATGCATGTGCCATGAGGAGGGAGGATTAAGTGCTGCTTATGCTGTGTGTACATTGGCTGAAATAGTCGAAGCATCCTATTTACCAGGAGTCAGGTCTGCACAAATAGCCGAATTGATTGGTTTAATTAAAGCCTGCAAAAAGGGGAAAAATTGGAGAGTAACCATTTACACTGACAGTCAGTATGGTTACGTGGTTGTGCATGACTTTGGCCATCTTTGGATGCAGTGAGACTTCTTCAGGGTCTCCCATTAAAAATGGAAAATTTGTCAAAGAATTACTTGAAGCAATACAATTACCAAAAGAAGTGGCAGTGGTCAAATGTGCCGCACACCAGACAGGAAATGACCGTGTGACTGCAGGCAATCGGTACGCTGACCAGGTCGCCCAACATTGTGCCAGATACCGAATGGTAGCAAATAGAAAAATTGAAAATTGTCAAAACAGCTGCCAACTTATGCTATTGTCAGGGTTAGAAACATGGAAAGAAGTGAAAGATCTACAGAACGAAGCAGAATCAAAAGAGAACGAGGAGTGGGTGAAAATTGGTTGTACACAAAGGAATGAAGATGGTGTGTGGATCTACTTAGACGATAGACCTGTGCTGCCAGACAGCATGCTTGCACCTATGGCTAGAATGTATCACGGACACACTCACATAGGCTGAGATGCAATGATTTCACTTTTCAGGCAGGATTGGTTTAACCCAAGGTTTAGAAATATGGCTGAAAGGCTTTGCCAAAGATGTTTGACATGTCAGCAAATTAATCCAGGCAAGAGAACAATAGTCTATATGGGCAAAATTGGAAAGGCTGAAGGACCATTCATAAGACTTCAAATTGACTTCATTCAGTTACCTGCTTGTCGAGGATTAAAATATGTACTTGTCATCGTATGTTTATTTTCAAAATGGGTGGAGGCATACCCCACCAAGAGAAATGACAGTTTAACCGTAGCCAGACTTCTTTTGAGAGAGCTCATTCCTCGGTTCGGTTTTCCAGTAACTATTGAATCAGATAGAGGGTCTCATTTTAATAATGAAATAATTTGATTAATTTGTAAAGCATTTAAAATTGAACAGAAGTTGCACTGCGCATACCGCCCAGAGGCATCTGGAGTGGTAGAACAATTGAATGGCACAATTAAGTCAAGGTTGGGGAAAGTGTGTGCATCGACTCCACTAGACTGGCCTGATGCCCTACCTCTTGTTCTGATGGGACTCAGAAGTATTCCAGACAAAAAAACTGGATTGAGTCCCCATGAAATCATCATGGGAAGAGCAATGAGGCAGGTATGCACACCAGGACACAAGTTGCTGAATATAACTGATGATTTGGTACTGGAATATTGCAAAGAATTGGCTGACCAAGTGCGTGTCTCACCAGGTTGGAGAGGACGCAGATGTCAGGCAGGCATTTCAATCAAAAGATTGAAATATCACTTCAAGACAGTACCCGAAGAACGAGAGCAGGTAGACGAAGTATCTAGTTTGTCTGGGCAAGCAACTATAGGTTCTAAACGAAGAAGCCCCAGAGTGAAATTTGTAAATAGCAAATTCAAAGGTCCTGAATGGACATATGTAATTCTCGAAGATTTTGAGAATTTAGAGATAATCGAAGAGGAAATTGAAAATTTTAATGCAGAGCAAGTTGACGAAGAAGTGAGACCACCTTGAACTAATTTCCCCTTTATAACTCTGTTACGAATTTTGAACCACACGTATAGAGAAGAGAAATCTTTTTCCCCTTTTTGAGAATGGCTGACAATAGATCTGCTGGAAAACCGATTTGTTTTAAGAAATGTTGCAGAATGTGTATATGTAGTATATTTTTAATACTCATAATATGGTTGATATCAGAAATGACCATACCTTACTTAATGGTCAAAAGTGTACAGAATATCACTAACACACATGAAAAGGTAGCTACTATCAAAGGAGATAGAGTATAATTAGAAGCACCAGATGAGTCAGATTTACATCACACTGTGAATATAAATGGCACTAATTTAAACGTTTTTACAAACTTATTAGTACAATATGTAGAAACTATGGAAGTTAGTGATTGTTATGTATGTATGAAACTACCTGCATCTGTAGCAGAGGGAGTGACTTATCATCATTTACCCTTAACCTATGGAATATCTTGTGTGTTTTAGCAAGTTTATTTTATAAAACTGGAAAACTGCAATATTATTATTCTAACATAGATGTGATATTCTCTGATGTTCCTATGCGAAAAAGCATGAACCCTGTTCTCAGTACAAAAGACTCTGAATGTATGGGTGAATATTTCTTAACAATGAAAGCAATAGATATAGCTGAAGCACATAATACAATTTAACTTGTAAATTACATGAAGAGGAGAAAATATTTTTTAATTTAGTAGAACAAAGAAGACAGGATTTCCAACGAAGAGCCTCTGAACCTAAACCTCAGATACCGAAATGGGCTGAGCAAAACTCATGCTGCCATGTCTTTAGATTTTGAAAAGGGAAAATCTGTCTTCATAGATTAAAAACAGAATATAACAATGTGTTTATTGATTCCAGTTAATGTGAGCATAATTTCTTAATAATCGGGGGATGGGGACCAAATGGAGGAACTGATCCAGTATTTCCTGGAATGTATCATGTGTGTGGCAATAAAGCCTACTTTAGGCTGCCAGACCACTGGTATGGGAGCTGCTATTTCGGAATAGTATTCTCAAAGGTTTATCATGTAAAAGGAATCACTGGAAACAATGAAGACGCAAATGGACTAACACTACATTTTTGGTGCACTGATACCTTCAGTGGAGCTCTTCTGAATTCACTGAAAATGTGCCAGTTGTCTACAGTAGTTGATCGGTTATCTCCTACACTGCTGGAGGATTTCTGCTCAACACTGAATTAGTTGCGGTCAGGTCTGTGGTTATGCAAAATCGGCTTGCCCTTGACATACTATTGGCAAAAGAGGGTGGAGTCTGTAAATTATTGAAAACGCAACATTGTGGCACGTATATTCCAGATAAAAGTGTTGAAATTGGAAAATATATCAAGAATATTACATAATTGGAGCAAGAATTGAAACCACTGGAAGTTGAAAGTGTATGGATTAAACTTGCAAAGAAAATTTGAAGAAATACAGCTAGAAGAATTAAAAGGAGACTTTTATAAACGAATGAGAGGGTTACAATGTAAGAAGGAAAGGGAAGCAAATGAAAATGTTGAAGAAAAAATTGAGATGTGCTAAAGTTGGTATCTGTTTTAATAGAACATTTTTGATAGCAATTAATGCCATCAGAGAGGGGATTGATGGAGCAAGGATTCGTAAAAGAAACTTGCTTGGATTCGATCCTCTCAAATAACATGTAACAATGTAATCAATCTGTTTTGTAAATACTAAAACCGCAATACACCATGAACAGTTTTATCTAGGGGAAGCTTGTCTATGTGCATTACTAACTCGTAACATGAATGTCCTAAAATGGCCGACAAAACGCGGGATTTCTATTGCGCATGCGTCTACTGCTTCTATGTAGTATGACTCAGTCGCTTTTGGTGGGAAACTTTTGCAGCTGCGCAATGGCACTAAAAATGGCCACTTTGAACTCACACGCTAATGCATCTGCTGCTGATAAACTAAATCTCGTAAGTTGTATTAAACACTAATGCTGAAGATTTAAATAAGTAAATGGGGATAGAGTAGAGATAAGTGGTATACAGTGAAATCATTTGTTTCTGTGTCTTTTTCTCACTTTATTATCAGTTCTTATTTGGGCCTCGGAGCGTGACTGGAATCCATACTACGCGCATGCTCATAAAGATAGCTCGAAGTCCATGACAGCACCCATGTCACTCAGTCAAGGACACGTTGAAGGAAAAAGCCTAGGAGAGCCGACTGAATTACCCCAGCAAATGCAACAATGTTGAATAAAATGTTTAAAATACTGAGTAATGTGAAATGCATGTGGGAAAAAAAGCTATGGGAAAAGAAAATTTAGGGGCGGGCACATAGACAATGGTTCATAGAGAAATGTTAAAATTTAAAGTGGTGTGATGAACTCACCTCCTCATCCCAACCAATCAGAATAGGGGGAGACATAAGAATTGATACTTGGGGGGGTGGTACGCGAATCAAGAACAGTATAATTGAGGTAAAATAGCTAGAGACCTCGTCCGACATGTCCGATTTGTCAGATCTGTCATTCCGACTCGTCACTGACCCAACGCGATTGCTGCTCCAGTTCTTGTCCGAGATGCTGTCTGAGACCCTGCTGCTGCCAGAAACTCTGTCCGAGAATTTGAGATTCTGATCGATAACCCTATTCATCTAGAGGGATTATGGAAAAGGGACACCCGAAGAGAGTAGTGTCAGAGAGGGATGTAACGCTGGCGTTGTACTTTAGAAAAAGATTTCCTTCCAGATCTGAATCTGCCTGCTTCCTCTACCTATGACCTGCTTTGGAGATTCTATTCTGGCCCCCCATTACGGAGTTGGGTTCATCTTGACCAATAGGTAAATATAATTAGTAAATCTGTCCTTTATGCCTATGCTGTCCTTATCCCTTTTTCTTCCTTCCAGGTACCGTCATCATTGATCATTTCAATTTGCTATGAATTATTTGGTGTATTTTTGCCTCTTACTATGAAGGTGGTTACTGTAATTGAATTTTGACTCACAAATTTATTTAGATAAAGGTTTTTAAAACTTCTTGAGTCTGTGGTTATTCAGAGTAAAGAGGTAGAGTCATTCTACCTTAAACTAGCTTGGCAACCTGATTCGTCGAGGAAATGAAATAAAATTCATTTGATTGGTAAGACTTGGTAAAGGTAAATAACAAAATAACAGGTATTATTACTCAAAATTGCTGCCAGCGGGGTCTACTAGATTATTGTATGAGTGTGGTTTGGGCCCAGGTGAGTATTAGGTGTATGAGTGACCAGAGCTGGTAACCCGCGCTCCATCACGAGCGACACATACACATGTTGTCCTTTACCTTGATCTATTCATTTTCTTAAACAATTCACAGCGCACTTTATTTAACATCGCACAGCGCACTATATCATATCTTCCGCTGACTCTAATCGGCCGCTGGTTTGGTTTTCTATTTTGTCCTCCTAATGTGAGTTTGCGGTCTCAGACGAGCGACACTGACAATTAGTAATATTAGTTTTTTTCCACTTTACGGTCTCTAACCAAACCTTTATCGTGTTATTTGATCATTTTCACATGCTGCCATGACAGCTGGACCTTCGGCGGCCGCCGGAGGGTCCCCCTGGTCTCCCTACTGGGACAAATTACCTAACTGAAGTCTTGTTTTATTCCACCAGTCATTAGGTCTCGCTAGCGTTGCAGCGCGAAAGCGCTGCCATCGCTTTACGAGACATGCAGTATACACTATAGTGTGGAAGCTTCGTGGAAGCTCCGCCCACTCACCAGCCCATTTTCTTCATTGGCTTAGGTTATAAATGCTGCCTTCCGATTGGTTTTTAGCTTGTTAGTCCCTCCCCATGACAGCCATGTCAGTCATCTGTGTCCTTCCACGGCTATTGGCCCCTTTACTGCACAGACTACTTTCTTTTCATGCCCACACCCCTCCTGCAATCCAACCCCTCCTGCAATCCAATCCCTGACCTGGCTTATGTACATTGAATTGCTCTGTGCATTTATTTCTCTCTCCCCTCTTTGTTTGTTGTGGGTATTTTATTTGTCTCTCCTCACCACCCATCCGAGATATCTGTTTATTTATTTATCATTAAGTGATACAGCCCATGCAGAGGTTCGAACCCTGCTCTCCAGCTCCAAAGTCGGCAGCGTTATATGCTAAGCCATCTCCTTGCTGAAAGACAAGCCCCTTAAAGGGCTTTATTGCTGTTTCCCTCACCCAGTCACCCTCCCACCATGCACCCACCCTTAACCCCTCCCTCTCGCTTTCCCTGAGCTACCCCTTAAGCGCATTGGAAGTGTGTTCCCTTCATAACACAGAAGTGTAGAAGCGCTTTCACTTTCAATATAAACAGCCTCTGAGCTTGACTCTCTTCCAGAGCCGCTCCATGCCAGCCCTCGCAACATCCACGCACGGTGCTGTGCATTAGAAGAGGTAATGGTTCTTGTGTTCCAGAGTGTTCGGTTCGTCCATCGCAGTGTCTTGTCCGTGGACTATCTCAGCATCTCACGGAAGCAAACAGCTGCTCGTGAGACCCGCATAAAGCCTCGCGCCCAGAGCACTAGGAACCACAGGCCTCCCACGAGGATGTGCGCGAGCCGCTGTCCTCAGGGTACCCTTGCAGCATGCACTGTCCTCCCCCGCTGCAGTTCCTGAAATGCTGCAATTAGGGCCGATTCTGCAACACTGGGGTAATTCAAGACCCCAGAAACGGTCGGCATTACAGAAAGAAAAAAAAAGGGATGTTATGCAGAGAAGAGTCCTACAAGCAGATATTGAAGTTTCACAACAGAGGGATCGAGTGATCCGTGGACGGCAGGTTGGTACTCAAGTCAGTGCGCATGCGCATGCCGGTTGTATCTCAGCACACAATAAGTGTTCTTCAGTTCTCCCCAGACATTTGGGAACAGCCCAGAGGGCCGGGCACGAGAATCAGAAGAGCGCATCTGCGTCCCCCTGGCTACCAGCCCAAGGAAGGCGGCACCTGCATGGCACGTTCCTATGTGCCTGAAAGACCACATGCATGTGGGCGCTCTGTGCTATGATTGTTATATAAACACACGCAAGTATTTATTTAAAAAAATAATAGTCAATAACAATTCTGGATTCGATGGCAAAGCTGTTTCGATTTATGGTGCATTTGCTCCGAGCTTTTAAAAACAAAAAGCTACAGATAATCCAAAACCCTATGAAGCACTACAGAAGGGTTTATGACGTTATCTAGGGTTCATATTTCAGATACATTTTTGAATGTTTGGATGTGTTTTCAAAGCCCACAATACAGTTTAATTCATATTAACCGGCGACGTTTTCTGATCGCTTGTGACAGAACGGAAAGAAGGAAAAAAAAATTCTCAGCTTTTGAGCTCAGAAAGGGGAGGACACGTCACCAGCCTCCTATTCTGTGATGGGGAGGGGGGCAGGTGACAGGCAGGAACACGAGATAAGTTACTTGTAACTGAATGACCTGGCTTCTGATGGATTACTCCGATAACAAGTCCCGGAATAATAGAGCGCTTCAAAAGCAACGGAGCTACAGATACCAGAGACCACACGCCATTTTTAATAAAAGGATACTTTACAAACATGCAAAGCTCTCTTTCCCCTACACCCAGGGGGGTCGTAAGATATAAAGCCCTCATTAATGTGCGCTCATTAGCCAAGCATAGGCAAGAAATAGCCGATGTACTCACAGACAGGAACATAGACATAATGTTCCTGACGGAGACTTGGTTGGATAAAGCTTCCGACCCAGACCTTGTGATAGTCGTTCCTCAAGGATTCAAATGCTATAGACTAGACAGAACTGGTAAAAGAGGCGGTGGGATTGCTATAATTGCCCGTGACTCTTTTAAAATTCGTACTACTGCAATTCCTTCTACGACATGCGAGGCGCTTCAATTTGATATCTATCTATCCCCCTCATACAACTTTAAAGGCGTACTATTATATAGAAGACCAGAAACCCGGCCGGAATTCCTCACAGAAATTCTCACCATTCTAGAAACCTCAGTTACTGATAAATCTGTAACACTGTTAGGTGATTTCAATTTCCATTTGGACTGTAGTGAAGACAAGGACACTATATCTCTGCAATCCGAAATGGAGGTTTTTGGTCTATCGCAGTTGGTGAAAGGACCTACTCATACTGCAGGCCATACCCTAGATGGTATCTTTACTAATTTGGAAAATATCCTAGTGACCGATGTCTTGCCAATGACTTGGTCCGACCACCACCTGGTACTGGCTACAATACAAATTAACAAAACATCTACCGCCACAACATCCTCCCCCAAACGAGAATTGTTCAAGGTCTGGAAAGACATCAACATTCCCTGTTTCAAGGAGGCGTTGCATAATTCAACACCCATATGGGCTACCGACCCAGAAACTGCTATTGAGCAATACCACACATGGGTGGGCCAGGCTGCTAATAAACTGGTACCAGTAAAAATAATGTCCAGGAACAGAAGCTCCCCTTCAGCACCATGGTACACCGAGGAGCTTAAGAAACTAAAACAGCAATGCAGAAACAAAGAGAGAAACTGGAGGAAAAAGTATGATAATGAAAATAGGAAAGTGTATAAGGAATTGTTAACTCAATATAAACTTTTGATCACAGAGACAAAAAAGAAGTACTACACTGAGCAAATCGAAAGCGCTAAAAATTCGAATAAAAAGCTCTTTGAAATAACCAAACATCTCGCGGGATGTGTCCCAGACCTTAACCCCCCTTGCTCACAAGATTTCTGTGATTCATTGGCATCCTTCTTTTTCACCAAGGTGAATGACATATTTTTAGCATTCAACCTAGGTGATAACCAATGCATTGAAAAAACAAATATACCATCTTCAAGCAATAATTTTTCTTGCTTTGCAGAGGTCACTGAAGATCAAATCCAGGATATTATTAAAACTATTAAATCTGGATCAGCTCTGGATCCCTGTCCTCTAAATACCCTTCGTTCACTAATGGACACCGTCATTCCAGTTATTACCCAAATAAGCAATCTAATGTTTCGCACAGGCATCTTCCCTAACCAGTTAAAAAAGACCTTACTTAAACCCCTCCTGAAAAAACCCGGCTTAGATAAAGCAGAACTTAAAAATTACAGGCCCATCGCGAACTTACCCTTTCTTGCTAAGATAGTCGAAAAAGCCATGAACACTCAACTTGCGGAATTCATCGAGCAATATCATCTGCTCGACGAAACACAATTCGGATTCCGCAAGTTTCATGGAACGGAAACAGCGCTCATTAAAGCGGCGGACGATATCCGATTAATCAGAGACCAAGGTGGCACAGCACTATTAGTGCTTCTAGATTTATCGGCTGCTTTCGACACGGTTGACCATAGTTGGTTACTTTCATTCCCGCACTACACTGATGGCATTATTTTCTCTGAAACACACACGGCATTCACGTTTTTTTCCCAATATACAGGCAAGTGTCAAACCCCGCCCAAGCTCCGTTATCACTGTCCAATCAGAGCAGCCTTTGTTTTAGGAAGCAAGCTTTGTTATTTAATAACAAGTGTATGACTGAATCTGGTTATATTTATACAACGTTTTTGACTCCGCTTCCGTGTGCGGTTTTCCTTAATAGCGAAAACAAGCTTATGAAAAGGCATTTTTATTAGTGCACATCTGCTAAGCTCCAATATTCACCCCACTTAACTTTCACTCTTTCATAACTACCATCATTCTTCTCTAGTATTTCAAATTTCTATTTCTGACATTACCTACACTTTTAGTTCTCAAACATTCTCTTTATTTTATTTTGAAACAATACATTCGCAATTTGTTTCACAACAACTTTTCACATTCTACCTTTCACTACTTTTCTCCCATTCTTTCATATAATCTCCTACAATTCACAATATCCGTAATATTCATTTCTGTCCCTTTTGCACTTCCTCTATCACCCTTTCTCTTCCTCTACTTTTTCTCCTCTGTCTCTTTCTAATAATCCTCTCACCATGCTTTTCCGGTATATTACTCTTTTTCCTCCCAGTTTCTACTCTTCTACCTTCTCTCTTTCTGTATCTCACATTTACCAACACTCATCCTCTATTTCAATTCATATCCCCTACATGTATTCTCAATATAACACACACTATTTATTCCCTCCTTCATTTTTACTAATTCTTGCTGTTGCTTACTTCAGTGACGTCAACTTCCATCTTGCTATCAACACACACACACAACTCTTTACTCTTTCTCTCTCATTTCAAAACAGGCTGACATAGTTGCCAGCAGCCACACTGCTCTACAACATAGCTGTAACACGTTGGCTAAGTCAAGAACTCTAACTAAACACTTATAAGGACCCAAAGGCAAAACCTACTGGCTATGCCAATGCTTGTATATGTTACACACACTTTACTATGGAGTGTTAACACCTCATGATACGTAATAGAAGGGAGCTACACAATGGAGACAGACCTGCTGGGCCAAGAGGCAGTGTTCAAATAGTGTGTCTGGTTACCAGCCTTCTTTGTTATATCAAGCAGTAATTTAAATGTTATCAAGCTGGGCGCACATTGGTCTGCTTTTGTTTCTTATAATTAAACTGGACCTGCAAGCATCCTCCCATAGCCCAAACTTTCTCCCCTCATCCTCCCCTCAAACACCCACAAGGTGAGTATCCTTAGCAGTCCAGAATTAATCGCCAGGGTGACCACTCCCTCCTAGGGGACATATTTGAGGCTTCAAACTCCACATGCACTACTGTACCGCAAGCTTTCTCTCGCATATCCTCCAAGTACCACAAAATAAGTGACCTTCGCAGTCCAGAGCTCTTCTGTCAGCTGACCTCTCCCCAGCCCACCTTACATGTCTTGGTTTCTCTCGCTTTTTCTCTGTCTCCCTATCTCATTCTTTCTCTCTATCTAAACATTATTTCTCTTTCTTCACTCTTTCTCTCACTAATCTTCACCTCTATCTACCTTTCCCTATACAACATCTCCTTCTTCAAAACGTGCAGCACAGCTTTATTTTCAGCTTGCGTTTTTAGCACTTAACTATAAAACAATAAAAAAACTTCCACATAAGTACATTAACACAAGTACCCTGATGCCACACATAAAAACTGCATTAAAAAAAACTTCAATTTCTGTGATAGTTTACACGATAATCACATTTATGCTGCTGTGGCAATGGCGTTTTAAATTGGTTTAAAAAAAATAAACAATCTCCTTTATTTGGTCACAGTTAATTAGCAAATCTTGTTTTTTAAGACGATGTGTTTTGTTGATTTACAATTTGAAAAAGCATCTTTCCTATCTTATTTTTTCATTATAATGTGACCTTAGCAGTCCAGAGCTCTACTGCAGAGAGACCTCGCCCCAGCCATGCTCGCATATTTCAGACCTGCACCTGCAAACATACTACCATAGCACAAGCTTCTTCCCCTCATCCTCTCCCACACATCGTCATCGCCCAGAAGGTGTGCATCCTTAGCAGTCCAAAGCTTTCCTTCAAGGTGACCTCTCCCCTCCCCAAGGCATATCAAAGGCTTGGACCTATAGAGGTTTCTGAACAAGGGCAAGTTTCATCCCCTCATCCGTTTGTACAAATCATCACAGTCCCACAAAATAACCATCCTTACCAGGCCACAGCTCTACTGCACAGTGACTTCTCCCCAGTCCAGCAAACATACCTAAAGCCTAAATCTGTAGAAATCTCTTAAGAAGCCCCCTCATTCTTCCCCTCAGCTACCAAACCACACTCAAGTTAAGCGTCCTTAGAAGTCAAACGTTCTTTTCCAGGATCACCACTCCCCACCCTGCAGACATGTTTCAGGCCTCAACCTCTACCCATCTTACCAGCAACTTCCTTCCTTCATCCTTTCCCACATATCCTCAGAATACCACAAAATAAGCATCCTTAGCAGTCCAGTGCTTTTCTCCAAGGTGACCTCTTCCCAGCCCACCTTGCATGTCTTTTTCTCTCTCTCGTTCTCTAACTTTCTCTTTTTCTCTATCTATACCATATTTCTCTCTCTTCACTCTCTCTCTCAATTTATGACTAATTCATATTTGTACAAAAATAAATTGCTTATGGTTAACATGGCTTTCGCACTTTATCTTCTATGCGCACATTCGTCTGAGTCTGTTTGCTACAATTAAACTTTGTTTGCTCTGGCACTTCTCTGGTTGATGTGTTTTTGGATAGCTTGTAGTCAAATATTAAACATATTAGCATTTCTGCTTTTCTGGACAGCGTGTTTTTGGTTCCACAACTAGTCGGCATGATCTTTTTATATTTCAATATTATACACACCTAGTCATTTTTAGGTCGACCATTCGAGACCTCTTGTATATACTTTAGTATATACTTATATATTAGTATATACATATACGTGTATGTACTTTGTGGGCTCTAGAGATCAGCCCTAAGACTTGTCTGCTTCCGCTTAAGGACTTTTATTTGCTGTTCAACTGCCTCTATTTAACTGTCTTAATAAAAAAGGACCAGTAGAGGTCAGTAAAATACCAGAATTGCTTTCTGCTGAGGGACTTTCTTTTTTTAATATTTCTGGCAACTGCCTCTATTAAACTTTCTTGAAAGAAAACGACCAGCAGAGGTCAGTAAAATACTAGAATCACTTTAGCATACTCTAGATTCCAGTCCATAGAAATTGTCTTCCACAAGCACCCATAGACAATAATATTTTTTTCAAATCTTGTATTTTCAGTGATATGACCACAGAAGGCCCTGATTTTATATTAAAAACAGAGCTTTGGACAATACCATTTCCAGCTGAAAGGCAATATTTCTCTCCAAGTATTCCCATACCTGGCGTGTCACGCAGTTTGGTGCTTACTTTCCACCATGTTAAAGAACGGTAGATGGTTCAGCATCCAGGCTAATATGTTGCCTAGCTAAATACATATGAGGTCCCAAAGGCAAGAGCGATTGCATTGCAAATGCTTGTTTTTGTTTAGGATGTGGTGTTTACCACACCCACAATTTTGAAAATACCCGAGACTACCCTATTTGTCCTTCATTATTTTAGATTCATCTGCAAGATGCCAGTGATCTTTTGACCTGCCATCTATCACGTACGTGCACGGACGGCCGTACCCTCACCCTTTCGAGTAAGTGTCAATTCACACAGGGTGCATACATAGCCATTTGCCGTTTTTTTCTTCATTACCATTATTCATAAAGGTATTTTCTCTGCATCTAGGAGCTCTGATGAGCCATACCTTCATTCAATTTCCCAGCTGTAAGGAATACACTGGATGCCCAATTAGATAATTCACTTTCTATATTGCGTTCACATTCGCTACCGTGTGACAAGAGTGTCATTACCCTAACCCATAATATGCCATTGCCTCTAGGTGCTCTATCATAGTCCTGATGAAGACCCCACCCTAAGGCTGGACTCACCTAGTTAATTATATAGGGGTCGAAACGTCGACAACAACCTGATTACAAGCCAGGACAACTGTAATTTATTCACAGTGTTCATGTACAGCTATGTAATATATGTGGAACAACTGACCTTTTTTAAGGCCGGAACAGTGTCACCATGCAAATGTGATGGATACATGTCACACCACCCTGTCCTTGTCCACTACCCTCACATCTCCACATCACTCACCAGCACTCCTTTTTCCCGTTACCCAACCCTGAGCACCATCCAGAGTAAATATTTGCAAATATTTGTACCATTATAGGAGTATTGAGCAACTGTGTTGACATAAATCAAAATATTAATTGCAGTACAAAATAAACTGGATTACTCATATATTGGACCTTAAAACTCGGTACTGTGGATGTGAATTATTGTGTGTGTTCTATTTGTTGTGTACTACTTGACCGTTTTGTTACTGTACTGCAAATTATAATGAATCATGTGTAATGTTGTATTAAAATGAACTTGTGATACTGTAAAATGAAATACGATAAAAGGGATTAAACCCTGGTGTTGTTGCATCTCCGTTTGGTTGTATACCTTACTTCCTTACTTTGTTTGTTGCCACAGTGGGCTCACTCATGGTTAGTATATTTCTCAGTCACAGCTAAGGTTTTAGTAGAACTTGCCAGAATCCCATACTTACATGTTCTGCTATAAATAATCTTAGCTGAACAACGTACATGGTTAGTCCAGTGCATGAGAACATCACTCTTTCCTCTGCCAGTGCATGACTACATATTTGTGTTGAAGATATGTTATATGGTAGTTTGGTAAAATCACATCTTAAGAACTGATATTCCTCCCACTCCATCAAGCCTTGGTGCCACCAGTTCCTTAGTTGCTCATAGTAAATTTGATTGGCGTTTGAAGCCTCGTCTTTGCTAGATACGGTAAGTATCCTTGAGTTGTCTGTCGCCTTCCTTCATATGAATTTCTATGGGAATAACCACTAAGCTGCCCCTCTCATACGATTGTTTGATCACAATATCATTATTCTGGTTCAGCTCTTTGATGACATCATAGTGGCATGGTTGTAAATTCCCTGTGCATCATATATATAAATATATACATATCTATCTATAAATAAATATGTTTTTTTGTTCCACATCTTAAATAGATATAGAGAATGATATTACATCAACTAATTAATATGTCATATAAAAATATGTTTACTAGATATTTTTAGTTTCAAGTTTAATAGACGTTTTTCCTTTATACTTTACCACAGGGAAAGCTCAGTTATATCTGTATAACAAATATAAATCTAGATATATTGATAAAATAAATTACATTTAATTATATTTTATAAAAAACTATTGCTACATTAAATTTTACATTTACAAAAGGGTACTGAAATATGCTAAATTAAACAAATTTAAAATAAAAATATATTTTAGATGTTTTTACTATTAAATTAATATTTTTTATTTTCCACTAGTTCAAATATTACATTTCATTTCAAATTATTTCCTATGTGGTTTTATTATAAGTTCCTAACTCCATTATTTTCAATGGGAGGGTGTTGCACTACCAATGCCTGGCAATTAGTGGTGCTGGACTTACTCCAGCTCTGAAAGGGAGTGCATTCACTTACCTTTTGAGTCCTTTTTGTCTCTAGTAACTTTAGAAATGCAGTTTAAAAATAGGAATAGGCTTTCCTTAAACCCTCCTGCTTAGTAGTAAGTTTTCCCCTTTTTCCAATCACATCCCTCTGTCCCTCCCACATTTACTACAAAAACATATATTTACCTATATGGAGACTCTGGTGTCAGGTGGAGATCTCTGCACAGCTCAAAATAGGAGAGGCAGGATGAATCCAGCACACGTAGATGTGTGAGTAGCCTTTTATATTATGCTAGTAGTGGCATTGTAGTGCTACTAAACAAATGGAGTTTGTGAGTATCTTTTTTATGGGAGTGCGCTACAGCAGTGGTAGTTGGCCATGTGCGGTTCTTGACTTTTTCCAAGGCCGGGTTGAAGTACATTAAAGCGTGGTTTGACATTTTTAGAGCAGTAGTAATTTTAGAATTGTATTTTGTGAACTGCAACTGTCTTACTCTTTTGTGAGTGCGGGTATCTGTGGTATTAGTATTACCCTTCCAAACCCCTGCCATTTAGAAATAATGATTCCCTCTAATTCCACCACCACTACAGTCCCTCCCACATTTAATTCTAAATTGAATACCTACATGAGCAGAGATCTCTGCCACTGAGCGTAGATTTCCTCACAAACAAGTAAGCAGAGGTTTTCAGCCATACGTTTGTGAATAGCAATTTGTAGTACATCAGTAGTACTACTGCATTACTGGTTTACATACTACAAAATAAAGTTCGTGATTTGGGCCCGTACATTCCTGATATTTTAAAATACCTTGTACCTTACACAGTGAAACACGTGTAAGCTCAGATCCATTGAAACAATGCCTCCATGATATCACATAAAAATATAACACTGTGAACAGTAATGTTGGATGACTGGAATTTATACACCAAAGTAAAGCCAATGTTATGATTGATAATAGGGGTTTTTGAACTTATGTTGGATGTGGACCCATGTATTGAAAATCAGAAGTATATTTCTTTAGAACATTGGTTTGTAATAGAAGGCTATAACCATTGTCTGGCTTAAAGATATTGTCTTTTTGAATGCAAGTGAGATATACTACATAGGGGTGAGGTGGGTGGAACTGATAGAGTTCCATACTGCAGAATTCCACTGTTACATAAAAACTCTGCGAGATTCCATTGAGTTTCACCAACAGGCAGAAAATATGCAGCCACACTACAATTTAGTGCCGGCACCATGCATTGCTTAAGAGCGTGCAGCCATTTGAGTTGATTTTGCTGCCGCTCAACTAGAAAATCTACTTCAGTGGCAGAAAATCTACTCGAGCGACAGACCGCTGACCGGGACCGCTCCTGACCGCCCATGTTAGAAAATCGTGCTATGGAATGCCATATCTAACTCACGCTCACCAGCACGCACTTTCTGGAGGCTTGCAGGAGCAAAATTCCATCATTCAGTGATTGGCGGAATATGGCCAGATCTCCACATTAAAGAGTACTGTGGAGTGACCAAAATTCCACCAATTCCATAGATGGAATGAAATATTACGTTCACTACTAATACTATGTTTATGTGTCTATATGTGTACGTTTAACATAAAAACTGTGTATATTTCTGTAGAATATAGTTTGTTTTGTCTTAGTTATTATTTATTCACAATAAGATTTATAATTTGGTATGATAGTTTTCCACCGATTCTGTTGAACTATACCCAAAATAGAGGTCAATCGGGTTAATGACCCTTGAGAGTTGTAGCAAGGGATCAGAGCCACAAAGCCAACTTAACCTGTTCTTTTACAAGATAATTGAATTGCCAATTGGCACTGCAGCCTATATACATGTCTATTGCACACATAGAGAAAGTATAGAATTGTGAATATAGTTCAATTGCAAGAAAGGAACAAAATGTGTGGAATTATAAAAATGGCAAACTATGTCACATAGAGAGAAGAGTTGGCAGGCAACTTGTTTAAAGGGTCTAAACTAGTGAACTCAAACACTATGGGTGCACCTAAAGGTTTGAGAGGCTTGTTCATCAAGCAAGACAGACTTCTGAAGAAGGAATCGCAAAATGGTTGGCTATGACCACCGTTGAACAATATTTGGAAATGAATAAGATCCCCACAGGGTAAATATTTACAAATTAACATTTTCCCCTCAATGGATGACTTGGATGGAATAAAAGCTGAAAAATGGAAACAAAAACTAACACAAGATAACTAATCATGATACTAATGGTGAAATCAAAGAACAAAATAGAGAGTCTAAGAAAAGAGATTGAAGAGGTTAAAAGGAAAATTGCAGATTTGAAATTAGATAAAGGTATGAAGAACTATGTAATATTGGAAGTAATGCTAAATAAATTTCAAGAGGAAATTAAAAAAAGGGAAAGACTGAGGTTTTTGTGGGATAAGCTGGACTATAGGATTGGCAGAGTTTACACCTATGTGCGAAAGTTTGATACAATTTGTAAGAAACCTCTATCTCTTAGTAAAATGACATCTGACAGTGGAATCTCAGAGTCCGAAGCATCTAGTAAAAAACTACAGGGAGTCAGAGGAGATGACTGATTCTAGATTGACCAATTTTTTATGAAGAACTGAAATGGATCAAGTAAGTAAAGGTACTACAGGACAGAAACCATAGACCTGTATCAGGGCAAAATCCAAAAGAGGAAAAAGGGGAGGAAGAAAAAGAATGGGAAGGACAATTAGAAAAATCAGGAGTAATAAGGAAGTTGTAGAAAACGTTAGCGAAGAAATTGAAAATAATGTTTTGACCCTCTCAGACAGAACTCATACAGAGGATGAAGTTAATGTCCTGTCCAAAGGCTTTTCCTTTGTACCTTCCCATCAATTTGACAAATTTGAATTGAAGGCAGATTTGTTGAAATGTATACTCAACTTGCAGTTAAGAAAATTCCATGCAAATCTGTCTCAAAGTACTGCAGGTGATAATTTCTCCTGATACAACTAACACTGCTGTTAAAGACCTCCAAGATATACAGTTACTAATGAGTCTGCAAGATGCAGAGATACAAGATATTGAAAACATTGAAGACATATTTAGGGACACAATATTGAAGAGCATGTGATTGAATCTGGTGGTTTGACCAACAAATCTCACTTTATCTGAAGAAAGACAATGTAATTGATGTTTTTTTTCATTTGGTGTTAGCTGATATTAAGAAAATTTCAAAAATATGTATACAAATAGTTTGAATATGAAAGAAAGGCATGCTTTTGACTCATGTTGTAATAACTTGTCTATAATAGTAGGACAGGCAGACTAAAGGGGGAATGTTAATGTGTTGAACTTTGAAATTTATGAAAGGGAATCACTATGACAACTCTCTGTCGCTATGAAGAATGTCAAACAACAGACAATATTGGATCAAGAAAAAATATATCAGACTTCCTGTTGATGGCGTGACATGGGAGTTTTGGATCAGCAGGAATGTGTATATTTGGACAGCAAGAACTCTTTTGCACCTATTATATATTTCCTACCCAAAGTTCACAACGGAGGGATATGTCCACCAGGTCGACCAATAATTGCTGAGACTGAGTCCAACTCTGATAGAGGCTTGGAGTATGTAGATCTCCTTTCATTGTTAGTAATTTGACATCATATATAAAAGATACTAAAAACTTTCTTAGGAAAATATTATATACATCCTTTGGGGCGATACATTTTGGCTTGTGACCATGGATGCAAAAAGCTTGTTCACTTCTATCATATATCAAGATAGTCTCACATTCCTTAAATACATTTTTTCATTTAAATCAGTCATAGTCAATATGTAAAATTATTTCTGGAATTAAGGGACTTCATACTTAACAATAACTACTTTTTATTTCAGAAGAAGATGTATCATCAAACATTTGGGACAGACATGGGTGCCAGGGTTGGTATAAGTGGGATGTGAATGCAGTAATGTGATAACAGATGTCCAATTTATTACTGATACATTCATGGTTTGGAATTTACACAATAACATTTTTTTATTCCAAAATAAACTATATAAATAAATACAAGGCACAGCCATGGGCACCTGCTTTGCCCCAGTTATGCATTCTTGTTCGTAGGTTGGTGGAAGAAGCGGTGGCCTGGTTGAATACCCATGACAACTGGGTAGAAAGAATAGTGAGTTGGGGGAAGATATCTTGATAATGTATTGATCATATGGAAGGTGGCCGTGTCGAAACGCACCTGTCATACTGGTAGCTGTGGATTACATTTTTGAAACTATTTGCTCCAGAGTGCGCTCTATAATTTGCAATTGACGGGATCGGACAATTGTGGGCGTGGGATTGTTTCCGCAGCACCCACAGCGTGTGGCACGATGGCTGGTGGACTTGAGTTGTGGCATATATATATATATATACTTCAGCAAATCCACATGTCCAGCAGTACAATGCCAATGCGTTTTGGGCTCAAGCCCTTTGTCAAAGGCATACTGAGCACAAACGACAAGCATTGCTTCCAGTTACATCCCCTGTTTAAATAACATAATTCTCAGGTGAGCAGATTCAATTATTGCATTGAATTCTGGGACTGGAAGTCCATGTACTCCACAAGTGGATCATCGTGGTCGCACATAACCAAGAGATTTAATCCGCTAGCAAAATTCATGAAAAAGTCATTCTCCATTGCTGTTACACCCTGTTGTTCCACGTTTAGCTGTCTAAACAAACAAACTGCGGACCCGCTTCTGCCGCGGTGATGCCACTTCATGGCTGGGCCGGCCGTATCAATGCAAGAAAGAAGGAGTTGCCCCAGGCGAAGTGCATTAACAGGTGAATGTTTACATGGGCTTCCAGTCCCAGAATTCTCTGCAAAAATTGAATCTTCTCACCTGAGAATGATGTTATTTAAACAGGGATGTAACTGGAAGCAATGCTTGTCATTTGTGTGCAGTACGCCTTTGACAAAGGGCGTGAGCCCAACACAAGGCAGCATTGTATGGCTGGGCATGTGCATTTGTTGAAGTTGTTTCTGCCGAATAAATACCAACCTGTGAATGCAGTTCTGATGCTGTTGTTGTTTGACAAAGGGTGTGAGCCTGACACGCATCAGCATTGTACTGCTGGGCAAATGGTTTCGCTGAAGTTGTTTTCTGCCGAATAAACTCCCACCTGTGAATGCACTTCACCAGGGGGCAGCTCCTTCTTGCTTGAATATCAGTGTCTCTCCCTTTGTGATTCAAGATTTTCTAATACTCCATTTCAGCTGTAATATACTTAATTCTGCAGACTTACTCATGCGTGAGTTTACCTTTGTAAATAGACCCAAAAGTAATTTAAAAAATGCTATATATGTTTTAATATTTAAGAAAATATACATGATATTAGAGTGAGACTTAAAGAAATGAAAAACACATTTACATTTTTTTTTAAAGAAATTTTTTTTTAATAAATTAAATATATAATTTTACAGAAGATTACTAAATATTAAAGAAAAATGTAAATGCGGGTGAACATTTTTTATTTCTATTAATATTTTTAAAATTATATTTTTTAGTTTGATAAGTCAATGCGCTGTACATTTATATTTTATTTCCATCATAAAAATACATATTTAAAAATTTACTTTTTTATACATTTAAAAAAAAAAAAGCAACCTGTATTACATTTTCCTATGCTTTCTCATAAGGTGATCTTGAGCAGTAAGTCAAAAGCTACTAGTAGTAAATTTACACTTAGAAAATTCTGCTGTAAGAGTTTCCAATCCTTTATTTGAGAGGGTTGATACATGTAAGTCTTCACGTATGTGCAAATTTCCACTGGAAATGGTGAATACCAAACACATGGATAGCAACACCTAGGTAAGGAGTAAACATACACAGGAGTAAATATACACATGTATATTTACCTTTTTTAATTGGGCCCTATGACCGGAAAGCAATCGATTGAGATTTCTGAGAGAAAAAAAGGGGCCAGCAACTGAAATGGTTCATTCATCTCCCATCCCCTAGCCCTTGTACACACCATATAGCTTCCAGTGCAGTAGCAAGGCAGACATCTCGGTAATAGGTAGAGCTAAGAGGACATGCTGCGATGTTGTAAGTGTGGCATGTGGACAGTGGAGATTTGGGCAGGACTGGGTTTGCACCCTACCTCAGCTACTTCTGGCAGTGCTCTTACTCACTGTTCGAATAGGGAAAACCTATTTCTTAGAGATAAAAGGAAGTCAACATGGGAAAACACAGATTGTAATGTCTGATGGTCTGGCCTCTGCCAAGAGGACTCATTGTGAGTCCCACAACTGGCACCTACGATTTCCTGCACTCACTAAATGCATCCTGCACTTTCTCCAACAGGTCAGGTCCAGTCCCAGGAAAATAGTCCTTCCCTCCTTAAATTGGCAAGCACTGGTGGGCACGGCAAGAGTGTACGTTCCAAAGTGTTACTTGGTAACATCTGGATAGTCTTGAGGAAATCCCTAGTCTTTAGGCCCTGTGAATCGTTAGTGCTGTCTAACCCGCCCAACATTACATTTATTTATTTTGTAAACATGACTTAGACAAGGTTTACCCAACTTAAGAATGATTTGAGTTCTTTGCTGCTTCACAGTCCTTCAAAAAGTGTAAAACTGATCATAACATTGGAATGTTGAGAGCTTCACTGAAGATAATGGAGAAGCTCCAGGTTTATAATGGCTGGGATAAGCCAGGAGCTCCAAAGTTTCCATGCTTGCCTCTCTGGTTCTCCCTTTTTAATTTAGAACATTCTACCCTTAGTGGGTGGAATGCTCTAATAGCCTTATAGCCCTTCTGCCTCAGGCTATACCAGTTGTTTAAGGCCCTCTTCTGCCTTTACCAACCGGTTTAGCCCTTGTCAGTGAGATATAAGGCTATAATATGTTGAATGGCGCAGGCATGCATTTGCATCACTCAAAATACAGAGCGGGGCAGGGAGAACAAAATGTTTGTAATGTATTTTATATTTCATTACTAGCAAGAACAAGTCCTTTACCATTCATGGATGTAGTACTGCACCTAATAAATACCGGAGTACTTATAAATACTGTACCTGATAATGGGAGGCTAATGCTTCCTACGTTGTCAGCTGTAAAACTTAGAATGCACAGTATTTCCATTGCACTAATTTCACCAGGTATTAACTAGCAAAATTCGTGCAGGAAAAATATTTGGTATCACCGTATAAAATGCAGTGCTTAATTTGAGCTGGTGGTTTCTGCACTTGCACTTTTTATCGACATCTGCACTTTTCATGAGCACCAGCTAATGACACATTAATTTATGGAGAGATAAAGCCATTTTCCCATAATCACAGGATGTTGAGCCGATGCCGAGACTCGAACCTGATTCCTCAGCATTGAAATCTGCAGCTTTGGCCATTACGCCACACGGTCTCCCCACTTTCATCTTTAGCAGTTGCTTCTGTTTTAGGCTGCAGTAACAGGAAAAATTAGCTGTTGCAAGCTGCCTCTTGACGAGAGTCCCGGCACTTATGCTTTTCACAAATTAACCACTGATAAAATGTAATCTTTCTTGCACACATTTTCGTTCTGTCATGAATTGGGACAAGCAGCCTCATTGTAACAAAGGCCTTTTTCTTTCACTGCAGAACACAGATTGTTTTTCAGTGGGCAATAAATTCGAAGTAACTGTTGTCTGGAATGAAAGGAAGGTGGCTACAGAAGGCCCTATTATACTGACCTGTAATTGTAAACAAAGAGGCAGTGGAAAGGCCAGGGAAAAATTAATTTCCCGGTAAAACTGTTTAGCCCCGAATAGAGTAGGTTGAAAAGCCCGGATACTGTGGGCCCTGAATCAAGCAAATAAAATGGCTCTTTAGACAGGTGCTTGTACAGTAAAATGAAGAGTCTATCAGGGCTCACTAGGTGCCTCATGGCTCTGGGGTCGGGTGCCACTGCACCTACTACACCAGTGGTAGCTACCATTGAATAGGTGTTCAACTATAGAAGAGAATTATGGTAACACTTTTAAATCTGGAGCGAGGCCAATAGATTTAAAGCCACCGTATTTTCAGTAATGATGCCTTATCAGAGAGACCGAGGGGCATATTATCAAGGGCCAGCGATAAATATTGCAAAGCGCGCTTAGCGCTTGCATATTTATCGCCGGCTAGCTCTGGAATTTATCACCCGGATTAGCGCGCTATCAACAACGCGCATCGCCGCGGCGATAAAAATTCCAGAGATAGTGTGGATATCGCCGTTTTCCATGGTGGAAAACGGCAATATCCTAGATGCTAGGGCTTGTGGTCTCAGCCACACAATCCACCCCCCACGTTAGGTATGCCTTAGTCAGGAATTTAACAGACGTTAAATTCATGCGTTAAGGCATACTTAACGTGATTTTAACCACATCGATGCGAGTGACGGAGCGGTTCCGTCATGCGCGTCGGTTGCGCTGTGTGCGTATGACGGAACCGCTCCGTAATGGCCCCACCTGCGCAATAGAACCTTCAGCACAGCGCAGTAATCCGCGCCGCGCTGAAGGGGTTAAATATCGCTAACCCTCGTTGTCAATATGACGAAGCAGGGTTAGAGATATTTTCCCAAGGGGGTCTTGTCAGGCACGCCTCCTTAGCATCTCATTAGCGATGCGATGGGAGGCGTGCTGACAAGGGGCACTATTGAAAGGAAACATGCGCTAGTGTGTCCTTGTTGATAATGCGATAATATTATTGCCGCTTTTTGCTCAATAACGGGCTCTAAAGCGGCGATAATATCATTGCCACCCCTTGTTGATATGCCCTCAATGAAGCTCATTCATACTCACTTACATTACTCAGTTGGTTGTCTAAATATTCTCAGATCTGTCTAAGCAATTATGATTTTTATCTGTTTCAGGATCCAAAAAGTCTCCTCCTGGTTTTGTAGTGAAGGCCACATTGATGGGCTGTCTTGGAATACGATTAAGTAGACTTTCTGCATTTCGCCGTTTTCGATTGTGTGACAGCCAGCCGCGGTCGGTAGTAGGAGTAACTGCAGGGCGGTAACGTGGGGAGGGGCTGGGTGGGGGGTAATAAACTATGGGTTACGGAGGTTTACAGGTAAGTTAACATATAAATTAATAAAAAGAATTTCGTTGCATGCACTGCATCCCCAAATGCGATGCAGTGCATGCAACGAAATTCGTTTTATTAATTTATATGTTAACTTACCTGTAAACCTCCGTAATCCATAGTTTACTACCTCCCACCCCCTCCCCACGTCACCACCCTGCAGTTACTCCTACTACCGACCGCGGCTGGTGACAGCAAACACATTTATTGTGAAGGTACTACTTGATTTCACCTAATGCAAATGCTCAAGTAGATTTACTCATATATAAGGTAAAAGAGTAAAGGCATCTTTAGGCTGGATACCAGGACAAAAAATCCTAAAGTACCTGTAGTTGTCAGAAAGTTTATTTAAGTTTCTATATGTGAAAAATATGTCTGCTCTGGGAAAAAAAACTATTCTTTTCAAAGAGCAAATGAACTTTGCATTTCAGTTTTGGAAATATGTATGTGTTACAGTCCTATGCGTGAGTGTCTTTTCATTTGAGTAGTCTAAATATGTAACAGTCACATAAATCTCAGGAGCAACCTTAGATTTTTATGAACAGTCCCAAAAAGTTAGAAATGTCTTCCAGATGCAAACGTAATCCTAAGGGTGGAGATTCCCAAGTTTTTCCTGGCATCTTTTGTGAACAAGTCTCTATATGTCGTCTAACACAAGCTCATACTGAACTTTCTCAATTTGCCTGTTACAGCGATCATTCTAGATGTTAATTCCCTGATAATTGTTTCCCACTCCACACAAACCTAAGTTAGCATGATGAAGAGTAATCTATGCCAGGTAATTAATTTTCATGTTGTATTTATATTGAGCATTCTTTTGCGCTTTGCAGAATTTAAGGCTGATGTAGGAATTTTCCATTTGCAAAATGTGGTCTCAAATTGTGCACTCACTGTTTGTGCATGCAAAAGAATTTTGCAAATCAATCCAAGTACTAATATGTTGGTTCATATAATCCTGAATCTTAGTGGGTAACAATTCAACCTACTTTTTAGTATTATGCATGAGGTAGGTCGCAAATTGCGAACCACTACAATTGGCTCGAGTCACAGGCATGGTAGCTTGCTTGGATCAGCACACCACTGTGGCTGTAATTGCAATAAATAAATCTTTTTTATTTTTTTTAATGACGCCCACTTTCCTAAAAGTTAACTGGGATTTGGAAAAAAACAAAAAAGTTAAACAGATCTTCTTTAGGAGCCCTGGACCACTGCATAATCATAAAAAGTTACTGCCAACATTCTCAGAGCCTTTTGAGAATGGCTTACCACCCATTTTGAACTTGTGGTAAAATAATAATGTTTTGTGACCAGATTTCAGTTGCAAAACATTAATTCACACCAATCAGCATTTGAAAGGGACACCTCCTCCAAACAATGATTCCTTAATATTTATTTGATCCATGTAATGATTCAGAAACCTTTTTTGAATCATTAAATGGATATAGTACATTACAAAAAGTGATTTAGTTCCAAACACCTACGATTTACTGAATTGGAGGGGGTGCAATGTTAAAACACTTTGTAAATGAGGGCCTTGAAGCCTTATTACGACCCTCGTCAGTGAGGAGCGATGACAAAGAATTGGTTCATGTGTTTGTTTTTCCTGAAATTGCACCATGTTTGTTAATGATCTCAGAGGAAATTTTGAATTATTTTTTCTGTATGATCAGGTTCTCTCACATAATAAATAGATGTCGCATTGTCTGAAAAACTTGCTATCCTACAGCTTAATTCCAGGCATTATAGAGACAGAACCCTGCTGCTCTCATGGTGCTGCACGCTTGGGTTATATCTTGAAGTCTGTATGATTTTTGTTGCAAATCCATAGCTTGAAAGAATTAGTCAAATTTAGCTATGTGTAGTATTCAAAGTTTGCCCCATGTGCTAACCATACTTCTTGCTTCAGCTTTTCAGTGGACGGAAAATCCGGGAGCAGGATCTCGCGATCATGGTATGCTTCAAGGGAGGGCAGTCGCGGTAATGTTGAGGGCAGAGAATGGGGATGGTGGACAGTGGTTTTTAAAGACCCTGTTGGGTACTGGGGGTAGCTGGCAGGGTGTGGCGCAAACTGAGTGGGCACTCAATAGCCTTCCCACTGCAGCCAGTTCCATGCCACAATCTATGGAATTCCAACAAGAGACGGTGTGAACAGATGTCAAGCAGGAACAGTTCCCCCTTTTCCCTGAGCAGCACCCAAATATATATTTAAAAAACTGCATGGAATTCACTATTTTCTACAGTTTAAAAAATATATGCGAAATTGAGAACTGTCAGGTTATTTATGCAGTTTTGACTACCCTCTAGTTATTCCCTCTCTATTTGGCCAGGTCTCTGAAGAAGATTTACAGTCTGTTCAAATGTGATTATGAGACGGAAACAAACAAGAGCAAAAAAGTAAACAAAGGGTTTCCTAGTGAAGAAGCAAAATAGAATAACATGTATTCATTAACAGGCTTTGTGAAGCTATGTTTTTCCCAAATATCTAGGATATCGCGGCGGGTAGGCGCCTCTCTCGACACCTTGCAGTGGGAGATCCAGGGTGTGTTTCCCTTTGATGAGATGCATTGAGGTCCTTACCGCCTTTTCCAGTTTCTGAAATCCTTCTTGAGAAATGACAGCAAAATGAGTCTTTTTCGTTAATGACGAAGGTGTTGAAACCCTGTTGCATAAGACTTTACATGGCATTCAGTTCCAAAATAGACTCTCCTCAGAGAAGCTTAACTTCTTCCGTTCAGACAATAAGCAGCTTTTAAAACGTTTGAAAGGTCCCTCAGGTCGGACTAGAAAAGAAATAGATTTCCTTCTTTTAACTCCAAATAGTAATGAGGCCAACTAGTTCACGAGACCAATGAAAACCCCATAGGCCTAAACATAAGTGATTTTCAATAGAGAGTGCGCTGGCGAATCCTAAACCGGAAGTGTGAGGTATACTTTGAATTTTTAGAATAGCATTTCAAATCTTTTCAGAGGGCTTTTTGACAAGCTCCCTTTTCAGCAACCATAATGGATCCCAGATGAGTGTGTAAGTGTGTGGGGATGTCAATGAAAACTAATCTGTCACTTCCACTATGCGGCGTTTAGGGAATAAAGACAAAAAGGCTTCTTGGAAACAATGAAAGCCCTTTGTCTTATGGATAAAAAAAATAGGTGATGTGTATTGAGTTCCACATATTTTATGAAAGGAAGATTAATAGAGGTTGCACAGAACCAGGTGCTAGATTTAGGCCCTCATTCTGACTTGGCTGTTAATACCGCATCTGTATTCCTGCATCCTGAATTACTGATACCATGGTCATCAATAATTCCAAAATGCATGAATAGTGTGCTAAACCAAGTGGAGCCCTGAGTGGCTCTTAGAAATTGGGAATTTCTGCTATAATTTAAGTTGCCACTCGAGATTCCCTAAATAATTCCAGTCAGTCTGTCCTCTGCCCAAAAGTTTCACAAAGTTTCAGTTGTTGAAATACCTGGATAGGAAACATTGTGGGGCATATTTAACAAAGTTTTGCATTACCCTTGCACCACGTACGGTAATGCATGGGTGATGCAAAACCTAGATTGGATTTACCAAGCCACGCAAGGACACCTTGCATGGCCCTGCGGTGCTTGATAAGTCTAGAGTAACACAAGGCAGGTTGCTGCCTTGCATAATTCTGCCCCAGGGAGGCGTTTCATGGGCGGAGCGTGGGTGTTCCCATGCATCCCCATGTATTCTGTTGCCTTGCCAGATTTACCAATACTGGTATACCTGGGAAAACATCTGAATTGTTCACCTTCGGGGCGTAGTCTGGCCACGAAGGAAAATGGATGCCAGAATCGAGAGCTCCGCCGCAGGACAGGCTCCTGACATTGGTGTTCCCCACAGCATTAGGGACTCTAGGCATGATTGGCCCGGGGAAAAATAAGGTCTACTTTGCCCAAAATAGCTAGGAGGAATTCTGAGGAGAATAGCAGCACTACTGGCCTTGAGTTACCTCAGAGACCACGCCCCTTGCATCTGTCTGCATCTGTCAGCTCTGCTTGCCTCTCGTGTGAGATGGAGCTCCGGAGAAACACAGCGGTGCTCCCTTTGGCAACGGTGACCAAATTTCGGAGGCTGGGGGGGGGGCCAATGATTGAGTGTGGCGGTTCCTTCGTGAAGTGCATTCCTCAGCTTGTGGGGACATCTATCGAAGCTGCCTCATGCACCTTATGGGGATCTCCATGTTTATGAAACTCACTAATTGGCTTTGCTGACCCTGGATGCAGCGTCCAGAATTATGAAAGGAGGTGAGCAATGACATTGTGCTACACTCGTTGCATGGCATGTGAGTACCAGGACCCGGGCTTCCTATGAGGCTTGTTTTGCAAAACGCTCTGAAGCATGCCTGAAGTCCTTAATTCATGAGGATCTCGCTCTCTATATTACTCGAATCTGCTCATCGCTCTTAAATAGTAAATAGCACCAGATGGGCTCTCATTAGTGATTCCATATCTTCCCTGGCAAAGGATCATTTAATTATTTTGATTTTCTGTTAGTGGTGTCAACAACGGAAGTCTCCTGGCTAGTTACTTCACAAACCCAGCGGGCAAACTCAGTGAACAATGGACAATGTCTAATAAAAGATATTAGCTGTCCCTCCAGGTTTTGAATGTAGCTCAAATTGAAAGCCATATTGAGTTAAGTGGAACAAACTAATAATCAAAATCCTTGTATGCCCGAGCACCAGACCAACTAAACTCACCCTCCAACATTCAACACTTCAATAAAGTGAGGGGAGCGCTTGAGGTCAGGCTCTAAAGGGCAGAATTAAGGAGTTGATCAATACTTAAGACCATATATATCAATCCAGATCTCCTACTATCTAAACCACCTATAGTGCCTTCTCATACATAGCCGCTGAGTTCACTTGATTCTGCACCCATTACCTAACACGCTCACACCGCCGGCATCATCAGGGCTTTGTTCAGCCCACTGCACCTTCAGGCACCATGAAAAGAATACTAGTTAGAAAGGAAGAATTAAGAGAACTATTCTTCTTTCCACCTCCACTGGACTGGCAGGAAGGAGCACCCACAGCGGAAGGCCCCAGAATACGAGATAGTGGAAACCAAGGCAGCACTTCTTAAAAATACGACGGATAAAGAAATTAATGGAAAAATACATCACGGCAACAACTTCCCCCACCCTGAGCACTAATACAGCCGTGACAGAGAATAACTTTATGCGGGAGTATGTCAATTCTACCCGGGTTGTCTAAAGTTTGCCAAAGGAAGATAAGTGCAACTGGTTAAGAGCAGGAAAGCACAGGAAATCGCCCCTGTGCTGCTACAGAGTATTGTCCTGGGGTTAAGAAGGAATGTCTAGCAACAAGCATGGGAACAAACCCCCTAAACAACTCCTTTTTGCAGAAGTGCTTAAACAATCATGCAATATGCCCACGAAAAGAAACACCCCTCCTGCAAGCAGTTTGCCCCAGATAATCACAGCTGCCACAGTTTCCACACAAGGTGAGACCATGGACCGCATCTTGCAGGAAATCTTGACTGTCAGCCATCGATTGGAAGGTATGGATGCCAATATATCCTCTCTGGCTGCGGAGGCTAAGTCAATTAGGGCAGACATCATGGGGTTTCACACGAGAGCTGAAGGGCTGGATCTATGACTAACAGCGTTGGAGAGCCGTCTTGACTCAGTACAAAGTAGAGATCAAGAACTTTTATTCCTCCGCAGCAAACTGGTTGATTTGGAAGACCGCAGCAGAAGAGATAATGTTTACTTCTTTGGATTCCTGTAGAACATTGAAGGTCAAAATGCCAGAGTGCTTTTACGTGATACCCTTCTGAAACTGGTTGGCATCATCTTTGACTCACCACTAGAAATACAGCGAGCACACCTCATCGGCCCTCCACGTAAAGACTCTACAACACGCCCAAGGCTGCTCATTGCCTGTTTTTTAAGGCACAAACAGGCAAGACAGTTAATGGCTGCAGCACGCGCACAAGGTTCAAACTCCTATGATGGGCATGACATTCGATTGGCAGCTGATTTCTCCAGGGAGACCATTGATCGGCGAAAAGCATTTCACTCCATGAGGCCCCAATTGTGACAAATGGACATCAAATATAGTTTATTTGAACCCACCCATGTCCGCATTACCAAGAACAGGGACTCAGAGGATTTCTATGATCCTGAAGATTTGCAGCACTTCCTAGACTGCATGAAACCACCGGATTTGGACACAGAGCATACCCCAATGGATCAAACTCAATCAGGTCCTAGACTTTCCCAGCAGACTCCGGACAACAGGCGATGAAACACCAGCAGTTCCGGACACCGAGGCAGAGAACTTGAAAGATCTACCCGCACTCAGGAGGTCAAGACTTCAGCCCTACAAACTGTTTCTGTCTTTATGCAAGAACAACATAGGGACAAATCCCACTCCCCTCTAAAGTCTACCTCAGACGCGGTTTGGGACCAAAGAAAATCCAAGCTTCAGTTGAAGATAACAGTTATTGTTACTGTTATAGTTAAGATCGGTTCCATAATAACAACCTGGACTATTAACACCAGAGAGAGGGTGGAGAACGGAAAACATGATGAGAAGAAAGAAGACACTCAGACACCGGGGAGCTGAGTATCACCTATATTATATTATATTATATTATATTATATTATATTATATTATATTATATTATATTATATTATATTATATTATATTATATTATGTTATGTTATGTTATATCATATCATATTAAAATATATTATATTACATTACACTTTAACTTCTAATGTATTATTTTTCAATGTATTATACTTGTCACAGTTACTGCACTAGCTAAGTTCAAAGTCTCAGGTATGACTAATGTATTACCATATGACTCCATTTTACACCATGACACTCTTCACCTAGCCAGTAGACTATATCACACATACCCTTTCCTGTGGGATACAATTATTTATGTGTTTGCCCTACCTATCATCTTATCCTGATGGGGCCCCTCCTCGTTGCGGTGCTCCAGTGAGCCCAGACCCATAGTTAACAGTCTAGGACTCCTAGTGCTACTGCACAGCAGTCGACACATCCCATTCCCAATTCCTCTCACAACACCACCACCTCTTCTTTTCTGTGTCCTTTTTCTAACAAACCAACATACTAAATTACCTCTCACGCATTCTAAATCCGGGCGCTTTACTCTAACACTACCGGCAGTGCTCACACAACTGGACATTAATACTTTTGTTGTGAGCCAGGGCCCTTCTCTCCTCTTTCATCCATATACCTTTCCTTATCCTCCTACTCTCTTCTTTCCTTCCCCTACTTGCAGCACTGGAAAGAACCTTACACATCATTCCATCTGCCTCTGAAGACCTATGAATACACTTCCAAGGCACACTTGACACTGCCTCTTCTCCCTTGGCCTTCCCAGCATGACAAACACTCACCCTCTCTGTGCATTAACATGGAATGTCCCTGGTCTCACACATTACATCAAAAGGAAAAAAGTACTCTCTTATCTCTAATCAAAGAGGGTGGATGTGGCATTACTCCAGGAGACACACCTAGATGCACTGGAATCTGACAAGTTATACAGAGATTGGGTGGGAGAGGTGATCCAGAGCAGTGTGCAAAAGGGGGAATCCACCGATGAGGGTCCCATTCACAAATGTGGAGTAGCAATCCTCATCCACAAATTTCTTCCAGCCACGGTGTCCAAAACCTGGACAGATCCAGATGGACGATACGCATTCCATAAGCTGCGCATAGGGGTCGTTCATGTTTGTTTGGGATCAGTCTATGCCCCAACAGGAACGAAAAAATCGTTTCTTCTTCAATTGAACTGCTTACTAACAGAAATAGGTGCCTCACAGTACCTTATAGGTGGGGATTGGAAGCTGGTGTTGGATCCAATTCTAAATAAAATGGGTCTCTTTGACAGAGGCATTGTCATGGACAGATGACACATTGGTGGATAACGGGCTGGTTGATCACTGGCACCTTTGCCATCCGACCAATGCAGAATATACATTCTACTCCTCCACTCATGCCACATTAGACTATTTTTTGGCATCCCAAAAAATGGTTCAACTAGTTCGGGAATCCTGCATTTTAGAGTCAACATTATCTGCTCATTCCCCGGTCCTTTTATCATAGGAGTTAGGACTCTCTAGACCAGGACGCAAGCCTTGTGCATGAACATTCAGTGACGTAAGACCCCTAAGGGTAAATCCCAATTACGAACACATCTTCAGGATTATCTTTCCACCAATCAGGGGTCTGTGGGCTCAGGCAGGATTATCTGGGCTGTGGCTAAAGCCACCATTAGAGGCCAACTTATGCGAGATGCAGCACTAGTCAATAGGCAGAATGCTGCTCGAAAAAAGGAGCTAGAACAGGACATTGAGTCCTATACCCGCTTATATACAGCAAACCCAACTCTACATAACCTCAAGTTGTTAGAACCACCTCACATGGCGTTGAATTGCCTTTTCACATCCAAGACAGAGTTTGCCCTACAAAGAATGAAAGGGAGACACTACAAGCAGGGAGAAAAGGCAGGGAGACTATTGTCGGCACAGCTACGCCAAAGAGAAGCCGCTATGGCCTTACCGGCCATACTATCAGCTGGAGGCAACATGCTCACCTGACCCCAAGATATCATGAATTAATTTGCCTCAGTCTACAAGTCTCTCTACACCCCAGGGACACAGACGGATATGGATAAGATAGCTTCCTTTCTCACAAAGGTGGATCTTCCCCGTCTTTGCGATGAAGGTAGAGAACTCCTTGAAAGTGAGATCAGTAAAGAGGAGATTTCACATGCAATAGCTAACCTGCCTTATCTGAGGCTCCAGGGGAAGACGACTTCCCAACTGAATTTTATCGTTGGGCAGGAGACAGTGTAATTGATACTTTACATTCCGCATTCCAAGAGGTGGACCATGAAACCTCACTATAACCCCTCTCTAATAAAACAGTAATTGCTGTCCTGCCTAAGCCCAGAGAGGATCCCTTGATTTGTGGCAGATACCATCCCATTTCACTATTAAACTTTGATATTAAAATACTGGCCAGTATTCTAGCTTCCCGTCTCCGTAAAGTCCTGCCTTCCCTGATACATCAAACACAATTGGGATTTGTACCAGGGCGCTCCTCTAGCAATCACCTATGCACTTTAGCCCATACGCTGTGGTCTGCTAAATGTCTTTCAAATGATGCACTAGCATTATCACTTGACCCGGATAGGCATTTGATCGCATCGAATGGGAATACATTTTTAAAGCAATGAAACGATTTGGATTGGGGGGCCAGTTCATAGCCAAAGTACGACTGCTGTATGATAATCCCAACGCTCAAGTAAATTGCGGAGGTTGCAGATGCAGTCCCGATTCCGAGAGGAACGTGCCAAGGATGTCCTTTATCCCCACTCATGTTTCTTTTAGCTATGGAGCCCCTAGCAGCCACAATACGTCAAGCAGATGAAGTCACGTGCATACGCCTTCCGTCAGGTGAATCTAAACTTTACTTGTACGCATATGACATTCTGCTTACTCTTACGAATCTTTCCTGTTCTCTGCCATCTCTACTCCAAATTATAGATGACTTCTCCTGCTTCTCAGGTTACAAAATAAACTGGGATAAAAGCAAGGCATTACCCATCCGGAATGAAACCACAAAAACAGCTATACATGGATTTCCCTTCCATTGGTAACCCCCACGCCTTAAATGCCTGGGAGTTCTGGTGACCCAAATGCAGCGTGACTTTGAAAAATGGAAAATTTGGGGGCTTTCCATGTGGGACAGGGTTCAAGCCGTTAGAATGGTCACCCTTCCGCGTTTCGTATACACCCTAGGTATGCTTTCTCTCCAGATCCCCTTGTCCACGCAACCACTAATAGATTCTACGATAAAATCCCCTATGTAGGGATTCAGCAAGGCCTCACCTTGCTGCAGCGAAACTGAAAGAACATCACTCCTATGGAGGACTGAGCCTCCCATCGGTTGAACACTATGCCCTTGTGATGCAATTGTCTCAAGCATAGTACATGTTACAAGGAATACCTGATGTGCCGCAATGGGTACATGTAGAAAGACACCTATTGTCCACAGACCCAGGTCTCGCAACTTTATATCGGACAGGAACAAGTTGCCATGACCCCAAGAAGCGATACTATCTGCTATGCACAAATCCTGGCAACGGGCACACCATTTATTAGGTTTGAGTCCACTAATTCATGAGAAGACACCCTTATGGGATAATACATGTATATGCATTAATAGACTAACAATATCTTGGCCCGTATGGAAGATAGCAGGCATCCACACCCTGGATCAGCTTCTCCATGACAGTGATTAAAAAAAATTAGCACAATTAAGGGAGGAATTTGACCTTCTGACACAGCAGTCCTTGAAATATGTTCAGCTTCAAAATTGCTTGAAGAAGAATTTTGGTCCGTCCCCTTGGCTGCTTCGGAACTCACTAACAGTATCATATCTAAACATATGGGGTAAACATAAGGGAACAACATCTGGTCTTTACAGAGTACTCACATCACACCTCTTTTCACAGCCCCTTTCTCAGAATCTTCGTACCAAATGGCAAACTCGGCTATCGATATCCTACACAGGCAAGGAATAGGAGGAGCTAGTGGAAGACTTGAACAGGGAAACCTGGGAAGCAAGGATAAAATTCTTTTTATTCAAGATCCTCCATGATTGGCACTGGTCGCCGACAAAATTACATAAGGCTGGACTACTTCCCCATGCTAACTGCTGGGGATATGCTAACACCGGTTGTGATACAATCCATATTATTTGTGGGTGTCCCATGGTGCAATTCTTCTGGATTTATGTGAGCAAAATTTTACACACAACAATGCCTTTGCATCTCCCTCTCACACCTGTAACCATCCTCCTACATGATCTGCAACATTCCTCAAAGCTTTCAAAACCACAATGCCACCTCCTTCACACTGCACTGGCTACAGCAAAAATATGTATACTGCAACAATGGAAATCACCGTCCCCTCCATTGCAGGACGAATGGCTGGTAGCTGTGATACACACGGCATCACATGAGCAGGTAATTTACAATCTCCACAATCAGACTGACCTATTCCTTTAGATATGGTCACCTTTCCTGAATGCGGAGAGCAACACTGATAATAATTACTCCATAACAAACACTCCAACACCTGCAGAGACAATGACATAATATAACGCCCTATAATCCAAAACAGGAGTAACGATCCCGTGTTTAAGATGTCATTTTCCCCATTATCATCCGCCCATTAGTGCGCATATATTCTTCCATATACTTCATTTTCTCTAAACAACCTGTTTCCTCTTCATGTCCATTCACCCTCCCCCCCCCGGCTCTACTCAACTCTATTCTATTCTACTCTAATTTACTTTATTCTACTCTACTCTCATATACGCTAATCTACTCTAATCTATTGACCTCTATTCTTTTCTTCTATTCATAAGGTTTTACACAATATTGCAGCAAGTTTACTAATATAACTACTCGGCTACTTGGCGATCATTCTGCGCTTACACGCTGTGCAGTAATCCTGCAACAGTAGGTGCATATTAACATTCTTTCCTCCTATGTTTCAGCACTTATTCTTAACCAGGCACTCTAATCACATTTATCAATAATAATACATCCCCCCAAGAGTAACCAGTTGATTTGCTACATTCCTAATTGAATATGGCCACATACGCCCAACCCAATTGATTATAAGGCCTAAATTTGCTTTGCTACCCCTTGGGCTTCAAGTATTAGGTCAGCACTGGATTTGCGATTATCTTTTGTTAAATATATATTAGCTCTCGCTTTTCCTTGTATCTCTCTCCCCTCCCCTTCTCCCTGGCTCCCTGAGCTATATACCTATTTATGTATCACGATGCCAGCCTCCGCTCCGCTGTTGAGATTATGAGGGCACTTTCCAACAGCAGTTCCATGTCGTCCTTTCCAACTGGAACTGCTGTCGGAAAGTGTCTTTGGGGGCCCCTACCAAACTTCCATCCCTCTGTGGCATTAGCTCTGGGGCCTAGGGGGCACCTTAACATACCTGCACCATGGGATGTTTCAAAGCCTCCATTTGTCAATGAAGGTTTGTCCTGCAGGCCTTTTCTACCCACAGCACACGCTTCTTCAGTTTCACATACTCCTCTGATCAGTGCTCTGACCACCCTTCTCTCTGATTATTTCTTGGATGTCTTCTGAAAGGAACGCCATGAACTTCTATCAGTATCCTGACACCTGTCCAGGCATTTTAAAATGATCACGGTTACACAGATTAAAGCATTTTTCAGTGGCTTCCTGTGGAGGAAATCCACCCCGGAACTTAGTCTTTTCTTTATGTGTCTTATTTTTCCACTTTCTGAAAGATTCAGGTGCTTGCTTTGAGTTATCCTCTTCAGAATTACTCTTAATTTGAGGTTTCCATGGTCTGACTTCCAAATTATCCCTACCCACTGTTGCATATGTTTCTTTGATCATTTTTGGTAATTTACGCTCTTGTTGCCCTAGTGCCAAATTACTGAGCTACTGGCGTATAACCAATGTTGCTGCTTTCCATTTAATATTATTCAACATGATGGCAGAAACCGAAGAAAAATTGCCTATCAGTTTCATCCCCAAATTCAGAGCAGGGGCTGCCATGTAATCATTTTGAATCTGTTTAAGCACCACTCACAAAACAGTTAATGAAGGTATAGCATGAGTTCTGGTAAATACTGCAGCAAACACTCGTATGGTGCAGTCCTCCACTATGGTAGCCATTCCCATTAGCAAGCATATTGTTAGAATTCTGTGTTTTCGTTGGGTCCTGTATGAGGAAACACTGCTGCAAGCTGATTTGTTTTTTGTGCAATCCAGAATGTAATTTCCTCCTATCTGGTGGAAAATTTACCCAGAATATCATTGATATATTCTGTGGACTAATGCCTGATGTAGCCAATTATGGTCGTGCAGCATGAGCAGTCCTCACAGGATTTATTGTAATTATTCACATAACAAACCGTGTTAAACATCTATAAGTTTAGACCAAATCTGTGTATAATGTACGCAGTTCTGGAGCACCTAGATTATCTAATTCTGGATATGGTTTGTAACCAGCTAAGACTGGCTATGTTGTTCCTTCATTGCTAAGGGGACCTAGTCTAACATTGTTATATGTATGTGATAGGGTGCCTGGAAATCCATTTTTATGTTCTTGGTAAGTTAATGGTACTTCTAGAGCTTCATAAGCTCTGTAGTTGTCAGGTACTCTATCTTCAATGTATTTGTGAAACAGTGTTGTAGCTGTATTAACTTCTGAAATTGTAACACATGAGTAGAATACCTCTATCCTGAATGCTTCATGAGCCAGCACCACAAAGCTAACGTCTCCACCTGTCTGGGGCTGACCACATTACATCTACATTTGTGTAACCACATGCTCAGTATGTTGATAAAGGTGACGTTAGTTTCAGATGCTTCAATATCTAAAATCAGAGAGGGTACCTCTATGGGGAGATCCTTTGGAAGGTGCAAGCTTGAAACAACCTGCAGCCAATATATAGGATTAACCTACTCAGCTGAGGAGAATTTTTCGCTAACACCAAGGACGTCTACTGTTAATAAGGGAGCATGGATTTTTGGGTTTACAACAGAAAACTTACTCAGGTGATTCATTAAATAAGAGCTCAAACTATAACATTGGGCACCATGTTGTGCAACTTGTGCCTCTTTCGGTGAAACTGTGCATTTGTTGAACAACATAAACGTCAGGATTGTGCCAGACTAAATCCATGCACACCCTCAGGATCTGTTGGCCTATAGCCAATCTAGCTCACAGTGCACCATCTGCATACCTAGCCTTACAGGGTAAAAATGCATGTGCAACCTCAGAACATGACAACCCTTATCCCGCAAGGAAATCTTGGTAACAGATCTCAAACCCTTTTGTTTGGAGAAATACTCAGCAAGGCGTTTCAATATTTATTGAAGCATTATGATTCCTGTATAAAATACATGTGCTGTGATAATTAGTAGAATGAAACAGATTCGCATAATTAGCATTACAACAACAGTGACAAAGATGATTATTTCCACCATTGTGAAAAGACAGAGAATATATGGGGCATATAAGTACTGGTATAGTGTACTCCTTACTCCTACCTAACGCTCCCTAACCTAGTTTAGCCTAGAGTGGGTGATCTGCCAAATCCCTGCCAGGGTGGACTAACTCCCCATTACCTGTGAGTTAGTGTCATCAGGCTGTCTGTCTTGGTGTAAAGCTTGACATCCCTTGCGTCAGAAAACAGGAATCAGCTGAGCTAGAATTCCGGCATGAAGTGACCTAGCAGTGTCAGCTGAGTGCTCCTCTGCCTAAACATGGAAGTGATTGTGTGTTTATAATAACACCCATTTGGCCAAGTCTCAACCCCTGTCAGGCCGCAATTTTTTATTCTAGTTGGATTGCATTGTCGCCTTCTGGACAATAACAAGGATGACATTTTGCACAATGAACTTTATCCCTTAAATCAAATGTTCAAGGTGTCATGATTTGACCCCTATTGCTATAAGATAGTTATGTTTTCAAACTATCAGTTTTTCACTTGCTTTTTTAATCTTGGCACTTTTTTTGACACCGAATAATGTTGGGTGGTGTTATCAGGTAGCCATTTTTATTACACTTCTTTTCTGTTTTGCACTGCATCTCACACCTTTCTCAGTACCACTATGTTTTGAGACTTTTTCTCTGGAAGACTGCAAACTCATTGCATATTCACAGTGATGGTTCCCCTGAAATAGGGTGCACTGCAATGAGTTGATCCACCTTACTCCCAGATGATTATGTTCTGCCAAAGTGGTGGGCTGATGGGATTTGTCTCAACTTAGTGGGCTGAATCTGTATTCTTCTCTTTGGCTCCCAGTTTCTTTACATTTTGACCGTCTCTCTCCTCTTTTGTTGTTTGCGTAGTTGTTGGGGGTTTGGAGTTTGCCTGGTCGTTAAAGATCATTCCCCTTAGACCCTCCATGAGTGTGTGTTTTTTGTTGTTAGTCATGATAATGTACCCACAAAGTAGAAATGTAAGCAATGCAGATTCAGAGAATGTTATCCTGTATTGATACACACGCAAATGTTTGTCAAAAGTCATTGTGTGTAAATGAGATGGGAACTTAAGAAACTTGAGCATGTAAATAGGGGTTCTGCTTACTAGGCCTATTCTGACCACGTGACAAGGTTGCCATCTTCTGATGGCCTATACAGCATTGAATGTGCTAACCGTGGTGTTTTATGAGCCTATTTATAAGCAGAAATCAAACTTTCTACATGATTACAATATTTCATATATAAAAAACATGGGAGTGAAAAAAATAGAAAGTTAAAGAGCAGTCACACTGACATCTGAATCAATGCTACTTTCCCTATTCCAGCCGTAAAGTTCCTCAACCATGTTTGTTGTGTACATTCCTAAGCAGCTCTTGGGATTTAGATTTATTAATGGGTTTATAAATTGGTGTGGTTCTCCTAGTAAAGTGTTTTTAATATAATTTGCTAATAAGATCTAAGTTTTAGCTTTGCTGATTTTAGATCCACCTAGCTTTCAAATTTCAGAAAAGAGTCTGAAAACTAACCCTGGGCGTAGTTCGCGAGGTAGCACTACGCAAAGCTACGCAAAGTGCACTTCGCACTACGCGAGCTACGCGTAGCACTTTGCGAACTGTGTAGTACCCTGATCGCACTGTGCAAGATGCTGTTTTCAATGATTGCACAGTGCGGACAAGCATCCGGTACTGTGCAATCATTGAAAACGGCATCTTGCACAGTGCGAGCTGTAGTTTTCTGCTGCTCGAGTAGATTTTTCCTGGAGCGGCAGGTTTCTCATCGCGAACGGTCGCGTGCACACGCGACCACTTGCAATGAGAAACCTGACCTCCTCACGTTGAGAATCTCGCCGGGATGTTTATTTTCCACGCTCGCGATTGGCAACTTGATGTTGCTGATCGCGAACAAGGAAAAAGTCTCGCCGGGATGTCATTTTGCTTGCTCGCGGTCGCCAACTTGATGTTGAGGACCGCGAGCAAGCAAAAAATGACCGCTGCACTACGCAACGCAACGCTACGCTACGCATGTTTGCACTGTGCTATGTGCAATTCACGTAGAGCGAAGTAGCGCAAACTTCGCAAACTACGCGAGCATAGCGTAGTGCTTTGCCCAGGCTTACTGAAAACTCCACTCTGGCATAAGATCTAGCTTTACGAAAAGCATAATATTGTCAGCTAGAGCATACATTTTAAGATTTCGTCAGTTGGGCTCTTAATCTAGTTGCTCTTCCAAATATTCATTGCTAGTGGTTCAATGAAGAGCATGAGCAAAATGGGTGACAAGGGACACCCCTGTCTGGGTCCACATTTAACTTTACATTGCCCTGCATCGACAGAATTTACAATCAATCACACTTGCAATCCTTCTTAAAGAGTCCTTAAAGGGGAAATAAACTGAGATGGAAATCCAAACACTTTTAAAATTAAGAAAAGATTGTCCTAATTAAACAAGTCAAAAGCCTTTTCAGGATCTAAAAAAAAGATATGTGCCGTTATCTGCTTATTCTTGCAAAACTCCAAGTAGTGTGTATGTGTTGACTAATCTTTGGTAGTAATATAGCTGTTTTGATCCTTGTCGATCAGGTGACTTACTAGTGAATTCAGTATATTCGCCAACAATTTTGAAAATATTTTATCAACTGAATTAAGCAGATTAATTGTGACAACTGTTCCACACTGTGGTTTTAAAAGATTCCGGAACCTTTCCTCCCAATGAATTATAATTTGCAAGCTGGACAATAACCGGGTTTAAGACTTTGGCAAACGTTTTTAAAAACCCAGTAGGGAAGCCATCTTCTGCATACACATTTCCACTAGATAAAGATTGAATCACGCGGGCAACGTCTTCCAGTTTTGCCATCTTCAATAGAATTTTCCTGGCATGTTGGCCTAGGAGTGGTATCAGAAACTTTTCCAAAAAGACTTGTAATCTTAAATGATCAGTGGCAAATACATGGCCTGGCGGAGCAAGATTTATGAGAGCAATGAAAGGGTGGACCATATGCTTGTAGTCCGGTCTAGAGAAAAAGCGGTCCAAACTCGCATTACAGAAATTATTGACCCTGATGCTGGCTTAGTCAATGACCCCGACGCAATTCTATCAACATTTCAGAAATGTTATCAGAAATTATACACAGAGGATACGCTGGGGATAGAGAATGAGATCGAGGAATACCTTAATGATCCAACTGCGGAACAACTTTCCCCTTTGGAGAAAGACATATTAGAGGCTCCAATTAAAATGGAGGAAGTGAGAATGGTGAGAGAGACTTTACCAAGCGGCAAAGCTGTAGGGACAGATTTTCTACCAGGGGAATTATACAAAAAATTCAGGGATCAACTATTGGCTGTAATGCTAGAGATTTTTAGACGAGTCCAAGCTGGTGAGGCACCCCCGAAACTTGGAACTCAGCTAATATTGTAGTGTTCTTGAAAAAAAAAACAGCAAACGAACCTGGGTCATATAGACCTATTACGCTGATTAACGGCGATACGAAAATCTATGCAAAAATCCTGGCCAATAGATTGGCATCAGTAATCAAGAAATTAGTCTCTCTTCACCAACATGGATTTGCCCCGGACGGGAGGCCATCGACCACATTCGGCGGACTATTGCCCTATTTGACTACACTAAGGTAATGTGAGACCCTATGGCTTTAATACTCTTAGATGCCGAAAAGGCATTTGATAGGGTCTCCTGGCCCTTTTTGTGGGCAACTATGTCAAAAAGTGGCCTAGGAAAGGGATTCATAAAGGCAATAAAAAATATGTATCGGGAACCGATCGCTAGGATAGTCCTGATGGGGGTCTCCTCTGATATAATTATGATTACAAGGGGCACGAGGCAAGGGTGTCCCTGTTCCCCTCTACTGTTCGCCATCTACATCGACCCCTTAGTCAGGAAAATCGAGGAGAGCCATAGAATTCAAGCTCTGTGTGCCAGGGGAGGGGAAACTAAAATCCTTGCCTACGCGGATGACCTAGCAATAATCACGCCCACTTCTCGCGATGCCCTTCTGGAAATAAATAATCTGACGAGTCAATTCGACAAGCTCTCAGGGTATCACCTCAACTAAAGCAAAACCCAAATTGTCATGAATAATAAAAGAAATTTAGATGATCCCCAAATAGTCCGGAGTGCTAAATATTTAGGGGTTGAGATCAGTGCAAACGTGGAAGAGATTGTTGACACAAATTTTGATCCACTAATGCAGAAGTTGAAGACGGATTCTAACAGGATGAATAATTGACATCTTACATTGGTCGGTAGATACAATGTAATTAAAATGTTATTTCTCCCAAAGGTCCTATATTTTTTTAGAGCTATCCCATTGGAAATAAGTAAATGTTGGTTTTTAAGGTTGAATCAACTGATCTTGGGGATTCTATGGGCAGGTCAGCGACCTCGTAGAGCATTAAAATATATGACTCTCAAGTTTACTATTGTGCTGAAGCTTTGAAACAAATGGCTGACCTGCTGGGAAGGGATTTCAGGGATTCTAGAGAAAGCTCAATCTATGAGTTAATCCATGGGGCTGAAGCCAAAGGGTGTCTGTTGCGTCATATTGATTTTGCTTATTTCAAAAGGGTCAAATTTAAGGTTTTGGTGGGTGCATTTAAAGTCTGTACGTCAGTCCGGAAAAAACTTGCAGATCGGCAGAATCCACAGATTTTCTCCTGTAGCTAATAATAGATTACTCCCAGACATATTCCACGATGGTTTTATGAAAATCTGGATTGAGAAAGGGGTGCTGTACTTGGGGGATTTAATGGTTGATAAGGACATTTTCTCATTTGATTTAATTAAGGAAAAATACGGGATGGGGAATAATCATTTTTTTAAATATCTGCAGGTGAGGGACTTTCTCTCCCAAAAGATAACTTGCTGCAATCAAATACCTTTACTAGATCTGGTATGGGGGACACGTCCATCTATGTCTACAATACATTAAATAATTAATAAGGAAATGGGGGATGATTTTATCAAACAGACAAACAGGTGCCAAGATCTGGTGCAAGCTGGACCGGGAGATTGTGAAGATTCTCTGCAATTGAGTCACACAGCATTTATCTCGGCTAACCTCCAAGTGCAATGTTTTAAAACTCGGTGTAATTTATATATTACTCCAGCACGGATCTACAGATGGGGGGGGACCTCAGGGATACACTGCTCTTGGTGTGGAATGTTGGCCGCTGATAGCGTTCATATGTTTGCTACGTGTCCAAGGCTGGCCCAACTGATAACTGAAATTGGGCAACGACTTAATAATCTGCTGGGACATGCAGTTAAACTAACCCCTCAGGTTATACTACTGAGAATTGGTAATCAAGAAATGGGTGGATCAAATCGGAGCCTGGTATTTATAGCGATGACGGTGCTAAGGCTATGCCTGGCTAGTGCATGGCTCGATCCTGTCCCTCCTTCATACTATGTTTGGTTTGGTAAACTATTATCAATATACAAGTGGGAAACTGCGGTATACAAAAGAAGAGGTAACAAAGCTAGGACAAGAGGTCTTGGAATCTGGGAACCTATTATGAGATGGATTAACGTGGATGTGGATCTAATGTATTCTGATCAGATAAATTAGGAATTTAGCCTTGTGGCAATATAAATATAAATGCAAAATATTGAATGTATATCTAAAGATCATGCAAAGTATATATGTAGCTTATTATATTTAACTTGGTGTCTTTTGGATCCAGCGGGTGGGGGGAGGGGTTGGGGGGGTCAGGGTGTAATGTAAGTGTAAATCTAGACATCAATAATACTCAGTTTTGTATGAATTGGTATTTATGTATGATGTATGGTGTCTAAAGAAAAATGTAAAAAAAAAAAAAAGTGTTTTCTCTTGTCATAGACTGGCTGCATATAGGCTCTTTTACTTTGAATAACTGGTTTGTAATAATAATCACGCACTGGTTAATTAGCATGTTCCTTCAGCTAGGAAATCAGGCTATTTTTAGATTGTATATACGTCTTCTGGGCTTGTTTTCATTAGTCTGCTAGTTGCTTTCTCTCCTGTTTTATACTTCTCCTCATTTATATATCTTTAGATACGATAATGGCTCTCAAATTTGCCTTGAACATAGCCCATACTATATCCGGCTTTGCTGAATGCATATTTAGTGAAAAGTACAGGATAATTTCTTTTACAATTACATTAACACTGAACTCTTACTCTAAGTATGATCTATTCAAAGCCCATCTGGGGAAAAGAAGGTAGTCTGAAATATGCACGTCTAGCATGGAATGATCCAAAAACCCATGTGGATGATGCATATATTTTTTGAGGAGGTCTGCGGAGCCTAAGAAAAAATCCAGTCTCGTGGCAGACTTAAATTTGTCCGAGAGAAAAGAGTATTGATAATTGTTCTAAAAAAACATTTCTCCAAGGATCCACCAAATTTAAACTCTGCTTATATTGTGCCAGAATTGTTGCCGTTTCATACTTATTTTATCTGTGGGTTGTCACCAAAGAGTCTAAAGTAGGATCCTGGAGAAAATTAAAATCACCTCCTAAAATCACTAATCAAGAAAATAACATAAAAGTTTAAAGAAGCTCAACCAGGGTCTCCGGGTGACCTTCTATTGGAGCATAAATTATAGTGAATGTAAAACCTCCATCTATAAGCTCTTATTGCTGAAGATAGCCACCGCTCTGTGTGCTGCCTGTGAAGAAAACACTGTTTCAACCCCAGACCAAGAGGAAAACATAGAAAACTTTCCTGCGTTTGATTTCTTCCTATGGGTTTCTTGTATGAAAATTATATTTGGGCTATGCTCCAGTATCCACTTTTTTACCCTTCCACCATTATGCTTATTAATCAACCATTAACGTTAAATTAAAACAATTTTCAAGTCCTCTTTCCTACGAACATTTAAAAATATCGGAGTCAGGTAACATTACTGCAGTCCCTGCTTATCCAAGCATATTGGCCGCCCATCTACCCATATATCACCAAATGAATTAATACACACTAACCCAGCTTTCTTTTCTAGCTTCCTCCTCTCACTTTGAATATCCTACTGAGATAGTGAAATTGTGCATTAGAATTATCAGTCATAAAAAAACAATCTCCAACTACGGCATAAAGTGCCCTGAAGCTAAGTGCAGCATACATAAAGGGCTTAAGTGTCTCACTAAAGTGTGTAAGGTGCATACATGTCTGAATAATAAAGATCTTATCCATCTTGTCCAGAAAAGCAAGAAAACCAATATAGTTCAATTTCTGCTGATTATTCTTTGAGCTGCACATCTCTCTGTAGATAAAGGTTTCGACATTTTTTACCACTGCAATTATGCCATCACCTCAAACACACACCCCTTCTTATCCAATCCTTCTGCCTTCCCAACCCTCCCTGTCCCACCCACTCCATCTTCACTCTCCATGCTTTCCCCTGTGGAGGGTGCCTGCCTTCTCACACAGGGGGTAGGAGCACTGACTCTAGCATTGGGTGCCATGGAACTGCACCCAGGACTTCTCCATGGGAAAAAGGTGGGGCAGCCCCACTACAATAGCAAACAATACTATTTCACCAGTGTGTATACCATCAACTGTAAATGTTCAACATCATCAGAAAGCCTTCTTATGAGGCGCAAGATGGTGCCTGACTAACGTACCCCTCCGTTTACCGCTCCATCCATGCCTCGTTACCTCGGAGCTTATTTTGGTGGTGGTGGTTTGGGTGCTGGGGGGAAGAGGGACCTCATATAGAGAAAGGCTTTTGATAAGGGGGAATGTTTTTTGTTTTTTCTTGTAAATGACAGGCTTAGAGACTTGCATAAAAGAGACAATTGTGGTGTGGATAATTGGGAAACTAGGCCACTTTGATGTTGGGAAAGGGGAATTTACAGATAGCTACCCTCAATATCTGTGGGTTAAATGATGCTAGGAAGAGGATATTTGTCTATGAGAAACCCACATATAGGAGGCACTGAAGGATGGATTAAGAAATTTAGGACACAGATTAATTCGGGTGATATCGCAAGGTGTACGTACCCGCGGGGTTGCAATTCTAACCTTCCATAATGCGATACAATTCAAACAAACACGGGTGGACACGCTTGGGAGATGAGTTATTGTGGAATGTTGGCCCTCACCCTGTACACCGTTTACTTTATGTTCAGTGTATGGAAGTATAATTGATGACCTCTGGGTATTTGACTGGTTGTCTAATGAACATACACATTGGTCCTTACCAATTATAATGTGGGATTTGAATATTAATTTACCTGGAAATTGGGTCACGGAAGGAAACCAGAGATACACAGGGAGAAAACAGAAAGTATTTCAATCTTTAAGGAATTTATGTCTGGACCAATGAGCTTATGGATGCATGGTCTAGTTTAAAACCAATGGAACATGGGCTTACTTATTATTCTGCCCCACACCAGTCTCATGCCTGACTGGACTATTTTCTTGCATCTTCTTCCCTACTACAGGATGGTTGGATTGAGCGTTACCCCCAGCTTTTATCCGATCATAACCCTTTAAAATTTGGTATTCAGGGGGCGGTTTACAAAAAAGGTTTCTCCCTGAAGCTTCGAAAAGACACTGTTTCACAATGATGAATATTGCAAACATATGAAGGAGTGGATCCCTGAGTTTTTGAGAAGGAACATTGGTAGTTCATCAACAGTAGTTGTGTGGAATACCCAGAAGGATTGTATCCAGAGGTAAACCATGCAGTTCTCTAAAGCAGGGAAAAGATGAGAAACTCATTTTGCAGGACCATCAGAATAGCTTCCCCTGGGGAGAAGAGAAGTTAGTAGAAGCTGTGCAGCAGGGGACTGAGGTGGAGGAGGCCCAAATGGAAGTGGTGATGGCCAAGGAAGCAATAGGGGAAATATTTGCCAAAATATAAGCAGTTAGAACTAGCCGCATACAGGGAAAAAGCCTATGAATGCAGTGAAAAAATAGGACATCATCTAGCAATGAGATCTAGACAGGAATTCATATATGATGAAATATGTGTAATCAGAGACCAAGCATACAGATTGGTATCTGATCCAACTAAGATAAGGGCTTCCTTTCAGAATTACTTTCAAGTATTATACTCCAAGGGCCCAGAGAAGGAGGCCTGTTTGATACAGGAGTCTAGCTCTAAATGTTACAAAGTCACCCACCTGAACTCCGGTTTGTTCCTTCCTCGATGCCGACTGTTCTCCGCTCCCTCTGAAATCAACCAGAATGGCAAAGAAATGATAACCCTGCCACTCCTATTGACTCCCGGGGGAAGGGGGAAATGGGAATGAGAGACAAGAAGAGAAAAACAGGATTTGTTGTGGCTGCCTCACAGTCTCATCTCACCAAGTGTCTCTCAGGGAGTGGGAGTGGACTGGTTTCCAGGTCTTTCCAGTAAATGCCTTTCGGTAGCTTCACCTATCAGATAAGAGTAACAATCAGCACATGAAATAACACTATTAGTCTCTCTAACTATTCTTGGACAGACTCTCCTTACAACCTACCGGATTAATTCAGGTGTCTTGAATCGCTTTCTGGTTTTTATGTCTGAGATTGACTTTCTAAAACTGTATGCATTCCTTCACAAATAGAAAACACAAATGTTATCACACAAGCGGTAATTCACTTCTCCAGGTAATTAAATAATCTTTAGTCACCATGCGCACCTGAAAGTACCCAGAGTTCTGCCCAAAAGGATCAGTAAATTAAAGATATGATAATAATAAAAGGGGAAAAAACAATGTCTGTTTGCTTCCTTCTTAATGCTACTATTCTGTAACAGAGGTCTTTTAAAGTTCAGATCCTAAACAGTACTACTTGCGCCACAATATATAGTTTGTCTTGAAAGCAGACGAATTGTGTACAATACTCAGTTAGTCTATTAATTAGACGAATTTGCGTTTCCTTAAATGTCAAAGATGAAGTTCTCTTCTTTGCAGCTTTTGCCTTAAACAAACAAAAAAAACTCAATGTCTTTCAAATTTCCAGAATTAGGAAGAAATGCTCAGAATTCCTTATTTGTGGAAGCTCCAAAGTTGGTAATTTAAGAAGTCTTACCTTTCTTAAGTGGAAAGTACTTTACTGTTCGTTGCGCGAGGTTGCCTAGCAACGAATTGTTGATTTCTTGACTCTTTTTCTTTTGCAGGAAATCGGGCGGAGAATTCAGCCGGGAACAGGAAGACGGGAATCCGGAACTGAAGAGCAGCAAGGATGTCGGACCAAGAAGGGGGAACACGCAGGAAGACATCCAGAAGAGGAACAGGAGGCACACTGATCCAGCCGGAGCCAGGTGAGTGTTGTCGCACAAAGCGAAGCACCGGGACTAATGTGGGTGGGGTTTAAATACCGGAGTCTGTCAGAAATGCAATTACCTTGCGCTTGTGGTTTCTGCGGCGGTTTACACGTGTATTTAAATGCGAGCCGCTTCAAGTGTATTTCCAGCGTTTGAACACTTGACTCGCACGTGTGACTGCAGAGGCAATTTACATATGGATTGAATGTGTGCAGATCTCACGTGTAATGATCCTGAGTAATAAAAATGAATCTGAATAATAACGAACGTTGGTACCTCCAAGGATGTGAACTTCAGCATGAGTGATTACAGCTGAGCAACAACTATGACCATACTATACAATCAATGATCATGATTACAACTAGACCAAAATAATAACCAAATTTCCTGTTAACATAACATATTCATATATTACTTAAGCATGATGGGTTCTATTGTTCCTGAATTTAGTTTCCTCATAACAGTTCTCGTAACACTAAATATCAAGATTCTACCTCACAGAACCAACTAACTAGGGATGAATAAGAGTTACTAGATAGGCTCTTGTCCTGGGAAGAGATCCTTCTAGCTATGTCTAGCTTACCTGAAGGGGTTACAGATTCTATCCCCTGAGAATTTTATAAAATATTTTCGGGTCAACGTAAGGATTTTATTACAATTCTTTTTGAGCAAATATTCAAAGGCATAGTTCCAACTATCTTGTGGTCTTTGGCTGAAATTATCATTTTCCCTAAGAAGAACAAACCTATTCAAGAGCCTGGTTCTTATCTGCCAATCACTTTAATCAATGGGGATTTGAAAATTCTCTCAAAACATTCAGCTCCATGCTTGTCATAAGTGATTCACAAGGTAGTTTCCAAATGTAAGCACAGATTTATTCTCAGGAGAGGCACAACAGACCACATTAGAAGGGTAATTTCTCTTTTTGACGGTGCGCAAGTGACAGGATACCCTGTGGCCGTGATCTTGCTTGATGCTGAAAAAGCATTTGATATGGTCTCTTGTCACTGTCTCTGGGCTATCATGCAGAGAATTGGGATAGAGTTAGGCTACACCCGGGCAGTAAAAGCATTTTATGTTGAACCTGTTGCTAGCTTATTCATAAATGGGAAAATGACCAAACAATTTTCGTGAGGGGAACACGTAAAGGCTATGCCTGCTTCCCATTGATATTTGCGATGTATATTGATCCCTTTATAAGGCGATTGAAAAGTAATTAACTATTCTTCTGGTTCACAGGCAAAGTTATGATACTAAAATTTTGGCTTATGCTGACAACATTGTTCTGGTCACCCCAAATTCGGATTTGTCTATTAACACAGTTGAAGAAGAGGCTCGAAAGTGTGGGGATATCTCAGGATACTCCCTAAATAAAGATAAGACACAAATCATTATCAACGAGAGGATACCCATTGTGGTCTATAGAGTTGTGAAAAGCGCTGTGTACTTGGGTGTTACCTTAACTGCTAACACAGATGAAATTATTAAAGAAAATTTTGCCGTTCTGGCTGATGAGAAAAAAAGTCGCTCGGTAGGCTAAATAATTTACATCTATACCTGGTGGGTAGATTTAAAGTAATTAATTTTGTTTTTCACTAAAAATGTTTACCAATTTAGAGCCATACAACTAGAATTTTCTAATCAGTGTTTGAAGAAATTTGATGGCCTTTTTTCTCAATTTGTATGGGCCTACTCGAGACACAGAAGATCCATACATTTTGTCACTTACAAAACATTGGGGGGCAGGGCTTTTCCTAATCTTAAGTTATATTATTGGACTACCACCCTACAGCACTGCACCGCTCTTTTGCAGGAATGACCTAATGGACATGTGCTAGATCCTCCTTTTACCTTCAAATTGCTAATCGGCACAGAAGTCTGGGGCTGCTTATGGCTACAGCTAGAACTCAGGTATTTTAAAAGGGTGTATTTTAAGGCCCTTCTATATGCCTTTAAGGTTGGGACATTAGTTTTTAGGCTGTTGGGTATAGGCAGACTGAACTTTTATACACCCCTTTGGGGTAATAAGAGCTTACCAGAGATCTTTGGAGATTTTCATATGACCACATGGATTAATACCGGAATTAATAAATTAGGAGCTTTTATTAAGCAAGTAGCCTTATATCATTTAATGACCTCAGATTAGTGTTTGATCTTAATCATATCAGTGCCTCCAAATTAGGAATTTTCTCACAACGTAAAGGGGGTGGGCCGATAGGTTTTATAAAAATTTAACTTATAGAGATATTGACAGATCATTAACATGCCAAACACAGTACAATATACAATCTTCTGAATAATTTAACAAAAGATGATCTAGAACAATATTCTGCAAAGTGGCAAGTGAAATTAGGCATATCAGACTCTGTATTTCACCAAGCCTTCTCATTGGCACAATCTGTGCTAATGTCCGCAAACGTACAAGCCCAGTTTAGACCTGTGTTTTTATATTATACTCTATACAGGATTGCTAAATGGAGGGAAGGTGAAGGAACTTGCGGTCCATGAAGCGCTTTTGTGGGGCAGACATGGTCCATGTGTTCATTACTTGCAGCTCTCTCTCACCCGTGATTGATGAAATTAACAATGTTATCAGAGATAAACTGTCCCTGAATGTAACTTTAACTCCCTCTTTGATATTACTGGGAGTTGAGAAAGTGTGGGATAAGATGAGGGAGGGGCTTTGCTTTGTATCTCTATTTCTAGGTTATGTATCGCCTCAGCCTGGCTCGATGCTAACCCTTCCTCTTTTCAGCAATGACTGGCCCGGCTTTTATCAGTGTACAACCTGGAAAATGCGGTTTATGCAAGAAAGGTTCTTCGAGCTAGGAAAAAGGAACAGACTGTTTGACTAAGTGGGTTAATCAATTGGCCAAGTAAAGAATATTAGGGATGTCCCTGGTCCATACTCGGCTGTAAATGCACTTGTTACTTTAAGGGGTGGGGGGGTCAACACTCTGGTATGATCTATTTGTTATTAGAATGAATTGTTGCAATACTCTATGCCACCTGTCATTTTAAGCTACATGTGGGGCCCATTATATGATGAATTATTGGGACACTGTCATGAATTAAAATAATTATTGTAACTATACTATTCAATTGGCAAATATTTTGTTATGAGCATATTTATATTTTGCTGAATTTCTCCTGTACATAATTGAGTGGGGTTGGGGGGTTGTTTTTTTAATTTTTAATTTATTTATTTTCTGTGTAGTAAAAAAATTCCAATAAAAATATTTGTTTTTAAAGGAAAACCTCATGATTTACCACACACTGAGAAAATGGGAAACAGTGTGTCAGGTTATCTGCTTGCCCACTGTTCTGGTAGACTGTTCTCAGTCACCATCGGAGCTATGTATTGACTTCAAAAACAATTGCACTTGCTCGGCAGAGGTGCAGAGGTGCAAACAACACTCTCAGCTTAGACTGCTCTACTAACGAAGCCGGTTCAGCAGAAGCTTTAAAGGGTCCAGCATATTCTGAGAGTCACTGCATCGCTTTGCCGCTGCCAAAGTCATATCTGGGAAGACCGGAAAGGTAAATTATTCTGAAGAACCAAATGATTACTGCTGTCTTGCTCTCAACAAAATCCAATCGTTTATCTGGTAGTTTGAGAAATTCATCAAAACTGTTCTGGAATATTTCAATTAGGCATTTGCCAAAGATCTTGGTGTGCTCTCGTGGTTGTAAGATCGGCCGTAAAGTTGGGCAGAATATATTTTTAAACCAATTTTTTAATTAATGGAATCATCCCACCTGAACCTCCAACTTTTTCTAGAATTCTAATGAATTTTAATTTGAAACAGCAAGAATGATTCTAGATCTCATCTTGTTTTTTCTGCAAGGCATTAATTTATTTTTAGAAATGTGTCGATCTCTTCTGTAGCTGTCCTTGATGATCTTCGAGATCCAAACCTCTTATCTTAACCTCCTTGAGCCCGATTCACAGAACTAAATTGAGACAAAATCCTAAACTTACTGCCATTTTGGTATTCAGAGAAGGCACTTACTCATTTTGGTATTCACAGAAGGCACTTACTCATTTTAGTATTCACAGAAGGCACTTAATCATTGATGAGTAAGTGCCTTCTGTGAATACCAAAATGAGTAACTTACTCATTTTGAGTAACTTACTCATTTTGAGTAACTTACTCATTTTGGTATTCACAGAAGGCACTTACTCGATGAGTAAGTGCCTTCTGTGAATACCAAAATGAGTAAGTGCCTTCTGTGATTATCAAAATGAGTAAGTGTCTTCTGTGAATACCAAAATGGTAGTAAGTTTAGGATTTTGTCTTAAGTTAGTTCTGTGACTCGGGCCCCTTGAGCCTGTCGGTAATGAGGGAAAGTTTTTTCTTGATAACTGATAGCTGATTTTGCAGACTTAACTGTTTCAGTTCTTGTTAGGTCTTAAATTCTCTGATCTCTTGGATTGTCTCCAATAATTGCACAAGAGACTGAGGAGTAGCGGAGGAGTCTTTAAGAGGTTCCACTGAAACTACACAATTCTGGAGAGTGATAAAATCTTGCATCGCCCCATGAGACATTTGGCTTGTCGAGGCCTCCTGATTAGGCTTATGTCCTGTATTCTGTGAGAGTGGCGAGTTACACGCTAAGGGGCCCATTAGGATGGCGGGTGGACTTCAGTCCGCCCGCCATCCTCGTGGTGCTGGGACTGGCTGCCAGACGTGCGGCAGTCCCGCGCAGCTGATTAGGATGTGACCGCCACCCTGGCGGTCGCATTCCGCATATCTGACATTGTGGCAGGTGCTGCTTACAGCAGCACCCGCCACAATACCAAATTGACATGTTGTGCATTCCCATGCACAACATGGCAGGCACTGCGTGGTGCCTGCCACCTTGTGCATGGGAATGCAGGGGGGACCATGGGTACACCCAATTGCACCCCCCACGCCCCAAAGCACATCCCGCCAGCCTTTCCATTGCGGCATCGCCACCATGGAAAGGCATTTGAAACCAGGCATCATAATATGGATGGCCAGCTCCGCCCGTCCGACAATTGGAATGATTGCTGACCGGCGGAAAAGCGGTGGACCCACTTTGCGTGTGCTGCGATACCCCACGCCATAATAATATGGCGGGGGTAACTCAAGTTGGGATGGCGAGCGGATCGCCACTGCCGAGCCGGTGATGGCAATCCACCCACAATCTTAATGCCCCCCTAGATTGGAGCCTGCGGGTGAAGTCATAACGCTGATGGAAGGGGCATAGGCCCCTCCCAAATCTTTACTTGCATCCTTGTTTGTGACTTCCTTGGCTTGAGGTTTCAGGAAAAGCATCTGATTTTTTGCTGACACCTCCACTGGCCTATTTTGTACCCTGTGGTCCAATGTTCGAATACAGGCTTTGTTACCTGCCTTGTCTCCCAACCCTGTTCTTCATAGAGCCTGCTGAGAATCATCCAGTACTCTGGGTGTCGAGCCGCTGTTTTTGACTAAAGTATGATCTCTAGTAGGACTAATTGTATAATGCATGAGAAAATCCTTAGAATTTTTGGGGAGTCCATGGGCTTAGATATACCACCCAAGCAGACTCCCACACAATCTTGCAGACCAGATAGTTTTTTAGAATCTATACTTGCACAAGACTAATTTTTTTTGTGAGGGGTGTTTCGATGGGTAGTATATGATTTCATTGTACTCAATACACTGGTGCCAAAGCGTGGACTGAGTTAGTTGCCAGAGAACAATTCGATAGCAAAAATAAGAGACAAAATATGATGCATGTCTTTCCAGTTAATTCATCCTCCTGACACCAACAAAAACCTCTGGCAAAATTAAGCATACATAGATAGTGAAGGAGACCCGCATGTCCTTGAGAACTCTGTCGCTTCAGCTCTCACTCCCTGTTCTCCATGCCTCAGACCATTAGGATGGCCTTCCTTCTACGTGACCTTGCAGTTCGCATTGCTGGCTTTAATAAAAAGGGTTCCTGATCAGGTTTTCCGGCACCATGAATGGTATACTTTACAATTAGTGGAATGCTTTAGATTAAGAGCTGCTCCATCTGTCAGTTTTGCTCCAGCACTCAGGGGCCTATCATGGCGTCAGTAGCAGAGATGATGTGTCAGACTAGTCCCCCCTCTGTGTACCTATCATAGAGAGGATCCCCACCCTCTAGGTTCAAAAGTGAACGTCTAGCGCAAGTGCCACCATAATTTATGTTAAAGTTGGTTTATATGTAATCATCAATGAGAGTCCTGGTGTCCCTTCAACAAATCTCAATGTCTCATAAGGATATTATAAATTTCCTGATTGTTATTACTAAAATTGGTACCAAACGATAGTCTGTTCTAATACCTCCTCCTGTCTTTTGATTTCAGTGTGTCCAATCGATTATTGATCTGATTCTTTTCTTAGCATCTTGTAGAATAGGACTATCATACGCTTTTGCTCTTAAGCTGGCCATAGTCTGCTTTAAATGTTGATAAATTTGGCATCCTCACTACAATTATGGCTTATCTTTATAATTTCTTCAAATGGGGTGTCTTTCTTAGTACTGACAGGATGGGCACCATCATAGTGTACAATGCTTGCTATTTGCCACTGTTTTCCCATAGAACAAATTACTGTGTAATTTATTGCTTACAGCATAAAACTCAACATCTAAAAATTGAATCATATACTTTGAGTTTAATTTTACTAATAGTAATGTTGTGACTACAGAGACTCCGCACTCATGGTGGAGATTCCACACATTATAAGATAGCAGGAAATGTGGTAGTCATGAATCATTTGAGTATAAACAGGAGGTGTACATACAGCTCAATGATCCATTTTGTTATTCGCATCCCGAGGTCAAAAGGATAATTCTACACCCAAGCAAGTCACAACAAGATATATCAGGCTGACCTCCACTTCAGGAGGAAGGAAATAATACAGGTTGTACTTGTCTACTGCACCTTCTGCTGTTCACGCTGTCACATGCACGTGCTATGCCATTCACAAACTCTGTGAGCACAACACACTTTAATGTATACCTTTGTGTTTGTTAGTGCCAATTACTCTGTAACCAGAAAATCAATATTTAGTTCAGCACATGACTTCCAGGAGCTAATGTTTCTTGCACCTCTAATCATTTTAAAGTGTGCAGCCTTATGTTTGTCTTTTTGTGTTCAATACCTTTGAGTATTTGTCAGAGATTCTGTTGGAAAATGGCCCTCTCTGAAGGGTCATCCCAAACTTTTTGCCTTCCTCCTCCTCTTTTTGCTGAATTCTTTTTGTTGGCATAAGGACTCTGAGCACTTTACCGCTGCTGAACGTTGCTATAGTGCAGTGCTTTCTCCTCTAAACATTGTGTAATTGGTTAACACGTGAATAGGCAATGCATTGTCTGCACACAAAGGGCTGATTACCCCACCACTGATACTCTGGAGCTAGAGCTGGGAGTAAAGGGCTGCTGTGCAGTTCAAAGACCCATCTTTGAAGTCACCCCCCACTTCAAAGGCACAACTGGAATAAGTACCTGGACTCTTATCCCACAAAATCAGATACTTCTGGACCCACAAATTGACTCTGTCAGAAGAACCACTGTGCTGCATCACGGACTGACACTCTGCTGGGCTGTTGACCGTAAGACTTGCTTTTCTACTGTGCTGCCCTGCTGCTCTATGACCCTACCCTACTGAGGGAGAGCTAGACTCTGCCATGCGCTTCAAAGTGTTCTTCAAGAGTTTGTTGGCTTGCCTCCTGCTGTTGAGACTCAGGGAAATTAAAGTCTCTACCCCTGCTCTTGTGCCTGGTTCACTGGACGTATGCACAGCTACTTGCTTCTGAGGCACCTCCACTGACTTCGTGAGCAGAAACCAATGTGTTGTCCATGTGGCAGGAGCAGATTCCTACGCAGATGCATCCTCCTCAATGTGCACTCACTACATAGCTATGCCATAGAGATCTGGGATCTCCTCGACAACCTCTCTCCAGATGTTGCCTTCTTTGCGGAAACCTGGACCAATGCCTCTTCCGCCCCTGCCATCGCCACCTCCATCCCTGACGGATACAAGATCTAGAGGAAGGACTGCCCCAACAGCCCAAGATTAGGACTTGCCATTGCACACAAGAGCTCCCTCCAACTCTCTACCTCCAACATGAGTGACTCCCCTTTCACCACCGAACACCTCCACTTCCAGATTCAGACCAGTCCCATTACAATGCTGCGTGGCACCCTCACCTAAAAACCCCCTCGACCTCGAACTTCATTCACCACCACCATCTCCGACATCATCGCGCCCTCGCCTCCATTGCCTTCATACTCATCGGAGACCTGAACTTCCAACTTGACAACCCCAGTGACCCCAACTCCACCACCCTCCTGGACAACCTCGCCAACATTGGACTGAAACAGCTCGTCACCACCCCCACCCACAAGCAGGACACACCCTTGACTCCATTTTCGCAGGAGGAAACAACATCCACTTCAGCCACACCACGCAGCCCCTCTGGACGGACTACCACTGCGTACACTTCTCTTTCAACAATACCACCACACACAAATCCACTCCATACCCCCCGTGAAGGAACTAGAGCAAGGTCACAGAGGAACACCTCAACTCCAACCTCAACCACAATCCCCATCCCACCTCAACTGACGCCAACTCTGCAGCCAAGAACTACATCAGTGGATCATCAACTGCGCAGACAAGCTTGCCCCCCTCCGGAACCCCGACAGACAGCGCCCCATGAGGGCCACCTGGTTCACCACCGACCTCCCAGAATCCAGACACACCTGCAGACGTATCGAAAAACGATGGAGGAACAGCAAAACCACTGAAGACCAGACCCCCTACAAGAACGCCATGACAGAATACCACCAGCTCATCAGATCCACCAAAAGGACATTCATCCGGAACAAAATCCTCACCAACTCCAGCAACTCAGAGGAACTATTCAGCATCATCCAGCAATTCATCAAACCCCCAAGCGAAGTCGCAGACGTCACACCCTCCCAGGACATCTGCAACAAGCTAGGCTCCTACTTCCATCTGAATATCAAAGCCCTGTATGACAACTTTAGTGAATAGACTCCAGAAGCCATTCCTTCCTCCAGTGACGACAGCCAGCCTACCATCACCAGCTGGACCACGGTCTCCACTGAAGATACTATGACGACCATGAAGAGCACGCACTCAGGAGCCCCCATGGACCCCTGCCCACCACACATCTTCCACAGAGGCACTGCCGCCATAGCACCCAAGCTACAACGTACCATAAACACCAACTTCAGATCCGGCACATTCAAAGACAACTGGAAATGCGCAGAAGTCAAGCCCCTCATCAAGAAACCCTCAGCAGACCCGACGGACCTGAGAAACTACAGATCCATCTCTCTTCTCCCCTTCATTGCCAAAGTCACCAGGAAGATCATCAATGCCCAGCTGACAAACTTCAACGAGGAGAACTCCATTCTCGACCCCTCCCAATCCATATTCCGCAGCAACCACAGCACCGAGACCACCCTCCTTGCCGCCACAGACGACATACGCACGCTCCTCGACCAAGGCCACACCGCGGCCCTCTTCCTACTAGACCTCTCTGCAGTCTTTGACATCATCTCCCACCTCACTCTCACAGCCAGAATCCATGATGCCGGCATTCAGGGAACCGCCCTTGTCTGGCTCCACTTCTTCCTAGCTGGCAGAACACAAAAGATTAGACTTCCACCCTTCCTCTCTGAACCCACAGAGATTAACTGCGGAGTACCCCAAGGATCATTGCTCAGTCCCACACTCATCAACATCTACATGGTCGCCTTTGCCGCCATCGTCAGACAGCATGGACTCAGCAATAGTATCCTATGCCGATGACACCCAACTTATCCTCTCCCTCACAAAGGAACCCAACACTACCAGACTCAGCTTCCAGGGAAGAATGAAAGAAGTCGCATCCTGGATGAGCAGCAGCTGTCTGAAGCTCACCTTGGAGAAGACTGAAGTCCTTGTCCTCGGACCCACCACCTCAGCTTGGGACAACACCTGGTGACCCACTGCCTTCGGCACCCTCCCCAACGCACCACGCCCATAACCTCAGCATCATACTCGACTCCTCCCTCATCATGACCGGACAGATCAACACCGTCACCTCCAACTGCTGCAACACCCTCTGAATCCTTCGCAAGACCTTCAAATGGATCCTCCCCGAATCCAGAAAGACCATCACCCAAGCACTCATAACAAGCACACAGGACTGCAGAAACACCCTCTACGCTGGAATCAAAAAAGCCTTGCTGCGCAAACTCCAGACCATTCAGAATACTGTGGCCAGACTCGTCCTCTGCGTCTCACGACATGATCACATCACTCAACACCTGCGAGACTTCCACTGGCTCCCTGTTGAGAAGAGAGAAACCTTCAAGCTTCTCACCCCCACCTACAAATCCCTCCACAACATCGGACCTAAATACTTAACGAGAGAGTCTCCTTCCATGTACCCAACAGAAACCTCTGCTCCGCCGACCTCGCCCTAGCAGAAACCCCGTGCATCCACAGAACCAGAGCGAGTGGAAGAGCCTTCACTTACGTTTCGGCAAAGGCCTGGGGCGAGCTCCCAATCAACATCAGACGCTACCCCATGCTGCACACCTTCTGGAAGAGCCTGAAGACCTGGCTCTTCAGCTGACTCTGATCTGCCCCCCACGCCTTGAGACCCTCACAGGCCTGATAGATTGATTGATTAATTGATTGATTGATTAATTGATTGGAACCGCTGCAGTGTTTGCAGAAATCAATGAACAGAACTCTGCATCGCTGGCGCAGCAATCTACAGAGATCGACGCATCCTTTGATTGAGTGGAGAAACCCAGCGCATCACACTCCGGACCAACACATCTCGAAGCTTTGTTAATAGAACAGACAAATCGCCACCACTGCGGAATCAACATTGATGCATCACTTGACGGCACCCCGCATCTCGCTGTTGCAACCCGTATAAGGTACTTTGTTCACCGGGCCTGTATAGGTCCTTTAACCAGCCTGCACTCCACCGCATGTGTCCTGACCTTTTGACTTTGCTCTGATCCAGCACTACCAAATTATCCCCATTGGCGCTAATTGCTTCCAAGCACTAAAACCTTTTTCATTCTTTAAAAAATCTTAATTCGACTTCTACTTGTTGGATTTTCGTAATTTTGACGTTGATTTATTTAAAAATGTATTGTCTATTTTTATAACCCTGTGAGGAGTCTTTTTGTGGTGTTTTCTTTGTGTAACAGTGTGTGTGTTGCACAAATAATTTACACATTGCCTCTTTAGATAAGCCTGACGGCTGTATGTTGAGCTACCAGAGGGTGAGCACAGGTTATCTTTTAGTGTGTATTTGACATACCCTGATTCAGATTGTGGTTCCTGCTTGGACAGGGTGCATACCTCTACCAACCAGAAACCCAATTTCTAACAGATTCCTACACTCAAGCAAGTCACAACAAGAACTATCAGGCTGACCACCACTTCAGGTGGAAAGCAATAATACATGCTGTACTTGTCTAGTGCGCCTTCTGCTGCTCATGTTGTCACAGGGACCTGCCCTGCCACTCAAAAACTCTGTGGACACAACACACTATGATGTATACCTTTGTGTTTGTTGGTGCCAATTATTTTATTCTGTAACCAGAGAATCTTTGTTTAGTTCAGCAATGACTTGCACTTCTAATTCTCTTGAAGTGTAGGGACCTGTTTGTATACACAAATCACTACTATCCTTGCACTAGTCCATTATTTACTGTTGTTCCATTTCTCCAGATCACTCGTTTCTCATCAGTGTATTATTCACAGTGATTCCAAAAAAATAGTGCTTTATCCATTACCTGCACTAAACCTCTGAGTCAATTCAAGCTCTGGTGAAAGCAGAGCAGTAAAAGGACAGTAGCTTGAACCACACCTCTTTGTCTTTAAATGCGGGTAGACAGGCTTACAGGGGAGACAAACTGTCATCCATGCTAATGTTACTTCTGGCCCTTCTCTTCTCATCCTGCAGCCCAATCCTTTCATGGTAGAGGGTCAGCCTAGGGCTGAGCTGATTGACTTCTTTGCTCCCATGATAACTGAAGCCCAGAGGGCCCTGCCTTCTTTCACCTTCTACTACTCTACTGTCCTTTTTAACATCTGGTCGTAGAACATTGAGACTGGTCACGTAAAGAAAAGGTGGCTTGTTAAGTCCCATACATGACTAGTGACAGAACTCCTTCCTTCAATCTCATCCTGTCCTTCAGTGATACACCTCGGCTTTCTTCTCTACCTGGTCAAATGAAGAGCCCAAACAGGGTGTTGTCGTAATTTGGCATTTAATGTCTTTGTTGCCTCTAGACCTAGGCATTGTAAACTATTACCCTGCATGTAGAACGCCCGGTCCTCTGTCACTCCTAGATGGGCTCCATAAAACACTTGTCGGTGACTTAACTGTGACTCCAATAGACTCCAATGAGGTTTGTTCTCTGTTACTCCAGGGTGAGCTTCATACGTACTTTACTGCAGTGCTTGATTTGTAAAAACCTAAGTACTAGGGCTCTCATCAGTAGGCCACTGTATTTTGCGCCACCCATTGTCCCTGCCAGCGCTGCCAATGACACTACCAGCACAAAAACTAACGAGGACACTCCTACAAGTGTGACAAATCAGACTATTCCAGACCCCCTAAACTATAAGAATGACTTGAGTGGCAGGTATTAATCTCTTTTAATATGTATTCAATTAATAAGCGATGTTGTTGTAATCATCTCTAAATAAGACAACAATACCACCATATGGCAAGCTTTTATAAACGCCGATTTTGACAATTAAGAGATGGTGCTGAGCACCGGAAACCTCCGGCTCAAATTAAGCAAGGCCCCCTCGGTGGTTTACCAAGTTGGTCCTCAGTCACACTTGGATGAACTCTGTGCGATACACAGGCAGTGTATTAGTGCCTCTGATCAGGTTGGTCTTCTGATGCTCATGAGTAGACTTCATATAGTATTCCCTTAGTGGGTTAAAAGTGCCTGCTATGATTTGAGCTGTTGCCGTCACTGCGTGGACTCCGTACACCATAGCTGAACCAAAGCACATAATCAGACATGTTTTAAGTATTATACTGACAACCCTAAAAACAGTAAATGGCTACATTCATGACTACATATATTTTGGTGTTCTTTGTAATACACCATAAAACAGCAATCAACATTCCATACTTACACCACGTCCTCAAACCTGAGTCTCAAGAACCTATTTGCCCATTCGCCTAACACTAACAAGGCGTCGATGCCCGGGCAAGCTTTTTTTTCTAGGGAACACCCATTTCACAATGTCCAGACAACAATTTGTACCTAGGCAATATGTGCCACACTTACATTAATAGTCACCTTTATTTGGTTTGTAGGTTACAAGTTAATTTTCTTTTGATTCCGGATGTTGGTGTGTCAAGTTAGTGCGCAGTTTGTCATTCAGAGTCTTGCTGTCCTCGCTACAGCCCACACCCATATATTCCCCGTGCACAACTTGATGTTTTACTGTCTAAATCTATTCCCCAAGCAGCAAATGTAGCCAGGTTTCCTTCTTTCGACTTTATGCTTCTTTCCTGAAAATATAACGTAGGAAATATGGGTAAATTATGCTGTGCATGTGCGTTCTATTTGATCGTAAGCAAATACACTACACATTGATGTGCTAAAATGTGTTTATATACTGTTGTCATAGTTACAGACATAACTAATGTTGCTAAGAAACATTTCCAGTCAAATTAATGTAGCAGGTTTGTTTAATCCCCACAGGCAACATTCGCCTCATTGCCAAAGGCAACATCATACCTGGCACGTGCTCCGAGTAGCAGCTCCGTGCTCGCGCGCTGCCAGGACGTCTGCTGAAGTTCATTCATTGAAGAGGTGCTGCGTGCCTTCCATCTCTGTTGTAGTGATCACTGTAGTGAACTGTGGACTGGCTGCTCCGTGTTTGTCAAACAAAGTAGGAAGAAGAGAGGGTCAGTTTCCACAAGGCCAGTGGGAAAAAAATATTTTTTGAAATAATTAATATTATTCGTAAAAATAGGGGGGCAGTCTTGGAGACTTCCATAGGTGATACGTTTACGTAGTACGACGCCACGAGTGCTGCTGTGCCTCAAGACCAAGGGGGATTTTCTTCTATTTCGGCCAACGTAAAGTAGGGTTGCTGTATATGCGAGAGGTACAGACAAAATAAATCTCAGAACCGCAGCTCTTAGGGTGCCAGAGGCCATCAGTGCAGTTGTACCAGAACGCAGACTGCCTTTGCCGCAGTGGCATAGCCAGTGTGCCATGGGCCTTTCTGCAAGGAAGGAAATTGGCCCCTAGGCTGTTCCCAGGGCACAAGTCCTATAAAAAGAAGTGGGGGGACTGACCAAGTCAGACACTATGCAAGTGACATCATGACGCGTGCCATGTCGTCACGACGTGGCGCTATAACAGAAATAAAATAATGCTATTTAAATTATTTGTGTAAATACTGAGACAGACCAACACACCTGACAGTCTTTTCTCTCATATCATGCGTACAATAAATGTTTTGAACCAAGATAAGTTTCAAAGTAAATTTCTATTTCATCTTTGCTTATTGCAAGATTTTACAGAAGAAACATGCTTTGACATAAATCAAAGACTACAGTCTCAGTATTCAAATCAATGATACAACTTGATAATTCTCAAAGTTTGAAACAAAAAACGACCCAATGCATTTCGGGTTAAAGAACCCTTCTTCAGGGGTACATATGACAAAAGGACATTAATTAGATGCAATTGCTGAGCAACTGATAGCTGCCTCCATTCGGAACTACAAAAATAGGAAAAACAGAAATAAAAACCACTGTCAATATTGAATATTTATAAATGAAACACAAAATCAGTCAAGTAGAATTTGCACACACTATTCCCAAATTGTTTTGAGAAAAAAGTGAAATATGAAAACCAAACTAATTAGGGATTAAAAACGGGGAGTGTTGCCTTAATCAAACGCAAGAGAAAATGCTGATGAGATAGTTGGTACGTTAGTGACCAAACCCGTTAAGCCCACTGCAACCCAGTGACGCTACTGCTAAAGATGTGGCTCATGCAATGTCCCTGTCGAGCGCAGGTGAGTGAATTTGTGTGGTCAAAACCAAGTGCCGTAAAATACCTTTAGTGTGCGCGAGTCCATATGTATCTGCAAAAAAAGACTCAAGTGAGTGTTTTATGTAAATCCTGAAATCTCAGTATTTTACCCGAAACTAAGCTCAAAAGCTTACCACAAAGTCTCTAAAAATAAACTTGGAACTCTGCAAAAAAAAAAAAACTGAGAAAACGGAAACTGAGGTAAACCAAAGCGGCACGATCCCTGTTTGGCAAACACCCAGTGAAATGTGTATAGGCGATATCTTACCAAAAGGCAGTAATATCGCGCTACAGCTCTAAAAAAACGAAGCATTAGAAAAAGAACACGTTTAGACAAACTTATTGCCGGTTTCCAAGATTGGAAAAAAAGAACTCAAGTGTCACTAGCGGATCCAGACTCACCGGTGACTCTCCCCAAGAAACGTTAACTCTGAAGTGTCCACGTGATCATTGTAGAGCGTAAACACGTTGCGACGTGTACTGTTTAAAAGGGGTTTGAGGTTGAATAAAACTTTATTGCTGCACCTCAGTGCGTGCACAGGTATAGAGGGATCTCATGATCCAAACTAGCAAATGTGCCGGAATTACCGCGAGTGTCACTACCCAATCATGTATAAAGAGATATAAAAGAGCAAATGCGCCATGTTTTCCCAAACACTATCCAAGAAGATGCCGATATCTACAAAAGAACAAACGCTATCTGTGAGTAGAAACGTGTATAGTGTCTCATGGGTAACTGCATCCCAACCAAATGTAGAAAAAGGTAAAGATAAAGAGTGGGAAAAGGTAAAGGAAAAAATTAAATCGCAAATAGTGAAAGGCAAATTGCGATTGGTATATCCATGGGTGCAAATCCTTTACAAACGTGTGGTCATTACATGTATTTATAGGAAACAGAGTAACTCTTAATGATCATTGAGACCTCCAGGGAGGATAGTACCTAAGTATTTAATCCAAAACGTTTCCCTGCGCGCTAGTGAAATGTTGAAATCTGTTCCAGGAACTATACCAATTTTCTCTAGTATCGTAAATCTGATCTGGGGGATGGTGTGTGATGTGTTCACCCAGTGTGCAGCTAAACAGGAATTGCAATTTTTGTTGCGAATCATACTTTTATGTTCTATTATTCGAGTCTTGATTTTGAGTGATGTTCTACCTACGTGTATAAGTTCGCAAGGACATCGAATTGCGTACATGACGCCCTCTGTGTTGCAGTCTGATTTGTGTTTTAGTTGAATCTTTTTGCCAGTATGTGGGTGAGAAAAAATATTTCCTAGAATTACATTTTCACATTGTCTGCAGTTCCAACATTTTCTCATACCTCTATTAATCTGCGTTGTAGACAAGTGTGTTGGTTTTAACACTTCCCTGAGGTTTTTGGAACGAGTGTGAGCAAACATGGGTTTGTTCACAAACACAGGTGTGAAGTCAACCTCTTGTTCTAAGATTTCCCAACATTTGGTTATGATTTTTTAAATCTTTGTTGCTTGCTCAGAGTGTTTTAGAACAAACACTTCCCGTTTACTGGTTGTCTTGACTGATTTTTGTAAAAGGTCTTTGCGTCTCTTCTGCGCTATCACTTCTTTGGCTGATTTTAAAACTTCCGGGGGATAGCCCAACTCTTTGTATCTGTTTAATTGTTCCTCAATAAGAGTTTCAGTTTGCTCCTGGTCAGATGTGATTCTTTTGATACTAAGAAGTTGTGATACCAGCAAGTGTTTTTTTCAAAGAAATCGAATGTGCGCTTGTGTAATGTAAAGCATTATTTACATCTGTTGGTTTTCTATATACTGATGTCTGTAATCCCATCTCTGTTTTTTGAATTTCAATATCCAAAAAAGTGAATTTTCTGGGGATGAATTTTAAATGGAAATTGAATGCAAGTGTTGCATTGGTTGAGTTCCTTGATACATCCTTCGAGCGTGTGCTGGTTTCCTTTCCAAACCACAAGGATATCATCAATGTAACGCATATATGTGATGAGGTTTTTCAGCCAGCTTGGATTATGTAGTATGTGCATTTCTTCAAAATGCGCCATGTAAGTATTCGCATATGAAGGGACTCCCGGAAAACCCATAGAGGTTCCTGTGCGTTGTAAGAAAAACTTTTCTTTCCAGGAGAAGTAGCTGTGATAAAGCGAGAAATTAAGTAATTCCAACAAGAATACTCCATTGTAGTCATGTGTAGAATCATGCAGAAGTCTCCATTCCACTGCCTCTCGTCCCTCATCATGGGGAATAGAGGTGTATAAGGCTACCATGTCTATGGTTCATAACAAAATCTCCTCGGTGAAGTGATGACGTATAGCTTCTAGTTTATTCAGACAGTCGGTAGTGTCCTTTACATATGTACACCAAGATTGTACCAGCGGTAGTAAATGGTAATCCAAATACTATCCAATCGGTTCATGAATAGATCCACATCCAGCCACTATCGGTCAGAAAGGAGGATTTACCGAGTCTTTGTGAATCTTCGGAAGCATATATATATGCAGTGTCTTGGACGTGGTGCTCTGTAAGAATCTTCTGGTGGAATCATTGATCCAACCCATCTCCTCAGCTTTAGATAAAATGGAGCCCAGTAGCTTCATGAATTCCTTAGTGGGATCTGTGTCCAACTGGATGTAAGTTTCTGTATTGTGAACATGTGAGTTCACCTAAAAATACGCATCCATGGCGACAAGCGCTCCCCCTTTATCTGCCGGTTGGAACGTCAGTTCCTTTTCTTGCTTCAATGAGTTGAGGATTCGCAATTCTTTGCATGTCAAATTGGTGTTCTTAGGTGTGCTGTATTTGATGGAAGCCAAATCTTTTTTGACAAGCAGTTAGAAGTTATCTAAACTTTTATGCAAAAATGGAGCCATGAAATTACTTTTGGAACACAATGTTTCTGGCGGTTTGATTTGATCTTGTCTATGAGTTGTTGAAAAGAAGAACCATCTCAATTTAAGTTTTCGCATGAATTTAAAGAAGGCCACTTCGGTTTCTAATGCATTAGCTGAATATGTTGGAACGTATGACATGCCTATGTTTCATACAGTGATTTCTCCTGGGCTGAAGCTTCTTTTCGAAATGTTCAACACTAAGTTCCTGTTTTCTTCAGGTTTCGCTGGGGTCTGCCGGATTCCACTACTTTTTTTGTTTTGTCCCCTGCGAGTCCGTTTTCTTTGTTGAGACCAGTTTTGTCCGAAGGGGGTTTTGACGATTGGCCCTGTGCTAAAAAAGATGGTTTACCACTGGATGTAGATGCTTCACTCTCTGTTAATCCTGTCGTCTGTTCTGTGGTAATCGGTGCTGGTGGTTTTGCAAAGATAATTCTTGATCCGTCACTATGCTTTCTTCTGATGAAGTATTGTCTGTTTTCTTGAAAAATCTCTTTTGGGCATATGCCTCAACCCAGGAATATACCTCATCAAGTTTATAGTCAATGGTTTCTCGCCTAAACTTATGTATCTTACGATCAGGTACCTCTTATGCATGAGCATCCATTCTACTGTTAATGTCCTTTAACACCTTAGTCCATTCGTCGTTCTCCATCAGTTCGGTGATTTCACCCTTGAGCTTTGCTATGTCATGAGCTAATTCGTTGAGTATGGAAGAAAGTTCCTTGATGATTAACAGGATAAGATCTAAGGAACACTTGCTCAATATGGCATACCAGCGTGACATGAAGGTCTTATTGAACTTCAACAACATCGGTTTTAGAGCTATTCTGAGTCCCCTCGGTATGCGTTTGACTTTGTGATAAGGCGACACACCCCGTTTTTGATCCCTAATTAGTTTGGTTTCATATTTCACTTTTTTCTCATTACAAATTGGGAATCGTGTGTGCAAATTCTACTTGACTGATTTTGTGTTTCATTTATAAATATACAATATTGACAGTGGTTTTTATTTCTGTTTTTCCTATTTTTGTAGTTCCGAATGGAGGCAGCTATCAGTTGCTCAGCAAGTGCATCTAATTAATGTCCTTTTTCATATTACCCCTGAAGAAGGGTTCTTCAACCCGAAATGCATTGGGTCGTTTTTTGTTTCAAACTTTGAGAATTATCAAGTTGTATCATTGATTTGAATACTGAGACTGTAGTCTTTGATTTATGTCAAAGCATGTTTCTTCTGTAAAATCTTGCAATAAGCAAAGATGAAATAGAAATTTACTTTGAAACTTATCTTGGTTCAAAACATTTATTGTACGCATGATATGAGAGAAAAGAAGATAAATTAATAGAAGCCATAGGGACACTTGCTGTGCACTGCGCAGGCTCGGATTTCTCCGTGTCCTCACACCCCTCTCTCGGGTTAGGGTTACACCCCATCATGCAGGGGCACGCTAAATTAAATAAACTCATGTTTACTTAGATTACAGCTTTATGTTAAACCCAAATAAAAGGTGTGCAGGTCGAAACACACTTACAGAGTCTTACAGTGTCCGCATATATAAGCTGTGTGCCTTTGCTTCACCTCCGGTGCATTAACATTTGAGTGTGAGGTTCCAGGCCGCCTCCAGGCAGGATATTCAATCAAAAGGAGACCTGATGGCCCCTTAACCTTCACCTAGCTGGAGGAGAAACAAGCACTGGCATAGCCAATAGGTCTCGCTTTGTGGACCTTATAAGTGTTTAGTCATGCAACAGTTGTTGTTGCACCAAGGATATTGTGCTGCATAACTAAATACTTATAAGGTCCCAAAAGCGAGATGCCACTGTGTTGACGTACCCAGAGTTAATCGTGGGGGCACATGGGTCCTTGCCATAGTAACAGTGGTGGTGCAGATGGTAAATATAAAATCAAAAACTGTGGGGCCGGCGCGTTTATGGTACAAAAAAGAAACCCGTATGGACGCGCCTAAATGCGGCATGCATATATAAACAGATTAGCTGCCTAAACTAAGGCTGCTAAGACAAGCCATACTAGTACAAAATAGAAATCGGGCTGAGGGCGCCTGAGAGCGGCATGCGTATATATACAGAAAGTCTGCCTAAGCGAATGCTGCTGAGACTCGATAATAGTACAAAACAACAACCCGGGGTGAAAGCGCCTAAGAGCGGCATGCCTATATATACAAAAAAATCTGCCTGAAGTGAAATCTGCTAAAACAGGCGATATATGTGGTGTGCGCTGCAAGGCGCGTTCCTAACAAAACTCAAAGACCGGGATAAAAGTGTCTGTGAGCTGCATAGATGTATGTTAAAAAAATAATTACTTAATTATCCTTCTAAAGCGATCTGCGCAGAAAGGTGCCTACCTAAAAAAATATATATATACAAGAAGTCGAGGCGCAAGCGACCAAGGGCAGCATAAATATATTAGACAAACTTTTGTCTAGCGCGATCCATGATAAGAGTTATAGGCGGGATACTATGTTACGCGCTGCTAATTACCTTGTACGGACTTCCTTCAGTGTGGTCCTATCCGGGTGGAGGAGTAACAGCAAGTGCATATCTTGTGCCTTAAATAAAGGTCGGTGTGCAAAAAGGACCAGAAGCGTAAAAAAATAAGCATTGGCCATGAAACTCATCGCGATCACGATCACTGTGAAAGCGAAAGTGATCGCGATGACGCGCTAAAGGCGTTTCTGAGTGCTGCTGGCTGGCCTAGCGCATGGTGGCTGCGAGTGTGCACGCTCACTTGCACGCAAGTGCTAGGTCAGCCAGCAGCACTTAAAAAACTCCCATACAAAATGTCTCTCTGAGCCAGGGCATGTGCTGGGCTCAGCGAGACCTAAAAAGCACCCTCGCTGCCTGCACATTGCTGCTGGAAATGGAGAGCAGACAACGTGCAGGCGCTGCTGAACCTGTCACGGTGTCTTACACCAGGACAAGTTCAGCTTATTTCTGTGGGGCCCAACTTCTTGGCAGGGGGGACGGCGTCCACCCTGTGAAAACAGTGGGTGTACGCCGTGTACCTGCATGTACCCCCGACTCATGCCCTGGCTGTTCTTTGAATTGCAAATGCATCAATAACCAGGGTTCAATTCTGTGCCCTGCACCTTTTTTTATTTTTCAGAGTTTGATACAGCGCTTTACATGAGCACCAGTTGCGTTTCACAAGGACACATTAATTTTTGCTAGGCACGGGGAGATAAAGTGATTTGCCCAGAATCACAGGATGGTGAGCGTCATCGACGAGACTCGAACTTGTTTCCCCAGAATTAGGGTTGACCACCCTAGACGTTAGACCAAATCCTCTCCACTTCCTGCACCTATGGAAGCTGCACCCCTGCTTCACCAGTTACAGTTTATTGAACAAGCCTCCAGTTAAGTCTGAGAATGTATTTTGTAAGCGCATCCCTGGAGCCTTTCTTATGATCACTCGTGCACTGGGGTGATGTTGGTGGAATGACAGTGAGAAGAGATATGTGTTGGCAGAAATTGAGAGAGCTGAGAGAAAGAAGGCAAGCTAAGAAGAACAGGAAAAGACGTAAAAAGGGGAGTATAAAGTTGAACTGGTGAAGAGCGGAAATGGAAAAAAGGAGAAGGTGAACATTAACAGGATAGGAAAAAGTAACAGATATATAGGAAGGAGGGAAGGATGAAAGAGAGAAAGGCGATAACGAGCTAAGAGATGTAGGGAAGGGATTAAAGAGGGTGCAGACATACGAATGCCAGAGACATAAGCAGATAGGAGAAAAAAGCAGGGTGAAAGATACATTGGAAAACAAGATGTACCTGAAATGGAAAGGAAGCAAAGCGATTAAGAGGATTGCAAGATTAAAGGAAAGTTAGGGGAAGAGGGAAGAGACGTATTTAGTGTAGAAAGAGGAGAGCGGAAAGAGGATTAGGGAGTTTTGTGGAGGGTAAAAGGGAAAAAAGTAGGAGAGAGTAAAGGGGATCAAGAAGAAGAGAAGAACATATTGTAAAGTGTGCAAGTATATAAGGATGACTGAGAGAGAGGGGAAGAAAAGAAACTGTAGAATAGGGTAGGGTGAGTGAAAGGAGGAAGGGAGGAGTGAGGAGCAGGAGCTTAGCTATCAATAGTGCTTCAGATGAAGTGGCGCAGGCCGGGCCGGCTTTAGGGCAGTGCGGCTGGTGCGGCCACACTAGGTGCTGACCTGGGGAGGGGGCGCTGACCTCAGGGGGGACGGTGGAGTGGGGTGGGTAGGACTGGAGTGGGGTGGATTGGATTGGAGTGGGGTGGGGTGGATTCGATTTGATTGGAATAGGGTGGATTGGAGTGAGGAGGACTGAATATATTGAAGTGGGGTGGGCTGTACTGGGATGCGGTGGACTGGGGTGGGGTAGATGTTTTTGGATTGGAGTGGGGCGGATTGGAATGGTGCAGATTGTTTTGGATTGGAATGAGGTAGATTGTTTTGTATTAGAGTGCAGCAGATTGTTTTGGATTGCAGTAGCTCAGATTGTTCTGGATTAAAGTTGGGCAGATTGTTTTGTATTGGAGTGGGGCAGATTGTGTTGGACTGGCGTGGGATAAATTGTTTTGGATTGGAGTGGGGCAGTTTATTAGGGATTGGATTGGGGCAGATTGTTGTGGATTAAAGTGGGACGGATTGTTTTGCATTGGAGTGGTGCATATTGTTTTGGATTGAAGTGGGGCAGATTGGAGTGGGGTGGATTGGATTGGATTGGATTGATTGGATTGGATTAGAGCTGGGTAGATTGAAGTGGGGCAGATTGGAGTGGGGAGATTGTTTTGGATTGAAATGGGGCAGATTGTTTTGATTGGAGTTGGGCTGATTGTTTGGATCAGAGTGGGGCAGATTGGAGTGGGGAAGATTGTTTTGGATTGTAGTGGGGCAGATTGTAGTGGGGCACAATGTTTTGGATTGGCGTGGGCAGATTATTTTGGATTCAAGTGGAGCATATTGGAGTGGGGCAGATTGTTTTTGATTGGAGTGGGGCAAATTGGAGTGAGGCAGATTGGAGTGGGGCAAACGTTTTTATTGGAGTGGGGCAGATTGGAGTTGGGCAAATTAATTTTGAGTGAGGCATATTGTTTTGGATTAGAGTGTCCCAGATGTTTTGGGATTGGAGTGTGGTAGATTGTTTTGGATTAGAGTGGTGTACTGCTCGATTTTCCCGGCCTTTCCTTGTGTTAACGGGTGACTAGTGTGACTTCAGTCTCTTTCCATCCAAGTCTAAGGGTTAGAGTAGTGAATGGAGCCTATTTACTAGGCACTTTGACATGATCCGGTGCTCTTCCCCATAGATCAGGGCTTACACACATAGCCTAGGGGATAGATTCGTTAGTATTAGGGATAACCTGTCCTGTAGTGAGGGTATTTCATGGAGCCGTGCTAAATTCAGGCCTGGTAGGCCTCAAACGGGAGAGACTCCATCTTTCTTTCTGCTCCGGCAGCTTGGGAAGCTTCTAGGTCGAGGGTGATGTTTTAGTTATGAGGTGTTATTCGCTTGGAGAGAACCGGTTCAGGCCGGCCCTTATCGAAGGATTGTATTTTTCTTCATGCCGAAGACACTACATCAGGCCGGCCGGCTGGGAACGTGTCCTTGGCACGGGGAGGTACAAGAATTCGGTGGGCGGTAGGTTACGGGCTGGAATTTTCCATGAGAGAATGCACCTCCATATTAGTGAAAGTCTGAGGCAGATGCTGGCACTTGCTTGTAGTCCGTAAGCGGCACCTGGCCGTTAGCAGAAAAGCTACTACTTATTTCAGGGAAGACAGATGACGAACTGGAAGGTGAAGAAAGACCAAGAAATAGATATTCCAAAGAGAAGAGAGTAGCCGATGAGGAAGAGGTCCCAGTGACTCGGAGAAAGAGAAGGGAGTAGATCCGTGACTGCGGAGGTGTGACTTCCAGGCGAAGCCGAGGCACAGACGAGAAGGGAACCTAGATGACCATTGAGTGCAGGCTACATACGACCAAGGTGATGTCGACCCCTTTTTACTAGAGTGACCAACTTAATCTTTCGCTTTTCTTTGCAGGTTATGATATATATATATATACTATGTTTTGTGAGTGTGTATGTAGTAACTAAATAAAGTATATAGTTTGTAGTGAATCAACATTTGCTGCGTGTTCTTGTATAAGAGGGTAGCCTATTCTTCTAATCAGTTGTGACTTGAAATGAACAGATGCTAACCCTGATCAGGTAAGTGGTAACTGGATAAGGGAGAAGGGAGTCCCTCGAACTGGAGAACCGGTTGTGCTCAACTAGCGGTCTTTGTGTAATCTGATATATATAGTAACACTGATTCCCCTGTCGTATGTCATGGTAATAATAGGATGAGCTCGTGCTAAGGCTGCCGGCTGGGCAGGAAGTCCTGGGTCTGTTTGAGACCGCGAGGCTGCCACTTGTCTGAGGCTGCCGTCTGGGCAGGAAGTCCTGGGTCCGTTTGGGACCGCGAGGCTGGAGCTGCCGTCTGGGCAGGAAGTCCTGGGTCTGTTTGAGACCGCGAGGCTGCCACTTGTCTGAGGCTGCCGTCTGGGCAGGAAGTCCTGGGTCCGTTTGGGACCGCGAGGCTGGAGCTGCCGTCTGGGCAGGAAGTCCTGGGTCTGTTTGAGACCGCGAGGCTGCCACTTGTCTGAGGCTGCCGTCTGTGCAGGAAGTCCTGGGTCCGTTTGGGACCGCGAGGCTGCTACTTGTCTAAGGCTGCCGTCTGGGCAGGAAGTCCTGGGTCCGTTTGGGACCGCGAGGCTGGGGCTGCCGTCTGGGCAGGAAGTCCTGGGTCCGTTTGGGACCGCGAGGCTGCTACTTGTCAGAGGCTGCCGTCTGGGCAGGAAGTCCTGGGTCCGTTTTGGACCGCGAGGCTGGAGCTGCCGTCTGGGTAGGAAGTCCTGGGTCTGTTTGAGACCGCGAGGCCGCCACCTGTCTGAGGCTGCCGTCTGGGCAGGAAGTCCTGGGTCCACTTAGAACCGCGAGGCTGCCACTTGTAGGTCTTGATATATATATATATAATAGGAATTCCCTGTCCTTAGGTGGTACACATATATGTGGTTATTTAGGTGTAAATAGGCCCTAGGGAGGGGGTAACGTTCTGGTTTGGGTCAGGGAGGCTCTGTTGAGCGGGTTCTATCTGATCCGAAGACCCAAGCAGAACATTTGGCGTCACGAACCGTTTACGAAACCTGTGTGCGTTGTGATTGTCTTGTGTTTGCTTTCGGCGCGTGCGTGGTTCTCTTTGCATTCTCTTTTTATATATTTGCGTGTATTGTTTTTTTTTTTTTTTTTTTTTCTCTCTTCTTCTCTCTTCCTTTCTTTCCTCTCCATTTCTTTTTTTTTCTCTCACGATGTTTTCTAAAAAATCTAAATCTACTTTTAAGTTGCCCGTTGATATTCCCGGATGGGATTCAACGCCTTATGGAGCCTTAGCCCGTGAGTGGGCTGACTCTACTGGTTTGAGTGAAAATTGGAATTCTTCTTTGGAGTCGGCGGAACCGGCTAATGTGATTGCTTGTTTGCAGAAGGCACCTGTATTGAAGGGTGAGGAGATTCCCGTTTTGGGGCGCAGAGGTTGGGTTCTTCTGTCTGCGTATCGGATTCTGCATGAGAGATTATTGAAATTACAGATCTCTCTTAAGGATGTGGAAGCACACTTTGTTGAGGTTCAGAATTCTCATACTTTGTTGCGGTGCCAAAATAAGTTGCTTTCTGACAAACTTGACACTTACCAAACGATTGCCGAAAGGGCGGCTGTGCGGATTGCTCGTTATAAATACAAAAACAGGCGCGGTCGGGTTTCGACACGAAAGGTGCGTCTAGTCGTGGCGAAAGCTGGACTAGATTGGTATCCTGATGAATGGGATGGTAATATCTGGAACACGAGTGCCTCTTGTTCCTCGGGTGAGGAGTCTGTCAAGCGCGAGTCCTCTCGTTCCCGTCATGAATGTAAGTCTACTTCCCGCACCTCGGAAGGTGTACCATGTGATGGTGCTCGTTCTTCGGGTGGGATCGATGCCCCTTACACTGATTGTCCCTCTACGAGCACTGATCGGGTTCCTTGTGATGCTCGTCCTGCGGTCTCTGCGCATCCAGTTTTTCGTCGGAAGTTGCAGCAGTCTCCCAATGCTCCGCAGGGTGTTTCTTTAGACTGTTTAGAAGACTTTACTCAACAAGAAATTAGTGATATTTTGCAGCGATTTCGGCAGCGGGCTGGTGAGACCTTACTGACATGGATGGTGCGCCTTTATGAACTGGGCGCTGCTGGTATTATGCTGGATACTGGCGATTGTTTGAAATTTTGTTCTTTGAGTTTGGATTCTACTGTGCAGGATCATTTTCGTAACTATAATGGTGGTGGTCAAATTTCTTTACTCCAATTGGCGACTGAGGGTTGTAATATAAAATATCCTACTGAATCTGACTGGCCTGTCAATGACAAGCCGTGGTATACCTTGCGTGATGCTGCGCAACGTCTTAAGGAGGAGGTGATGAAAACGGCTATTTTTCTGGGTACTGCTGACAGGTTGCTTGATGGGATGTTGACGTCTTCTGTGCGGAATCGTATTATTCGTTCTTCTCCTGTCGCCTATAAGCAGGTCATGATGACTTTATTGATTAACCAGACTGGTAATGTGTTATCTACGGTGTTGGAATCGGTGCGCCAACTCGGTGAGTTGGGTGAATGGTTTAAACCTGAAAGTCAGTCCCGATCTGACACTCGTACTCCTGGTGAAAATAAATTTACTAGACGTGATATCTTTTCTGGTCTTTTGGCTGATGGTGTGCGTCGGGAAGACATTGATGGTGAGACTACTGCTCGTTTGTGGGAGTTGTTTCGCAAACGGGGCTTGGATCGAAAGGAGGGCGCCCGGCGTGTTCGGACGACTGAGTGTGATCGTGGTTGTTCTGACGGTAGCGGTGATGATGACCGCCGTGGGCGCTCTGATCGTCGTGATGATCGGCGTTCTGTACGTGATGTGTCCCCCCATCGAGAGAGAGACAGGGAGAGAGAGGGGGAAAGGGAAAGGGGGAGAAATGATTATGCTTACAGCAGGCGTAGAGATGATAAGGATCAATCTCCTGAGTTGAGGAGGAGAGAGGATCGTCACAGTTTGGTTGATCGTAACCCGCGGTACAATACTGAAGACTCGAACCCGTTCCGTACGGGGAATGGATATGAACAGGAGGTACCGATACCTAAAAAACGTGAGAGTCTTTATCCTGATTTGTCCTGGTACACAGAATGCAGTAAGAATGACTAGGAAATAGGTCAAGCTCCGGTACACAGATGGGCTCATAGAGATAATAGACCCTATGTAGATATTGATATTTATTGGAGACATCGTAATATCCAAAGGGCCCGAGCATTGGTAGATACAGGAGCGGAGGCCACTCTTATTCATGGAAAATCAAAGAAGTTTACAGGTCAGCCTTTTACTATTACCGGATTAGGTGGGAAAGAAACCCCTGCAGTTCAAACTTTGCTTGAAATGAGAATAGGTAGAATCCCTAGAAAAGAATATTCTGTATTAGTGGTGCCACTCTTAGAATTCATAATTGGAATTGACATTTTGAAAGGAATGACGTTGCATCTTGATGATGGGTGTTACCAATTTGGAACGACGCATTATATATCGTCCAGACCTATACGGGTTGGTCGTTTAAGAATGCCCCCCATACAAGTTCCCCAGGCGACCAAAGTGGTCTGTCAGAAGCAGTATCGTATTCCAGGTGGTCATGAGGAGATTAGTACCACTATTCAGGAGTTGGTGGATGCAGGTGTTATAACTCCAGTTACTTCTGCTTGGAATAATCCTGTTTGGCCGGTGCGTAAGAGTGATAATTCTTGGCGCATGACTGTTGATTATCGAGAATTGAACAAACACACACCCTCTTTGACTGTCGCAGTACCGGATGTTATTACCCTAATTGAAAGAATCCAAAAACATCCAGGTACATGGTATGCGTCCATTGATATTGCTAATGCTTTCTTTTCTATTCCAATTGCCCCTGAGTGTCAGGAACAGTTCAGTTTTACGTGGAACGGGCGTCAGATGATGTTTAGAAGTCTTCCTCAGGGCTATGTGCATAGTCCTACGATATGTCACCGGCTGGTGGCAGAGCATTTGGCTGAGGTACCGGTTCATCCCCAAATTCAGATATGTCATTATATTGATGATGTTTTGATCCAAGGCGAAACACAAGAGGATGTTCAGACACAATTAGACAGAGTCATTGAGTGTCTGCGTGAGAAAGGTTGGGAAATCAACCCGGATAAATTACAAGGTCCGTCCCAGGCTGTAAAATTTTTGGGTATTAATTGGCATGAGGGGCACCGTGAAGTGATCCCTCAAGTTAAACAGAAGATTCTTGATTTTTCAGTTCCGAGGAATAGAAAGGAAGCCCAAAGCTTCATTGGTTTATTTGGTTTTTGGCGCCAGCATATTCCTCATTTGAGTCAAATATTGGCCCCCTTGTACCGGGTTACACGTAAAAGGAATGCATTTGAATGGGATAAGTCACAGCAAGATGCGTTTAGCCTGGCAAAAGATGCAATTCAACATGCTATGGATTTATGGCCTGTACGTGATGGTGATGTGGATTTGAATGTGTCTGTACAGGGCCCTTATGCAAATTGGAGTTTGTGGCAGAAACAAGGCAGAAGTAAAGTACCGTTAGGTTTTTGGACCAAAAAGCTACCTGATGCTGGTGAGCGTTATACACCCTTTGAGAAACAGTTACTTGCTTGTTATTGGGCTTTGGTGGATACCGAGCAATTGACTTTGGGACATGATATATTCTTGCGTCCTGAAATTCCTATCATGCAGTGGGTTCTGAGTTCACCGAGAACTCACCGAATTGGGCATGCTCAAGAGGCGAGCGTGATTAAATGGAAATGGTACATACAAGACAGGGCACGTGTGGGCCCGAAAGGAGTTGCTTCTTTACATGAGCAGGTGGCGCGAGCACCGTCGACTGAGACTGAGAGTGAGTGTTCCGTACCTTTAGCGCAGGAGTCTCCTGTTAAATGGGGTAGACCTTTTGATGATTTGTCCGCAGCGGACAGAAATCATGTTTGGTTCACAGATGGTTCAGCGAAGTTTATAGGGACGACACGGCACTGGAAGGCGGTGTCCTATAATCCGATCACGCAGAAACTGCTGAGCACAACTGGTGAAGGGAAGAGCAGCCAATTTGCCGAGCTTTACGCTGTTTACCAAGTTTTGAAACAAGAGTTACCTGGTACATGTCATATTTTCACCGATTCTTGGTCCACTGCCAATGGACTGGCTGTTTGGTTGCCGACTTGGCATTCCCATAATTGGAGGTTACACTCCAAGGAATTGTGGGGAAAAGAGTTATGGCAAGAGATTTGGGAGATGCTCCCACAGAGTACTGTTACAGTCTTCCATGTGGATGCCCACACCCCGATAGACTCCCTTGACAAATTTTTTCATAACATTGCAGATGAGAAATCTAAAATTGCTGAGGCAGTGGTGGACAGGCAAGATTCTGATATTGCGGGATTGGCGAAATGGGCACACCAGAAGGCAGGACATTTTGGAGAGAAGGCCACTAGCAGGTGGGCTGCTGATCGAGGAATTTATATTCCACTAGATCTAATTAAAAATGTTATTTTACATTGTCCCGTTTGTCAACATATCAGACAGCGTAAGGTACCCCAAATTGTTAAAGGTCATTTACATCGCGGGAAACTGCCCGCTCAAATTTGGCAGATTGATTACATCGGTCCACTTCCCATGAGTAGGAATTGTCAATATGTTTGCACAATTGTCGATACATATAGTGGCTTGCTGGTAGCCCTCCCATGTAAGCAAGCTACCCAATTGAATACCATCAAAACATTAGAATTGATTATGATGTATTATGGTGTGCCATTCCAAATTCAATCTGATAATGCATCCCATTTTCGTGGAAGATTGGTACAGGAATTCTGTGCGGAAAATAATATTGAATGGATATTCCATATACCCTATTACCCGCAGGCCTCGGGCCTGGTGGAAAGATTGAATGGCCTGTTAAAGGACCAATTGCGCAAGTTAACAGATGACAAGTATAAAAATTGGCGAGACTTTCTACCCCAAGCACTATTGATTTTAAATAATCGTCCTTTTTTAAATGCTGAATCTCCACTTATGCGTTTGTTTCCCCCGAATGTTCAGACTATGCCTAATGAAATCAGAGAAACTGTGATGTATTGGGAAATTACTCCCGGAGCTCTGGCTCCATGCAGAGCGACCCCAGGGTCGGCAGGTTTAGACTTGCATGCCATGGATGACACCGTTCTAGAAAGTAAGAATCGGGTCATCATTGCTACCGGTGTTGGTATTCATATACCACCTGGGAATTTTGGATTGATCGCCCCTAGATCGGGGCTGGCTGTAAAAGGCATCCAGGTGCTTGGAGGTGTAATTGACAGTGACTATCAGGGAGAGATTAAGGTACTTCTGCTAAATAGCAGTGAGGTTGACTTACTGATACACCGCACTGACCGAGTGGCTCAATTACTCATTATGCCTGTTTTCAGTGGTGAAATACTGAAAGGCACTGCCCCAACTTTGCTAACTGTACGAGGCCAGAAAGGTTTTGGCTCTACGGATAACCCTGGGGCCAGGGTTTGGGTGCAGTCGCCTAAGAGTCCCCCTGAACAAGCAGAGGTCATTGCCACCGGTCAGGACAATACCATTTTGGTTATGAGGCCAGGGAAAGATAGCTGGGAAGCAGTCCCAGCTGATAAATGTTATTTACGAGAATGATTAATGCCTGTATTTGGTTCTCTTTCAGATCATTCTTTGGACTGTTGCTGCAGGATGTGTCGGAACTGGACTCCTTTTGGGATGGTTCGACGAGAGAGAAGGGATTCCGTCAACCCGGGATGAACTGAGAACCCGAGTGTTGCGTTCCTTCAATGCGTGGGATTCATCATCGAACTTTTGGACACTACTGGCCAAGAGAGTGACTGATGCCCCTCACTTCTGTTTGACACCGATGAGATCTGTACGTGACATTCTGGTGACTTGTCTAGTTGCTGTCCCCGCCTCATTGGAGACTTTAGTTCATATTTTTAATGTTTCGAAGGCTCGTCCCAATATTCTCCTGGGTGATTTTGCTACCCATGCATATTGCCCCTTGTGCACTGAATTGCCGAATGAGCAACTCCCCATCCAGTCCCAAATAATTACGTATAATATCACACGAGGTGATCTATGCTTCTTTCTTACATGTAATCCTAGTGCAATCTCTGAATGTCTACGCCTAAAACTAAAAGGCGCCACTTCATTTACGTCTCATGAACGAACTTTGTGCTTTCAAAGGACACCAACCACATGTGTTTCAGTTCAGAACAATATGACTTGCAATAGTTTGGTAGTTACCCCCAGTCACTATCGTGCGATGTTACTACCTGCCGGATGGCTTTTCTCATGTGGTAATACTTCCTGGCCATATGTCCCTGCAAACATTTCCGGAGGCCCTTGTGCCATTACGAGACTCAGTTTGCTAATGTTTTCGTCACACCCGAGTGCCAACTCTCGTGTGCTTCGAGATACTGTGACGTTACAGGAGGATTGTGACTCATCTTTGCATTTATATTCCAAGTCTGAATATCTTAGCCTAGCTGTTTCAATTATTGGTGTTCCTGCTTTGGCGGTTTATAATGCCAAATCCATTGGGAAAATGGCTTGCTGGATGGTGAAATCTATTAATCATACTTCTACAGTCTTGTCTGACTTGCTATTAGACGCCCAGGGTGAACGTAGGGCCATTTTGCAAAATAGAGCAGCCATTCATTATCTTTTGCTTAAACATGGACATGATTGCTCGGACTTTGAAGGCCTCTGCTGTTTTAACTTATCTGATCATACACAATCCATTCGTGCACACCTGGATAAGTTGCATGACTTGACGGAAGAAGTTAGAAAACACATTGATCAGGGCTGGTTTGACTGGCTCTTTAATTGGTTACCGGATATACACATGCTACGCCAAACATTAGGTGGCATTCTGATTGCTGTCGCTGTTTTGATTGTTATCTGTTGCTTCATTCAGTGTATTCCTTCACTACTTCAATTCTGCACACTTGGTACTAGACGTAGATCAGTTAGCTTTGTTTCATATTATTCTTCCACAGATGTTAGCTCCATTTAATGAATGTATAATAGACTGAAGTCAAGGGTGAAATGTACTGCTCGATTTTCCCGGCCTTTCCTTGTGTTAACGGGTGACTAGTGTGACTTCAGTCTCTTTCCATCCAAGTCTAAGGGTTAGAGTAGTGAATGGAGCCTATTTACTAGGCACTTTGACATGATCCGGTGCTCTTCCCCATAGATCAGGGCTTACACACATAGCCTAGGGGATAGATTCGTTAGTATTAGGGATAACCTGTCCTGTAGTGAGGGTATTTAATGGAGCCGTGCTAAATTCAGGCCTGGTAGGCCTCAAACGGGAGAGACTCCATCTTTCTTTCTGCTCCGGCAGCTTGGGAAGCTTCTAGGTCGAGGGTGATGTTTTAGTTATGAGGTGTTATTCGCTTGGAGAGAACCGGTTCAGGCCGGCCCTTATCGAAGGATTGTATTTTTCTTCATGCCGAAGACACTACATCAGGCCGGCCGGCTGGGAACGTGTCCTTGGCACGGGGAGGTACAAGAATTCGGTGGGCGGTAGGCTACGGGCTGGAATTTTCCATGAGAGAATGCACCTCCATATTAGTGAAAGTCTGAGGCAGATGCTGGCACTTGCTTGAAGTCCGTAAGCGGCACCTGGCCGTTAGCAGAAAAGCTACTACTTATTTCAGGGAAGACAGATGATGAACTGGAAGGTGAAGAAAGACCAAGAAATAGATATTCCAAAGAGAAGAGAGTAGCCGATGAGGAAGAGGTCCCAGTGACTCGGAGAAAGAGAAGGGAGTAGATCCGTGACTGCGGAGGTGTGACTTCCAGGCGAAGCCGAGGCACAGACGAGAAGGGAACCTAGATGACCATTGAGTGCAGGCTACATACGACCAAGGTGATGTCGACCCCTTTTTACTAGAGTGTACAACTTAATCTTTCGCTTTTCTTTGCAGGTTATGATATATATATATATATACTATGTTTTGTGAGTGTGTATGTAGTAACTAAATGAAGTATATAGTTTGTAGTGAATCAACATTTGCTGCGTGTTCTTGTATAAGAGGGTAGCCTATTCTTCTAATCAGTTGTGACTTGAAATGAACAGATGCTAACCCTGATCAGGTAAGTGGTAACTGGATAAGGGAGAAGGGAGTCCCTCGAACTGGAGAACCGGTTGTGCTCAACTAGCGGTCTTTGTGTGATCTGATATATATAGTAACACTGATTCCCCTGTCGTATGTCATGGTAATAATAGGATGAGCTCGTGCTAAGGCTGCCGGCTGGGCAGGAAGTCCTGGGTCTGTTTGAGACCGCGAGGCTGCCACTTGTCTGAGGCTGCCGTCTGGGCAGGAAGTCCTGGGTCCGTTTGGGACCGCGAGGCTGGAGCTGCCGTCTGGGCAGGAAGTCCTGGGTCTGTTTGAGACCGCGAGGCTGCCACTTGTCTGAGGCTGCCGTCTGGGCAGGAAGTCCTGGGTCCGTTTGGGACCGCGAGGCTGGAGCTGCCGTCTGGGCAGGAAGTCCTGGGTCTGTTTGAGACCGCGAGGCTGCCACTTGTCTGAGGCTGCCGTCTGGGCAGGAAGTCCTGGGTCCGTTTGGGACCGCGAGGCTGCTACTTGTCTGAGGCTGCCGTCTGGGCAGGAAGTCCTGGGTCCGTTTGGGACCGCGAGGCTGGAGCTGCCGTCTGGGTAGGAAGTCCTGGGTCTGTTTGAGACCGCGAGGCCGCCACCTGTCTGAGGCTGCCGTCTGGGCAGGAAGTCCTTGGTCCACTTAGAACCGCGAGGCTGCCACTTGTAGATCTTGATATATATATATATAATAGGAATTCCCTGTCCTTAGGTGGTACACATATATGTGGTTATTTAGGTGTAAATAGGCCCTAGGGAGGGGGTAACGTTCTGGTTTGGGTCAGGGAGGCTCTGTTGAGCGGGTTCTATCTGATCCGAAGACCCAAGCAGAACAAGTGGGATACAGTGTTTTGAATTACTTGATTGGAGATTGGCAAATTTTTTGGATTGGAATGGGGCAAATTATTTGGATTGGAGTGGGTCAAATTGGAGCGAGGCAGATTGGTGTGAGGTATACAGTTTTTTCTTGGACTGGGGCAGATTGGAGTTGGGCAAATTAATTTTGAGTGGGGCAAATTGTTTTGGATTAGAGTGTGACAGATTTTTTGGGATTGGAGTGTGGTTGATTGGAGTGGGATACGTTGTTTTGAATTACAGGATTGGAGATGGGAAAATTGTTTTGGATTGGAATGGGGCAGATTGTTTTGGAATGGAGTGGGGCAGATTGTATTGGAGCAGGCTATTTTTAATTGGAGTAGGGTAGATTGTTTTGGATTTGAGTGAGACAGATTGTTTTGGATTTGAGTGGGGCAGATTGTTTTGGAGCAGACTATTTTGGATTGAAGTAAGGCAGATTGGAGTGGGATACATTGTTTTGAAATACTGGATTGGAGATGGGTAAATTGTTTTGGATTGGAATGGGGCAGATTGTTTTTGAATGGAGTAAGGCAGATTGTATTGGAGCAGGATATATTCAATTGGAGTAGGCTAGATTGTTTTGGATTTGAGTGAGGCAGATTGTTTTGGATTTGAGTGGGGGAGATTTTTGGGGATTGGAGTGTGGTAAATTGGAGTGGGATACATTGTTTTGAATTCCTGGATTGGAGATGGGTAAATTGTTCTGGATTGGAATGGGGCAGATTGTTTTGGAATGGAGTGGGGCAGATTGTTTTAGAACAGGCTATTATCCATTGGAGTAGGGTAGATTGCTTTGGATTTGAGTGAGGCAGATTGTTTTGGATTTGAGTGGGGCAGATTTTTTTGGAGCAGACTATTTTGGATTAGAGTAAAACAGATTGTTTGGGATTGGAGTGGGCAGTTTGGAGTAAGGCGGATTGTTTCGGATTGGAGAGGAGCAGGTTGATTTGAGCTGGAGTGGGGCAGATTGGAGTGGGGCAGAATGTTTTAGATTAGGGTGGGCAGATTGTTTTGGATTGGAGTGGGGCAGATTGTTTTGGAGCAAATTCATTTGGATTGGAGTGGGCAGGTTGTTTGGATTGGAGTAGCGCAGATTGGAGTGGGGCAGATTGTTTTGGATTGGAGTGGGTTAAATAGTTTTGGATTGGAGTAGGGTAAACCTTTGGATTGGAGTGGAGCAGGTTGTTTTGTATTGTAGTAGACCAGGATGTTCTGAATCACAGTGGGGCATATTGGAGTGGAGCAGATTGTTATGGATTGGATTGGGGCATATTATTTCGAATTGGAGTGAGGCAAATTGTTTTGGACTGGAATGAGGCCAATTGGAGTGGGCAGATTATTTTGGATTGGCATGATGAAGATTGCTTTGGATTGGAGTGGGGCAGATTATTTGAATTGGAGTGGGGCAGATTGGAGTGAGGCAGGCAGCATTGGATTGGAGTGGGGCATGTTGTAGTGGGACAGATTGTTTTGGATTGGAGTGGGTCAAATTGTTTTGGATTGGATTGAGGCAGATTGAAGTGGAGCAGATAGTTTTGGATTGGAGTGGGACAGATTGGATTGGGGCAGATTGCAGAGGGGTAGATTGGAGTGAGGTGAAGTGGATTGGATTGGATTGGGGTGGATAGGATTGATGGGGTCAATTGTGATGGAGTGAGTTGGATGGGATTAGAGTGGGGCAGATTGACTTGGTGCATATTGGAGTGGGGCATAGGGTTTTGGATTGGAGAGGGGCAGATTGTTTGGATTGAAGTGGGGTAGATTGTTTTGGATTTGAGTGGCGTGGATTGGAGTGTGGCAGACTGTTTTAAATTTGAGTGGAGTAGATTGGTGTTTGGCAGATTTCTTTGGATTGGAGTGGAGCAGATTGTTTTGGATTGGAGCGGGACAGCTTTTTTTCAATTGGAGTGGGGCAGATTGTTTTGGAATGAGTGGGGCAGATTGAAGAGGGGCATAATGTTTCAGATTGGAGTGGGACAGGTTGCTTTGCATTGGAGTGGGGCAGATTGTTTTGGATTGGAGTGAGGCAGATTGGATAGAGGCAGGATGTATTGGGATAGACTGGAGTGATGCAGATTGGAGTGGGACAGATTGTTTTGGATTGGAGTGGAGCAGATTAATATGAATTTGAGTGGGGTAGATTGTTTTAGACTGAAGTGGGGTACATTGTTTGTGATTTGAGTGAGACACATTGTTTTAGACATGTGTGGGGCAGATTGTTTTGGATTCCAGTGGGACACATAGTTGTGGGGCTTATTGTTTTGTATTGTTTTGGGCAGATTATTTGGAATTTGAGTAGGGCATATTGGAGTGAGGCAGGTTGTTTTGGGTTGCAGTGGGGCAGATTGGAGTAGGGCATATTAGAGTGGGGCAGATTGTTTTTTATTGGAGTGAGGTAGATTGAAGTTGGGCAGATCAATATGGAGTGGGGCACATTGTTTTAGATTAGAGTGGGGCAGATTGTTTTGAATTTGGGAACGGCAGATTGTTTTGGATTTTTTTAGAACAGATTGGAGTAGGGGAGATTGTTTGGGATTGGAGTGGGGTAGATTGTTTTGGATTGGAGTTGAGCAAATCGTTTTGGATTAGGGGAGGTGTAGAATGGTTTTGATTTGGAGTGGGGCAGATTGTATTGGACTGAGTGAGGCAGATTGTTTTAGAACAATTTATTTTGCATTGGAGTGGGGCAGATTGTTTTGCATTGGAGTGTGTCAGATTGGTGTGGGGCAAAATGAATAGGGGAAGACAGGAATGGGGCACATTGTTTGGACTGGATTGGAGTGGGCAGAGTTAAGTCATGCAGATTGTTTTGAATCAGAGTGGGGCAGATTGTTTGGGATTGGAGTGGAGCAGATTGTTTTGCATTGGAGCGGAGCAGATTGTTTTTTGGTTACAGTAGGTCAGATTGTTCTGGATTGAAGTGGGGCACATTATTTTGGATTGGAGTGGAGCAGATTGTTTTGTATTGAAGTGGGGCAGATTGTTTTGGATTGGAATGGGGCAGATTGTTTTGTATTGGAGTGGGGCAGATTGTTTTGGAATAGTGTGAGGCAGAGTGTTAGTGAGCACATTGCTTTTTTATTTGAGTGGGCAGATAGTTTTGGATTGGAGCGGAGCAGATTGTTTTTTGGTTACAGTAGGTCAGATTGTTCTGGATTGAAGTGGGGCACATTATTTTGGATTGGAGTGGAGCAGATTGTTTTGTATTGAAGTGGGGCAGGTTCTTTTGGACTGGAGTGGGGCAGATTGTTTGGGCTAGAGTACGGCCGATTGGAGTGGGGCAGATTGTTTTGGATTGGATCGGGACAGATTGCTTTGGATTGGAGTACGGCAGATTGTTTTGGATTGGAGTGGGGCAGATTGTTTTGGATTGGAGTGGGGAAGATTGGGATGGGACAGAATGTTTTAGATTTGAGTGGGGCAGATCTTTTTGGATTGGAGTGGGGCAGATTGGATTGGGTCAGCTTGGAGTGAGGTGAGGTGGATTGGATTGGAGTGGGGTGATGTAGATTGGATTGGGCTGGATTGGATTGGTATGGGGTGGATTGGATTGGAGGGGGTGAATTGGGATGGAATGAGGTGCATTGGATTAGCACCTGGGTAGCATATGCTACGTAAAACAATAAGGTCCCACTGGTACGCGATCAAGGGTGCAACACTTAATTTGCAATGTAGGTGAGCGAAAAGCAAAGATCAAACAATAAATGAATCACAACTGAAGGTGAGAAGACTGAGTCCATTACTTCCACCGAGGGGGTACGTCAGGGTTGCATCCTGGCCCCTTTCCTATTCCTAATATATACAAATGGATTAGAATCATTCCTGGTAAAACAGCAATTGGACTTCCCAACCATAGAAGGTAAACGGGTTCCATTGCTGTCTTATGCAGACGATACAGTCTTGATGACTTTAACGGCCAATAGCCTCCAAAAATGCTTGAACGCGTTTACCGAATTCATGATGGAATTGGACCTAAAGGTGAATTTTAGCAAATCATTTGTATGCGGCCCTAAACAGACAAAAACAAGAATATTTATTGTTAAGGGAAAAACTATTGATAAGGTGCCAAATTTTACTTACCTGGGGAATGTTTATAATAATAAATTAAATTGGGATAATCTAATTGTGGCTAGGAGCCAACATACCAGCAGATTAATAGAGGGGCTTTTTCGTTTTGCTGGTAAGCTAGGACATAAGCCGGTAAAAGAAATGTTAACCCTATATAAGTTGAAATGTCTGTCAGTAGCTACTTTTGGGGCAGGGATATGAGGCTACCATAAAAGCTCACAGATTCAGATTTTAGAGAACACATTTTTAAAAAGGTTACTGATGATTCCTAGTAGTTCTTCAACACTTTTTTGTCACTTAGAAGTGGGTCTGGACTATGTAAAAGATAAGATAAATGTTGCCCCATTAATTTTATGGGGGAAATTCTGGACCTCAGAGGACTTATTATTCTCAAGGAGTATTCTTAGAGATTGTATGAATCTTGATAACGCAATGTTACTTCCTTGGCTTCGTTATATTAAAGATACCTTCTATAAAATAGGCCTAGAAAACTACTATGACAATCCAGAGGGTATCCAGCAAAATATGAAACAGGTTATAAAAAATTCATTTTTTACTGAATTACGTATGTCTAACTGGGATTATGGATTACAAGATTGTATATCTCCAAACCAACAGCAATTTTATTTGTCCTTTACCATGCATGGTCATTTACGTTTCCTCATGACCAGATTAAGTCTTGGCACATTGCACTTTCTTGTGGCCTTCCCTATACAGGCAGGTTGGTGTGAGAGACTAACCCCCTGTCCTTGTAATAATTTAGCCCACCAGAGCACAATGCACTTTATGCTGTTTTGCGCACTTTATAAAGACCCAAGGGCATGTTTTATCAAGCCCATTTTAAAGGAAATCCTTTCCTGTTCTTATCATGAGGGTTTTAATTATTTGCGGTCATTATCTACTGTTGCCATCTGTTGCGCTGTGCTCAACTTCATTAGAACTGCACATTTAGTTAGGAAACATTATGAATCGTAGATTGAATTCAATTTTGCGTATAGAGGTTTTTAAATATTTCATATTCTGTATAAATAAGTTGTAGAACAGTAGGAGATTTTATTCAAATATCTAGAATCTGTGCTGGATTAATATGACCTAGGAAAAGAAAATATGTGTACTGTATATGTAATTTTTGCACAAAATTTTTCTTATGTACATTTTGCCTTGATCTTTTTAAATGTATGTATGCAAACTTTTATGATTCAATTGAATTGAATAAAGTTATTTGAACTTGAATCACAATACTGAGCGGATTAGTCACATTGAATTTTATGTATCAAGATATCATTAACATTGCATTAACCAAAATAACTTATCCAATTTACTTCACATTGATTGTTCCAAAATAGAGTGAAGAGAAAAGTGTATATAGTACTGCTCATGTGCGCAGTGATAATAAAGGAAGAATAAGGAAGAAATTTAGTAACTGTAACATTGGAATAATCAAATAGGCTGTCTAAGGAATTTACAGAATTTCTATTTTCCACGTTCAAAACGGGGGTGGTGTCTCAATAGAATCAACGCCCCTCAGAGGTACTAATAAGCAATCCAGGATGGGTTGTTTAACATTGTCGACATTTCAATCCAACTTTTGCACGAGGTAATTTGAGTCTCAGCATGCGGGTCTTCATCAGGACAGTAAAAAGTGATTTGTTGGTCAACCTAGCATGATGCAGCTACATCGTGTGTTGGGGAGGTATAACAGCACTGCACAGACTCCCTCTGGATCATCAGTCAGTATACTGGAATCTTTAGGGCCTCAATCTCAAAATGTAGGTGTTCCCTGATTGGTATAGTGTGGTCAATGGGCCAAAAGTCCAAGGGTAATCACCAGTAGTTTAGGCCCTTTCACTATACATAAATGAATCCAGAAGCGGTCGCTTCCCAATCAGGAAACAAATTCCTAAACGGGCCCGTCTTGATGACCAAATCGTAACGAGAGCTCTCCTGCCGGTCTAGGTGAAGTGTCAATGCAAGCACCTTTAGGAGTTTGTTTCCTGATTGGGAAGCGGCCCAAAAAATCGCCTGGGAGGTGGGCAAGTTCAGGCAGTGACTGCAACCGGGTCGTTGACTGTTCCAGACCCCTTCGTGTTGGGGATCCCCCGGTGAGTCAGACCCCTAGCGTCCAGTGAGGCTAGCCAAAGTACAGTGTAGGGGGTGGTCCCCGTGATAATAGGTCTGATGACAGGCGGGGGCATTGTCCAGAACGGTGCTAGTTGCACAGCCTTCGGGGCCTTACCTGTTGCAGGACCTGCAACGTCTGACTTGGTGAATAGTTTGGCAGGTGTTTTGCTGAGGGTCTCTAGTGTTGGGATGATGTCTGCTCCATTGGTAATGGGGGGCCTGGTGGGCACTAGGCAATGTGGATGATCTACAAAGGCCAGGCTCTTAGTAGCTCACTTGCGTGTGGGGGTTCATGTGACTCAGGGGTCTGCCATGGTTGCGGGAGGCATGGAGGAAGCAGGGGCATGGCTGCGGCTGCTGCAGCTCCTTCTGCAGGGACTCAAGGTGTCACAATGAGTGCCATAGCCAAACTCGGTCTGGACCCCCACAGGTGACAGGCCAGGTACTGTCAGCGGTGGGCTCTGCAATGGGGGTTAGCGTGCCCAGCAGTTCTGCAGAGACTGTGATGATTTCCCCAGCTCATGCTGTGGTTCATCCAGGCATGGGGAATTTTTTACCACCCGTCCGTTTGGGTGAAGTGCGGTTGGAGAGTCAGCAGTCAGGCAGGAACGTTTCGATGGAGATCAAGGAAAGAATTTGGAAGGGGGCCTATGTGGATAGCTTTGATTTATTGGTTGACAAATCAGATAGGTAAGAGGCCAAGCAGTGAAAGGAGTGTTCGTAATGTAGGGACTGTAATCACTGTCTGTACAAGAAAAAGGTCGAGGAGGATTTGGGGAATTGGATTAGAGATTTTCTGATTTTTCAGGCCATATTGGCAGAGCATGTCGGTAATCAGGGTCCCCAACTTGCTTGTTACCAGAATAGGATTGTGTGTGTGCATGATGAATATGGTGGGGTGGGTTGGAAGGAGTATGACAAGGAGTTTAGGCGGGCTAATGCTTCCAACCTGACATTGACAAGTGATCAGATTGAGCTGATCACATGGTTCCATCACGTGAAGCATTCCCGGTCAGACACTAACATCAGTCAGTCCTTTCTTGCACGGACAAGGTCCGCTAGCAACCCGGCAGGAGGTGTGAGGAAGGGGGCCTGATGGAAATTTCAATTGATGCACCTGTAGCAGACCAGGGGGGACTGTAATTAGTAATTGGCACATTCTTAACAGCAATCCAGATAGTTGTCAATTGACCAAACCTTTATTCGCACATCGGCGAAACAGAAATATCAAAGATTTCATTGTTCGCTCACGGTTCACCAATAAGACCAATAGACCTATGTTCATTCAAAAATCCATTAATGGTAATTTACCCATTAAAGGTACTATGAAATGTTCCTCCTGTAAATCTTGTGAGTCCATTATTGAAGGTGAAAGTCTGGTCCACAATGGGGTTTCTATTGAAGCCACCGAGATGTGGAACTGTAAGACAAACAATACTGTATATTTCATTCTCTGTCCCTGTAACCTGGGCTATGTAGGTGAGACTTCAAGAGCAATTCAAACTCGCATTACTGAACACCGCTCAGCAGTCAGATACAGCCAAAATTACAGCGCCCTTAGTTAAACCTTTTAATTGACATGAACCATAAACCAGAAGACATCCATTAGAGAATCTTGGAAAGAATCAGGACCCCCGACAATAAAGGGGGTCTCAAAATATGTAAAAAACGAGAAGTTGTTTGGATTTTTACTCTTAACACTTTTAGGAATCGCCTGAATAGTGAAATACCCTGGGAGAATGCCATAACCTGAGTGGGGATCGCATCTTATAATAGGATGTTGGATATACTGAATCTAATTCAAGTTGCTTAGGCCACTGCGTTTTTAATCAATATAAACATTTATGGAAATACTAGTCAAATCTGATAAGTTGATACCTTCAAAACATCGTCCGGCATTTGATATTACTTTTTAATCTAATTTTCATTTAGTTGTGTTGATTTTACAACTCGGACAAAGTTTTGGTTACTATCTTCATAATTCTCAACTTATCATATATCATTCATTGTTACATAATATATATCAGGCCAGTAGGTTTTTGAAATAATACAAGGTTATTATAGTAATTGATATCTATAATACCAAACAGTTTGATATGTCTTTGAAATTTTGTCAGACAGAACAATAAAGTTTCCATTGGTTTACAATATAGTCTGTTTTCTCTGATCATCTTCACTCCAGTCCGTCTTCTCTGACCACCACCAACTCGGTCACATGACACTTTTTAGAATTACATGATTATCATTTGACCAGCCATAGAGTATATAATGTGTAGAATGGCACCAACACATTTGATACTCTTTTCCGAAGGCGTCACCGGCAACCATCCTTAGCCTGGTCCTACCTGAAGCCTCCTTTTATCAGGTACTTACTAGTTTGTAGCTATAGGGACTTTGATTTACTCTGAAGCTGTAGTTTTACACGCTCATAGATATATATTGTTTCATTCCTACTTATATAAGTCCTTTACTGTGTCTGCTTATTGAGCTACATATTTGGAACACTATCACATATCCAGTGCTTGTTCCAGTTTCTTCGTTGAATTTCTTCTATTGCAAGAGGCTTTCCAGAATATAATTTTACTGATTTTAACATTTAGTAGGACCAGGCCGCTTTTCCAATATACCCATACGAAGCTTGTTCGACAACCAGGTATTGACCTTTAAAATTCTCTTTAGATCAAAAGATAATAGAAACCTACAGTTATTTAATGTTAAGGATATCTCTATCTCTTTGTAATCTAATTACTATTAAAAATAGTGTTTTTTTATTCTTCTCTTTTGTAGACATCAGACTCTTTCGTGAAACCGTTGATTTTAAAATTAATAAGATATCGTTGCACATCCGGTGCATTACATTTTAATCAGGTAATCCCTTTCGTCATTGTGGTTTATCTGTTCTTAATGAACATGCATAATATCAGTGAATTAACACCAATTGTGATAGATTAATGCTAGATACTTTTATTTTCATAACCAATCTCAGTTTCCGGTCCGCTAATATCATTCCGAATTTTGGAGCATGATGATTGCTCACACTGTTACCGAATAGAGTACAGTCCTTATTTCTTTGTGATCTTATTGAATTATTAACATTGCTTTATTAGTTTTAATTGCACATTTTACGAGCATAAATCTCGTTAAATTTTTTCCCCAAAATGAAATCATATAGATAGCTTATACAAACAGCAGCTACCATGTACATTAATGATGATTAGACCCTATCATACAGGTCTATAATAATGGTGATACATACATTCTTTTCAGCAATTTATTAGAATTAAAGACATCTACCATCTATGGAGTTGCAGGTTTTCATCCCTAGTAACTCATCACATGGAAACAGGATCTGTGAGTGATTGGCTACTTATTTTCTATCTTAGTGTTTCTGGATTATATAATGTTACAGGCTTTTACTATTTAATAGACCTCTGTCATTAAACTTCATTTTTGAGCACTCAGATATAGCACCATAAATAAATACAAAATTGTAATGTGTGATATATAGGAAGACCGTCAGAATATGTATATAGATTGTTGCTATTGATACATATTGTGCTTTTTATGAAATATTTTAAAAAAAGATATTTATTGTTTAAATACTTGTTTTTCATGAGAATACATAAAAAGATATGGACAACCACTGATGAAATCTGAGTATGTTTTTTTCTTTTTTAGATAATTGTGTGGCTTTCCTGAAGAAGGCACTGTATACGCCGAAACGCGCGTCGAGTTAATAAAGATATTGCCACTTTTTAACCTTTTATTTATACATATTGATTAAATGTAATGTGTTAAATATTGTGTTTCATTTTTTAAATGTTTTTTATAAATATCATTTGTTTAAATAATATGAGATGAAATTATTAAAATAGTAACAACTTTGAACATATATTTTCCGTTTTCCTTGGTCTTCTTATTGTCATAGATATTGTGTAATTTGTTTACTTTATTGACATTGCCTAGGAGTTTTTGTCATTACTATTCAAGTCCAAGTCCCTGTCCTAGGAATTGTTCAGGGGGTCCTTGGTTTTTTCTCAAAGGTTAGGTATGCATCACCTGGTGTAAATAAAGCTATAAATATGAAGGGTTACTGCACAAGGAAACTGGGAAATGCTGTATGTTTTGTTTTAATAATGCTTGTAATAAAATACGGCTGGGGTTTATGACCCCCTAATACAAAGAATTGAGTAGAGTTTCTTTCTGGAGGGGAGGGTGCGGAGACGAGTGGATGTGGCTGGTTGTGGGTTTGGAGCTGTAGGCCTCGGGATGCCTGGCCATGTGGTCAAGGCTCTCCCACCTCGGGGAGCCGCATGCATGGCAGTTTTGCCAGTCCAGCACCACTGTGGGACACAAGTCGGCAGTGCTTTATGCATCGAGAATGGTGAATGGCTGTGGGCCGGGCTGAGACCCTGGAAATTATAGGTTATGCCTCTGGGGCACACGTTTGATTGGATCGCAAAGCCCTGCCCATAAAAAGCTGATCGCCACCTGGCAAGGACGCTGCCCTCGCTGCTGCTGCTGCAACTGGCCTGCGGCGTCTTCTTTGGCCCACCCACCATCCCCATATCAAATAGGTTTAAGTTGTTCACGTGTGGGGTATTGAGCTTGCTTTTCCTATTTGTTAACTAATCTGTTTTCCTTTTTCAAATCAAGTGCCTTTGTCATATTTTGTTTTGGGCCTATCATGATTTCACTGGAGGCATAAATTGGTATACACAGTAACATGTCTAGTTAGTGGTAGGAAGATGATGTCTAGCGTCTCTGTTAAGGTTAGGTGTCGATCACCTGGTGTAAATAAAGCTGTAAATATGAAGGGTTACTACATATGCAAACAGGGAAACGCTCCGTGTTTTGTTTCAATGATGCTTGTAATAAAATACGGCCAGGGTTTACGAGTACGACCCCATATCCAATAAATTGTGTTGAGTTTGTTTCCGGAGGGGGTAAAGGGTATGAGTGGGTGTGGCTGTTTGTGGATTTCGAGCCAAAGGCCTCGGCGATGCCAGGCCATGTGGATTGGAGTGGGTTGGATTGAGGTGTACTGCACTGTACATTTTTGAAAATTGCACATAAGAAAAAAGCAATGTTGCTTTGCAATATATAGAACAAGATAATCGTTTTCTTTTGAGAACAGCACCCACAAGCAAAAACAATACAAAACAAAACTGCTGGGCATGATTTTTCCAGTCACACGCCTTCTGTTTTCAGGGCACTAGAAGTTAAAAAGAATAAAATAGTACCTTAATCTCATCGGGAGCAGAAGAAGGGCACTGATTATGTAGAATCAATCATTGCTTGGTCCCGGCTCCACACAAAGGAATGTAGCTAGGCTTACCTTGACGAATTACATGCCTATAAAGAAGAGTGCCACACAAGCCAACAAATTGTAAGCAGCAGGCAGGCTCCAAACCCTTTTTTTTGTTAACAACAGTGTCTTCTAAGTGAAATGCATGTGCTAGCACATGCTATTGCAGGCTCAACCCCAAGAAGTAGTGATTAAGCAAATAGATCTGGCTTTTTACAGAGTAAATCATGCATGTGTTTAATGAAAACAGTTTCAGTTCAGTGTCAGTTGTTATGAGATTATTTGTTGAAAACAAAAGATTTTTGCTTTTCCTTTTTTGTGCGTTTGATGTAAGATTTCTTGCACCATGAACTATAGTTTACTTGTTCTGAGCATGATTATTAGCTGGTGCTGCTGATTATACTTGTAGTTCTATACTGATATATAATGTTGCCAGAAATGTAAAAGGATATCAGATGTAGAGAATAGGAATAGTCCATGGTGGTGCTATTGGGAGAACACAAATTATATTCAATGATTATGTAGATCTCTTATAGCCTACACATATATATATGTGTACCTATATATAATGTAATGATGTTGTGGGAGAAAAACAGACCAGAGGCCAAGAGCCTGATTTGGAGAAATGCAGGGACCAAAAAACTGCTATAGAAAGGCTGTATTTGTCAGCTTGCAGACATCCTGCTGGTGATGAGTTCTCTAGCTCCACCATCTTCTTATCCTATCTTTAACTCCACCAGATGTGGTAACAGATCAGCATTTATATCTAGGGGTCTCCAACCTTTTCTGTTATGAGACCTACCTATGATCAATAAAAATCATTCTGAGCTACTAATATCATTAGTGTTGTATGCAGGGCTGGACTGCGAAGTAAAACCGGCCCTGGCAAACTGCTCGGCTGGCCCTCAGGAGGGAGGAGAGGGAGGTGCGGCCAAGCGTTAGTTAGTGCCAGTTTTAGCCGATTTTGTTACCGGGGGCCGATATTGCCGGCCCCCCTGGTTGTATGCCTTTATGTGGGTAATACATAACAGCCTTAGCACAAATGCCCCTGGCCCCAGAGTAATAATATTATTAATAAACCTCACCAACATCACATGATTTATCACTGATATATCAGTTTTAAATATATTTTGGAAATTCAACCATCAGTTTATCAAGTTTATCAGTTCTAAGAATACACACATTTTTAATTCAAATGCACATTTTTCAATTGTGGTATAATATAATAATTCAGTCAAGCAAAAGCTTTTAATTTATTTGGCTGGACTGGACACAGGAGAGCTACTTCTAGGTAGCTGGAGAGCTACCAGTAGCTCACAAGCTACTCATTAGAGAAGGCTGATCTAGAGTGACTAGTCCACCAACATGTCTGGCAGAATTTCCTACAGAATCAACAATGGAATCCTTAGCATTCTTTGAAAATGCCACCACATCTTGGGCGAACAGATGGATGGACAGTATCAATGCATTACTCCCTGTTGCTTTTTCTGCATGGTCACCATTACTTCTCTGTCTTGTTCTAATCTTATATTTAATGGTATTATGATTTTTTGCCCTGCCACAAGTGCATGTGCGCTAGCCCTAAAATATTACTGTCAAAACCTTGATTCACCAATTGATTTATTTAACTTTCCTGTGAGGCCGCGATAGATGTCAGAGAAAATTCTCTATTGGGTTGGGAGCTGTTGTCATATGTCAGCTTCAGTCTGCATTTACACCACCCACATATAAGCCGAATATATATGGCTGTCAGCACCACTGCACTCTGGCTGGGTTCCTATGTTTAAAAGAACTGCTGTGACAGATGAAAAGAAACAATGCCTTTGCCATGCATGAAAACCTATTTTTATATATTAAGCCACACAAAAGAGTTCTTTTTAAGCCTAAATGGCTGTGTTCTTAATACATAAAAATGGAGTTAACTACAGATTAGACATAGTGTGGCGTCAAATTGGCGAAATACCAAAAGCTATTTTCACTATGGAGGTCAAGCCATATTTTCCATCCGATGTATATTTAAAACAGCCATATTCTATCTTTGCTTGAGAAAATATTAGTAAAAGAGTCAAAGTATTTTCCTCTAAGTTTTAAAAATATAATTACATGCTGAAAGTTTTTTTGGACAACTTTAGTGGAAAAGTAACTTCATAAAAATTCAAATTGTGCTGCCTGGGCCAAAACTGACTGAGAATAAATGTTGCCAATCATCGCATCTCCAAAGGCCCAATATACATTTTTGGAAGGGGATAAAGACCCTGCTCTCCAGAGGATGGTGGTCTGGTCCCATGGCCAAGGAACATGACGGTGCTGTCAACAACTGGCTACTTAAGAGGCATTGTACATCTGGGAGGTGGACAGTAACACTGGCAGAACACTGATAGCCTTCAGTCAGTTTCTTTCAATTTTCAGATGCCAAATGGGTCTGATAGTTTATTCACCCATTCATTCCCAAGGCCATCTTAGGCATTCTAGCTTTAGTTCCAGCAGGGGCAAAATCAATTATTTGCTATAGCAGAGGCAAGAAAGTAAGTGTAAATAGGGGAGTGGTTTAGTTAGAGTCAATGTCCCTTCTGATGAAAGAAATGATAAGCCACTGTAGAGTTAGTGTTTCTGGTAGTTTGTACAGTAAAGCAAAGGTGAAGAGCTGCAAACTGAGCTGGATATTGGCTAAAAAAGCGTACGGGATTTTGTGGTGAAAAGTCTGTGATCAATGGCATGTCCACAGAATAAGACTGCCAGTTTGATCTAGAGAAGCCTATGGAACCTATTAGGATGCCCGCCCGCAACAGTAACGGTGAACAGGACCATCTGCCAGAGGTGCTGCAGTCCCACTGTGGCTATTAGGATGCCACCGCCACCGTGGTGGTGGCATCCCCCATCTGCACGGTGCCTGTCACCTTGTCCATGCCAATGCATAGGTACCCCCCATGTGCACCACCCACCCCCCCCAAGACTCTGGGGGCCAGCAATGGAGCAGAAACCACATGCTTTATTGCCGCCATGGAAAGGCACATCTCCGCCAACATCATGATATGGATGGCGGTGTCTTGCAGACACCGCCACCATATCATGCCCTTTTTCCGCCTGGTCGACGAGTCGACTGGCGGAAAAATGGCAGTCGGTCTTTTTCCGTCTGTCGCGGACCCTCCAGCCATACTAATATGGTGGGGGGGTCAATCAGACAAGGATGGAGGGTGGATCGTCCCCGCCGGGCCAGCGGTGGCTACCGCCAGCCCGGCGGGGGCGATCTGCCTGCCATCCTAATGGGCCCCTAAGTGTGTAGAAGAAGGCACTGCTGGAAGAAATGAGTCAGGAACTCCTGACTCCCCTTTCCAGCCTGAGACTGGCGCTGTTATCTAGGTCATTGAGCTTGTGTTTTCCTGCTCTAGGGACTCTAAAAGCAGAAGGATTCCTGACAACGAGAGTGTCCAGTTGACCACAGAGCACTTGACCCTAAAGAAATCTTGGAAGGAGAGAGTCCTAGTGCCTAGCAGAGTGTTATTGTGGCATTTTGAATGCTGGAGTGAACAGAATGATCTTCCTAGCAGTTGGAGACAAGTAGAGGTTATCCATTTTTCCACTACTGGAGGACAAGGGGCATAGTTGTGCTCAGGGTGGGTGCATATTAGAAGGGCCAGGAACTATGTTTCATTCTGCTTTTAACTTTTTATCATGCTGGAAATTGGTTCTAAGGGACTGCATGGTAAAGTTATCCAGCCCTGTGGGGCCATAGTGCTACCTTATGTTACTTTATGTCAAACAGGCTTTAACATAGGTGAAGCATGGATGTTCCATGCATCCGTACAAATATTTTGATGGAAGCCCATATTTATAGAGACTTGTAAATATGGGTTCATGCCAAAATGGTGCACCTACCAGAAGCTGGTCTAACAAGAAGAATATCTTTATTTCTCCTCATTACTTCCTGTTTGCACATGTGCTGCATTCTATAATACATACACAAAGAGGAATTAGCTTCAAAGGACATTGTTTTTTGGGGCAGGTAACCCTCTTTGTACAAAATTATCCTGAACCTAATGCAGGAACTCTTGTGCCATGGCGCAAGGATGCCTGAATTCATGCTTGACAGCCAAAGTACACGACCACAAGAAGAGACGAGCTCCCCCACATCTTTGTAACATGGTGCAGTTCTGCTCTCTCCCTTTCACACAACACAGTGCAGTAGCTTCTCTTTTAAGGTTTTGTGACAGACAGCTTTAGCTGTCAAAAAGCCCTCATGTTGCCCATACTTTAAGAAGTAATACAGCAAGACTGAGCTTGGTATCAGCCCACTTCAGACATTGTTTTTGTTGTTTTACATGGTTTGCCATTGCTTTGAGGGTTGTAAACTCTGGTTTCACATGTGGCAAATTCAAAAGATAGAATACAGGGACTGCTCACCAATTAGGGAGTTTGGGCTTCATTGTCTTTTTTTCTGCACTGTGTTTATTATAGTAAGAGTAAATAATAGTTATAGTTGAATATTCACTGTTATTATAATAAAAGAGGAACACCAGGTACTGGGACAAGGCCTCCGCTGGCAGATGAGGTAACGAAAAAAAGGCTTTAAAATGTATTTTCCATGAGTGGGTGCAGGTGAGAGTGTGTTTGTATGAGGGTGAGCATGTGTATGTGAACTTGTGTCTATGTGTGAGCATTTGTGTGTCTGTGTGGAAATTAGTGAAGGAGATTAAATAAGTGGGAATGAGTGAAACTGAGTGTCAGTAAGTGAGTACGAGTTAGTCACAGAGTGAGAATAAGTGAATGAGAAAGTAAGAGTAACTGGAGTGAGTGAGTGAAAATAAATGAGTGAGAATACATGTGGCAAAGTGTGAGTTTAACTGAGTGAGGGTGAGTTACAGTGAGTGCAACTGTGAATGTGAATGGGGCATCAGAGTGAGAAGGAATGCGTTGAAATAAGTGGGTCAGAGTGTAAAAACGTGAGTAACAATGAATGTGCATGACTGTGACTGAGAATGGATAAGTGAGAATGAGTAAGAGGAAGAATAAGTGAGAATGAGTGAATGAGTGCAAGTGAGTGTGAGTGAGTAAGAAAGTATGAGTGAATTTGAGTGAGCATGATGAGTGAGAGTGAGTGAGAGTGAGTGAAAATGGGCAAGTAAGAATAATATTGATTGCAAGAGTGAGCATGAGAGTGAATCAATGAGTGAGTGCAAGTGAATGAGAAAAAATGTGAGTCTGAGTGAGAATGAGAGTGAGTGAGTTAATGTAAGTGAACATAAGTGTGAATTTGGTGTTATACTGTTAATAGCATGATATGTCCCTGTGATAAACATAGGTACTGGTATACTAGAGATAATACTTGGCATATGAGACACTCACTGCAAAATTACTGGCACTGGCAGTTTGAATGTAATTTTTTTTATTATGGGTGCCCCTGCTAAAATATTAGCACTAACATATAGGGTACCTGTGGAATAATGATAATGCTGACATACTGGATTCATTTATTGGCATTGGGGCACCTGGGCAAAATGCATACCCTGGTACACTGGAGGTCATTCTTGGCATAAAGGGTTACAACAGTGGCATATTGAAAGGGGCAAACAATGACAGTGCTGGCACTGATATACTGTGAAATAAATAGACTCAGTAGTGCAGTTCACCCTCTTCTAATTACATTAAAATGAACAAAAATAAATTTTTTAAACAAGCAGTTGTCATGTTTCATTATTGTGAATATTGTGGTGGTTTGGTGAATCACCATTTATCATTGTCTTTAAGGCAGACTAAGGCTATTCATTAATCACCATTACAAGATCTTTTGTTTGTTCACATTGCTCTCTTGATAAAATACTGTTGGAGTTACAGATTTTTTGCTGACAAAGTAAAGACCTGTATGCACATCAACTTGCTTTAGTTACACCAAAAAAGCTGGTCATTGTCAAATGTAACTACTACATAATATTTTGCTATTTATGCCTTTTAAGGTCACCACTTAAAACACAGGCTTCATCATCTGACACTTTTTAGAAAAATCTTTGAGGGTATAGCGTGACTCTGCTAATTCAAACTGTTCCACAATATAGCCCTGCCGGCAAGTTCCATATTGTGGCTAACAACTTGTTTTATTATGGGATTTTCTTTTCAGACCAGCTGGGAGCAACACAGACAGGGTAGTCCAATGGTGACCAAGCGCTTCTCATAACAAAAAATCATCCCTATTAACTTTACCATTGCATGTTTATGAAAAGCACTAACTAGTGGCTTTGCTGATGCTTGTTAATTTTAGTGTTGATCGTCCCCCCACACTGGATTACCAGAAGATAGCCCTCTCATCACCAATATTTTATAAAGTTTGCCCCAGTAACACAGAGGAATATTATTTTTCTATCCTATATCATCCAATCAGACTATTCCCGATATTATACCTACAGACAAGCATGGTTGAATTCAGAGGACTGATATCCTTCCAGTCACCCTGATGGGGTCCTGTTAAGTGCTATTCACAGTGCACAGTAGAGTATTATTTACCTTTCATGTAAACTATCCATGAACTCCATCCCACTATGCATTTATTGATTTTTCGAAGGCCTTTGACTACATAGATGGTGGATTGCCCTCGACACAATTACTGATCATTGGCTACCCAATACATTTTTTTATTGTCGGTGAGTAGCCAATTAAAATCTTGGATTATCATTACTAAAGCAAGCGTGTCTGATGTGATCCTTAAACTTCTCCTCTCATCTGGGAGACTTGATGCCTGGTTGATGTATGACATTGCTATAGATTCTTTCATTGTTTTTTACACTCAATCAATTTAATGCACCCTAGGAGACTTTTTCTTTGGGAAACAGGTAAGTATTCCTCTTGTGTATTCCTACTTGATGGCGATTTTGGATCTATGCTCCTTTTTCCACATTGTTTACCTCCTTTCTTAGTACGCTACTTACTCGTTTATTGTACTATTCTCCTTGATTCTTTTGTTCTGGGATTAAGGCGTTTATCTGTCTGGGATTTAGGCGAGAATTCCTGTTGTGTATTCTTACTGTTATCAATATTGGATTTATGTCCTTCCCTCCTTCCTTTGTAAAGATCTCTGATATCCTTCGGGATCTTGTTCACGATATATAAAACTTTATAAATAAAATAAAAACAAAAATAAAATCTCTAGACCTCTGAAAAGGTGTTCACATTCGTATTACAAATTTTGAATTCCTTGGGTGTGTGCTAATCTGTTTTCACGAGTCATCCACTACAGCAATTTTAATTAAATCAAGAGCCAATATGGCCATACATACCTTATCAAACAAGGAGGGTCTCTGGTTGTTGTGTTTGAAGAAAACTTACCAAAAGTAGTGTGTGTTTATAAAGGAGGCTGGTTCTTAATCAATATGAATCTTTGAAATGAAAGTACCAATGAAAGTATAAAAGCTATTGCAAAATAGGTTTAGAGCACAGTACACAGAAAGAGAGGGCAATATGTCAGCACTACTGTAATAAATGTACCAATGGAAGTACAGAAGCTAATGCAAATTAGGTTTAAAACCATAGTACATGAGAGAGAGAGGCAATAAGTCAGCATATATCCCCAAGTGGAGGAGAAATACTATTTGCTGTAATGCAATGTATGTTTGAGCATGGAATTGTATTGACCAAAATAGAATGCAGACAACCAGAGATGTGATTTGTTACATTTTCGATGAAAAAAGCACACAGAAAAAGTAAAGTGACACTAACAAATATCATGTTGTGATAGACCAGGACTTATGTGCAATTTCAGGCCAACCATGATGAGGTGAAGGTTGGATGCACCAAGCATGTCATCCCGGGTCAACATTTTTACCTTGACACCTAGCCGCTTCTTAGAGAACAAAATTAATGGAGGAAGGTCCAAGACTAAAGCTGGCAAGTGTCCCACAGAGTCATATGTCCTCATTGAGCTACTGAGAAAGCAACTGGGTTGTCATCAAAAGCCCCAAGCGTGACATAGCTAGCTTTTCGAAAAAACCATGGTGGCTTTGACACAGGGATTGATTTGCCAACTCACCACGGTCCAAGGTTTTACTTTCAGAAAAAAACACTTTTTTGGTTCTCAAAATCCTCCAGCACGGCAGGGAAGGCCTCCACTTTTTCACCTGTTTACATCATATTAGAAAGCTCCGAGAGGGAGCAACCTGGTTTTCTTGCCTACCTCTGGGTACCCTCTCTTGTAAGCCTCATCACCTTGTCCCAGTCCTTTAGATGTGGATAAAATGACTAAGTAATGTTTTTCTCCAACTCCTAGAAAAAGTCAAAAGTTCTTATGTTTTTGTGTCCATGGATCAGGCAAACAGAAAACCAACCATGTGACTCTTTGAGAGAAGTTCCATTCCTGGTATGCCAGCAGGAGTGGGTCCTATTCTTCAAACGCATCCTTCTTTCTTCAGATGTTGTCTTCCCAGATCCAGGGGTGTTCTGAGGAGGTGGTTGTGAGGTGCCATACTTGACCTGTGCTCTAGCCAGCAAATGGATAGGTTTCGGCACCCAAGATTGATGGGATATATTTCGAATTGCCAAATTGACTTCAGTCGTAGCTCGAATAGAGTTCATTACAACATGCATTGGTAGACATGTTGCCAATGGAATCAATAGCCTGGTTAGAACTTTAGGTGAAATATACTGTCTAAGATCAAAAAAGTAAATAGTGATGGGTGAAGCAGAGACTTTAACATACAAGTGTTCTTTATTACCATTTTTTATAGTCACTAAACCAAATACTGTTTTACACCTGCTACAGCAGTGAATAGTGCTTCATTCTAACGAACTGCTCACGGTGTACATGATCTGCCATGCTGTCTTTGTCAGTCTTGCCTAACGAAGATTCAAAAGAGAGAGTTTATTCAAAGGTATGGCAGAAGCACTATTTGTTTGTAAGTTGTACCCCATTAAAGTGTAAGTTCATAAAGTGTTTGTGCCGGTAAACTATGGACCGAGCTGAAACATCAAAACATTCTAGCACTTTGACATAGCCAGTCATAACACCTGGGGAGAGTGAAGGAGGATACATTCAGCTGTGCTTTCGTGAAACCACACATAAACTCGCCAAATCAATCAGACTTATTGGCTTTGACAATGCTTGTTTTGGAGTTTGATGGACACTATTGATGTTTATTTCTCTTTCCACAGTTATGGAACACATGCATTATGTCTGCTAAGGCCCTAGAAAACAATCTACTTTTACCTAGGGCCAACAGACTGATAGAATTTCACTTTCTTGAATGTGTCGAGGAGGGCGTGGTCAGGGATGTCTTTTTCTTCTTCGTGCCTCCTTCCACTTATGTCTTATAAGCTTTTTCGAAAAGGGTTAAAGCTGCCTGTGTCCTTGGGTCTTCTAGCACGAGCTCGAGTGATTTCAATTCCACTTGATACGAAGCCGATAAAAACACTGGAGGTGCTTCTAAAAATAGGTAGTATTAAAAGGGACTTTTTCTTTATCTTTCTATTTCATGTGTTGGATCACTCTGCAAAGAATTATTTGGAAAATACTGCAAAAGATATTGGAATTGTTAAACCACGGCACAGCAGAAGGAAGACAACTGCCTTTATTCTGGCGCAGACATGACCATTGTTTTGGACAAGTTTCCATAACCAGAGCACTTGCACATTTACAGAATCCATGATCTTCAAAGCTAATATTAGGTCACGGGGCTCCGGAAATTCTCATGAGACCACAAAAGGAAATTCTTTCATTTTGTAAGTTACATTATTAGGTTCCACATGTGTATAGAAAGAGGAGAGTGAAGATTTAAAAAATAAATTAGGCTGCTTTAATGGATATAACAATGAATTGTTAATACAACACACAATCTTTTAAACTTTTTTATTTGCTCCGAAAAAAATTGAAATGCTGACCATATTGAATAAGATATCCAGGCATTTTAAAGAGAGCTGTACGATTTTCAACATAATAAAATATGTTTAAAATAATCACTTTACCAAGATCATTAGCTAGAAATCTATAGTCAGTTAATGGAAATGTTCCTGAATGAACCGTGACCTGCATAGGGCTAACATAGCTAGTAAGCAATATGACACTGAATATGGGGGATGAGGACGTTTAGGTTGAAAACCTTAGAGATCTCCCACTGCCTTGAATGACTGGTGTACATTAGAGGTGGTGTTCCGTCTTCAAACTATGAAAAAAAAGAACAGGACTTTGAAAAAGAGTTAATCAGATTTGTAATATCATCAACTAAATGTTTATTTGAATGGAATGAGTTGAACTTATCATATGTAGGACACTGACATTTGGGGTTCTGTGCACTGAAAGTCATTCCAAATCAAACAACTCCACATATAAGTAAGTGGTCTCAGTCATAACTAACTGTACAATCGCACTCATGTAATTCGTTTACAAAGTAAACATTTAAAAAACAATAAAGTTACCAGATCTCAGACACAATATATTGCTAAGCAAAGTCAATAACAACATACACCTTCGATGATCCTTCCAGTCCAACCAGATGAAGGGTGCTCCTAGAAAAATGAAAGTAAGGTATTCTTTGCTCTATAAATTATTTACAACTGTTACAATACATATACATAAAATCGCATTAACAACTTTATTTACATATATACTTCCAAAATGTGAAAAAACAAGTTATTCTTGTTCGTGGCAGTAGCCATATTTTCTACTGAATGTATAAACAAGTTAGGTACGGATCTCAAGCTGCCACCTCTTTAAAATCCCATACTACTTTTTATCCAGACTACATACTGATGCTGCATTGATTAGCAATTCAGGGCATATGTACAAGAACCGGCGAAAAATATCACTACCATTAGTTAGTGGCAAAAAAAATTCCGCCACGCACTGCCGCAAATTATTGCCACGTTAGCGACGTATGTACAAGCTAATTCTATGTGGCGATAGTTTCCCAGCCAAGAGGAAAATTTCACAGCAATAAAAATCTTGCCGCTAACGTGAAAAAAGGGGCGGCGGGCCAGTCAGCGGCCAGAAACTGCACGTAAATTAGCGTTACACCACTTTTTTACACGTTAGGCCGACTACAAAACGCCCGCAAAGTATCACAAACTGAGAAAAAAAAAAGAACCATGGATGAAGCTGGACCCAGTACTGCAGGTGAAAACAACCCCCCAAACAGCCAGAAGGACCAGCCAGAAGGTCAGGAGAAAGGCAAGGAGAAGAGGAAGAGGAAAACCAGGTTCAGCCAGCAGGAAACTGGTGGCTAATCGCAATGCAGCACTACAGACCGGAGGTGGGAGTCCGGCGCCCCAGGAGGAGCTGGATGCCTTGGAGGAACAGATGTCCGCAGTCATCTGCGAGGAGTCGGTGGTTGGAGTCCAGGGACAGGACACTGCTGAACATGCCGAGCAACATCAGCAACATGGTGAGTAACAACCAGGGACTGGCGGGACGGGGGAGGATGGGCCTAATGTCACTCATGCACAATTAAATATATACCAGTGCACATCCACAATGACAGCAGACCTTGTCACAGATACTCTTGTCCCTGGGTGTAGAGACACATATCACCCTAGTCAACAAATATATTGCAAGACACATATTGGTGGGGTCATGCACTTGCTAACAAGCGATACCTCTATACTGACCTATATTTCTTTTGAAGTGACCTGGTTACGTTCTAACATGCCACCACACCCAACATCTGTACACAATACACGAAAACAAAATGCACAGAAAGAAGCAAAAGAAATGCAGAAGGAAGCAACAGAAGTCCACAAAGACGAAGAAAAGTGCAGGAAGAAGCAAGACATGTGCAGAAAGAACCAACAGAGGAGCATAAAGAGGCCTTGTTGCAAATTATCCTCTGCCCACAACTTTTTCAGCCTGGTACTGGTGGTAACTGACTCTGACTAGCCAGGCGTAGAGCCAGTGCTATGCTTAGAATACAGTGAAAACACCTACATACACTAGGAAACACTATGCGTTGGGGTATCCCTGTGATTAGCATGACCTCCTCTGTAAAGCCCTAGTACATAATAGGGCAGGGGGATTAAAACTACCTCTAAGTCAGTGGTGCAGAAATATGCTACTTTAACTAGTAGTCGCGTTTGCAGAGTGGTGGAGAAATGGTGCTGGGTGTCCAACCAACACTCAGGAATTCCGTTGCGTAGCAATTACAGGAGGTACCAGGAGGGATTCTTGGCCCCCAAACTCCCTCAGGACTAAATTGGACTTCATCCCCCAACCCGTAGTCTGCCACAAAGCACATTTGCAGAGTGGTAGAGAAAGGGGGCCATGGCCTCCGAAAACGTCTTAGCAATCCCACTGTGTGGGACTTACTGGAGGTAACAAGAGGGGTAGTTGACCCCCAAGGACATCCTTGGGGACCAACTTCCCAAACTATTACCTCCAGTAAGTCCCACACAGCAGCACTGGTAAGTACTCGTACCAGGCCACGCCCACTTTGCCCACCACTCTACAAACGTGCTCCCTGGCACACTCTTGGATGGGTATTGAATTCCCCTTCACTGCTGGGGGTCCTTTAGGGGCCAACTAGCCTACCTTTTGCCTCCAGTAAGCCCCACGCAGTGGGATTGGTGAGAGGTAGACAAAGGCCATGCCCCCTTTCTTCACAACCCTGCAAACGCGCCCCCTGGCACGTTGTAAGTTGGAGGATTAGGTCCCCTTGAATCCTGAGGGTCCCTGGGGTCCAACTAGCCCACCAGGTACCTCCAGTAAGCGCCACAGAGCTGTGTTGCAGATAGGTGTAAAAAGGGGCGTGGCCTGGACCACATCTCTGCAATGCAGCTCTCTGGCGTCTACTGGAATCACCTGGTGGGCTAGTTGGCTCCCATGGGCCCTCAGGATTAAAAGGGAATTAATTCCCCAATTTAAAAGGCGCCACAGGGTGTGTTTGCACATGTCACCTCAGGCCCCGCCCCCTCCCTTCACCACTGTGCAAACACACCTGTGGAATGTTTTAAGTTGGGGATAAAGTCTCCTTGAATCCTGAGGGTCACTGGGGTCCAACTAGCCCACCAGGTACCTCCAGTAAGCGCCACAGAGCTGCGTTGCAGAGAGGTGTAAAAAGGGGCGTGGCCTGGACCACCTCTCTGCAACGAAGCCCTGTGGCACATACTGGAGGTACCTGGTGGGCTAGTTGGCCCCCAGGGACCCTCAGGATTGAAGGGGAATTAATTCCCTAACTTAAAACGCGCCACAGGGCGTGTTTGCACACATGTCACCTCCGGCCCTGCCCCCTCCCTTCACCACTGTGCAAACACACTCTGTGGCGCATTTTAAGTTGGGGGATTAAGTCCCTTTGTATCCTGAGGGTCAATGGAGTCCAAATAGCCCACCAGGTACCTCCAGTAAGCGCCACAGAGCTGCGTTGCAGAGAGGTGTAAAAAGGGGCGTGGCCTTGGACCACCTCTCTGCAACGCAGCCCTGTGGCACTTACTGAAGGTACCTGGTGGGCTAGTTGGCCCCCAGGGACCCCCAGTATTGAAGAGGAATTAATTCCTCAACTTAAAACGCGCCACAGGGCGCATTTGCAGAGTGTTGCTGGGAGGGGGCGGGGCCTCCGGCACGATCGCAAGTTTTTTAAAATTATTTTTTGGGGAAGGGGGCTGTGTGGCCCCTCTTCTTTTTACTTTTTTTAGGCCCTGGTGACCCCATCCCCCAGGGCCTGACCCCCATTTAAAAATATATATATATATATTAACGGGAAGTGGGTGCCCCTCCTGTGGCCAATTCCGGGCCCCGGGGACCCCATCCCCAGGGCATGGGCAAATATTTTTTTATTATTATGGAGGGGGCTGCGTTGCCGCCCTCCACAGGCCATTTATGGCCCCGGGGACCCAATCCCCCGGGGCCGGCCTTTGCGAGTTTTTTTTTTTTTAAAGAAAGTTATTATGGGGGGGGGACCATGTGGCCCCCCTCCTGGCCCACTCCTTGCCCCGGGGACCCCATCCCCCGGGTCCTGGCCTCTTGTTGGGGACCGTGGGGGGAGTCCCAATGCAAATAGTATGTGCAGTAATATATATATTATCAAGTGTCTTGAAAGGCATAGTTTAATGATGCCTTTTATTTATTATTAATTGGTTAAATATGCACAAAGAATGTGTAATTTCAAAAATGTTCATATAAGATGCAGTTTATCAGGCATGCATATTTTTCTCAGTAAAAAGGTATAGTTTAATAATATTGCATTATTATAGATAGTTAGGTAAAATGAGGTACAACTGTGCTGTTTGCAAGATGATCCTATAAGGTGTTAATGATAACAATTCTGTTATTAGTTTGTACAGTTTGTGTGGGTTTAGAAATCCTCATAAAAGGGTGTTGTTTATTACTCTTCTTCATTAAGTCTGTTGAGGGGTACAGTTTGATGATGTTGCATATTTTTAGATTTAATGGTCAATATTTAGCTCAAAAGAAAACAGTATATTTTTTTTGTTCTGTTATATAGAAGTTATCTACTTAAGTAGATAGTATGTCATGACTCATGTATTTGTTTAGATTGTTTTTATAAATGTTGAAATTATATTTACTGGATTAATGAGAGGTACCTGACAGATTAGAGGAATTCTAAGGTAGTGAATATGGGATTTTATAACTGCATGAGAAGTGATTTACTGGTTCTATATTGTCTAACCTCATAGTTATTATTTAGCTACTATCTATACATTTAAGGAGTAAGTCATACAGGGCCATATGTAGGAAGCCAAATTGCGATCGCAAATGCTGAAATTCGCAGAATTGGGCAGTGTGCTATGTAGCAAAAAAAAATCCCACACGCAAAATAAGGAATTGCAAAATTTGCGATTCCTTATTTTATTCGAATGCATTTAAGGAATCCCAAATTGAGATTCCTTAAATGCAATGTAGGAAGCACTTTTTTGCATTTTTCAAAGTGCCATGTGGCGCACATACATGCCCTTAGCGCATGTATGTGTGCCACATGTGCACACATGTTTATTTCAGGGGTGCAAAAGGGTGTCCTATTGACACCCTTGCAACCTTGAAATTGCATTCTCAATTTGCGATTCTCTAATTGAGAATCGCAAATTGAGAATGTCTTTCTATTCATTCCTATGGGCCTTCTAGCCAATAGGAATTAATGGCAAGGTATTCCTTATTTGCGAATTTCAATTTGCAATTCGCAAATAAGGAATAGGTGGGATTCGCAAAATATTTTGCTAATCCTACCTATATTGCATTTTGCGATTCTCTAATTGCGATTCCCTAAAAATCGCAATTTGAGAATCGCAAAACACGTTTTTCCTACATATGGCCCACAGTAACTTATGTAGTGGTAAAATCAGCAATACAATATATATGCAATCCAGCAATTCCTTTATCACTCCCTGTGGACTCTTTCAATCATTCTGCCCTTATTTAATCACAGTGCCAAAATGCAAGCAGTAATAAATTCACTATTCTATTAACCATGTCCTTATCTAAACACTGTGTCGAAACAGAAGCACTTATAAACTCACCTTGCTGTGAAGTACCAGCACTCTGACTATCCAGTCACTGTCCATGCACTTGTACAATGCCTCAGGCATTAAGACACGCAGTGGTACAGTCAAATTTGCACAATGTATGCGGTCCCCTAACCCCCTGCAAATTATTAATTTACTCCTGCAAAAATCCAGGTAGTAGCCATGTAGTTCAGCAATCACAGTGTCAATCTTTGTCCACTCCTACTATCATCCTGACAGAACCATGTCCTTATCTAATCACTCTGTTGAAATACAAGCACTTATAAACTCACCCTGCTGTCAAGTACCAGCACTGTAACTGTCCAGTCACTGTCCATACACTTGTACAATGCCTCAGGAATTAAGACACTCAGTGCTACAGTCACATGTGCACAATCTATGTGGTCCCCTAACCCCCTGCAGACTACTGATTGACTTGTGCAAAAACTCAGGTAGTAGCCATGCAGTTAAGCAATCACACTGTCACTCTCTGTCCACTCCTGCAATTAACCTGACAGAACCATGATCTTTTCTAATCACTTTGCTGAAACATAAGCACTTATAAAGTCACCCTGCTCTCAAGTACCAGCACTCTAACTATCCAGTCACTCTCCATGCACTTGTACAATGCCTCAGGCATTAAGACACACAGTACTACAGTCACATGTGCACAATCTATGCGGCCCTCTAACCCCCTGCAGACTACTGATTCACTCCTGCAAAAACTCAGGTAGTAGCCATGCAGTTGAGCAATCACACTGTCACACTCTGTCCACTCCTGCAATGAACCTGACAGAACCATGACCTTTTCTAATCACTGTGCTGAAACATAAACACTTATATACTTGCCCTGCTGTCATGTAATAGCACTCTAACTATCCAGTCACTGTCCATGCACTTGTACAATGACTCAGGTATTAAGACACCCAGTGCTACAGTCACATGTGTACAATCTATGTGATCCCCTAACCCCCTGCAGAATACTGATTCACTCCTGCAAAAATCCAGGTAGTAGCCATGTAGTTCAGCAATCACAGTGTTAATCTCTGTCCACTCCTTCTATCATCCTGACAGAATCATGTTGTTATCTAATTACTGTGCTGAAGCACAAGCACGTATAAACTCACCCTGCTGTCAAGTACCAGCACTCTAACTATCCAGTCACTTTCCATGCCTCAGGCATTAAGACATGCAGTGCTACAGTCACATGTGCACAATCTGTGCGATACCCTAACCCCCTGCAGGCTACCGATTCACTCCTGCAAAAATCTAGGTAGTAGCCATACAGTTCAGCAATAACAGTGTCAATCTCTGTCCACTCCTACTATCATCCTTATCTGATCACTGCATGAAAACTCAAGCATATATAAATTCACCATTCTCTTTCGTTGCAGTACTCTAATGATCCAGTCAGTACCCATGTACTCATGTAATGACCCAGACACTAATACATTCAGTATTACAATTACCTATACACTATTGATGCAGTCCTCTAAACACATAAACACTACTTATTCAGTTCTCCAATTATCCAGATAGTATCTGTGTCTTGCAGTAGATGGATTGTGATTTTAAAACAAAGTGTGTAAATGGTTTTTGTATACAACGTGTTTGTTTAGTAATACAATAGTATGTTTTATACATTTATTTTAATGTCATATATATTTTTTTTTTAACAGGTATTTTTCATCATCATTAAAAAAAAACTTACCATGACTAGAATAACACAAAAGAGAAAACAACAAAAAAAGGACTATTATTTAATGAAAACACAACAGCAAGAATTAGATGAACTACAACATGTGGGAAAAAAGAAAAAGTCTTGCGGTAAGAGAACAAAATAATTTATTAAAAAACTTTCAAAGGCTAGAAACAGTGTGCAGAATGTAGAAAGTAGAAAGAATACCTCAACAACAAAAAAGAATAAGAAGAAAATAAATGAAAATAAAGGGAAATCATGTTCTAAAGAAACAATGTATGGTAAAAGGAGAAAAAATCAATTTGATGAAATAAGGCAAAGAATGTTTTTCAATAGAGTTGTCTTTAATTTGTTGAAAGATGTGAAGAAATATAAAAAAAAATCATCATTTTATAAAAAGAAGAAACAGATTGAAACTATTGTTGAGAAGGCTTTTGATTTAAAAAGGAAATTATTGATTTTAATTTTAAACAGAATTCGATCACTAGATAAGCCGATACATTTTATGAAGGCAAAAAGTAAAAAGAAGAGAGTAATTAACAGAACTAACTTTTGTGATATTTTTGGGGGTGAATGGAAACACAGTTCAAATTCAGAGCCTTTTTTTAATGAAGAGAGTTATTTTCAAACCAATACATTATTGCTTGCAGCTGATACCAGTGGCCGTGCTTATGAGGTTAGAAATAGTTGTCCAATTGAAAAAGAGAAGATGGTTCCCAGAAATGTAGAAGAAGTGATAGCTGATGAAGTTCTAGGGAGACGTACTAAAGCCCCAGTGTATACTTGGGATTATAGTAGTATTTGCAGTAAACAACAGGAATCTATTGATATTTTACAGAATTGTTTACGAGTCTATAGTAAAAAAAGTGTTAAACAAAGGATTAAGATGTTGCAAGGACTATATCCTTGCAGAGTGAGAAAAAATACTGGTTTGCAAGGTCATTCTCTGGCTTGTCTTTCTAGAAAAGTATGTCAAAGTGCTTTTCATTATTTTAGAATGTTAGCAGTACATCATTCTCAAATGCGGAAGTTAGTCAGCAGATTGTATTACGCAAAAAGTCTAGTAATAATTTTAAATGACTTAAACAGTACTCTTTTGCATGGGTCAATATCAAATGTAAAAAAAGTTTGTGATGAAATAGAGTTTCGTTACTTTGGTCCTGAAGAAGAGAGTGGACAAAGTGAGACATTGATAGAAGTAGGTGTTTAATAAAATGTGGAAAATAGTAGTACAGAGAAGTTTGAAGAACAAATTACAAAGTTTAAGGGAATTTCGTGTGAACGACCAAATTATACTTGTATTTGTTGTCGACAAACTCACTATAAAAGTCAGACTAGGACTGTTGATCTGTATTTAAAAAGTGAAAGAGAAAATAATGATAAGTGGAAGGAATTTACAACTTATTTGTTGGTGGAGAATTGCTTTGATTTGGGTACTGATCAGCGTATTTGTAAATTTTGTTATAACAAATTAGACGATAGTAAAATGCCTGCTAGAGCTGTCCATAATAATCTAGAGTTGGTAAATATTCCTCCAGAACTGATAGATTTAAACACATATGAGTCTATTCTAATTCAATGTGTGCACCCATTTCAGGTTATTGTTCGTATGGAGCCTAAAACAGGTAAATTGCCTCCTACAGGTTTACAGAGAGGAGTAAAAGGTAGAGTTGTATATTTACCACTAGATTTAAAGAAAAATATTGAAACTATTGGTGTAGAGAATGTAGAAAGTGAACCACTAGGTATTCTAGTTAATGGTGTTCCTACTAAGAGTAAGAAAATCTGGCAGGAATTAGTGGATGTCAGGAAAGTGCAAAAGGCAACATTATATCTTATAAAAAAAAGAATGATTACTACAAAAATGTGTATGTGGAAGAAGAAGAAATACTTTTAGGAGATGATAGTGAAATGTCAAGTGGTCAAATTGAAATGTCCAAAAGAGAAGAAATTTATGAACGTTATAGTGTACATCCACTTCATTCGAAAGAAGTGATGGGGAATACTATTGAATTATTCCAAATGAAGAAAGCGAAGTGGACTCCCATGAGTGTTTGGGAAAAAAGTTTGGAAGCTCGTTGTTTTCCCCAGCTGTTCCCAACAGGAAAAGGTGGACGATATGACGAACGATCAGTACAGTTTCCTGCATCAGAATATCGGACAACAAGATTGTATGAAGAAGATCCAAGATTTTCGACAATGTATCCCATATATATTTCATCATTTGTTTGAGAGTGACTTGTCTGGACTTTCATATGAAGTCAACCACACATTAAAAACAGGAGTACATCTTCAAAATGTTTCTGCAAAGGAATTTATGGATAAAGTACATCAGAGAGAAGATCATTTAGAATGGTAACTGATTAATTTCATGGCATGTCAGCGTGGTACTAATGAGAATTGGTATCATCGTCATGGAGAACTTAAATGCATGCTAAGGAATTTAGGAACTCCTACGTGGTTTGTTACCCTAAGCTGTGCTGAATACGCTTGGGATGATTTACTTGAATTTCTGTGAGAAGCAAATTCAAATATTAAAAATATTGAATACAAGACACCTGGAGAATTGTGTTCTTTGGATCCTGGAAATGTATGTAGATATTTCAATCATAGGTTTGAAGATATGATGTCTTTTATCTGCAATACAAAGAATCCTCCTCTTGGGGAAGTTATTGATTTCTTTTGGAGAAAGGAGTATCAAGCCAGAGGTGCTCCTCATATACATATGCTTTTATGGATCAAGGATGTACCCAAATTTGGAACTGGTTCAGATGACACTGTTTTATCTTTTATTGAAGATTATGTTATATGTGCTATACCAAAAAGATCAGAAGAAAACACCTTAAGGCAACAAGTGTTACAATTCCAAAGTCATCGATGTGGCAAATACTGTCGATGGAAATACAAGTCGAAGGAAAAGTTTTATACCAAATGTCGTTTTGGATTTCCACTTCCAGTAATATCCAAAGGAAGAGTAAAGAGTTTCATGTCAGCCGTGAGACATACCATCACTAGAAAATCACCAAAAAATGCTTACAATTTGAAAAGAAGTAAAGAATCAAAGTATATCAATGATTATAATCCAGTTATTCTCTCAATGTGGAATGCTAATTGGATATCCAGTATGTTACGGATAATTCCATTGCTGTTGCTCGGTATGTAACATCATACATAACTAAATCAGAAAAGACGGAGTTGAAAGAAATGGGGGAAGACATTTCTCACGAGAAGAGTCTTAGTAAGAAATTGTACAGTTTTAGTTTGAAGATATTATGCCATTGAGAGATTGGAACATACAAATGCTTGGATTGGTTGTCGTCTGCAAGTTTATATTCGAAGTCAAGAGGAATCATTTGGGTGAGTCAAGGTCTTGCTGCAACGCGAAATCGATTCCTTAAATCTATACAATAAATTGAATATTTAGCAGTAAATGAACCGGAAAGTACAGATATTGTCAAAACAAACATGTTGGATACATACTATCCAAATAGAAGTTGTCATCTTGAAAATATATGTCTCTATGAAGTGCTGCAATATTACAGTTTTAAGAGAAATACTACAGAAAACATAAATGAAGGAAAATATGCAGTGATTGGTTTGGAAGGATGTTTGGTGAAACAAAGTAAAGGAAATCTAATTAATCATAGGAAACTGAGTTGTGATACTCCTGATAGAAGAGAATTTTACTATTTAGCCCTTTTGCAACTGTTCAAGCCTTGGCGTATGTAATTGGAATTACTTGGAGATTTTCAGTGCTATGAAGATTCTTTCAATGCATGTAAAGATAGCATTGAATGCACAGTTTTTGCAAATTATCTCAAAATGTTAAATGAAGAAATTGATCAAGAAGCTACTTTTGCAGCTGAGATTGCTAGAGACAGTTCTCAACACAGTCAAAGTTCTGCTCGACTGAGTCAAGATCCACTAGGACAACCAATTCTTGAAAATGAAGCAGCAATCACCATGACTGAAGTGGAAACAGCAATGCATCAATCTCAAGAAGATATTATGGACTTAGGAAACTTGGAAGAACAACTAAATATTGAACAGAAAGAAATATATCAGCAAGTGAAACAACAGATCGACCATGGTTTTCTTCATGAAAAGAAAGAATGCACATGCACATCATTTCAACCTATCCAAATGTATGACAGTGGTCAAGCTGGTACAGGAAAAAGTTTCTTAATTAAAGTTTTGACCACTTACCTACAGAAAACAACTGACTCACATTTGTCTTGTGTTGTAACTGCTCCAACTGGGTTGGAAGTACACAACATTAAAGGAATTACATTACATCGTTTACTAATGATACCTGTAGAGCATGAAAAAATTTTGGAATATCACAAGCTATCTGGAGAAGTTTCAAGAGTGCTAAAGAGAATGAAACTTCTGATTATTGATGAGGTGAGCATGGTCTCAAACTTAATGCTTGCTTTGGTGCATTTGAGAATGCTGCAAATTCTAAAAACAGAATACGATATCTTATTTGGAGGAAAACATGTGATAGTTTTTGGTGATCTACTGCAACTTACTCCTGTAAAAGGGCAACCAGTATTTAAAACGCTTGTGCTTGAAGACACCTGAAAGTCTTTGGGAAGTGTTGGAAACGTTAACATTTGGTCATATTTTGAATACAAAGAACTCATTAAAAATATGCAACAGGCAAATGATGTTGATTATTGAACCATTCTTCAAGATATAAGAATTGGAGTATTGACAGAACATGGCAAACAAGCTTTGCAAAGTCAGCTACTTACAAACTTGTTTCCAAATGAAAATATAGTTCCTGAAAAAATATTTAAAAAAATTGCAGAAAATAAATCTAGAATCTGCCTAATGCCAACACTGCGAGAGTGTTCGACATTCAATGAAGAACTTTTAAAGCTGGAAAATGAACAAATAATAAAAATGGAAGCCATTGATAAAATATAACATGAAGGAATTACTATTAATTTGACGGAAGAATTAAAAACAGAATTGGATTCTTTAGAAAAATCTATATCTAAAACTGCTGGTTTAGAAAAGAATGTATATCTATGTGTAAACTGTCAGGTAATTTTACGGCGTAATATGGAAGTGGAAAAAGGTTTAGTAAATGGAGCAATGGGTAAAGTTGTTAATTTTGTTAATTATCAAAATAGAGATGGAATTGAATTTTTGAAAATCAAATTTGATCAAATTGAAGAAGTAAAACAAATTGCTTGTTGTTCTGTTCGTTTTTTGCTTGTTTAAGTTTTGTATGTTCATAGAAAACAGTTTCTTCTTTCTTTGGCATACGCGGTGACTATTCATAAATCTCAAGGTTTAAGTGTAGACAGTGCTTTGGTAAACATTGGAAGTACAGTATTTAAAGAGGGTATGGCATATGTTGCTTTGTCCCGAGTCAAAACTTTATCTGGATTGCATTTGATTGGTTTTGATGAGCAAAAGATTAGTGCAGATGCAATTTGTGAAAGAGAGTATAATCGGTTAAGAAGACTGTATGCTCCCAATTTAGGTGAATATCCTGTATATGAAAAGCGTGTAGTAGGTCAAAAAAGAAGACATGAGAATATCTGTAGTGAAGTTAAAGAGAAGAAAACAAGTCAAGATAATGTTGAGATTCCAAGTAAAAAGAAAAAGGACACTATTGAAGAGATTGTCGGATATCAGTTAGAAAATAGTTCAGGTATCAACTGCTATGCTAAAGTAGTGGTAAATGTTGTATTTTTTCTAGAAAATCTGCAACAGCAAATTACGGAAAATCGAGAAAAAAGGTTTTGTTCTTTGTTGCATTCTATTTTTGGAAACTTGAGAACTGATAAAAGTAAACTCCAAAGTGTTTCTGATATTCGGAATCTTCTGGATATATGTTATGGTTCTACGCAATTTACACAGAATGTGCAACAAGATGCTCAGGAATTTCTCATGTATATGCTTGCAGTATTGGAAGATGAAGGAATACAAATTGAAAATCTGTTTGGACTTCGTTATAAATGGCAACATGAATGTGAAAATTGAAGATTTACTTCTACCACTACCATAGACACTGAAAGATTCATATATTTGACAATACCAGACTGTAAAACAGTGTCTTTCATAAAATTAGTTAAAGCAGCAAATCAAAACATGGAGTGTTGCCAATGCAAATCAGAAATGTTATCAACATTATTTATACAAAGATTTGGATAATATACAATTTTCATGATACAATGTGGTACAGCTGATGGAAGAAAACTGGAAACTTTAATTAAAAATGTTGTAGCAAGTCAACTGTCAATATCAGGAAGAACTTTTGTAGCAGTAGCAATTATTTTCCACGATGGTCCTTCTACAACATCTGGACATTACACTGTCTATTTAAAATGTAATAAAGGATGGACATATTGTAATGATACTCATTTGGTTTTTAGATATCGTTTCCTTAACAAATTACCAAATTCATACCTAATATTTTTAAAGCCAAATTTCTAAGAACATAATTCGGCCTATTGGAATCTGTTAATATGTATTAATCCCATTACTTTGGACAATTTCAGTATAAAGGATTTCAGGAATATCATTTGGCCTAGAGGAAAGATATTAATAGGAATTGAGCAGTTTTTCTGCGATATTCTGACAGCAAATATTTTAAATAACATCATTTAGAGTATATGGAAACTATAAAGAATTTTTGATTGAATTGTTGTTTCTGTTTTTTCATATTGTGCTGACAAAATTCTCTTAGAAAGAATCATTTTATATATGAGATTTGTATTATATGCTATGTTATTGAGGATGTTATTTTTATGCAATGTGCAGAGATAGTTGACTATGTTGAAAATATTTTTGACACAGATTTGTTTTTTTAAACAATCTTATTGATTGTTTTTTTTGCCCATTGTTATGTGATGAGTAACATTGAAATCACTATTTATAGTGAAATTCAATATATTCTGAGAACAGCAAAAAAGGCAAAATAAATAATTTATATAATGCTAACATTATGTTGTTTTGTAAAAATTATAATATTATATATTATAACTGTATTTCTTCTTCTCTTTTACAGATCCTAATCCTAAAGTTCAAAAGTTTTTAAACTTTAAAATATAAAAAACAACTGCAAAAAAATGTTTACAATATTTTGATATCTACTACTGTAAAGGTAAGGTTAAGTAATCCAAACACTATCCATCCACTACTACATTCAAATGTGCACTATTCATACACACCTTTAAACACCTACTCACTGCTTATTAATCTCTAAAATACCTCAGGCACAAACCATACAGTCCACCAATCATTCTGTTACTGGTAATGCAGTTTTTCGTCATTTACTACTAGCATGTAATAATTCAATACCTCTGTCAATACCCAAGCAGTTATGCATTTCCTCAGGTGATGTCCTTGCAATACTCTAATCATTCAGCAGAACTTTGTCCTTATCTAATCACTATACCAAAACACAAGCACTTATAAACTCACCCTGCTGTCAACTACCAGCACTTAAACAATGCAGTCTAGGTATCCTCCTGTCTATCTCATGCACTTCTCCAATCACTTATCCACCACTATCTACTTATCCTATTACTCTGCCAGTACCTAAGCACTTATAAATTTACCATGCACTCTGTTTGCAGCACTGTAATCATTAGAGTTACTAGTCATATACTGATGGAATAGTCTAGCCAGTAACACAAGTACATCTACAATATTCTGAGCACAATGCATGCAGACCTTTAACCAGGTACATATTATTTGTACACTCCTGTAAATATCCAGGTAGTACTCATACAGTCTAGGAATCTTCCTGTCAGTCCCATGCACTTCTCCAATCACACCTCCAGCACTATCTACTTATGCTATCACTTTACCAATACCCAAACACTTATAAATTCACCATGCACTTATGGAGTGCCTAGCCACTAACACAAGTACACCTACAACATTCTATGCATTATGCATGCAGACATTTAACCACATACATACTATTGGAAAAGTCTTGGAAATACTAAGGTACTACCCATGCAGCCTAGGATTCCTCCTGTCACTCCCATGCACTTCCTCAATCACTCATCCAGCTCTATCTTCTTATCCTATCACTTTGCTAATACCAATACACTTATAAATTGACCATGCACTCTGCAGCACTGTAATCATTCCAATTACTAGTTATGTACTTATGGAATGACCTAACAACTAACACAAGTACACCTACAATATTCTGTTCAATATGCATGCAGACCTCTAACCAGGTACATAGTATTGATACACTCTTGAAAATACCCACTTAGTACCCATGCAGACTAGCAATCCTCCTGTCAGTCCCATGCACTTCTCCAATCACACCTCTAGAACTATCTGCTTATCCTATCACTTTGCTAATACCTAAGCACTTATAAAATCACCATGCACTCTGTTTGCAGCACTGTAACCATTCCAGTTATTAATAATGTACTTGTGAAGTGGCCTAGCCACTAACACAGGTACACCTACATTATTCTTTGCACAATGCATGCAGACCTCTAACCAGATACATACTATTGGTACGCTCCACTAAATACCCAAGTAGTGTCCATGCAGCCTAGGAATTCTCCTGTCAGTCCCATGCACTTCTCCAAGTACCCATCCAGTACTATCTACTTATCCTATCACTCAGTCAATACCTAAAAACGTAAAAAGTCACCAGGCACTCTGTTTACAGCACTGTAATCATGCTAGTTACTAGTCATGTATTTATGGAATGGCCTAGCCAGTAACACAAGTACACCTACAATATTCTGTGCACTATGCATGCAGACCTCTAACCACATACATACTATTGGAACACTCCTGTAAATACTAAGGTACTACCCATGCAGCCTAGGAATCCTCCTGTCAGTCCCATGCACTTCTCCAATCACCCATCCAGTACTATCTACTTATCCTATCACTCAGCCAATACCTAATAACTTAAAAAATCAACAGCCACTCTGTTTACAGCACTGTAATCATACTAGTTACTAGTCATGTATTCATGGAATGGCCAAGCCAGTAACACAAGTACACCTACAATATTCTGTGCACAATGCATGCAGACCTCTAACCACATACATACTATTGGAACACTCTTGTAAATACTAAGGTACTACCCATGTGGCCTAGGATTCCTCCTGTCACTCCCATGCACTTTCTCAATCACCAATCCAGCACTATCTTCTTGTCCTATCACTCCACCAATACCTAAGCACTTATAAATTCATTGTGCACTCTATTTACAACACTATAATCATTTTAGTTACTTGTTATGTACTTATGGAATGGCCTAGCCACTAACACAAGTACAACTACAATATTCTATGCACCATGCATGCAGACCTCTAACCAGATACATACTATTGGTACACTCCACTAAATACCCAAGTAGTACCCATTCAGCCTAGGAATCCTCCTGTCAGTCCCATGCACTTCTCCAATCACCCATCCAGTACTATCTACTTGTCCTCGCACACTGTCAATACCTAAGCACTTATAAATTCATTATGCACCCTAGTTACAGCGCAGTAATCATTTTAGTTGCTAGTTATGAACTTATGGAATGGCCTAGCCACTAACACAAATACAACTACAATATTCTATGCACCATGCATGCAGACCTCTAACCAGATACATACTATTGGTACACTCCACTAAATATCCAAGTAATACTCATGTAGCCTATGAATCCTCCTGTCAGTCCCATGCACTTCTCCAATCAACCATCCAGTATTATCTACTTATCCTATCACTCCACCAATACGTAAACACTTAGAAATTCACCAGGCACTCTGTTTACTGCACTGTAATCATACTAGTTACTAGTCATGTATTTTTAGAATGGCCTAGCCACTAACACAAGTACACCTACAATATTCTGTGAACTATGCATTCAGACCTCTAACCACATACATACTATTGGAGCACTCTTGCAAATACTAAGGTACTACCCATGGAGCCTAGGATTCCTCCTGTCACTCCCATGCACTTTCTCAATCACCAATCCAGCACTATCTTCTTATCCTATCACTCCGCCAATACATACTATTGGTACACTCCACTAAATATCCAAGTAGTACCCATGCAGTCTAGGAATCCTCCTGTCACTCCCATGCACTTCTCCAATCACCCATCCAGCACTATCTACTTATGCTATCACTTTGCCAATACCTAAGCACTTATAAATTCACCATGTACTTATTGAGTGGCCTAGCCACTAACACAAGTACACCTACAACATTCTATGCACTGTGCATGCAGACATCTAACCAAATATATACTTTTGGAAAAGTATTGTAAAGACTAAGGTACTACCCATGCAGCCTAGGATTTCTCCTGTCACTCCCATGCACTTCCTCAATCACCCATCCAGCACTATCTTCTTATCCTATTACTCAGCCAATACCTAAGCACTTATAAATTGACCATACACTACTAATGCATTCTTTCAGTCAATCATGCTCTACACATATATTCAAGCAAACTTTCAGACATTACCAGGCAATTATTTTTCTTTTTTTAACCAGATAAGGTAGTTCTGACAAGAACTTTTTTTTTCTTCTTTTTTCTTTTGTATTTTGTTTGTATTTTTAGAACAATATTGTATTTTGTTTGATGTTTTTTTTAAAAACGGAACAAAAAAGGAACAAAGTAAACAGTTAACTTTTGGAATTCATTATCATCCCAAATACAAAACATTAACAGCGGTGGTTTCTTTGGGTAGCACAAACAGCATCCACCGACTGCTCGCCATAGCAGATGATTTTTTTACATTTGACACAAATCTGCTCCAGGAATGCAAATTCCGGCCTTATGTCCATAGGAGATATAGCTGACGACGTTCCTGAGGTGCTTGCAACACCTGGTGCTGGATTTTGCGCACCTTGTGTCATTTCTTCCCGAGCAAGATTGCGGGGATGGATTGTACGCAGATGCGTGTGCATGCTGGCAGTGCCGCATGAATACTTTTTGTCACTCCCTCTTGAGAGGACCCTCTCGCAAATCTTGCATGTCACTATCCTCACGTTCACTTTCTTTTCACCTGGAGGAAAAGTAAAAAACTTCCTGACAACAGATCCTGGTCTCTGTTTAGGTGGTGCTTCCTCCAACACTTCTTCATCTGAAGAAACTTGGACTTGCTGCTGTCCAGATGCCATTTTGCTGTTAAGTTTTTCCCAAACACCCAAAAAAACACAAAGAGGTTCTAGTAAGAGAAGCTGTTCCAACAAGAATGATGAAAATGGGTGGGGTCCATCAATAGTTCCAGTGGGAAATGTTTTGAGCCAATCAAATCTTTTTCACATGGGATGCGTGCACCAAGCACGCATGGAGAATTCACCCGACGTGACTCCGCGAAAATATATTAAACAATAATATAAGTTTATTACAAGTAGAAATATATTATTTTTATAATTAGTTTAGATCATCTGTTCCCCTGATATCTACATTAAGGTTACATGCATATAGTTTTACAGTATAAAAACTTTTACGGGTGTCGTGCACCCAGCGTGCCCCAGCACGTTTATGACATCATGCGGCTCCCACCACTGCACAGACGTCACATACCTTAATGCGCACATGACGCCAATCCGTGGGAGCACGCACCTGTCGCATACCAATCGCGCACATGACGTGATGTTATACGTATATGACATAACACGAAGCCACGCACCCGTTGCAGACCGTACGTGGCTCCTTCACGACTTTTCCAATATGGCGGCTTGAATACGCGCACCCGCCGTGTTAGGTGCGGGTTGGACGCGCGACTCCTAAAAAAGACAAAGGACATTACATAATTATATATTTTTTAAAATAATAATAATTATAAAATATCCCCGATCCAAAAATTATTTTATAAAAAAAAATGAAATTTGCAGAAAAGTATTTAATATTGTTTAATAAATATTAAAATTACAAATTTACAATTAAAAAACTCAAGAAATTCAGTAACAAACATAGGAATAACTACCATTATACTTAAAAATTAACATTTAAATAACTTTGAAATTCACTGAAAAAAACATAGGTTTGAGGCACGTTATAGTTAGAAATTAGCATTTAAAAAACCATTGAAATTCACTGAAAAAACATCGGTTTCAGGGTTGTTATAGTTATAGACATTTCACTCGTACAAAACCAATGAAATTCACCTTTATAGTTAGTTGAGCTAACTATAACTTGCGCGCCCGTAATGCACTGCTGATGACGTCACATATTACATCACTCATGACATGGTCAGTGACATCACTCATGACATCACTGACGACATCTCACATGACATCACTGATGACGTCACTAATGATATCATCCTTGTGATAGAGTGGCAGACCACCTCCCACCCTAATATAAACTTTGATAAACACACTCAAACATACAAACTAACATTTTCAAAACAATGGACATACCAATACCAGTTACAACATACCCATTCAGTAATTCCAAAATCTACACACACATCCACTCATTCACCAACAGTCCTATACAGTCACTCATACATGCACTCACTCATCATATGTACTCATACACCTATACATACTGTTACACACTACCACTCATCCATAGAGTTAATCACACACATAGTCACACATGCAAACAAAGTATCAAAAATCAATTTACTTGCATATACAGTTATACACACACCACCATACTTACTTCTACAGAAACTTACACATACTTACTCTCTTAAACAATCACTTATAGAAACACATACTTATTTATACAGCAACTCTTCCATTCTCTCACTCTCACATATACTCACTTATATATACCAATACACACATTTACTAGCTTAAAACATATGTAGTTACTCACAAAAACACTATTGAGACAGTCATTCACTCACCAACACGCCCATACACATACACATCCACCCATACAGTCCTGCACACGCTGTCTTCAACACATACAAACAGTGAGTCACTCATTCATGCATCTATGCACTAAGTAATACCCCCACCGAACCATACAGACACTCAGACACTCATACTGATACTCAAAATACCAGCTAATAATCCATATAGACACTCATATACCCACTCACCAACCCATGCAGCCACTTATACACAAAGTGAGAGACTGATACAGAAATTTACATATTTAAACATTACTCACTAACCTATGTATTCACTAAGATACACTTAATCAGCCAGTTATACAATCAATTTTACACAAACAAAATCGTCCATTTAGACACTTATATACCCATTTATTCTTCCATCGACCTTGAGATATACATATATAAAACATATGTAATTTTCAGAAAAATACACATTCACTGGATGATGTCATCAGTGACGTCATCAGTGATGTCTTTTGAGATGTCATGAGTGATGTCATGAGTGATGTCACTGACCATGTCATGAGTGATGTAATATGTGATGTCATCAGCAGTGCATTGCGGGCGCGCGAGTTATAGTTAGCTCAACTAACTATAACAGTGAATTTCATTGCTTTGTATGAGTCAAATGTCCAATTACCTGTAACAACCCTGAAACCTATGGGTTTTTTAGTGAGTATATATATATATTATCTACTGGCGGTCGCCAGTAGATAGTTATAGTTAGGACCGAGTTCCCATAGGAAATCTGAAAATTCTATTTTGAATAACTTTGGCGCCAGTTGACTTATCTTTGTGAAATTTTCAAAACTAATGGGGCGCTCCGCTCAGCTCCTACCCTGAAAGTCTCGGGGTGATTCGTCAAGCGGGGGCTGAGAAAAAAGGGGGGTCCCAAAACGCGTTTTCCCCATGCATTTTCCCATAGGACCTTTAGTCGAAGTTACAGCCCGAACGGCTGAACAGAATTACTTGAAATTTGGCAAAGAGGTAGTCCTCAGGTCAGGCATGTACCTTTTGGATATATGGTGTCAATCTGTTCAGTAGTTCCTGAGAAAATTGCAGTTAAAACTACATAAATATCTATAAGCGCTCACTAAATGACCGCGAGCGTAATTCTGATTGGTGGTTAGATGTCAGTCAACATTCGAATCGGTCGAAATCAGGAAGTGTGGGACGCCATTTTGTGCGTGACAGTGAAAAAGAAAGGTGGAGAACGTGAAAAGGGGGCAGAGTAGAGAGTTCCTGACCCCCTAGCCTTTGTCAGGGGGTCCCTGAAGGATCCCGAAGGGTGAAAAAAACATTTTTTTTTCAAAAAATCAAGGGGGTGCGCACACAGTGCGCGCACGGTGCACGCACTGCGGCAAAAAATTCGTTCAAAAAATAGAATTAAAAATCAAGTTTATTTCTTCTTATTTCCTGGGACAAGGAGCGGAACAGCTATCAATTTTACTTGAAAATGGCAGAGCAGCAGTCTACTTCAGGGAGTGAGGAGGAGACCTGGATGCACTCAGAAGGTGTCTTTCAGTAGAATGGCAATATGAAAAGAAAGATAGTTGTAAAATGGAGGCTTACATACTTTTTTTTTAATAAAAAGAACTCATTGGCTGTTTCAGACCATTCAACACTAAAAACTAGGCTGTATGTTTACATTTTTAAAAGCATGTTTTGCATTGCTTCAGAAAAATGTGTTCCCACAGAACATTACTTTGGATTTGCTGTTAGGTTTGAAAAGTCAAGCACTCTTGCTCTTTGGATTAGAAACATTGTGTGCGGAACTTCTGACCTCTCTGCTCACACTAGTGTTCCATGATCTGTTGCTATGGTAGCAGGCAGAAGTCATGGTGGGGGTAGGAATCATTTGGAAATGGTTGAAATTTGCAACCAATAGAAATGTGTGTTTCCATTTAAAAGAAAGGTGGAGAACGTGAAAAGGGGGCAGAGTAGAGAGTTCCTGACCCCCTAGCCTTTGTCAGGGGGTCTCTGAAGGATCCCGAAGGGTGAAAAAAACATTTTATTTTTTTTCAAAAAATCGCTGGGTGCGCGCACGGTGCGCGCACGGTGGCAAACAATTCATAAAAAAAATAGAATCAAAAATCAAGTTTAAATGTTTAGATGTTGGTTGGCTCTAAAAAGAGCTGTTGTGTTCATTGAGTGTTTTTTTGTACCTACAAGTAAGTACCGATGCAGAGTCTAAAGTTCAAGAGGAACACTCTGTTCCCTTCATCTGTGAAATGAACACCGTCTCCTCTATAAATGCCTTGCATGTTGTAACGCAAGTTGTTGTGGTATATAGAACCCATACGATAGTCTCTGAGGAAAGCAGAAACAGACTTATTGACGTGCTTTTTTGCTTTCTCAAACTGCGGACAATATTGGTTGGACCAGTTCCACTTTTGCCTTTGGCATATATTAGAATATACAAAGGTAGTTTGTCGAAAAAGTGACATCAATTGCACAAAGGTGTCCTTAACAAGCATTTCCAGACCTACCCCAGTTAAAGTGCCTAGGTCATTTCCACCACAGTGCACAATTATAAGGTCAGGCTGTGGGAGATGTAGAAAGGATTTCACCAAGGGCATTAATTGGTGCCACTTTAACCCTCTCTGACCAATCCATTTAATGTCTACATTTGGCAAAGCAAGGTCTTTCACAATACCTCTTTTTTCTGCATACTTTTCAATCCAGTAGACATAGCTATGACCTACAATCCACACTGTGAACATCTTTCAAGGAGATCTGGATGCACTCAGAAGGTGTCTTTCAGTAGAATGGCAATATGAAAAGAAAGATAGTTGTAAAATGGAGGCTTACATACTTTTTTTAAATAAAAATAGCTCATTGGCTGTTTCAGACCATTCAACACTAAAAACTAGGCTGTATGTTAGCATTTTTAAAAGCATGTTTTGTATTGGTTCAGAAAAATGTGTTCCCACAGAAGATTACTTTGGATATGCTGTTAGGTTTGAAAAGTCAAGCACTCTTGCTCTTTGGATTAGAAACATTGTGTGCTGAACTTCTGACCTCTCTGCTCACACCAGTGTTCCATGATCTGTTGCTATGGTAGCAGGCAGAAGTCATGTTGGGGGTAGGAATCATTTGGAAAGGGTTGAAGTTTGCAACCAATAGAAATGTGTGTTTCCATTTGAAAAAATGTGGGAAGCAATGTGATTTGAAGTTAACATGTATATGTGTGAAAAAAGAGAGGGAAATTTTGCCATTTAATGGTTTTGGTGAGAGGAGTACAGCTCAGAGATTCTGGCTCTGATAATCTGCTGTGTGAGTGGCACATTTCTCTCTCAACTAACTACTTTTAAAGGTGAGTTATGAATTTGAGAGGGGATGTATGTGGTGTATTTTGATATAAATAATAGAAATGTGTTTCTTCTTTTAAAGTTGTGTTTTACATTTTATGTTTTGGAAGATATTTAACTGCCTTGAACTTGTAAGATATTATGGAGTATGTCTTCACCATAAGTTAAGGTGTACTGGTATCACCCAGGAATACTGTTTTGTGCCTAGAATCACACCATGAGTCTGTGTGCACACAGGAGTTGTTGTCAGAGATTTAATTTGTGTTGCTCTTGTTCTGTAAGACTTGCACTCGTAGGAAAGGGGCAGTTTGTTTTCTTGAACTGTGATGGGTAGCATTCAGCACAAATCACTATCTCACAGACGAGAGACAAATGCTAACACATTTGAAAACAACAGGGTAGATTTTCCTTCCACTCCTGCAATGGGTGAGGAAGTTTCTACATGTTCAAAACTCCAATTAACCCTTACCACAGGTGATCTTACATACATCTGTGCAGTCTTCATGCAGTTGTGCAAGCGTCCATGCAGATCTCTCTTGCACCTGACAATATACAGTCTCCAGAAACACACTCTTAGCACACAGGCAGCTGCTTTTCCTGCACTCCCATGCTTACTATTCAGCACTGTGTGGTATTTCAGATAGCAGTGTGTAACACTAATACATTCAACATCACCAAGGCTCATTTCCTTTGCTCTAGTCTAATCCCTCACCCAGGTTCTACATGCTCATGGTCTCAAGTAGCTGTTAGGACATGTGCTCTTTCCTGCCTCTCTAAACTATAAGGAATATGTGTCAGGCTGTTACAGTAATTATCACTTGCTCTACCACAGTAGTTAATGTGCTTTGAAATTGCCAATCAAATATTGTTTTCTGCCTAGAATCACACCATGAGTCTGTGTGCACACAGGAATTGTTGTCAGAGATTTAATTTGTGTTGCTCTTCTTCTGTAAGACTTGCACTCGTAGGAAAGGGGCAGCTTGTTTTCTTGAACTGTGATGGTTAGCATTCAGCACAAATCACTATCTCACAGATGAGAGGCAAATGATAACACATTTGAAAACAAAAGGGTAGATATTCATTCCACTCCTGCAATGGGTGAGGTAGTTCCTACATGTTCAAAATTCCAATTAACCCTTACCACAGGTGATTTTACATACATCTCTGCAGTCTTCATGCAGTTGTGCAAGCGTCCATGCAGATCTCTCTTGCACCTGACAATTCACAGTCTCCAGAAACACACTCTTAGCACACAGGCAGCTGCTTCTCCTGCACTCCCATGCTTACTATTCAGCACTGTGTGGTATTTCAGATAGCAGTGTGTAACGCTAACACATTCAACATCACCAAGGCTCATTTCCTTTGCTCTAGTCTAATCACTCACCCAGGTTCCACATGCTCATGGTCTCAAGTGGCTGTTAGGACATGTGCTCTTTTCTGCCTCTCTAAACTATAAGGAAAATGTGTCAGGCTGTTACAGTAATTATCACTTGCTCTACCACAGTAGTAAATGTGCTTTGAAATTGCCAATCAAATATTGTTTTCTGCCTAGAATCACACCATGAGTCTGTGTGCACACAGGAATTGTTGTCAGAGATTTGATTTGTGTTGCTCTGGTTCTGTAAGACCTGCAGTCGTAGGAAAGGGGCAGCTCATATGATAGGATTTGAAAAGCTCAAAAAAATATAGTAATATATTTAAATTACATAAAGGTATTTTTTTTTGTTTCCTTTAGGTATTGCTGAACAACACTGAAATAAATTAAACATGCCTATAAAATCAAGAAAGAGAAAAGAACAGCAAAAACATCTATATTTGAAGACAACTGGACAACAAAAATTAGTTGAAGATCCTCATGTTGGAAAAAAGAAAAAGTCTTCTGGTAAGCAGACTAAGGATTTTTTTAAAAATATCCTCAAACATAGAAAAAATGTAGAAAGTATATCCTCTGCAAATAGTGTTTCAAGAAGAAAACAACAAGACAATAGAAAGGAAATACTGAATGCTAATGTAGAATCAGAAGCAAGAAAGAATGACTTAAAAAGAAAAACAGAATTTTAAAACATTCGTAAAAAAATGTTTCAGAGAAGAGTGGTGTTCAATTTGCTAAAGGATTTGAAAAAAAATAGGAAGAAAGCAATATTTTATAAGAAAAAGAAACATATTGAATCAATTGTTGCAAAGGCTTTGGAATTAATAAGAAAATGATTCATTTTAATTTTGAACAGGATCCGTACATTAGATAAAATAGTCAATGTAATGAAGTCAAAAAGCAAAAGGAAAAGAGTAGTGAAAAAAAATAACTTTTGTAATGTGTTCTTAGGAGAATGGAAGCATAGTTCAAGTACTGAACCGTTTTTTAATGAAGAGAGTTATCTTCAAAGTAATAGTTTGCTGCATGCAGTTGACACCAGTGGTCGAAGTTATGAAGTTAAAGATGGTTGTATAATGGAAAAGGACAAAATGGTTCCAAGAAATGAGGAAGAAGTGTTAGCTGATGAGGTTATGGGGAAACATCCTAAAGCCCCAGTGTACACTTGGAATTGTAGTAGTATTTGTACTGTACGACAAGAATCTATTGATAAATTACGTGTCTTTCTAAGAGAATATAGTAAAAAAAGTGTTAAACAGAAGATTAAGGTGCTTCAAAGACTAGATCCATGCAGAGTGAGAAAGAATACTGATTTGCAAGGACATTCTCTGGCTTGTCTTTCTAGGAAAGTTTGTCAAAGTGTTTTTCACCATTTTAGGATGCTGGCAGTACATCATACTGAAATGAGAAAGTTTGTGAGAAGATTGTATTTTGCTAAAAGTCAAGCACTAAAGTTAAATGAGTTGAATAGTGCTCTGTTGCGTGGATCTGTATCAGATGTAGAGAAGGTTACTGATGATATTCAGTTTTGTTACTTTGGTCCAGAACAAGAGAGTGCAGGAAATGACACAGTTATTGAAGAAAATGTGGAAGAGAATGTAGAACCCACTGTTAGTAAAAATTTTGAAGATCAAATGACAAAATTTACTATCATCTCTAATGAAAGACCAAATATTACTTGTATTTGTTGCCGGAGAAGCCATTATAAAACTCAAACAAGGAATGTTGATCTCTATAAAAAAAGTAAAAAAGAAAATAATTATGAGTGGAAGGATTTTGCTACATATTTGTTTCTGGACAATTGTTTTGATTTGGGTGAAGATCAGCGTATTTGTAAATACTGTTAGAACAAGTTAGAAGAAAATAAAATGCCAGCTAGAGCTGTACATAATAATTTAGAATTGGTTGATATTCCTGCTGAACTTAGTGATTTAAATACGTATGAGTCTATACTCATTCAATGTGTCCATCCGTTTCAGACTATAGTTCGTATGGAGCCCAAAACAGGTAAATTACCTCCTTCAGTTTTACAAAGAGGTTTAAAAGGAAGAGTTGTCTATTTGCCATTAGATTTGAATAAAAATATTGAAACAATTGATGCAGATAGTTTGGAAACTGAACCATTAGTTATTCTGGTTAATGGTGTACCTACAAAGAATAAGAAAATTTGGCAGGAGCTAGTAGATGTACGAAAAGAACAAAGAGCAAATTTAGATTTGAAAAGAAATAATAAGTACTATGAATCAATTTATATGGATGAAGATGAATACGTTTTACTAGCAGACACAGGAATACCAACTGGGCAAATTGAAAAAGTGGATAAGTCAAAAGAAGAAGAAATTTATGAACATTTCAGCATACATCCTCTTCATTCTAAAGAAGTTATGGGAAACACTATTGATCTGTTTCAGATGAAAAAAGCAAAAGGAACTCCTGTGAGTGTATGGGAGGAGAGCTTGGAAGCTCGTTGTTTTCCCCAGCTGTTTCCTACAGGAAAAGGTGGACGATATGATGAACGTCCAGTACAGATTCCTGCTTCTGAGTATCGGACTACAAGATTATATGCAGAAGATCCAAGATTTTGTCAAAGTATTCCTTATTTGTTCCATCTTTTATTTGAAAGTGACTTGTCTGCACTATCTTATGCAGTAAATCACATTTTAAAAACTGGAGTACATCTACATAATGTGTCTGCAAAGGATTTTATGAACAAAGTGCAACAGCGAGATGATCATTTGGAATCTCAATTGATTAATCTGATGGCTTGTCAGCGTGGAGCTACTGAATATTGGTACCGACGCCATGGAGAATTGAAATGTATGTTACGGAATTTAGGAACTCCTACATGGTTCCTTACCCTAAGCTGTGCTGAGTACGCTTGGGATGATTTACTGGATTTTCTTCGAGAGGCAAATTCAAATATTGAAAACATCCAATACAAGACAGCAGGAGAATTGTGCTAATTGGATCCGGTTAATTTTTGCAGATATTTCAATCATAGATTTGAGGCTATGATGTCCTTCATCTGCAATAAAAAAAATCCACCTCTTGGAGAAGTTGTGGATTTCTTTTGGAGAAAAGAGTACCAAGCAAGAGGTGCTCCTCATATTCATATGCTGTTGTGGATCAAGGATGCCCCAAAATTTGGAACAGATTCTGATGATGCAGTTTTATCTTTCATTGAAGAATATGCAACATGTGCTATACCTAAAAGCACAGAAGAAAAGAGCAAGTTTTACGTTTCCAAAGTCATCGGTGTGGAAAATACTGTCGACGAAAGTACAAGAGTAAAGATAAATTCTACACAAAATGTCGATTTGGATTTCCACGACCTGTTCTTTCAAAAGGAACAGTTTTATGTCAGCTGTGCGACATACCATTACAAGAAAATCTCCGAAAAATACCTATAACCTAAGAAGAAAAGAAGTGTCAAAATATATAAATGACTACAACCCAGTCATTTTATCCATGTGGAATGCTAACATGGATATTCAGTATGTAGCTATATAGACACCCATGTAGCTACTCACCAACCCATGCAGCCACTTATACACAAAGTGTGAGACTGATACAGATATTTACATATTTAAACATTACTCACTAAGCCATGTATTCACTATGATACACTTAATCAGTCAGTTACACAATCAATTTTTCAAAAACAAATCATCCATTTAGACACTTATATACCCATTTATTCTTCCATCGACATATTTAATTTTCAGAAAAACACACATCCACTGGATGATGTCATCAGTGATGTCATTTGAGATGTCATCAGTGATGTCATGAGTGATGTCACTGACCATGTCATAAGTGATGTAATATGTGATGTCATCAGCAGTGCATTGCGGGCGAGCGAGTTATAGTTAGCTGAACTAACTATAACGGGGGAATTTCAATGGTTTTGTACAAGTGAAAAGTCCAGCTAACTATAACACCCCTGAAACCTATGGTTTTTTTCAGTGAATTTCTGAGGTTTTTTAAATGCTAATTCCTAACTATAACGTGCCTGAAACCTATGTTTTTTTCTGTGAATTTCAAAGGTTTTTTAAATGCTAAATTCTAACTATGCCTACAGAGATAGGACATTTGAAGAAAGAAGACAAAATGCACAGAAAGAAAAAAAAGAAGTGCAGAAAGAAGCAACAGAAGTCCTCAAAGACGAAGAAAAGTGCAGGAAGAAGGATAACGTGCAGAAAGAACAAAAAGAAGAGCAGAAAGAAGCCTTGTTGCAAAATCATCCTGTACCCTCAACTTTTTTAGACGGATACTGGTGGTAACTGAGTCTGACTAACCAGTCCTAGAGCCAGTGCTATGTTAAAAGACACTTAGAATACAGTGAAAACACCTACATACACTAGGGAACATTATGCGTTGGGGTCCCCCTGTGATTAGCATGACCTCCTCTGTAAGCCCCGAGTATATAATAGGGCAGGGGGATTAAAACTACCTCTTAAAACAGGCCACAGGGCGTTTTTGCACACGTTAACTCAGGCCCCGTCCCCTCCCTTCACCACTGTGTAAACACGCCCTGTGTCCGTTTTTAGTTGGGAGATTAAGTTCATTTGAATCCTGAGGGTCCCTAGGGTCCAACTAGCCCACTAGGTACCTCCAGTAAGTGCCACAGAGCTGCGTTGCAGAGAGGTGTAAAAAGTGGCACGGCCTGGACCACCTCTCTGCAATGCAGCTCAGTGGCGCTTACTGGAAGCACTTGGTGGGCTAGTTAGCCCCCAGGGGCCCTCAGTATTGAAGGTAAATTATATCCCCAATTTAAAACGTGCCATAGTGCGTGTTTGCACACGTCACCTCAGGCCCCGTCCCCTCCCTTCACCACTGTGCAAACGCGCCCTGTGGCTGTTCTAAGTTGAGAGATTAAGTCCCCTTGAAACCTAAGGGTCCCTAGGATCAAACTAGACCACTAGGTACCTCCAGTAAGCACCACAGAGCTGCGTTGCAGAGAGGTGTAAAAAGGGGCTTGGCCTCAGAACACCTGACTGCAGCGCAGCTCCCTGGCGCATACTGGAGATGCCTGTTGGGCTAGTTGGCCCTCAGGGACCCTCAGTATTGAAGAGGAATTAATTCCCCAACTTACAATTCGCCAGGGGGCGCGTCTGCAGAGTGCTGCAAGGAGGGGGCGTGGCCTCCGGCACAATGCCAGTCTTTTATTTATTTTAATTTTTTAAGAAGGGGGGCTGTGTGGTTCCCCTTCTTATTCTAATTTATTGGCCCTGATGACCCCATCCCCCAGGGCCTGTCTCCTAATTATATTTTTTTGACCCCAATCCCCAGGGCCGGCCACTGTTTTTTATTATTTTTAAAAAATATATATTTATAGACACACCTAGGACATGCTGGACAAACCGTACGTACCTATCACCATGACGATTTGAGTGATATTCATTAAAAGGCGACTATGCATACAATGAATCCACGTGGAATGTATTTACACCACTAGTGAAGCTCTGACATGTCTGATGCCCTACCGTGCCTAATCCCGGTAGACACACTTGTCGTTTATTTATACAAACATGGGTAGCTATTGACGGGCACATTTAATACACATGCACACCAAGCCATTCAAAGGGGATTCAACAAAAATTCGACCAAAACTATGCAAGAAACCCCCCTCACGGTTAATAAAACACACATCCACTGCCGGATGTGTAATACTTTTTATTTTACTCTCTGGAAAGGGGACGAACATCACTTGAGAGTCACAGCGCGCTCCTGGCAGAGCCCAATGCTGTGTTACACCCACCATTGCCTGCTGAGTGCCACACACCTCTGTGTTGTATTCCACTAGCTAGTGCATATGCTATGACACTCTCTAGCCCATGTGCACTGTAACACCACCCCGTGAATATGTCATGCCATACTTGTCTTCGCACGGGTCATATTGCCCCATCTAACATGCCTTCCTCGATGCCTATGTTATAACGCACAGTGCTATGCCATACATATTACAATCTGGGATCCATATCTTTGTCACAGTGCATATGCAACGTGAGCCCGGAGTCACAGTCACAAACGTCCTCTTCTTCCTGAATAAAAGTGAGATTATGCTGCATACTTGTTCATATTTTAAGTAGTTCGCACAGACACACGTTTTAAAAACAATAAAGTTCCTAATACCCGCCTTTTCTGAACAGTTAGCTTGCTGCCCAATCCCCCTCCTCCCTGTCCTCTGTTGTGTGAATCCATGGACTAGCCTCCTCCCTCCTGCCATGCATGGTCTGATGTGCTGCCACTGCCCTCAATTTAGTATGATGTACCAGTCCACTCCTCCTGCCCTCCATTGCCCAATTCTATGCCCCATCATTGACCTCCTGCTTAAACTCTGTGCTTAGCTTGCTGCCCCTATTCTCCTTCCCCCTGCCCTCCGATGTCTTTGTGCATGCCCCTGCTCCATCCTTTTGCCCACCATGTTCCATGGACCTGCCACTCCTATCTACTCTGAGTGTTCTGTTGAGCTGCCACTCCCCTCCCACCTGCCTAGCATTGTCAGATGACTGTAACCTGTCCCTGCCACCTCCACCCTGCCTGTCCACATGCCATGCCCCTATCCTCTTCCTCCTGTCCTACATGGTCCATTGTACTGCCACACCCTTCTGCCCTTCCTGGTCTGTTGTGCTGCAACTGCTCCTCCTGCCTGCCCCGTGCGGTCTGTTGTGAGGCCCCTTCCCCTGAACTTTCTTGTCTGTGCACAGGTCCTGACCCTCCCTTCTATCCTCCATCGTCCTTTGTGCATGCCCCTGCACCCTCCTTCTTGCCCATCATAGCCATTGTGCTGCCACTAACCCTCCCACTTGCCATGCATGGTCTTCTGTGCTGCCATGGCCCCTCCCACCTTCCCTGTGTGGTCAGTTAGCTGCCCCTGACCCCCTCCCACCTTCCCTCCATGGTCTGTGTGTATGCCATCACAGTCTCAGTGTTGCTCTTCATGGTGTGTCTTGCTTCTAGTGCCCATACTGCCTGACCTCCATGGCTATCTTGCTGCTCCTGCCCTGCCCCCTGGCCCCCAGCCCTATGTTTACATGTGCAGACCCCTACTCCCTCCCTCCTGGCTTGTCTGTTCCATTGTAATGCCCCTGATCCGTCCCTCCTGCCCTTTATGGTCTGTTATGCTGCAGCTTTCTCTCCTGTCTGTCCATTATGGTCAGCTAGCTACCATTGCCTCTTGCCCCTCTGTTCTCTGTTGTCCATGTGCATGGTCCTGTCCCCTCCCTATTGCTTTCTATGGATTGTTGTGCTGCACTCCCGTCCCACATGCCCTGTGTGGTGTATTGTGTTGCTGCAAACCCTGATGCCTGCCCTGCAGGGTCAGTTTGGTGCACCTCTCCATGTCCCTCCTGTCCTCTGTTATCCGAGTCCATGTCCCTATCATAATTCCTCCTGCCTACCATGATCCAATGTACTATACTTGCGAACATTTTGAACTTGGTAAGAGGGAGATTTTGAAAAAAACTGGGGTATTGATTTTCCCCTTTGAGTTACATTGAAAAAGAGGAGATTGTAGACAGGAGACAGATCAAATAAAGCCCATTTCAGCTTAAAAACATTGGACGTTTCCTGGCTGAATCGGGTCTGTTGGCATGTATGGTTGTACTACCGTTGCCTCTTCCTTCTGCCCACAATGGTCTATTACATTGCCACAGCCTCTCTTGCAAGTCCTGTATTGTTGGTTTGTTGCCCCTGCCCCCCTTTCCACTGCCCTCCATAGTCTGTTGTGCTGCCACGGCCCTTCCTGCCTGCTCAGTGTGGTTAAATTGTTGCCTTTGCACCCTCCTACCTGCCTTCAATTTTCAGAGTCCGTGCCCCTGGCCTCTGCCTCTCAACAGTATCCCATGAACAACTAGATTGCTAACATTCTATATTTATTACAAAAGTGTGGAACACCTAACGTCATCTTGAGGTAATCAAAACTGTAATACCTAGAGCATTTCCTTTAGAAATTACATATATGAGAGAGTCTTATTAGCATCAGAATTATGGTTAGTGCTCTAAAAGACTGAAATAAGGACATATTTTCTGAGTTTTCAAATAGCGACAAAGCACTTTTAAATTATTTGTTATCTTTATGTTTTTTTATCCAGTTGACCACTTGATTAAATGTTGCACTTAGGGGAGAGGATGTGGTGTTACTTCCAGAACTGCAGACTTTGCAACTGGGGAACCAGGTTGGAGTTTCTGCTTCAGCTCGACATTCTGTGATTCTGGTCAAATCACTTAGTCTCCCTATGTCTACAACCAAAATGAATTTGTTCTTGTGTGATGTAACCAATGCTCATGTAAAGCACTCCAATACCTGACAAGTCTGCACTATATAACACTGCAAAAACACAAAATAATAAGTGTTTTGCACACTTCTGTCATTGGGCTATATTTGGGCTACATCTGGGTGATTTTGGGCTACATTTGGGCTCTTTTGTCTCCGGTGGCCATCTTGGGAGATTTATTTGTTATGAAGTTTCCTAATTTCCTCATGTACTGCAGTCTCCTCAGTAGGAAATGCTTTCAGTTTTTTACTTTGATTCCATCATGAAGGTATTCAGATATGTCACACATTTTCCATAAATTCTGAATGTTAGCACTCTAGTTGCTCATTAGATCACTGTAGTAAAACTACTGTTCACCATGGAAGTCTGCTCCTGGTATTAAAAGTGCATGTTTCAGTCTGCATGTCAGAATTTTTTAATGAAATAGAAGAGGATTTGAGAAGTCACTCAAAATGTGCCCTCATTTTCTTTCTTCAGCATTAATCATAATTTCTATGGCAAAATGAACCCCCTCATTGTGTTCCTTTTTAAATTAAATGTTTTAAGTGTTACCAGTTTATTCCAATCATGATGGCTTCAGGTGTGCCATACTTTTGTCATAATGAAGACAGTAAGCGCTCTAGTTGTTTTTAAGAACACTCTGGGACATTCTGTCATTGGGCTATACTTGGGCTACATCTGGGTGATATTTGGGCTACATTTGGGCTCTTTTGTCTCTGGTGGCCATCTTGGGAGACTTATTTGTTATTAATTTTCCTAATTTCCTCATTTACTGCAGTCTCCTCAGTAGGAAATACTTTCAGCTTTTTACTTTGATTCCATCAAGAAGGCATTCAGATGTGTCACACATTTGCCATAAATTCAGAATGTTAGCACTCTTTTTGCTCATTAGATCACTGTAGTAAAGCTACTGCTCACCAGGGAAGTCTGCTGCTGGTATTGAAAGTGCATGTTTCAGTCTGCATGTCAGAATTTTTTTATGAAATAGAAGAGGATTTGAGAAGTCACTCAAAATGTGCCCTAATTTTTCTTTCTGCAGCACTAATCATACTTTTTATGGAAAAATGAACCCCCTCATTTTGTTCCTTTTTAAATTAAATGTTTTAAGAGTTACCACTTTAATCCAAGCAAGATGGCTTCAGGTGTGCCATATGTTTATCATAAGTAGGACTGTTAGCGCTCTAGTTGTTCTTTGGAACACTCTGGGAAGCTGCAGTAGAACACAAAGGAATCAACTGACAGTCTCTGCCCTTGTTGGATGTACATGTTTTACTGAGAATGTCAGACTTCATTCTCACATGACTGAGAAAGATAATGTGAATTTACAGAAAATAAGCTCTCAGTTTAGCTTATAGATCACCTTCCAAACCTCTGTGGGAAAAGCATGAGAAAATATTTTTCTCTCAATCATGATATCCCAGCAGAAGGCTTTTTCACATGGTGAAATCACCTTAGAACATACCACAATTCCTAAAATGAGTATGGTACCATCAACAAATGATTTATAATGTAACTAAAGTCTTAAAACCTTCTATTAACTGCAATGCTTTTTAATGAGGTGCTATCATGTATATTGGTCCCAAGATGGCTGCCAACACTTCTTGGATGAAGTGCTGACAGCCAATCAGATCTCAGGATGAGATGTGTGGTTAGGCTCCGCCCACATATGTATATGATTTTACTTTTGATTTTCTCAGGAACTACAGAACAGATTGACACCAGACCTGCAAAAGGCACTTCCCTGACCTGAGGACTACCTCTCTGCCAAATTTCAAGTAATTCTGTTCAGCCGTTCGGGCTGTACCTTGGACTAAAGGTCCCTATGGAAAATTGCATGGGGAAAATGCGTTTTGGGACCCCCCTTTTTTCCCAGCTCCCGCTTGATGAATCCCCCCGAGACTTTCAGGGTCGGAGCGGAGCGGAGCGCCCCACCTATTTTGAAAATTTCGTGAGGATTCGTCAACCGGCGCCAAAGTTATTCCAAATAGAATGTTGCGGATTTCCGATGGAAACACGGTCCTAACTATAACTATCTACTGGCGACCGCCAGTAGATAATACTATCTACTGGCAGTCGCCAGTAGATAGTTATAGTTAGGACCTATTTTCCATAGGAAATCCACAACATCCTATTCCCAATAAGTCTGGCGCCGGTTGACGAATCTTCGCTAAATTTTCCAGACTTTTGGCCAGCTCCGCTCCACTCCTACCCTGAAAGTTTCGTGGTGATTCGTCAAGCGGGGGCCGAGAAAAAAGGGGGGTCCCAAAACGCGTTTTCCCCATGCAATTTCCCATAGGATCTGCTGTCGCAGCTACAGCCTGAACCGCTGAACGGAATGACACCAAATATGGCAAAGAGGTAGACCTCAGTTCAGACTCGTGCCTTTTGCATAAATGGTGTGAATCTGTTCAGTAGTTCCTGAGAAATTTAGGGTAAAAAAGTTAGTGATATGTATGGCCGGGGAGGATCCGCGCACCCTACCCGCACCGTAAGCGCACCCTCCCCAAACCGAGCGCGCACCCTCCTGATCGTGCGCTGAATGCTAATTGGCTGTCGAGTGTCTGTCTACATTCGAAACCAGGAACTGTTGGCGGCCGTTTTCTGCCTCGGTAGAAGCGAGGCTGAAGAAGCAAGGGGAATAAGTGTGTAAAACATATAAAGCAGGAAGAGTGGAAATACTCTGACCCTCTAGAGGTACTTAGGGGGTCCCAGAAGGACCCCCTGGGGCCCCCTTTTGGGTTGGGTGCACGGATTCTCTCTCGTTGGGTGCGCGGATCCAAGGAAAAAAAAAATGACATTTTTGGGAGATAAAGGTCAAGCTTAAGTGTTTTGTTCTTGAGTGGCTCTAAAAAGAGCCGTAGTGTTCATTGAGAGTTTTTGGTACTTATAAGTAAGTACCTATACAGAGTCTAAAGTTGTTGAGGAAGACTCTGTTTCCTTCATCAGTAAAGTGTACTCCATCTCTTCTATACATCTCTTGCATATGAAAGCGCAGATTGTTATTGTAAATGAACCCCATTCTATAGTCTCGGAGAAAAGCAGAAACAGATTTATTCACATGTTTCCTAGCTTTCTCAATTTGTGGACAAAAATGATCGGACCAGTTCCATTTCTGCCTTTGGCATATGTTAGAATACACAAAGGCAGTTTTGGGGAAAAGTGAAATCAGTTCTGCAAAGGTGTCCTTCATAAGGATTTCCACACCTACCCCATTCAAAGTGCCTAGGTCATTGCCACCACAGTGCACTATTATGAGGTCAGGGTGTTGGATATGCATGAAGGATTTCACCAATGGCATTAATTGGTGCCACTTTAACCCTCTTTGTCCAATCCATTTAATGTCTACATTTGGCAGACCTAGGTCTTTGTGAATGCCTTAGTTTTCTGCATACCTTTGGCTCTAGAAAATATAGCTGTGTCCCACAATCCACACTCTAAGCATCTTGAAAGGAGGTCTGGATGTACTCAGATGGTTTACAGAAACCATCTGTAAATGAAATGGCAGTTTGGAAAGTAAGATGTTTCTAAAATGGTGGCTAAGATGCAGTTTTGAAAAAAGACAAGACATCATTGGTTGTTTGACAACCTTCTACACTGAAAGGTAGGGTGTATATTTCTGTTTTTTTAAACGCATGATTCTTATTGGTTAACAAAAACTGATTGTAAGGAACATTATATATGATAAGCTGATATGTTGAAAAGTCAAGCACACTTGCTGTCTTGATTAGCAACATTGTGTGCTGAACTTGTGACCTGTGTGCTCAGTACAGTGTTCCATGACCTGTTTCTATGGTAACAGGCAGAAGGCAGATTGGGTAAATGGTTATGTCATTTGTAAAGGGTTGACATGTTTAACCAATAGAAATGTGTGTTTGCTTTTGAATTTATGTGGGAAGGAATGTGATTTGATGTTTACATGTATATGTGTGGGAATGAGAGGGAGACTTTGCCATTCTTTGGTTCTGCTGACAGGTGCACAGTGCAGAGATTCTGTATAAGAAAATCTGGTGTGTGACTGATATCTGGTGTGTGGCTGATATACTTCTTAATCTACAAAACAACTTGAAAGGTCAGTTATTTAATTGTGAGGGGATGTATGTAGACTATTTTGATTTTAATCAGACTAATGTATTTCTCCTGCTAAAGTGTGGGGAGTACTTTTTTTCTCTACAATCTTGTTGACAGTGTGTGTGCATGTAGAAACCATTCTGTGATAAGCATTTGTGTTTTTCATGTGTTTGCAGACAGATAACTGTGCTGTTTTTATATTTTGGTAGAATTAGAAACCAGTCATTGTTTACGAATTTGTGAAATGAGTTATGTTTCTACACTAAAATGTAGTATTCCTTCTAGATGAAGAAATATGTTTTGGTATAGTGCAAGGGATATTGTTGTTTGTCTAGAATCACACAGTGAGTCTGTGTGCATTTTGGAACCACTGTGAGAGAAGCATTTGGTAACATCGTGTATTTGCTGACAGATAACTGTTTTAAAACCTGTCATGTTGTCAAGTTTTAGTAGCATTAGAAGCCAGTCTTTGCTTATGCATTGATAAAATGAGTCATGCTTTGACACTAATGTGCTGTACTTTAATATGTAGATTGTGTGTAGTCTCCTTACCCCTTGCACAGTAGTGAATGAGTTTTGGTAAGCTGCTAGGGATAGTGTTGCTTGTCTAGAATCACACTGTGAGTCTGTGTGCATTTGGGAACCACTGTGAGAGAAGCATTTGGTGACATTGTGTATTTGATGACAGATAACTGTTTTAAAACCTGCCTTGTTGTCAAGTTTTAGTAGCATTAGAAGGCAGTTTTTGCTTATGCTTTGATTAAATGAGTCAGGCTTTGACACAAAAGTGCAGTCCTGAAATATGTAGATTGTGTGCAGTTCCCTTACCACTTCCACTGTAGTGAATGAGTTTTGGGAAACTCCTAGGGATAGTGGTGCTTGTCTGGAATCACACTGTGAGTGTGTGTGCATTTGGGAACCACTGTGAGAGAAGCATTTGGTAACATCATATATTTTCTGACAGATAACTCTTCTAAAACCTGTCATGTTGTCAAGTTTTAGTAGCATTAGAAGCCAGTCTTTGCTTATGCATTGATTAAATGAGTTAGGCTTTGACACAAAAGTGCAGTCCTGAAATATGTAGATTGTGTGCTGTTCCCTTACCACTTCCACAGTAGTGAATGAGTTTTGGTAAACTCCTAGGGATAGTGGTTGTTGTCTAGAATCACACTGTGAGCCTGTGTGCATTTGGGAACCACTGTGAGAGAAGCATTTGGTAACATTGTGTATTTGCTGACAGATAACTGTTTTAAAACCTGTCATGTTGTCAAGTTTTAGTAGCATTAGAAGCCAGTCTTTGCTTATGCATTGATAAAATGAGTCATGCTTTGACACTAATGTGCTGTACTTTAATATGTAGATTGTGTGTGGTCTCCTTACCCCTTGCACAGTAGTGAATTAGTTTTAGTAAGCTGCTAGGGATAGTGTTGCTTGTCTAGAATCACACTGTGAGTCTGTGTGCATTTGGGAACCACTGTGAGAGAAACATTTGGTAACATCGTTTATTTTCTGACAGATAACTCTTTTAAAACCTTTCATGTTGTCAAGTTTTAGTAGCATTAGATGACAGTCTTTGCTTATGCGTTGATTAAATGAGTTAGGCTTTGACACAAAAGTGCAGTCCTGAAATATGTAGATTGTGTGCAGTTCCCTTACCACTTCCACAGTAGTGAATGAGTTTTGGTAAACTCCTAGGGATAGTGGTTGTTGTCTAGAATCACACTGTGAGTCTGTGTGCATTTGGGAACCATTGTGAGAGAAGCATTTGGTAACATCGTGTATTTGCTGACAGATAACTGTTTTAAAACCGGTCATGTTGCTAAGTTTTAGTAGCATTAGAAGCCAGTCTTTGCTTATGCATTGATAAAATGAGTCATGCTTTGACACTAATGTGCTGTACTTTAATATGTAGATTGTGTGTAGTCTCCTTACCCCTTGCACAGTAGTGTATGAGTTTGGTAAGCTGCTAGGGATAGTGTTGCTTTTCTAGAATCACACTGTGAGTCTGTGTGCATTTGGGAACCACTGTGAGAGAAGTATTTGATAACATTGTGTATTTTCTGAGAGATAACTGTTTTATAACCTTTCTTGTTGTCAAGTTTTAGTAGCATTAGAAGGCAGTTTTTGCTTATGGTTTGATTAAATGAGTCAGGCTTTGACACAAAAGTTCAGTCCTGAAATATGTAGATTGTGTGCAGTTCCCTTACCACTTCCACTGTAGTGAATGAGTTTTGGTAAACTCCTAGGGATAGTGGTGCTTGTCTAGAATGACACTGTGAGTCTGTGTGCATTTGGGAACCACTGTGAGAGAAGCATTTGTTAACATTGTGTATTTGCCAGTAGCGGTCCGTGGAGGGAGTTCCGTGGGGCGGTGAGGCGGGGCGGGGGAGGGGCAGGGTGGGGAAATGTAAACACCGGAATATGGATGAACGGAGGTAAGTACACATTTAAATAAATAAAACAAATTCCTTTGCGCGCGCTGCATCGCAAAATGCGATGCAGCGCGCGCAACGATGCACTATGCATGTAGTGTTTTAACCATCGTCACACTTGTGGTTCAGGGCTATAGTTTCTTAATCAGTTTTTATATAAAATGTGTTTGTACAGTAATGAAATAGTATAAAATTGAAAGTTATTAATATTCATTTATTTGTGATTCTTTTTTACAGATAATGTTTTTCAACGTTAAATACAGAAATCATGCCAGAAAAAGAAAAGAAACTCAGAAAGGCGCAGGAGCAGGAGTGTTTCTCATCCATTTGCACTCATCTCGTGCAAGATTGTTCGGATGAAGGGTCCTTAGGTGCTTCATCATACTTGCCGTGCCGCACGAGTATTTCTTGTTAGGATCCCCTCGCGGCAGCACTCTTTTGCAAATCTTGCACGTGACCAAGGTGGCATTGGTCTTTGTTTGCCCCTCGGGAAAAGTAAAAAATTTCCACACCACTGAAGAAAAACGTTGTGGGCGTGGTGCCTCCTCCAAAAATTCATCCTTAGATTCAGTGAATATTTTCAAGCGGCAACATTTACAGTTTTTGTAAGTTAAACTTATAAAATGTTGTTAGCCATAAGCATTTTATATATGTGTGATTTGTATCTTGTGGTATTTTACTGAGAATAGCATGTTGTTTTTTTTTTAACAATCTTTCTGATTGGTTTTTTTTGCCCGCTGTTAAGTGATGAGTACGATGAAATCACTATTTCTAGTGAAATTCAATATATTTTGAGAACAGCAAAAAAGGCAAACAAATTACTTTGTGGAAATTATGCTGTGTTGTAAAAAATGTAATATTACATGTTATAACTTTGTTTTTCTTTTCTTTCACAGATCCAAATTTTAAAATAAGCAATTTATATGAAGTTAGATTGAAATGAACATCTGAAAAAAATGTATACCATTTTTTATTCCTATTATTGTGAAGGTAAGTTTAACTAAGTCTCAATATGCAGAATGAGGAGGTCTGCAAGAAGCTACAAAGTTGAAACACGTTTCTAAAAACACTCTGTTTATACCTATGTAGTTTTGAAATCTGACCATAATCAGATATCATGTGACCTGCAAAAAAAGAGATTTGAGGGGTTCATAATATTTCCCATTGTACCTATTGAAGGACCGCAATCATTTCAATCATTCTTCTTTGAACATCTTTGCAGACAAAACTCTGTGCTTACCTTCTATCATTCGCAAGAAAAACCGGATGCAAGACACTCTTTCATATTTACAAAGAGAGGAAAAGGCACTCTGTGTACTTTTTCTACTCCATGTAAATACAACCTCATTATGCACACCACATTTCTTTGAAAGGGTGTTCTATAAGCGTTGTTGTGCATGATTGCACTAAATACTCATAGAACAAGACACATGTCTAGATTTATCAGAAATCATAAATCTCGATATGTGTGTGAATGCTGCACCATTCTAAAATTGGTGTAGGAAAGCACAACAAGGAGAACTATTTTCATTTCTCCACATTTTTATATCTTCATCCATGCTGAAATGTTCAGCATACATTGAAGGAGAAAAATGCATGTTCTCATTGTTTTTGTGCAGGAAGGTGAGTCTTCCTGCAGAAAAACAAACAGCATATGACACAGATATCCATGCACTATGGTGCAAGGGTGCCTGTGTCACCACATGGCTGCAGTTTAAGCAGCCATGCAGAGAGAAGCATAGATTTGCAACATATTTATGTACATATGTTGCATCCCTGTGCTTCGGAAGTACTACAGCACATGCAGTTAAAGAGGTTACTGTGTGATGCTGCAGCACTTCCTCATAGTTCTGCACTTATACATTCACCATACGCTACTAATGCATTCATTCAGTCAATTACGTACTACACATACATTCATCTAAACTTTCACACACTAACAAAGAAATTTAGCTCTTTTTTTCAACCAGGAAAGTTAGTTCTTAGAACTTTTTTTTTCTTCTTTTATATATTTTGTTGGTTTTTCTAACAATTTTGTGATTTTTTTGGTTTTTCTGGAAAAAAAAAAAAAGGAGGAACCAAACAATGAACTTCAGGGAACAAAGAAATACTAGCAAATATGACTTTCTTGGCGGCGGCAGATTAGATCAATCGACTGCTCACCGTAGCACAAAGTCACATTGCACTTAGTGCAGAGCACTTTTAAAAATTGAAATTGAGGACGGATGTCCAAGTTTTGGGCTGATGGATGCACTCAGGAATGTCTCTCATCCGTCAGCATTCTTCTCATGCAAGTTTGTTAGGATGAAGGGTCCTCAGGTGCTTCATCATACTAGCCGTCCCGCAAGAGTATTTCTTGTTAGGATCCCCTCGAGACAGCACTCTTTTGCAAATCTTGCACAAGACCAAGGTGGCATTGGTCTTCGTTTGCCCCTCGGGAAAAGTAAAAAATTTCCACACCACTGAAGAAAAACGTGGTGTGCGTGGTGCCTCCTCCAAAAATTCATCCTCAGATGTATGAGGAGATGCAGATGATGCCTGCTGCCCTGAAGCCATTTTTGGTTGAAAAAAGTTAGAGCTAAAAAAATCTTCTTCTCTGCAAAGAGATGCTCCTCCAAAGAAGGTGAAAGAAGAATGATTGAATTGGGTGAGGTCTTTCAATAGTTAGAACAGGAAGTGTAATGAACCAACCAAATCTCTTTTTTTGCAGGTCACATGGGATCCGCGCACCCTGCGCTTACGCATCACGCACCCAGCGTGCATCCGCGAAATTGAATAAAAAAAATATAGGATTAGATGTCAAAATATATTACTTTTAAGACTAGTTCAGAGTTTGTCTTCAATTAATATTCACATGAAATACATATATATGCTTTTTTAAATGTTAAATATTTCGCGGGATCCGTGCACCTACCGCGTCATAGACGCAGATGACGCATCGCGGAAGCGCGTAAACGTCACGTTACGTACATCGAATGTGATGCGTATAGGCTGGGAGTCGCGTACCGGTCGCATTGCGATCGCACACTAAACACGTCCCCAACGCATACCATGCGCGGATGCTATCGCGTAGGGATCGAGAACGGTGCGCACAGGGTGCGTGGATCCAAAAAACATGGAAAAAAAATTTAAACTGAAGTTTCGAAAATATAGTTAAAAAAATATTTTTACAAATATAAAAAAATATGTTTGAAAAACCCAATAAAAACAAATAATATTTTTTAATTTTGAAAAGATTTAAATTAAAAAATAGGATAACAAATAGTGTTAAAAAAGAATTTAAAAAAAACATAATTAACTAAATTGACACAATGAATTTGAAAAATATAGCAATCCAATGAAAATCATTAAACATGATATCTTTAGAGATAAGTTATAGATAGGAATTAGCATTTAAAAAACCTTTGAAATTAACTGAAAAAACTATAGGTTTCATGCACGTTATAGTTAGGAATTGGCATTTAAAAAACCTGCGAAATTCACAGAAAAAACCAAAGGTTTCAGAGGCGTTATAGTTAGGAATTGGCATTTAAAAATCAATCAATCAATCAATCATAGGCATTTATATAGCGCACTACTCACCCGGAGGGTCTCAAGGCGCTGGGGGGGGAATGCTACTGCTCGAACAGCCAGGTCTTGAGTTGCCTCCTGAAGGCGAGATGGTCCTGGGTTGTCCGGAGGTGGATGGGGAGGGAGTTCCATGTCTTGGCTGCCAGGTAGGAGAAGGATGTTCCTCCGGCGGTGGCTCTGCGGATGCGTGGAACGGCAGCGAGGGCGAGGCTGGCAGAGCGGAGCTGGCGGATGGGTTTGTGGAAGCTCAGGCGGTTGTTGAGGAACTCGGGGCCCAGGTCGTGGAGGGCCTTGTGTGCGTGGGTGAGGAGTCTGAACGTGATCCTCTTGCTGACGGGGAGCCAGTGAAGGTCTCTCAGGTGTCCGGAGATGTGGCTGTGTCGGGGGATGTCCAGGACGAGTCGTGCAGAGGCGTTCTGGATACGTTGGAGTTTCTTCTGGAGTTTGGCGGTGGTGCCGGCGTAAAGGGCGTTCCCGTAGTCCAGCCAGCTGGTGACGAGGGCCTGGGTGACCGTCTTCCTGGTTTCGGAGGGGATCCACCGGAAGATCTTGGAAGATCTTGCGAAGCATGCTCAGGGTGTTGAAGCATGAAGACGAGATGGCGTTGACTTGTCTGGTCATCGAGAGGGAGGAGTCCAGGATGAAGCCTAGGTTGCATGCGTGGTCCGTTGGCTTGGGGGTGGCTCCAAGGGCAGGGGGCCACCAGGAGTCGTCCCAGGTGGAGGGTGCTGATCCTAGGATGAGGACCTCCGTCTTGTCTGAGTTCAGTTTCAGGCGGCTGTCCTTCATCCATTCGGCGACGTCTTTCATCCCTTCGTGTAGGCTGGCTCTGGCGGCGTCCGGGTCGTTGGTGAGGGAGAGGATCAGCTGGGTGTCGTCGGCGTAGGTGATGATCTTGAGTTTGTGTTGGCGTGCGATGGCTCATGTAGACGTTGAAGACGGTGGGGCTGAGCGATGACCCCTGGGGAACGCCGCAGATGACTTCGGTGGCCGCTGTCCGGAACGGGGGGAGGCGGACACTCTGGGTTCTTCCGGCGAGGAATGAGTTGATCCACTCCAGGGCCTTCTCCTGGATTCCGGTGTTGTTCAGTCGTTGTACCAGGGTGCGGTGGCAGACAGTGTCGAACGCTGCGGAGAGGTCTAGGAGGATGAGGAGGCCACTGTTTCCCCGTTGTCCAGTAGGGATCTGATGTCATCTGTGGCTGCGATGAGGGCGGTCTCGGTGCTGTGGTTGGCTCGGAAGCCGGACTGCGAATGGTCGAGGGATCCGTTGGTCTCGAGGAAGGCGGCTAGCTGTCTGTTGACGTTCTTCTCGATGACTTTGGCAGGAAACGGGAGTAGCGAGATGGGGCTGAAGTTCTTGAGGTCGGAGTGGTCCGTTGTTGGTTTCTTCAGCAGGGCGCTGATCTCGGCGTGTTTCCAGCACTCCGGGAAGGTGGAGGTGTTGAAGGAGGCGTTGATGATGTCGCGGAGGTGGGGCGCGATGATGTGGTCGGCCGTGTTGAAGATGTGGTATGGGCAGGGGTCCGTAGGGGATCCGGAGTGGATGGTGTTCATTGTGCGTGTTGTGTCTTCGGTGCTGACCGGGGTCCAGGTGCGGAGGGTGGTAGAAATTCACTGAAAATACCATAGGTTTCAGGGGCGTTATAGTTAGCTGGACATTTCCCTCGTACAAAACCCTAGAAATTCCCCTGTTATAGTTAGTTCAGCTAACTATAACTCGCGCCCCCGCAATGCACTGCTGATGGCGTCACATATTACATCACTCATGACATGGTCAGTGACATCACTGATGACATCACTGATGACATCTCAAATGACATCACTGATGACATCACTGATGACGTCATCCATGTGATAAATTATTGCATCTTCTCACACCCTAATATCACCTTTGATACACCGACTCAAAATTTCAGACGGCCATTTTGAAAACCATAGATACTCCAATACCAATAACTACATACCCACTCATTGACTCTTAGGTCTACATACATCTCCACTCACTCACCTGTACAGTCACTCATACTTACAGTCACTCCGTACACGACTATCATATGCATTTATACACCTATATAGACACTCACACACCACCAACCATCCATTGAGGTACTGACACACCCAGTCAGTCATGCAAATAATTAAACACAGTCCAATTTACTCACCTATACAGATAAACACACTCAAGTTCACTTACTCATAAAAATACTAACAAATTCTGACGCTCTTATACAATTACTGATACAAGCACACACTCATCCATACAGCCACTCCCGCAATCACACACTCTTACATATAGATAGTTATATACTCTTACACACATATACACTGCGTTTCACATATGTAGTTACTGACACATGTACAACTGAGATATACATTCAATCACTAACACACCCATACATACACTCACCCAACCATACAGTCCATCACAGTTGCACTCTTGAAACCATGCACCCATAGAATCACCCACTCACACATCTATGCACAGAGTCACACACACCCTACCCACACAAACACTCAGGCATCCATACAGATACTCAGACAACCAATCAATAACTCATATAGACACTCATATAGCTATTCACAAAACCATGCAGCCACTTATACACCAACACACAGACACATACAGACATTCACACAGTTTAGTCACTAGTCTGCAGTAAGATACATTTAATGACTCACTTATAGAGTCAGTTACGCACCTAGAAAATCATCCATTCACACACTTGTACACCCACTCATTCTTCAACAGGCCTTTTCCTATATATATTAAACATATTAAAACTGTACAGAAACACATACTCACTGGTGGATGTCATCAGTGATGTCATCAGTGATGTCATTTGAGATGTCATCAGTGATGTCATCAGTGATGTCACTGACCATGTAATGAGTGATGTAATATGCGACGTCGTTAGCAGTGCATTGCGGGGGCGCGAGTTATAGTTAGCTGAACTAACTATAACAGGGTAATTTCTAGGGTTTTGTACGAGGGAAATGTCCAGCTAACTATAATGCCCCTGAAACCTATGGTTTTTTCAGTGAATTTCCAAGGTTTTTTAAATGGCAATTCCTAACTATAACGCCCCTGAAACCTTTGGTTTTTTCAGTGAAAATATATATATATATTACCTACTGGCGGTCGCCAGTAGGTAGTTATAGTTAGGACCACGTTTCCATAGGAAAACCTCAACATTCTATTTTGAATAACTTTGGCGCCGGTCGACGAATCCTCGCGAATTTCTCAAAATAGGTGGGGCGCTACGCTCCGCTCCTACCCTGAAAGTCTCGGGGGGATTCGTCAAGCGGGGGCTGAGATAAAAGGGGGGTCCCAAAACGCGTTTTTCCCATGCATTTTTCCATAGGACCTTTAGACAGGGCTACAGCCCGAACGGCTGAACAGAATTACTAGAAATTTGGCAGAGAGGTAGTCCCCAGGTCAAGGAAGTGCCTTTTGTAGGTCTGGTGTAATCTGTTCAGTAGATTCTGAGAAAATAGCCTTTAAATCAATATATATATCTATAAGCGCGCAGAGTGCGCGCTGGGTGCGCGCACCTCGCCGTGCGCGAGCGCAATTCTGATTGGTTGTTAGATCTTAGTAAACATTCGAATCGGTGGAAATCAGGAAGCGGCGGCCGCCATTTTGTCAATCCCATAAAGAGGGGGTGATAAAGAAAGGGGGAGAACTTGAAAAGGGGGCAGAGTGGGTAGAAATAGACCCAGTAGGCATTGTAAGGGGGTTAAAGTAGGACCTTGTAGGGAAAAAAAAAAGGTTAATATTTTGTAAAAAAATATCGCCGAGTGCGCGCACCCAGCGCGCACACGAAAAAACAAAAAAAAAAAAAAAGGAATTAAAGCGAGTGGGGTTTTGAGGTTTGTACTTCTGTACAATCACATTTTCAATTTTTAATTGTAGTCTCTCAAAAAAAAAAAAAAAATTAAAAAAAACATGGGTGCGCACCTCAAAAAAATTTCAAAAAAAAATTCTCAAAAAAAATTTGTTTGATTAAGTTTATAAGTGGCTCTTAAAAGAGCCCTTGAGTTAATGGAGGGAAACAGGAAGAGAAAAACGCAAAAAAAGAAAAAACATCTATGGCCTAGTGCACGTATGCGCATCAAATTTTCTCTGAAGGAGATCAAGACTGGTCTCCCCCACAGAAATAAGAGAACCGCAATCAGTGCACCGTGTAGACAACCTCGCCAAACAAGGTGGACCAACAAGAGGTAAAGAATCAGGTGAAGGCACCATCGCAGCTGAAGTGCTCGCCTGAGCTGCCGAAGATGTGCTCGGTTGAGCTGCTGCAGATGTCGTCGGCTGAGCAGGTGGAGGGTTTTCTCCAGAAGCTCGACGATAAGATACTGGATGCATTTTGTAAACATGTCTCAACATAGTGTGAATGCTAAAAGAATATTTCTTGTTAGGATTCCCACGAGATAAGACTTTTTTACAAAGTACACATGTAACTTTCGGTGCATTTACCTTTTTCTCATTCTCTGGAAAAGTGAAAAACTGCCATATAAAGCTGTCTTTCTGCTTCCTGTTCCTCTGCCTCTCAAGAGTGTCCTGCTCACTGTCTGAAGTAGGTTGCTGTTCAGCCATTGTCTCTCAACAACAGAATAGCTCCTTCTCCAAAGGAATCAGAACTAATAATGAGGGGAGTAGGTGTGGTTTGGGAAGAATCTGGAACAGAAAGTACTTCAAACCAATCAAAAGTGAAGATTCTTGATCACATGACTTGCCATGAGGGGATTGGGTGTGGTATTGATACAATTAGAAACTGAAAGTAATGATAACCAATAAGAAATACTGTTTTATTATGTATAAACCCGAGGTGCGCGCACTGCGCAAGCTCCGTGCGCGCACCCCGCGATGACGTATGCATGAACGCGTAAACGCGAAGGTGCATACGTCATATACGCGTACCTAGCGCGCATACATTGAACACGCGTATACGCGACCGTTATTGCGCATAATTTTAGAATATGCGGAAGTAAACCGCTTCGAGGGCGTAGGACGCATGCCTACGTACGTACGCATACGTACTGGGTGCGCGCTCCCAGCGGGCACCATTAACTATATTTGCGTACGTAAATACCGTACGCCGAATTCATAAAATAGTACTAGGTGCGCGCTCAGAGCGCGCACCCCAAGAATTTATAAAAAAAAAAAAAGTGGACATAAAAAATTAAATAAAAAAAAATATCCAAACTGAATTTTTAAAAAAAATAATTTATTAAAAAATACAGATAATATATAAATGAATATAAAGTAAATTTATTTAAATAAAAAAAAATATCTTTCATTAAAAATACATAACTTAGCATATAAAAAACCATACAAATTCTCTAAAAAAACCAAAGGATACAAAAACGATATAGTTAGGGATTAGCATTTAAAAAACCTTGCAAATTCACTGAAAAAACCATAGGTTTCACACACATTATAGTTAGGAATTAGCATTTAAAAAACCTTGCAAATTCACCGAAAAAACCATAGGTTTCACACATGTTATAGTTAGCGGAAATTTTACTGATAAAAAACCAATGAAATTGCCCCGTTATAGTTAGTGCTGGCAACTATAACTCACGCGACCGCAATCTTCTGCTGATGACATATGTGTCTTTATAAAAAAAAAATATTTGTAATATATGTATAGCTAAAAATGTATGGAAGAAGACATGGGCAAATAAGTGTCTAAATACAGTATTAGCATCAGCAGAGGATTGCGGTCGCGTGAGTTATAGTTGCCAGCACTAACTATAACGGGGCAATTTCATTGGTTTTTTATCAGTAAAATTTCCGCTAACTATAACATGTGTGAAACCTATGGTTTTTTCAGTGAATATATATATATATATATATATATATATATATTCGCCGAAAAAAACATAGGTTTCAGGCATGTTATAGTTAGGAATTAGCATTTAAAAAACCTTAGAAATTCACTGAAAAAACCATAGGTTTCAGGGGCGTTATAGTTAGCTGGACTTTTCACTCGTACAAAACCATTGAAATTCCCCCGTTATAGTTAGTTCAGCTAACTATAACTCGCGCGCCCGCAATGCACTGCTGATGACATCTCATATTACATCACTCATGACATGGTCAGTGACATTCAGTGACATCACTCATGACATCACTGATGACATCATCCAGTGAATGTTATTTTTTCTGAAAATTACATATGTTTTATATATGTATATCACAAGGTCGATGGAAGAATAAATGGGTATATAAGTGTCTAAATGGATGATTTGTTTTAGAAAAATTGATTGTATAACTGACTGATTAAGTGTATCTTAGTGAATACATGGCTTAGTGAGTAATGTTTAAATATGTAAATATCTGTATCAGTCTCTCACTTTGTGTATAAGTGGCTGCATGGGTTGGTGAGTAGCTACATGAGTGTATATAGGTTATTAGTTGGTTTTTTGAGTATTAGTATGAGAGTCTGTATGGTTCGGTGTGGGGTATTATGTAGTGCATAGGTGTATAAATGAGTGAATCACTGTTTGTATGTGTTGAAGACAGCATGTGTGCAGGACTGTATGGGTGGATGAGTGTGTGCATGGGTGTGTTAGTGAGTGAATGACTGTCTCAATAGTGTCTTTATGAGTAACTACATATGTTTTAAACTAGTATATGTGACTATTGGTGTATATAAGTGAGTATATGTGAGAGTGAGAGACTGACAGAGTTCCTGTATGAATAAGTATGTGTTTCTATAAGCAATTGTTTAAAAGACTAAGTATGTGTAAGTTTCTGTAGAAGTAAGTGTGGCGGTGTGTGTATAACTGTATATGCAAGAAAATGGATGTTTGATTCTTTATTAGCATGAGTGACTATGTGTGTGAGTAACTCTATGGATGAGTGGTGTTGTGTAACAGGATGTATAGGTGTATGAGTTCATATGATGTGTGAGTACATGTATGAGTGACTGTATAGGACTGTTGGTGAATGAGTGGATGTGTATGTGGATCTTAGAATTACTGAATAGGTTGTTGTAACTGTTATTGGTATGTCCATTGTTTTGAAAATTGTAGTTTCTATTTTTGAATGTGTGTATCAAAGGTTATATAAGGGGGAGAGGAGGTCTGTCACTCCATTACAAGGATGATGTCATCAGTGATGTCATTTGAGATGTCATGAGTGATGTCATGAGTGATGTCACTGATCATGTCATGCGTGATGTAATATGTGATGTCATCAACAGTGCATTGCGGGTGCGCGAGTTATAGTTAGCTGAACTAACTATAACGGGGGAATTTCAATGGTTTTGTACGAGTGAAAAGTCCAGCTAACTATAACGCCCCTGAAACCTGTGTTTTTTTCAGTGAATTTCTAAGGTTTTTTAAATGCTAATTCCTAACTATAACGTGCCTGAAACCTATGGTTTTTTCAGTGAATTTCAAAGGTTTTTTAAATGGTAATTTCTAACTATGCCTACAGAGATAGGACATGTGAAGAAAGAAGAAAAAACGCACAGAAAGAAAAAAAAGAAATGCAGAAAGAAGCAACAGAAGTCCTCAAAGACGAAGAAAAGTGCAGGAAGAAGGATAACGTGCAGAAAGAACAAACAGAAGAGCAGAAAGAAGCCTTGTTGCAAAATCATCCTGTACCCTCAACTTTTTCAGACGGATATTGGTGGTAACTGAGTCTGACTAACCAGTCCTAGAGCCAGTGCTATGTTAAAAGACACTCAGAATACAGTGAAAACACCTACATACACTAGGGAACACTATGCTTTGGGGATCCCCTGTGATCAGCATGACCTCCTCTGTACGCCCCTAGTATTTAATGTGCAGGGGATTATAACGACCTCTTAAAACGCGCCACAGGGCGTGTATGCACACGTCACCTCAGGCCCCGTCCCCTCACTTCCCCACTGTGTAAACACGCCCTGTGGCCGTTTTAAGTTGGGAGATTAAGTCCCCTTGAATCCTGAGGGTCCCTAGTGTCCAACTAGACCACTAGGTACCTCCAATAAGCGCCACAGAGCTGCATTGCAGAGAGACGTAAAAAGGGGCACGGCCTACACCACCTCTCTGCAACGCAGCGCAGTGGCACTTACTGGAAGCACCTGGTGGGCTAGTTGGCCCCCAGGGTCCCTCAGGATTGAAGGGGAATTATTTCCCCAACGTAAAACGCGCCACAGGGCTTGTTTGCGCACGTTAACTCAGACCCGTCCCCTCCCTTCACCACTGTGTAAACAAGCCCTGTGGCCGTTTTTAGTTGGTAGATTAAGTTCATTTGAATCTTGAGGGTCCCTAGGGTCCAACTAGCCACTAGGTACCTCCAGTAAGCGCCACAGAGCTGCGTTGCAGAGAGGTGTAAAAAGTGGCACGGCCTGGACCACCTCTCTGCAACGCAGCTCACTGGCGCTTACTGGAAGCACCTGGTGGGCTAGTTAGCCCCCAGGGGCCCTCAGGATTGAAGGGGAATTATTTCCCCAACTTAAAACGCGCCATAGGATGTGTTTGCACACGTCACCTCAGGCCCCATCCCCTCCCTTCCCCACTGTGTAAACACGCCCTGTGGCCGTTTTTTTAAGTTGGGAGATTAAGTCCCCTTGAATCCTGAGGATCCCCAGGGGCAAAATAGCCCACTAGGTACGTCCAGTAAGCGCCATTGCAGAGAGGTGTAAAAAGGGGCATGGCCTGCACCACCTCTCTGCAACGCAGAGCAGTGGCGCTTACTGGAAGCACCTGGTGGCCTAGTTGGTCCCCATGGTCCCTCAGGATTGAAAGGGAATTATTTCCCCAACTTAAAACGCGCCACAGGGCATGTTTGCACACGTCACCTCAGGCCCCGTCCCCTCCCTTCACCACTGTTTAAACGCGCCCTGTGGCCGTTCTAAGTTGAGAGATTAAGTCCCCTTGAATCCTAAGGGTCCCTAGGGTCAAACTAGCCCACTAGGTACCTCCAGTAAGCGCCACAGAGCTGCGTTGCATAGAGGTGTAAAAAGGGGCGTGGCCACAGACACCTGTCTGCAACGCAGCTCCCTTGCGCATACTGGAGATACCTGTTGGGCTAGTTGGCCCTCAGGGACCCTCAGTATTGAAGGGGAATTAATTCCCAAACTTACATCTGGCCAGGGGGCGTGTTTTCAGAGTGCTGCAAGGAGGGGGCGTGGCCTCCAGCGCGATGCCGGTCTTTTATTTATTTTATTTTTTTAAGAAGGAGGGCTGTGTGGCCCCCCTTCTTTTTCTAATTTACTGGCCCTGGGGACCCCATCCCCAAGGGCCTAAACCCTAATTTTTTTTGTTGAAAAAAATAAATGTGGCCCTCCCAAGGCCTTAATCGGCCCCGGGGACCCCAACCCCCGGGTCATGGCCTTTTAAAAAAAAAAATCTTTAGGAGGGGGCTGCGTTGCCCCCCTCCTCAGGCCACTTATGGCCCCAGGGCCGGCCTTTGTTTTTTATTATTTAAAAAAAATATATATTCATAGAAACACCTAAGACATGCTGGACAAACCGTATGTACCTATAGCCATGACGATTTGCGTGATCTTCATTAAAAGGCGACTATGCATACAATGAATCCACATGGAATGTATTTACACCGCTAGTGAAGCTCTGACATGTCTGATGCCCTACCGTGCCTAATCCCGGCGCCCCTGCCGGTGGTTACTCTCCAAGTAGACACCCTTGTCGTTTATTTATACAAACATGGGTAGCTATTGACGAGCACATTTAATATACACGCACACCAAGCCATTCAAACGGGATTCGACAAAAATTCTACCAAACTATGCAAGAAACCCCCCTCACGGTTAATAAAACACACATCCAACGCCGGATGTGTAATACTTTTTATTTTACTCTCTGGAAAGGAGACAAACCTCACTTGAGAGTCACAGCGTGCTCCTGCCTGAGGTCAATGCTGTGTTACACCCACCAGTGTCCGCCGAGTGCCTCACACCTCTGTGTTGTATTCCACCAGCTGGTGCGTATGCTATGACACTCTCTAGCCCATGTGCACTGTAACACCACCCCGTGAATATGTCATGCCACACTTGCCTTCGCACGGGTTATATTGCCCCATCTAACGTGCCTTCCTCGATGCCTATGTTATAACGCACAGCGCTATGCCATACATATTACAATCTGGGATCCATATCTTTATTGGAATAAAGTGGTAACTCTTAAAACCATTAAATTTAAAAGGGAACAAAATGAGGGGGTTCCCATTGCCATAGAAAGTATGATTAGTGCTGCAGAAAGTAAAATTAAGGCACATTTTGAGTGTCTTCTCAAATCCTCTTCTATTCCATTCAAAAATTCTGACATGCAGACTGAAACATGCACTTTCAATACCAGCAGCAGACTTCCCTGGTGAGCAGTAGCTTTACTACAGTGATCTAATGAGCAACTAGAGTGCTAACATTCTGAATTTATGGCAAATGTGTGACACATCTGAATGCCTTCTTGATGGAACCAAAGTAAACAAGCATTGAAAATGCAATAGGTCTCGCCCTCGTTTAAGTTAAAGCAATTCTGTTTGTAATTAGGTGGCTTTTTAGCTTTGCTTGTATTAGTGTTTTTCAAACTTTCATGTACATAACATGCATACGTATGCATATATGTATATGTATACGTATGCATGCATTTATATTTATATAGATATGCAGATTATATATTATCTACTTGCGGTCGCCAGTAGATAGTTATAGTTAGGACCGAGTTCCCATAGGAAATCTGAAAATTCTATTTTGAATTACTTTGGCGCCGGTTGACTTATCTTCATGAAATTTTCAAAACTAATGGGGCACTCCGCTCAGCTCCTACCCTGAAAGTCTCGGGGTGATTCGTCAAGCGGGGGCTGAGAAAAAAGGGGGGTCCCAAAACGCATTTTCCCCATGCATTTTCCCATAGGACCTTTAGTCGAAGGTACAGCCCGAACGGCAGAACAGAATTACTTGAAATTTGGCAAAGAGGTAGTCCTCAGGTCAGGCATGTGCCTTTTGCATATATGGTGTCAATCTGTTCAGTAGTTCCTGAGAAAATCAAAAGTAAAATCACATATATATCTGTGCGGAGCCTAACCACACATCTCACCGTGAGATCTGATTGGCTGTCAGCACTTCATCCAAGAAGTGTTGGCAGCCATCTTGGGACCAATATACATGATAGCACCTCATTAAAAAGCATTGCAGTTAATAGAAGGTTTTAAGACTTTAGTTACATTATAAATCATTTGTTGATGGTACCATACTCATTTTAGGAATTGTGGTGTGTTCTATGGTGATTTTACCATGTGAAAAAGCCTTCTGCTGTGATATCATGAATCATGTTTGAGAGAAAACTATTTTCTCATGCTTTTCCCACAGAGGTTTGGAAGGTGATCTATAAGCTAAACTGAGAGCATATTTTCTGTAAATTCACATTATCTTTCTCAGTCATGTGAGAATGAAGTCTGACATTCTCAGTAAAACATGTACATCCAACAAGGGCAGAGACTGTCAGTTGATTCCTTTGTGTTCTACTGCAGCTTCCCAGAGTGTTCTAAAGGACAACTAGAGCGCTAACAGTCCTACTTATGACAAACGTATGGCACACCTGAAGCCATCTTGGTTGGAATAAAGTGGTAACTCTTAAAACATTTAATTTAAAAAGGAACAAAACTAGGGGGTTCATTTTGCCATAGAAAGTATGATTAGTGCTGCAGAAAGAAAAATTAGGGCACATTTTGAGTGACTTCTCAAATCCTCTTCTATTTCATTACAAAATTCTGACATGCAGACTGAAACATGCACTTTCAATACCAGCAGCAGACTTCCCTGGTGAGCAGTAGCTTTACTACAGTGATCTAATGAGCAACTAGAGTGCTAACATTCAGTATTTATGGCAAATGTGTGACACATCTGAATGCCTTCTTGATGAAACCAAAGTAAAAAACTGAAAGTATTTCCTACTGAGGAGACTGCAGGAAGTTAGGAAACTTCATAACAAATAAATCTCCCAAGATGGCCACCAGAGACAAAAGAGCCCAAATGTAGCCCAAATATCACCCAGATGTAGCCCAAGTATAGCCCAATGACAGAATGTCCCAGAGTGTTCTAGCGAACAACTAGAGCACTAACAGTCTTACTTATGACAAAAGAATGGCACACCTGAAGCCATCTTGATTGGAATAAAGTGGTAACACTTGAAACATTTAATTTACAAAGGAACAAAATGAGGGGGTTCATTTTGCCATAGGAATTATAATTAGTTCTGCAGAAAGAAAAATTAGAGCACATTTTGACTTCTCAAATCCTCTTCTATTTCATAACAAAATTCTGACATGCAGACTGAAACATGCACTTTGAATACCAGCAGCAGACTTCCCTGGTGAGCAGTAGTTTTACTACAGTGATCTAATGAGCAACTAGAGTGCTAACATTCAGAATTTATGGCAAATGTGTGACACATCTGAAAGCCTTCTTGATGGAACCAAAATAAAAAACTGAAAGTATTCCCACTGAGGAGACTGCAGTAAATAAGGAAATTAGGAAACTTCATAACAAATAAATCTCCAAGATGGCCACCAGAGACAAAAGAGCCCAAATGTAGCCCAAATATCACCCAGATGTAGCCCAAGTATAGCCCAATGACAGAATGTCCCAGAGTGTTCTTAAGAACAACTAGAGCGCTTACTGTCTTACTTATGACAAAAGTATGGCACACCTGAAGCCATCTTGATTGGAATTAACTGGTAACACTTAAAACATTTAATTTAAAAAGGAATACAATGAGGGGGGTTATTGTGCCATAGAAATTATGATTAGTGCTGAAGAAAGAAAAATTAGGGCACATTTTGAGTGACTTCTCAAATCCTCTTCTATTTCATTAAAAAAATTCTGATGTGCAGACTGAAACATGCATTTTAATACCAGCAGCAGACTTCCGTGGTGAGCAGTAGCTTTACTACAGTGATCTAATGAGCAACTAGAGTGCTAACATTCAGAATTTATGGCAAATGTGTGACATATCTGAATACCTTCTTGATGGAATCAAAGTAAAAAACCGAAAGCATTTCCTACTGAGGAGACTGCACTAAATGAGGAAATTAGGAAACTTCATAACAAATAAATCTCCCAAGATGGCCACCAGAGACAAAAGAGCCCAAATGCAGCACAAATATCACCCAGATGTAGCCCACATGTAGCCCAATGACAGAAGTGTGCAAAACACTTATTTTTTGTGTATTTTCAGTTTTATATAGTGCAGACTTGTCAGGTATTGGAGTGCTTTACATTAGCATTGGTTACATCACACAAGATCAAATTCATTTTGGTTGTAGACATGGGGAGATTAAATGATTTGACCAGAATCACAGAATGTTGAGCTGAAGCAGAAACTCCAAACTGGTTCCCCAGTTGCAAAGTCTGCAGCTCTGGAAGTAACACCACATCCTCTTCCCTAGGTGCAACATTTAATCAAGTGGTCAACTGGATAAAAAAACATAAAGATTACAAATAATTTAAAAGTTATTTGTCGCTATTTGAAAACTCAGAAAAAATGTCCTCATTTTTGTTTTTTAGAGCACTAACCATAATTTTGATGCAAATAAGACCCTCTCATATATGTAATTTCTAAAGGAAATACTCTAGGTATTACAGTTTTGATTACATCAAGATGACGTCAGGCGTTCCACACTTTTGTAATAAATATAGGATGTTAGCAATCTAGTTGTTCATTGGGATACTGTTGAGAGGCAGAGACCAGGGTCACGGACTCTGAAAATTGAAGGCAGGTAGGAGAGTGCAGATGCAACAATTTGACCACACTGGGCAGGCAGGAAGGGCAGTGGCAGCACAACAGACTATGGAGGGCAGTGGAAAGGGGGGCAGGGGCAACAAACCAACAATACAGGACTGGCAAGAGAGGCTGTGGCAATATAATAGACCATTGTGGGCAGAAGGAAGAGGCAGTGGTAGTACAACCATACATGCCAACAGACCAGTTTCAGCCAGGAAACATCCAATGTTTTGAAGCTCAAATGGTCTTTATTTGATCTGTCTCCTGTCTACAATCTCCTCTTTTTCAATGTAACTCAAAGGGGAAAATCAATATCCCAGTTTTTTTTCAAAATCTCCCTCTTACCAAGTTCAAAATGTTCGCAAGTATGGTACATTGGTTCATGGTAGGCAGGAGGAATTATGATAGGGACATGGACACGGATAACAGAGGACAGGAGGGACATGGAGAGGTGCACCAAACTGACCCTACAGGGCAGGAAAAAGGGTTTGCAGCAGCACAATACACCACACAGCGCATGCGGGATGGGAGTGCAGCATAACAATCCATAGAAAGCAATAGGGAGGGGACAGGACCATGCACATGGACAACAGAGAACAGAGGGGAAAGAGGCAATGGTAGCTAGCTGACCATAATGGACAGACAGGAGAGAAAGCTGCAGCATAACAGACCATAAAGGGCAGGAGGGACGGATCAGGGTCATTACAATGGAACAGACAAGCCAGGAGGGAGGGAATAGGGGTCTGCACATGGAAACAGAGGGCTGGGGGCAAGGGGGCAGGGCAGGAGCAGCAAGATGACCATGGAGGTCAGGCAGGTTGGGCACTAGAAACAAGACACACCATGGAGAGCAACAATGAGACTATGATGGCATACACACAGACCATGGAGGGAAGGTAGGAGGGGGTCAGGGGCAGCTAGCTGACCACACAGGGAAGGTGGGAGGGGCCATGGCAGCACAGAAGACCATGCATGGCAAGCAGGAGGGTTAGTGGCAGCACAATGGCTATGATGGGCAAGAAGGAGGGTGCAGGGGCATGCATAAAGGACCATGGAGGATAGAAGGGAGGGTCAGGACCTGGGCACAGACAAGAGAGTTCAGGGGAAGGGGCCTCACAACAGACCGCACGGGGCAGGCAGGAGGAGCAGTTGCAGCACAACAGACCAGGGAGGGCAGAAGGGTGTGGCAGTAAAATTAACCATGGAGGACAGGAGGAAGGGGATAGGGGCATGGCATGTGGACAGGCAGGGTGGAGGTGGCAGGGACAGGTTACAGTCATCTGACAATGCTAGGCAGGTGGGAGGGGAGTGCAGCTCAACAGAACACTCAGAGTAGATAGGAGTGGCAGGTCCATGGAACATGGTGGGCAAAAAGGATGGAGCAGGGGCATGCACAAAGAGGGCAGGGGGAAGGAGAATAGGGGCAGCAAGCTACGCACAGAGGCTAAGCAGGAGGTCAATGATGGGCCATAGAATTGGGCAATGGAGGGCAGGAGGAGTGGACTGGTACATCATGCTAAATGGAGGGCAGTGGCAGCACATCAGACCATGCATGGCAGGAGGGAGGAGGCTAATCCGTGGATTCAGACAACAGAGGATAGAGAGGAGGTGGATGGGTCAGCAAGCTAACTGTTCAGAGAAGGTGGGTATTAGGAACTTTATTGTTTTTAAAATGTGTGTCTGTGCGAACTACTTAAAATATGAACAAGTATGCAGCATAATCTCACTTTTATTCAGGAAGAAGAGGACGTTTGTGACTGTGACTCCGGGCTCACTTGGCAGAAATACCCCCTGACCCCCCCACCCCCATCGCAAAATGTAATGCCCGTGAAAAGGGTAGGTGGACGCAGTGTTATATAGAACATAGTCCTGGGAGCACGATTGAAAATGAAAACTAGATAAAGTATATGGCATAAACTATGCACCAAAAAGTGTGATATAAGATGAACCGGGGCATGAAATATAATATGCAATACATTGTGCGCAATGACAGATTCATTGGAGAGTGCGAGATAGCACAGGCACTAGCGTGTGCTATGCGATATGCGCCTTGGAGTGTAATATGCACAGGGCAGTGTTGTGTAACCTAACTAGTCTCTAAAGTTGTAATATAAAATATGTGCTGGGGAGTGTAACGTTGCATATGCACTGTGACAAAGATATGGATCTCAGATTGTAATATGTATGGCATAGCACTGTGCGTTATAACATAGGCATCGAGGATGGCACGTTAGATGGGGCAATATAACGGGACAACATACGGTTTGTCCAGCATGTCCTAGGTGTTTCTATAAATATATATTTTTTAAAAATAATAAAAAACAAAGGCCGGCCTGGGGGATGGGGTCCCAGGGGCCATAAGTGGCCTGAGGAGGGGGGCAACGCAGCCCCCTCCTAAAGAATAATAATAAAAAAAAGGCCATGACCCGGGGGTTGGGGTCCCCGGGGCCGATTAAGGCCTTGGGAGGGCCACATTTATTTTTTTCAACAAAAAATGTTAGGGTGCAGGCCCTGGGGGATGGGGTCTCCAGGGCAAGTAAATTAGAAAAAGAAGGGGGCCACACAGCCCTCCTTCTTAAACAAATAAAATAAATAAAAGACCGGCATCCACCGGAGGCCACGCCCCTCCTTGCAGCACTCTGCAAACGCGCCCCCTGGCCAGTTGTAAGTTGGGGAATTAATTCCCCTTCAATACTGAGGGTCCCTGAGGGCCAACTAGCCCAACAGGTATCTCCAGTATGTGCCAGGGAGCTGCGTTGCAGACAGGTGTTCTGAGGCCACGCCCCTTTTTTCACCTCTATGCAACGCAGCTCTGTGGCGCTTACTGGAGGTACCTAGTGGGCTAGTTTGACCCTAGGGACCCTCAGGATTCAAGGGGACTTAATTTTTCAACTTAGAACGGCCACAGGGTGCATTTACACAGTGGTGAAGGGAGGGGATGGGGCCCTAGGTGACGTGTGCAAACACGCGCTGTGGTGCATTTTAAGTTGGGGAAATAATTCCCTTTCAATCCTGAGGGACCCTGGGGGCCAACTAGCCCACCAGGTGCTTCCAGTAAGCGCCACTGCTCTGCGTTGCAGAGAGGTGGTGCAGGCTGTGCCCCTTTTTACACCTCTCTGCAATGGCGCTTACTGGACGTACCTAGTGGGCTATTTTGCCCCTAGGGATCCTCGGGATTCAAGGGGACTTAATCTCCCAACTTAAAAAACGGCCACAGGGCGTGTTTACACAGTGGGGAAGGGAGGGGACGGGGCCTGAGGTGACGTGTGCCTACACGCCCTATGGCGCGTTTTAAGTTGGGGAAATAATTCCCCTTCAATCCTGAGGGCCTCTGGGTGCTAACTAGCCCACCAGGTGCTTCCAGTAAGCGCCACTGAGCTGCGTTGCAGAGAGGTGGTCCAGGCCGTGCCACTTTTTACACCTCTCTGCAACGCAGCTCTGTGGCGGTTACTGGAGGTACCTAGTGGGCTAGTTGGACCCTAGGGACCCTCAGGATTTAAGGGGACTTAATCTCCCAACTTCAAACGGCCACAGGGCGTGTTTACACAGTGGGGAAGTGAGGGGATGGGGCCTGAGGTGACATGTGCAAACACGCCCTGTGGCGCGTTTTAAGAGGTAGTTTTAATCCCCTGCCCTATTATATACTAGGGGCTTACAGAGGAGGTCCTGCTGATCACAGGGGGACCCCAACGCATAGTGTTCCCTAGTGTATGTAGGTGCTTTCACTGTATTCTGAGTGTCTTTTAACATAGCACTGGCTCTAGGACTGGTTAGTCAGACTCAGTTACCACCAGTATCTGTCTGAAAAAGTTGAGGGTACAGGATGATTTTGCAACAAGGCTTCTTTCTGCTCTTCTGTTTGTTCTTTCTGCACGTTATCCTTCTTCCTGCACTTTTCTTCGTCTTTGAGGACTTCTGTTGCTTCTTTCTGCATTTCTTTTTTTTCTTTCTGTGCGTTTTTTCTTCTTTCTTCACATGTCCTATCTCTGTAGGCATAGTTAGAAATTAGCATTTAAAAAAACTTTGAAATTCACTGAAAAAACCATAGGTTTCAGGCACGTTATAGTTAGGAATTAGCATTTAAAAAACCTTAGAAATTCACTGAAAAAACCATAGGTTTCAGGGGCGTTATAGTTAGCTGGACTTTTCACTCGTACAAAACCATTGAAATTCCCCCGTTATAGTTAGTTCAGCTAACTATAACTCGCGCGCCCACAATGCACTGCTGATGACGTCACATATTACATCACTCATGACATGGTCAGTGACATCACTCATGACATCAGTGATGACATCTCAAATGACATCACTGATGACATCATCCTTGCTGATAGAGTGGCAGACCTCCTCTCTCCCTAATATAACCTTTGATACACACATTCAAAAATGGAAACTAAAATTTTCAAAACAATGGACATACCAATATCAGTTACAACAACCTATTCAGTAATTCTAAGATCCACATACACATCCACTCATTCACCAACAGTCCTATACAGTCACTCATACATGTACTCACTCATCATATGTACTCATCCACCTATACATCCTGTTACACAACGCCACTCATCCATAGAGTTACTCACACACATAGTCACTCATGCTAATAAAGAATCAAACATCCATTTACTTGCATATACAGTTATACACACACCACCACACTTACTTCTACAGAAACTTACACATACTTAGTCTTTTAAACAATCACTTATAGAAACACATACTTTTTCATGCAGGAACTCTTTCAATCTCTCACTCTCACATATACTCACTTATATACACCAATAGTCACATATACTAGTTTAAAACATAAGTAGTTACTCATAAAGACACTATTGAGACAGTCATTCACTCACTAACACACCCATGCACACACTCATCCGCCCATACAGTCCTGCACACATGCTGTCTTCAACACAAACAGTGAGTCACTCATTCATGCACCTATGCACTACGTAATACCCCCCACCGAACCATACAGACACTCAGACACTCATACTGATACTCAAAAAACCAACTAATAACCTATATAGACACTCATGCAGCCACTTATACACAAAGTGAGAGACTGATACAGATATTTACATATTTAAACATTACTCACTAAGCAATGTATTCACTAAGATACACTTAATCAGTCAGTTATACAATCAATTTTTCAAAAACAAATCATCCATTTAGACACTTATATACCCATGTATTCTTCCATCGACCTTGAGATATACATATATAAAACATATGTAATTTTCAGAAAAACACTCATTCACTGGATGATGTCATCAGTGATGTCATCAGTGATGTCATTTGAGATGTCATCAGTGATGTCATGAGTGATGTCACTGACCATGTCATGAGTGATGTAATATGTGACGTCATCAGCAGTGCATTGTGGGCGCGCGAGTTATAGTTATCTGAACTAACTATAACGGGGGAATTTCAATGGTTTTGTACGAGTGAAAAGTTCAGCTAACTATAACGCCCCTGAAACCTATGGTTTTTTCAGTGAATTTCTAAGGTTTTTTGAATGCTAATTCCTAACTATAACGTGCCTGAAACCTATGTTTTTTTCAGTGAATATATATATATATATATATATATTTACCTAATGGCGGTCGCCAGTAGGTAGTTATAGTTGGGATCTATTTTCCATAGGAAATCCGCAACATTCTATTCCCAATAAGTCTGGCGCCGGTTGACGAATACTCGCGAAAATTTCCAAACTTTTGGCCAGCTCCGCTCCGCATTGATAGTAAAGCATGAGTCAGGCATTGACAGTAAATTGCAGTCGTGACATATGTAGATTGTGTGCAGTTCCCTTACCACTTGCACTGTAGTGAATGAGTTTTGGTAAACTCATAGGGATAGTGGTGCTTGTCTAGAATCACACTGTGAGTTAGTGTGTATTTGGGATCAGTGTGAGAGAATCATTTGGTAACATCATGTATTTGCTGACAGATAACTGTTTTAAAACCTGTCATGTTGTGAAGTTTTAGTAGCATTAGAATCCAGTATTTGATTATGTGTTGATTAAATGAGTCATGCTTTGACACTGATGTGTTGTACTTAAATATGTAGATTGTGTTCAGCACCATTAACTCTTCTAGACTAGTGAATGAGTTTTGGTAAAGTCCTAGGATAGTGTTGATTGTCTAAAATCACATTGTGAGTCTGTGTGCATTTGGGTAAGGATTGTGAGAGAAGCATTTGGTAACATTGTGTATTTACTGACAGATAACTGTTTTAAAACCTGTCATGTTGTCAAGTTTTAGTAGCATTAGAAGCCAGTCTTTGCTTATGCGTTGATTAAATTAGTCAGGCATTGACATTAAAGTGTAGTCGTGAAATATGTAGATTGTGTGCAGTTCCTTTACCACTTCAACTGTAGTGAATGAGTTTTGGTAAACTCCTAGGGATAGTGTTGTTTGTCTAGAATCACACTATGAGTCTGTGTGCATTAGGGAACCACTGTGAGAGAAGTGTTTGGTAACATCGTGTTTTTGCTGACAGATAAGTGTTTTAAAACATGTCATGTTGTCAAGTTTTAGTAGCATTAGAAGACAGTAATGGCTTATGCTTTAATTATATGAGTCAGGCATTGACAGTAAATTGCAGTTGTGAAATATGCAGATTGTGTGCAGTTCCCTTACCACTTGCACTGTAGTGAATGTGTTTTGGTAAACTCATAGGGATAGTGGTGCTTGTCTAGAATCACACTGTGAGGTAGTGTGTATTTGGGATCACTGTGAGAGAAGCATTTGGTAACATCATGTATTTGCTGACATATAACTGTTTTAAAACCTGTCATGTTGTGAAGTTTTAGTAGGATTAGAATCCAGTCTTTGCTTATGCGTTGATTAAATGAGTCATGCTTTGACACTGATGTGGTGTACTTAAATATGTAGATTGTGTGCAGTACCATTAACTCTTCCAGACTAGTGAATGAGTTTTGGTAAACTCCTAGGATAGTGTTGCTTGTCTAAAATCACACTGTGAGTCTGTGTGCATTTGGGTAAGGATTGTGAGAGAAGCATTTGGTAACATCGTGTATTTGCTGACAGATACCTGTTTTAAAACCGGTCATGTTGTGAAGTTTTAGTAGCATTAGAAGCCAATCTTCGATTATATGAGTCAGGCTTTGACATAAAAGTGCAGTCCTGAAATATGAAGATTGTGTGCAGTTCCCTTACCACTTCCACAGTAGTGAATGATTTTTGGTAAACTCCTAGGTATAGTGGTTGTTGTCTAGAATCACACTGTGAGTCTGTGTGCATTTGAGAACCACTGTGAGAGAAGCATTTGGTAACATTGTGTATTTGCTGACAGATAACTAATTTAAAACCTCTCATGTTGTCAAGTTTTAGTAGCATTAGAAGCTAGTCTTTGCTTATGCATTGATAAAATGAGTCAGGGTTTGACACTAAGGTGCAGTACCATGTACTATTCTGTTCACTGTGGCAGAACTGAAAATTTAAAAATGTTACCTAAACACTGTCCTAGAAGTAGTCTGATTATTTAGTCAGTTTCTAAGTACCAAATAGATTGCTTTAAATGTCTATGAAGTATGCATGTAGTGTTCTAACGTACTATACACTTGTCTTTTACACCTTCAATTCCCTAGTCAGTATCCATACACTTCCAGGAAACATCCTGTCACTTCCTTTGCAGTTCTCTAGAGACCCATTCAACAGCATGTACTAATCCATTCACTGTGCTAAAAGCCAAATACTTATAAATTCACCAAGACACTCTCTTTCCAGTACTCTAATGATTCAGTCACTGCCTAAGTATTCATGCACTGAGCCAGGTCTTAACACATGGACTTCTTCAAACCCCTATCCACTATGCATGCAGTCCTCTTACCATCTACACACTTGTCTTTCACACCTTCAATTCCCCAGTCAGTATCCGTTCACTTCCAGCAAACACCCTGTCACTCCCCTTGCACTCCTCTAGTGACCCATTCAGCATCATGTACTAATCCATTCACTGCGCCAAACCCTAATAAATTCACCCAGGCACTCTCCTTGCAGTGCTCTAATCATTCAGTCAGTACCCAAGTACTCATCCAGTGACCCAGGCCTTAGTGTATGGACTGCTTCAAACCCTTATCCACTATGCATGCAGTCCTCTAACCACCTACACAATTGTCTTTCACACCTTCAATTCCCTAGTCAGTATCCATACACTACCAGGAAATACCCTGTCACTCCCTTTGCAGTCCTCTAGTGACCCATTCAGCACCATGTACTAATCCATTCACTGTGCTAAAACCCAAACACTTATAAATTCACCAAGATACTATCTTTGCAGTACTCTAATCATTCAGTCAGTGTCTAAGTATTCATACACTGAGTCTGTCCTTAGCACATGGACTGCTTCAAACCCCTATGCACTATGCATGCAGTCTTCTAACCACCTTGTCTTTCACACTTTCAATTTCCTAGTCAGTATCCATACAGTCGAGCACTTGTCACTGCCTTTGCACTCCTCTAGTGACCCATTCAGTACCAAGTACTAATCCATTCCCCGTGCGAAAAGCCTAGCACTTATAAATTCACCTAGACACTCTCCTTGCTGTATTCTAATCATTCTTTCAGTACACAAGTAGTCATGCAGTGAGCAGGCCTTAGCACATGGACTGCTTTAAATGCCTATGCAGTATGGATGCAGTCCTCTAATCACCTACACAGTTGTGTTTCACACCTTCAATTCCCTAGTTAGTATTCATACTCTTCTAGCAAACACTCTGTCACTCACCCAGTGTGTCTCTTTATAGTACTGTAATCATTTAGTTAGTTAGCATGTAGTCTTTTAGTGAGGTAGGCTTTAGGGCATGAACTGCTTCAAAGTAGTATGCACTATGCATGTAGTGTTTTAACGATCGTCACACTTGTGGTTCAGGGCTATAGTTTCTTAGTCAGTTTTTATATAAAATGTGTTTGTACAGTAATGGAATAGTATAAATTTGAAAGTTATTAATATACATTTATTTTTGATTCTTTTTTACAGATACAGAACAGAAGTGTTTCTCATCTGTTTGCACTCTTCTCGTGCAAGATTGTTTGGATGAAGGGTCCTTAGGTGTTTCATCATACTTGCTGTGCCGCACGAGTATTTTTTGTTAGGATCCCCTCGTAACAGAACTCTTTGGCAAATCTTGTGAGTGACGAAGGTGGCACTGGTCTTTGTTTGCCCCTTGGAAAAAGTAAAAAATGTCCTCACCACTGAAGAAAAAGGTTGTGGGCGTGGTGCCTTCTGCAAAAAAATGTCCTCAGATTCGGTAAATATTTTAAAGCGGCAACATTTACAGTTTTTGTAAGTTAAACTTATAACATTTTGTTAGCTGTATGCATTTTATACATCTGTGATTTGTTTCTTGTGGTATTTTGTTGAGAATACCATGTTGTTTTTTTTTAACAATCTTTCTGATTTTCCAGGTCTGTCGTCGACATCCGTGGTTCCCACAGGAGTGTTCCGCCTTGTTGTTTTGTATTATTGTTGTTACATTTTGTTTATTAGTTTATTGTTTATATTTATGTTAACAAAAAATAAAGTTTGAAAATAGTTTATTGTTTATATATTTCTTATTATAAAAAATAAAGTTTGAAAAAAAAATCAATAACGTTTTTGGTTGTTCTCTTAACTGCTGTGTGACTCTTTCTTGTTCTTATTACTGTTATTTGATGGAGTCCAACAATAGGTAACGACCCCACCCCTGTGGGGTGTCTCCCCGGGCACTGGACTGGAGTGACGAAACTTATCGTAGTTGTCAATAAATGATTTGCTCAATTATGCGGTTGAAAGTTTTTTAATTTTGCACTCGACTTTTCATAAATCCATTGGAAAACTTCATTTCCCAAAATGCAACATGTTAGTTTCACAAAGTTGTCTCAATCAGTGTTCCAATGCATTTCGGCAAACTGCCTTCGTCAGGGAACATCTAAAACAAAAAATTTAAACTGTATGTAGTGATGCCAGAAGGATATACACAATACACAATACTAGTCACATACATTGTCTAAATGTTAAACAGGTGACGTCTAAATGTGTTTGACGTGGTTTTTGGTTCGAGAGGAATATGTGGTCTGTAAACTGACTGTAAGGGAACCGTGTGGGTGAACGGTGTGTCAAAAAGTGGTTGCTAACTCGGTAAAAAAATGGTTGGAGGTTGTACCAAAAATCACTAAATAACAGTGAGGCGGACGTTGAAGAGTAAATGAGCAAACTGAAAAAAACTAAGATGGCCACTATGTGTGGTTACTAGCAAATGTCATGATCTTACCGGAGCTGAGACTGTCGATGCGCTCAGGTGTCTTCCGTGAGTTTGCTGCTGGTTCAAAAATCGCTGTGTGGTGTGTTATTTAACGTAACTGACGTGCTACTAAAGGTAGAAAGAGGACTGCTCGAGTGTGCGTGAAGGGAAAGTAAAAAGTTCCTAAGAGAAGATAAAATTAAACACATAAGGTATACTGGTAATATGGGGTGTGATGCAAAATATTTATCAACACAGTCTGTATAATTATTACAAGTGATCAGTTCAAAGACGCGATCAATCAAGGAGGAAACGGCAGCCTTCCGATATGGTACCCTGGGCCAATATCGCTAGTAGTAAGGTCTGTTAGGCGGAATGTTTATAAATAACAAGAAAATTCGACCCTGTCGTTCATTCCATGCGGTTGTAATGAGTTCAGGTGGTAAATCCAATGATTTTCTCTTAGCAATAATGCTGTATGATTATCAATTCCTTCTCGTTTTTGCACTACCTCTAAAATGCAAGCTTTTAATTGACTGTTATGGTGTTGAGCTTCAATGAAGTGGTGGGCTACCATTGATTTGGTTTGTTTTGTTCTTATATTGCTTTTGTGTTCATTCAATCGAACTTTTAGTTTGCGTTCTGTTTGCCCAACATAGACTTTTCCACATGGGCATTTTAACATGTAGATGATATTTGAAGTGTCGCATGTAGCTGTCACCTGTAGTTTGATTTTATGACCTTTCATGGGATGCGTGATGTGCGTCCCCTTAATAATGTTGTGACAGTTGCTGCAATTTAAGCATGGAATCGTGCCTTTGTAGGTAGCTTGAGAAGATTTTGTAGGTAGGTATTTGATAAGCTCTCCGATGTTTTTGCCTCGTGTGTAAGCAAATACTGGTTCACGGATGAAGATGTTTTTGAAATCCGGTTCTAGTTGTAACAATGACCAGTGTTTTTTGACTGACTTTTTCAAGTGTTGGCTCATGGTAGAGAATTTGCTAACGCATGTTATTCTTTCATCGGTAGTTTTGGATCTTGTCGAGAGAAGTTGTTGCCTTGTGAAGTTGCTGACTCGGTCTTTAGCTTGTGTCAGTATGTGTTCTGGGTATCCTCTCTGTCTGAATCGTTGTAGCATGTCTTCTTGTTGTTCGGTGGATTTAACACAGTCTGAGACAATCCTTTTCACCCTCATTAGTTGGGAATACGGTAAATGTTGTTTGAGTGGTTGGGGATGGAAGCTGTCATATGTTAAGGTATTGTTTCTGTCCGAAGTTTTTCTGTGCAAGTTGGTTTCAAAACCTCTCGAAGTTTTAGTAACTTTTACATCCAGGAAGTTGATCGTATGTTCACTAATCTGGTGGGTAAATTGAATTCTGTCGTCGATGAGGTTTAGTAGTGTGATTTGATCTTCAAGTTCTTCGTGGGTTCCTTTCCATAATAGGAAAATGTCATCAATAAATCTCAGGTAAAGCGATGTCTGGTTCTTCCAGGGTTGAGTGTTTAGAATATGTTCTTCCTCAAAGTAGTTCATAAAGATATTGGCATACGCGGGCGCTGCACAGTTGCCCATCGAAGTGCCAGTCTTCTGTAAATACCATGTGTTTTGCCACTGAAAGTAGGAATGTAAAAGGGTGAAATCTAGAAGTTCCATTAAAAAAATCTTCATGCCTTCATCATAATCTGTGTTTAGTAAGGCCTTTTCAACTGCTTCTATCCCTGCTTGATGTGGGATCGATGTATATAGGGATTTAACATCAATTGTGCACAGTAGTGTGGTTTCCTCTTCCGTGATGTTTGTAAGATTGAGCTTATTGAGGAAATCTGTGGTGTCTTTGAGGAAAGATGTCATTTTGAGAACGCATGGTTGGAGGTAAGTATCCAAAAATTTACCAACTGGTTCATGTATGCTCCCACGTGTCGAAACTATGGGGCGACAGGGAGGGTGGATGGGGTCTTTGTGAATTTTTGGTACCATGTAGAACTTAGGACTCCTAGGTTGTGATTGCGTAAGGTACTTCTTTACTTTTTCATTGATGATGCCCCCATCAAAGGCTCTTTGTTTTTTTTTGTTTTTTTATTTATTTTATTTTAATCGAGCAAAAATTCATACAACATAATACGTCATACAGTACATCGTAATACATTAGCAAATCTGAAATAAGGATTCAAATCAAAATTTAAACAAATAAGCAAATATAAAGCCCAACAGCTAACTTGTTTAGTTCAAAAGAGGTGGCTCATTGGATCTATGTTTCAAATACCATTTAGAAATAGGAGCCCAAATCTGGGCCCCGAAAAGCCGAGCTTTTTTACCTCTAGAGCTATAAATTAAAAGCTCCTGTTTGTATGTTGCTAAAAATCGGCTAAGCCACATCTGAAAAGTAGGTGAATCTGTGTCTTTCCATCGTGCAGCTAAAATAATACGAAAAATAGCAGTACCCAAAAAAAGTATCCTTTGTTCTTCAATATTATGACCAAGCGATTCATCATGTCCCAATAAATAAAGAGTTGTAGAGTCTTGAATGTGATGACCAAATAATCGGTTCCAAAAGCCCATGAGCGAAGCTTTTAATAAATCAAATTTGGGACAACTTGCAAACATATGTACTAAATTCGCTTGGGGTTGATTACATCTCGGACAGTTATCATCAGCCCGAAGACCCCAAGAAAATAGCTTTGCGGGGGTAAAGTAGAGGTTATAAAGAACTCTGTAATATTGGGCTTTAAGATTCGACGGAATAAAGAGCTCAGATGAAAGAGCCAGGGAAAGATCAACATCAACATTTGGATTAGCTAATCTTATAGCCCAGGTCTGTTCAACCCGCTCTAAATCATCTGAAGTATTTTGGATCAGCAGTTGATAAAAAGTGCCGATCCTAGTGGAGTGTTTCCCAATAATAGAGAACAGCTTGATGTCATCCAATTTAATACTAGGCGTCCGGTCACGAATGCTTGTAAACACCTGCAGGTATTTCAAAAAATCAGTGGAAGGAACATTAAATTTCTGTTGTAACCGTTCAAATGACAAAGTGATGTCATTGCCAAAGAAATCATCCACTGTATTAATACCTAAATGTTCCCACCTATGGGTGGTAGAATCGTTAAGACTAGCAGGTATAATTGCACTATGCCATAAGGGAGTATATTTCGAATATTTTGGAATCGATAAATATTTAGATACAGATTTCCAAACCTTCCAAGCATCTGTGACTACCCTTAATTTGATTTTTTTGTAGTATAGTTGCTCAACCTGCCTTAAAAATAACCCTTGACATTTATTTCCAAGACTTAGCTCATAAATAGAAGGGATACAATAATCCATACTAGGCGAGATGATCGTTTTATATCTAAATAGGGGAGCCATTTGTTGAACGAATGTTGCCCATAAGTATAATTTTAAACTGGGAATCCCGAGCCCACCTCTCCTCTGGGGTAGAGTCAAAAACGATAGGGCTCTTCTGATCTTTCCAAAGCTCCATATAAACTTGGACATGGAGGAATCAATAGTCTTAATAAAACTATCTCGGGGTAAAAGCGGTATTGCTCGAAACAGATAAAGTATTCTTGGAAAAATATTCATTTTTAAATAATTGGCCCTGCCAATTATAGATAGATGTAAATTATCTATTCTCCTAAGGTCAACCTTAATTTTATTAATCAAGGGAGTATAGTTAAGATGATCAATTTCACTTACATCAGAAGAGAGACAAATGCCTAAGTAAGTAGCTTGTTCAACTCTTAGGGGGCTATCAAAGACAGTATTATTTGTGCACAGGACCATTGTTTTGTCCTTGTTGAGGGAATAGCCTGAAAAGAGTCCGAAGGACTGAGTGATTGATTCGATTTCCTGAATGGCCTCAGCGGGATTTGTCGTTAAAATGGCCACATCATCAGCATAGGCCAATACTTTCGTTGATAACACACCAATATCAATAGGCCGAATAACGGGTGAGGAAAGCAATTTGACAATTAATGGGTTAATGTAGAGAGAGAATAATATAGGAGAGCAAGGACATCCTTGTCTCGTACCTCTTTGTATATCAACAAGCTCCGACTCGACACCGCCAATGGAGACTTTTGCTTTAGGATCAATATACAGGGATTTTATAGCTCTGATGAATTTATTCCCAAAGTTGTTAAAATCAAGAATGTTCCAAAGAAAGCTCCATGATACGCGGTCAAATGCCTTCTCGGCGTCGAGAAGGATCATCGACATCTCACCCCCCATGCTGCCCATGATATTAAAGAGGGTAATGGCTCTCCGCGTATGATCAGTGGTACCCCTACCTGGAACAAAGCCGTGTTGCCATGGGGAGACAAGATGTTCGATGATCCCACTCAACCGATTAGCTAGAATTTTAGCATATAATTTTGAATCAGAGTTTATCAACGATATAGGTCTATAGGAGGATGGATTATGTGGGGGTTTGCCTTTTTTCAAAAAAATGGCTCTTTGAATGATATGTGTAAGAATCGTTTTAAACTCCTCAGTAGGATTTGAAGTCAGCTCCATATAAGTATTCTCATCTTTTAAATGAGTTTCAACTTGTTCTTGGTAGTAGGTTGTGTTTAGGATTACAAGGGCTCCCCCTTTATCGGCCTTTTGGCAGGTAATCTTAGAATTGTTAGATATAGATTTTAGGGTGGCGAACTCTTTGGTGTTTAAGTTTCGATGTCGCGGTCTTTTTTGAAAGTTGATTTTGGCTAGGTCTTGCTTTACCAATTGTTCATATGTGCTGGTAGCTCTCAATCCTTTTAATGGATCTTCAATCTCTGTGGTTGGTTTAGTAATGATGTTTTCGAAGAAATGCCACAGGCGTATCTTTCTCATAAGTTTGTAAAGGCTAACGTGGGATTCTAAAAGATTAGATTGTGTAGTAGGCACAAACGAAGTTCCCTTTTGTAGTGTTTTGAGTTCAAACTCGTTGAAGTGGTAATCCGATATGTTGATCACCAAACTTTCTATTGGGTGCCTTTCTTGTGCTTGTCTCTTTTGGCTGCTGTAGCATTCCTCGTTTGAGGTATTTCTTTCCCTTTTGTTTTGTCCTTTTCTTTTCGCCCGCCTGGGTCGTCCTGTTCTTCGCGGCCTGCGTTTAAAAAAGGCATTTCTTGTGAGGTTGAGGCTGGTGTCTCTGGTGTGATTGAAGATGTCTGATGTGATCTTGTCATGGTTTCGTTCTCAGAGGATGAGGTATCGGTTTGGGGAGTGTATGGGCGGTTTTGTCGTCTTTTAGCGTAGATGTCAGCCCACGTGTAGACTTCCCCCATTTTGTAGTCCACCGTGTCTCTACGATATTTGCGGATTTTTCTTTCGTTGACCTCTAATGTGTGTTTGGCGAGCTGGTTATTAATGTCATCTAGTACTTTCGTGAGTTCTTCAGTGGACATAGTTTTGTCAAGCTCAGTTTTTATTGTTGTAATTTCTTGGTTTAGTTCTTCCAATATGTTTGACAATTCCTCAATGATAAGGAGGATCAAATCCAAAGAGCACTTGTTTAGAATAGCATACCACCTTTCTGTGAATTTCTGTGCGTTTTTGCATAATGAGGGTTTTAGGGATATTCTCAGGCCTCTAGGTATTCTTTGTGCTTTGTGGTATCGTATCATCGTGCTGGCATGAAGTCGTTGATTGATAGCCTTTCTGGATAGGTAGAGTAATTGCCTGATGTTCTGTTCTTTACTGCGGCTAGTGGTGTGTACTGTGGTTTCCTCTTGTATCAATGCGTATATTCTGGAAATGTCTTCATTGGCGAAAGCGAAAGTTTCTGCCCTCGATTCCGTGAGGTTTGTTATCTCATCATATGACATAATTTTAACTTGCGTGCAACAATTGTGGAGCAGGAAGATTAGACGAGACTTGTTGTAGTCAATTGTGCACTGCTGTGGTTAGAAATAGTGTTCAAAAATCTGTGCCGTGCTCCAGGGTATCACTCATTTGATGGAGTCCACCATGGTGTTAAATTTTGGGGCACTTATCGCTGGAATACTGGTGATATCTGCAGTTTGCACCAACTTCTGAATAGTGTGTTAGATTTATCTCAACTTTACTTCCGTTAAAGTGCTGATAATGAAATGGAGAGTAGCCATTCCCGTGCAAAAAGACACGAGGGGCACCTTTCCGATTTATTCTAAATACTAAAATCCTGTATTGAATTGCACTGAGGTATTGGCTACACTTACAGTGTACACACAAAATCTATTAAGAAATCTAATTGTATTTCTATTGATTGGGAATAGTGCGTCAGGTGCTGGATCTTGATGAGATACACTGCTCAGTTCGTATATTGTTGTGCACACGAAAAAAATCACATCACAACTTTCACACCAATTGCAATGCGAAACATATTCCGGCGATAAGACACGTTAGCACCAGGGATTTTACACCTGCTTTCTGCTGGTGTTAAGCAGGACAACTACCTGCACCATGAAAGGGAACACAGCCAGGAGCCACACCAGAACCCCCACAGGTGCCATAGAGTCAATGAGCATGATACAGGGATACCCATGAGGGCCAGAAGACTTATCTCAACAACTCCAGGACTGCCAATGCCCCCCAAACCCACATCTTAGTAAATGTGTCCCTGTGGTCATTGTCTTAGCATGATAGGCACGAGCCCTGCAACATCACAGTGTGCTGTCACCTCAACGTTGGCAGTGAGCCTGGATGTGTAGCTACCACGCATCCTCCTGCATGCACAACTGGCGTGTGCTGGTCTGGGGTTCACAGGTCAGTGCAGGGGTGTGCCTATCCGGCAAGGGGAACGGGGTGTCTCGGACATGTCCGTGTACAGGAAGTACGGTAAGTGTGTCTCTGTGTTCTGGTGTGGCCTGTTACAAGAGCCGCAGCAGTCGATGTTGTAAAGTGGCATGCACCACCTCCAAACGGCACTGTGATGTTGTAGTTGGAATGTATCAGGACATGCGCAAATAGGCATTACAATGGTGTGCCGTACGAGTGCACGAGATACAACAGTGCACCGTACAAAAGTGTGGGGGCTCGTGGGAGGGAGGAGCAGCCGTTTGGCAGCATAACACACAGTGAACTCGATCATGTGCCACATGCTGGGAATCTCATCCATGATGACCACGGTCGCAGACATCCCACAACACCAACGACTGGCCTTTGTACACATCCTGTAAGAATACAGCGTGGTTTTCACTTGTATGCTCATTCAGTGGTATGATGTTGGCGGGTTGTGTGACTTGTGCTCCTTGTTAGTGTGTTTCATTTTGGCCATTGTTTGTCTATACTTGTGCTGTACTTAATTGTGCATGTGTGCCATTCTGCCCATCTCCCCCCGTCCCCCCACTCCCTGCTTCTTCCTTTTCCTAGTGCTGTTGTGTCTATAATTTTGTTGCTATACACATAAATATATGTAAAGAATACATTAGAATAGTTCCTTGATTCTTTTAGGTTTCAAAACTTCTCTATTGGTTTCTTTTTAATTTTAAATATGAACCATTTTTTTTAATATTCAAAAACACATAGAAGTCAGAAGTGCAACGTATTCTATCAACACACTTTCTAGAACATTCTACAATACGTGCAGGTTAAAAGTTCATCGACTTTTTAAAACTTTACGATATTTTTTGTAACATTTTCTTGAACATTTAACGACACGTGCAGGTTAAAAGTTGACGATTGTTTTAAGTTCGAACAGTGCCTTCCAAATGCAAGTAGCAGGTGTGGTTGAGCTGAGCAAATTTTATCCTATGAGATGTACTCCACGTTGAAACTGCTTTTTCTTAACCAATCACAAATATGCTTTTCCACAAAACTAATGTGCACCCTACTATTAAAAAAGAATGATTTTCATGATATCTTTAGAGATAAGTTATAGATAGGAATTAGCATTTAAAAAACCTTTGAAATTCACTGGAAAAACCATAGGTTTCATGCACGTTATAGTTAGGAATTGGCATTTAAAAAACCTTTGAAATTCAGTGAAAAAACCAAAGGTTTCAAGGGCGTTATAGTTAGGAATTGGCATTTAAAAAACTTTAGAAATTCACTGAAAAAAACATAGGTTTCAGGGGTATTATAGTTAGCTGGACATTTCCCTCGTACAAAACCCTAGAAATTCCCCTGTTATAGTTAGTTCAGCTAACTATAACTCGCGCCCCCGCAATGCACTGCTGATGACGTCACATATTACATCACTCATGACATGGTCAGTGACATCACTGATGACATCACTGATGACGTCATCCATGTGATAAATTAGTGCATCTTCTCACGCCCTAATATAACCTTTGATACACCGACTCAAAATTTCAGGCGGCCATTTTGAAAACTATAGAAACTCCAATACCAATAACTACACACCCACTCATTGACTCTTAGGTCAACATACATCTCCACTCACTCACCTGTACAGTCACTCATACTTACAGTCACTCCATACAGGACTATCATATGCATTTATACACCTATATAGACACTCACACACCGCCAATCATCCATTGAGGTACTGACACACCTAGTCAGTCATGCAAATAATTAATCACAGTCCAATTTACTCACCTATACAGTTAAACACACTCAAGTTCACTTACTCATAAAAATACTAACAAATTCTGACGCTCTTATACAATTACTGATACAAGCACACACTCATCCATACAGCCACTCCCGCAATCACACTCTCTCACATATAGATAGTTATATACTCTTACACACATATACACTGCGTTTCACATATGTATTTACTAACACATGTACAACTGAGATATACACTCAATCACTAACACACCCTTACATACAGTCACCCAACCATACAGTCCATCACAGTTGCACTCTTAAATCCATGCACCCATAGCATCACCCACTCACACATCTATGCACATAGTCACACATACCCTACCCACACAAACACTCAGGCACCCATACAGATACTCAGACAACCAATCAATAACCCATATAGACACTCATATAGATATTTACAAAACCATGAAGCCACTTATACACCAACACACAGACACATACAGACATTCACACAGTTTAGTCACTAGTCTGCAGTAAGATACATTTAATGACTCACTTATAGAATCAGTTACGCACCTAGAAAATCATCCATTCACACAATTATACACCCACTCATTCTTCCATAGGCCTTTCACTATAAATATATAAAACATATTTAAACTTTACAGAAACACACAGTCACTGGATGACGTCATCAGTGATGTCATCAGTGATGTCATTTGAGATGTCATCAGTGATGTCATCAGTGATGTCACTGACCATGTCATGAGTGATGTAATGTGTGACGTCATCAGCAGTGCATTGCGGGGGCGCGAGTTATAGTTAGCTGAACTAACTATAACAGGGGAATTTCTAGGGTTTTGTACGAGGGAAATGTCCAGCTAACTATAACACGCCTGAAACCTATGGTTTTTTCAGTGAATTTCTAAGGTTTTTTAAATGCCAATTCCTACCTATAACGCCCCTCAAACCTTTGGTTTTTTCAGTGAATATATATATATATACATATATATATATATTCAGTGAAAAAACCATAGGTTTCACACACGTTATAGTTAGCGGACATTTTACTCATACAAAACCATTGAAATTCCCCCGTTATAGTTAGTTAAGCTAACTATAACTCGCGCACCCGCAATCCACTGCTGATGACGTAACATATTACATCACTCATGACATGGTCAGTGACATCACTCATGACATCACTGATGACATCTCAAATGACATCACTGATGACATCATCCAGTGAATGTGTGTTTTTCTGAAAATTAAATATGTTTTATATATGTATATCTCAAGGTCGATGGAAGAATAAATGGGTATATAAGTGTCTAAAAGGATGATTTGTTTTTGAAAAATTGATTGTGTAACTGACTGATTAACCCCTTCCATGCGGCGCGAATTCCGCCGCGGTGCTGACCGTTTCTTGCGCGGGCGGGCTCATGACGGAACGGTTCCGTCATGAGCACAGCTCAACCGACGCTCATGACGGAACCGTTCCGTCATGAGCATGGAAGGGGTTAAGTATATCTTAGTGAATACATGGCTAACTGAGTAATGTTTAAATATGTAATTATCTGTATCAGTCTCTCACTTTGTGTATAAGTGTCTGCATGGGTTGGTGAGTAGCTACATGGGTGTTTATATAGGATATTAGGTTGTTTTTTGAGTATCAGTGTGAGTGTCTGCATGGTTTGGTGGGGGGTATTACGTAGTGCATAGGTGCATGAATGATTGACTCTCTGGTTGTATGTGTTGAAGACAGCATGTGTGCATGTCTGTATGGGTGGATGAGTGTGTGTATGGGTGTGTTAGTGAGTGAATGACTGTCTCAATAGTGTCTTTATGAGTTTCTAAATATGTTTTAAAGAAGTATATTTGACTATTGGTGTATATAAGTGAGTATATGTGAGAGTGAGAGATTGAAACAGTTCCTGTATGAATAAGTATGTGTTTTTATAAGTGATTATTTAAAAGACTAAGTATGTGTAAGTTTCCGTAGAAGTAAGTGTGGTGGTGTGTGTATAACTGTATATGCAAGTAAATGTATGTTTGATTCTTTATTAGCATGAGTGACTATGTGTGTGAGTAACTCTATGGATGAGTGGCATTGTGTAACAGGATGTATAGGTGTATGAGTACAAATGATGAGTGAGTACACATATGAGTGACTGTACAGGACTGTTGGTGAATGAGTGGATGTGTATGTGGATCTTAGAATTACTGAAGAGGTTGTTGTAACTGGTATTGGTATGTCCATTTTTTTGAAAATTTCAGTCTCTATTTTTGAATGTTTGTATCAAAGGTTATATTAGGCTGAGAGGAGGTCTACCACTCTGTCACAAGGATGATGTCATCAGTGAAGTCATTTGAGATGTCATCAGTGATGTCATGAGTGATTTCACTGACCATGTCATGAGTGATGTAATATGTTACGTCATCAGCAGTGGATTGCGGGTGCGCGAGTTATAGTTAGCTTAACTAACTATAACGGGAGAATTTCATTGTTTTTTTATGAGTAAAATGGCCGCTAACTATAACGTGTGTGAAACCTATGGTTTTTTCACTGAATTTGCAAGGTTTTTTAAATGCTAATTCCTAACTATAACGTGTGTGAAACCCATGGTTTTTTCACTGAATTTGCAAGGTTTTTTAAATGCTAATTCCTAACTATAACGTGTGTGAAACCCATGGTTTTTTCAGTGAATTTGTATGGGTTTTTTAAATGCTAATTCTTACCTATAACATGTGTGATTCCCATGGTTTTTTCATTGTTTTTGTATGGATTTTTTAATACAAATTCTTATATTTAAAGTGGTTTTTTTTTTTATTTGCAAGCTTTTTTACTTTTTTTTTTTTTACTTTATATTCTCTTAAAACACTATGCTTAATTTTTAAAAATTCTGCATCATATTATTTTTTCTCATTTTTTTTTTTTAACAAACAGGTAAGATATATTAGTATAACATAGTGGTTTTTTTTTTCGTTTTTTTTTGTTTTTTTTTCAGTGCGCGTACGGTAAGCTTACGGTAAGCGTACGGTTTGCGTAATGTTCGTAATATTTCTACTCTTTTTGCGTATGGTTACGCAATTTACGTAGCCGTGCGTACTGCGTACATGGCGCGTAAGCGTGTACGCTACACGCGCACGTTACGCGGAAGTGTTGGGGCGTGCCCGTTATGCGCATGTGCGCGAGCGCGTGTCTTTTTTACGTGCATGCGTACTTTTACCGTAAGCGCTCCGTAAGCGCTCCGTAAGCGCACCGTAAGCGTAACGTACGCGCACGGTGGGTCATGTGATCAAGAAACAAAACTTTTGATTGGTTCAAAGTAGTTTCAGTTCTAGACCTCTCCTACACCACACCCATTCCCCTCATTTCTGCTTGTGATCCCTTAGGAGAAGGAGCTGACTTGTCTTTGGGATACGATGGCAGACCAGCACTCTTCTGCTGAGAGTGAGGCTAGCAGCACCATCATCAGGCAGAGAAAGAGGAAACAGAAGAGCTCTTTTATATGGGAGTATTTTACTTTTCCTGAGGGCGAGAAAAAAGTCAATGCTGCTTTGGTGACTTGCAAGCTGTGCCAGCGTGTACTTTCGAGAGGTAATCCCAACAAGAAGTATTCCTTCGGGAATCACACTATGTTGAGACACCTTGAGGATGTACATCCTAGGACACATGCACGACATACTAGAGGCAACCCTTCAGTAAGTCGAGCAAGCACATCCACAGCAGCTCAGCCGAGTCCTTCTTCGGAAGCTCAGCTGAGCCCTTCATCTGTGGGGGCAGATTCACCTCTTTCTGGTCCTGTGGAAACTAACCATCGGTTTGCGAGGGTTACTATGCGGTGTTCATTTTGCCATGGTCTAATTGTTCATAGGGAGACCAGTCTTCCACTCATTAACAACAAAATAGACCAGCACATTTGTCCTACCAGCTAATGTTCCCATTCTTCCTTTCCTCTGTCCCTGCATGAACACAACGGCTCTTTTAAGAGCCAACCTTACCTCTCAACTTTTTTAAATTTTTTCTTAAAAACTTTTTTTTTTTTTTTTTACCGTACGCGTACGGTAAGCGTATTTTTTTTTATTTTTTTTTAAAAAACACTAAAAAACAATTATCACATTACAAGGTCCTTGAGGTATTAATAACTAAATACTGAAAATCTGTTTGAGGAGAAGTGGAAGAAAGGGACCATCTAATTTCTGACTTACCTGACCCACCCAAAAATTTAATTATAATTTTAAATTTAATTGAAATTGCTTGTAAAAATGGTTTTATTTTTCGAAAATTTTCTTTCTCAATCTGAAAAAAAGAAAAAAGTATTATTATTTAATAAAACATTTTATAATACAGTACACGTATTTACATATTTTCCAAAAACAATTTTTTGCCTTTTTTTTGCTGTTTTCAGAATATATTGCATTTCACTATAAATCGTGAAAGCAATTGCATTCATCACTTAACAGCGGGCAAAAAAAAAAATAACAATCTCAAAGATTGTTTTAAAAAAGCCCAGAATCTCTTCTCACTAAAACATAACATTATAGAAATGCAAAATATTCAAAAAAAATATCATCTAATAACAATAACTATTTCTTTAAAATACCGTCTGACAATTTTGTTTCAGAAGCATAATCACAAAAATAATATATCTCAAATAACTCCACAATACATCTGGTTACATTTCCTTTAGGCCAAATGGTAATTTTAAAATTCTTTTTTGATTAAATTTCCAATGGTAATCTAATAAAATTCCAAAATATAAATTGTACAGATGTTACCGATTCTCTCTAAAATTTTGGTTTCCGAAAGATTAATTAGTAATTAAAAAAGTCCACAATACAATTGGTTACCTTTCCTTATGGCCAAATGGTAATTTTAAAAATCTTTTTTGATTAAATTTCCAATGGTAATCCAATAAAATTCCAAAATTTAAATTGTACAGATATTACCGATTCTCTCCAAATTTTTGGTTTCTGAAAGATTCATTAGGAATTAAATAAGTCCACAATACAATTGGTTACCTTTCCTTTAGGCCAAATGGTAATTTGAAAAATCTTTTTATTTGAAAATTCCAATGGTAATCCAATAAAATGGAAAAATTGTTTTGTACAGATCTTGCCAATTCTCTCTAAAATTTAGGTTTCAGAAAGATTAGATAGGAATTTGCTAAATCAAAAGGCAAACGTTGCTTGAAAATCAATTGGGAATCATTACACAGTGTCCAGCCTTTTTCACATTTAAGATAAACTGTGTAATGTCCAGAAGTTACAGTAGGTCCTTCATGGAAAATTCTTGCAACTGTTACAAAAGTTTTTCCTGAAACTGATAATTGCTGTCCTATGAACTTCTTTATTAAAGTATCCAATTTTGAACCATCAGCTCTACATCGTTGCATCATTAAAATTACATACTGTCCGTATTCCTTTAAAATTAACGTTGAAAACATGTCAGATTTACACTCACCTCATTCCATGCTATGATTAGCATCTTTAACTAATTTAGCAAAAGTGACTGTTTTACTGTCTGGCAATGTTAAATAAATAAACCTTTCAGAATCAACATTAGAGCCACATGTATTGAAACAGTTTTCACAACTATGTTCCCATTTATAAAAGACACCAAACATATTTTCAATGGGTACCCCTTCTTCTTCCAGTACCTGAAGAAAATACATCAAGAATTCCTGTGCGTCTTGCTGTACATTTTGAGAAAACTGTGTTCGTCCTGAACATACATCTAAAAGTTTTCTAATTTCAGTAGCACTTTCTATTTGAGTTTTATCATTACTCAGCTTTTGAAACAGGAGACTCAACTCAGAACAGAATCTTTTTCTCTGATTTACTATTATCTGCTCTTGCAAATTTTCCAGATAAAATGCAACATTCAGCACTACATTAGCGTAGCAGTTGACACCAGAGCTATTTTCAAAATGACAACCTACAACCTCTTCAACATTTTCCTTTTTCTTTTTGCTTGCAATTACATCACTCCTCTTTTTTTTTCTCCTCTCTACATCCTCATTACAGATATTCTCAATTCTCCTTTTTCGAGAAACTATACGTTTCTCCAACACAGGATACTGACCTAAATGAGGAGCATAGGTTCTTCTTAATCTATTATACTCCTTTACACAGTTTACATCAGCACTAACTTTTGAGTCATCAAAGTCTATCATAAATAAACCAGATAATGTTTTCACTCGTGACAAAGCTACATAAGCCATACCTTCTTTGAACACAGTTGAACCAATGTTTACAAATGCACAATCTACAGTCAATCCTTGAGACTTGTGAATAGTTACAGCATATGCTAGAGAAAACGGAAACTGTTTCCTACGTACATATAAGTCTTTCACAAGCATGAAACGAACTGTACAACGACAAATGTCTATAACTTCTTCTATCTGATCAAATTTTATTTTTAAACATTCAATTCCATTTTTTTTCGGATAATTAATAAAACCCACAACTCTTCCCATAGCTCCATTTACTAAACCTTTTTCAACATCCAAATTTCTCCTTAAAAATACTCTACAGTTCATGCAAACATATAGATTTTTTTCTAATCCAGCAGTTTTTGAAATGTTCTTCTCTAGTGAATCCAATTTATTTTTCAGTTTGCCTGTTAATGTAATAGTAATTCTTTCATGCTGAATTTTGTCCACTGCTTCCAATTTCTTAATCTCTTCCTTTTCCAATTTCAAAAGCTCCTCATTGAATATTGAGCATTCACGTAGAGTTGGCATTAAGCAGATGACACTTTTCTTTTCTGCAATGTTCTTGTATATCTTTTCTGCAACTATTTCTTCCTTTGGAAATAAATTATGTAGCAACCGACTCTGTAATGCTTTCGTGCCAGCTTCTGTGAGTAGTCCAACTCTGATATCTTTCAGAATACTTCCATATTCTTCATCGTTTGCTTGCCTCATATTAGTAGTAAGTTCCTTGTACTCAAAGAAGGACCAAATATTTGCATTACCAATGCTTCCCAATGACTTTTTTTGTGTCTTCATGTGTCACAGTATTAAACACTGGTTGTCCTTTAACTGGAGTAAGCTGTAGAAGATCCCCAAAAACTATGACATGTTTTCCGCCAAATAACACGTCATAGTCTGTCCTTAGAATTTGCTGCATTCTTAAATGCACAAAGGCAAGCATTAAGTTTGATACCATTCTCACCTCATCAATAATGAGAACTTGCATCTTCTTCAAAACTCTTGAAACTTCCAAGCATGCTTCTCCAGTTAGCTTGTGGTATTGTATTTTGTTCTCATGCTCCACTGGTAACATTAGCAAACGATATAAGGTGATTCCTTTTATGTTATATGCTGCTAACCCAGTTGGAGCAGTAACCACACAAGACAAAGTTGAATCCATTTTTTGTTGTAGGTAGCTTCTGATGACTTTTATTAAGAAACTTTTTCCAGTTCCAGCTTGTCCGCTTACATACATCCTGATTGGTTGAAATGATGTGCATGAGCACTCTTTTTTTTCATGTAGTAATCCGTGATCAATTTTGTTTCTGATCTCTTCATAAATTTGTTGCTGCTCTTCATTCAGTTGTCTTTCCAAATTTGGTAAGTCTATAAATTCTTCTTGAGCTTGATTCATAGCCGTTTCCACTTCAGTCATAGCTATTGCAGCTTCATTTTCAAAGATAGGTTGTCCTAGGGGATCTTGACTGAGTGTTCCAGAACTTTGGCTGTCTTGAGAACTGTCTCTAGCTACTTCAGCTGCAATTGTAGTTTCCTGCTCAATTTCTTCATTTAACATTTGCACATAATTGGTGAAAGTACTGCATTCTATGCTGTCTTTGCAAGCATTAAAGAAATCTTCATAGCTTTGAAATTCTCCCAGTAGTTCGTCCTCTGTACGCCATGGTTTAAACAGCTGTAAAAGAGCCAAGTAGTAAAATTCCTTTTTGTCAGTAGTGTCGCAACTCAGCTTCCTGTGATTTATCACACTTCCTTTTGTTTGCTTCACCAAACATCCTTCCTCACCAATGACTTTATATTTTCCATTGTTGATGTCTTCTGTGGCTTTCCGTGAATAAATGTAGTTCTGCAGCACTTCATAGAGACACATGTTCTCAAGATGAAGACTTCTCTTGGGATAATATGTGTCCAACATGTTTGATTTCAAAATATCTGTACTTTCTGGGTCATTCTCGGCCAAATATTCAATTTCCCCAACAGATTTCAGTACCCGATTTCTCATTGCTGCAAGGCCTAAACTTGCCCAAATTATTCTTCGTGATTTCGAGTAGAGACTTGCAGAAGATAACCTATCTGAACATTCGTAGGATCCAATTTCTCGATGTGATAAAATCTTTAAACTGAAACTGTACAGCTTCTTACTGACAGTCTTCTCGTGAGAAATCTCTTCCCACATTTCTTTCAATTCAGTTTTTTCTGATTTAGTAATGTAAGATGTTACATATCGAGCAACAGCAATGGAATTGTCAGCTACATACTGTATATCCATGTTAGCATTCCACATGGATAAAATGACTGGGTTGTAGTCATTTATATTTTTTGATTCTTCTTTTCTTTTAAGGTTGTAGGTATTCTTAGGTGATTTTCTTGTAATAGTATGTCTCACAGATGACATAAAACTGTTTACTCTTCCATTTGAAAGAACAGGTCTAGGAAATCCAAATCGACATTTAGTGTAGTATTTATCTTTGCTCTTGTATTTCCGTCGACAGTATTTTCCACACCGATGACTTTGGAAACGTAAAAGTTGCTCCTTTAACTTTTTCTCTTCTGTGCTTTTTGGTATAGCACATGTTGCATATTCTTCAATGAAAGATAACACTGCTTCATCAGTATCTGTTCCAAACTTTGGGGCATCCTTGATCCACAACAGCATATGAATATGAGGAGCACCTCTTGCCTGGTACTCTTTTCTCCAAAAGAAATCTACTACTTCTCCAAGAGGTGGATTTTTTTTATTGCAGATGAAGGACATCATAGCCTCAAATCTATGATTGAAATATCTGCAAACATTAACCGGATCCAATGAGCACAGTTCTCCTGCTGTCTTGTATTCGATGTTTTTAATGTTTGAATTTGCCTCTCGTAGAAAATCCAGTAAATCATCCCAAGCGTACTCAGCACAGCTTAGGGTAAGGAACCATGTTGGTGTTCCTAAATTCCGTAACATGCATTTTAATTCACCATGGCGTCGGTACCAATATTCATTTGTCCCACGCTGACAAGCCATCAGATTGATCAGTTGTGTTTCCAAATGATCATCTCGGTGCTGCACTTTCTCCATAAAATCCTTAGCAGACACATTTTGTAAATGTACTCCACTTTTTAAAATGTGATTTACTGCATATGATAATGCAGACAAGTCGCTTTCAAATAAAAGATGGAACAAATAAGGAATACTTTGTGGAAATCTTGGATCTTCTGCATATAGTCTTGTAGTTCGATACTCAGAAGCTGGAATCTGTTCTGGACGTTCGACGTATCGTCCTCCTTTTCCTGTAGGAAACAGCTGGGGAAAACATTGAGCTTCCAAGCTCTCCTCCCATACACTCACAGGAGTTCCTTTTGCTTTCTTCATCTGAAACAGATCAATATTGTCTCCCATAACTTCTTTTGAATGAAGAGGATGTATGCTAAAATGTTCATAAATGTCTTCTTCCTTTGACTTGTCCACTTTTTCAATTTGTCCAGTTAGTGTTTCTGTGTCTTCTTGTAAATCTTCTTCTTCTATATAAATTGATTCATACCATTTGTTATTCCTTTTCAAATACAAATTTGCTCTTTGTACTTTCCGTACGTCTACCAGCTCCTGCCAAATCTTCTTATTCTTTGTAGGTACACCATTAACCAGAATAACTAATGGTTCAGTTTCCAAAGTATCTGCATCAATAGTTTCCATATTTTTTTTCAAATCCAAGGGCAAATACACCACTCTACCTTTTAAACCTCTCAGTAAATCTGAAGGAGGTAATTTACCAGTTTTGGGCTCCATACGTACTATGGTCTGGAACGGATGAACACATTGAATAAGTATAGACTCATATGTATTTAATTCAGAAAGTTCGGCAGGAATAGCATCCAATTCTAAATTATTATGTACAGCTCTGGTCGGCATTCTATTTTCTTCTAACTTGTTGTAACAGTATTTACAAATACGCTGATCTTCACCCAATTCAAAACAATTTTCAAGAAATATATATGTGGCAAAATCCTTCCACTTATAATTATCTTCATTTTCACTTTTTCTGTAGAGATCAACATTCCTGGTTTGTTTTCTATAATGAGTTCTGCGGCAACAAATACAAGTAATATTTGGTCTTTCATTAGAGATTATTCCAAATTTTGTTATGTGATCATTAAATTTCTTACTCACAGGGGGTTCTACATTCTCTTCAACTTCTTCCTCATTTACTGTGTCCTTTTCTCCACTTTCTTGTTCCGGACCAAAGTAACAAAACTGAATTTCATCAGTAACCTTCTCTACATCTGATACCGATCCACGGAACAGAGCCCTATTCAATTCATCTAACTTTATTGCTGGACTTTTAGCAAAATACAATCGTCTCACAAACTTTCTCATTTCAGTATGATGAACAGCCAGCATCCTAAAATGATGAAAAACACTTTTGCACACTTTTCTAGATAGACAAGCCAGAGAATGTCCCTGCAAACCAGTATTCTCTCTCACTCTGCATGGATCTAGACTTTGAAGTACCTTAATCTTCTGTTTAACACTTTTTTTACTATATTCTCTTAGAAACTCACGAAATTTATCAATAGATTCCTGACGCACAGTGCAAATACTACTACAATTCCAAGTGTACACTGGGGCTTTAGGACGTCTCCCCATAGCCTCATCCGCCATCACTTGTTCCTCATCTCTTGGAACCATTTTCTCCTTCTCCATTATGCAACCATTTTTCACTTCATAAGCACGACCTCTGGTGTCAACTGCATGCAGCAAACTATTACTTTGAAAATAACTCTCTTCATTAAAAAAAGGTTCACTACTTGATCTATGCATCCATTCTCCTAAAAACACTTTACAAAAGTTTGTTCTTTTCACTAATCTTTTCCTTTTGCTTTGTGATTTCAGTGCATTGACCATTTTATCTAATGTACGCATCCTGTTCAAAATTAAAATGAATAGTTTCCTTTTTAATTCTAAAGCCTTTGCTGCAATGGCTTCAATTTCTTTTTTTCTCTTATAAAATTTAGCTTTTTTCTTATATTTCTTCATATCAAATTGGACATAACTCTTCTCTGAAACATTTTTCTACGAATCTCTTTAAACGCTGTTTTTCTTTTTAAGTTAATCTTTATTGTTTCTGAAGGTATATTTGCATTAACTAAATTCTCTATTTTTTCCTGTTGTTTTCTATTTAAAACATTCTTTCCAGTACAGACATTTTGTACATTTTTCTTTTTTTTGAAGATATTGTTTAAAAAATCATTTGTCTGCTTACCAGAAGACTTTCTCTTTTTCCCAACATGAGCATCTCCAACTAACTTAGGTCCTCCAGTTGTCTTCAAATATAAAATTTTTTTGTGGTTTTTCCTTAGTCTGGATTTTGTAGGCATCTTTAATTTTGTTCACTGCTCTTCAGCAATATCTGAAAAAAACTGAAAAAAAATTCCTTTATTTTATTTAAATATATTACTACATTTTTTATGATCTTTTCAAATATTAAAATACTATGTACCCCTTTCCTACAAGTGAAAATCACAATAACATCATCACAAATTAAATATCTAAAAACAATTCCTGTGTGCACACAGAGTCATGGTTTGATATTAGTCAGACAACGAAATTTCTTTGCCAATTGGAAAGCACACTTACTACTCTTTTTTGGGCAAGTGATAAGTACTTTTACAGTCTGACACATTTTGAATCCACTTTTCAGATTCTGAAAACAGCACATGTCCAAACAGCTTTTTGAGACCAGCAACATGTGTAACCTGGGTGACTGACTACACTCCAGCAAGGGCAACCAGCCTTAGTGATGCTGAATGTATTTGCATTACTGACTGCAACCTCAAACCCCACTCGGTTGTGAATACTATGCATGATTCTACAGGATAAGCAGCTGGGTGTGTGCTAAGAGTCTGCTTCTACTGAAAAAATAGCTCCCCCTTTTTCCTACTAATGCAAATGTAAAATTACCAGAGTAATACGCAATAAATCTCTGTCTATAATTCCTCTTTGCACACAGAGTCATGGTTTGAAATTAGGCAGAAAACAAAATTTCTTTGCCAATTTGAAAGCACACTTACTACACTTTTTTTGGCAAGTGATAAGTACTTTTACAGTCTGACACATTTTAAATCCACTTTTCAGATTCTGAAAACAGCACATGTTCAAACAGCTTTTTGAGACCAGCAACATGTGTAACCTGGGTGACTGACTACACTCCAGCAAGGGCAACCAGCCTTAGTGATGCTGAATGTATTTGCATTACTGACTGCAACCTCAAACCCCACTCGGTTGTGAATACTATGCATGATTCTACAGGATAAGCAGCTGGGTGTGTGCTAAGAGTCTGCTTCTGCTGAAAAAATAGCTCCCCCATTTTTCCTACTAATGCAAATGTAAAATTACCAGAGTAATACGCAATAAATCTCTGTCTATAATTCCTCTTTGCACACAGAGTCATGGTTTGAAATTAGGCAGAAAACGAAATTTCTTTGCCAATTTGAAAGCACACTTACTACTCTTTTTTTGGCAAGTGATAAGTACTTTTACAGTCTGACACATTTTGAATCCACTTTTCAGATTCTGAAAACAGCACATGTCCAAACAGCTTTTTGAGACCAGCAACATGTGTAACCTGGGTGACTGACTACACTCCAGCAAGGGCAACCAGCCTTAGTCATGCTGAATGTATTTGCATTTCTGACTGCTACCTCAAACCCCACTCGGTTGTGAATACTATGCATGATTCTACAGGATAAGCAGCTGGGTGTGTGCTAAGAGTCTGCTTCTGCTGAAAAAATAGCTCCCCCATTTTTCCTACTAATGCAAATGTAAAATTACCAGAGTAATACGCAATAAATCTCTGTCTATAATTCCTTTTTGCACACAGAGTCATGGTTTCAAATTAGGCAAAAAACGAAATTTCTTTGCCAATTGGAAAGCACACTTACTACTCTTTTTTGGCAAGTGATAATTACTTTTACAGTCTGACACATTTTGAATCCACTTTTCAGATTCTGAAAACAGCACATGTCCAAACAGCTTTTTGAGACCAGCAACATGTGTAACCTGGGTGACTGACTACACTCCAGCAAGGGCAACCAGCCTTAGTGATGCTGAATGTATTTGCATTACTGACTGCAACCTCAAACCCCACTCGGTTGTGAATACTATGCATGATTCTACAGGATAAACAGCTGGGTGTGTGCTAAGAGTCTGCTTCTGCAGAAAAAATAGCTCCCCCTTTTTCCTACTAATGCAAATGTAAAATGACCAGAGTAATACGCAATAAATCTCTGTCTATAATTCCTCTTTGCACACAGAGTCATGGTTTGAAATTAGGCAGAAAACGAAATTTCTTTGCCAATTTGAAAGCACACTTACTACTCTTTTTTTGGCAAGTGATAAGTACTTTTACAGTCTGACACATTTTGAATCCACTTTTCAGATTCTGAAAACAGCACATGTACAAACAGCTTTTTGAGACCAGCAACATGTGTAACGTGGGTGACTGACTACACTCCAGCAAGGGCAACCAGCCGTAGTCATGCTGAATGTATTTGCATTACTGACTGCAACCTCAAACCCCACTCGGTTGTGAATACTATGCATGATTCTACAGGATAAGCAGCTGGGTGTGTGCTAAGAGTCTGCTTCTGCTGAAAAAATAGCTCCCCCATTTTTCCTACTAATGCAAATGTAAAATTACCAGAGTAATACGCAATAAATCTCTGTCTATAATTCCTCTTTGCACACAGAGTCATGGTTTGAAATTAGTCAGAAAACGAAATTTCTTTGCCAATTTGAAAGCACACTTACTACTCTTTTTTTGGCAAGTGACAAGTACTTTTACAGTCCGACACATTTTGAATCCACTTTTCAGATTCTGAAAACAGCACATGTCCAAACAGGTTTTTGAGACCAGCAACATGTGTAACCTGGGTGACTGACTACACTCCCGCAAGGGCAACCAGCCTTAGTCATGCTGAATGTATTTGCATTACTGACTGCAACCTCAAACCCCACTCGGTTGTGAATACTATGCATGATTCTACAGGATAAGCAGCTGGGTGTGTGCTAAGAGTCTGCTTCTGCTGAAAAAATAGCTCCCCCTTTCCTACTAATGCAAATGTAAAATTACCAGAGTAATACGCAATAAATCTCTGTCCATAATTCCTCTTTGCACACAGAGTCATGGTTTGAAATTAGGCAGAAAACGAAATTTCTTTGCCAATTTGAAAGCACACTTACTACTCTTTTTTTGGCAAGTGACAAGTACTTTTACAGTCCGACACATTTTGAATCCACTTTTCAGATTCTGGAAACAGCACATGTACAAACAGCTTTTTGAGACCAGCAACATGTGTAACCTGGGTGATTGACTACACTCCCGCAAGGGCAACCAGCCTTAGTCATGCTGAATGTATTTGCATTACTGACTGCAACCTCAAACCCCACTCGGTTGTGAATACTATGCATGATTCTACAGGATAAGCAGCTGGGTGTGTGCTAAGAGTCTGCTTCTGCTGAAAAAATAGCTCCCCCTTTCCTACTAATGCAAATGTAAAATTACCAGAGTAATACGCAATAAATCTCTGTCCATAATTCCTCTTTGCACACAGAGTCATGGTTTGAAATTAGGCAGAAAACGAAATTTCTTTGCCAATTTGAAAGCACACTTACTACTCTTTTTTTGGCAAGTGATAAGTACTTTTACAGTCTGACACATTTTCAATCCACTTTTCAGATTCTGAAAACAGCACATGTCCAAACAGCTTTTTGAGACCAGCAACATGTGTAACCTGGGTGACTGACTACACTCCAGCAAGGGCAACCAGCCTTAGTCATGCTGAATGTTTTTGCATTACTGACTGCAACCTCAAACCCCACTCGGTTGTGAATACTATTTAAAATTCTACAGGATAATCAGCTGGGTGTGTGCTAAGAGTCTGCTTCTGCAGAAGACATAGCTCCCCCTTTCCTACTAATGCAAATGTAAAATTACCAGAGTAATACGCAATAAATCTCTGTCTATAATTCCTCTTTGCACACAGAGTCACGGTTTGTAATTAGGCAGAAATCGAAATTTCTTTGCCAATTTGAAAGCACACTTACTACTCTTTTTTTTGCAAGTGATAAGTACTTTTACAGTCTGACACATTTTGAATCCACTTTTCAGATTCTGAAAACAGCACATGTCCAAACAGCTTTTTGAGACCAGCAACATGTGTAACCTGGGTGACTGACTACACTCCAGCAAGGGCAACCAGCCTTAGTGATGCTGAATGTATTTGCATTACTGACTGCAACCTCAAACCCTAAAAGTATTCCTCATTTATACCAGTACACCTTAATTTATGGTGAAAACATAGTCCATATTATTTTACATGTTCCTTACATTTAAATTTCTCCCAAAACACAAAATGATAAACACAACTTCAACAAAAGGAATTCCAATTCTATTATTCATTTCTTAATTTACCACATACATCCCCTCTCAAACTCATAACTCACCTTTAAAATTAGTAGGTTGTGAAAGAAATGTGGCACTCAAACAGCAGATTATCAGAGCCAGGATCTCTGTTCTGTACATCTCTCTCCTCTCAGCAGAACCAGATAATGGCAAAGTTTCCCTCTCTTTTTCCACACATATACATGTTAATTTCAAATCTCAGTGCTTCCCCCTTTTTTTCAAATGTAATCACACATTTCTATTGGTTGAATACCAACCCTTTTCCAGAAGTACCCTTCCCCCAACTTGACTTCTGCCTAGTACCCTTCCCCCAACTTGACTTCTGCCTGCTACCATAGCAACAGCTCATGGAACACTGCTGTGTGGAGTTAGGTCAGAAGTTCACCACACAATGTTTCATTTCCAAAGAGCAAGAGTGCTTGACTTTTCAAACCTAACAGCAAATCCATAGTACTGTTCTTTGGTAACACATTTTTCTGTACCAATACAAAACATGCTTCTATAAATTGACACATACAGCCTAGTTTTTAGTGTAGAATGGTATGAAACAGCCAATGAGTTCTTTTTATTTTAAAAAAATATGTATGCCTCCATTTCCAAAATGTGTTTCATTTCTTTTTCCCATTCTACTGAAATACACCTCCTGAGTGCATCCAGTTCTCCTTTGAAGATGTTCACAGTGTGGATTGTAGGGCACAGCTATGTCTTCTGGAGTGAAAAGTATGCAGAGAAAACAGGTATGGTGAGAGACCTTGCTTTGCCAAATGTAGACATTAAATGGATTGGTCAGAGAGGGTTAAAGTGGCACCAATTGATGCCATTGGTGAAATCCTTCATGCAAATCCAACACCCTGACCTCATAATAGTGCACTGTGGTGGCAATGACCTAGGCACTTTGACTGGGGTAGGTCTGGAAATGCTTATGAAGGAGACCTTTGCACAACTGTTTTCACTTTTCCCTAAAACTGCCTTTGTGTATTCTAACATATGGCAAAGGCAAAAATGGAACTGGTCCAATCATTTTTGTCCGCAGATTGACAAAGCAAGAAAGCACGTCAACAAATCTGTTTCTGCTTTCCTCCGAGACTATGGTATGGGTTCCATTTACCACAACAACTTGCGTTACGACATGCAAGACATTTATAGAGGAGATGGTGTACACTTCACTGATGAAGGGAACAGAGTCTTCCTCTTGAACCGTAGACTCTGCATCGGTACTTACTTGTAGGTACCACTAAAAAATCACTTCATAAACACAACGGCTCTTTTTAGAGCCCCCTAATATCTAAACACTCAAATCTGAATTTTATTTCTTTTTTTATTTTTTATTTCTACCGTACGCGTACGGTAAGCTTACCGTAAGCTTACCGTACGCGTACCCCGCGATTTTTTTTAAAATTAATAAATGTTTTTTTTTTACTTTTCTGTCCTTCTTTGACCCCCTTTCAAATGTTAGGGGGTCTGTAACTCTCTTCCTTGCCCCCTTTTCAAGTTATCTCCCTTTTTTTTTTCTGTGTGAAACACACGAAATGGCGGCCGACCCTTCCTGATTTCGTCCGATTCGAATGTTTACAGTCATGTGACAACCAATCATATTTGAGCTCGCGCACGGCACCGCACGCGTACGGTAAGCTTACCGTAAGCGCACCGTAAGCGCACCGTAAGCTGCCACAGATATATATATTGATTTAAATGCTATTTTCTCAGGAACTACTTAACAGATTTACACCAGACCTACAAAAGGCACTTCCTTGACCTGTAGACTACCTCTCTGCCAAATTTCAAGTAACTCTGTTCAGCCGTTCGGGCTGTAGCTGTGTCTAAAGGTCCTATGGAAAAATGCATGGGAAAAATGCGTTTTGGGACCCCCCTTTTTCTCAGCCCCCGCTTGACGAATCCCCCCGAGACTTTCAGGGTAGGAGCGGAGCGTAGCGCCCCATTAGTTTTGAAAATTTCGCGAGGATTCGTCGACCGGCGCCAAAGTTATTCAAAATAGAATGTTGCGGTTTTCCTATGGAAACAGGGTCCTAACTATAACTACCTACTGGCGACCGCCAGTAGGTAAATATATATATATATATATATATATATATATATATATATATATATATATATATATATATATATATATCCAAAATACATCCGCTCCTTCTGGACAGCCAGCCCCATGGAAGGTGGCGTACGCGCCGGCGAAGCAACCGGCAAATTATCTCCAAATAACCAAAGTTCAGTACGCTCTCAGGCAGGTAAATAACACGACCAAAAGTAGAGGTGATCAGGTTTATTTCATGACGCGTTTCGACTGCGTCCGCAGCCTTGCTCACATGAAGATAGTGCAACATAGGGCAGCTTGCGACTAAATACAGTGGACACATGACCGTGACAGTCACAATAGAAACAGGACTGGAAATGGCCGCCATCTTGCAAAGGTCAACGATAAAAGTATAATACACATGACAAAATGCAAAGTAAACATGCCAAATGGGACGAAAAGTAAAGAGGCTATGAAGCCACATAACATATGTGCTCAGCGTACACAACAAGCTAGTGCATGAGTTACACCATCGTAATGCTCCCGAGTTGGCCGGGTAATAGTCAATAAAGTATGTATACAAAAAATTATGTACACAAAAAATTATTAGTGAGCCAAAGTTAAATACTATTATACATCATCTTTGTATCAAAAGACATAATTATCAAGGCTCGATGCATACGAAGATCCTATGTGCAGTAAACATATTTAAACTAAAATACAATCCCATAATGTACGTTACAATAACTCGTTTTTTCAAAGGCAATGGTCAATAAAGTGTATACAAAAATAAGTGCGCCTCGAAGTCGAGTATGTATACAGGGACAAGATAGTCGGAGCCTGCAACCTATGGGGTTGCTGTGTACACAGGACCAAAAAGAAACTACTCAGTGTATGTATACAGCCCAGTGTATCGTTTCGTCCCATTTGTATATGATGTGGCATGAGGACATCTGCAAATCCCTCCCTCAGCGTGCATTAGCTAAGTGTACAGTAGGTCCGTGTCAGACGGTAATCAGAACATAACGTATCAAAATTATATAGGCATAGTGCTTGTTTCCGAAATAACTCCCTGAATTACCAAACCCCAGTATGTGCAGAGTATGAGAAATGTCAACAGTACTTGAATAGTAAGTCTAAGCATAGTGCCTATAGACAAACAAACTACGGTGTTACTGAAGAGTATTTGTCGAAGCATAGTGCTCATGAGGGAACTGAGCCTCTAAAATGGTCAGTCTAGGCCTGGGGCTGGATATAACATTACGGAACCTAGTATACAGAGATCCGAAATGGTGCATAGAGAGGGAATGTAGGGTCAATGTAGATAAAAGTACAGTATTAAGCCCAAAAGCCACTTATCCTGAAGTAGAATCGTGCCCATCATAGGAGTCTTCAGTCGCAGTGCAGTGCCCAATACTGACGTGATGGTGATAAAGTGACATTGAAGAAAAGGTTAGGTAACCAGTGAAGTGGGTAGGTACCTTCCTTCTCTCCTGTAAAACATCATGATATGCATGGATTAGAAAACGAAAGTTTGCAGGATTATCAATGCATCAGATTAAAATAGAACAATGAAATTACTTAGGAGTTTAAGTAAAGTAGCAGAGATTAGAAGAGAGATTATAAAAACATGGAATAAAAATCACATGATAATGTAGTACAAACTGCATGTATACGAGCCTGATAGTTCAAAGTGACAAGGGTCCACTATGAACTGAAACATCCACATAGATGTAGTAGTATTATACTTTTAGTCTTTTTTTAAGTGGATCGACATTTCCTCGTCCTGATTCATACCCCATGGGGCTTTAGTTTGTAGATCAATGATATACCTGGACTCTTTCTGTCTGAGTTTCAATGTTCTATTCCCACCTCTGTGATCTATGAGAACTTGTTCCAGAATGAAATACTTCAGAAGAGAAGAATCTGAGTAATGTCTCTCCTGAAAATGGCGCGCCACAGGATATTTGGGGTCTTTGTTGTTAATCGCCCGCTTATGTTCCAATATCCTTTTCTTAGCCATAAGGGTAGTACTGCCTATATAGTATGGGTTGCAGGGACATTCGATGACATATATAACAAAAGTAGTGCTACATGTAAGGAATTGGGTTATCTCTCTGCGATTAAGGCCTTGTGTGTAATCCCTGCGAAAGGGACTGGCCGAGCAGGCCTTACAGTGACCACACGGAAAAAATCCATTCAGATTTTGAATCCCCCTTTCCGGTGTTGCAGTGATGTCATTGTGTACCAATATGTCCCTCAGATTCCTACCCCGTCTGTATGTGATGTTAGGTCTGTTCTTAAACGTGTGGCCTATGCTGTTGTCATTTTTAAGGGTATTCCAATTCTTGGACAGAATGCGTTTGATGTTATCTGATTCAGCATTATAGGTGAGAATCACTCTAGTCTCTATTTCACTGGTGTCTACCTCTCTGGTTATGTCTTCTCTAAGTGTTTCTTGTCTGTCCACCCGTTCTACTCTGCTGATAGCTTTCTTAAGTACCCAAGTAGGGTAACCGCGGAGTTTGAATCTTTCGATCATCTCTGCGCTTTCCTTGTCGAAAGTTTCCGTACTACTGCAGTTCCTTTTTGCCCTCAGCAGTTCGCCAAAAGGAATACTCCATTTGAGGATGTCTGGATGACTGCTGAGGGCATGTAAGATACTGTTGCCTGCAGTGATTTTACGGAAAAGGGAGGTCTGTAGTGTGTTTTCCTTAACCATTACTTTGACATCAAGGTATTCGACCATCTCAGCACTGATGTTACCTGTAAGGTGTATATTGCGATCATTGCAATTGAGCTCTTCAATAAATGCCTGTGCCTCTGAGTGACTACCTTTTCATATAATGAAAAGGTCGTCGATATATCTGAGCCAGAGTACAACCTTGTGAAGTTCTTTGATGGTGATTTTCTTAGAGAATATCTCTTCCTCCCAAAGACCCATGAACAGGTTCGCAAAACTTGGGGCTAGACATGAACCCATCGCGGTACCGATGAGTTGTTTGTAAATGGTACCGTTGAAGACAAAGATATTATTCGTGAGACAGAATTGTATCATCTCAATTATCATGCAGTTGTGTTCCCAATATCTTATCTGTCTAGATTTGAGAAAATGATTACATGCAGTGAGTCCCTGCTGATGGTCGATTATAGTGTACAGTGAGTGCACGTCAAGGGTAATGAGAAGCAGTCCTGTCTCCCATTTGATGTTTTGTAATTTACTGAGAAAGTCTTTGGTATCCCTCACATAGCTAGGAAGAGTGATTACATGTTCTCTTAAGAAATGATCCACGTATTTTGAGATGTGTTCTGCTACGCTTCCTATGGAGGATACTATGGGACGTCCAGGTGGAGTTTGTGCGTTTTTATGGACTTTAGGTAAGAGATACAATACCGGTATTCTGGGAAAATCTCTTTTGAGGTAACAGTACTCTTCCCATACCAGAATCCCTTTATCCTTCCAGGTAGTCAGTTTGTCCCATATAGTGATGACGCTGTCATTGTAAACTTCTCTAGTAATCTCCATGTAGGAGTCTGTGTCACCCAATTGTCTGAGGGCCTCAGTAATGTATTGTCCTTTATCTTGTATGACCACATTGCCGCCTTTGTCGGCGGGGCGTATGATTATATCTTTGTCTGCGGCCAATGATTGTAAGATCTGTCTTTGGTTGAAAGTCAAGTTGTTGTTTAGTTTCTGTTTGTAGTGTGTTTTATTTCTAAGTTCAATTAGGGCCTTAGTAACATTGTCATGGAAGGTGTCAATTCCGTCATGTGGTAGGGTAGGTAGGAATGTAGAGGGGGGTCTAAAACATGTGTTGGTAGCAGAGTCATATGAGATATCCATCTCACTGAGTATTTCTCTATCATCCCTGAATGGCATTTCCGAGTCAGTGACGTTGTTCAGATCAAATAATGTAGTCAGGGTATCTAGATCCCCTATTGCTAGGTTATCAATGGTGGCTTCAAGATTATGTGGACAAGTGCATGATACCCCGGGGATTGAGGATTTACATCACCCCATCGCACGAATCACCTAATGTGCAAATGTTAGAAGAATGGTCGCAAAACTCAGCCGCCAGCAGTAAGAACATGTTGTGCATTCTTATAAAATACGCATGGGAAGATCGCGAAAACATAATCAAACAATTGAAAGAACTTGAGGACGAATTTAGCAAACACCCCAACCAAGATACGATCAATAAATTTAAAGATGAGCTCAAAGGGCGCTTGAAAAAGAATGAAGAGGACATTAAATATCGCAAACAGCGCAAGCTTCATAGAGATTGTGGGGACTATGACAGCGGACGGATACTTACCTACAGTCCAAAATATGATTACTTGTATAAACAAGAAAATATCCCAATTGAGACACCGGATTTACAAGAAACCGAGGAAGCGTGCTCTTCAAATGCCATGGTCAGCGAGCCGGATTCAGATGTATCGAGACATTCCATCAGCACTGCCTCTGAGACTGAAATAGTTGCTAAGAAACCGGCGACTTTTTTAGAAGAGTTCAGGGTTCTAAGGACCAGACGGAAAAAAGAAGCGGAATCACAACAGCAGCAACAGTCCTTCCAGAAAACACCAACTCGTGGGAGACCAAGAGGACAAGCAAGAGGAAGAGCAGATCACAGAAGAGAAGACTCAAGTTCCAGCAGAGAAAACGCAAAGAGTACAAAGCCGGTGGGATCCAAAAGAGGCGGCTACAGACGAAGACGTTAACCATGGATGATGACATGGTAAATAAAACAATTATAAACTTGTCATCTAGAACATTGACTCCAAAGGAAAAACGTACTCTCTGCTTGGGATTAACTTTTTGCCCCAGTGAACTGTTTAGTTGCTCTGATACCCGAATAGATATGTACAAATTCGGCAGGAAACTAAAACTTCAGAAATGGCATTCATTAAGACCTACAAAAGACACCCCTCAATCCACTGTAGTAGCAGATATACCTGAACTCAATATCTATGATCAAGATCTACTTCTAGACATGTATGTATTGGGGGGTACATCATCAGATAGCCAACCTGATGATTCTATTGTAGGTGTGAGGGAAACTAATATGAATAGGGCTGCATGTACTAGTTTCAGACCCAAATCTGTTTTCTACCCCATCATGCCACACGACCCTATAGATACGTTTCAAGAAGTAGTCAGCAAAGAACTTGCCAAACTCAAACATAAACAGTACAACAGAGATAACAGGAATAGAAATTTGTCCAAACAAGAACGTGACTTCATCCTGTCGTTGGCTGATGACAACTCTGTTATACTAAGACCCTCCGACAAGGGAGGTAATATTGTTTTGTGGGGCAGGGATCTCTATGTTAAAGAAGCCCTCAGACAACTTGAAGGGGATATCTTCTATACTAAATCCAACTCCAATGAATACAACAATAGCATAGAGGAAACATGGAATAGACTTCACGATTGGCAAATTGAAGGGCTCCTCTCTTGGCACGAATTTTGTTTCCTTAAACGTGATTATCCTAAACTGCCAATTTTCTACTTGCTACCTAAAGTTCACAAAAATCTCTTAGAACCCCCAGGCAGACCCATCATATCCTCCATAGGAAGTGTCAACGAAAATCTGTCAGTTTACGTAGATCACTTCCTGAAAGAATATGTCATCCAACTCCCCTCCTTCATTAAGGACACTACTGACTTTCTCAAAAAAATAGATACCATCACATTGACAGAGGGCTCCATACTAATTACTATGGATGTCAGTGCCCTTTATACTGTCATTGACCACACCCAGGGCATGGAAGCTTGTTACTATTTCTTAAAAAACCGTGAAATAGGATTCAGAAACCACACTGTTATGCTAATAGAGATGATGAAACTCTGTCTACGCAATAACATATTTATGTTTGACGGTACCTTTTTCAAACAAACTCGCGGCGCTGCCATGGGTTCTGCTTTTTCTCCAAACTTCGCCAATTTATTTCTGGGGAAGTGGGAAGAAGAAATTAGGACCAGTGCAGATCTCAAGGAGCACTTCGCCAAGGTACATTTTTGGTCCAGATACATTGACGACCTTTTCGTCATCTGGCTGGGCACAGAGGAAGAGGCTGTTACATTCATTGCAAAGCTGAATCAAAACAGCTATAATATACATCTGACATACAACATTAGCAGACATCAGGTGGATTTCCTAGACACTAGTATCACGATCCAAGAGGGTAAACTCATTTCCAAACTCCACAGAAAGGACACCGCAGGCAACAGCCTTCTACATGCCCTGAGCTCCCATCCAGAATCGCTCAAATGGAGCATCCCCTATGGGGAGCTTTTGAGAGCCAAAAGAAATTGCACTCAAGAAGCGGATTTCACACTTGAGAGCAGCAACATACTCCAACGGTTCCGAGATAGGGGTTATCCCGAGTGGGTACTGACTAAAGCCCTTTCCAAAGCCTCGATTATCCAGAGATCAGAGACCCTGAACCCTACGCCCAAACTCATTGTCTCCTCACAACTTCCCAGAATAATAACTACCTACAACCAAAAGTCCAAACAAGTACAAAAAATAGTGGCGGATAATTGGAAAATTCTTAAATCTGATTCCATCATAGGCCCCAAATTGACCAACAGACCACTCATAACATACAGAAGAGGTCGTAACTTAAGGGATATGTTGGTGAAAAGTGATATCTCTGATAAAAGGGGCCAACATATCCAAGGACTTAGTGGATTCTACCCTTGTGGGCATTGCAGGGCCTGCCGGTCTAGTGTGATGGTTAAAGAGTTTGCAATACCAGGGACCAATACCAAAAAACAAATCAAACAATTTTTGACTTGTAGTTCAACTTATGTGATCTACATTTTGGAATGTCCATGTCACAAAAAATATGTGGGCAGCACGTCGTGCATGGCTAAGAAAAGAGTCCAGGAACATTTGAGGGCTATTAACAACAAAGACCCCAAATATCCCATTGCAAGACATTTCCAAACCGCACACCAATCAAACAATGACCTCTTGAGATACTATGCGATTGAACAGGTCAATGTCGGTAAGCGGGGTGGGAACCGTGAACTTGCCCTCAGAACTAGAGAATCCAAATGGATACTAGAATTGGAGACCAAATATCCTGGGGGACACAATCTAGACGAGGAACTTGCAACCCATTTACACACGGAGTAACTATACATAGCTACCTTCTATATTGGTCCATGATAGTTGTATGGTGTCCTGATGTTTGATATGTAATTTGATTGTTCTTGCAATACTGATTGATGATAATGTTTTTAATCAATTTTAATCATTGTTTTTGTTACCTCTTTCTAGGAGTCAGCCGGGGGCACGTCACTCCTTAGAAAATCTGAGCACTGCACTGAACCTTCACATGTCTGAATTGAATAGAAGACTGTCACTTCACCATGATAAGCTAAGATACACACTTTCACTTTTGTTATTTTAAAACCCCCCCCTTTTTTGACTTTTTCTTGATCCTTGGATCTAGATGCACTCTAGTTACCCTGTTGGAACATCCCGAGTAGAACCTAAATTGATCACCTCACTGGAGGATGGACACTCCATATACTTTTTGATTCAGCCGGATCATCCATCTAATCTATTTGACTTCCCTTGGGCACTAGACCGAGTACATTTTGTTTCTTGTATTATGTGGTGCCATTACCTAGGCGCATAAATTACGTTATTCTCATATACTTAATATGAGATGGAGTTCAGGTTTCTCACTTGTATTAATTGGACTCACTGTTTTGATTTGTATTTCTCTATGATGCAATAGAGATTTAATGCAAAGGAACTAGTCAAATATGGCCGACGCATTTACTTTAATGTCAGTGTCCTTCCACTATGTTGATTACATTTGACGTTCATTGGTGTTTGTAAATAAGTTGTTCCTGATTGGGTTGTGGTTAACGTGTGATCAAGGCACTTTTGTGCTGAAACGCGTAGCGTTACCTTGTGAATAAATCCCCACTAGCTGTACCTTTCTGAGAGCGTGTCTTGCTTATCGTAGCAGAAAACTTTATATATATATATATATATATATATATTCCATATGACGCTGCCCTACAATTGAGGCGCCACACATCAGCGTTATTTAACCTTTTTTATTCACTCAGGTGTCAGGGAAAACGGCATCTTCAGGCAGCAATTAACGAACACCAAACGCGTTTCAGGCTTTCTCAGCCCTTGGTCACTGGTTGCATCAGGAGGAAAAGCTGCTCAGTTTCGCGCCGTGTTTACAGCGCTTGATATTCCCTTACGTCACAGTGGGCGTGGCTATGTTGCATTGTGGTCATCATAGTTTAAAACTTGAGTAGTTTGCCTCAATACCTCCTTCAAATATTAAAATCCTTTAGTATGTTCGCTGGTACTGGAGACCACCGTGTCCCATCCAGTATTACCCAAGAGTTCGGTCACGCTGTTCCTTCTCATGCTGCTTTTGTTTGCATACAGCATCAAGGAGCCGCTCTTCCGCGGAGGGGCGTCTCGCGACCCGAGCCGGGCCGCTACATACTCCATATGACGCTGCCCTACAATTGAGGCGCCACACATCAGCGTTATTTAACCTTTTTTATTCACTCAGGTGTCAGGGAAAACGGCATCTTCAGGCAGCAATTAACGAACACCAAACGCGTTTCAGGCTTTCTCAGCCCTTGGTCACTGGTTGCATCAGGAGGAAAAGCTGCTCAGTTTCGCGCCGTGTTTACAGCGCTTGATATTCCCTTACGTCACAGTGGGCGTGGCTATGTTGCATTGTGGTCATCATAGTTTAAAACTTGAGTAGTTTGCCTCAATACCTCCTTCAAATATTAAAATCCTTTAGTAGGTTCGCTGGTACTGGAGACCACCGTGTCCCATCCAGTATTACCCAAGAGTTCGGTCACGCTGTTCCTTCTCATGCTGCTTTTGTTTGCATACAGCATCAAGGAGCCGCTCTTCCGCGGCGGGGCGTCTCGCGACCCGAGCCGGGCCGCTACATACTCCATATGACACTGCCCTACAATTGAGGCGCCACACATCAGCGTTATTTAACCTTTTTTATTCACTCAGGTGTCATGGAAAACGGCATCTTCAGGCAGCAATTAACGAACACCAAACGCGTTTCAGGCTTTCTCAGCCCTTGGTCACTGGTTGCATCAGGAGGAAAAGCTGCTCAGTTTCGCGCCGTGTTTACAGCGCTTGATATTCCCTTACGTCACAGTGGGCGTGGCTATGTTGCATTGTGGTCATCATAGTTTAAAACTTGAGTAGTTTGCCTCAATACCTCCTTCAAATATTAAAATCCTTTAGTAGGTTCGCTGGTACTGGAGACCACCGTGTCCCATCCAGTATTACCCAAGAGTTCGGTCACGCTGTTCCTTCTCATGCTGCTTTTGTTTGCATACAGCATCAAGGAGCCGCTCTTCCGCGGCGGGGCGTCTCGCGACCCGAGCCGGGCCGCTACATACTCCATATGACGCTGCCCTACAATTGAGGCGCCACACATCAGCGTTATTTAACCTTTTTTATTCACTCAGGTGTCAGGGAAAACGGCATCTTCAGGCAGCAATTAACGAACACCAAACGCGTTTCAGGCTTTCTCAGCCCTTGGTCACTGGTTGCATCAGGAGGAAAAGCTGCTCAGTTTCGCGCCGTGTTTACAGCGCTTGATATTCCCTTACGTCACAGTGGGCGTGGCTATGGGTTAAATAACGCTGATGTGTGGCGCCTCAATTGTAGGGCAGCGTCATATGGAGTATGTAGCGGCCCGGCTCGGGTCGCGAGACGCCCCGCCGCGGAAGAGCGGCTCCTTGATGCTGTATGCAAACAAAAGCAGCATGAGAAGGAACAGCGTGACCGAACTCTTGGGTAATACTGGATGGGACACGGTGGTCTCCAGTACCAGCGAACCTACTAAAGGATTTTAATATTTGAAGGAGGTATTGAGGCAAACTACTCAAGTTTTAAACTATGATGACCACAATGCAACATAGCCACGCCCACTGTGACGTAAGGGAATATCAAGCGCTGTAAACTCGGCGCGAAACTGAGCAGCTTTTCCTCCTGATGCAACCAGTGACCAAGGGCTGAGAAAGCCTGAAACGCGTTTGGTGTTCGTTAATTGCTGCCTGAAGATGCCGTTTTCCCTGACACCTGAGTGAATAAAAAAGGTTAAATAACGCTGATGTGTGGCGCCTCAATTGTAGGGCAGCGTCATATGGAGTATGTAGCGGCCCGGCTCGGGTCGCGAGACGCCCCGCCGCGGAAGAGCGGCTCCTTGATGCTGTATGCAAACAAAAGCAGCATGAGAAGGAACAGCGTGACCGAACTCTTGGGTAATACTGTATGGGACACGGTGGTCTCCAGTACCAGCGAACCTACTAAAGGATTTTAATATTTGAAGGAGGTATTGAGGCAAACTACTCAAGTTTTAAACTATGATGACCACAATGCAACATAGCCACGCCCACTGTGACGTAAGGGAATATCAAGCGCTGTAAACACGGCGCGAAACTGAGCAGCTTTTCCTCCTGATGCAACCAGTGACCAAGGGCTGAGAAAGCCTGAAACGCGTTTGGTGTTCGTTAATTGCTGCCTGAAGATGCCGTTTTCCCTGACACCTGAGTGAATAAAAAAGGTTAAATAACGCTGAAGTGTGGCACCTCAATTGTAGGGCAGCGTCATATGGAGTATGTAGCGGCCCGGCTCGGGTCGCGATACGCCCCGCCGCGGAAGAGCGGCTCCTTGATGCTGTATGCAAACAAAAGCAGCATGAGAAGGAACAGCGTGACCGAACTCTTGGGTAATACTGGATGGGACACGGTGGTCTCCAGTACCATCGAACCTACTAAAGGATTTTAATATTTGAAGGAGGTATTGAGGCAAACTACTCAAGTTTTAAACTATGATGACCACAATGCAACATAGCCACGCCCACTGTGACGTAAGGGAATATCAAGCGCTGTAAACACGGCGCGAAACTGAGCAGCTTTTCCTCCTGATGCAACCAGTGACCAAGGGCTGAGAAAGCCTGAAACGCGTTTGGTGTTCGTTAATTGCTGCCTGAAGATGCCGTTTTCCCTGACACCTGAGTGAATAAAAAAGGTTAAATAACGCTGATGTGTGGCGCCTCAATTGTAGGGCAGCGTCATATGGAATATATATATATATATATATATATATATATATATATATATATATGTATATATATATATATATATTCACTGAAAAAACCATAGGTTTCAGGGGCGTTATAGTTAGCTTGACTTTTCACTCGTACAAAACCATTGAAATTCCCCCGTTATAGTTAGTTCAGCTAACTATAACTTGCGCACCCGCAATGCACTGCTGATGACGTCGCATATTACATCACTCATGACATGGTCAGTGACATCACTCATGACATCACTGATGGCATCTCAAATGACATCACTGATGACATCACTGAAGACATCATCCAGTGAATGTGTGTTTTTCTGAAAATTACATATGTTTTATATATGTATATCTCAAGGTCGATTGAAGAATAAATGCGTATATAAGTGTCTAAATGGATGATTTGTTTTTGAAAAATTGATTGTATAACTGACTGATTAAGTGTATCTTAGAGAATACATGGCTTAGTGAGTAATGTTTAAATATGTAAATATCTGTATCAGTCTCTCACTTTCTGCATGGGTTGGTGAGTAGCTACATGAGTGTCTATATAGGTTATTAGTTGGTTTTTTGAGTATCAGTATGAGTGTCTGAGTGTCTGTATGGTTCGGTGGGGGGTATTACGTAGTGCATAGGTGTATGAATGAGTGACTCACTGTTTGTATGTGTTGAAGACAGCATGTGTGCAGGACTGTATGAGTGTGTGCATGGGTGTGTTAGTGAGTGAATGACTGTCTCAATAGTGTCTTTATGAGTAACTACATATGTTTTAAACTAGTATATGTGACTATTGGTGTATATAAGTGAGTATATGTGAGAGTGAGAGATTGAAAGAGTTCCTGTATGAATAAGTATGTGTTTCTATAAGTGATTGTTTAAAAGACTAAGTATGTGTAAGTTTCTGTAGAAGTAAGTGTGGTGGTGTGTGTATAACTGTATATGCAAGTAAATGGATGTTTGATTCTTTATTAGCATGAGTGACTATGTGTGTGAGTAACTTTATGGATGAGTGGCGTTGTGTAACAGGATGTATAGGTGTATGAGTACATATGATGAGTGAGTACATGTGTGAGTGACTGTATAGGACTGTTGATGAATGAGTGGATGTGTATGTGGATCTTAGAATTACTGAATAGGTTGTTGTAATTGATATTGGTATGTCAATTGTTTTGAAAATTTTAGTTTCTATTTTTGAATGTGTGTATCAAAGGTTATATTGGGGGAGAGGAGGTCTGCCACACTATCACAAGGATGATGTCATCAGTGATGTCAATTGAGATGTCATCAGTGATGTCATGAGTGATGTCACTGACCATGTCATGAGTGATGTAATATGTGACGTCATCAGCAGTGCATTGCGGGCGCACGAGTTATAGTTAGCTGAACTAACTATAACGGGGGAATTGCAATGGTTTTGTACGAGTGAAAAATCCAGCTAACTATAATGCCCCTGAAACCTATGGTTTTTTCAGTGAATTTCTAGAGTTTTTTAAATGCTAATTCCTAACTATAACGTGCCTAAAACCTATGTTTTTTTCAGTGAATTTCAAAGGTTTTTTAAATGCTAATTTCTAACTATGCCTACAGAGATAGGACATGTGAAGAAAGAAGAAAAAATGCACAGAAAGGAAAAAAAGAAATGCAGAGAGAAGCAACAGAAGTCCTCAAAGACGAAGAAAAGTGCAGGAAGAAGGATAACGTGCAGAAAGAACAAACAGAAGAGCAGAAAGAAGCCTTGTTGCAAAATCATCCTGTACCCTCAACATTTTCAGACGGATACTGGTGGTAACTGAGTCTGACTAACCAGTCCTAGAGCCAGTGCTATGTTAAAAGACACTCAGAATACAGTGAAACCACCTACATACACTAGGGAACACTATGCGTTGGGATCCCCGTGTGATCAGCATGACCTCCTCTGTAAGCCCCTAGTATATAATAGGGCAGGGGATTAAAACTACCTCTTAAAACGCGCCACAGGGCGTGTTTGCACACGTCACCTCAGGCCCGTACCCTCACTTCCTCACTGTGTAAACAAGCCCTGTGGCTGTTTTAAGTTGGGAGATTAAGTCCCCTTGAACCCTGAGGGTCCCTAGGGTCCAACTAGACCACTAGGTACCTCCAATAAGCGCCACAGAGCTGCGTTGCAGAGAGATGTAAAAAGGGGCACATCCTAGACCACCTCTCTGCAACGCAGCTCAGTGGCGCTTACTGGAAGCACCTGGTGGGCTAGTTGGCCCCCAGGGTCCCTCAGGATTGAAAGGGAATTATTTCCCCAACTTAAAACGCGCCACAGGGCGTGTTTGCACACGCCACCTCAGGCCCCGTCCCCTCCCTTCACCACTGTGTAAACGCGCCCTGTGGCCGTTCTAAGTTGAGAGATTAAGTCCCCTTGAATCCTAAGGGTCCCTAGGGTCAAACTAGCCCACTAGGTACCTCCAGTAAGCGCCACAGAGCTGTGTTGCATAGAGGTGTAAAAAGGGGCGTGGCCTCAGAACACCTGTCTGCAACGCAGCTCCCTGGCGCATACTGGAGATACCTGTTGGGCTAGTTGGCCCTCAGTATTGAAGGGGAATTAATTCCCCAACTTACAACTGGCCAGGGGGCGCGTTTGCAGAGTGCTGCAAGGAGGGGGCGTGGCCTCTGGCGCGATGCCGGCCTTTTATTTATTTTATTTTTTAAGAAGGAGCGCTGTGTGGCCTCCCTTCTTTTTCTAATTTACTGCCCGTGGGGACCCCATCCCCCAGGGTCTGCACCCTAATTTTTTTTGTTGAAAAAAATTAATTTGGCCCTCCCAAGGTCCCAATCGGCCCCGGGGACCCCAACCCCTGGGTCATGGCCTTTTAAACAAAAAACTCTTTAGGAGGGGGCTGCGTGGCCCCCCTCCTCAGGCCACTGATGGCCCCGGGGACCCCATCCCCCGGGCCGGCCTTTGTTTTTTATTATTTAAAAAAAATATATATTTATAGAAACACCTAGGACATGCTGGACAAACCGTATGTACCTATCATCATGACGATTTGCGTGATATTCATTAAAAGGCGACTATGCATAGAATGAATCCACGTGGAATGTATTTAAACCGCTAGTGAAGCTCTGACGTGTCTGACGACCCACCGTGCCTAATCCCGGCGTCCCTGCCAGTGGGTACTCTCCAAGTAGACACCCTTGTCGTTTATTTATACAAACATGGAAAGCTATTGACGGGCACATTTAATATACACGCACACCAGGCCATTCAAAGGGGATTAGACAAAAATTCGACCAAACTATGCAAGAAACCCCCCACACGGTTAATAAAATACACATCCACCACCGGATGTGTAATACTTTTTATTTTACTCTCTGGAAAGGAGATGAATCTCACTTGAGAGTCACAGCGTGCTCCGGGCTGAGCCCAATGATGTGTTACACCCACCAGTGCCCGCCGAGTGCCTCACACCTCTGTGTTGTATTCCACCAGCTAGTGCGTATGCTATGACACTCTCTAGCCCATGTGCACTGTAACATCACCCCGTGAATATGTCATGCCACACTTGCCTTCGCATGGGTTATATTGCCCCAGCTAACGTGCCTTCCTTGATGCCTATGTTATAACGCACAGCGCTATGCCATACATATTACAATCTGGGATCCATATCTTTGTCACAGTGCATATGCAACGTTACACTCCCCAGCACATATTTTATATTAGAACTTTAGAGACTAGTTAGGTTACACAACATTGCCTTGTGCATATTACACTCCAAGGCGCATATTGCATAGCACACGCTAGTGCCTGTGCTATCTCGCGCTCTCCAATGAATCTGTCATTGCGCACAATGTATTGCATATTATATTTCAAGCCCCGGTTCATCTTATATCACACTTTTTGGTGCATAGTTTATACCATATACTATATCTAGTTTTCATTTTCAATCGTGCTCTCAGGACTATGTTCTATATAACACTGCGTCCACCTACCCTTTTCACGGGCATTACATTTTGCAATGGGGGGTGGAGGGTCAGGGGCTGTTTCTGCCAAGTGAGCCCGGAGTCACAGACACAAACGTCCTCTTCTTCCTGAATAAAAGTGAGATTATGCTGCATATTTGTTCATATTTTAAGTAGTTCGCACAGACAAACATTTTAAAAACAATAAGGTTCCTAATACCCACCTTCTCTGAACAGTTAGCTTGCTGCCCCATCCACCTCCTCCCTATCCTCTGTTGTCTGAATCCATGGACTAGCCTCCTCCCTCCTGCCATGCATGGTCTGATGTGCTGCCACTGCCCTCCATTTAGCATGATGTACCAGTCCACTCCACCTGCCCTCCATTGCCCAATACTATGGCCCATCATTGACCTCCTGCTTAGCCTCTGTGCTTAGCTTGCCACCCCTATTCTCCTTCCCCCTGCCCTCCGATGTCTTTGTGCATGTCCCTGCTTCATCCTTTTTGCCCACCATGTACCATGGACCTGCCACTCCTATCTACTCTGAGTGTTCTGTTGAGCTGCCACTCCCCTCCCACCTGCCTAGCATTGTCAGATGACTGTAACTTGTCCCTGCCACCTCCAACCTGCCTGTCCACATGCCATGCCCCTATCCCCTTCCTCCTGTCCTCCAAGGTCCATTTTAATGCCACACCCTTCTGCCCTCCCTGGTCTGTTGTGCTGGAACTGCTTCTCCTGCCTGCCCCGCGTGGTCTGTTGAGAAGCCCCTTCCCCTGAACTCTCTTGTCTGTGCCAGGACCTGGCCCTCCCTTCTATCCTCCATGGTCTTTTGTGCATGCCCCTGCACCCTCCTTCCTGCCCATCATAGCCATTGTGCTGCCACTAACCCTCCCGCTTGCCATGCATGGTCTTCTGTGCTGCCATAGCCCCTCCCACCTTCCCTGTGTGGTCAGCTAGCTGCCCCTGACCCCCTCCCACCTTCCCTCCATGGTCTGTGTGTATGCCATCATAGTCTCATTGTTGCTCTCCATGGTGTGTCTTGTTTCTAGTTCCCATCCTGCCTGACCTCCATGGTCATCTTGCTGCTCCTGCCCTGCCCCCTTGCCCCCAGACCTCTGTTTCCATGTGCAGACCCCTATTCCCTCCCTCCTGGCTTGTCTGTTCCATTGTAATGCCCCTGATCCGTCCCTCCGCCATTTATGGTCTGTTATGCTGCAGCTTTCTCTCCTGTCTTTCCATTATGGTCAGCTAGCTACCATTGCCTCTTTCCCCTCTCTTCTCTGTTGTCCATGTGCATGGTCCTGTCCCCTCCCTATTGCTTTCTATGGATTGTTGTGCTGCACTCCCGTCCCGCATGCGCTGTGTGGTGTAGTGTGCTGCTGCAAACCCTGATGCCTGCCCTGTAGGGTAAGTTTGGTGCACCTCTCCATGTCCCTCCTGTCCTCTGTTATCCGAGTCCATGTCCCTACCCCAACTCCTCCTGCCTACCATGATCCAATGTACCATACTTGCGAATATTTTGAACTTGGTAAGAGGGAGATTTTGAAAACAACTGGGGTATTTATTTTGAGTTACATTGAAAAAGAGGAGATTGTAGACAGGAGACAGATCAAATAAAGCCCATTTGAGCTTAAAAACATTGGACGTTTCCTGGCTGAAACGGGTCTGTTGGCATGTATGGTGGTACTACCACTGCCTCTTCCTTCTGCCCACAATGGTCTATTATATTGCCACAGCCTCTCTTGCCAGTCCTGTATTGTTGGTTTATTGCCCCTGCCCCCCTTTCCACTACCCTCCATAGTCTGTTGTGCTGCCACTGCCCTTCCTGCCTGCCCGGTGTGGTAAAATTGTTGCCTCTGCACTCTCCTGCCTGCCTTCAATTTTCAGAGTCCGTGCCCCTAGCCTCTGCCTCTCAACAGTATCCCAATGAACAACTATATTGCTAACATTCTATATTGATTACAAAAGTGTGAAACGCCTGACGTCATCTTGATGTAATCAAAACTGTAATACCTAGAGTATTTCCTTTAGAAATTACATATATGAGAGGGTCTTATTTGCATCAAAATTATGGTTAGTGCTCTAAAAAACTAAAATGAGGACATATTTTCTGAGTTTTCAAATAGCGACAAAGAACTTTTAAATTATTTGTAATCTTTATGTTTTTTTATCCAGTTGACCACTTGATTAAATGTTGCACCTAGGGGAGAGGATGTGGTGTTACTTCCAGAGCTGCAGACTTTGCAACTGGGGAACCAGGTTGGAGTTTCTGCTTCAGCTCAACATTCTGTGATTCTGGTCAAATCACTTGATCTACCCATGTCCACAACCAAAATGAATTTGATCTTGTGTGATGTAACCAATGCTCATGTAAAGCACTCCAATACCTGACAAGTCTGCACTATATAAAACTGCAAATACACAAAAAATAAGTGTTTTGCACACTTCTGTCATTGGGCTACATGTGGGCTACATCTGGGTGATATTTGTGCTGCATTTGGGCTCTTTTGTCTCTGGTGGCCATCTTGGGAGATTTAATTGTTATGAAGTTTTAAGTGTTACCAGTTTATTCCAATCAAGATGGCTTCAGGTGTGCCATACTTTTGTCATAAGTAAGACAGTAAGCGCTCTAGTTGTTCTTAAGAACACTCTGGGACATTCTGTCATCGGGCTATACTTGGGCTACATCTGGGTGATATTTGGGCTACATTTAGGCTCTTTTGTCTCTGGTGGTCATCTTGGGAGATTTATTTGTTATGAAGTTTCCTAATTTCCTCATTTAGTGCAGTCTCCTCAGTGGGAATACTTTCAGTTTTTTATTTTGGTTCCATCAAGAAGGCATTCAGATGTGTCACACATTTGCTATAAATTCTGAATGTTAGCACTCTACTTGCTCATTAGATCATTGTAGTAAAACTACTGCTCACCAGGGAAGTCTGCTGCTGGTATTCAAAGTGCATGTGTCAGTCTGCATGTCAGAATTTGTTTATGAAATAGAAGCGGATTTGAGAAGTCAAAATGTGCCCTAATTGTTTTTTTCTGCAGCACTAATCATAATTTCTATGGCAAAATGAACCCCCTCATTTTGTTCCTTTGTAAGTTAATAGTTTTAAGTGTTACCACTTTATTCCAATCAAGATGGCTTCAGGTGTGCCATACTTTTGTCATAAGTAAGACTGTTAGCGCTCTAGTTGTTCGTTAGAACTCTTTGGGATATTCTGTCATTGGGCTATACTTGGGCTACATCTTGGTGATATTTGGGCTACATTTGGGCTCTTTTGTCTCTGGTGGCCATTTTGGGAGACTTATTTCTTATGATGTTTCCTAATTTCCTCATTTACTACAGTCTCCTCAGTAGGAAAAACTTTCAGTTTTTTTACTTTGATTCCATTAAGAAGGCATTCAGATGTGTCACACATTTGCCATAAATTCAGAATGTTAGCACACTAGTTGCTTATTAGATCACTGTAGTAAAGCTACTGCTCACCAGGGAAGTCTGCTGCTGGTATTGAAAGTGCATGGTTCAGTCTGCATGTCAGAATTTTTTAATGAAATAGAAGAGGGTTTGAGAAGTCACTCAAAATGTGCCCTAATTTTTCTTTCTGCAGCACTAATCATACTTTATATGGCAAAATGAACCCCCCCATTTTGATCCTTTTTAAATTAAATGTTTTAAGAGTTACCACTTTATTCCAACCAAGATGGCTTCAGTTGTGCCATACGTTTGGCATAAGTAGGACTGTTAGCGCTCTAGCTGTTCTTTAGAACACTCTGGGAAGCTGCAGTAGAACACAAAGGAATCGGCTGACAGTCTCTGCCCTTGTTGGATGTACATGTTTTATTGAGAATTTCAGACTTCATTCTCACGTGACTGAGAAAGATAATGTGAATTTACAGAAAATATGCTCTCAGTTTAGCTTATAGATCACCTTCCAAACCTCTGTGGGAAAAGCATGAGAAAATAGTTTTCTCTCAAACATGATTCATGATATCACAGCAGAAGGCTTTTTCACATGGTAAAATCACCTTAGAACATACCACAATACCTAAAATGTGTATGGTACCATCAACAAATGATTTATAATGTAACTAAAGTCTTAAAACCTTCTATTAACTGCAATGCTTTTTAATGAGGTGCTATCATGTATATAGGTCCCAAGATGGCTGCCAACACTTCCTGGATGTAGTGCTGACAGCCAATCAGATCTCACGATGAGATGTGTAGTTAGGCTCCGCCCAGATATATATGTGATTTTCCTTTTGATTTTCTCAGGAACTTCTGAACAGATTGACACCATATATGCAAAAGGCACATGCCTGACCTGAGGACTACCTCTTTGCCAAATTTAAAGTAATTCTGTTCAGCCGTTCGGGCTGTACCTTCGACTAAAGGTCCTATGGGAAAATGCATGGGGAAAACGCGTTTTAGGACCCCCCTTTTTCTCAGCCCCCGCTTGACGAATCACCCCGAGACTTTCAGGGTAGGAGCTGAGCGGAGCGCCCCATTAGTTTTGAAAATTTCACGAAGATAAGTCAACTGGCGTCAAAGTTATTCAAAATAGAATTTTCAGATTTCCTATGGGAACTCGGTCCTAACTATAACTATCTACTGGCGACCGCCAGTAGATAATATATATATATACATATATATTACCTACTGGCGGTCGCCAGTAGGTAGTTATAGTTAGGACCACGTTTCCATAGGAAAACCTCAACATTCTATTTTGAATAACTTTGGCGCCGGTCGACGAATCCTCGCGAATTTCTCAAAATAGGTGGGGCGCTACGCTCCGCTCCTACCCTGAAAGTCTCGGGGGGATCCGTCAAGCGGGGGCTGAGATAAAAGGGGGGGTCCCAAAACGCGTTTTTCCCATGCATTTTTCCATAGGACCTTTAGAACGAGCTACAGCCCGAACGGCTGAACAGAATTACTAGAAATTTGGCAGAGAGGTAGTCCCTAGGTCAAGGAAGTGCCTTTTGTAGGTTTGGTGTAAATCTGTTCAGTAGATTCTGAGAAAATAGCCTTTAAATCAATATATATATCTGAGCCAGCTTACGGTACGCTTACCGTACGCTTACGGTAAGCGTACGGTGGCGTGCGCGAGCGCGATTCTGATTGGCTTTTAGATCTTAGTAAACATTCGAATCGGCCGAAACCAGGAAGCGGCGGCCGCCATTTTGTGTATTTCACTCTGAAAAAAAAGAGTGAAAACAAGGAAAGGGGGCAATGAGGAGAGTTACAGACCCCCTAACAATTGTAAGGGGGTCAAAGAAGGACAGAAAAGTACAAAAAAAACATTTATTGATTTTAAAAAAAATCACGGGGTACGCGTACGGTAAGCTTACGGTAAGCGTACGGTAAAAAAAATAAAAATAAATAAATGAAAAGCAGATTTAAGAGTTTAGAAATTAGGGAGCTCTAAAAAGAGCTGTTGTGTTTATGGAGTCATTTTTTTAGTGGTACCTACAAGTAAGTACCGATGCAGAGTCTAAGGTTCAAGAGGAAGACTCTGTTCCCTTCATCATTGAAGTGCACACCATCTCCTCTATAAATGTCTTGCATGTCGTAACGCAAGTTGTTGTGGTAAATGGCACCCATACCATAGTCACGGAGGAAAGCAGAAACAGATTTGTTGACGTGCTTTCTTGCTTTGTCAATCTGTGGACAGAAATGATTGGACCAGTTCCATTTTTGCCTTTGGCATATGTTGGAAAACACAAAGGCAGTTTTAGGGAAAAGTGTAAACAGTTGTGCAAAGGTGTCCTTCATAAGCATTTCCAGACCTACCCCAGTCAAAGTGCCTAGGTCATTGCCACCACAGTGCACTATTATGAGGTCAGGGTGTTGGATTTGAATGAAGGATTTCACCAATGGCATCAATTGGTGCCACTTTAACCCTCTCTGACCAATCCATTTAATGTCTACATTTGGCAAAGCAAGGTCTCTCACCATATCTGTTTTCTCTGCAAACTTTTCACTCCAGAAGACATAGCTGTGCCCTACAATCCACACTGTGAACATCTTCAAAGGAGAACTGGATGCACTCAGGAGGTGTCTTTCAGTAGAATGGCAATATGAAAAGAAAGACAGTTTGGAAATGGAGGCATACATATTTTTTACAAAACAAAAAGAACTGATTGGCTGTTTCATACCATTCTAGAAAATAAACTAGGCTGTATGTGAAAATTAATAGAAGCATGTTTTGTATTGGTACAAAAAAATGTGTAACCAAAGAACAGTACTATGGATTTGCTGTTAGGTTTGAAAAGTCAAGCACTCTTGCTCTGTGGAATTGAAACATTGTGTGTCGAACTTCTGACCTAACTGCACACAGCAGTGTTCCATGAGCTGTTGCTATGGTAGCAGGCAGAAGTCAAGTTGGGGGAAGGGTACTAGGCAGAAGTCAAGTTGGGGGCAGGGTACTTTTGGAAAAGGGTTGGTTTTCAACCAATAGAAATGTGTCATTACATTTGAAAAAAAGGGGGAAGCACTGAGATTTGAAACTTACATGTATATGTGTGGAAAAATAGAGGGAAACTTTGCCATTATCTGGTTCTGCTGAGAGGAGAGAGGTGTAGAGAACAGAGATCCTGGCTCTGATAATCTGCTGTTTGAGTGCCACATTTCTTTCACAACTAACTAATTTTAAAGGTGAGTTTACAGTTTGAGAGGGGATGTATGTGGTAAATTAAGAAATGAATAATAGAAATGGGAATTGTTTTTGTTGTAGTTACACATGGTGGTTTCATAATGTGTCAGTCTGTAAAAGTGATTTTCACTTGGCCCGAAAAAAAAAGAGCAGTAAGTGTGCTTTCAAATTGGCAAAGAAATTTCGTTTTGGCACTAATGTGAAAACATGACTCTGTGTGCATAGAAGAATTATAGGCAGAGATTTATTGCGTCTTGCTCTGGTGATTTCACAGTTGCAGTAGATGGAAAGGGGGAGCGAATTTTTGGGGGAAGAAGCAGAGGCTTAGCACACACCCATGTGCTTGCCATGTATAGTCATGCACAGTAATTAGAAGCGAGTGGGGTTTTCAGGTTTAAGTCTGTAATGCAAATACATTCAGCATCACTAAGGCTGGTTGCCCCTGCTGGAGTGTAGGCAGTCACAGAGAATACACACGGTGGTGGTCTGAAAAAAAAACAGCTTGGACATGTGCATTTAAATAAATTTAAAAAAAAGGTTTCAGAATGTGTCAGTCTGTAAAAGTGATTTCAAATTGTAAAAAGAGATTTTCACTTGGCCCGAAAAAAAAAGAGCAGTAAGTGTGCTTTCAAATTGGCAAAGAAATTTCGTTTTGGCACTAATGTGAAAACATGACTCTGTGTGCATAGAAGAATTATAGGCAGAGATTTATTGCGTCTTGCTCTGGTGATTTCACAGTCAAGGACCTTGTAATGGGATAAATGATTTTTAGTGTTTTTTTTTAAAAATAAAAAAAAAGGTACGCTTACCGTACGCGTACGGTAAAAAAAATAAAAAAAAGTTTTTAAAAACATATGTCAAAAAAAGATGAAAGATAAGGTTGGCTCTTAAAAGAACCGTTGTGTTCATGCAGGGACAGAGGAAAGAAAGCTTGGGAATATTAGACGGTACGACAAGTGTGCTGATCTATTTTACTGTTCACCAGGGAAACACTGGTCTCCCTATAAGTAATTAGATCGTGACAAGTGGCGCACCGTACTTCAACCCTCGCAAACCGAGGGTTAATTTCAAGAGGGCCAGCAAAAGGAGATTCTCCCCCCACAGAGGAAGGGCTCACCTGACCTGCAGAAGAAGGAGTCTGCCCTGCAGATGATGGTCCAGGCTGAGCTGCTGTGGATGTACTAGCTCGTCTTTCTGAAGAGTTACCTCCAAAAAGATGACCATGTGTCCTTTTGTGTACATCCTTGAGGTGTCTGATCATGGTATGATTCCCAAAGGAATACTTCCTGTCAGGATTACCTCTAGAAAGTACACGCTGACACAGCCTGCAAGTAACTAAGGGTGCATTCACCTTTTGCTGGCCTTCTGGAAAAGTAAAATAATCCCAAACATAAGAAGGCTTTACTTTCCTCGCTCTCTGCCTCAAGACAGTGCTGCTGGTGCTAGCCTCACTCTCAGAAGGGCTCTGCTGTTCTGCCATCGTATCCCAAAGACAAACCAGCTCCTTCTTCCAAGGGATCACAAGCAGAAATGAGGGGAATGGGTGTGGTGTAGGAGAGTTCTAGAACTGAAAGTAGTTTCAACCAATCAAAAGTTGTGTTTCAAGATCACATGACCTACCGTACGCTTACGGTACGCTTACGGTACGCTTACGGCAAAAAGTACGCGTGCGCGTAAAAAAGACACGCGCTTGCGCGCATGCGCATAACAGTCATTTCCCGACACTTCCGCGTAACGTACGCGTGTTGCGTAAGCGCGCACGCGTCCCACGCGCAGTACGCGCGGCTACGCAAAGTACGTAACTATACGCAAGCAGCGTAGATAGATTACGGACGTTGCGTAAACCGTACGCTTACCGTGAGCTTACGGTACGCGTACTATAAAAAAAAAACAAACAAAAAAAAAAAAAATCTGGAAATAAATTTTACATGTTTATTTTAAAAAATATATATAAAAAAAATATTTAAGGATTTTAAAAATTTAAGCATAGTCTTTATAAAAGATAAGAAAATTAAATTAAAAATATGTTTGAAAAAAATGAAGAAAAAAAAAAAAAATAGCATTTAAAAAACCTTGCAAATTCACTGAAAAAACCATGGGTTTCACACACGTTATAGTTAGGAATTAGCATTTAAAAAACCTTGCAAATTCACTGAAAAAACCATGGGTTTCACACACGTTATAGTTAGGAATTAGCATTTAAAAAACCTTAGAAATTCAGTGAAAAAACCATAGGTTTCACACATGTTATAGTTAGCTGGACATTTTACTCGTAAAAAACCAATGAAATTGCCCCGTTATAGTTAGTTCAGCTAACTATAACTCGCGCGCCCGCAATGCACTGCTGATGACGTCACATATTACATCACTCATGACATGGTCAGTGACATCACTCATGACATCACTGATGACATCTCAAATGACATCACTGATGACCTCACTGATGACATCATCCTTGTGATAGAGTGGCAGACCTCCTCTCACCTTAATATAAGCTTTGATACACACATTCAAAAATAGAGACTAAAAATTTCAAAACAATGGACATACCAATACCAGTTACAACAACCTCTTCAGTAATTCTAAGATCCACATACACATCCACTCATTCACCAACAGTCCTATACAGTCACTCATACATGTACTCACTCATCATATGTACTCATACATCTATACATCCTGTTACACAATGCCACTCATCCATAGAGTAACTCACACACATAGTCACTCATGCTAATAAAGAATAAAACATACATTTACTTGCATATACAGTAATACACACACCACCATACTTACTTCTACGGAAACTTACACATACTTAGTCTTTTAAACAATCACTTATAGAAACACATACTTATTCATACAGGAACTCTTTCAATCTCTCCCTCTCACATATACTCACATATATACACCAAAAGTCACATATACTAGTTTAAAACATATGTAGTTACTCCTGAAGACACTATTGAGACAGTCATTCACTCACTAACACACCCATACACACACTCATCCACCCATACAGTCCTGCACACATGCTGTCTTCAACACATACAAACAGTGAGTCACTCATTCATGCATCTATGCACTACGTAATACCCCCCACCGTACCATACAGACACTCAGACTGATACTCAAAAAAACAACTAATAACCTATATAGACACCCATGTAGCTACTCACCAACCCATGCAGCCACTTATACACAAAGTGAGAGATACACTTAATCAGTCAGTTACACAATCAATTTTTCAAAAACAAATCATCCATTTAGACACTTATATACCCATTTATTCTTCCATTGACCTTGAGATATACATATATAAAACATATTTAATTTTCAGAAAAACACACATTCACTGGATGATGTCATCAGTGAGGTCATCAGTGATGTCATTTGAGATGTCATCAGTGATGTCATGAGTGATGTCACTGACCATGTCATGAGTGATGTAATATGTGACGTCATCAGCAGTGCATTGCGGGCGCGCGAGTTATAGTTAGCTGAACTAACTATAACGGGGCAATTTCATTGGTTTTTTACGAGTAAAATGTCCAGCTAACTATAACATGTGTGAAACCTATGGTTTTTTCACTGAATATATATATATATATATATTACCTACTGGCGGTCGCCAGTAGGTAGTTATAGTTAGGACCCTGTTTCCATAGGAAATCCGCAACATTCTATTTGGAATAACTTTGGCGCCGGTCGATGAATCCTCGCAAAATTTTCAAAATAGGTGGGGCGCTACGCTCTGCTCCTAGCCTGAAAGTCTCGGGGGGATTCGTCAAGCGGGGGCTGAGAAAAAAGGGGGGTCCCAAAACGCGTTTTTCCCATGCATTTTTCCATAGGACCTTTAGACACAGCTACAGCCCGAACGGCTGAACAGAGTTACTTGAAATTTGGCAGAGAGGTAGTCCTCAGGTCAAGGAAGTGCCTTTTGTAGGTCTGGTGTAAATCTGTTCAGTAGTTCCTGAGAAAATAGCATTTAAATCAATATATATATCTGAGCCAGCTTACGGTGCGCTTACCGTGCGCTTACGGTAAGCTTACCGTACGCGTACAGTGACGTGCGCGAGCGCGATTCTGATTGGCTGTTAGATCTTAGTAAACATTCGAATCGGTCGAAACCAGGAAGCGGCGGCCGCCATTTTGTGTGTTTCAGACAGAAAAAAAAGGGTGATAACTTGAAAAGGGGGCAAGGAAGAGAGTTACAGACCCCATAACATTTGAAAGGGGGTCAAAGAAGGACAGAAAAGTACAAAAAAACCATTTATTAATTTTTAAAAAAAATCGCGGGGTACGCGTACGGTAAGCTTACGGTAAGCTTACCGTACAAGTACGGTAGAAAAAAAAAATTAAAAAAGAGATAAAATTCAGATTTAAGTGTTTAGATATTAGGGGGCTCTAAAAAGAGCCGTTGTGTTTATGAAGTGATTTGATTTTTTAGTGGTATCTACAAGTAAGTACCGATGCAGAGTCTAAGGTTCAAGAGGAAGACTCTGTTCCCTTCATCAGTGAAGTGTACACCATCTCCTCTATAAATGTCTTGCATGTCGTAACACAAGTTGTTGTGGTAAATGGAACCCATACCATAGTCTCGGAGGAAAGCAGAAACAGATTTGTCGACGTGCTTTCTTGCTTTGTCAATCTGCGGACAAAAATGATTGGACCAGTTCCATTTTTGCCTTTGGCATATGTTAGAATATGCAAAGGCAGTTTTAGGGAAAAGTGAAAACAGTTGTGCAAAGGTGTCCTTCATAAGCATTTCCAGACCTACCCCAGTCAAAGTGCCTAGGTCATTGCCACCACAGTGCACTATTATGAGGTCAGGGTGTTGGATTTGCATGAAGGATTTCACCAATAGCATCAATTGGTGCCACTTTAACCGTCTCTGACCAATCCATTTAATGTCTACATTTGGCAAAGCAAGGTCTCTCACCATACCTGTTTTCTCTGCATACTTTTCACTCCAGAAGACATAGCTGTGTCCTACAATCCACACTGTGAACATCTTCCAAGGAGATCTGGATGCACTCAGGAGGTGTATTTCAGTAGAATGGGAAAAAGAAATGAAAGACAGTTTGGAAATGGAGGCATACTTCTTTTTAAAAAAAAAAACTGATTGGCTGTTTCATACCATTCTACACTAAAAACTAGGCTGTATGTGTAAATTTATAGAAGCATGTTTTGTATTGGTACAGAAAAATGTGTTACCAAAGAACAGTACTATGGATTTGCTGTTAGGTTTGAAAAGTCAAGCACTCCTGCTCTTTGGAAATGAAACATTGTGTGGTGAACTTCTGACCTAACTCTACACAGCAGTGTTTCAAGAGCTGTTGCTATGGTAGCAGGCAGAAGTCAAGTTGGGGGAAGGGTACTAGGCTGAAGTCAAGTTGGGGGAAGGGTACTTTTGGAAAAGGGTTGGTTTTTAACCAATAGAAATGTGTGATTACATTTGAAAAAAAAGGGGAAGCACTGAGATTTGAAATTAACATGTATATGTGTGGAAAAAGAGAGGGAAACATTGCCATTATCTGGTTCTGCTGAGAGGAGAGAGGTGTACAGAACAGAGATCCTGGCTCTGATTATCTGCTGTTTGAGTGCCACATTTCATTCACAACTAACTAATTTTAAAGGTGAGTTTTGAGTTTGAGAGGGGATGTATATGGTAAATTAAGAAATGAATAATAGAATTGGAATTCCTTTTGTTGAAGTTGTGTTTATCGTTTTGTGTTTTGGGAGAAATTTAAATGTGAGGAACATGTAAAATAATATGGACTATGTTTTCACCATAAAATAAGGTGTATTGTTATAAATGAGGAATACTTTTAGGGTTTGAGGTTGCAGTCAGTAATGCAAATACATTCAGCATCACTAAGGCTGGTTGCCCTTGCTGGAGTGTAGTCAGTCACCCAGGTTACACATGTTGCTGGTCTGAAAAAGCTGTTTGGACATGTGCTTTTTTAAGAATCTGAAAAGTGGATTAAAAATGTGTCAGACTGTAAAAGTACTTATCACTTGCAAAAAAAAGAGTAGTAAGTGTGCTTTCAAATTGGCAAAGAAATTTCGTTTTCTGACTGATATGAAACCATGACTCTGTGTGCAAAGAGGAATTATAGACAGAGATTTATTGCGTATTACTCTGGTAATTTTACAGTTGCATTAGTAGGAAAGGGGGAGCTATTTTTTCTGCAGAAGCAGACTCTTAGCGCACACCCAGCTGCTTATCCTGTGGAATCATGCATAGTATTTACAACCGAGTGGGGTTTGAGGTTGCAGTCAGTAATGCAAATACATTCAGCATCACTAAGGCTGGTTGCCCTTGCTGGAGTGTAGTCAGTCACCCAGGTTACACATGTTTCTGGTCTGAAAAAGCTGTTTGGACATGTGCTTTTTTAAGAATCTGAAAAGTGGATTAGAAATGTGTCAGACTGTAAAAATACTTATCACTTGCAAAAAAAAAGAGTAGTAAGTGTGCTTTCAAATTGGCAAAGAAATTTCGTTTTCTGACTAATATGAAACCATGACTCTGTGTGCAAAGAGGAATTATAGACAGAGATTCATTGCGTATTACTCTGGTAATTTTACAGTTGCATTAGTAGGAAAGGGGGAGCTATTTTTTCTGCAGAAGCAGACTCTTAGCACACACCCAGCTGCTTATCCTGTGGAATCATGCATAGTATTTACAACCGAGTGGGGTTTGAGGTTGCAGTCAGTAATGCAAATACATTCAGCATCACTAAGGCTGGTTGCCCTTGCTGGAGTGTAGTCAGTCACCCAGGTTACACATGTTTCTGGTCTGCAAAAGCTGTTTGGACATGTGCTTTTTTAAGAATCTGAAAAGTGGATTTAAAATGTGTCAGACTGTAAAAGTACTTATCACTTGCAAAAAAAAGAGTAGTAAGTGTGCTTTCAAATTGGCAAAGAAATTTCGTTTTCTGACTAATATAAAACCATGACTCTGTGTGCAAAGAGGAATTATAGACAGAGATTTATTGCGTATTGCTCTGGTTATTTTTACATTTGCATTAGATGGAAAGGGGGAGCTATTTTTTTCTGCAAAAGCAGACTCTTAGCACACACCCAGCTGCTTATCCTGTGGAATCATGCATAGTATTTACAACCGAGTGGGGTTTGAGGTTGCAGTCAGTAATGCAAATACATTCAGCATCACTAAGGCTGGTTGCCCTTGCTGGAGTGTAGTCAGTCACCCAGGTTACACATGTTTCTGGTCTGAAAAAGCTGTTTGGAAATGTGCTTTTTTAAGAATCTGAAAAGTGGATTCAAAATGTGTCAGACTGTAAAAGTACTTATCACTTGCAAAAAAAAGAGTAGTAAGTGTGCTTTCAAATTGGCAAAGAAATTTCGTTTTCTGACTAATATGAAACCATGACTCTGTGTGCAAAGAGGAATTATAGACAGAGATTTATTGCGTATTACTCTGGTAATTTTACAGTTGCATTAGTAGGAAAGGGGGAGCTATTTTTTCTGCAGAAGCAGACTCTTAGCACACACCCAGCTGCTTATCCTGTGGAATCATGCACAGTATTCACAACCGAGTGGGGTTTTAGGTTGCAGTCAGTAATGCAAATACATTCAGCATCACTAAGGCTGGTTGCCCTTGCTGGAGTGTAGTCAGTCACCCAGGTTACACATGTTGCTGGTCTGAAAAAGCTGTTTGGACATGTGCTTTTTTAAGAATCTGAAAAGTGGATTCAAAATGTGTCAGACTGTAAAAGTACTTATCACTTGCAAAAAAAAGAGTAGTAAGTGTGCTTTCAAATTGGCAAAGAAATTTCGTTTTCTGACTAATATGAAACCATGACTCTGTGTGCAAAGAGGAATTACAGACAGAGATTTATTGCGTATTGCTCTGGTAATTTTACAGTTGCATTAGTAGGAAAGGGGGAGCTATTTTTTCTGCAGAAGCAGACTCTTAGCACACACCCAGCTGCTTATCCTGTGGAATCATGCACAGTATTCACAACCGAGTGGGGTTTGAGGTTGCAGTCAGTAATGCAAATACATTCAGCATCACTAAGGCTGGTTGCCCTTGCTGGAGTGTAGTCAGTCACCCAGGTTACAGATGTTGCTGGTCTCAAAAAGCTGTTTGGACATGTGCTTTTTTAGGAATCTGAAAAGTGGATTCAAAATGTGTCAGACTGTAAAAGTACTTATCACTTGTCAAAAAAGCAGTAGGAAGTGTGCTTTCCAATTGGCAAAGAAATTTCGTTTTCTGCCTAATTTCAAACCATGACTCTGTGTGAACACAGGAATTGTTTTTAGATATTTAATTTGTGAAGGTGTTATTGTGATTTTCAGTTGTAGGAAAGGGGTACATAGTATTTTAAGATTTGAAAAGATCATAAAAAATGTAGTAATATATTTAAATAAAATAAAGGAATTTTTTTTTAGTTTTTTTCAGGTATTGCTGAAGAGCAGTGAACAAAATTTAAGATGCCTACAAAATCCAGACTAAGGAAAAACCACAAAAAAAAACTATATTTGAAGACAACTGGAGGACCTAAGTTAGTTGGAGATGCTCATGTTGGGAAAAAGAGAAAGTCTTCTGGTAAGCAGACAAAAGATTTTTTAAAGAACATCTTCAAAAAAAGGAAAAATGTACAAAATGTCTGTACTGGAAAGAATGTTTTAAATAGAAAACAACAGGAAAAAATTGAGCATTTAGTTAATGCAAATATACCTTCAGAAACAATAAAGATTCACTTAAACAGAAAAACAGCGTTTAAAGAGATACGTAGAAAAATGTTTCAGAGAAGAGTTATGTCCAATTTGATAAAGGATGTGAAGAAATATAAGCAAAAGGCTAAATTTTATAAGAGAAAAAAAGAAATTGAAGCCATTGCAGCAAAGGCATTACAATTAAAAAGGAAACTATTCATTTTAATTTTGAATAGGATGCGTACATTAGATAAAATGGTTAATGTACTGAAATCACAAAGCAAAAGGAAAAGAGTAGTGAAAAGAACAAACTTTTGCAAAGTGTTTTTAGGAGAATGGATGCATAGTTCAAGTAGTGAACCTTTTTTTAATGAAGAGAGTTATTTTCAAAGTAATAGTTTGCTGCATGCAGTTGACACCAGAGGTCGTGCTTATGAAGTGAAAAATGGTTGTATAATGGAGAAGGAGAAAATGGTTCCAAGAGATGAGGTACAAGTGATGGCGGATGAGGTTATGGGGAGACGTCCTAAAGCCCCAGTGTACACTTGGAATTGTAGTAGTATTTGCACTGTGCGTCAGGAATCTATTGATAAATTTCGTGAGTTTCTAAGAGAATATAGTAAAAAAAGTGTAAAACAGAAGATTAAGGTGCTTCAAAGTCTAGATCCATGCAGAGGTAGAGAGAATACTGGTTTGCAGGGTCATTCTCTGGCTTGTCTATCTAGAAAAGTGTGTAAAAGTGTTTTTCATCATTTTAGGATGCTGGCTGTTCATCATACTGAAATGAGAAAGTTTGTGAGACGGTTGTATTTTGCTAAAAGTCCAGCAATAAAGTTAGATGAATTGAATAGGGCTCTGTTCCGTGGATCGGTATCAGATGTAGAGAAGGTTACTGATGAAATTCAGTTTTGTTACTTTGATCCTGAACAAGACAGTGCAGAAAAGGACACAGTAAATGAGGAAGAAGTGGAAGAGAATGTAGAACCCTCTGTAAGTAAGACATTTAATGATCACATAACAAAATTTGCAATAATCTCTAATGAAAGACCAAATATTACTTGTATTTGTTGCCGCAGAACTCATTATAGAAAACAAACCAGGAATGTTGATCTCTACAGAAAAAGTGAAAATGAAGATAATTATAAGTGGAAGGATTTTGCCACATATATATTTCTTGAAAATTGTTTTGAATTGGGTGAAGATCAGCGTATTTGTAAATACTGTTACAACAAGTTAGAGGAAAATAGAATGCCGACCAGAGCTGTACATAATAATTTAGAATTGGATGTTATTCCTGCCGAACTTTCTGAATTAAATACATATGAGTCTATACTTATTCAATGTGTTCATCCGTTCCAGACCATAGTACGTATGGAGCCCAAAACTGGTAAATTACCTCCTTCAGATTTACTGAGAGGTTTAAAAGATAGATTTGAGGCTATGATGTCCTTCATCTGCAATAAAAAAAATCCGCCTCTTGGAGAAGTAGAGGATTTCTTTTGGAGAAAAGAGTACCAGGCAAGAGGTGCTCCTCATATTCATATGCTGTTGTGGATCAAGGATGCCCCAAAGTTTGGAACAGATACCGATGAAGCAGTGTTATCTTTCATTGAAGAATATGCAACATGTGCTATACCAAAAAGCACAGAAGAGAAAAAGTTAAAGGAGCAAGTTTTACGTTTCCAAAGTCATCGGTGTGGAAAATACTGTCGACGGAAATACAAGAGCAAAGATAAATACTACACTAAATGTCGATTTGGATTTCCTAGACCTGTTCTTTCAAATGGAAGAGTAAACAGTTTTATGTCATCTGTGAGACATACTATTACAAGAAAATCACCTAAGAATACCTACAACCTTAAAAGAAAAGAAGAATCAAAAAATATAAATGACTACAACCCAGTCATTTTATCCATGTGGAATGCTAACATGGATATACAGTATGTAGCTGACAATTCCATTGCTGTTGCTCGATATGTAACGTCTTACATTACTAAATCTGAAAAAACTGAATTGAAAGATATGTGGGAAGAGATTTCTCACGAGAAAACTGTCAGTAAGAAGCTGTACAGTTTCAGTTTAAAGATGTTATCGCATCGAGAAATTGGATCCTACGAATGTTCAGATAGGTTATCTTCTGCAAGTCTCTACTCAAAATCAAGAAGAATAATTTGGGCAAGTTTAGGCCTTGCAGCAATGAGAAATCGGGTACTGAAATCTGTTGGAGAAATTGAATATTTGGCCGAGAATGACCCAGAAAGTACAGATATTTTGAAATCAAACATGTTGGACACATATTATCCCAAGAGAAGTCATCATCTGGAGAACATGTGTCTCTATGAAGTGCTGCAGAACTACATTTATTCACGGAAAGCCACAGAAGACATCAACAATGGAAAATATAAAGTCATTGGTGAGGAAGGATGTTTGGTGAAGCAAACAAAAGGAAGTTTGATAAATCACAGGAAGCTGAGTTGCGACACTACTGACAAAAAGGAATTTTACTACTTGGCTCTTTTACAGCTGTTCAAACCATGGCGTTCAGAGGACGAACTACTGGGAGAATTTCAAAGCTATGAAGATTCCTTTAATGCTTGCAAAGACAGCATACAATGCAGTACATTCACAAATTATGTGCAAATGTTAAATGAAGAAATTGAACAGGAAACTACAATTGCAGCTGAAGTAGCTAGAGACAGTTCTCAAGACAGCCAAAGTTCAGGAACACTCAGTCAAGATCCCCTAGGACAACCAATCATTGAAAATGAAGCTGCAATAGCCATGAATGAAGTGGAAACGGCTATGAATCAAGCTCAAGAAGAATTTATAGACTTACAAAATTTGGAAAGACAACTGAATGAAGAGCAGCAACAAATTTATGAAGAGATCAGAAACAAAATTGATCACGGATTACTACATGAAAAAAAAGAGTGCTCATGCACATCATTTCATCCAATCAGGATGTATGTAAGCGGACATGCTGGAACTGGAAAAAGTTTCTTAATAAAAGTCATCAGAAGCTACCTACAGCAAAAAACGGATTCAACTTTGTCTTGTGTGGTTACTGCTCCAACTGGGTTAGCAGCATATAACATAAAAGGAATCACCTTACATCGTTTGCTAATGTTACCAGTGGAGCATGAGAACAAAATACAATACCACAAGCTAACTGGAGAAGCATGCTTGGAAGTTTCAAGAGTATTGAAGAAGATGCAAGTTCTCATTATTGATGAGGTGAGCATAGTATCAAACTTAATGCTTGCCTTTGTGCATTTAAGAATGCAGCAAATTCTAAGGACAGACTATGACGTGTTATTTGGTGGAAAACATGTCATAGTTTTTGGGGATCTTCTACAGCTTACTCCAGTTAAAGGACAACCAGTGTTTAATACTGTGACACATGAAGACACAAAGAAGTCATTGGGAAGCATTGGTAATGCAAATATTTGGTCCTTCTTTGAGTACAAGGAACTTACTACTAATATGAGGCAAGCAAACGATGAAGAATATGGAAGTATTCTGAAAGATATCAGAATTGGACTACTCACTGAAGCTGGCACAAAAGCATTACAGAGTCGGTTGCTACATAATTTATTTCCAAAGGAAGAAATAGTTGCAGAGAAGATATACAAGAACATTGCAGAAAAGAAAAGTGTCATCTGCTTAATGCCAACTCTACGTGAATGCTCAATATTCAATGAGGAGCTTTTGAACTTGGAAAAGGAAGATATCAGGAAATTGGAAGCAGTGGACAAAATTCAGGATGGAAGAATTACTATCACATTAACAGGCAAACTGAAAAATAAATTGGATTCACTAGAGAAGAACAATTCCAAAACTGCTGGATTAGAAAAAAATCTATATGTTTGCATGAACTGTAGAGTATTTTTAAGGAGAAATTTGGATGTTGAAAAAGGTTTAGTGAATGGAGCTATGGGAAGAGTTGTGGGTTTTATTAATTATCAGAAAAAAGATGGAATTGAATGTTTAAAAAGAAGAAGTTATAGACATTTGTCGTTGTACAGTTCGTTTCATGCTTGTGAAAGACTTATATGTACAAAGGAAACCGTTTCCGTTTTCTCTAGCATATGCTGTAACTATTCACAAGTCTCAAGGATTGACTGTAGATTGTGCATTTGTAAACATTGGTTCAACTGTGTTCAAAGAAGGTATGGCTTATGTAGCTTTGTCACGAGTGAAAACATTATCTGGTTTATTCATGATAGACTTTGATGATTCAAAAGTTAGTGCTGATACAAACTGTGTAAAGGAGTATAATAGATTAAGAAGAACCTATGCTCCTCATTTAGGTCAGTATCCTGTGTTAGAGAAACGTGTAGTTTCTCGTAAAAGGAGAATTGAGAATATCTGTAATGAGGATGTAGAGAGGAGGAAAAAAAAGAGGAGTGATGTAATTGCAAGCAAAAAGAAAAAGGAAAATGAAGAAGAGGTTGTAGGATGTCATTTTGAAAATAGCTCTGGTGTCAACTGCTACGCTAATGTAGTTATCTGGAAAGTTTGCAAGAGCAGATAATAGTAAATCAGAGAAAAAGATTCTGTTCTGAGTTGAGTCTCCTTTTTCAAAAGCTGAGTAATGATAAAACTCAAATTTAAAGTGCTACTGAAATTAGAAAACTTTTAGATGTATGTTCAGGACGAACACAGTTTTCTCAAAATGTACAGCAAGACGCACAGGAATTCTTGATGTATTTTCTTCAGGTACTGGAAGAAGGAGGGGTGGCAATTGAAAATATGTTTGGTGTCTCTTATAAATGGGAACATAGTTGTAAAAACTGTTACAATACATGTGGCTCTAATGTTGATTCTGAAAGGTTTATTTATTTAACATTGCCAGACAGTAAAACAGTCACTTTTGCTAAATTAGTTAAAGATGCTAATCATAGCATGGAATGCGGTGAGTGTAAATCTGACATGTTTTCAACGTTAATTTTAAAGGAATACGGACAGTATGTAATTTTAATGATGAAACGATGTAAAGCTGATGGTTCAAAATTGGATACTTTAATAAAGAAGTTTATAGGACAGCAATTATCAATTTCAGGAAAAACTTTTGTAACAGTTGCAATAATTTTCCATGAAGGACCTACTGTTACTTCTGGACATTACACAGTTTATCTTAAATGTGAAAAAGGCTGGACACTGTGTAATGATTCCCAATTGATTTTCAAGCAACGTTTGCCTTTTGATTTAGCAAATTCCTATCTAATCTTCCTGAAATCAAAATTTTAGAGAGACTTGGCAAGATCTGTACAAAACAATTTTACCATTTTAATGGATTAGCATTGGAATTTAAAAAAAAAAGATTTTTCAAATTACCATTTGGCCTAATGGAAAGGTAACCAATTGTAATTTGGACTTATTTAATTCCTAATGAATCTTTCGGAAACCAAAAATTTAGAGAAAATCGGTAACATCTGTACAAAAAATTTTTTGTGAATTTTATTGGATTACCATTGGAAATTTATTCAAAAAAGATTTTTAAAATTACTATTTGGCCATAAGGAAAGGTAATCAATTGTATTGTGGACTTATTTAATTATTAATTAATCATTCGGAAACCAAAATGTTAGAGATAATCGGTAACATCTGTACAATTTAAATTTTGGAATTTTATTAGATTACCATTGGAAATTTAATCAAAAATGAATTTTAAAATTACTATTTGGCCTAAAATAAATGTAACCAGATGTATTGTGGAGTTATTTGAGATATATTATTTTTGAGATTATGCTTCTGTAACAAAATTGTCAGACGGTATTTTAAAGAAATAGTTACTGTTATTAGATGATATTTTTTTAGAATATTATGCATTTCTTTAATGTTATGTTTAAGTAAAAAGAGATTCTGGGCTTTTTGAAAACAATCTTTGAGATTGTTATTTTTTTTTTGCCCGCTGTTAAGTGATGAATGCAATTTAGGCCTGGGCAAAAATTTCGTTCCGTTCGCGGAAATTGCGATAATTTGACATTTTTGCGTTCCGCGGAGAGTGCGAAAATGTCAAAAATTCCGGTTTCCGCAGCTTGGCGATAATTTGTTTCTTGCTCGCGCTGTAAAATAATACATTCTCGCGCGCGCGCGATCGCCTTACCTGAATCCCTGCGTTCGCCGACAAGTTTTCTTGATCCGGTCGCGTTCTCCATGAGATGTTGTATTGTTTTTAGCCATTTGCGCTGTCTCGCGACAGTTCGCGCCCGCAGTGACGTCATGCGTCGCGCGATCACGTCTTTCTTCTCGCGATCATGCACCGCGAGAACAACTCAAAACAAGATGGCCGCGCCCGCAAGCAACCACATGGGTAAGTTGGCGACCCGCAATTATGCAGAAAATCTCGCGAACATGCCGGAAAAAAACTTCCGCATCTTCGCGATATTTCTGCTTGTTTGCGATAATTTTAAACATTCTCGCGATAATTTGCGAAGGTTAATTCCGCAAATTCCGCCCACCCCTAATGCAATTGCTTTCACGATTTATAGTGAAATGCAATATATTCTGAAAACAGCAAAAAAAAGGCAAACATTTTTTTGGGGGAAATATGTAAATATGTGTACTGTGTTATATAATGATTTATTAAATATTAATACTTTTTTCTTTTTTTTCAGATTGTGAAAGAAAATTTTCGAAAAAAACCAACCATTTTTTCAAGTAATTTCAATTAAATTTTAATTAAAAATTAAATTGTTGGGTGGGTCAGGTAAGTCAGAAATTAGATGGTCCCTTTCTTCCACTTCTCCTCAAACAGATTTTTAGTATTTAGTTATTAATTCCTCAAGGATCTTGAGATGTGGTAATTGATTTTTAGTGTTTTAAAAAAAAAAAAAAAAAAAAAAATTACGCCTACCAGTGAATGTGTGTTTTTCTGAAAATTAAATTTGTTTTATATATGTATATCTCAAGGTCGATGTAAGAATAAATGGGTATATAAGTGTCTGAAAGGATGATTTGTTTTTGAAAAATTGATTGTGTAACTGACTGATTAAGTGTATCTTAGTGAATACATGGCTTAATGAGTAATGTTTAAATATGTAATTTTCTGTATCAGTCTCTCACTTTGTGTATAAGTGGCTGCATGGGTTGGTGAGTAGCTACATGGGTGTTTATAATGGATTTTAGGTTGTTTTTTGAGTATCAGTCTGAGTGTCTGCATGGTTCGGTGGGGGGTTTAACGTAGTGCATAGGTGCATGAATGATTGTCTCTCTGGTTATATGTTTTGAAGACAGCATGTGTGCATGACTGTATGGTTGGATGAGTGTGTGTATGGGTGTGTTAGTGAGGGAATGACTGTCTCAATAGTGTCTTTATGAGTTACTAAATATGTTTTAAAGAAGTATATTTCACTATTGTTGTATATAAGTGAGTATATGTGAGAGTGAGAGATTGAAATAGTTCCTGTATGAATAAGTATGTGTTTTTATTAGTGATTATTTAAAAGAGTAAGTATGTGTAAGTTTCTGTAGAAGTACGTGTTGAGGTGTGTATATAACTGAATATGCAAGTAAATGGATGTTTGATTCTTTATTAGCATGAGTGACTATGTGTGTGAGTAACTCTATTGATGAGTGGCATTGTGTAACAGGATGTATAGGTGTATGAGTATATATGATGAGTGAGTACATGTATGAGTGACTGTACAGGACTGTTGGTGAATGAGTGGATGTGTATGTGGATCTAAGAATTACTGAATAGGTTATTGTAACTGGTATTGGTATGTCCATTGTTTTGAAAATTGTAGTCTCTATTTTTGAATGTGTGTATCAAAGGTTATATTAGGGTGAGAGGAGGTCTACCACTCTGTCACAAGGATGATGTCATCAGTGATGTCATTTGAGATGTCATCAGTGATGTCATGAGTGATGTCACTGACCATGTCATGAGTGATGTAATATGTTACGTCATCAGCAGTGGATTGCGGGTGCGCGAGTTATAGTTAGCGTAACTAACTATAACATGGGAATTTTAATGGTTTTTTATGAGTGAAATGTCCGCTAACTATAACGTGTGTGAAACCTATGGTTTTTTCACTGAATTTGCAAGGTTTTTTAAATGCTAAATCCTAACTATAACGTGTGTGAAACCTATGGTTTTTTCAGTGAATATATATATATATATATATATATATATATATATATATATATATATATATATATATATATATATATATATATATATATATATTCACTGAAAAAACCATAGGTTTCACACACGTTATAGTTAGGAATTAGCATTTAAAAAACCTTGCAAATTCACTGAAAAAACTATAGGTTTCACACATGTTATAGTTAGCTGGACATTTTATTGATAAAAAACCAATGAAATTCCCCCGTTATAGTTAGTGCAGGCAACTATAACTCACGCGACCGCAATCTTCTGCTGATGACATATGTGTCTTTATGAAAAAAAACTATTTGTAATATATGTATAGCTAAAATTTAATGGAAGAAGACATGGGCAAATAAGTGTCTAAATACAGTATTAGCATCAGCAGAAGATTGCGGTCGCGTGAGTTATAGTTGCCTGCACTAACTATAACGGGGGAATTTCATTGGTTTTTTATCAATAAAATGTCCAGCTAACTATAACATGTGTGAAACCTATGGTTTTTCAGTGAATATATATATATATATTCACTGAAAAAACCATAGGTTTCAGGGGTGTTATAGTTAGCTGGACTTTTCACTTGTACAAAACCATTGAAATTCCCCCGTTATAGTTAGTTCAGCTAACTATAACTCGCGCGCCCGCAATGCACTGCTGATGACGTCACATATTACATCACTCATGACATGGTCAGTGACATCACTCATGACATCACTGATGACATCTCAAATGACATCACTGATGACATCACTGATGACATCATCCAGTGAATGTGTGTTATTCTGAAAATTAAATATGTTTTATATATGTATATCTCAAGGTCGATGGAAGAATAAATGGGTATATAAGTGTCTAAATGGATGATTTGTTTTTGAAAAATTGATTGTGTAACTGACTGATTAAGTGTATCATAGTGAATACATGGCTTAGTGAGTAATGTTTAAATATGTAAATATCTGTATCAGTCTCTCACTTTGTGTATAAGTGGCTGCATGGGTTGGTGAGTAGCTACATGGGTGTCTATATAGGTTATTAGTTGGTTTTTTGAGTATCAGTCTGAGTGTCTGCATGGTTCGGTGGGGGTATTACGTAGTGCATAGGTGCATGAATGAGTGACTCACTGTTGGTATGTGTTGAACACAGTATGTGTGCAGGACTGTATGGGTGGATGAGTGTGTGTATGGGTGTGTTAGTGAGTGAATGACTGTCTCAATAGTGTCTTTATGAGTAACTACATATGTTTTAAACTAGTATATGTGACTATTGGTGTATATATGTGAGTATATGTGAGAGTGAGAGATTGAAAGAGTTCCTGTATGAATAAGTATGTGTTTCTATAAGTGATTGTTTAAAAGACTAAGTATGTGTAAGTTTCCGTAGAAGTAAGTGTGGTGGTGTGTGTATAACTGTATATGCAAGTAAATGTATGTTTGATTCTTTATTAGCATGAGTGACTATGTGTGTGAGTAACTCTATGGATGAGTGGCATTGTGTAACAGGATGTATAGGTGTATGAGTACCTATGATGAGTGAGTACATGTATGAGTGACTGTATTGGACAGTTGGTGAATGAGTGGATGTGTATGTGGATCTTAGAATTACTGAAGAGGTTGTTGTAACTGGTATTGGTATGTCCATTGTTTTGAAAATTTTAGTCTCTATTTTTGAATGTGTGTATCAAAGGTTATATTAGGGTGAGAGGAGGTCTGCCACTCTATCACAAGGATGATGTCATCAGTGATGTCATCAGTGATGTCATTTGAGATGTCATCAGTGATGTCATGAGTGATGTCACTGACCATGTCATGAGTGATGTAATATGTGACGTCATCAGCAGTGCATTGCGGGCGCGCGAGTTATAGTTAGCTGAACTAACTATAACGGGGGAATTTCAATGGTTTTGTACAAGTGAAAAGTCCAGCTAACTATAACACCCCTGAAACCTATGGTTTTTTCAGTGAATTTCTGAGGTTTTTTAAATGCTAATTCCTAACTATAACGTGCCTGAAACCTATGGTTTTTTCTGTTAATTTCAAAGGTTTTTTAAATGCTAATTTCTAACTATACCTACAGAGATAGGACATGTGAAGAAAGAAGAAAAAATGCACAGAAAGAAACAAAAGAAGTGCAGAAAGAAGCAACAGAAGTCCTCAAATACGAAGATAAGTGCAGGAAGAAGGATAACGTGCAGAAAGAACAAAAAGAAGAGCAGAAAGAAGCCTTGTTGCAAAATCATCCTGTACCCTCAACTTTTTCAGACGGATACTGGTGGTAACTGAGTCTGACTAACCAGTCCTAGAGCCAGTGCTATGTTAAAAGACACTTAGAATACAGTGAAAACACCTACATACACTAGGGAACATTATGCGTTGGGGTCCCCCTGTGATTAGCCTTACCTCCTCTATAAGCCCCTAGTATATAATAGGGCATGGGGATTAAAACTACCTCTTAAAACAGGCCACAGGGCGTTTTTGCACACGTTAACTCAGGCCCTGTCCCCTCCTTTCACCATTGTGTAAACACGCCCTGTGTCCGTTTTTAGTTGGGAGATTAAGTTCATTTGAGTCCTGAGGGTCCCTAGGGTCCAACTAGCCCACTAGGTACCTCCAGTAAGTGCCACAGAGCTGCGTTGCAGAGAGGTGTAAAAAGTGGCACGGCCTGGACCACCTCTCTGCAATGCAGCTCAGTGGCGCTTACTGGAAGCACTTGGTGGGCTAGTTAGCCCCCCGGGGCCCTCAGTATTAAAGGGAAATTATATCCCCAATTTAAAACGTGCCATGGTGCGTGTTTGCACACGTCACCTCAGGCCCCGTCCCCTCCCTTCACCACTGTGTAAACGCGCCCTGTGGCTGTTCTAAGTTGAGAGATTAAGTCCCCTTGAATCCTAAGGGTCCCTAGGGTCACACTAGACCACTAGGTACCTCCAGTAAGCGCCACAGAGCTGCGTTGCAGAGAGGTGTAAAAAGGGGCTTGGCCTCAGAACACCTGTCTGCAGCGCAGCTCCCTGGCGCATACTGGAGATGCCTGTTGGGGGCGCGTTTGCAGAGTGCTGCATGGAGGGGGCATGGCCTCCGGCACGATGCCAGTCTTTTATTTATTTTATGTTTTTTAAGAAGGGGGGCTGTGTGGTTCCCCTTCTTATTCTAATTTATGGGCCCTGATGACCCCATCCCCCAGGGCCTGTCTCCTAATTATATTTTTTTGACCCCAATCCCCAGGGCCGGCCACTGTTTTTTATTATTTTTAAAAAATATATATTTATAGACACGCCTAGGACATGCTGGACAAACCGTACGTACCTATCACCATGACGATTTGCGTGATATTCATTAAAAGGCGACTATGCATGCAATTAATCCACGTGGAATGTATTTACACCACTAGTGAAGCTCTGACATGTCTGATGCTCTACCGTGCCTAATCCCGGTAGACACCCTTGTCGTTTATTTATACAAACATGGGTAGCTATTGACGGGCACATTTAATACACATGCACACCAAGCCATTCAAAGGGGATTCGACAAAAATTCGACCAAAACTATGCAAGAAACCCCCCTCACAGTTAATAAAACACACATCCACTGCCGGATGTGTAATACTTTTTATTTTACTCTCTGGAAAGGGGACGAACATCACTTGCGAGTCACAGCGCGCTCCTGACAGAGCCCAATGCTGTGTTACACCCACCATTGCCTGCCGAGTGCCACACACCTCTGTATTGTATTCCACTAGCTAGTGCATATGCTATGACACTCTCTAGCCCATGTGCACTGTAACACCACCCCGTGAAAATGTCATGCCACACTTGTCTTCGCACGGGTTATATTGCCCCATCTAACGTGCCTTCCTCGATGCCTATGTTATAACGCACAGTGCTATGCCATACATATTACAATTTGGGATCCATATCTTTGTCACAGTGCATATGCAAAGTTACACTCCCCAGCACATATTTTATATTACAACTTTAGAGACTAGTTAGGTTACACAACACTGCCCTGTGCATATTACACTCCAAGGCGCATATCGCATAGCACGCGCTAGTGCCTGTGCTATCTCGCGCTCTCCAATGAATCTGTCATTGCGCACAATGTATTGCATATTATATTTCACGCCTGGTTCATCTTATATCACACTATTTGGTGCATAGTTTATACCATACACTATATCTAGTTTTCATTTTCAATCGTGCTCTCAGGACTATGTTCTATATAACACTGTGTTCACCTACCCTTTTCACGGGCATTACATTTTGCGATAGGGGGTGGAGGGTCAGGGGGTGTTTTTGCCAAGTGAGCCCGGAGTCACAGTCACTAACGTCTTCTTCTTCCTGAATAAAAGTGAGATTATGCTGCATACTTGTTCATATTTTAAGTAGTTTGCACAGACAAAATGTTTTAAAAACAATAAAGTTTCTAATACCCGCCTTCTCTGAACAGTTAGCTTGCTGCCCCGTCCCCCTCCTCCCTATCCTCTGTTGTGTGAATCCATGGACTAGCCTCCTCCCTCCTGCCATGCATGGTCTGATGTGCTGCCACTGCCCTCAATTTAGTATGATGTACCAGTCCACTCCTCCTGCCCTCCATTGCCCAATTCTATGCCCCATCATTGACCTCCTGCTTAAACTCTGTGCTTAGCTTGCTGCCCCTATTCTCCTTCCCCCTGCCCTCCGATGTCTTTGTGCATGCCCCTGCTCCATCCTTTTTGCCCACCATGTCCCATGGACCTGCCACTCCTATCTACTCTGAGTGTTCTGTTGAGCTGCCACTCCCCTCCCACCTGCCTAGCATTGTCAGATGACTGTAACCTGTCCCTGCCACCTCCACCCTGCCTGTCCACATGCCATGCCTCTATCCTCTTCCTCCTGTCCTACATGGTCCATTGTACTGCCACACCCTTCTGCCCTCCCTGGTCTGTTGTGCTGCAACTGCTCCTCCTGCCTGCCCCGTGTGGTCTGTTGTGAGGCCCCTTCCCCTGAACTTTCTTGTCTGTGCACAGGTCCTGACCCTCCCTTCTATCCTCCATCGTCCTTTGTGCATGCCCCTGCACCCTCCTTCTTGCCCATCATAGCCATTGTGCTGCCACTAACCCTCCCACTTGCCATGCATGGTCTTCTGTGCTGCCATGGCCCCTCCCACCTTCCCTGTGTGGTCAGTTAGCTGCCCCTGACCCCCTCCCACCTTCCCTCCATGGTCTGTGTGTATGCCATCACAGTCTCACTGTTGCTCTTCATGTTGTGTCTTGCTTCTAGTGCCCATCCTGCCTGACCTCCATGGCCATCTTGCTGCTCCTGCCCTGCCCCCTTGCCCCCAGCCCTCTGTTTACATGTGCAGACCCCTACTCCCTCCCTCCTGGCTTGTCTGTTCCATTGTAATGCCCCTGATCCGTCCCTCCTGCCCTTTATGGTCTGTTATGCTGCAGCCTTCTCTCCTGTCTGTCCATTATGGTCAGCTAGCTACCATTGCCTCTTGCCCCTCTGTTCTCCATGTGCATGGTCCTGTCCCCTCCCTCTTGCTTTCTATGGATTGTTGTGCTGCACTCCCGTCCTGCATGCCCTGTGTGGTGTATTGTGCTGCTGCAAACCCTGATGCCTGCCCTGCAGGGTCAGTTCGGTGCACCTCTCCATGTCTCTCCTGTCCTCTGTTATCCAAGTCCATGTCCCTATCCCATTTCCTTCCATGATCCAATGTACCATACTTGCGAACATTTTGAACTTGGTAAGAGGGAGATTTTGAAAAAAAACTGGGGTATTGATTTTCCCCTTTGAGTTACATTGAAAAAGAGGATATTGTAGACAGGAGACAGATGAAATAAAGCCCATTTGAGCTTAAAAACATTGGACGTTTCCTGGCTGAATCGGGTCTGTTGGCATGTATGGTTGTACTACCATTGCCTCTTCCTTCTGCCCACAATGGTCTATTACATTGCCACAGCCTTGAAGGAGGGTAGATTTTGTATCACAGGGGGCCCCTGGCCCGTTCTGTCCACACCTGAAGTATGAGACCCTTGTCCTTGCCCTGCCAGCCGCATTTGTAGGCCGTATTAAATTGACCAGCGGGTCCTGTGTTGCTATATAATTATCCTGAGACATCCTTACCACTCAGCCAGCATAAAACCCCTGTGTAGGCCCTTCTATTCAATATGTAGGCCTCTTTGTTAAATTGACCATAGCTCTGCAATTTTAGTGTATAGCAGTCTGAAGGCAGGTCTGCGAGGCCTTCTGCTCCAAACTAGTAGCCCCCACCCTACCCGAGTGCTCCGTGCTCGGTATCAAAGTTCAACATCCCCCTGAAGCTGTCGACATACAGTAGGCTGCATCCTGGACTGGTACTTGCTTCCTGGGCAGGTTTCCCGCTTTTAAGGAAGTGGCAACCGCAGAGCGTCAAGTTAGGAGAACTGAGGAGATTTTATACATGAATATATTGAATTCCTGTACAATACCCATTATTTTCTGCTTGCTCTATGGAACTTACGATAAGCGATTGGCCTGAGAGACTGACCTTTTCACCCAGTCCATTGTCAGCATTAAGTGGGTAAATGACGAAATGTCTGGTAAAATCTGCAGACGAAGCTTTTGGGTAGCATACGTAGGTAGATGTAGCGTGCAAAGGAGCCCATAAAATGATATAAAAAGGGAGCACCCACAGATATCGACGGACAACCTCGCCGTCTGTATGTAGGTTAACAGGCTGTGCAGGTTTTCCCCAAGAACTGGGATCTCTTGTCTTCCTTTGCTTAAAATGTCTTGCTCTGCTTTGCTTGAAGTATCTTATTCTATTTTACCTATATGAAATGTCATGTTATGTTTAACCATTGTTCTCTTTACTTTTGCATTTAAAAGATGTTGTATTGTAATTGCAGGAATGCTTGCTCTAAGAGTAAATGTGAGTGTCCCTAGGTAACATTTTCCTTGGTGTAACTTGTTTCTCATGATGCATTTATAGATGTGTTTTCTCTCTCTCTCTGTCAGTCCATTAATTGAGATACAGAGAATATCATGACAGCTGTATGATTATCTGGATTCTTTATTTTGTACTTTATGTCTCTATTCTGCGGTTTCCTTGAAGTTGCATCTTCTCATTAAACTGCCATTGTATTCTGCCTCCAATTCCATGTCTCATATGTCTGTTTTCTTCATTTTTGGAGCAAGCGTTCCTAGGCACCCCGGCTCAAATTAAGGTGCCCCTTTTGTCCCTGACTCACTCTCCTGCTCAGTTCTGTGGTGGCTCCCGGGGCTCTGGGGACCGCCCCTAGCTTCCTTGACCCGTAATAGATCTTCCCTCCAACAGCCTCTCTTGCAAGTCCTGTATTGTTGGTTTGTTGCCCCTGCCCCCCTTTCCACTGCCCTCCATAGTCTGTTGTGCTTCCACGGCCCTTCCTGCCTGCTCAGTGTGGTTAAATTGTTGCCTTTGCACCCTCCTACCTGCCTTCAATTTTCAGAGTCCGTGCCCCTGGCCTCTGCCTCTCAACAGTATCCTAATGAACAACTAGATTGCTAACATTCTATATTTATTACAAAAGTGTGGAACGCCTGACATCATCTTGATGTAATCAAAACTGTAATACCTAGAGCATTCCTTTAGAAATTACATATATGAGAGGGTCTTATTGGCATCAAAATTATGGTTAGTGCTCTAAAAGACTAAAATAAGGACATATTTTCTGAGTTTTCAAATAGCGACAAAGCACTTTTAAATTATTTGTTATCTTTATGTTTTTTTATCTAGTTGACAACTTGATTAAATGTTGCACTTAGGGGAGAGGATGTGGTGTTACTTCCAGAACTGCAGACTTTGCAACTGGGGAACCAGGTTGAAGTTTCTGCTTCAGCTCGACATTCTGTGATTCTGGTCAAATCACTTAGTCTCCCCATGTCTACAACCAAAATTAATTTGTTCTTGTGTGATGTAACCAATGCTCATGTAAAGCACTCCAATACCTGACAAGTCTGCACTATATAACACTGCAAAAACACAAAATAATAAGTGTTTTGCACACTTCTGTCATTGGGCTATATTTGGGCTATATCTGGGTGATTTTGGGCTACATTTGGGCTCTTTTGTCTCCGGTGGCCATCTTGGGAGATTTATTTGTTATGAAGTTTCCTAATTTCCTCATGTACTGCAGTCTCCTCAGTCGGAAATGCTTTCAGTTTTTTACTTTGATTCCATCATGAAGGTATTCAGATATGTCACACATTTGCCATGAATTCTGAATGTTAGCACTCTAGTTGCTCATTAGATCACTGTAGTAAAACTACTGTTCACCATGGAAGTCTGCTCCTGGTATTAAAAGTGCATGTTTCAGTCTGCATGTCAGAATTTTTTAATGAAATAGAAGAGGATTTGAGAAGTCACTCAAAATGTGCCCTCATTTTCTTTCTTCAGCATTAATCATAATTTCTATGGCAAAATGAACCCCCTCATTGTGTTCCTTTTTAAATTAAATGTTTTAAGTGTTACCAGTTTATTCCAATCAAGATGGCTTCAGGTGTGCCATACTTTTGTCATAATGAAGACAGTAAGTGCTCTAGTTGTTTTTAAGAACATTCTTGGACATTCTGTCATTGGGCTATACTTGGGCTACATCTGGGTGATATTTGGGCTACATTTGGGCTCTTTTGTCTCTGGTGGCCATCTTGGGAGACTTATTTGTTATGAAGTTTCCTAATTTCCTCATTTACTGCAGTCTCCTCAGTAGGAAATACTTTCAGTTTTTTACTTTGATTCCATCAAGAAGGCATTCAAATGTGTCACACATTTGCCATAAAATCAGAATGTTAGCACTCTTTTTGCTCATTAGATCACTGTAGTAAAGCTACTGCTCACCAGGGAAAACTGCTGCTGGTATTGAAAGTGCATGTTTCAGTCTGCATGCCAGGATTTGAGAAGTCACTCAAAATGTGCCCTAATTTTTCTTTCTGCAGCACTAATCATACTTTTTATGGAAAAATGAACCCCCTCATTTTGTTCCTTTTTAAATTAAATGTTTTAAGAGTTACCACTTTAATCCAAGCAAGATGGCTTCAGGTGTGCCATACATTTATCATAAGTAGGACGGTTAGCGCTCTAGTAGTTCTTTGGAACACTCTGGAAAGCTGCAGTAGAACACAAAGGAATCAACTGACAGTCTCTGCCCTTGTTGGATGTACATGTTTTACTGAGAATGTCAGACTTCATTCTCACATGACTGAGAAAGATAATGTGAATTTACAGAAAATAAGCTCTCAGTTTAGCTTATAGATCACCTTCCAAACCTCTGTGGTAAAAGCATGAGAAAATATTTTTCTCTCAATCATGATATCGCAGCAGAAGGCTTTTTCACATGGTGAAATCACCTTAGAACATACCACAATTCCTAAAATGAGTATGGTACCATCAACAAATGATTTATAATGTAACTAAAGTCTTAAAATCTTCTATTAACTGCAATGCTTTTTAATGAGGTGCTATCATGTATATTGGTCCCAAGATGGCTGCCAACACTTCTTGGATGAAGTGCTGACAGCCAATCAGATCTCAGGATGAGATGTGTGGTTAGGCTCCGCCCACATATATATATTGATTTAAATGCTATTTTCTCAGGAACTACTGAACAGATTTACACCAGACCTACAAAAGGCACTTCCTTGACATAGGGACTACCTCTCTGCCAAATTTCTAGTAATTCTGTTCAGCCGTTCGGGCTGTAGCTCGTTCTAAAGGTCCTATGGAAAAATGCATGGGAAAAACGCGTTTTGGGACCCCCCTTTTATCTCAGCCCCCGCTTGACGTATCCCCCGAGACTTTCAGGGTAGGAGCGGAGCGTAGCGCCCCACCTATTTTGAGAAATTCGCGAGGATTCATCGACCGGCGCCAAAGTTATTCAAAATAGAATGTTGCGGATTTCCTATGGAAAAGGGGTCCTAACTATAACTACCTACTGGCGACCGCCAGTAGGTAATATATATATATATATATATATATATATTCACTGAAACAACCATAGGTCTAAGGCCTGATATAGTTAGGAATTAGCATTTAAAAACCTTAGAAATTCACTGAATTTAAATGCTAAATAACGAACCAAACCACATTCACTGGATGATGTCATCAGTGATGTCATCAGTGATGTCACTGACCATGTCATGAATGATGTAATATGTGACATCATCAGCAGTGGATTGCGGGCGCGCGAGATGTAGTTAGTACAACTAACTATATCGGAGGAATTTCAATGGTTTTGTTCGAGTGAAATGTCTAGCTAACTATAACACCCCTAAAACCTATGGTTTTTTCAGTGAATTTCTAAGGTTTTTTAAATGCTAATTCCTAACTATATCAGGCCTGAAACCTATGGTTTTTTCAGTGAATTTCTAAGGTTTTTTAAATGCTAATTCCTAACTATATCAGGCCTGAAACCTATGGTTTTTTCAGTGAATTTCAAAGGTTTTTTAAATGCTAATTCCTAACTATATCAGGCCTGAAACCTATGGTTTTTTCAGTGAATTTCTAAGGTTTTTAAAATGCTAATTCCTAACTATATCAGGCCTGAAACCTATGTTTTTTTCAGTGAATTTCAAAGGTTTTGTAAAGTACAATTTTTAATGTATTAATTGTTATACTGATTTTCTTTATACTGATGTACTACATTTTTTAAACTATTTATTTTTAGATATTTTATTTTTTTAATTATATTATAATTACATTATACATTCCAATACAAAATATACTTTCTCAGAATGAATTACTTTAGTTTAAATACTTTGCAAATAGGCAATAGACTTTTAAGTACAGTAGTTACAGTTGTTGCAATGGGCAACACAATTTCAAACACAATGCAACATTGAGCTCAAAGTAAATTTCTAGTCAAATGCAATTAGTTACTTTATGGATTACTTTTCTAACCACAGGACTGGATCCTAGATTCAGTCCTTGGACATCTCCTGTAAACAGTTGAGTAAAAGCATTTTGGCTACAGTAGTGATTTGTAAGGAATATTATTGTATTTTAAAAGTTGACACTTAGAAATTTTTTCACATAGAATCACCAATGTTATCCTATGGCAGAAAATTCACTTAGCAGGTAAGTAGTGTTATTGTTACTTTTTCTTACTCAGTGGTGGATCCTGGATCCAGCACTGGTGATTCTCCTGTAAACAGTTGAAAGAATGTGTTTAAGTCATACTGACGATTTTTTAGGAATATTTTTAGTTTGAGAAAATAGACACTTCGAATCTTTTCTGGTGAAAACCACACAATGGATTCCTATGGAAGGAAATGCAAGTACGCTTAGAATTACTTTTAAGGGTCAGTGCTGGGCTGAAAATGCAGCACTGGGTTCTCTCCTGATAACAGGTGAGTAAATCGGAATTTGTAGTTCGGCTGATTTTACAGGAATATGTGTACGTTTCAAAAATGGACACTTAGAAACTTTTCTGCTGAAAACCCCACAATGGATTCCTAAGGAAGGAAATACAAGTTACTGGTATGTACGCTTAGAACTACTTTTCAGGGTCAGTGCTGGGCTAAAAGATGCAGCACTGGGTTCTCTCCTGATAACAGGTGAGTAAATCGGAATTTGTAGTTCAACTGATTTTACAGGAATATTTGTACGTTTCAAAAATGGACACTTAGAAACTTTTCTGCTGTAAACCACACAATGGATTCCTATGGAAGGAAATACAAGTTACTGGTAAGTACGCTTAGAATTACTTTTTTAGGGTCAGTGCTGAGCTAAAAGATGCAGCACTGGGTTCTCTCCTGATAACAGGTGAGTAAATCAGAAATCGTAGTTCGACTGATTCTACAGGAATATTTGCACAATGGTGAAGGAATTGGGCAGGGCCTGAGGTGACATGTGTGCCAACACGCCCTGTGGGGCATTTTAAGTTGGGGAATTAATTCCTCTTCAATCCTGAGGTCCCCTGGGGGCCAACTAGTCCACCAGGTACCGCCAGTATGCGCCAGGGAGCTGCGCTGCAGAGAGGTGTTCAGAGGCCGCGCCCCTTTTTACAAAACTCTGCAACGCAGCTCCGTGGTGCTTACTGGAGGTACCTGGTGGGCTAGTTGGCCCCCAGTGGACCTCAGGATTGAAGAGAAATTAATTCCCCAACTTAAAACGTGCCACAGGGCGTGTTTGCACACATATCACCTCAGGCCCCGCCCCCTACCTTCACCATTGTGCAAACGCGCCCCGTGGTGCGTTTTGAGTTGGGGGATTAAGTCCCTTTAAATCCTGATGGTCCCTGGGGTCTAGCTAGACCACCAGGTGCCTCCAGTAAGTGCCACAAGGCTGCGTTGCAGAGAGGTGTAAAAAGGGGCGTGGCCTAGAGCTACTTCCTGCAACGCAGCCCTGTAGCGCTTACTGGAAGTACCTGGTGGGCTAGTTGGCCCCCAGGGACCCCCAGTATTGAAGGGGAATTCATTCCCCGATTTAAAACCCGCCACAGAGCGCGTTTGCAGAGTGTGCTTGTGAGAGGGCGGGGCCTAGGGATGATCGCGTCTTTTTAATTTTTTTATTTTTGGAAAGGGGGCTGTGTGGCCCCCCTTCCTTCTACTTTTTTTGTGGCCCTGGGGACCCCATCCCCCAGGGCCTCACCCCCAAATTTAAATAAAAAAAATTCTGGCCAATTCCGGCCCCGGGAACCCCATCCCCGGGGCATGGCCAATTTTTAAAATCATTTTATGGAGGGGAGCTGCGTAGCCCCCCTCCTCTGGCCACTTAAGGCCCCGGGGACCCCATCCCCCAGGGCCAGCCATTAATTTTTAAAAAAATCTTAATTGGGAGGGGGGTGCGCTTGGCCCCACTCCCGGGCCACTTATGGCCCCAGGGACCCCATCCCCCGGGGCCTGGCTCTCGTTGAGGACCGTGGGGTGGTCCCCAATCCCCCCACGGTCCCAGCCAGCTCCCCACCTCCTGCGGGAGCCGGCATTGCTGTTTCCACATGGGGAGCACCTAACATGCTGCTCCCCATATGGAAAAGCAATCTGCTTTGCTTCATTGAAGCGAGAGCAGGTTTCCCTGCTTTCGCTTTAATGAAGCAAAGCAGTTTGCAATGGCAGGGTGGGAGCCGCGAGGCTCCCGCCCTGTCATTGCAAACTACAGTGTCATCAGTGATGTCATTTGAGATGTCATCAGTGATGTCATCAGTAATGTCACTGACCATGTCATGAATAATGTAATATGTGACGTCATCAGCAGTGCATTGCAGGGGTGCGAGTTATAGTTAGCTGAACTAACTATAACGGGGGAATTTCTAGGGTTTTGTACGAGGGAAATGTCCAGCTAACTATAACGCCCCTGAAACCTATGTTTTTTTCAGTGAATTTCTAAGGTTTTTTAAATGCCACTTCCTAACTATAACGCCCCTGAAGCCTATGTTTTTTACAGTGAATTTCAAAGGTTTTTTTAAATGCCAATTCCTGACTATAACGTGCATGAAACCTATGGTTTTTTCAGTGAATTGCAAAGGCTTTGTAAATGCTAATTCCTATCTATAACTTATCTCTAAAGATATCACGTTTAATGATTTTTATTGGATTTCTATATTTTTCAAATTCAGTGTGTCAATTTCATTAATTATCTTTTTTTAAAATACTTTTTATCACCATTTTTTAAACTAATTTTTTCAATTAATTCTTTTAAAAATAAAAAATATTATTTGTTTTTATTGGGGTTTTTAAAATATTTTTTTATATTTTTTAAACTATATTTTCAAAACGTTATCTTTTATTTTTTTTCTATTTTTTTGGGATCCGCGCACCCTATGCGCACCGTTCTCGATCCCTACGCGAAAGCATCCGCACACGGTATGCGTTGGGTATGTGTTTGATGCGCGATTCCAATGCGACAGGTACGCGACTCCAAGCCTATACGCGACACGTACGATTACGTTACGCGACACTTACGTGCTTCTGGGATGCGTCACATGCGTGTATGATGCAGTGGGTGCGCGGATCCCGCGAAATTTTGAACATTTAAAAAGACATATATATATATTTCATGTGAATATTAATTGAAGAGAAACTCTAAACTGCTCTTAAAAGTAATATATTTATACATCTAACCTATATTCCTTTTAAATTCAATTTCATGGATGCGCTCTGGGTGCGTGCTGCGTAAGCGCAGGGTGCGCAGATCCCATATGACCTGCAAAAAAAGAGATTTGATTGGTTCATTACACTTCCTGTTCTAACTATTGAAAGACCTCACCCATTTCAATCATTCTCCTTTGACCTTCTTTGAAAGAGCATCTCCTTGCAGAGAAGAAGCTTTTTTGACTAAATTTTTACTTAGCTCAAACTTTTTTTTCAGAACAGATAATGGCTTCAGGGCAGCAGATATCTCCTGCATCTCCTCATACATCTGAGGATGATTTTGTGGAAGAGCCACCACCCACACCACGTTTTTCATCTGTGGTGTGGAAATTATTTACCTATCCTGAGGGGCAAACTAAAACCAATGCCACCTTGGTGATGTGCAAGATCTGCAAAAGAGTGCTGTCTCGAGGGGATCCTAACAAGAAATACTCTTGCGGGACAGCTAGTATGATGAAGCACCTGAGGACCCTTCATCCGGTAAATCTTGCTCGGGAGGAATGGCGAAGGATGAGAGTTGCTCCTGCTCCTTCCAACTCATCGCAGCCGAGCACTTCAAGAGTGCATCCTTCAGCACAAAATTTGGACATCAGTCCAAAATTTCAATTTTTGAAAGTGCTCTGCACTAAATGCAATGCGATATTATGCTACGGAGAGCAGTCTATCGATCTGATCTGCCATCGGCAAGAAAGTCACCGTTGCTAGTTTTTCTTTTTTTTTTCCTGAACTTCATTGTTTTTTTCCTCCTGTTCTGTTTTTTCCTTTTTTTTTGCAGAAAAACCAAAAAAAATTAAAAATTGTTCAGAAAACCCCCCCAAAAAATATAAAAGAAGAAAGAAGAAAAAAAAAGTTCTTGTAAGAACTAACTTTCCTGGTTTAAAAAAAGAGCTATATTTGTTTGTTTGTGTGTGAAAGTTTAGATGAATGTATGTGTAGTACGTAATTGACTGAATGAATGCATTAGTGCGTATGGTGAATGTATAAGTGCAGAACTATGAGGAAGTGCTGCAGCATCACACAGTAACCTCTTTTACTGCAGTGTGCTGTAGTACTTCCGAAGCACAGGGATGCAACATATGTGCATAAATATGTTGCAAATCTATGCTTCTCTCTGCACGGCTGCTTAAACTGCAGCCATGTGGTGACACAGGCACCCTTGCACCATAGTGCAAGGATATCTGTGTCATGTGCTGTTTGTTGTTGTGCAGGAAGACACACCTTCCTGCATAAAAACAATCAGTAAAGGCATTTTTCTCCTTCAATGTATGCTGAGCATTGTAGCATGCATTGAAGATATAAAAATGTGGAGAAAGGAAAACAATTCTCTTTGTTGTGCTTTCCTACACCAATTTTAGAATGGTGCAGCATTCACACACATATCGAGATTTATGATTTCTGATAAATCTAGAGATGTATCTTGTTCTATGAGTATTCAGTGCAATCATGCACAACAACACTTATAGAACACCCTTTCAACACAAAGTGGTGTGTATGATGACATTGTATTTACATGGAGTAGAAAAAGTGCACAGAGTTCCTTTTCCTCTCTTTGTAAATATGAAAGACTATCTTGCACAATAACTATGTTACAAAAAGTGACATATTTCTGTTTTTAAAATTGCTTGCGAATGATAGAAGGTAAGCACAGAGTTTTGTCTGCAAAGATGTTCAAAGAAGAATGATTGAAATGATTGCGGTCCTTCAATAAGTACAATGGGAAATATTATGAACCCCTCAAATCTCTTTTTTTGCAGGTCACATGATATCCGATTACGGTCAGATTTCCAAAACTACATAGGTATAAACAGAGTGTTTTTAAAAACGTGTTTAAACTTTATAGCTTCTTGCAGATCTCTCCAGTCTGCATATTGATACTTAGTTAAACTTACCTTCACAGTAATAGAAATAAAAAATGGTATACATTTTTTTCAAATTTTCTTTGCAATCTAAATTGATGTAAATTGCTTATTTTAAAATTAGGATCTGTGAAAGAAAAGAAAAACATAGTTATAACATGTAATAATACATTTTTTACAACACAGCATAATTTCCACAAAGTAATTTGTTTGCCTTTTTTGCTGTTCTCAGAATATATTGAATTTCACTAGAAATAGTGATTTCAATCGTACTCATCACTTAACAGCGGGCAAAAAAAAAACAATCAGAAAGATTGTTAAAAAAAACAACAACATTCTATTCTCAGTAAAATACCAGAAAATACAAATCATACATATATGAAATGCTTACGGCTAACAAAATTATATAAGTTTACCTTATAAAAACTGTAAATGTTGCCACTTTAAAATATTCACCGACTCAATGACCACCAAAAAGTTCATAATTCAAACATATACCTTTCCTTGAGGCCAAATGGTATTTTTGCACTCCTTTTTTATGTAAATTGTCCAATGGTAGTCCTATTAAATTATAATAATACATTTCTCAGTGAGTGGATTATCTTCCTAAAACTTTGGCTTTAAAAATATTAGGTAGGAATTTGGTAATTCACTAGGCAAACGTTGTTTGAAAACCAACTGGGCATCATTACAAAGTGTCCAGCCTTTGTCACATTTTAGATAGGCAGTGTAATGTCCAGATGTGGCGGAAGGACCATCATGGAAAATTATAGCAATTGCTACAAAAGTCCTTCCAGATATTGATAGTTGTGCTGCTACAAATTGCTTTATTAAAGTATCCAATTTTCTTCCGTCAGCTGTACAACGTTGCATCATTAAAATTATGTATTTGCCATATTTTTTTAAAAATAATGTGGATAACATTTCTGATTTACATTGGCTACACTCCATGTTTTAATTTGCACCTTTAACTAATTTATTAAAAGACACTGATTTACAGTCTGGTAATGTTAAATACAGAAATCACTCAGTGTCTACATTGGAGCTACATGTATACATGCAATTTTCACAATAATGTTCCCATTTGTAAGAAAGGCCAAAAATATTTTCTATTTCTACACATTCATTTTCAAAAATGGTAAGCATATACATTAAAAATTCCTGAGCATCTTGTTGGATATTTTATGAAAATTGTGTAGAACCAGAACACACATCCAAAAGATTACGAACATCTTAAACAGATTGTATTTTACTTGTGTCTGTTGACAATTTTTCAAAACCAGAATGCAACAGAGAACAAAATCTTTGTTGCCGATTCTGCATAATTTGTTCATGCAAACCTTCAAGATAAAAAACAACATTGACCACTACATTAGCATAGCAGTTGACACCTGAACTATTTTAAAACTGATATCCAACAACCTCTTAAACAGTGTCCAATGTCTTTTTACTTGCAATCACAACATTATCTTGTGCTATTCCCTTCTCAACACCTTCAGAACAGATACTGTCAAACCTTCTTTTTCGACCAACCACACGCTTTTCAAATACAGGATATTTACCTAGATTTGGAGCATACACCCTTCTTAACCTATTATACTGTTTTACACAGTTTGCATCTGCAGTAACCTTTGTCTCATCAAAATCAATCAAAAATAAACCAGATAATGTTCTGACTCGCGACAAAGCAACATATGCCATACCCTCTTTAAATACAGTAGATCCAATGTTCACTAATGCACTGTATACACTTAATCCTTGAGATTTATGAATAGTCACTGCATATGCCAGAGAAAATGGAAATTGTTTCCTACGGACATAAAAATCTTTAACAAGCAAAAAACGAACTGAACAACGACCAATTTCTTTAACTTCTTCAATCTGATCAAATTTAATTTTTAAAAATTAAATTCCTTCTTTTTTCTGATAATTAAACAAAATCTACCACTTTACCCATTGCGCCATTAACTAACCCTTTTTCTACATCCAAATTTCGCCTTACAATTACCCGACAGTTTACACATGCGTACAGTGTCTTTTCTAAACCAGCTGTTTTAGATTTTTTTTTTCTAAAGAATCCAGTTTTGTTTTCAACTTTCCCGTCAAAATAATAGTAATTCCTTCATGCTCTATTTTATCGATGGCTTCCATTTTTATAATTTCTTCATTTTCCAGTTTCAATAGTTCTTCGTTGAATATGGAATACTCTCGCAGTGTTGGCATTAAACAGATCACTGATTTATTTTCAGCAATTTTCATGTACACTTTTGCAGGAAGTACATTTTCCTTTGGAAAGACATTGCAAAGAAATCGACTTTCCAAAGCTTGTTTGCCATGTTTTGTAAGAACTCCAATTCTTATATCTTGAAGAATACTTCCATATTCAGCATCATTTGCCTGTCGCATATTTGTTGTCCTTTCTTTGTATTCCAAATGTTCACATTACCAACACTACCAAGAGACTTTCTGGTATCTTCATGTGCAAGTGTTTTAAATACCGGTTGTCCTTTTACCGGATTAAGTTGCAATAGATCTCCAAAAACTATGACGTGTTTTCCTCCAAATAACACGTCATACTCTCTTTTAAGAATTTGTTGCATTCTTAAATGCACAAAGGCAAGCATCAAGTTAGACACCATGCTCACCTCATCAATAATGAGAAGTTTCATTTTCTTCAAAACTCTTGAAACTTCACAACAAGCTTCTCCAGATAGCTTGTGGTATTCCAATTTGTTCTCATGCTCTACTGGTAGCATTAGTAAATGATGTAAAGTAATTCCTTTAATGTTATGTGCTGCCAACCCAATTGGAGCAGTGACAACACAAGACAAATGCGACTCAGTTGTTTTTTGCAGATAACTTGTAATTACTTTAATTAAGAAAATGTTTCCTGTTCCAGCTTGACCACTCACATACATTCGGATAGGTTGAAATGATGTACGTGAGCACCCTTTCTTTTCATGAAGTAATCCATGGTCAATCTGCTCTTTCACTTGTTGATATATTTGTTTCTGTTCAACATTTAGTTGTTCTTCCAAGTTTCCTAACTGTACTACATCTTCTTGAGCTTGATACATTGCTGTTTCCACCTCATTCATGGCAGTTGCTGCTTCATTTTCAACAATTGATTGTCCTAGTGGATCTTGACTAAGTGCAGCAGAACTTTGACTGTCTTGAGAACTGTCTCTAGCAATCTCAGCTGCAATTTTAGCTTCTTGATCAATTTCATCATTCAACATTTTCACATAATTTGCAAAAGCACTGCATTGTATGCTATCTTTACAAGCATTAAATGAATCTTCATAGCTCTGAAAATCTCCAAGTAATTCCAGTTCTGAATGCCATGGTTTGAACATTTGCAAAAGGGCTAAATATAAAAAATTCCCTTTTATCAGCAGTGTCGCAACTCAGTTTCCTGTGATTAATTACATTTCCTTTCTTCTGTTTCACCAGACATCCTTAAGAACCAATAACTGCATATTTTCCATCCTTGATGTTCTCTGTAGTATTCCGTTTAAAAGTGTAGTTTTGCAGCACGTCATAGAGACACATGCTCTCAAGATGATGACTTCTGTTCGAGTAATATGTGTCCAACATATTCGTTTTCAAAATATCTGTACTTTCTGGTTCTTTTTCTGCTAAATATTCAATTTCTTGAACAGATTTCAGTACCCGATTTCGCATTCCTGCAAGACCTAGACTCACCCAAATGATTCTTCTACTTTTTGAATATAGACTTGCAGATGATAACCGATCTGAACATTCATATGCTCCAATTTCACGATGCGATAACATCTTCAAACTGAAACTGTATAATTTCTTACTTAGAGTCTTCTCGTGAGAAATCTCTTCCCACATTTCTTTCAATTCCGTCTTTTCTGATTTAGTAATGTAGGACGTTACATACCGAGCGACAGCAATGGAATTGTCCGCAACATACTGAATATCCATGTTAGCATTCCACATGGATAAAATAACTGGATTGTAGTCATTTATGTATTTTGATTCTTCACTTCTTTTAAGTCGTAGGTATTTTTCGGAGACTTTCTTGTGATAGTATGTCGCACAGCTGACATAAAACTGTTCACTCTTCCTTTGGATAATACAGGACGTGGAAATACAAAACGACATTTGGTGTAGAACTTATCCTTTGACTTGTACTTTCGTCGGCAGTATTTTCCACATCGATGGCTTTGGAATCGTAAGACTTGTTGTTTAAGTTTTTATGTTCTTTGCTATTGGGTACAGCACATGTGGCATAATCTTCAATGAAAGACAAAACAGTTTCATCTGAATCTGTTCCAAATTTGGGGGCGTTCTTGATCCATACCAACATATGTATATGAGGAGCACGTCTTGCTTGATACTCCTTTCTCCAAAAGAAATCCACAACTTCTCCAAGAGGAGGATTCTTTTTATTGCAGATGAAAGACATCATTGCTTCAAATCTATGATTGAAATATCTGCATACATTAACAGGATCCAATGAGCACAATTCTCCAGGTGTCTTGTATTCAATATTTTTTATATTGCAATTTGCCTCTCGAAGAAATTCAAGTAAATCATCCCAAGCATACTCAGCACAGCTTAGTGTAACAAACCATGTAGGAGTTCCCAAGTTACGTAGCATACATTTCAGTTCTCCATGACGACGGTACCAATATTCATTAGTCCCTCGCTGACATGCCATCAGATTAATCAACTGAGATTCTAAATGATCATCTCTCTGATGCACTTTATCCATAAAATCCTTAACAGTTACATTTTGCAGATGCATTCCAGTTTTTAAAATGTGATTTACTGCATATGAAAGTCCAGACAAGTCACTTTCAAACAGAAGATGAAACATATAAGGGATACATTGTCGAAATCTTGGATCTTCTGCATATAATCTTGTTGTCCGATATTCAGATGCTGGAATCTGCACAGGACGTTCCTCATATCGTCCACCTTTTCCTGTTGGAAACAACTGCGGGAAACAACGAGCTTCCAAACTCTCTTCCCATACACTCATGGGACTTCCTGTTGATTTTTTCATTTGGAACAACTCAATCGTATTCCCCATCACCTCTTTGGAATGAAGTGGATGTACACTATAATGTTCATAGATTTCTTCACATCTGGACATGTCCACTTTTTCAATTTGTCCACTTAATTTTTCAGTATCTTCTGCTAAATCTATTTCTTCTTCTCCTACAAACACATTTCTATAGTACTCATTATTTTTTAACAGATACAATGATGCCTTTTGCACTTTTGTAACATCCACTAGCTCTTGCCATATTTTCTTATTTTTAGTAGGAACACCATTAACTAGAATGACTAGTGGCTCATTTTCTGCATGGTCTACACCAATAGTTTCAATATTTTTCCTTAAATCTAATGGTAAATACACAACTCTTCCTTTCAATTCTCTTTGCAACTCTGATGGAGGTAATTTACCTGTTTTAGGCTCCATACGAACAAAAGCCTGAAACGGGTGAACACATAGAATGAGAATAGACTCATACGTATTTAAATCTATCAGCTCTGGAGGAATAGCAACCAACTCTAGATTATTATGAACTGCTCTAGCAGGCATTTTATTCTCATCTAATTTGTTATAACAATATTTGCAAATACGCTGCTCAGATACCAAATCAAAACAATCCTCTACCAGCAAATAAGTTGCAAATTCCATCCACGTATCATTATCTTCTATTTCACTTTTTAGATACAGATTGACACCCCTAGTCTGATTTTTATAGTGAGTTCGCCGACAACAAATACAAGATACATTTGGTCTTTCACCTGAAATTACCTTAAACTTTGTGATTTCATCCTCAAAATTTTTTGTAATCACAGGTTCTACATTGTCTTTAACATTTTCTTCTACTAATGTCACAGTTTCTCCACTCTCTTGCTGAAGACCAAAGTAACAAAACTCAATATCCTCACAAATCTTCTTCACATCTGATACTGAGCCACGTTAAAGAGCACTGTTCAACTCATTTAACTTTAGTGTTGGACTTTTCGCATAATACAATCTTCTCACTAACTTCCGCATTTGAGTTTGATGTACTGCCAGCATCCTGAAATGGTGTAAAACACTTTCACAAACTTTCCTAGAAAGACAAGCCAGAGAATGACCTTGCAAACCAGTATTTTTTCTCACTCTGCAAGGGTCTAGTCCTTGCAACACCTTAATCTTTTGTTTAACACTCTTTTTAGTATATGCTCGTAAAAAACTACATAATTTATCAATAGATTCCTGTCGTACACTACAAATACTACTGCAATCCCATGTATACACAGGGTGTTTAGGACGTCTCCCTAGAACTTCATCAGCTATCACTTCTTCTGCATTTCTTTCAACCATTTTCTCTTTCTCAATTGGACAACCATCTCTAACTTCGTAACCTCTACCACTGGTGTCAACTGCAAACAGTAATTTTTTGCTCTGTAAATAACTCTCTTCATTAAAGAAAGCCTCTGAAATGGAACTATGTTTCCATTCTCCCCAAAAAATATCACAATTCTTTCTTCTATTAATTACTCTTTTCCTCCTACTTTTGGCCTAAATTGATTGGTTTATCTAGTGATCGAATTCTGTTTAATACTAAAATGAATAGTTTCCTTTTTACTTCAAAAGCCTGTTTAACAAGGTTTTCAATATGCTTCTTCTTTTTATAAAATAGAGCTCTATTTTTATATTTCTTCACATCTTTCAGCAAATTATGTACTACTCTCTTGTAAAATATTTTTTTTCGTAATTCCTTATACTGACTTTGCCTTCTTTTAGCACACTGTCTCCTTTGACTGATTATTTTTTTTTTGCTTTTCCTCTTATTTTGAATTTTTTTTCTAGTTGAAACATTAACAGTGGATTCAGCGTTCTGTACATTCTGTTTCCTCCTACAAACATTTTTAATAAATTGCTTTGTGATCTTACCAGAAGATTTTTTCTTTTTAGCCACATTATGTTTTTCATTCAATACTTGTGGTTGATTTTTCTTCAAGTAACTCTCCTTTCTCTCTTCTTTTCTTTTTCTTTTTTTTTCAGGCATGATTTCTCTATTTTAACGTATGTGTAAAAAAGAATCACAAATAAAAGTATATTAATAACTTTCAAATTCACACTATTCTATTACTGTAAAAACACATTTTATATAAAAACTGACTAAGAATCTATAGCCATGAAGCACAAGTGTGACGATGGTTAAAACACTACAAGCATAGTGCATACAACTTTGAAACAGTTTATGCCCTAAAGCCTACCTCACTAAGGGCCATATGTAGGTAGCCTAATACCGGTCGGTAACGGCTGATTTTCGGTAAAAATCCCATTACCGACCGGTATTCAGGCTTTTGGTATGTAGGGGGGACATTTCAGGATTCGGTAATTTACCGAATCGGTAAAATTACCGAATCGGTAATTTTACCGATTCGGTAAATACCGAATCCTGAAATGAGATGTAGGGGGAGTGTGTGGGTGTTGTGTGGATTCGTTATTTACCACCAACTAAAAGTTGGTGGTAAATGACGAATGGCTTAGAAAAAGCATTTTTTGGCACTTAGAACTGTGCAATGTGGCAGACATACATGCCCTTAGGGCATGTATGTGTGCCACATGTGCACACATGCAGGAATCAGGGGTGCAACAGAGTGTCACTGTGACACCCTGCCACCCTTGATTGTGCTCCCCCCATTACCGAATCGGTATTTACCGATTCGGTAATGGTAACAGGCTTCCCATTGATTCCTATTGGCCTCCTGGCCCATTGGAATCAATGGGAAGCCAGTTACCATTACCGAATCGGTAAATACCGATTCTAAATTACCGACCAATTCCGATTCGGTAATTTTTACCGACTGATTACCTACATAGCATTTACCACTTCATAAATACCGAATCGGTAAAATTCGGTATTTATGAAGTGGTAAATGTTAGGCTACCTACATAAGGCCCTAAAAGAGTACATGCTAACTGACTGAATGATTACAATACTATTAGGAAACAAACTGGGTGTGTGACAGGGTATTTCCTAGAAGTGTATGAATGCTGACATGATTATTGATGGTGTGAAAGAAAAGTGTGAAGGTGATTAGAGACCTACATGCATACTGGACACATGTTTCAATCCATTCATACGTTAAGGCCTGTCTCACTCCAATACTATTTGGCTACTGATTAAATGATTAGAGTACTGCAAGAAGAATGCCTAGGTGAGTTTATAAGTGTTTGGGTTTTGGCACAGTGAATGGATTACTCCATGGTGTTGAATGGGTCACTAGAGGACTCCAAGAGGAGTGACAGAGTATTTGCTAGAAGTGTATGAGTACTGACTAGGGAATTGAAGGTGTTAAACACAAGTTTGTAGGTGGTTAGAGGACTGCATGCATAGTGGATAGGCATTTGAAGCAATTCATGTACTAAGGCCTGGCTCACTGCGTGAGTACTTGGGTACTGACTGAATGACTAGAGTACTGTAAAGAGAGTGCCTGGGTGAATTTATAAGTGTTTGGGTTTTGGCGCACTGAATGGATTAGTACATGGTGCTGAATTGGTCACTGGAGGACTACAAAGGGAGTGATAGCATGTTTGCTGCACTATATGTATACTGAGTGGGGAATTAAAGATGTGAAAGACAAGTGTGTAGGTGGTTAGAAGACTGCATGCATACTGGATAGACGTTTGAAGCAATTCATGTGCTAAGGACTGGCCCACTGCATGAGTACTTGGATACTGACTGAATGATTAAAGCACTGCAAGGAGACTACTTGGGTGAATTTATAAGTGGTTGCCTTTCAATGCAGTGAATAGATTAGTACATGGTGCTGAATGGGTCACTGGAGTAGTATAAGGAGAGTGAGAGAGTATTTGCAGGAACTGTATGAATACTGTCTGGGATATTGAAGGTGTGAAAGACAAGTATGTAGGTGGCAAGAGACCTACATTCATAATGGATAGACGTTTGAAACAGTCCATAGAGTAACCCTCGGATCACTGCAAAACTACCTGACTACTGACTGAATCATTAGAGTACTACAAAAAAAAGTGACTCAGTGAATCTTTTTAAGATTTTGGATTCTAGTGCAGTGAATAGGTTAGTACTTACTGCCAAATGAGTCAGTGGAGTGTTTATTGAGGTTTATAGATACTGACAGAAAAATTGAACGTCTCAAAGGCAATTTTGTTGGTACTTACAGGCCTCCATGCATACTGGAAACACATTTGAATCAATCCATGTGCTAAGGCCTGCCTCACTCCATTAGTACTTAGGTGCTGACTGAATGATTAGACTATTGCAAGAATTGACCTGGGTGAATTTACAAGTGTTTCAGTTTTGGCACAGTGAATGCATTACTACATGGTGCTGAATAAGTCACTGGAACACTGCAAGGGTATTGACAGGATGTTTGCTGAAAGTACATGGATACTGACTGGGGAATTGAAGCTGTTAAGGACAAGTGTATAGTGTGTTACAAGACTGCATGCATACTGCATAGACATTTGTAGCCCTCTATGTGGTAATGCAGGGTTCACTACATGAGTACCTGGAAACTGACTGAATCATTAGACTACTGCTAGAAGAGCGCCTGGGTAAAACTGTTAAGTTATTCAGTTTTGGCACAGTAAAAAGATTAGTACATGGTACTGGATCAGTCACTGGATGAGTGCAAGATGAGTGACAAGATGTTTATTGAAGTATATAGAAACTGACTAGTTAATTAAAGAAGTGAAAGACAAATGTGTAGGTGACTAGAGGCCTGTATGCATACTGCATAGAGGTTTCAAGCAGTCCATGTTGTAAGGCCTGGCTCGCTGCATGAGCACTTGGATACTGACTGAATGATAAGAGTACTAAAAAGAGAGTGCCTGAGTGAATTTATAAGTGTTTGGATTTTGGCAAAGTGAATGGTTTAGTATATGCTACTGAATGGGTCACTAGAGGAGTACATGGGGAGTAACAGAGTGTTTGCTTGAAGTGTATGAATACTGACTGTGGATCTAAAGGTGTGAAAGAGAACTGTGTAGATGGTTAGAGGACTGCATGCATATTGAATAAGCATTTAAATCAAAGCATATGCTAAGGCCTGCCTCACTTAGGGGCCTCATGTAGGTAAATAAATTTTACCGGTTCTTAAATACCGAGCCGTACCGAATCGGTAAATTAGAATCGGTAAGTTATATGTAGGTAAAAATTCGGTAACAGTTACCGATTCGGTAACAGTCGGTAAATACGAATCGGAATTCACCGAATCGGTAAATACCGAGGTGATAATTACCGATTCGGAAAATACCGAGGTGGTATCTACCGAATCGGAAAATACCGAGGTGGTATCTACCGATTCGGAAAATACCGAATCGGTACGTACGGATTCGGTAAATAACATCACATGACTTGACGAAACAGCTAATCCTGTGCAACGACAGCCCACCCAACCAGGAACTGCCCACACCCAGGCAGGTGTACACAATTAGCCGAAGTGGCCACACCCAGGCAGGTGTACATAATTAGCCGACCCTGGAGAGGCTTGGAGTGCAGAGGAGAGGCAGGGAGCAGTTGCATGTGCGAGCGGGAAACGAACAGCATGTCCAGCCAGAGCACACAGAAAGACGGAGGGGAAAGGAGGAGGAAGCTCAAATTCAGCCCCAAGGAACTCCAGGTGCTGGTGGAGGAGGTGGTGAAGCAGCACCAGAAGCTGTTTGGGAGGCAATCCCTGCAAGTGCCTGAGGCCGAAAAGCGCAACATATGGCTGGCCATCCAGGCGCAGGTCAATGCTGTGGGAGTGACCCACAGGGAAATTGAGGTCCTCAAAAAGCGCTGGTATGACCTGAGGATTGTGACCAAGAGGAAGATGGGCGACATCCAGAAGGAGGTCAGCCAGACCGGAGGTGGAACCAACAGGGCACCTGCCCTCACCGAACTGGAGGAGCTGGTGGCGGCCACACTCGAGCAAGAGAGCGTCGTGGGTCTTGGGGACGCCGACAGCTCTGCCAGAGCCGCAACACACCAAGGTAAGACGAAAGCACAGCAATGTAGCCGCCCCTACCCCTATCCCACATCCCCCATTGTGAAACGAGAATCACACTGCAGTCCACACGTGTCAGTGCAGACAGGCAATGCATTCCGGGAGATGTAGTCAGGGCAACACTAACCATGACGTAAATGTCACAGGGCAACAAGGCATGTCACGCACTCGAGGCACAAGGAGACAGAGGACAGATTGGAATGTGAAATGATTTATTGTGACGCTTGCAATGCAGCCCTTCGGGGACACTGAGCCAATGTTGTTTTTCTGTCCACAGATGTGACATCATGCAGTACAGGGCATGCTGCAGGGGAGACGGCACACCGGCCACAAAAATCACCTCTAGCCAGCACGAGTTCAGACCAGGGAGCAGGCCCACTTTCAGCCGCACCACCTACGCAGCCAGCCGCGCCGCACACAGAGCCACCATCACCTCACCGAGAGCCAGCATCACCACCACCAGAGCCAGCATCGCCACTCATGTTCGATTCACCGGCCACATCTCCGCTTGCAGGTGTGAGAATGAGGAGGCGTCCAGCAGCCAGGCTACGAGCCTTAGACACCTCGTCAGACGACAGCATGGGCCCAGAAGACCGCACCGGGCCCCAGGAAGGGAGCCATCCCACTGTGCCCCACACCTCACAGGCAGCACAGACGGGAGCAAGAGGGCGCCGCAGGTCGCGTGTCCAGAGTCCACCAGCACCCACTGACGGCCATGGTGTCTTCTTGGGGCTCGAGGGCCAAATGTTGAAGCAACAGCGCCTGCAATCAAAGGCAGTAATGTCAGTCCAGAGGCACATGCGGGTGATGAGGACAAGCTTAGTCAACATGGACACAAACATTGGCGGCATGGCTGCGGGCATTCGGGACATGTCCCAGTCAATCCAGCAGTTGTGCAGCAAATTAGATGCTGACATCGAAGCACGGCGCCGGGAACGCCAGAGAAGGGACACTACCAGCAGGGCACTCAACCGTCTGGCAACTGCGACTTCCCTACTTTGCCGGCGCTCTGTGACGATGCAGGAGGGCCTAACACAGTGCTGCAGCGACCTGTCACGGGGGATGGTGCAGGTGACAAGTGCACTAGGGGTGCTATTGACTAGTCAGGCGTCGACAACTGCTGCAGGGGATGCTGCGGAGAGCATCGACACCAGCAGCAGCATCACACCCCCCGTCCCAGAAGCACGCAGGAGCAGCAGGCGGCTTGGGGTTGGCTCTAGTGAGGATGCACAGGCCGTGCAATCCACCACTACAGCGCGTATGCGCAAACATTGATGTGGCCCTGCTTATCCACTTGCCATTGGGTGACGTAACCCTGGACATACTCATTGTATAGATGGCATATTGCCAGATTGGCCTGTTCATGTGTTCATGGCGTGGTGCCACATTAAACTACGTCATGACTTCTCACGACTCGCTGTGTCCCCTCACTTACTCAGAAATAGTTGCATGTGATCTCTGACCGTCTCTCTCTCCCATCGATTGCAGTTGGCACTCTAGCTGCGCTGCCCTCTGGCTGGCCTGACTCATCCTCGTTGTCCTCAAAATATGTTAGTTCCACATCTGTACCTTTTTTCGTGGCAAGGTTGTGCAGCATTGCACAAGTGGCAATTATCTTGCAGCAGGTGATGGGTTTGTACTGGCGTGCGCCTCCGCTCTTGTGGAGGCAGCGGAACCTGCTCTTCAGCAGTCCAAACGTGCGCTCCACCACATTGCGTGTAGATTTGTGGGCCACGTTGTATCGTCTCTCACTCTGGGTTGCTGGGTGTAGGTAGGGAGTGAGGATGAATGAACGGCATGCATATGCACTGTCTCCTGGATGAGTAAAAGGGAACCATCAGTTACATGCCTCTAGACACTCTGATTTGCAGGTTTCAAGGGGCGTCACTGTTACTTACCCAGCAGGTATCCCTCTCCGAATTCTCCGGCTCTCAGTCGTGTGTAGATCCCACTATTCTGGAAGATGTAAGAGTCGTGGGTGCTCCCAGGAAACTTTGCAACAATATCTGTGATGATGTTCCCTGCATCACAGATCACCTGCACATTGATGGAGTGGGTGGACTTCCTGTTCCTGTAGATGTGCTCTGTGTCAGCTGGAGGACAGATTGGGATGTGTGTACCATCAATACAGCCGATGACATGGGGGAACTGTGCCATGTGATAAAAGTCTGTTTTTGTTTTCTGCAGTGCAGCCTGTGTGTTTGGGAAGCTTATGTAGTGGTGCATTCTCTGCATCATGGCATCCAGGAACTTCCTGAAGAAACGTGACAGGCAACTCTGGGATACCCCACCCACCGCAGCTATCACCACCTGATAACTGCCGGATGCCAACAGATGTAGGCTGCAGAGCACCTGCACATGTGGGGGTATGGCGTGCGCCCTTCTTATTGGCTGGTCCAGGAGTGGGTGAAGGTCCCTGATTAAGTCCATGATGGTTTCGGGGTGTAGCCTGTACCTCTCATGTATCTCTGCATCAGTCAGCTGGAATAGTGTGATGCGCTGTCTGTAGATTTGTTCCTCCCGTCGCCACACCCTCAGTCCTGCTGCCTGTACACGTAGGCGCCTTGCAATGACGTACATGGCGGCCATGTTGTCCACGCAGTTGCATTTTGGGATTGCTTATGTGCATTGTTGATGGTTACCACCTGCTTTCCATCCGTGTTAATTACCGACTCTTATTTACCGATTTTCCTGGATTTCTTAATTACCGACTGCTCCTACATGTCATTTTAAATTTTTACCACTTCATATTTACCACTTCATATTTACCGATTCGTTAATAATGTATTCGGTAAATATGAATCGGTATTTTAGAATTCGGTAACTATGAATCGGTATTTACCGCCTCATATTTACCGAAAAGTGGTTTTTGGACTCCTACATCTCACTTGTCTGAATACCGGTCGGTAACGGCATATTTACCGAAAATCGGCCGTTACCGACCGGTATTTGGCTACCTACATGAGGCCCTTGGTTACTACTTGAATATTAACTGAATGTTTACAGTATTGCAAGGAAACTTCCTGGATGATTACATAAGCAATAACTGCCTTCTAATTCTAACAAAACCTGAGAACAGGAAAGTTTTTAAGCAGTTATGCATATTCAAACATATGAAGTACCCAAATGCTTCTCTCACAGTGGTTCCCAAATGCACACAGACTCACAGTGTGATTCTAGACAAGCAACACTATCCCTAGGAGTTTACCAAACCTCATTCACTACTGTGCAAAGAGTAAAGGGACTGCACACAATCAACATATTTAAGTACTGCACTTTAGTGTCAAAGCCTAACTCATTTTATCAAAGCATAAGCAAAGAGTGGCTTCTAATGCTACTAAAACTTGACAACATGGCAGGTTTTAAAACAGTTATCTGTCGGCAAATACTTGATGTTCCCAAATGCTTCTCTCACAGTGGTTCCCAAATGCACACAGGCTCACAGTGTGATTCTAGACAAGCAACACTATCCCTAGGAGTTTACCAAAACTCATTCACTACTGTGCAAGGGGTAAAGGGTAGGGGTGGGCGGAATTTGCGGAATTAACCTTCGCAAATTATCGCGAGAATGTTTAAAATTATCGCAAACAAGCAGAAATATCGCGAAGATGCGGAAGTTTTTTTCCGGCATGTTCGCGCGATTTTCTGCATGGTTGCGGGTCGCCAACTTACCCATGTGGCTGCTTGCGGGCGCGGCCATCTTGTTTTGAGTTGTTCTCGCGGTGCATGATCGCGAGAAAAAAGACGTGATCGCGCGACGCATGACGTCACTGCGGGCGCGAACTGTCGCGAGACAGCGCAAATGGCTAAAAACAATACAACATCTCATGGAGAACGCGACCGGATCAAGAAAACTTGTCGGCGAACGCAGGGAATCAGGTAAGGCGATCGCGCGCGCGCGAGAATGTATCATTTTACAGCGCGAGCAAGAAACAAATTATCGCCAAGCTGCGGAAACCGGAATTTTTGACATCTTCGCGCTCTCCGCGGAACGCAAAAATGTCAAATTATCGCAATTTCCGCGAACGGAACGAAATTTTTGCCCAGGCCTAGTAAAGGGACTGCACATAATCTACATACTTAAGTACTGCACTTTAGTGTCAAAGCCTAACTCATTTTATCAAAGCATAAGCAAAGACTGGCTTCTAATGCTACTAAATCTTGACAACATGGCAGGTTTTAAAACGGTTATCTTTCAGCAAATACATGATGTTCCCAAATGCTTCTCTCACAGTAGTTCCCAAATGCACAGAGACTCACAGTGTGATTCTATACAAGCAACACTATCCCTAGGAGTTTACCAAAACTCATTCACTACTATGGAAGAGGTAAGGGGACGGCACACAATCTACATATTTCAGGACTCCACTTCAGTGTCAATGCCTAACTCATTTAATCAAAGCATAAGCAAAGACTGGCTTCTAATGCTACTAAAACTTGACAACAATACAGGTTTTAAAACAGTTATCTGTCAGCAAATACACGATGTTACCAAATCCTTGTCTCGCAATCCTTACCCAAATGCATACAGACTCACAGTGTGATTTTAGGCAAGCAACACTATGCTAGCAGTTTACCAAAACTCATTCACTAGTCTAGAAGAGGTAAGGGTACTGCACACAATCTACATATTTAAGTACTGCACTTTAGTGTCAAAGCCTGACTCATTTTATCAATGCATATGCAAAGACTGGCTTCTAATGCTACTAAAACTTGACAACATGGCAGGTTTTAAATCAGTTATCTGTCAGCAAATATGTGATGTTCCCAAATGCTTCTCTCACAGTAGTTCCCAAATGCACACAGACTCACAGTGTGATTCTAAACAAGCAACACTATCCCTAGGAGTTTACCAAAACTCATTCACTAGTCTAGAAGAGGTAAGGGTACTGCACACAATCTACATATTTCAGGACTCCACTTTAGTGTCAATGCCTGACTCATTTAATCAAAGCATAAGCCATGACTGGCTTCTAATGCTACTAAGACTTGACAACATGATAGGTTTTAAAACACTTATCTGTCAGCAAAAACAGAATGTTACCAAATGCTTCTCTCACAGTGGTTCCCAAATGCACACAGACTCACAGTGTGATTCTAGATGAGCAACACTATCCCTAGGAGTTTACCAAACCTCATTCACTACTGTGCAAGGGGTAAGGGGACTGCACACAATCTACACATGTAAGTACTGCACTTTAGTGTCAACACCTGACTCATTTTGCAAATCCATAAACAATGAATGGTTTAGCACATTTATCTGTCTGCAAACACATGAAAAACACAAATGCTTATCACAGAATGGTTTCTACATGCACACACACTGTTAATAAGATTGTAGACAAAAAAAAGTAATCCCTACACTTTAGCAGGAGAAATACATTAGTCTGATTAAAATCAAAATAGTCTACATACATCCCCTCACAATTAAATAACTCACCTTTCAAGTTGTTTTGTAGATTAAGAAGTATATCAGTCACACACCAGATATCAGTCACACACCAGATTTTCTTATACAGAATCTCTGCACTGTGCACCTCTCAGCAAAACCAAAGAATGGCAAAGTTTCCCTCTCATTTTCCATACATATACATGTAAACATCAAATAACATTCCTTCCCACATAAATTCAAAAGCAAACACACATTTCTATTGGTTAAACATTTCAACCCCTTCCAAATCACATACATTTGAACCCTACCCCCATTCTGCCTTCTGCTTGTTACCATAGCAACAGGTCATGGAACACTGAACTGAGCACACAGGTCACAAGTTCAGCACACAATGTTGCTAATCAAAACAGCAAGTGTGCTTGACTTTTCAACATATCAGCTTATCATATATAATGTTCCTTTCACGCACTTTTTGTTAACCAATAATAATCATGCGTTTAAAAAACAGAAGCATGCACCCTTACTTTCAGTGTAGAAGGTTGTCAAACAACCAATGATTTCTTGTCTTTTTTCAAAACTGCATCTTAGCCACCAGTTTAGAAAAACCATACTTTTCAAACTGCCATTTCATTTACAGAGACCATCTGAGTGCATCCAGACCTCCCTTCAAGATGCTTAGAGTGTGGATTGTGGGACACAGCTATATTTTCTGGAGCCAAAGGTATGCAGAAAACAAAGGCATTCACAAAGACCTAGGTTTGCCAAATGTTGACATTAAATGGATTGGACAGAGAGGGTTAAAGTGGCACCAATTGATGCCATTGGTAAAAACCTTTATGCATATCCAACACCCTGACCTCATAATAGTGCACTGTGGTGGCAATGACCTAGGCACTTTGACTAGGGTAGGTCTGGAAATGCTTATGAAGGACACCTTTGCAGAATTGTTTTCACTTATTCCGAAAACTGCCTTTGTGTATTCTAACATATGCCAAAGGCAGAAGTGGAACTGGTCCAATCATTTTTGTCCACAGATTGAGAAAGCTAGGAAACATGTGAATAAATCTGTTTCTGCTTTTCTCCGAGACTATAGAATGGGGTCCATTTACAATAACAATCTGCACTTTCATATGCAAGAGATGTATAGGAGAGATGGAGTACACTTTACTGATGAAGGAAACAGAGTCTTCCTCAACAACTTTAGACTCTGTATAGGTACTTACTTATAAGTACCAAAAACTCTCAATAAACACAACGGCTCTTTTTAGAGCCACTCAAGAACAAAACACTTAAGCTAGATGTTTATCTCCCAAAAATGTCAGTTTTTTTTCCTTGTATCCGTGCACCCAACGTGTTAGGAACCGCGCACCCTACGCGAGAGGAACCGTGCACCCAAAAAATAGCCCCTATCACAAATTTTTATTATCCCTGGGGACCCCATCCCCCGGGGCTTATAAAAAAACGTTGGAGACCATGGGGGGAGCCCCAACACCCCCACGGTCCCAGCCGGCTGCCCGCGTCCTTCGGGAGCCGGCATTGCTTTTCCACATGGGGAGCTGCTGACATGCAGCTCCCCGTGTGGAAAAGCAATATCGTTTGGATTTTGAAAGAGAGAGCAGGACCTGCTCTCTCTTTCAGAATCCTAATGAAGTTTGCTCTGGGAGGGCAGGAGACTCCCGCCCTCTCATAGCAAACAACAGTGTCCTGGGGTGGGCACCCCAGGACACTGTAGGAGCCGGCCCTGGGTGGTGGCGGTCCCCAGGGCCCTCGAGGGCTCCAGGAGGGGGCCCACGCAGCCCCCCTACCCTATTAATATATAAACATTTTGCCCCCAGGATTTGGCCCACCCGGGGGCTAATTATTAACGAAGCGCGGAAGCCCGCGCTTTGGGTTTTTAAAAAATGTTTGGCCGGATCCGCGCACCCTGCACGCATTTCGATGCTTTTTTTTTTTTAAAAGAGGGCCCCAGGGGGTCCTTCTGGGACCCTCTGAGCAACACTAGAGGGTCAGAGTATTTCTACTCTGCCCCCTTTATATGTTTTAAACACTTATTCCCCTTACTTCTTCAGCCTCGCTTCTACCGGGGCACAAAATGGCTGCCAACAGTTCCTGGTTTCAAATGTAGACAGACACTCGACAGCCAATTAGCATTCAGCCCGTGATCAGGAGGGTACGCGCACGGTTCGCAGAGGGTGCGCTTAGGGTGCGGGGAGGGTGCGCGGATCCTCCGATGCCGTAGATATATATGTACTTTTAACTCTAATTTTCTCAGGAACTACTGAACGGATTTACACCATTTAAGCAAAAGGCACGAGTCTGAACTCAGGACTACCTCTTTGCCAAATTTGGTGTAATTCCGTTAGCAGTTCGGGCTGTAGCTGCGTCAACAGGTCCTATGGGAAAATGCATGGTGAAAACGCGTTTTGGGACCCCCCTTTTTTCTCGGCCCCCGCTTGACAAATCACCGTGAAATTTTCAGGATAGGAGCTGGCCAAAAGTTTGGAAAATTTCACGAAGATTCGTCAACCGGCGTCAGACTTATTCGGAATAGAATGTTGCAGATTTCCTATGGAAAATAGGTCCTAACTATAACTACCTACTGGCGACCGCCAGTAGGTAATATATATATATATATATATATATATACCACAACCAAACCCGATCTTCGTAAAATTGGACACCGACACAGGAGATGCTGTTAGCCATCCGGCTAGGGTTTATTCTTCTTCTTTTAGCAACGCGTTTCGGCACAACTGCCTTGCTCACACAAATTAACATTACGAAACACTTTCATTTAAATACACGTCACAGAGTCACGTGACCACTTTAAAAATAACCACTGAAAACAGACTCACGTTATTTTTCTCGTAATGCTGTGGCTTTTAACACAATACTTTTTAACATAGTGTTAATGATCGTGGCATAGTGCCACACTCCCTCCTCTCTTAATATATTAAAATCCCAAAATTTTATTCATTTAAGGATTTTAAAACCCATAATATACAAATATTACAGTTATATTAAAAAACCAATCAATCTCATAGAGGATACCGGGAGTAGGTGATTCTCTAGCATAAAAGCCTTTAACAAATTTGTATAGCATTACACAGTAATATATTTAAATCATATATTTCAAGAGAACAGTGGTAATATTCAAAACTTTATGCAAGATTCCTGGGCAAGTGCCCCATCATTATCATCAGTTGATCATCACTTGTTGTATTGATTGGGTACAGCGTAGTAACTATTTTCTGTCAATCCAATGTTCAAACCTTATTGTGAACAAAAATCAGAAAGAAATAATGTAGGATGATCATTTCATGGTACATACCCTTATTTACATAGAACTGTCTTCTTAACAATAAGTAATATAAATATTAAAATTTATTAAAAAATACTAGTGCATATTAGTTTCAAGTAAAGTGCCAATGCCTACTGTGTGCTAAACCGCAATTCCAGTAAAGTGCAACTCTAATAAAGTGCAAATGCATTACAGTACTCAACCTTAAAACAGTCTATAAATCACTTGTTGGGTATGTCCTTTCTTATCATTACTACATATAGAAAATTATCCTTATACCACCAGCTAGTTTTTAAATAATGTTATTAAAGGAATTTGTCTTATTCGTCTGTGACTCAGTGACAATTTAAAATCCATAAAATTTAGACTAAAAAGAGGAGCTACACTCACTCTTGATGGATACTACTAAATCAGATGTACATGGAGATCCTCTTCAACATTCAAACCATTTGGACTTTTCGTGTTAAACATCAGTATGTATTTAGACTCTAATTTCCGTAATTTTCTTTCTCTATCTCCTCCTCTTTGTTCCACGGGGATCTGATCAATAGCAAAGTACACCAGTTCACTGGTGTTGCCTTTGTGGAATTCATTCATATGACGTGCTACCACATAGTTTTTATCATTATTTCCAATTGCCCTAAGATGTTTTAGGATACGTACATGAACCATGTGGATAGTACTCAGGAGGGTACGCGCACGGTTCGCAGAGGGTGCGCTTAGGGTGCGGGGAGGGTGCGCGGATCCTCCGATGCCGTAGATATATATGTACTTTTAACTCTAATTTTCTCAGGAACTACTGAACGGATTTACACCATTTAAGCAAAAGGCACGAGTCTGAACTCAGGACTACCTCTTTGCCAAATTTGGTGTAATTCCGTTAGCAGTTCGGGCTGTAGCTGCGTCAACAGGTCCTATGGGAAAATGCATGGTGAAAACGCGTTTTGGGACCCCCCTTTTTTCTCGGCCCCCGCTTGACAAATCACCGTGAAATTTTCAGGATAGGAGCTGGCCAAAAGTTTGGAAAATTTCACGAAGATTCGTCAACCGGCGTCAGACTTATTCGGAACAGAATGTTGCAGATTTCCTATGGAAAATAGGTCCTAACTATAACTACCTACTGGCGACCGCCAGTAGGTAATATATATATATATATATATATATATACCACAACCAAACCCGATCTTCGTAAAATCGGACACCGACACAGGAGATGCTGTTAGCCATCCGGCTAGGGTTTATTCTTCTTCTTTTAGCAACGCGTTTCGGCACAACTGCCTTGCTCACACAAATTAACATTACGAAACACTTTCATTTAAATACACGTCACAGAGTCACGTGACCACTTTAAAAATAACCACTGAAAACAGACTCACGTTATTTTTCTCGTAATGCTGTGGCTTTTAACACAATACTTTTTAACATAGTGTTAATGATCGTGGCATAGTGCCACACTCCCTCCTCTCTTAATATATTAAAATCCCAAAATGTTATTCATTTAAGGATTTTAAAACCCATAATATACAAATATTACAGTTATATTAAAAAACCAATCAATCTCATAGAGGATACCGGGAGTAGGTGATTCTCTAGCATAAAAGCCTTTAACAAATTTGTATAGCATTACACAGTAATATATTTAAATCATATATTTCAAGAGAACAGTGGTAATATTCAAAACTTTATGCAAGATTCCTGGGCAAGTGCCCCATCATTATCATCAGTTGATCATCACTTGTTGTATTGATTGGGTACAGCGTAGTAACTATTTTCTGTCAATCCAATGTTCAAACCTTATTGTGAACAAAAATCAGAAAGAAATAATGTAGGATGATCATTTCATGGTACATACCCTTATTTACATAGAACTGTCTTCTTAACAATAAGTAATATAAATATTAAAATTTATTAAAAAATACTAGTGCATATTAGTTTCAAGTAAAGTGCCAATGCCTACTGTGTGCTAAACCGCAATTCCAGTAAAGTGCAACTCTAATAAAGTGCAAATGCATTACAGTACTCAACCTTAAAACAGTCTATAAATCACTTGTTGGGTATGTCCTTTCTTATCATTACTACATATAGAAAATTATCCTTATACCACCAGCTAGTTTTTAAATAATGTTATTAAAGGAATTTGTCTTATTCGTCTGTGACTCAGTGACAATTTAAAATCCATAAAATTTAGACTAAAAAGAGGAGCTACACTCACTCTTGATGGATACTACTAAATCAGATGTACATGGAGATCCTCTTCAACATTCAAACCATTTGGACTTTTCGTGTTAAACATCAGTATGTATTTAGACTCTAATTTCCGTAATTTTCTTTCTCTATCTCCTCCTCTTTGTTCCACGGGGATCTGATCAATAGCAAAGTACACCAGTTCACTGGTGTTGCCTTTGTGGAATTCATTCATATGACGTGCTACCACATAGTTTTTATCATTATTTCCAATTGCCCTAAGATGTTTTAGGATACGTACATGAACCATGTGGATAGTACTCAGGAGGGTACGCGCACGGTTCGCAGAGGGTGCGCTTAGGGTGCGGGGAGGGTGCGCGGATCCTCCGATGCCGTAGATATATATGTACTTTTAACTCTAATTTTCTCAGGAACTACTGAACGGATTTACACCATTTAAGCAAAAGGCACGAGTCTGAACTCAGGACTACCTCTTTGCCAAATTTGGTGTAATTCCGTTAGCAGTTCGGGCTGTAGCTGCGTCAACAGGTCCTATGGGAAAATGCATGGTGAAAACGCGTTTTGGGACCCCCCTTTTTTCTCGGCCCCCGCTTGACAAATCACCGTGAAATTTTCAGGATAGGAGCTGGCCAAAAGTTTGGAAAATTTCACGAAGATTCGTCAACCGGCGTCAGACTTATTCGGAATAGAATGTTGCAGATTTCCTATGGAAAATAGGTCCTAACTATAACTACCTACTGGCGACCGCCAGTAGGTAATATATATATATTACCTACTGGCGGTCACCTGTAGGTAGTTATAGTTAGGACCACGTTTCCATAGGAAATCCGCAACATTCTATTTTGAATAACTTTTGCGCCGGTCGACGAATCCTTGCGAATTTTTCATAATAGGTGGGGCGCTACGCTCCGCTCCTACCCTGAAAGTCTCGGGGGGATTCGTCAAGCGGGGGCTGAGATAAAAGGGGGGTCCTAAAACGCGTTTTTCCCATGCATTTTTCCATAGGACCTTTAGACACAGCTACAGCCCGAACGGCTGAACAGAATTACTTGAAATTTGGCAGAGAGGTAGTCCTCAGGTCAAGGAAGTGCCTTTTGTAGGTTTGGTGTAAATCTGTTCAGTAGATTCTGAGAAAATAGCCTTTAAATCAATATATATATCTGAGCCAGCTTACGGTGCGCTTACGGTGCGCTTACCGTACGCGTACGGTGGCGTGCGCGAGCGCGATTCTGATTGGCCCTTAGATCTTAGTAAACATTCGAATCGGTCGAAACCAGGAAGCGGCGGCCGCCATTTTCTCTCTCGCACTCTGAGGGGGGAGCTGATAAACAAATGCCAAAAACATATAAAGGGGCTGTTTAGACAGCGCCCATGCACATAACCATCCCCAAGGCAAAAAACGGTAATTTTTTATTTTTCGAAAATTTCGCCGATTATGCTTACCGTACGCTTACCGTACGCGTACGGTAAATAATTATTAAAAAAAACCCCACTCTCTCCACCCCGTGTGCAAATGGTGGCCGAAGGCCACCATTTGTGCATGGAATGTAAGAGCACAGCATTTCCCCAAAAAATTTCAACAGATTACCTATCACAAGGAAGCGCATAATATGTCCTCCATGTGCGCACGGTGCGCGAAGCGCATCGTGCGTACATGGCCCATCTAGCGTAACGTGGGCACGCGGTGCGCGTAGCGCACCGCGTGCCCACCGTGCGCGCACGGAACGAACTGCGTTAAGTGGGCGCGCACGCCACGAATGGCGTAAAGTAACTTAGCATTTAAAAAAACGTACAAATTTACTGAAAAAACCATAGGTTTCACACACGTTATAGTTAGGAATTAGCATTTAAAAAACCTTGCAAATTCACTGAAAAAACCATAGGTTTCACACATGTTATAGTTAGCGGAAATTTTACTGATAAAAAACCAATGAAATTCCCCCGTTATAGTTAGTGCAGGAAACTATAACTCACGGGACCGCAATCCTCTGCTGATGCTAATACTGTATTTAGACACTTATTTGCCCATGTCTTCTTCCATACATTTTTAGCTATACATATATTACAAATATTTTTTTTTCATAAAGACACATATGTCATCAGCAGAAGATTGCGGTCGCGTGAGTTATAGTTTCCTGCACTAACTATAACGGGGGAATTTCATTGGTTTTTTATCAGTAAAATTTCCGCTAACTATAACATGTGTGAAACCTATGGTTTTTTCAGTGAATATATATATATATACATACATACATACATTTTTTTTGTTTTAACACTAATGTAGAATATGACTATCCTAAAGGGACAATTGCTGGGGAAAAATATATAAATATCTCCTTATGTATGCACTTATTGCACATCTGACCTTGCCTGGATAAGCTTCAGATCCAACCTAGAGGTCACTTAATTTTTCTCCTGATTTCATTAGCTTGCTCATCGGGTTGTTCATTTCTGCTTACACTGCATGTCTGTATTTTAATTGCCACAGTGTATAATTGACACCATGCCAATCTTGCAACTCTCTGTTGATCATATTTGGCACCATGTCCCTTTTAGTTTTGCAACAGTGGCATTACTTAATACATATATGACCCAGAAACCAGTCACTTAGGCACGATTCAAGCTGAGAGCGATATTGCGTGCACTGACTTCTTCCTTGCGGGCTAGCAAGTATGCATGAATACAGACAAATACATTTAATTTCCTGCTGAGCAAACAGCAGTGTTGTGTGTTTCTTTTATTGCTGCTGGGAGGGTGAAAATGTATTTATTTTCCTAACAGGCATGATACTCATAATTTATCTACAATCAGACCTTTTTGAGTTTCCATTTGTGCAATCAGCAAAAATGATTTTACACTTACTCAATGAGATTAGCTTTATGTACAGTTGTCTTCATAAGTCATTTGTAGCCCTACACTACCACCTTCAAAGATGACAGCCCTAGTCTTCTACTGGAGCCTTGGCCCTAGGTAATCCTCTTACTTAAGTAAAGCCAAGCTCATTAAAGTTCAATTCAACAGAGTTCAAATTCAAAAACACAATTTGTTACAATGATGGTCAATCCAAAAAGTTAATCACTAATGGTATGGAGGCACAAATCACAGAGGTCAGGTGGCACAGTTCCCTGTTCACCCAGATTATAGGTGATCAGATCAGGTTCAATGTTGGCATAGTAAGTCCATTCAGGGGCAGAGTATCTCTGACAAGGCACCCTTACTCTCTTTCATCTCCTGAGCCCAGCTGTTCGTCTCCATTGTCTCTCAACCCGCTCTACTCTGTCTCCTCGATGACAGCTTGTGTAATGCGTTCAGCAGATAAACTCAGTATTAGTCTCTCTCGATCAATTGGACACTCTTCTCTCCTTTGATCATTCCTGATCAGACTGCTTGGGCCTCATCAAACACTTGCACATGAGGCCAATCAACTGCGGCTACTCCAAATGTACTCACCAAAGAATCAAAATGTGCCTCACCTCAGCCTTGCATTAATCCTGGAACTTGAACCATGGGTAAATTCTGAGGTTCTTGGATGTTCACTTCTTCCCGCCTCTGCTCCTTCAGGGTATTCAAAAGGTGGGAGTTGTAATTTGGCAGCAGGCGTTGATAATTATTCCTCTGGGCACCCCACTAGCTGAGAATGAGAGGCGTGTATCTAGTTCGGCAGTCCACCACAATTGAAGGTTGTGTTGGTCCCCAGAATGACCTGGTAAGGGCCCTCCCAGCAGGCTTTCAGACATGTGTTTCAGAAATGCTTCTTGGCCATGATCCAGTCTCCCAGACGGACATCGTGGAACTGTCCTTGTTGAAGAAGTACAGTAGCAGCTTCAAGCTGGTGAGAGCCAGAATGCACCACATCAGGCAGTCCCTTGCAGTAGTTGAGTACCATATCATCTGTGATATTCACAAATGCATTACCAGGCACAGCAGGAAATCTCAGGGCCCTTCTTATGAGTATCTTGTGAGGAGACAGTCCTGTTCACCAGTCACAAGTACTCCAAAGACTCATCAACACCAAAGTCAAAGTGTCTGGCCACTTCAACAAGGTAACTGCAGATACTTTAGCCAATCAGGACTTCACCTTCCGAATTGTCTGTTGCACAATGCCAGAAGCCTCGAGTCATGTAACTGCAATACAATCGCTGTTCCACCTGCTAAGGGACACACAGCATTCTCAGGAACTCATTATTAAAATGAGTCACTCGGTCTTACCCCAGCGAAACCAGGATAATGAATCTTGTTATCAGCTCACACAGTAATAACTTGGCTATGGTGAGACTGTCATTCCTCCTAGTCCAGTACGCTTCAACCTAACAGGAGAAAATAAACATCATGACCAGGACATATCTCAGCCTATTACGCACATGCATCTCAATAAAATCCATCTGCATTCGGTTGAAGGTACCTCATGCTCTGTCTCTATGATTAATAGTAACTGTTGTTTAAACATGAACTCCCATAAGCACAGTAGTTCATAAGATCAGATAGAGAGAAATATATAACAATAAATAAATAAAATGAGGAAGGACCACTACAATTACATACATTTCAACAAACATGCTACTTATGTTGTGAATAATTAGGAGATAACATGCTGCACTAAAAACATTGATACCACATAGACACGATCCAAAAATAGCATTTCAGTTGTCATTAAGCACCATCAATTCCGTGGGCATTTCAATAAACAATAGAATCTCCCTATATTTGCATTTGATTATTGCATTATACCTCTGTCTCAGGTCCAAATCTGTGAAGTGACTCAGTTTTTGGTTCTGTACTGTACAACAGTTTTAAAGTCTATTTTGTATGAAAAATGTACTTGTGACCATTGCGGTTAATGTTAGATTGTTGAGCTGCCTCTAAGCACTAAAGCACCAGTAACCTTTTAATCCTTACTGAATTCAGACAATCAGTTAGTAAAATGTGCTCTTTAATTACGAATGATGCCAAAGTAATTTGTGTGGGTTCTGTAGTTTGTTGACCAATGGGGGGGAAGAAATTCTATCGTGACAATGTTGCTGGATTCCAGTTTGCACCATTCGGGGATAGATTTAAACAGCCTGAGGATGTTTCCCCTATTTAAGATGTTGTGGGTACCTTGAGAGGGGTATTCTGGAATAAACAGTAGCTTGGCTGTTTGATTTGTGGCAACCGGCTCCTTTCCTGAATCTCAGTTATTGTCCCTATTCCCTTTGGGGACAGGTTCAATCCTTCTTTGTTACTCCTTGTTTATGCTCCTCTTGTTGGTCGTAGAGCAGATGATTTGTTTTGTGCTGTGCTTCCTTTTGTCGTTTTGCGGTTGACAAATCTTTTGTAATTGTAATCCAGATGCTTTCATTATGGCATAATGTTAAATCATCGATATGTCACTCTGTGACTACTTTTCTGACGGGCTTTAGGTTCAATGTGGTCACATTCCCTTTATCTGCATTGCTTGCTGTCACTCATATTTCACAGGGGATGGGCATCAGGGATAATAAGGTCACAAATTATTTAGTTGACTATGCTGAGATCAGGTTATATTGTTTCTCCCGCAAGCTTCCCCTTGTATGAGCCAGGGTTTGCCTTAGGTCATTATTAAAACTTAATTCCTACTCTTGGGGCTTGTAGGTTGATGGCCAGGTGACCGTACGAATACTATATCTTCTTCTGGTGCTGTGTTGGCCCTTAAGCTAGGAACATAATTTCCTGTGCTAATACTTGATTTATGTTGTTATATGCTTTTGAAACTTGTTGGGTGACTGTGTTAGTTTGTTGTTGTGGACATTGTGTTGATCCTCTGGGTAGTTTCCTGATTTCTGTCAGGACTGTGGTGAGGATCGAGGGAAGTGGGGACAGGCTATCAATTATTGGCGAGCAACAGCATACTGATTGTACCAGGTTGGACTCTATTTGCGCTCTTGTTATCAAATTATTTAGGCTTTCCAGTTTACTGTCTATTTCTGCTGTGTACACTGCGAGTGCAGTTAGGAGGTCAACTTGGAGATACAGTTTGTCAAAGTGATAATTTAGTGCTGTGATTGTTGATTGTGAAGTTTGCAGGAGTTGGGGCCAAAATATATTTGAAGCTCCTGTCACTATTTCAGGGGCTTCATGTGTAATACGGTTCCTGTTGGCGTCTGATCTAAAAAAGGATAAGTCCAGTATTGATTGATCATTTGGGCTCTCCTTGTGCACTGTCGGGGTGGTTGTGGTTGTCCAAGTTGAGTGGAGTCTTTGGAGTCAAGGGTTTTATATTTTGGTTGGTGCCTGAGTCCATTGGGCTGTTGAGTATTGAGGATGTTGTATAACCGGAAATGTGTGTGTTGGTTAGATAAGAATTATTTGCTTTCTGTTGCAGAGAAGAGCTCAGGTTAATAGGAGAATTGTCACTTGATATGTTGATTGGTTATGAATTATATGCATGGGGGCCATCAAAGAATAGTGGCTGATGATTGACTTCATCATCAATCTGGGATACTGTCCTCAACATGAGGTTTGCTAATTTTGGTGGCTCATCCACGTTAGTTGAGCAACCAAGGCACATCTGAATACCCTGTGTGAGCAGGTGAGCATGGATCATGAGTTGGGCTATTAATTGCACAGGATTTCCTACTGGTGGCTCAAAGCTAGATGGCATAGTTGGGACAGTCTTCCTGGTAGAGCCGCTTGTAGCTGTTTTTTTTTTTTAGTTTTATATAGCGCGAACTAGACATCACCATCCTACAATTCTATCTTGGAACTGAAACGTGAAGAGAAACTGGCTGTCATTGTGCAACAGAATGGAAAAGAATACCTGATGCAAATTAATCACTATGAAGCATTAAGCTACATAGGGTATCTAAAACAAAACACAGCAGAATTCGGTACCACAGGACAACATGTAACAACAATATTACTAATCTTTCACAGGTCCTGCACTTGCAGCTTGATTTCTGCAGACTCATAATAGAAGAGTTACATGGACTCCCCATATTCTCTTTCAATATTCCTCACTATATCATGGAATCAGTCACTGGAGAAATTCCAGCTAGAATTTCTGGTGAGAGATTTTTACTGTGGCATTTGAGGATATTCAGCTTTTAACAGTAATCTAGACAGGTTGTACACCTTTAATAAGTGGTCTATGTTTACCTGAAAATCTCAGACTTTAGGTTTCACATTGTCTTACAGATCAAGTGGTCAGTCATCCACAGTCATCAAGGGAAACAGCCTAACATATGTCTCCTACTTAGCTATTTTAAATTAACATTCTCATCATGTGTTTGAAACTCAACACCATTGGGTGTACATTATATAGTTCAATTAAATTTGCACAAACGATACCGTCCTAACAGATTGACTGGGCTGGAATTACATATCTCAAACTGATGGTCCTCTTCAAAGAAACCTATTTAACAGGGACCCTTTCTAACACAGGACTAAATATCTGCTTATTGGCAACACCTACAACTTGGATCTGTTTTCGCTATAGGGGAAGGTTTGGGATTTCCGCTGTTCTAAATGTAGAATGGGTAGCAGGGGTGGCCATTCGCTTCACCTTCCACTAATTGACCACTCTGGTCTATCTCCAACACTGCGCCAAGTACATAATACTCCTCTCCTCTGAGGCACCATTATTGTGATAAATTAGAATCATATCCATCATAGGTATCAAAATCTGTAAACTGCTAAAAAGTTGTTTGATTTGAAAAGGGATTCTGATTTACTCTTGGAAACTGGATCACATTAAACATCAGATTCCCCCTGTTCTGTGGGGGGTATCAGGCTTGAGGAACCTGTATCACTGGTGCAGAAGGTATGTTAGGATTCTAGGGTCTCTGCATTGGTACATTTTGCATCTGCAGAGGATGCACTTTCAGCATCTGATCATCGGCAAGCAATCTACTGAGATTCAACCAACGCTATCACTTCCAATGACCCACATTATTACAATAATGACACGGATTTGACCACTTCAATGTCGCCACATATTATCCCTCTACTTGGATCAATTAGCACCACACCCTCTCTCATATGGAACACAAATTCCACCTCCGCATCTTCTGTCCTCCGACTTGATACCCAACAACTCGTACTTCACCAGCATTTCCTACATATGGCCCATTCTGTTTCTTCTACTGTTCATCACTGCAATACTTACATATTGAAGTATCTCATCCAAAGGCTTACTTTGCCAACAATCGACATTCCGTTGGATATACAGACTGATCTCTGGATTTTTGACACTGCTATATTGTCTAAACACATTAAAAAAACTCTCAGTGTAAGCATAAACTGACCCTTTTACTTCTTGCAAAGTTTGATTAATCTTCAACCAATTAGTCTCCTTCAGTGGGACCATTGTTTTAAAAACATGATCAGATGTTCATATTTCTGCATGACTATGAGAGATGGTGCATTTGCTCCAGCCTCTCTCTGAGTTTCAGCATTTGGGCACTGCATTGAAAATTTAGAGTCAACCCACAAATTGCTGGGAACATCTACATATATGAAGGTGCTCCTGCAACACCTTTGATATTTTCAGAAATTGATCAACCTGAGTGTACCAGATATCAGAATTCTCCCTCAGCCTCAAGAACTTATTGGTAAATGTTGCAAGATCCCCTCGACTCCAAGATGCATGTACATATCCCCCTTCATGTACCACTCTCATAGGGTATGTTTTAATAGTTCTATCAGAGGTGCAGGTGGTATTCCAATCACTTCCCCAGTGTGGTCCTTTTCTTTATTTCCCTTTTCATGGCCCATTTATCTCTAATTTTTTTCAAATTACCCCAATTCTGTATGCAACAAACTAACTCCTTCACATATAACTTCATCCCAGAGATCCTGGTGGTCACAATGGCTTCATCATCTATTTGAGCTTGAAAGCTCATCTTCAAAGGTTTACTTCCAGAGAGATCTATATCCTATTCATTTGCCAATTTTGCTAACTTCTTATGTGCTTGAACTGCACCAAAAGTAACATTCTTATTCAAAATATAAGCTCATTCTTCTGATACTGGTCCACATGAGTCAAGATCTCCCCTTATAAGCTCCTCTAACTCTACCCTTAATCTGGAACTATCTTAAGGTCTCAAATCTGTCTGGACCTCTGGTTCAATTTTTACTACCTCAGCACTCCATTATTTGGAGATTCCCTCAACAACCAGGGTATCACTGTAAAATCCAAAAATCCCATGACACCTTGATCGACTGGGATTGTAACCACTATGGTCCCGCCTTGCCCTACAGGCCTGGGGAAATGGTTGGGACTCCAAATTGCAACTTGTGAATTATGTTTAGTAGCTGTAAGTGGAGTGGTAGGCATTCTGCTAGTAACTCTAGAATCCATAGGAATCGGAGACACAATTATTGGGAAGTTACAGTGGGAAGATACAGTGGGAAAAGTTGATGTCTGGGTCGTTATAACAGGAGCTGTCACTCCAAGGTGGGTCCCAAGGTGGGTCCCCACCGAAACGAGAAGGACGGTCACCCAGGCCCTCGTCAGCAGTAGACTGGACTACAGAAACGCACTCTACGCAGGAGCCCCGGCCAAACTCCTGAAATGGCTCTAACGCATCCAGAACTCCTCTGCATGCCTGATCCTCGACATCCCTCATCACAGCCACATCACACCCCTCCTGAGAGACCTGCACTTGCTCCCTGTCAACAAGAGGATAACTTTCAAACTCCTCACCCAACACAGAAGGCACTCCTGTGTAAAGCCCGGACCAGCGTACCTCAATAGCCGACCCAGCCTCTACACCCCCATCCGCCAGCTCTGGTCCGCAGACCGCACCCTCGCCACCGTCCCCTGCATCCGAAGAGTGACCACCGGCTGCAGAGCATTCTCCCACCTCGCAGCCAAGACATGGAACACCCTACCCATCCACCTACGGCAGACCTTCTGACCTTCTGACCTTCAGAAGACATCTCAAGACCTGGATCTTCGAACAGTAGCAGCTTCCCCCCCTAGCGCCTTGAGACCCTCACTGGTATGTAGTGCGCTCTACAAATGCTATGATTGATTGATTGATACAACTGGAACAATCATAGCAATAACTTTTGGTGCCAGAATAGTCACAAATGGAACTATCTGGTCAGGCCCTCCAATCTGAGTTACATTTTTGGTCAATAGAAGCAGTAGCACCCTTACCACCACCAGCAGTACCACCACCTCCTGCTGACAGGACAATATTGAAAGGCGGGGGGTTGAATCATCATCATCATCATTAATATCCTGCGCATCATCATCTTCTCTCTCTTATCTTTCTTCTGCCTAGATTTCTCATTTATTAGTACAGGATAGAACTTAGCTCCTTCAATCATGTCCCCTCTCCACATTTGTTGTTCTGCATCCCATCTAGCTTTCGCCTAACTACATACTGCCTTTTTTGCTCTACTCTGATATCTTTCTTTGCCCTTTGAATGGGCCACACACTCCCAAGAATTTAAAGCTTCATATTGTGCTGGTCTAGATTGAGTTTTTGATTCATAAAACACTCTTCTTAAAGTTCTTAATTATATTCAAATTAAAGGTCCCATATCTGATGAATTACAAGGACCCTTCTTTCTTGGTGCTCTTGCTCCATTGGTTAGGGCAGATACACATATGATGTCCTACATTTATGGCCATGTAATGACCTGGAGTACCTTCCGGTGGAGCTTCCTTGCCCTCTTAGACAGGGACTCGCACATCTCCCCTCACCAAATCTCTTAGTGCTCTAAAACATTTCTATTTTACAGCAATTTCAACAAACAGAAATAAACAATTGGTTTAAACGAGCAATAACTTTCACCAAATCACAATGTGATATGCATTGAGACAATACGTCACCTACACCAACAGATGAACACGCCACCTTCTGACATCACCTGCGGCCCCTCACAGTGGCAGACCCTCATTTAAAATTTCTCTGTAAACACAAACTCTCTCAAGGGCCAAAGCAAGCATAATTAACTAAATTATTCTTGTCTGCTCTACCAAAGAAATTCAGTTATCACTCACACAAGGGAGTTATATGGGGAATAACCCTTTCTAACATTAGCACATACACAAGTGAAATCTCAGCCAGCAGGAAATCACTTTGACTAGTGCAGTTTCTCTTCTGAACAACAGAATCAACTACCAATCACTATCAATACACTCACAACAATAAATTACAGGTACCTATCTCAATTATGGGGTCAATGGCACCTCACGACCGACACCACAAAACTTAGCAGAAAAGTTAAAAAACAATATACTTCTTATTTACCCTGGGATCTTGGACTGCGGTGAGCCAGATTACAACTTTAAGTGCTCAACATTAAGCACATATGAATTCACACAATTAATCCAGATACACTGCTGCAAAAGAAGATACACAACATCAACACATCACCACAAACTTGACAAACAATTGAGACACACAATCATTTTTATACTCACTCCTCAGCTACTGCCTTAAAAACTGCCAAAACACTGCTGATCTTCCTAATTGAGAGATAGACTTTACGGTATGTACTGGACTTGGGAAAACTCTAGATCTTTTCCAGAGTATATTGGCTCTCTACCCCTCAGGGTCAAACCATCTCATCACTAACATTTGTTGGAGGGAGGTTTTCTTGAACCTCAAGTCTCTTGGTAAAATCCCCAAACAGAATACTCCACTAGTTGTATGGAACTTTGATTCGCAACTTGAATTGTAAAGCAGGAGAAAACATCAGCAATGCATTTCAAGTAAAGTGTAAACAATGTGCCTTCACAATAACAACAGAGAGGTTGGTGTTCAAACCTTAACCCCTTGCATGCTCATGACGAGCTGGACTCGTCATGGCACACAGTGCTCGTGTGCTCATGACGAGTCCAGCTCGTCATGAAACATGCAATGGCAATCCCTCTGGTGCGGGCACCAGAGGGATTGCCTTTCTTGCTGAAAGAGCCTCGGGAGCTGGGGAAGAGCTTCCCTAACTCCCGAGGCCCCCCCTGCTTTCCCTGTAATGACGAGCGGCGAGCACGTCGTGCCCCCTGAGCACGTAAAAAGACGGGAGAGGTATCGTTGGAAAGGGGAGAATCTCCCTTTTCCAATGGTACCCCTCCCCAGTGGATCCCTGCTTGGGCATCACCACAGGAGGGCGATCCCCAAGCAGGGATCCACCCACTAGATACCAGGGAGGGGGGAGCAGCCCCTTGGGCAAGAGCCTTTGCTCCCCCCTAATAATGTTGGCATCATTTAGTCTTTTTGCTCCCCCTGGGGGGCAGATGGAGGCAGTAGCCCCCAATCTGCCCCCAAGGGGGGCAAAAAGCCCACTAGACACCAGGGAATTATTGGGAAATAAAAATAAGGGTGGGGGCTGCCCAAAATGGGCATGCCCATGCCCCCACCCCTCCCACAATGACACAAGTCTTTCTGTCCCCCTGGGGGCAGATGGGGTATTGGCCCCTAATCTGCCCCTTCGGGGGGGCAGAAAGCCCACTAGACGCCAGGGAAATTAAAAAAAAAAAAAGGTGGGGGCTGCCCAAAACGGGCATGCCCATGCCCCCACCCCACCTGCCACCATTACAACCTTTTTGCCCCCCCGGGGGGCAGATGGAGCATTGGCCCCTAATCTGCCCCCACGGGGGTTCAAAAAGCCCACAAGACACCAGGGATTTTTTTTAGAAATTAAAAATAAGGGTGGCGGCTACCCAAAACAGGCATGCCCCCACCCACACAATTATTACAGCCTTTCTGCCCCCCCCTTGGGGGCAGATGGGGCATTGGCCCCTAATCTGCCCCTTCAGGTGGGCGGAAAGCCCACTTGACGCCAGGGATATTTTTCACGCAATTTCCCCCCCCTGGGGGGTAGAGGGGACAGGGGCCCCCAATCTGCCCCCCTGGGGGGGCAGAAAACCCACTAAATGCCAGGGATTTTATTTTGCACAATTTTTTTATGGTGGGTGCTGCCCAAAATGAGCACGCCAATGCCCCCACCCCCGGCCACCATTACAGCCTTACTGCCCCCCCTAGAGGGGCAGAAAGCCCACTATCCACCAGGGATTTTTTTTGCGCAATTGTTTTAAGGGTGTGGCTCTGCCCGAAACGGGCACGCCAATGCCCCAACCCCCCCCCCCCAAAAAATGACAGTCTTTCTGCCCCCCGGGAGACAGATGGGAGCTGCAGCTCCCAATCTGGTCCCCCCGGGAGGCACAGAAAGCCCACTAGAAAACATGGATTTTTTTGTTTTATTAGTGTAGGGGCAGGGGCTGCCCACAATGGGCATGCCAATACCCCCACCCCACCCCCAGAGAAATTCCAGTGTTTCTGCCCTCCGGGAAGGCAGATGATGGCAGTGGCCCCTGATCTGCCCCCAGGGGGGCAGAAAGCCCACTAGGCGTCAGCGAGTATGCAGGTTTTTTTAATGCGTGGGAGCTGCCCAAAATGGTCATACCAATGACCCACTCCCACAAAAAATAGCCACAGTCTTTCTGCTCCCTTTGCGGGCATATCGGGATGAACCCCCCTCCCCCGATCCCCCCCCCCAGGGTGGCAGAAAGCCCACTAGGCTCAGACTTTTTTTTAGCAATGTGCCTACCTGTAGATTTTGAACCCTAGCTCTGCCGGCACCTAGGGAAACCTAGCAAACCTATACATTTTTGAAAACTAGACACCCAGGGGAATCCAGGATAGGGTGACTTGACTGGCTCTCACCAGGTTCTGTTACCCAGAATCCCTTGCAAACCCAAAATTTGTCCCAAAAAAAACACATTTTCCTCACATTTCTCTGGTAGAAAGTGCTGGAATCTGCGTGGGTCCACAAAATTCCACCCACTCCGCGTTCCCCAATGTTTTCCGAGAAAAATGGTACATCACTTACGTGGGTAGGCCTTGTGCCCACGACAGGCAAGGGCCCAAAACCTTTTGAGGAGATATCAAAATTACCTATCCCAAAACAACATGGTTTTGCAAGGAGGGTCCTATGAATTTTTGGCCCCGGGATTGGCGGCCATCTAGGGAAACTTACCAAACCCACACATTTTTGAAAACTAGACACCAGGGGGAGTCCAGGGAGGTATGGCTTGCGTAGATCCCCCAACGTTTCCTTACCCAGAATCCCCTGCAAACCTCAATTTTAGCTGAAAAATTCACTTTTTTCACACATTTTTGGGTGTGAAAGTTGTGGCATCACCGGGCTGACACAAATTTCCTACAACCCAGCATTCCCCCACGTCTCCCAATAAAAGCAGTGCCTCACATGTGTGGGAGGCAGAAGTACCCGTGACAGGCAAGGGCCCAAACCGTAGTGAGGCGACATCAAAATTGCCTATCACAAAACAACCTGGTTTTGCAAAGGGGGTACCCTGGGTTTTTGGCCCGGTGCTCGGCGGCCACCTAGGGAATCCTACCAAACCCACACATTTCTGAAAACTAGACTCCCAGGGGATTCAAGGGAGGTATGGCTTTGTGGATCCCCCAACGTTTCCTTACCCAGAATCCCCTGCAAACTTCAATTTTAGCTGAAAAAATCACTTTTTTCACACATTTTTGTGTGGGAAAGTAGTGCCATCACTGGGCTGACACAAATTTCCTACCACCCAGTGTTCCCCCGGGTCTCCCGATAAAAATGGGGCCTCTCACGTGTGGGAGGCACAAGTACCCGTGACAGGCAAGGGCCCAAAACGTAGTGAGGCGACATCAAAAATGCCTATCAAAAAACGACCTGGTTTTGCAAAGGGGGTACCCTGGGTTTTTGGCCCGGTGCTCGGCGCCCACCTAGCAATACCTACCAAACCCACACATTTCTCAAAACTAGACACCCGGGGACTTACAGGGAGGTATGGCTTCTCTGAATCCCCCAACGTTTCCTTACCCAGAATGCCCTTCACTCGTGTGGGAGGCCCAAGTACCCGTGACAGGCAAGGGCCCAAAACGTATTGAGGCGACATCAAAATTGCCTATCTCAAAATGACATGGTTTTGCAAGGGGGGTCCCCTGGGTTTTTGGCCCGGTGCTCGGCGTCTACATAGCGAAATCTACCAAACCCACACATTTCTGAAAACTAAACACCTGGAGTCTTCCAGGGAGGTATGGCTTGCATGGATCCCCCAATGTTTACTTACCCAGAATCCCCTGCAAACCTAAATGTGGGAGGCACAAGTACCCGCGACAGGCAAGGGCCCAAAACGTAGTGAGGCGACATCAAAATTGCCTATCACAAAATGACCTGGTTTTGCAAAGGGGGTACCCTGGGTTTTTGGCCCGATGCTCGGTGGCCATCTAGGGAAACCTACCAAACCCACACATTTCTGAAAACTAGACTCCCAGGGGATTCAAGGGAGGTATGGCTTTGTGGATCCCCCAACGTTTCCTTACCCAGAATCCCCTGCAAACTTCAATTTTAGCTGAAAAAATCACTTTTTTCACACATTTTTGTGTGGGAAAGTTGTGGCATCACCGGGCTGACACAAATTTCCTACCACCCAGCATTCCCCCGGATCTCCCGATAAAAACGGTGCCTCACACGTGTGGGAAGCACAAGTACCCGTGACAGGCAAGGGCCCAAAATGTAGTGAGGCAACATCAAATTTGCCTATCACAAAACGACCTGGTTTTGAAAAGGGGGTACCCTGAGTTTTTGGCCCGGTGCTCGGCGGCCACCTAGGGAAACCTACCAAACCCACACATTTCTGAAAACTAGACACCAGGGGGATTCCAGGAAGGTATGGCTTGCGTGGATCCTCCAAAGTTTCCTTAGCCAGAATCCCCTGCAAACTCAATTTTAGCTGAAAAAATCACTTTTCCCACACATTTTTGTGTGGGAAAGATGTGGGATCACCGGGCTGACACAAATTTCCTACCACCCAGTGTTCCCCTGGGTCTCCCAATAAAAATGGGGCCTCTCACGTGTGGGAGGCACAAGTACCCGCGACAGGCAAGGGCCCAAAACGTAGTAAGGCGACATCAAAAATGCCTATCAAAAAACGACCTGGGTTTTTGGCCCGGTGCTCGGCGCCCACCTAGCAAAACCTACCAAACCCACACATTTCTCAAAACTAGACACCCGGGGACTTCCAGGGAGGTATGGCTTCTCTGAATCCCCCAACGTTTCCTTACCCAGAATGCCCTTCAAACCTCAAATTTAGCTGAAAAAATCACTTTTTTCACACATTTTTGTGTGGGAAAATTGTGGCATCATCGGGCTGACACAAATTTCCTACTGCCTAATGTTTCCCCAGGTCTCCGGATAAAAACGGTGCCTCACTCGTGTGGGAGGCCCAAGTACCCGTGACAGGCAAGGGCCCAAAACGTATTGAGGCGACATCAAAATTGCCCATCTCTAAATGACATGGTTTTGCAAGGGGGGTCCCCTGGGTTTTTGGCCCGGTGCTCGGCGTCCACCTAGCGAAATCTACCAAACCCACACATTTCTGAAAACTAAACACCTGGAGTCTTCCAGGGAGGTATGGCTTGCATGGATCCCCCAACGTTTACTTACCCAGAATCCCCTGCAAACCTAAATTTTAGCAGAAAAAATCACTTTTTCCACACATTTTTGTGTGTGAAAGATGTGGTATCACCGGGCTGACACAAATTTCCTACCACCCAGTGTTCCTCCGTGTCTCCCGATAAAAACGATGCCTCACACTTGTGGGAGGCACAAGTACCCGCGACAGGCAAGGGCCCAAAACGTAGTGAGGCGACATCAAAATTGCCTATCACAAAATGACCTGGTTTTGCAAAGGGGGTACCCTGGGTTTTTGGCCCGGTGCTCGGTGGCCATCTAGGGAAACCTACCAAACCCACACATTTCTGAAAACTAGACACCCGGGGGATTGCAGGGAGGTATGGCTTGCGTGGATCCCCAAACGTTTCCTTACCCAGAATGCCCTTCAAACCTCAAATTTAGCTGAACAAATCACTTTTTTCACACATTTTTGTGTGGGAAAACTGTGGCATCATCGGGCTGACAGAAATTAAAATAAAAAAATAAAGAAGAAATAAAGCAAACTTACCTGCCGGTCGCCACCCAGCCGCTGCCTCTCTGCTGCCTCTCTCCCTCGCAGGAAACACTCAGGCTCCCTAAGTCAATGACAGCGCTGCAATGCAGCATTGTGATTGGTGCCCCTAATCCAATCACAAGACTGCACTGCAGTGTTGTGATTGACCTGAGCGCCGTGGTTCAGCGCTCAGACGGGGACAGGGATCCTGTGCATGTTCCCCACCAGGCTGTGTAATGCAGCCTGGTGGGGAATATGCAAAGTGTACATGAATGTTTGGCCGGCCCAAGACAGCCGGTCAAACATTCACGCGCACTTTTAGTGTCCTCACCACTTCTCCCCTGGCCACTGCTCTGGCCATCCACACCCCTCCCCGCATCTAGGAAGGAAAAATAAAATGATAATAACGCTTTGTTATTATCATTTTATTTTTCCTCTGCACTGCTCATAAAGCAGTAGGGTGACACTCCTCCGCCTAAGCGGAGGAGCAGCCCTGCAAGAATCATGGCTATAGGCCTAATCTGTTTATTATGAAATGTTATAAAGGCACTAGACCTGACTAGACCCGACGTATTTATTTTGGAAAGCATATGTTAAAGATAAAGTTGACAGGCATTTAGTTGCAAATTGGTATTATTATAGCCTTACAGCCCGCTGTAGCGGGCAATACCAGCCATTAAAGGCCCTCTCCAGGGTGAAAGGCCCAAGCCGAAAGCGAAGGCCTTTAACAAGGGAGCGGGACTGTAATGGCCGGTATAGCCCAGCTACGAAGGGCTACAAGGCTATTAGAACATTCTTCCACTAGAGGGCAGAATGTTCTAACAAATAAAACAAAGGCCTCTCGGGACCTGAGGGGGTTTAAATCCCCTCAGGCTCCGAGTAGCCTTTGTTCTCAGCAATAACTGTGAACAAAAGCAACATTGGAATGTTGCTCTGTGGCCTTTTACTGGCCCGTAGAAGCATGGAGCACTCTATTCTATTCAAGGAAGTGCTCCACATTCCAATGTTCTAATGTGTTTTAAAACCTACAGATAGGTTTTTTGTAGCATGGGATTTCAAATTGCAGTACTAGGCAAGGTTTTGACTTTGGCCACCCATTCTAATAAACCTGGGGGTTTCACTGTGATGACACTTGTTAGGCCCTGTTGAGAGGTGTATATTTGTTTGCATTTGTATTGTTCTACATATTTGTAATTTTATAACAGCATGCATGATGGTTGCCAGTTTATGTGTACTTCAATAAGCCAGTGTTAGGTAAAAGCCAATGTTAAAAGATAAATGATTCATGAGTTCATTGGGAAAAGCATGCCTGATTTCATAGGTTTGATCTGTTTATTTTGAAACATTATGACAAAACCAGTAGACATGACCTACTTATAGTGAAAAGCATACATTGGAGACAATAGGCGTTTAAGGATGGATTGTTACTGGACTGTGCTAAAGACTGTAGTCAGGTACTTTGTTTCACAGATTACTGTATTAGGCAAGGGTTTTGGTGTTGGTGATCCTCACAAACATAATCTGGGGATAAAAGATATGATCTATAATAATCCTTATCAGGCTCTCTTAGGAGAGTTAGTATTTTGCTTTTCCAACTGTAAGTTTGTGTACAGCTGTATTTTTATGATTGTATGCTGGATGGTTGCATTATGGAAAGCTTGCTCTCAGCACAGTGGGCTTAAGTTAGTAATGGTGAGAAGACAATGATAAAGTTATATGGCTGATTGTTTATTATGATAAGTTACAATAAAGGTAGTAGGCCTAACATTAATTGGGAAAAACTTTTGTTAAAGTCAATAGGCATTTAAGGGTGGATTGTTATTACTCTGAAATAAATCCTATAGATAGGTTTTTTTGTTACATGGAATCTCATAGATTACCTTAGTTGGCAAGAGGTTTGGTATTGGCTAGTCCCTCCGACAAATCATTAGTATAGAAGATTTTAATTGAGAGAATCCTTCTTAAACCGTTTTAGGAAATATGTTATTTTGATTTAGCAAGTGAAATTTGCATTCATTTGGAATTTTATGACTGGATGCCTGATATTTGCCATGTAGGAAAGCGTATGCTTAGTACAGCACATCTGAGTTATCTATGGTGACAAGCCACTGATAACAGCTATAGGATTGATTGGTGTACAGGGAAATGTTATGCCCAGCAGCTCTAGTCATTTTAATACAGAAAGTTATAACAAAGGCAGTAAGCCTGGCATATGTGTTGTGAAAAGCATATGGTAAAGCCAGTATGCCTCGATCAGTTGATTGCTGTCACATTCTGTTGGATGCTGCAGAAAGGTATTTGGTTACATGTAATCTGACAGATTACCATCGTAAGCAAAATTCTAGTGTTGGTCACTCACCCGGACAAACACTGAGAGCAGACTTTCACTATGTTGATTCTGGTTAGATTCTATTGCTAGGGGCTGTATATTCTTTTGCCAACTGTAATTTTGCACACATTTGTAATGTTATAAATGTATGACTGATGCTTGCCAGCTTCTGCACACTTCTGTAGGCCCGGATTGTAGATAGTATCGAATCATTGGCAAAGGGTAGAGGCCTTTTCAGTTCACTGGAAAAAGTTACATCATATTTCTTAAGGGCTGTGTTTATAATGAAAAGATATGACAAAGCAAGCAGGCCTTACTTACTTATTGTGAAAAGTATGCGTTAAAGGCAAGCAGCTTTTAAGGCTAAACTTTCATTACACTGTGCTAAAGCCTGTAGGCAGGCCTTCTGTTAGATGGAATCTCACAGATTATTGCAGTAGGGAAGGGCTTTGTTGCTGGTGACCTACCTAGACAAACCATGGGGATAGACAACTTGTATTGTTTTGACATATTTGTACATATTTGTCATTTTATTACAGTATAACTCATAGTTGCCATGTTAGGAGGGTTACTGGGGTTTCTAGTTGTCCGAGTATGCCCCCTGTACAAGCAGGAACCACCACTCTAGTCAGGGCAAGCTAGATACACACTAAACGATAACCTGTGCTCACCCTCTGGCAGTTTGGCACAGAGCATTCAGGCTTATCTAAAGAGGCAATGCGTAAAGTATTTGTGCAACACACATGTAACACAATGGAAACACCACAAAAATACTTCCACATGTTAGAAAAATAGATTATATGTTTTATGAGTAAAACAACACCAAAATGACAAAAGTCCAATAAGTAGAATCAGAGTTATGGATTTTTAAAGAATGAATCAAAAAATAGTGGTTAGAAACATGTAGCAGTTGAGAGATACTTAAGGTAGCGCTAGACTGGGGTAAATACAAAGTTCATGTCGACCGCAATGGAGTGCAGGCCAGTAACACAAGTCATGCAGCTCCTGCTAAAAAAGTACCTTGGATGGAGCAAGCATCAACGTCAGGGGCTCGATGCTTTGGTTCCAATCCGCACAGGCAATGAAGGCTTCGTCAATGAACTCCGTTATGATGGAGACACTGCATCATGCTTGAGCCACACTGTCTGTTGTTGTCAATTCATGCAGTCAGTCGAAGTGATGTTGTTGTTCGACTCCTGCATTGAACGGGAATGTTTCGGCTCCGCCGATTGGCGCAAAGTTGTCACTGCGTCGATTTTGATAGTTCTAGACAGCAGAAGTCAGATTTCAAGGGACCAGCATTGGGTTGGCGCCACTTGGCAGGGCAGGACTCACAGATGGCAGAGTCCAGGTGCTGTTGCAGGGTTGAAGGATTTCTTTGATGGCCCGGCGACTTCAGTACAGGGGGCAAGCAGGCAAGCCTTTGGAGTCACTGTGGGTTCAAGTGAGATGGGTCCAGTCCTTGTCCTCAGCAGGGTAGAGACCAGCAGGCAGCAGGGCAGCACAGCAAAGCAGAAAAGCAGTACTTCCAGACCAAAAGTCAATCAAAATGGCAAACCTCGTAGCACAGCAGTCCTTACTCCTGGTAGTGATCTTCACAGGTCCAGTAATGTCGTGTCTTGGTAAGGTCAGAGTCCCATTACTTGCATCCAGTTGTGCCTTTGAAGTGGGGGTGTCTTTAAAGCAGGTCCTTAAAGTGAACAGGTCTCCCTTTTGTCCCCGCCCTGGCTGTGGACTATCACTAGGGGGTACTCATCCCTTTGTTTGGGCAACAGGACACTTCCTATTCAGGTGTAAATGTCAGCTCCCCCTCCCTCTTCCTGCCCAGAAAGAGCTATCAGAATGTAGGAAAATGCAGATGAGTTCTATGTCACACCCACCCTTCCTGTGTTTGTGGCTGTCTAGAGGGAATGCACAAAGTGCAGATGTCACCCACCCGAGACCTGTATTGGATAGAGGCTGCAAGGCACTCAGAGCAGTAAGAGCAAAGAAATGCCCACATTCTAAAAGTGAAAATGCATAAAGCGCGTGGTTGACGCTCAAGATTGGCGCACTGCATAAATGGGACCTTTTCCCTTTCCATTCCAATGTATTCATTCATATTTCATCCAAAACTTGACCATTGAATCACCATTTTTAATCGATTTCATCCTTGTAAATATCACGGAGACAGCGAGATTCCATTAAAGCGTTTATTGCACATTTTCGTGTTCGTTGTGACTTAGATGATGTGAGGGATAACTATGGGTTTATAACTTTGATTCGATGTTTGGAAGGGTGTGGGTGATTTTTAATACTGTATGTTTTCATCTAGATTTTGAGATGGGTACAGAGAGGGTTTTTTCTTAGTTAATTATATATAGGTTTGCGAGCAGTTGTTACAGTTCATTGTGTTGTATTTTGCAGAAACCCCTGACGAAGAGCATCTAGCTCGAAATGCATTGGGTCGCAAATAAAGGGCTGTTACGAGTGTTTTATTGAATGACACGTGCCGCTGTTAAAAGCCTGGATTGGAAAGCAGCTGCATTTGAAAATGTGCAATAAACGCTTTAATCGAATCTCGCTGTCTCCGTGATATTTACAAGGATGAAATCGATTAAAAATGGTGATTCAATGGTCAAGTTTTGGATGAAATATGAATGAATACATTGGAATGGAAAGGGAAAAGGTCCCATTTATGCAGTGCGCCAATCTTGAGCGTCAACCACGCGCTTTATGCATTTTCATTTATGAATCAGCGACCTGGGATGGGTCACTAAGTTGAGCGCACGCAAATCAGAACATTTTTTAATTTTCGGATTACTATAAAAGGGAAGGAGTGCACTCTCATTCAGATACTCACATTCTAAAAGTGGCATTTCTTAAATAGTAATGTTGCATTCAACTTTACCAGTAAAGAGGATTTATCATTACCATTTCAAAGATATGAAACATGATGTGGCTACTCCTTTCTAATCAAGCATTGCAGCTTAAAGATGTATTAAGGAATTCAAATGCTAGCCGATGAAAGGAGTAGGCCTCACAGTAGTGAAAAGTGACTTTGTCACTACCAGGACATGCACAATTTAAAAGTACTTGTCCTGTCTTTTACTTACACAGCACCCTGCCCTTAGGGCTATCTAGGGCCAACCTTAGGGGCTTACTTAAGTATAATAAAAGGGGAGTTTAAGGCTTGGCAAGTAGTTTTAAATGCCAAGTCGTAGTGGCAGTAAACTAAACACACATGCCTTGCAGTGGCAGGCTAGAGAAAGGTTTGAAAGACTAGTTGTGTGGGTGGCACAATAAGTGCTGCAGGCCACTAGTAGCATTTCACTTATAGGCCCTAAGGATATGGTATACCACTATACTTACTAGTAAACTAAATATTTTAATTGGGTATACACCAATGTCACCTTGTTTATGGGAGAACACATGCATTTTAGCACTGGTCTGCAGTAGTATAGTGCTCAGAGTCCTAAGGCCAGCAGAAAGATACAGCAAAAAGAGTAGTTAAGCAGGCAAAAAGTTTGGGGAACACCATTCTAAGGATGGCACTAAGGATGGCCTAAGGAACACAACAACACAGTATGTCTGATTAGCTTATAGTGACAAACCAATGAAGAAGGGTATATGTTTAATTAATTAGATTGAAAAGTTATGTTGACGGTAATAAGCTTGATATACATTTTAATGAGATGTCCTACCAGACCTGTATTGCTTCTACGGGGGCTACAACCAGCTCACGACTGGTCAAATATAATTCAAATCAACCTTGTACAGATCTCATGTTTTTCTTAGTTTTTGTGTGTTTTTGTTTGAATATTTATTTCTTTAATTTATAATGTTGTTATGCATTATTGTCTCTGAGCTTCGGGCATGCTTTTATAAATATTGCTTAATGGAGCAAAACATTGCCAATAAATACCTGCAAAGGCCTGGGTCGAAATTCTCCTATATTCTGTGGTCCTTCTTATTTGTTGCTCACTATTGGGAATCTATGCACCCTCTGGATTTCTAACTGCCAATTCCATCTCGACAGTTCAGGAAATGCATTTTTAAGGAGGTCCAACATAAATGCCCTGATATCATCACCTTCCACACCTTTCTTAATCCCAAGGAAGCACAGTTTATTCGATCTTTGACGGTTTTCGAAGTCCTTGATTTTCCACATAACATCAGTCGGCTGTGAACCTTCAATGCCACGACCTCTATTTCCACAATTGATGTCCGCTCTTCAATGCAGTTAAGTTTCTCCCCGATCTCCATACAGGATTTGCCAATCTTTTTAATTGACCCTTGAAGTTGCTTAGTTGCAAGCCTTACCCTTCTGCCTTCTGCTCGGGTCTCCGCCTGATGTTCCTCTATGGTCTCATTAATCAACTCAAGTGAAGGGCCACCAGTCTCGCTGACCAACTGATGTTGGCTTAACTTACCAGACTGCGTTGAAAATCCAAGTTGGCCAATCATTTTACTGTCTGAATAGTCCCATTTTAACCATGCTTTAGATGCATGCATTTCTTTGCTACTGTGCGGGCCATGATTTCCCTTTGAACCCTTGTGGAGATTCCAGCACTTAAGAGTTGTATCTGGCGCCACAGAGAAACTGGAGTCCGATGAAAAACCGTTATGCCCGTCATCACTCAAGCTAAGATTTGACCAAGCTTACCCTGAGCCATCCATGAGAGAGTAACATTTATCGCAGCCTTCAAGTGTTAAATTCAAGACTCCACACATACCCAGCTCTGCATTGTAGCCAACAACTTGTGAAGGGCAAGGTTGAGTCCAAATACTTACTGATACACCTGCCTCCTGCAGATCAAACCAGTTCACCCTGGGGGTCTCATTAATTTGCTCCTGGTCCCCTAAATCACACTGTTCCAGAACCCTCTCCTCAATTCGCTGCTCCACCCCCACTAGGGATATTACCTGATCTGTTGATAAGGTATAAAGTCTCAGTTGATTGAGATTGTTTAGAACATTTTTTGCTCCTTGCCAGATCTCGCCTCTGCAGCTTGCTCCCTCTTGTACAACCCTCCAGGATCTTCTATCCCAAAAGTAGGTATTGCTGCCAGTAAATTCGAATCAGCAAGGGGACCCAGATCACTGACCATCCCTTTAGCCTAAAAGCACTCGATAATCATTGGCTGAGGGGCACCCAAGGGGGGCTGTAATTTATCAGACAATCCAGACCCTGATAGCATTAGTTTCTTTGCTGCACCTCCCATACAATCCAATGTGTTCTTTCTGCGTGCCCCCCCAAGAAATCTGGTAAATGCTTGGCAAGGCAAATTTGAGAAAGCTTACCTGCAGCACTACCAACTTGCTCTGGGGTGGCTCCTGCTTCGTGTCCTGCTGGTGGAGCATCCCGCTTATCACAAGCAGTTATAAAGGCTTTTGGTGCCATCACAATAAATCTCCCAGCTTAGAGGATAGTCCTTCTGTTCTTTTCCCTACTGCGGCGGTGACCGGCAATCCCGCCGAAAAAACCCACAAGCTCCTTGCCAAAGCTTCTCCGCATCATGGCTCCAACCATCAACATAACCACGCTAGTAAGGGTGCTCAGAGCTCTGTCAACAGGAGCCGCTAGAAACTCTGCTGTATACCGTGCTCCTATACGTGCCCCACCTCCAAGCAATCCACTTCCAGCTGGTGCCCTCACAGAGTAGGGAGAGGAGCCAGCGAGCTGCGTCCTCACTCAATCGCCATCTTGCCCCCTATTCAGGACATGAGGAATGATGGCATTTTCTGATCACTTGTGTACATCTACTTGAAAATTATTTCACTTCAGTAGCAGGGCTGGTTGTTCAGAGGTTTATTTGAATTTCTCCTTTTACATTTCCCCTTTCCTTCTCCTTTTTTTCATTTTAATGTTTCTTAAGACAATACTACAGCTCACTAGGCAGTGCTTACTAGTTGCTTGCTGCTCATTTAATCTGCAGAGTGCCGCATTCCAAGTGGCCACTTCCTCAACACCCGGAGATCAATAGGAATGCTGTTGACCATAGGGTATTATTATTTTACCATTCCAAGATGGCCAACATGTTGGTTCTAAATATGCCAGCCAAGCTTGAACTTTAAAACAATGATAGCCTATTTACAATGCCTATGCAAGAAGGGCACCCACTGCTATATTTAGTTTTGTCATTGCACATATATGTCTGCCATGTTTAGAAGGCAACAGGTTTTCTTTTTTCTACCAATATTCTTTAAATTTATCTTGCATATGTTGATGAGTTTGTATGTGCTTTATTACAGTTGTATCAGAGGGTGAATGGAAGGATGAGTCAGGTGACTGATGAGTGCACTTATGAGTGCAAAGATGAGTGATGGAGTGCATGTATTAGAGCCTATTTAGTGTCTGCACCCATCAGTGACATAAAGACACTGTTATTCATAAGCCAGACCTATTGACATTGCTAGTTTCGTTCAGTTCTGTGCTTAACCTTGATTCTGTGTGCACTGTTGACAACAACAGCATGTCATACTCCACAGAGTAAACTTGTTCTTTTTGTCTCTCTCATAAAAATGTGCATCATGAGATTAAGAAGGGCACTCAAATGCCAGTAATCTCAAGGATGTGCTACTGCATCCTTTATGTGAGGGAAGAACCTACAGATATCTGGTCTAGGAAGCCCGGTCTGAGTATGAAAGTGAAACTGGGCCTGGTCAAGTGGAATGGTACATCAACCAGAACCAGCACCCTCAATCAACTTTTCCAGATTCCATTGTCCTGCTTGGATCATAGTTTTTATTGATGCAACCGGTACAGCAACACTGGTGCCCAAAAGGTGCGAGAGGCTCATTGCACCCCAAATACGGCCCTCTTTTGCAATCCAGCCTGGAGAAGTGACCCATTGTCTTTGCTTGCTATTGAGCCCCTTGCACTCTTTCGATGCCTCTGGCACTTCACTTCATCACCCAATACCTTTTTAATGTGTGTGGGTCCACCCAGGCATGTTTCCACAGTTGACGTGTACTGGTTTATCTTGCAGCTTCTATAAAAGGAAAGAGATGCAACTAAAAGGTTATTTCTCATTCTTACCTACATATATACAAAGGTTTCGGCTTGCCATACAACACCACTAGAAATCAGCACATGCCAATTCTATGATTGTGTTTTTTGCACAGCTGCTGATTGGCTCCTTGTCACATTTGACACTTTTAGTGACTTTGATGTTAAGTTGCCATTGAAATTATGGTTAGGTTGCTCAATAATACCAGCACGCACATTGTTGCTAGCTGAAAGTCAGAGCTTGCTGTAGGTGGCACACATCCATATCCAATAGGCAGCTATGCTGGTGTTGCAAAAACAGACTGAACTACAGTTACATAAGACAATTTACTAAGAGCAGGGCCACTGGAATTATGCATCCAAGGAGGACCAAATTATGTGACAGGGTTTACTCCCTTATGCAGCAAAAAAAGCCAAATTATGTGGCATAATGCAGCACATTTTGTAGTAGTGTTACCTCATTAATTTGCTATTTTTACATGTGTTATTACTATCTGAGGACTTTCCCTCTTTCTGGCTCCATGTATTACTCTCCCAAAAAACAGGAATTGTGGAACATCTTTATTTTCACAAACGAGGTTCAGCTACTCAAAACTATAACTTCATTAAAACCATCAAATCATTTCAATGATCAGGTGCCCACCAGTTTCTTCAAAGAATGTATACCCTCTGTGCTCCCAACCTGGTCTAAAATTGTCCATGAATCACTCATAAAAGGATTGATTACTGATTGCCTCAAAATTGGTTAAGTCACCCCATCCCTAAAAAGTCAAATGCAGATCTAACAAATCCTAACAACTTCAGACCCATTCCCAATATTTCGACTTTAGCCAAACTGAATGAGAAATGCATACACACACAACTATGTAGTGACATCGAACAATTTCAACTCCTCGACCAACATCAATCAGGTTTCAGATTGGAACACAGTACTGAAACTGCTCTGACACACATCATAGATGATGCCTTGAGACTACTGGACCAGAAAGAAAGTTGTTAACTTATACTTCTTGATATTTCCTCGGCGTTTGACACGGTCAAACATGACAACTTGATTGATCTTCTTGAAAAAAGGATGGTGTTCTCAGGCTCAGTCTTAAATTGGATTGCTTCATTCCTACATAATAGAACTAGGAGAATCAAAGTCCACCATTCCCTTTCCAACAGTGACCCGGTCTCAATGCAGTGCCTCAAGGATCAGCACTATCATACTTGCTCTTCAACTTGTTCATGGAAGCTCTCACGAACTTCTGAACCACTCGAACATACACTACCACATGTATGCAGATGATACTCAATATTACATGAAAAATTGTACACCAGATGACATTAAAACCTATTGACTGTGCACTTGTTAATACTCAACATTGGTTAACTCACAATTACATTTTGCTAAATACTCTGAAAACCAAATTCTTCCTGATTTCCCCACACAATCATTCGACACCCATTCAGAACTGGCTCAGACAACTAATGGTCCTCAATTGCATTCCACATGTTGTGGATTGCACTAGATCATTAGGCATAACTCTGGACAAACACCTGAATATGCAAGACCACATTAGAGCAACAACTAAAGGAGCTAATCACCAACTCAACACGTTAAGAGAACTCAAACCCCTCCTTCCCCCTGACAACATGAAGCTTGCAGTCCAATCACTAGTTATCTCTGGCTTAGATTATGCAATTGTGACCCTGGCTGGACTTCCCAAAGCTAGACTGTTCCCTTTAAGAGCTACTCTGAACTCTGCTTACAGACTCATCACGGGTTCAAGAAAATATGAACACATCACATCAGACTTAATTCAACTCAAGTGGGTCTCCTTTGAAGCGAGGATTCATTTCAAGATAGCCTGCATGACACACAAAGCGCTTCACTACATCACTCCAGTTTACCTGGCAAAAAAACTTGAACTATCCGGCTTGAATCAAACCCTAAGAAGCTCTAATAATCTACTGCTGAAACCACAAGAATTCAATAAGAAGAGAACTTATAACCAAGCCTTCTCTGGTCTTGCTCTGAGCATGCTCGTCCTCCTGAAAAGGGTTGCTCCTGAATAGCTACCTGCACAGATAGACCGGTAGCCACCTGAACTAACTTTAACTCCTGTGCTACAGCTGTGTTTCTAATGTTCAGTGATGCATTTGTACTGTTTGATACCTACTATTACCTGGTTTGTTCTTTATTGCGTTACTACCTACATGTTTAAATTTGCTTCCTTTTCTTCTCATCTTGCATTATCTGTGTACAGCGCTCTGACACCCTGACAGGTCATGTTCATGCTTTATAAAACCTTTTAAATAAATAAATCTGTTCAAAGGTTTCACCTCATCAATACCAGCCTGACTGCAGAATACAGCAATAAGCCACAGACAGATGAACAGTCAAGCTTTGCAAAGAAGGGCCTTCCAATGTGCAGCAACATGTTGAGCAAGAAACATTGGGGCAGATTTATGAGCCCCTTGCGCCACTTTTGCATCACTTTTAACATGGAAAAAGTGACGCAAAAGTGGCGCAAGGGGCTTATAAATCTGCCCCATTATTTTGTTAAAATCTGCAAATTATGCAGCAGATGATGGCTTAGGTGGCAAACACAGGGAATCCATAATTATTCAGAAAACGCCACAGCTACAAAATTGCATAATTTTAATGACCCTGATTACGAGTCACAGAGGCATATGTACAAGGACTGGCGAAAAGTACCACTAACGCCAGTTAGCCGCAGTTTTCTTACCACTGTGTACCTCTGAAAACTATCACCTTGTTAGCGACGTATGCACAAGACATCGCTGCATGGCGATAGCTTCAGGGATCAGCAGTAAAAACTACCACTAACATTAGCGTGATGGTGATAGGAATTCCAGCGTTAGCGGGAGAAAACCAACGATAGGCCATTAGCGGCAAAACAACGCACGTTAGTCAGCTTAACGTGAGTTTTCTTTGCCTCTAATGGAAAAAATAGCCTATCAGTCGACCTCCGATAGAAAATAGGCAAAAAAACAATGACATGCAAAATGGAGCAGCCAGGGCCAAGTGCAGCACACATCAACAACTCCCTCAAGCCACACAACATCCAGGATGACCAGGATGAGAGCCTGGATGCGTCGCTGGACCTGCGTCTGGAGCTAGATGCATCGCTGGACCTGCGTCTGGAGCCTGAATGCCTCACTGGACCTGCGTCTGGAGCCTGAATGCCTCACTGGACCTGTGTCTGGAGCCTGGTTGCCTCACTGGGCATGCATCTGAAGACTGAATGCCTCACTGGACCTGCATCTGGAGGCAGGAGTGGGATGCGGAGGAGCTGTGGAGTCGATGAGCTGTGGTGGTAGACATTGTGGCGTGGCGATTGCCCATACCAGGAGGTGAAGTCTGGTCGGTCACATGGAGACACGTTGCTGGCCTGTGTGAGAAGACCGCCTTGCGCCCCTTGGAGCTGTGAATGGTAGAGGTGCCCCTGCGCACCAACATAGGGAGCTCTGCATCGCATGCTACGATCCACCACTATACTGGGGTGCACGGAGGGGATTACTAATGGTGGGTGCTGCCTCTCTGCATCACAGGCCAGATAATGTTGGGCTGGCTGGCCGCTGTAGATGGTGAGGCCTCTGAGCTGCGCCGAACTTGTGTGGCAGGAGCGCTGCAACTTCACACCAAAGGGGGCCTGATGCATCAACTGCATCGGGAGGTTCGCCAGCGGACTTGGCGGCGACTGCTGTCCCCATGCTTGTGAAATCCCACCTGGCTGAGGCTCCTGCTGGCTGAGTCACAGATTCGAGGAGAGTGCAGCGGGTTGCGCCATGGTGTCAATGTCCAGGTTAGGAGAAGGTGGGACGTGTAGTGTAGGACCCCTGGGGGTCGAGTCGCCTAGGCCTAGCACATGTAGATGACGCACCCCCCGTGCCGGCTCATCCGTTATGGCGGAAGAGCGTCACCCCACTGCTTTCAAGCAGTGGAGAGGAGGAACAATCATCACATGATGATAACTTACTGATGCAATCGTGTCATGTTTCCTTTGTGGGTGGGAGGGTGGCTAGGACTCCTCTAAGCAAGGAGCAGTGCATGGGTGGATGGACATGCCCACTCAAGTGCGCCATGACTGTTTGGTTGGCCCACTCAGGCCACCCAAAGCAGTCATGCAGATTTCCCTGTTCGCAATGCAGGCTGCATTACAGCCTGCATGGAGTACATGCCCACCCCTCCAGCCCCTGGCTGAATGCCATGGCCTGTTGCAAATTACCAATCCCACCGCCTCATCACAGCGTTGTGATTGGCTCAGGGGAGGGAGCCTGTCTGCCTACTTCCTGTTCCTGGAAGCAGACGCAGGAGAGCAGGAGCAACGAAAACACAGGACTTGTCTTCGTGGTAAGACTTCTCTCATTAAAATATTTACAACACCCACTCACACACACACCCCATCCAGTGTTCTTTGCGGCGTTTACCACCTCCCAGTTGTCCAGACCCCCCCAGCACTTCTCACCGGCAGCCACTCTGCGCCCATGAGCAGCGGGCATACTACTCAGGTGCAAAAAGTACATACGTAGTTACGATGCATGCCCTTACATCGCATTCCATTCCCATGTATACTAATACCAGGCACATTGCAGCAGTAGGGAAGGTGTTGCATAGGATAGACGTAAAAAGTACTATTCCCACTTCAGTGAGTGCAACCCAAAAAGTAACCAAACCGTGAACCCTAAAATTCCATTTTAAGCCCCCAAAACACACCCTAAAAATCACATTTTCATAACTGACCCCAAAATACAGCCCAATTTTCAAATATTACCCTAGAATACACCCCAAATTTTAAATCCGACATCCGAAATCCAAACCCACCAGAGAAACTTAAAATTCCCCTATTACTGACCTCAAAATGCTTTGTAATCGAATGCGATGTAAAGGCACCTGCGTGATCAGAGTTACGTTGTTAACAATGAAATGCCTGTGTTGTAATGGACGTCTACCGTGCCAAAGGCAAGCCTGTCTGCGTCCCTCTGCCCCTGGGCCACGCTCAGCACCAAGGACCCTTCCTCTAGAACACTCCACCGCTACGACGCCAACACCCTCCTCACCATCAACCCTGGACGCCACCTCGCCTGCCAGGACCAACCTCTGCTCTGGACTGGACATTGCCATCACTGACAGCTGCAGTGTCACCCGCAAGGACCACCTGACTGTCCAGGAGGAGGCATTACCATTACCTACAGAAGCACACTCCGACTGACCATGCACTCTAATGACCCAACGCCGACCATGGACCACCTCACCTCCCAGATCTGGAACAACCCCAAGCACATCCTCTGCGGCACTCTCATGTGCAGGCCCCCCAGGCCATGGCCCCCCACTCTCCAATACCATTGTATACCTCATTGCACCCCAGTCTCTCCCATCCACCAACAACATCCTTTTCGGGGAACTCAAGTTCCACCTGGACAACTCCAGTGACCAGAACACCACCCCCTCCTGGGGAAGGTCCCCAGCATCAGACACAAGCAGAAAGTCACCGCAACAAGCCACATAGCAGGACACACGGTCGAGCACATCAACTCCGCGAGCAGAAACTTCAAATACAGCCACAACACCGGACTCTCCTGGACCGATCATTATTGTATACATCACGTCTTCACCTTGCCCACTGGATGACACCGCCATCATTGCCCCCCTTGCAGCTGGATCAAGGCCACCGAAGAACGTCTCGTCAACTCCCTCCACACCACCACTCCGCCAACGCTTGCAAACAATGACACTACAGTGCGCCGCCGCCACAAATGGATCTCCAACTGCACCAACACCCGGGCATCCCTCAAGAACGGCACTGCGGCAGTACCTCCTGCCTGATGGCAGGAGTGAGGGTGACGCAGTGCCACAGGGATAGGCTGGCCCCATGCATTGCTGGAGTTGCATCAAGGTTGTGACACGACTGCAGCAATGCGTGACTTTAGCACAGACAAATACGTCAGGATTCCAAACATATCTGTCATTACTTGCTCCATGGAGCGCAGTCCAGTGAATACCGCGCATCCATGGTGTCGCAAGAAGGGCATAGTGAGAAGTGTTGCAACGCTGTCTTGTTGCAGCGCTGCAACACTTTTCATGACTGAGGCCCAAGAATGTGCACAATCTTATTGATGATTCGCATTCCTGCCCTGTAGTTTTGTTGCAGGGCAGCGCAGCAACCTTGCTTGCAGCGCTATAGAGCACCATAACCTGCTGGAATGAGAACCCATGTGTTATCTCCATTTTTAAGACCAGCTATTTTCTAGTCTTAAGTCCCAGCGGCTAACGGCCTTTAGCGGCTGTTTTTTTAACGTATCGTGGGTCCGGGCGATCATTGTAAATTTCGCGAAGTGGGGTTAGCGTGCGTTTTTACACAGGAATGCCTACCTTGTATGTCATTAGCAATAGTTATCGCTAACATGGGTGGGGATTCAGAAAGCGGCAGGTTTTACCAGAAGCTGTCGCTAACGGCTGTTAGCGACAGCGTGTTAATCGGGTGATTCAAATATCACCGCATTAGTGGCAGAAAAATGACGCTAACGTGGCGTTAACTCGCTGTACATATGCCCCATAGTTGTCATTTTGCACCATGTTTTGAATGACGCAAAAAGTATGTAGTTGTGTTAGAGAAAATTAGTAAAGAGTGCAGATTCAAAAGAAGGTAAATTTAGTCAGGCCGTTCTATATGTAGCAAGCCAAAAAGGAGCAACCCATAAAGGTTTATAGAGCAATGTACATTTGTGGAATTGTCAGTTTCATAAGACAATCGTCACCCAAAAGAAAGCATACGAGATCTAATTAAAAAAGAGGACAACAAACCTCTTAAAGTGGAAAAAATTACCAAATTCTGTAAAACTATAAAAAGTCTTTTGGAAGCAAGTAATCAATCATGTCTCCAAGGTACTGAATAAGAAAGAAACAAAAAATTATATTGGCTATATTAAGGTAGTTTTAGTTAATAACAGGATTATCTCTGTTGGGAGAAAACCAACCTGGCTGGCTAATGATGTCTTTTGTCTCAGCACAGTGTCAACTATGAGCCCTGGGATTAGTGGCTAGGAGCACCCATTTGCACATGAATCTGTAATGAAAATTATATTTATGTACCAGGGCATGTAGCAGATCGAGAAGAGACAGTTCTTAGTCCAAATTGAACTAACTGTAACGAAGTTAAACTAAAAGTATTAAAAAAAAGGAAATTCCTATCCAAAAATAGCCTACAATCGAGAAGTTCACGTACAAGTACAAGTTCACCTCCTGACAAACGTCCATGTTTGTGAGCATTGACAAAATTTAGGAATCCAGTCCTTGAAACTCCCACTTCACAGTTCTAAGAGTGGGATTTATGGCTGTGGAGCTCTCCACATTTGTGGCAGAGATTTCCACCTACAACAAAGGTTCAATGCTTGACAATAAACCATCTCTGAACTCCTTGCAGGCATAGTAAAGGTATATTTGGTTGTAAACCTATGCTTGCAACCACATTTACAGTTCTGACTAGTTCCCCATATTTTTATCATCCATGTTATTTACTATGGGGGCATGGCTTGTAAGCCAAAGATGGCAGACGCCTGAACTCTTTGATCCACACCGGTCCGCACTTAATCCGGACCCACCGCAATTCTGGGGGCGCCACCAGACCATGAGCTGAAAGCGGACGTGTAGTTGCACCCTCAAGATGGCATTCATAGGGCGGGGGCATTTGGAGCCCGACAAGGGCCCCATGTGTTCTAACTAGCATTTTTGTATCTAAATGAAGCTGTGTGACTGGGACTAGCCTAAACATTACTAGCTAATTCCCCCTCAGAGAGATTATTGTATTGATTTCTGTGTACAATACCGTTGTCATCAGATGCGTATTTACAGTATTACAGAATGTGTTGATAGTAAAGTGCTTTGGGTCAGATTTAGAGTTTGGCGAGCCTCATTCTGTCCATCAGGGTAGCGGATGACATTAAGTCCACCACTATAATAGACAAAGAACCGACATATTTTAGAGATCACTGTCAGTCCTGCGATCTCTGAACATTTGGTGAGATGCCGCCATGTTTCTCGCATCCGCTCGCCAAGCTTTTATGTTTTTCAAAAGCAAACTGCTAAAGAGGGATTTGTTTTTGAAAAACAAAATGCTAGTGACCCAGAGACCATGGTAGTTTTCTCCTAGACTGTGGGGATCATTAGCATTTTATTTCTATTAGGGACTGCAAGGTATTTACCTGGAGGTCCCAAACAGTACAAAAGACCATCATACTATCCACTCTAAATAGAGAAAGTGGTCTGATGTTCTCATACAGTCAATTCCTAGCCCATCAGGCTGTCGATGTAGGCTCTGTCATCAGAAATCTGACATTCCGCCCCACTCAAACATAGCGGGCATTATTTGGAAGACAGGGTGAAATGATTGTGGTAGAATTTCGTGTCCACCAAAACTGTCAATGTGGGCCTTTATCTGCTAAGTAAAAGCAGTGACTGAGCAATGAATTATTGACTGATAAAATATATACATTATTAAGTTCTAATGTTCCACCTCATATCCCCACTCTGAGTAAACATTGGCTGCTTTTCTTCGCTACTTTCAGTTTTAAGAACTAAAAGGGTGCACTTGTTACTGGATTTGGGCTCAATAAGAAGGTAAGGCTCCAGGTGATAGTGATAAAAGGCTTTCAATGTTACAATCTGAGCCCAGCAACCCCTAATTTCCCTTGGACTGATGGAAAAGTTCCCAAAGGCATCTGATGCGCAACAGGATTACTGAGTGTAATATCCCGCAGTCTAGTGGTGCGACTAGACGTCACACCGCATCCGCAGGCCAGGCGTGGCCTGCAGGGTTGAATAAAAGGAGCCGCCCGCTCGAGGGTGCGGTCTCCGCACTGCAAGGTGGTGTGGGCTGAATCTGTCCGGGTCGCGCACCCGCTAGGCCTCTAATAAATAAAATTCCCGTGCCTTCCCGTGCACCTTACACTGGCGACGAGGCGGGTCCTCTGTAACCCCGTGCCCCACCCGCTCAGGGCCCGCGACGCATCACGGGTGAAGACGGCAGGGTGAGAAAGACAACCGGAGGAGCCACGGAGCGCGGAGAGCAGCGCGCACGTGCACCAGGCCCCCGATCGGCAGGGCCAGCAGTAACGTGGCGGTGAGTGCAACGGGCCCCAGGAGGGGAAAATAAAGGAAAAGGGAAAGGAAACAAGCACAAGGCAATCCAACAGCCCATGCCACACAGGAGGCTGTGAGAGACACGTGGCCAATAAAGGAAAAAAAAACAAAAACAAATGTAATACATAGAGAAACAAGCACAAGGCAATCCACCACCCTTAGGCCCAAAGGAGGGTGCAAAGAAACGGACAAAGCAGGCCCACAACACACCCTACCAGGGGCTCAATATCGCCAGACGGCAGCAAGCCAGAGGGAGGTGGAGGGGCACGCAACAGGGTGGAGGTCACGTATTTTAAGACACCCCTACTGGTAGCACAAGCCCAGGACCACTAGCCACGCGAGCCGAACCACCAGCTTCAAGGGAAAGATGGGGGACAACGACGGGGGAGCAGCGCCAGGCCCAGGGGCCCAGTCCACGTTCCATTCCAACATGCGGCGTCGGGAGTCCTGCTCCCATTCAGTGAACTCAAAGACCCTGCAACAGCCTCTCCCCGGTGGAAGATCTGGATAGAGCGACTCAACAACTACTTCGTCGCAACCAGGGAGACGGACGGCGCAGTGAAGAGGTCCCTGCTCCTGCACTACGCGGGAGATGAGATATTTAAACTGTTCAAACACCTACCCAACACGGGTGCAGCCACATATTACAACGCGGCGGTGGCCGCCCTCGACGCCCATTTCGACCCCCAATTGAACCCCGATTTCGAGCGGTTCAAGCTGCGCCAGGCTCGACAGAGAGAAGGGGAATCAATGGACGTATTCTATGCCAGGCTTCGAGAGCTCACTAGCACGTGTATGGAAGATGACCAGCCCAAAGAAATACGCGCCCAGCTGATCCAAGGGTGCTGAGACAAGACGCTGAGAGGGCTCATCCTGCACCAACCAAAAATCGTGCTCGAAGATATGCTAGTACTAGCAAGGATACATGACCTGTCAGCAGCCAGAGCAAACGAAATGGACAAGGCACTCACAAAACCCCCGGAACGGGCCGAAAACATCAAAGTGGAACGGGCGGACACCCCCCGAACTAAGCCAAGGGGAGACGCCATCAGAAGTCAGAAGCCTGACGAGACCAAATCAAGATGTGGGTACTGCGGACATGAGCCACACGCCGCAAAGGACTGCCCCGCACAGGTGAAAACGTGCGCCAATTGCGGAATTCCAAACCATTTCGCCTCTGTATGCCGAAGACGCACGAGAGGCCGGGACCTCCGAAACCGGAGGCCCCCGACGAAGGCAGTACGACACCTATCGGTGACGGAGGTGCAGCCGCGAGACGAATCGAAGGCGAAAGAGAGGAGATATCAGGAGATGAGCAGAGAATCATCAGACGAGGACGAGGGAGAAGCATACCTCATCTCTTTTGCGAGGGAACTCAAACTACGCCGTAGACCCCAACCAACAGGCACAGTCCAAGTGGCGGGAACGGAAGTGCAGGCAGTCATCGACACGGGGGCCTCTGTGAACGTAATGGGCCTCCAACAATACCGACGCCTAAAGCCTTGTCCTCCAGTAAAGCCGTCCAAGATCAAAATCTACGCGTATGGAGCAGACACGCCCCTCCCGCTGAAGGGGAAAATCACGGTTCCCGTCAAGGCAGACGATCAGGAGGTCACGATGACGATACATGTGATTGACAGGGAAGCGGACACCCTGCTAAGCAGCAACACGGCAGAAGACCTGTGGCTAATATCCTTCGCGAGGAGAGTACAAGTACATCAGGTAGAAGAGTTGCTTAATCAATTCCCGGAGCTGTTCCAGGGCCTCGGACGCATCAAGTGCAGCCCAGTCAAACTGCACATTGACAAAACCGTCGTCCCGGTCGCGCTGCGACATAGGAGAGTCCCTTTCCACCTGCGGCCACTGGTCGAGAAAGAGCTAGAGAACTTGGAGAGACAGGGCGTCATTGAGAAAGTATCCAGCCCGACGCCCTGGGTTTCAGCAATGGTTATCGCAGAGAAGCCGAAACAGCCGGGAGCGATACACCTCTGCATTGATATGCGACTGCCAAATAAAGCCATACGAAGAGAACGACACATCACGTCAACAATGGATGATATCATTGCAGACGTGAAGGGTTCGAAGTGGTTCTCGAAAATTGACTTAAACGCAGGGTACCACCAACTACCACTGCCCAAGGAAACACGATACGAGAGTTGTTATCTGGGTTACCCGGCGTGCTAAACGTAAGTGATGATATCCTCATCCATTCAGCGACAGCCGCAGGGCATTACCAGCATCTCCGCGACACCCTGCACGCCTAACAGAACACGGGGCGACCCTCCACAAGGACAAATGTCAGTTCTTCCGGCCATCACTAGAATTCTTCGGGTTGTGTTCAACCAAGAAGGCATTCAGGTGGACCCCCCAAAGTCACAGTCCATTAAGGATGCACCCGCGCCGACAACCCCAACGGAAGTACGCAGTTTCCTGGGGATGGCAACATACTGCGGACGATTCATCCCCGGACTCGCCACACAAGCAGAACCCCTGAGAGCCCTCACAAGGTCGGATGCCAAGTGGCAATGGGGACCAACGGAGGAAGCAGCATTCCAAGGAATACAAGATGCTCTGCTGGGAGAAGCCACACTCGCCTATTTTGACCCGGCCAAGAAGACAGAAGTTCTGGTGGATGCCAGCCCCATCGGGCTTGGCACGGTGCTGGCCCAGGAACAGGAACCAGGTCGGTGGGCAGCACTGTCGTTCGCCAGCAAGTCACTCACCCCGACAGAAGCCAGGTACGCACAAATTGAGCGAGAGGCGCTGGCCATTAGATGGGCCTGCAATCATTTCCATTTGTACCTCAAGGGACAACCATTTACAATGGTCACAGATCACCAACCGCTCGTGCCCCTCTTCAAAGGGACGGCGCCTCACCCGCCGCCACGCATTGAGAGATGGGCAGTCCAGCTGCAGCCGTATGAAATGGAAGTCGTGTATCGGCCAGGGGCAAAGAATCCGGCCGACTTTCTATCCCGGCACCCGGCCCCGACTGACGTGCAGGAAGACAGTGAGGATACCGAACAATATGTGCACCTTGTATCCACAGCGGCATGCCCGGTGAATATGACGCTGGAAGACATTAGGGATGCGGCTGCCGAAGACGGCGTGTATAGCCGAACCCTGAAAGCGGTCCAGGAGGGGTCATGGACGAACTACCTACGGCAAGCCAACTCTTGGAGCTCGGACGAGCGGGAGTACTCCGCGAAGATGTGGCACAGAAGGAACGAATTCAGCGCTACAAGCGACGGGATCCTACTCCGAGGGCCCAGACTGGTGATACCGCGGACCTTGAGACACAAGGCGACACAACTAGCCCATGGGGGACACCAAGGAATCACAAAGATGAAGGCCAGAATGCGGGAGAAAGTCTGGTTCCCGGAGCTGGAAAACATGGTGGAGGAGTACGTCAGGCGATGCCCCCTATGCCAATTGACTGGAAACCCGGAGAGGCCAGCACAGGTGATCACCGAAGAGGTATGTACCATCCCGTGGTCACAAGTGAGTCTAGACTTTAGGAGCTTTCCGGGAGGAAAGCACACGCTGGTTTTAGTGGACGCATACTCAAAATATCCCATAGTAGAGCTAGTGACGTCCATGGCATTTGCCCAGATACAGCCGGCAAAAAAGTATTCGCCATGTTCGGATTCCCACAGGAAATCCGAAGTGACAATGGACCACCCTTCCAGGGAGCAGAGTTCGCCATGTTCCTAAGACAGAAGGGAATACACTACCGGCGAATAACCCCTCAGTGGTCCCAGGCCAACGGCGACGTGGACGCTTCATGCGGACGCTGAACAAAGTGTTCCGCATCGCAGAGGTAGAACGAGTAGACCCGGAACTACGACTGCACGAATTCCTGCGGGAATATCGGAGCTCACCACACTGCATCACTCAGAGGAGCCCGTGGGCACTGATGCTCCAGGGGCTACGGAGAGACTTACTCCCTATGGCCCAAGGGTGGTCACCGCCCCCAGTGGAGACCGAGGCTGGTCAGGCAAGGAGATCCCGGTGAAATCATCAAGCAAGCATTTGTCGCCGTGCCACGCCGAGGACCCTCTGCACAGGAGCCACCGTTCTGCTGAAGGACCGCCGTCCTGGAGGAAAGTTCAGAACCAACTACGAACCAGGGCCCTGGATAGTAGTAGCGAAGCGAGGAACCATGGTGACAGCCCAAAAAGGAGGAGAGGAAGTGTCCCGCAATGTGTCCTGGTTCAAAGAGGTGCCCCCACGCCACCCGGAAAGACTCCCGGAAGAGCCCGCCGAGACTACACTTGTGTCGACACCCGAAACCACCGAGGCCACTGTGACACAGACACCGAACTTGGTACCAGAGGGTGGACCCCCCATGGGTCCGCGACTGCGAGACTCTCCGCAAAGATACTGCCTAAGACCCAACCCCCGCCCCAGTCAGCGGTTGAAGGACTTTGCCTGCTGAAGATGTTCGGCGGCGGCTGACGGGGAGCACGCAAGTACTACCCCTCTGGGGGTTTGAACTGTTTGAACTGTTTGAACTGTGTTTATGATCTGAGTTTGCATCTTTGTGTGTTTTCTTTGACCGATTTGGATAGGGATGTAATATCCCGCAGTCTAGTGGTGCGACTAGACGTCACACCGCATCCGCAGGCCAGGCGTGGCCTGCGGGGTTGAATAAAAGGAGCCGCCCGCTCGAGGGCGCGGTCTCCGCACTGCAAGCTGGTGTGGGCTGAGTCTGTCCGTGCCGCGCACCCGCTAGGCCTCTAATAATTAAAATTCCCGTGCCTTCATGGGCACCTTACACTGAGCACAGTTTATCTTGCTCACGCAGATACACCCCAGAGAGATGTAGCATTGGCTGCTGGATCTATAAGATGGTGGCCAGGTTCTGTAGAAAAGCTTAGCTGGCAGACACAAATGGTGGCTGCAGGTCATGCAGCTGCAGGGGTGCAGCTGAGAGCACCGACCCCACCAGCCACCGTGGTTGGGAAGCAGCGCTTGGGCCCTGTGGCAGTGATGAGGACTGGCTGACCAGGGCCCAGATGGGCAGCCACATGACGATGTTGCTGAGCTCCTAGGCGCCTGATGTGATGCCCGCCGCTGGCCACCTGACACAAAAAGCGGCATTGGGTTGGTAAATTGACCCCCCTTTCCTCACGAATGCAGTGTGGCGAGGCTGAGCAGAGACAAGGTCAGAGTTGAGGAGACTACGGCCTATAGTCCCGGCGCCAGATGTAGCAGGAGGTGGAGGGCAAATCCCCTAACTTGGAGGCAGAACAGTGGTCCCCAGTGGTGGAGTTGAGGAGTGGAGACTTAGGACCCTGCCTGGGGGGCACATAGTGATATACAGTTCTGAGCCTCAGGGCATGTGCCTGTGCCCAGCATTGGCCTGCAGGGGTGAGAGGCAGCCTGGATTGGGCATGCCGGCCCCCTCTGCCTCATAACTCCAGAGTGGCAGACTTGCAGTATCTGAGGCAGCGGGGGAATGAAGGCCCTGGCTCTGTCCAGGAGGTATGAGGGCGAAGCTTTGAAGTCTAGGGGTGTGAATCGGCACCTGACGCTGGCCCATGAAGGGAGTGGCACAGCTCGGTTGTGGCAAGCCGGACCCGGGGGCAATCTTACCAGCAAGGACTGTGTGTTTGGGGGAAGTGTCCCAAAGGCCCTGATGGCCTGTATTGAACCCGTGCTCTTAATGGCACAGGAATAGTGAGCGGCTGGAGGCCTGGCCTGAGAAGCATGATTTGCTGGCTCGACTGACTCTAGGCAAGGATCAGTGCCTTGAGTGAACTTGAGGTGGTGCAGAGGAATCTGGTATCTAAGGGGACCTCTCGACATCAGCAGTGAGGGCCGTGTTACCCAGCATAAGCTGCAAAAGATATCTCTATTAAGACAATGGGCTCCGTGGTGGAACAGTCTGAGGGGTACGGTGGGAACACGGACCTTACAAGCCCTCCCCCTTAGAAAAGCATCTGTTGGACGGAGAGGAGCTCACCATGAACATGAGAAAGCAGAGGGCTAGGCCACTGGGCACAGAATAGGAGATAGGAGATCCGTCCCAGCCTGCAGCAGTGGATGCTGAGGGGTCGGAACTCACAATGCACCCTATACAGCTCCAACTGGATAAGATCCTCAAAGCCACTGTGGATACTAAGTTTACCCTCCAGCAAGACATGAGTGCTGTCTCAGCTGGACTGTGGCTACTGTGGGCTGAACAGCATAAAGTGGCTGATTGGGTGAAAGAAATGGAGACCATGTTGGTAGAGTTGCAGACACTAACCCGGCAATTGGCAGACCTGAGTGACAGAGCGTGCATCCCGGAACACCGCACTGAGGATGCACTGGGATGCAACTATCAGAAGAAGAATATATGGGTGGTAGGGCTTCCCAAGGGAACAGTGGGGGGAGAAATGGTGTCTTACCTTGAACATTGGCTGCAGGTGTATGTTACCCTGAATCACCTAACACTCTTCTTCACCCTCGAATGAACCCACAGGGTATGGCCAGACCACTGGAGCTGGGCTGCCTGCCCCAGCCTGTGGTGGCTAAGCTACTTCACTACAAAGATAGAGACGTGATACTGCAGAGGACACGGAGGAAGGCCCATTTGCTGTTGATAATGGTAAAGTGTCGTTGTTTCCCGATTTGTCCGCCACCGTACAGGCCAAGACAGCCTCATTACAGGAGGTATAAAAATCCTTCGGGAAGACGTTCTATAATATTCACTGATGTTCCCATCCATTTGAAAATAATGCTGGATGGTACTACGCACTTCTGTGACAACCAAAAGTGCATAGGAATGGCTGGACGCTAAAAGGTCAGGGTTGGCCCACCAGTACCTTGGACCCTGGGAGGATAGACCAAGTGAAGACTCAGGAAGCACTCTCGGAGGGCTACACATAAGGGGATTCTGAAGAAACTGACCAGATCGCAGACAGAGAATGACCAGGCAGTCCCACTCCAGGCAACGGCAACGGCACAGTGCCGTGCATGTCAGACATGGAGACAGTACCTCTTTGGACCACCAGTTGGCGGATTTGGGGTCAGAGGGCTCGATGGTGTATGGCAGTAGTCTTCCAGCAGTGACCCCACAGACTGTGGAGAAACAGATCTTAGGGGGTGCAGTGAGGAGACTTTTGTTTCCTTGGAGCTGCACTTTTCTCGTCCTCCCTGATGACTGATGGATGATGGAAGTCCCCATCTGTGACACCCACCTCCATGTAGCCCTGCTGTTCATTATAACCGCACACAACTGTGTAGACTGCGGGGTGCCTTTATCACTGGACCCGGGACCCCAGACAACGGAGCCCCGGAGTGCAGGTATGGGCCATGGTCTGTTCACAGGCGGCATGTTATACCATGAATGGTGCGGAATTGGAGAAGCCTGCATACCTTTGCCTGCCCCTTAACAATTGGCTTCTGCCAGGAGACTGGAGTCATGCCTATGACAATGATTACATACCTTGAGTTTGGGTGGCCAGTTGTTGCTGGGCTGATCTTGGGTTGGGGAGTTCAAAGTTGGGGTGTTTGTTGCTTTTCTCATGGACTGAGGTACATGCAGTTGTGGGAGGTTTGGATGCTGGGATGGCTCCGGGTTGAATGCATGTGAAACGCATACTGACTGTTTAGATGGCTACTCAATGACTGGGACTAAAGTTCATGTCATTGAACAGCCAGGCGATTGGGTTGGTGACTAAATGCCATAACATGCATAGGTACACATTGCCATGCTGCAAGAGACTCACCTCACAGGGTTGGAGGTGGAGTGCTTATGGCACGGGTGGCGAGGTCAAATTTATGCCACCTCCTACTCCGTTTATGCACAGGCGGCCCTGGCGTGGATGAGGATGGGGGCTTCTTTTGAGCCAGAACACTCATCTATTGGCAAAGAAGGGTGGTACGTCCTGGTCAGGGGCAGATTGTTGGGTAGAAAAATCACACTGGGAAGTATCTATGCACTGAACCAGAACCAGATAACCTTTTTCCAGTTCCTCTCGGCACATCTGGGGAACCTAGCTGTAGAAGACCAACACCTGGGTGCTGACTTTGTTTGCGTTGCTCATGCCTTGTTGGACTGCTCCACTCCTCCCCTACCTGGGCACAGGAACATAGAACTGCTGGGGGACTCCCCGAGTGATTATGGAATTGGGATCTGGTAGCTATCTGGAGAACCCAGCATGGGTTGGAGCAGGACTGCTCCTACTACTGCCATATTTACAAACTGCACACTCGACTGGGCAGATTTGTATGTTCAGGCAAATTAAGTCAATGTGCGACTGGGGCCCTAATTTCTGAGGATTTGGTGTAGTGTATCGCAGTAAGTCATCTTGCTGTGCTGCCCTACGCCAAAGTGAAAGGGCAGGAATGCCCGTAATTATGCAATACAGTGCATTCCTGTCCTTTCCCTCTGTGCTGGTGCTGTTTCGGCAGCCTAGTGCCAATGCAGGCACCCTTGCACCATGGTGCAAGGGAGACAGTTTTGTTGGCAGGATTGTTTTTCTGCAGAAAGGGGTACTTTCCTGCACAGAATTAATCCTAAGAGGTGTTTCCTCTTTCTATGTGGGCTGCAGAATACTGGTCCCAGTCTTCACCCTGCTCCTCATGGGAACAGTCCAGCCCGAAATGCCAAGCCCCGGTCCTTGCTGGACCGGAAACAAGCATCCTGGGACCGAATTTGGGGTATCATCCTTCATCAGCCAGGCTAGCTTGAATCCAGTGGCACAGCAAGCAAGGGACTCACGTCTTGGCATACCCATCCCACTTAAGGTGAAAAGTGCTGTGACAACAAATGATGGAAGGAATGCTGAATAAATCAAACATTCAAACCCAGTCAAGAGATCTGCATGAAATCCATTGTTCTTTTGCTCTCTACGCCACCCCAGTTTGGATCCAGCCATATGCAAATCAGTCTTGACCCTGCTCCTCATGGGAACAGTCCAGTCTGGACAGCCAAGCCGGGTCCTCCCTGAACCGGAAACAAGTATCCTGGGATTGGCTGATGCTGCGGGGACGATGTGGTGGTTGGAGCAGTGTGGGACCCTTTTAGGCCTATGGGTCAATAGGAAGAAAACCTGCCTTTTCCCGGTGACACAAGGGGCTCAGCACCCGCTGGACTTCCCACTGGGTTTGACCTGGTCCCCCTCATCTTTTAGGTACCTTCGTATCCAGGTATACCACAAACTGAAAGACCTGCAGGAGGGCAATCTGGGAGGAGCCCTCAGATTCCTTAAATCATGTGTTCCTTTCTGGCTGACACCTCAACAGGGATTGCTGTTGGCGAGGCTGCTCCAGCCAACAGTGGCAATTCCCGATCCTGGTAGACTGCTGATGGCGGCCCTGCAATGCTGGCTGTGCTGTGTAGTAAAGACTAGAGTTATGCCAATTTATTCTCCTGCCCTGCCATTGGTGGGATTACCTCACGGGGATGCCCTCTTCTTTTTCAAGGCCCTGCAGCTATCGGACTGGATGAATACTGGGCTTTTGAAGGAAAGATACTGCTATCAAAACCCCTTGGTGGAATTGACGGCCCAGCATGTCTTGCCCCCAGGAGTTTTCTACCTATGAATCCCTGGTGACAACCATATGGATAGCATCCCACATAGTGCTTCACCTGTTGGTGTGCATGGGATCAACACTGTACCTGGTGACGTGGTTCCACAGTGCGCTGACTGGGATAGTGCGGAGGCCCTTGGCAAGCACAGGGGCAGGTGAGTTGGGGTGTTGGGACGCAACCTCACAGACCCAGAATAGTGTAGGACGGTAAACAACGTTTACCCCGAAACTTTTTCCCCGCTTGGAATCACAACGCTTTTGTTACAACGACCGCGTTGTGATTCCGCATACCATTACTCCGCAAGTCGGAAGAACGACTTGCGGAGGGGGGGGGGTGTTGGATTTAAAATCCAACACCTTCCCTAGTGTCCGCACAGACTGGAGTTGGCATAGTAAATTATACTATTCCAACATCCAGCGCCCCCCCTCCGCAAGTCGTTGTTCCGACTTGCAGAGTAATGGTATGCGGAATCACAACGCGGTCGTTGTAACGACCGCGTTGTGATTCCAAGCGGGGAAAAAGGCGGCGGAATAAGGTCGTAGATTCATGTAGGACACTTGCATATCCCTTAAAGGTCTCCAGGAATACAAAATTGAAATACATTCAATATAATTATGTCCATATGGCTTACTTGACACCTCACAGAATTCAGGTCATTTATGGGGGAGCTACATGGGTGTCCCAGATGTAAATACATAGATGTGGACTTCTGTCACATGACTTGGAGATGTCCCACTCTACAGTAATTCTGGAGCACAGTAGTACACAGACTGAACATCACACGAGGTCGCCCACTCCCATGCAAAATAGAGACATGTCTCTTGGGGCGTGTTCCCCAGACCTCGTAAGATTGTGCACTAGGTTTCTAGACTTGGCTCTTATACTGGTCAAGAGAAGAATAGTGATGGCCTGGAGTTCATCAGTGGGACCTGTTATTGAGACTTGGGTGAGAGATGTCACCACGTGGGACAGGGCGGAGTAGAGGGTGTTGCTTAGAGAAGATGTTAGGGGGATGAGATGTTGCCTGACAGCTGGTCTATGAACAGAGGTGTTGGAGACCTGGGAGCATCTGGAGGTAGATGCTGAAGCAGGGCCTGACGGGTGAAATGACCCAGCCAGTGGAGACCAGGGTGATATATCAGGAGATGGAGAGGGGACATGTGCACATTAGGAGAGGCTGGCCCCTTCACCCTATGGTAGTATGCCCTCCCCCCTGCCGTAGTCTCCCTAAAAGCTCATACCGTCTACCCCCTCGGAATTGGCAAAATTGCCCATGCATATCGTGGGGCTCTTGGCCTGCTGGTGATTATCTGGGCATGTCTCCCTCAATGTTTTCCATAACTAGCGGGCTACACACACCCTGAGTAGTTTAAGTTTTCTCCATTAAGTTTGTTCAAAAGATTTTTCCTTTCCTCCTAGTCCAACATCTTACTGCCTTAGTTGGATATAACAGTCATGTGCAACAGAGGTTCTGCATTGGCCCGACTGGTGGACACGCTACAGGGAGGAACAGGCGGGGTTGATTGGTGGTGGGAGGCCGGGGCTGCACGTTTCCAGACACCCCTTGGGTGACTCTTGGTTTATGTATTTGGTGCTTAATTACATGTTCAGTGCAAAAATAACAGTTGATGGACAGAATGCAGAACAATGTCATACATTCACCCCAGTACAGAGATCTGGGCCTAAATCCATAGTTTTTTTGCTCACCATGCCGTTCCAGTTTGAACCCAGCCATATGCAAATCAGTCTTGACCCTGTGCCTCATGGGAGCAGTCCAGCCCGAACTGCCAAGCCAGGTCCTCCCTGGACTAGAAACAAGCATCCTAGGACCGGTTTCGGGGTTTCACCCCTATTCAGCCAGGATAGCTTGATTCCAGTGGCATGGAGAGCAAGGGACCCACGTCTGGGCATACCCTTCCCACTCGGGGTGACAAATGCAAAAACATCAGTTGATGGACAGAATGCAAAACAATGTCATACATTCACCCCAGTACAGAGATCTGGGCCTAAATCCATCGTTTTTTTGCTCACCATGCCGTTCCAGTTTGAACCCTGCCATATGCAAATCAGTCTTGACCCTGTGCCTCATGGGAACAGTCCAGCCCGAACTGCCAAGCCAGGTCCTCCCTGGACTGGAAACAAGCATCCTAGGACCGGTTTCGGGGTTTCACCCCTCTTCAGCCAGGATAGCTTGATTCCAGTGGCATGGAGAGCAAGGGACCCACGTCTGGGCATACCCTTCCCACTCGGGGTGACAAATGCAAAAACAACAGTTGATGGACAGAATGCAGAACAATGTCATACATTCACCCCAGTACAGAGATCTGGGCCTAAATCCATCGTTTTTTTGCTCACCATGCCGTTCCAGTTTGAACCCAGCCATATGCAAATCAGTCTTGACCCTGTGCCTCATTGGAACAGTCCAGCCCGAACTGCCAAGCCAGGTCCTCCCTGGACTGGAAACAAGCATCCTAGGACCGGTTTCGGGGTTTCACCCCTCTTCAGCCGGGATAGCTTGATTCCAGTGGCATGGAGAGCAAGGGACCCACGTCTGGGCATACCCTTCCCACTCGGGGTGACAAATGCAAAAACAACAGTTGATGGACAGAATGCAGAACAATGTCATACATTCACCCCAGTACAGAGATCTGGGCCTAAATCCATCGTTTTTTTGCTCACCATGCTGTTCCAGTTTGAACCCTGCCATATGCAAATCAGTCTTGACCCTGTGCCTCATGGGAACAGTCCAGCCCGAACTGCCAAGCCAGGTCCTCCCTGGACTGGAAACAAGCATCCTAGGACCGGTTTCAGGGATTCACCCCCTCTTCAGCCAGGATAGCTTGATTCCAGTGGCATGGAGAGCAAGGGACCCATGTCTGGGCATACCCTTCCCACTCGGGGTGACAAATGCAAAAACAACAGTTGATGGACAGAATGCAGAACAATGTCATACATTCACCCCAGTACAGAGATCTGGGCCTAATTGGGATTCAAGCAAGCCTGGCTGAAGACGGCTGAAATGCCAGAAACCGGTCCTAGGAAGCTTGTTTCCGGTCCAGGGAAGACATGGCTTGGCAGTTCGGGCTGGACTGTTCCCATGAGGCACAGGGTTAGACTGATTTGCATATGGCCATGTCTGAACTGGGGTGGCAGAGTGGGCTAAAGAACGGTGATGGATTAAACCCAGATCAGTTGACTGGGGGTGAGTGCTTGCAATGTTCCACACTCCGTCCATCATTTCCTTTGGTTTTTGCTTTGTTGGCCATTAGTTGGCAGGGTATGCTCAGACGTGAGTCCCTTGCTCACTTTGCCACTGGATTCAAGCAAGCCTGGCTGAAGACGGCTGAAATGCCAGAAACCGGTCCTAGGAAGCTTGTTTCCGGTCCAGGGAAGAAATGGCTTGGCAGTTTGGGCTGGACTGTTCCCATGAGGCACAGGGTTAGACTGATTTGCATATGGCCATGTCTGAACTGGGGTGGCAGAGTGGGCTAAAGAACGGTGATGGATTAAACCCAGATCAGTTGACTGGGGGTGAGTGCTTGCAATGTTCAACACTCCGTCCATCATTTCCTTTTATTTTTGCTTTGTTCGCCATAAGTTGGCAGGGTATGCTCAGACGTGAGTCCCTTGCTCACTTTGCCACTGGATTCAAGCAAGCCTGGCTGAAGACGGCTGAAATGCCAGAAACCGGTCCTAGGAAGCTTGTTTCCGGTCCAGGGAAGAAATGGCTTGGCAGTTTGGGCTGGACTGTTCCCATGAGGCACAGGGTTAGACTGATTTGCATATGGCCATGTCTGAACTGGGGTGGCAGAGTGGGCTAAAGAACGGTGATGGATTAAACCCAGATCAGTTGACTGGGGGTGAGTGCTTGCAATGTTCAACACTCCGTCCATCATTTCCTTTGGTTTTTGCTTTGTTCGCCATAAGTTGGCAGGGTATGCTCAGACGTGAGTCCCTTGCTCACTTTGCCACTGGATTCAAGCAAGCCTGGCTGAAGACGGCTGAAATGCCAGAAACCGGTCCTAGGAAGCTTGTTTCCGGTCCAGGGAAGACATGGCTTGGCAGTTCGGGCTGGACTGTTCCCATGAGGCACAGGGTTAGACTGATTTGCATATGGCCATGTCTGAACTGGGGTGGCAGAGTGGGCTAAAGAACGGTGATGGATTAAACCCAGATCAGTTGACTGGGGGTGAGTGCTTGCAATGTTCAACACTCCGTCCATCATTTCCTTTGGTTTTTGCCTAATTACATGTTCAGACATGGTTGAGATGCCTATTGAATAATGTTTGGATGGCCTTGCAGATGCAATTTACCTGTATGTATATCACAAAAATGACAATAAACACATGATTTAAAAAAACAAATCCATGTTATTTACAACAATAAAAAATATACTTACCATCAATATTATGCCTCACAATATTTTTGCAGTCACAAAAGTTTCACCACAAAATAAAAGTCAAACAATATTTTGGAGTCGATATTCAAGTACCATGCCCATGTATCAGGCTCTCACACCATCATTTTCATATCTGTACAATGCAGGCCAATTGCCAGACTACAAACAAAGCAGAATTTTGCTGTGTTGATAATTTGGCCTCCGCTAACGCTGCCATGTTACAGCTGGCCTAAAAATAATACACCAGATAAAAACATTGATTTGAAAGATCTATGACTTGTCCATATGTTTTACACAGTCACATGTTTGTAGTAACTATAAAGTAACTTCCTGACCTTTTAACTACTCAGATGTTCTTGTCATCTGCTGGGTGCAGGATAACAGCTTTGGTGGAAACCTTTTGCTGGTGGAAGACTGTGCTAAAGGGAATGTTTTTTGTTGGATCTGGTGGCTCAGTGGGCTAATGCAGCCACTCCAATCCATGTGTATTTGACCTCATGTTCATGGGTCTTCATCCTGGCGGGTCCACTCCACCTCCTATCTTTCCAAGGTTAGTAAAATGCAAACCATTGAGTTGGGTAACAAAAAACATCAACCCCAATAGTTAACTGTGCGCTTTACAAGTAGGTTGTTTTAAAGTAGAATATACTACTGATAGGTCTGGTGCAACTGTTATGTTACTCTTTTAATTGGCTTATGGAAACAGCCCTGCATTAAGTTGACATGCAAATTTGGCGTCCTAGTTACAGGTCCTCAGTGGTTTCCCAGCATTAACACTGGTTTAGAGGCCTAATACTGACTCTTTCCATCTGCCTATGAGGTTGATAGTAGGATCCTTGTTTTCATCCTCATTTGGAATAACACATAAAGTCATAAAGTTATAACTCAAGAGATTGAATTGAGAATTACGAGATACGGAGAATAAGCTGGCGAATTGATTGAGAAACTGAGTGAAAAGGCAAATCCACTCACAATCATTTAAAGCCATAAAGAGAGCTAGAGCTAACAGATCAGCACTTTTAAACCACACTGAGAAAGGAGCCAACAGAAGATTAACATGCATAACTATTTACTCTGGTTTTTCAAATGGATTGAAGTGATCAATAGGAACTGGCATATTTTGAATTCAGGTGATCAAGAATTGCAGAAACCATTGTATGCCTCTAAAAGGGGAAAGAAATTAAAGGGCTTGCTGGTCCACATCACATCGAGTAAACAGTCAAATCACCCCATGGATTTACCACCTGTAACTGGCTGTCTTCAATGTGGGACATGATTATGGACATCATGGGACCAAAGGAACTTTGATAGATGTAAAAGTGAAATGGTAGTATACATTATTGAGTGTCCCAGTGAACTAACGTACACTGGTATGACCACTCGGAAGATAAAGACATGTATTATAGAACACCGTAGCGACATTCATTGGAAACGTTAAGTGACCAAACTGACAACATATTTTGTGACACAAGGACACATTAAAGAGAGTGTCAAATGGGAGTTCATTGAAAAACCTGCACATCTGTACTACAAGACAGTATTAGCAATACTCTTTTTCCAAAAGAACAGTACTGGGTCCACAAGCTCAAAACATTTTATTGGACCTTAGTGATGTGATCCCATGAACTTATTTGGGCCCGGCATAATGGTTGATGGTCTAAACATGTGTCCTTTACAATTAGTCATATATTCTATCAAATAATAAGTCATTGTACCCAAGAATAAATCATTCCCTTGTTTGTGTTAGATAATGAGTTATCACATCCACAAACAAATTTCCTTTGAGGTATACCAGAGGCCCCTAGTGCGTCTAGATAGGATCCACACTGGACACTTTCATATCATGGGTGAATAATTACATCCATCGATTTTTAAAACAATGAGTCATTGTATCCAGTTGCTAATCATTCTAAGGGCACATTGAAGCAACATAGACTGTCCATGTAGGACTCATACTACATCATTAATTCACACATCGGTATCATGGTCTGTTGGCGTGGCACATTGTCATGCCAAAAGTACACATAATGGCTGTGGTTGGCATTTTTTAAAGAATGAGCCAACTCTAGACTCATGTGATAAATCCTAAATATTCTACTGAGTCTGGATAAAACAAGTATTTTTCTGGGCTAACGTGTAAAAGATTTTCCTGTAGTTGTTTCAAGACATGTGCTACATTCTTGTCGTGTTTAGTGGGATCTTTCGAGATATATGAGGGTTTTGTCAAAATATATTACTACTAAGGGAAGAAGAAGGTCGAAAGAAGAGAGTTCATGAACCTTTGAAAAATGGAAGGAACAATTCATAGCCAGAAAGGCATAACACTATTGTCAAAATGTCCCAAAAGTGTCCTGAACTTTGTTTTACATCCATCTCCATTTCTGATTATCAAAACATATTCTTCTCTTAAATCAAGTTTAGTAGAAAAGGTAGCTTCCTGCACAGTGTTGAGTATATCAGTGATCAGGGGAAGAGGGTAGTGATCTTTTATGATTATGTGATTCAACCCATCATAGTCAATGCAAGTTCGTAAACCAGAAGAATTATTTTTGGGCAGCAGAAAAAGAGACACTGCTGCAGGTGATTCTTTAAAGTTCTTCTCCAGATATTCTCGAAGAGCCTCCCTTTCCAAAATCAAGAATGAATATATCCTGACAAATGAAACCTTCACATTGGACTCTAGTTCTAATGCAGAGTCAAACATTCTATAAAGTGGAACAGTCTTGTTATCAGATTCAAAGAACATTATTAGGCACTCTTGGTATATAGGGGGGATGAAACTTATACATGCAGCACAGTGATGGGAGTTGGTCAAATTAAATATTTCAGACATTACATCCTTTCTATCTAGACTATCTAGACAAGTCTGAACATAGAACTCTGAGCCCAGGAAAACAGTTTTTCAGACCAATTTATGAATAGATTGTGTTTGTAAATCCACCTCATTCCTAAATTAATTGGACGCCTAGGAGTGGTCAGAGTAGATTAGCTCCAAAGCTTTCGATATTTGAAAAACAACAGGTTGCATTTGTCCTGCAACTGGTCTGTGATGAAAATGGAGTACCATCAACTGTTTGTTTATACCAATTTACCGCTAGGTAAATTCTTGATGCTATGCAACTGATTAGTTGCTCTTGTCGTCAAACTTTATGACTGCTTGAAGAACAATGAATTTGGAACTATTCATATTCTGATTAATTTGAGGCACAGTGTTTAAGCTTTTATGTGCAGCCTTCCCTTGCATCAAGGGTGAGTCTTTTATTGTTCCTGTAGACTCCCTAGGTTGGACTGGACCATTGTCCAATACATAATCCTTCTCATCACTATCCTAATATAAGATTTTTGCTTCTTGACCTTTCATCTTCACATAATGAAGTTCTGGATAGCCTTAACTGCATAGGCCAATCCTCAGATCATTCATTGTCATATTTGTTTTAGAGGCAGTAGGTTGACAAATGGATTGGACATCCGTCCTACTTCTAAAAGTAATTTTTCTGTCTCAAAGTTTATCTGTCGAAGGCAGGCATGATTTTGCATTGTGTTAAATCTGATAAGGAAGCTGGGAGGCAACTTTGTTTTTCCCCCAAACCCATTACAAACCAAGGTCATTGGAATCACTAAAATAACAAAAAGTATACTCACATGTAGCAACAACAAGTTTAATGATGATTGATAAGACCCCAAACAGAGAAGATAGAGGCCCTTCTAATCATAACAATCCCAAATGCAAAATGAGCAGTTTTGCATTTTCAGGGTTCCTATAGCAAGATTTATTCTCCATTTCTCACTTCTGGTACCCTTGCTGAGGGCTTTACTAGAGAAACATTGCACAATATTATTCCCTGGACTGCCATTGAAAGGGTGCCTTTTGCATCTTAAAAGAAATCCAGTGTTATTCTCTAGTTATATATTGTATCAACCGCCCAGGTCACTTTACTGTGCAAATAGACACTTCTTGAGTGGAGCAGTCTTCCCAAAGTGTTTGATGATAACATTCTATATTGTACCAAAGCAGAAAACTGATGAATGATATAAGCCCTAGGATCACCACCAGGGAAACCTGATATTTATTGGGAGATCTTGATCTCTACTTTACCTCTTTATCTTGCAAGTGGGGCTACATGTGGGGATCAAACCCATATTCCATAGAATTGCAAACTGAGAGAGGGACTCAAAAATGTGATTAAAATGAGTATGGGAAGGATGGAAACCTAGGAAAATCCTGACCTCTACATTGTCTCTTTCCCAAGATGGCAATTCAATTGGGGCCTATGGAATATGGGAAGAATAACAATATAGAATTACTCCAGGACTTTATCATTTGAAGAAGGCAATCTATGTTGAAATGTATGAAGCATGTAGTGCAGTTTCAGCGCATTTGGTGGGCTGTGCATTGTGGTGAGTGTGCAGTGTGTTAGGTCACTTGGGCTCGAGCTGCAACTATGCATCTCACATAGATCAATAAAGCACAAAAAGGAGGAAAAATCATTGAAGTAGAAATCACCAAAAGTTCGCAATCTAGGCACTGTTGTTCTAGGCTGCACCACATGTAATAATTCTTGCTTTCAGGAAGAAAACCATTGCTGGGACTACCTTATCTGTTCAAGCAGCACAACTGTGGAACAATCTACTTGCAAAGATCTGAACTACTGATAATCGCAAAGAGTACAAAAGAATGGTTAAGAATTGTTATTCCCAAAGTAATCCAAAATAGAATCTACATGAATTAAATTCATTGCTCCTCTTCCTAAAGACAGATGGCTTTTCTGGACCCTCAAAGATCAAGTAAGAACCACATTAGCAGAACACCTTCACAAAAAAACCCTCATTAATTTCAAGGAGAACGACATACCCCTAGAACAATGCCACCCGCTTACACCAGAGCAGCTGGAGTAACTGGAGCAGCTGCTGGTAATGTGGGAGAGCGGCCTTTACTTCACCCTGTGCTGCAGAGCCTCATTGTAAGTCATCAGCAGGGAAAGGGTGTGTAGCTCCACACATCTTGGCACTGTCCTTCTGTGGCTCACAGGTGTCTCTAGACCAGGGAAGTCCAGTTTGGTGCAGGGGAGATGGGGCCTAACAAGCTCCCTCATAGAATCGTGACCTTCCTGGGATTATTTACAGCCTTTCTGTTCGGCTCCCTCCAGACCTGGGAGGGTCTTACTGTTGTAATAGAATGCACATATGCCACACCTTAAGGCAATAGGACTCGTCAGCTGTCCCACTGGATCTGCGGTTGTGCGGGCCTTGTGAGTTGCAGGGACCCCGCATACACCATCCTTTAGACCTGAGGAACTGAGAATATCGGAGCTGGTCATAACTTCACAGATGAGGGGATTGGAGATTTTGAAACACTGTACCCTGCTCCACAACCCCGGCAGAGAGATTGATCACAGCCTTTCCAATCCATACTGATCCCATGGTGCCCTGGGTCCTGACTCAGCTTCTCTTTGGGTCATTTGCTCGGCCTCTAAGCTACCTCAAACATGCTCCTCCTGGCCATGGAGGGCTGAGCGTGGACTTGCTGTGAACGTCACATATTGCAAGCTTTATTATATTTTACAACATCCCCATTAGGGGCATCCCATGAGGCAGGGTGGGTGATGCAGAGGTATAGCTTCAGGGGTGTGTTTGGGGTGTGAGACCCCTAAATTAATGGCTTTCATGGGTTGTAATTGAGTCAGGGGGCACTGAGTCGGGTCTGCCATATCTGTGTAGGTTTTCCTGCTGTTCTCATATCACAGAGAGGTTTTAACTTCTTAATTTTTTATATCAGGAACTTAAATATGTAATGACTGGTTTACCAAAAAAAGTGGTAAATCTGCACCCAAAGAAGTATTTATTGAAAGGGTTCAGAATTACAACTCTTTGGAATTCATCAACTTTTGCAGTAGTAGGCTTGGAAAGCTATGACATTCTCAGGTTTCCAGGCATACTACTTGCAATCCGAAACCCAAAAGGTGATTAAACGAATGCCTGAAATCGTTCAACCACTAGTAATTGCTTGGGGTAGTACTCCAACAAAGCCTGGGCAAAATCTAAATTACACCTGCGTAATTTCGTGAATTTTGTGATACTCTTGTTAAGTGAAATTCCCCAAATTATATTATTTTATCAATAATTTTGTGACATTCACAGTAAGAATTTACAGTGAATGTTGCAATTTGCAGTAAAATTTACATTGAATGGTGAAGTTCAGGGTAAATATTTACTGCAAGCGCACGAGAAAAAAAGAACTAAGCCTGTGCAGAGTTCTGCAAGCTGCGTAGTGTGTTACCTCACGCCGCTCACACTGATTTCTTATGCCGGGTGTTTGTTCTGCACTATAAAATCAGCGCAAACGACATCTCACACAGTGGAACAGGGTGCTGCTTCTTTCTGCGCTTGAGTAGAAGTTCTACGCAAGCGGCAGCTTCCTCAAAGCGACCGGAAGGTTTCTCAACGCGAGAGGTAGCGACCATCTGCACATTGGTCTGCGTTGAGAAATCTCACTGGCAAGTGATCTAGCGTTAGATTTTCCTTTCTTGCGCTCACCAACATACCGTTGGCAAGTGCTCTGGTATGGGAGATGAGGTTTTCATAACTCCACAAACTCCGTGCAGCGCAGAATGCAAATAACTCAGCAAACTCTGTAAATGGAGCAGAGTTCACCACCCAAGCTTAAAAAGAACGCTAATGGCTGTTGTTCATTGTGCTCTTGTTTAAATGCATCCTTGTGCCAAATATTAGCATGAGGGTGCATTTCATGCTAAAATATAGAGCAAAATGACAGATCTGCATTTCACATAATTAGAGTTAATTTAGCTGCCATTTCACGTAATTATGTGAAAGCAAATTATGTAAATTTCACACACCCCAAATTCCAATACATTGTTTTTCTCCCACTATGCCACTTTAGGCAGATTCCACATGATGCAAACCAGTACTGACCCTTTTCCTCACATGAATAGTCGATTCCAAACCTTAGTAATCTCCCCCTCTGCCGTTTGGCTCTACAATGTTTGGGCTTGGGAAACTTGACATTTACAGTCCTGAATCTCACTAAGTGAGCTAAGCCCCTGTGGAGATGTCATCATGAATTTCACCCTTGAACTGATTCAGACTATTAGAGATCTACCAGGTGCCCCTCCATTAAGACTTGATTGTGTGCACAGGACTATGTTTAACACATTCTGCATAGAGAATGCCCCAGACATCCTCACCCAAGTCCACTTCTTTGAAAATAAAAAAATAGTCATGTGCAATGTCACGGGAAACGCGAACCTCATCTTCAGAGGTTTTACTATACAATTATTTTGAGAACTTCTCATCCACCCCCTCAGAAAACACAGACTTCAGGCCTGTCACTGACCATCTTAGAGAACATAAAGTGAAATACAGATAGGACCACCCTTTCAGCCTCATCTTCTCCTGCAATGGTAAAAGGCGGCTAATCTGCTCCCTAGCAGAGGCTAAATCACTGCTAGGCCTGCCCATGGATAATAGTTCTAATGACACCAAGCTGAGTAACCCTCCAACGTGCTCCGAGAAGTGCACAGAGTGACAACTTGTGTGGCAACAATCTAGACGGCATAGAGGTCTCTCCAGGTCCTCCAACATGGCCAAGACCAACGTGATCGCCTACCAATAGGACATGACAATAGAACTCTTTCAACAATCCCAACCCTCACAGCCTGAAGAACGTCTGGTGGACTCCTAGTCAACTTTTAGTTAATATGCCATATCCTTTCTGATTGGGTCTCTATATTAGGCCATGACAAGTGGTGGTCACCTCCTCTCCTACGATGACCTCACTTTATGATGGGCACACATATGGATGTGAGGTCTGTGAGCAAATCCCATGAGTGTCAGTTAGGGATGTCGAGTTTGGCACCACTGGCCTTATACCTATCTTTCTCTGTTTGTTATTTATGGTCTGTTCTTTTGGGGGACTACCTGGAAAAAGGAGGGAATTAGTTCAAGAGATAAGGTACCTTTTTCTGCAACACTTGAGTCTTTTTAGTCAAGATGATGAGTGACACAAACTCCCAAAAATGATTTCTCGTTGAATGTACGAGGGCTTTAATCCCCCCCAGAAACGCAAACAGATCTGGAGATACCTTCTACAGCACACCCTTACCACTTACCAAAGACCATACCAGCATGCACCACCAAAGATAGCTTCATCAATTTAGGGCCTCTAGCACCTCGAAAACAACAGGTGTAGCCATTTTAAGCCAGAATCATAGAGTTGAGAAGCAGTAATCAGTGCCCAAATACAAGGAGGGTTGCTTCATTACGCTAATCTTCGCAGGGCAGATACAACATTAACTCTGTTAAACATTTAAGCACCTAACTCTGCCCTCAACAACTTCCTGTGCTCACTTTTAAAGGAACAACTGAAATACAGAAAGGGGACAAAATAGTGGGTGGGGACTTCAATCTGGTGTGGGATCCAATTAACAACAGAAACCAAAACTCGTACCAGGGATCAAGGACAATGTCAACCCTTATTAAAATGAAATAGCGAAGCTGGGTCTGGTTGACACATGGCGTCATAGGCACCCTGGCCTCAGAGGCTACTCTTTCTACTCACATGTCTACTTATCCTACTCTAGAATTGACTATATATTTGTAACCCACTCGCTACTCCTGTGGGTGCATTTGACCTTAATTTTAGACATTTCTTTCTCTGATCATGCCCACATAGAACTCCAGTGGACCTGCAGCCCCTATATACCTAATAGGTCATTGCAATGGTGCTTTAATAAGAGATCCGGTAAACAGTGACACCACAGCAAACATCATTAAAGAACATTTTCTGAATAACTCCCAACCTGACATTGTGCCCCATGCCCTCTGGAATGCATCCAGACCACAATCACGGTTCCCTCGTTACTTTTGAGATAGACAGAGCAAGAGAGGCATACCTTCTTGATAATACCCTTACACCTGACATTAAAGTAGTAGAACAAGGACAAACCATCCCCCTCCAAGCCTACCCAAAGGAAGCTTGCCCTCCTGCACAGTCAACTCAAATCCCACAGGATGAGCCGTGCTGAGAGCATGCTGTTATACGTGAAGCAGAGTTTTACGACAACGGGGACAAAGTGGACACATTATTGACACGAAAGACATATATCGCCCAGTTCAAATTCCACAATGGCACTTGATTTATTACATTCCCCTTCTCTAACACCCTCCAGTCATTCAATCCAGACTTCTTTCCAGCCCCAATCTTAATATGTTTACAGATTGGACTCAAGGAAATTGCAGAACCTTGAGGGACCTCTTTCGGGGCACTACCATCAAATTCTTAGAGCACTGCAAATGCGACTTTCTAATCCCTCAATGCTCTTGTTTCCAATATTGTCAACAATGCCACTGTACGCTACACCCTCTAAACATTCTTGCAGGACCTTGCTCCCTCACTCTTTTTGAAACAGTGGTCAGGTCCTTTGAGGGCACAAAAGGGCTGATTTCTAGGACCTACACTACGATTCAAGAATGCTAGCCTTGCCCTAAACACCCCTTCCATGTGCAGCGAGAGTGCAACATGAAGCAGTCTCTTCTGGATAAACAATGGGAATACCTCTGAGGGGATACCTCCAAGATGCATAGAAGTATCTCACATAGAGAATCAGCCTATAAGGTTATATTTCAGTGGTATCTAACACCTATTAGACTTTCTCACGTATTCCCTACCACATCTACAATGTGTTGGTGCTGCAACCAAGCAGCGGGCACATTCCTCCATATTTAGTGTTCCTGTAATGTGATCCAAACATACTGGAAATAAATCCTAGCGCACATTAATGGAACACTGGGCGACTCCCTGCCAGTGGACCCCATCACTGCCATTCTGGAGGCAAAATCCACTAACTTGGATGGCATGATGCATGCAGATGGGGCACTGGTTTGCCGCATGGCTGGAGCTGCAAAGCAAATCCTTGTTCTCTTTTCAAGAAGAGTGTGCATACCCCACCAACTGCATCATGCATTAATACACTGTGGTAGGTGTTAGCCATTCGAGTCATGAAACACAAACTCTCCCATTCCGACAAGGAATGTACCTGTTGTTGGCAATCATTATTTGTTTACCTACTCAAATAAGGTTTTCTCTCTTTCAGTCATCCTTGGCTGAGAGTGTTACACCTCTTGATCTATCCAAGTGTTACCTTGTATCTGTGGGGATGATGGCCCCTGGAGTGGCCCCAGGGAGACACAGGGAGTCGTGCTCCATGTACATTGCTCAGGAGTGGAGGCAAGATTGGATTTTCTTGCTCCCTACTCCCTTGGGCCCATAGTATTGCCTTTCTCTTTCCCTAGCTCCAAAGGCATGTTCTCCCTGCAGTCTCTGGGTGACAGTGAAGCGATATGTAGATTGTCCTCATTATTTTTGTTATATCTTTGTTACATGTTGCTTGTTGACCTAGTCCAAATGTCATTCTCCGAGATGAGAATTGGTTACTCACCCACTTCTTAGCTTAGGATAGGTCTGATCCAACCACCTTAGGCAAGGTATTCTTGTGTTTCGATCAAACTATCTGCCTATATGATGTGTTAACGGTGCATATGTTGTATTTGATTTTTTAAATGTTTCGCTTAAGATATTTAAAATTAAAATGCTATGGTGATGGTCTTTGATGTAAGGGCTATACATTCTACCGACAGCTAGTGTCTTGGCGATCGCAGAAAATTTGATCCCTGGTGTGGTGGTGGGCTTCTCTTCAGACGAGGGATTTTTTAAGTTGTCCTTGATGAATGTTTCATCACAGAGAGCACTAATGTGGGCCAAAGAGAGGGTAACATGTTCACGGGAATGGTTTGAACATATGGTGAAGTACAGTTGGAGTTTGTAGGGGTTCTTGTTGCCGATAAACACTGGCATGAGAAATGCTGTTACAGGATCCCATTTGATTCGGAAAATGTTACAGGAGCCACATGCTCTGAGAGTGATGGAAGTACTGTCTGTAAGAAACGGGGCCATTGATGTCAGGGCCACATTATTCTATCAAACAATTGGTGTCTTGAAGGTCTCTGCTGTGGGGTGAGCTTCGATCAGTAAGTGGTAATTCTCTTGTGGTTCTTTGGGCCATGACTCAAAAGGACTACTCGGGAAGAACGATGTGTGTGCTCAAAGGTCATATCTGGCTCCTCACACACAGTGAAGCAATAGTTACTGATCATTCATATTTTCAGTTGCCTATCCTGTCATATTAAGCTTTAAAACACATACAGGTAGTAAGGCAGAATTATTATTAAATTTTGTAAATGCAAATGTGTGACATTTGTGAATTCTAATGCCTAACTTACATTCTCTCGCATATCTCATTTGCATGGGCAAAGATGTGTTCAACAAAGCAAGAAACATTCAGTTTGCATACTTTTTACAAAATGGGGTAGAAATAGATATGGTCAGCCAGCATATGCATCCCATAATAATTAAAATATGATGAGATATTGCACAAATCTAACTATTAACAATATGTTGAAACCTTTCAAGTTTGGCACAAATAATTTGCACAGGCTTAAATGCACAACTCTTGAACTTGCTGTGTTTTACTCCATAGCTGTGTATTGGTGCTCTCTTTACGGCTATATTACGAGTCTGATGGTCCGTAGACCACCTGACTCATGGGGGGGCGGCAGTGGCAGTTTCCTGACTGCCCTATTATGATTATGAACCGCAATTCCCTGGCAGTATTGAAGTGGTCAGGTGGCTGCTATATGCTTGGCAGGACCTCCGCCGTTCCACTAAACATATTACGAGTTTCCTCTCCGACGGCGGTGTCATGGAGATTCCTACTCCATGAACACTGTCACAGGGAAGAAACAAAGGGGACCTGAAGGGCACCCTGTGACTACTTTGCATGGGGATGCATGCAGGGGGGCACAACATGTGGCCCCCTTTATACATGCACCCCAGTTCCTGCATGGCAGCCCATGCCATGCAGGAACTGTTTTTGGCATTCCCATTGTGGTGCCCATTTTCAGGGCATCGCCATGGGAATGTAAAGAAAATAAGCCCGCCAGACAGGTAAGAAACTCCTAATCTGGTGGGGGGGCTCGACCATAGCTTTGGCGGTGCGGTGACAGGGTGGATCCAACGCCGCACCGCCAAAGTCATAATCAGACCCTTAGTGTAAAAGATGGTGGGCCCGATTCACAAAGCCTTTTATAGCCATCAATCTAGTTTCACAACTCAAAAGGGCTCTATTTGTGCATGTCAGCTGTCCACAATAGGATTCCTGGCAGGCATATGTGGCTACAATACTGCATATTTGTATTGAACATCTGCATACAATTATTTACTGGTAATGGACACTTAAGGGGTAGTAAATGGGAGGATCACGTTTTGGTTAGCATTAAGAGTATTTGGCATTCACAAACTCTCTTCCTTACCCTGAAAATGGTTAGAGATTTACTTCAGCAAAGAGCTGATGTGACTCTCTTGCTAGCATGGGAAAACTATTTTTAAGGGGGTGAAGGGGAGTTGTATTTCACCAGGGGACATATTTTCCCATTTCAATGTATGTACATTTGCAAACTGGACGGCCTCTTCTCAGTGTGGAGATGTACCCTGTATATAACTTGTCATCGAGTAAATAGTAAATGTCACATGATATTCCCTGTAATACACTGGAAAACTGTGACTGGTCCAGCTTTTTGAGCATACAGCTGCGAATGTTTGTTTGTAAATGTAAGCCTTTTCTTCGGGAATTTGGCCCTCTGGCCTTACCTAGAACCATCAGGGTCCAATCAAGTGATTATGCATTGAACAAGGAGAATAGCACAGTGATATGGAGCAATTAGTGTCGTTCGTAATGAAAGGCTTACGGAAAACATTATGCAAAAAGATTCCACTTACTGTTAGCATTAGAAGGATAGTTTTAATTTAAGGAACAGCCATTACATCCAAGCAGGGGTGGGCGAAATTAATTACTATAATTTAGCCAGACAGTTGACGCAGATCAAACATAAGTTATTGATTGTTTTAATATACTCCAAATCATTCCTAATGAACAGAAATGAATCATCATTGTGCGGCCACAGTGTACACGGAATTACCTAATGTGAACCCATAAGCATCATTATTCATATCATTAGACGTTCTCTCGCTGATCTTTGCATGATCTGCTAATCGAGGCCTACTAAGATCATCAGCAGTGAGTCTGGCAATCAGCACCGAATGCAAAACCACAGTGAAAGAATTTGATAGGGACTAGAACGCGGTTCTCATTCATTGCTGGGTTGTTCACAGTATGCAGACATCTGGACATAAAGGAAACGCTCTGATGTAAAAAAAAAAACACATAAAAGGCTCTTTTATGTATAGGAAGAATGTATTAAACAATTTCCATGAACACAAAGTTGTAAATCACAATTTCCAGATCTAACAAGCACCTTTTTTATTTTCTTTATGGAAAAGTCGTATAGCACTAATTGAAGAAAGGGGATGTTTCCCATTACCTCCTTTCATCCTTTCCTCGGTTCGAATGTTTATTTTTAATGATATGAAATGGCATGCTCTCTTTGGAAATGAAATCAAAGATTCTTGTCACTTTCTGTTAGATAGAAGCAATAAACGAGGTGAATAAGGCCAATGCATGACTCTGAAAGTCAAAAGTGCCGGGCCGTGCGATGCCTCCTGGTAGTATCTTAAATATGAAATATGGGGCCTCATTTGTGAGGCTCTATCGGCACATTTGCGCCCCAGGAACGTAACCTTTTTTGACGTTCCGGTGGCGTAATGTGCCACCGCGTGTTTATAAGGCCACGTAAAGCCACTTTTCATGGCCTTGTCAATATGTGACCCTTTCACGCAACTCCCATGGAAACTGACACATTCCCAGATTTACAAGGCATTGTAAACCTGGGAAGGCGTCAGAACCTAATGCCACCCAAAGGTGGCGTTAGGGCGGCGCAACCAGGAGAAATGAAAACATTTCTCCTCGTGCTTTCATTTTTTAGGTCTCGCCTAGCATTGCAGCGTGTAAGCGCTACTCGCGTAGCGCGATTTATTGGGGTAAAGGTATTTTCTGTAGAGGGACTTCTGTTACCGCCCATGCTTTCAATTGGGCAACGTGGATATTTATTTAAAATTCTGTGTTGTGATTTGAACCCCCCTGATGCTGGTGAGTCTTGTTATAACTCGTGTTTCACAATAAGTTGGGATCCCAGGTCAGCTGCTTCACTTTGGGCTGTTTTCGTCAACTTTAGAGATGTTTGCGCTCTCCTGTGTACTGGGACTCTTCTGGGAGTATCTGTCTGCGGCTGTGCGGTGGAACACATGACCTGGGAGGGACATCTCCTCATTCTTGGGATGTTTTGAGTGCTGATAATGTTGTTGGCGCTGGCCAAAGAGGAAGTGTACCTCAACTGAAGTTTATTCTCTTTTCCACATTAGGATCATCCGTACCCAATAAATGTGCATCTGTAGGAACAGGATGTAATGTGGACTCGCTCCGACCCCTGTTGTACATGAAGACAGTGAGGCACTTTTAAAGGGAGCCAACGGGTCAGGTTATACAGGCAGCGACGCCCTGCCAGAGGTGATGCAGACAGGTTACAGGCAGCAGTGCACCCCCTTTCCATACCCTGAGAAAGAATGGACATTATTCAGAAGCTGAGGGAGTTGCAGACTCACCCTAGGCAGTGGCGGGCATCGAGGTTACGCTCTTCCTAGAGGTCAGGGATTCTTCGATTTGGCTCTAATACCGGGGGGTCGTGCCTTCTATCCCAAAGTAGAGAAGAGAGCAGCTCGGAGTCCAGTGACCGGTTCGGTTGCCTCCTCTGACTTAGCTCGCCTCCCTTTTTTCTTTTTCTTCCTCTTTTCTCTCTTCCTCTGTTTTATCCACTCTCCCCTTATCTTCTACTCCCCCCTACAAAAAATACCCTCTTTCTCTCTCCAGCTTCCTTCCTGCACCTGATCCACTCTTTCGCCTCTACAAGTCCCTCCCTTGGTCTGCCCCGGTCTTCCTTCCTTGCTTGCCTCGCGCACCCCTTTTCTTCTCCTTCCTCTTGTTCTGTCTCTCCCCTCCTCCTCCGTAATATCCCTCTCCCTCTTAACCTTCCTGTTTCTTCCCCCCGCCTATCTCACCCACTCTCTCTTCTTTCACCCAGTCCCCCTTCCCTCTGTAATCTGTCTGTAATATCCGTCTTCTCCTTCCTTCCTTTGTTTCACTGCCTGTTTATCTGCACTTCTCCTCCCCTTTCTTCGCTTCCTGCTGTCATATCCCTCCCCGTCCGCCTCATCTTCTCTTACCCTCTTCTAGCGCCTTTCTACATTCTTCTCTGCAAAGTAACCTTTTTCTCTCGCCCCCTGCAAGTTTCCTGCCTCTTCCCCCTCACCCACTGTCTTCCTACTCCTCCCTCTTATCTTTCAGTCATGTCCCTCCCTCTGCCTCAACCCTCTTCTCTCCACCTATCTCTCACACTCTCCCACACTGCAGCCCTCCCCCTCCCCCTGTGATGTCCTCTCCTCAGTGTCTACCAGCCTCTCGTTTTCAGTCTCTCCCTCTCCCCCACTGTCTTTCCCCTCCCTCTACCCGTCTTCCCCGTTCCTGCCTGCCCTTCCTTCTGTATGTCACCATCTCCACCTTCCCTTTGTAATATTTCTCTCTCTACCCATCCTCCAGCCACCCTATCTCCCCCGCCCCCCCTCTCAGTAGCAGGAAGGAAGAAGGGAATGAGGCAAAGCTGACGTGAAGTGATGCAAAGCAGCCCCCTCCCCGAAGCCCACGAGAGAGAGAGGAACACACAGAAGACAATCACCTCCCCCGAGCAGGCTTTTATCTTTCTTTTGTTTTCTCGCTTCCCCCATCCTTCACCAGCCAAAGCTCAAGTTTTCTTTTCTCTTTCTTTTAAAGGACAGGGCTTTTTTCTCTTTCCTTTCAAACTCGGGCTAGAACAACACGACGGGGGTGAGGGGCGTATTTATTCTATATTTTCTTCTCCCTTTCCCTTCCCCTTTTTCGCCTCACTTCCTTTATAGGGATTTTTTTAATGTTTGATAGGAGCTCTTTCATTTGAAAACCAAGTCACAACTTTTTTCCTTCTGTCATTTTTATCAGTTAAAAAGGGCGAGGCTGTTGCAGTGTTTGTGTGTTTCAGGGACGGTTCTGGGAAACACTTTTGAGAGTGCTCTTATCATGCAATGCAGGGCTTTTAAAGCTCCTGCTAAGAGGCCAAGCTGCAACTTTGTGGGACTAGTTGGAGCACCCACCCCTCCTCCAGCTTTAGGAATCAAAAACAATAGAGAGTTTAGTGTTGGGGAGAAGGCTGTATCAGTCCCCCTGCCTGGCACTTCTATCTTTCGAAGGGAAATTAGTACCGATATCGGCCACACTCTCCAGCCCTCCCGCAGCAACATACATGTGACGAAATAAGTAGACAAGACACTTTCTGGTGGGAAAAATTGCTGCAGGTTTATTAGCATAACAACTATGCCAACATGGTGGGTTATCTTACAGGCGATCCAAAGGCAAGCCACCCCTCGCGACCTACCACCTGATGGGCCAACTTGCATCGTGGCCTTAGCCAATCAGTGCTTAGCGGTTGTGGTGAGGGGATAGCCCCTCCCACTTCCGGTGAACCATTGGTCCACCATATAACTCACAGCCCCCTACAAGGGGCGGAGCGTTCAAGCGACCCCCGGTTGTACAGGTTTCCAACCGCCTGTAGGACAGATGGGGCGCCATCGCACCCCAGGGTCTTCCTGGAGAAATTAGGCCTCAGCACCCTTTGTGCTCCTGAAGAGGGTACCCCTGAGTACCTTTCCGCCTCTGGATCGCCATGTTACTCCACCACAGCCCTGGGTATGGCGACCGTCGCAGCCAGGGCCCCCCACCAAGGCCAGCGCTCCTATTTACATCCCGCTATTTCCAGAGCTTCCCCTAGATCCAGGAGGAACAAGTCCATGCCTATTCTGGAGAGATGTATCCCATCGTCCTTGAAACACCCTGTGTATTTAGAATGAAGCAACCCATGTCTTATGAATCCAAACGCCATTTGGTCGGTGAATTTACGCATCGTGCAATTGACTCTCCTGCGCACAGCCTCCATTGCTTGCCCTGATCGGGCTCCCTGCCACAGGAGCCATGGAGTGATCTCTGACCACCACAGTTCACATATCCCTAATTGGTTGCTTAATTTGCAAATTGTGGCTTTCATGTTTTGAAGCAATGTCGTTTTGCTCAGGGCGATCAGGTCGTTACCCCCTGGTGTATAAATAGCACGTTGGGGACTGGTGACTCCCCCCAGTCTCTGCTGTAGTTTGCCCAACAACCCATTCCATCACATGCCCGGGTACCCCAGCCAAGTTATCTCGGTGTTGGAAAAGCCATGTCTCCACTCCCTGCTTTCAGCCCACTGAGCCAATCTGCTGACACCAGAGTGGTCAGTCACCCAGACCTTTGTTCCTGGTAAATAAAGAAATGTGATGTTGCAAAACGTTTATTAACAACGGTAAACGACCAAAATATAGAATCCAAAATATAGACAGGACAGAATATCGACTCCAAAATATAGATAGGACAGAATATCGAATTATCAAAATATAGATAGGACAGAATATCGAAATTGGGGTATGAAATATCGATTTCCATAATATCGAATTTAAAATATCGATTTCCATAATATCGATTTTTTTTTAGTGTTATGTATGGTAGTATATGTGTTAAAATGATGTATTATTTTTGTTATGTATGTTTAATTTTTTTACAGTAATGAATGTTATGTAATTTAATTTTTGCGTAATTTAATTCCGTAGCAGGTTGTGGGTTTATACGGGAATAGGGTGGAAAGTAATTTAATTATAGTAAATTAAAAATTAATTTTTATTTATATGTATTGATAATTAATTGATTGAAAATTAATTAGTAATTGGTAATTAATTTTTAATAATTGGTAATTAATTTTTATTAATTGATTAATTGATAATTATGTTAATTGTATTTTTTATTATTAGGAGTGGGTTGTGGGTTTACAGGGGAATTGGGTGGGAAGTAATTTAATTGTAATAAAGTAAATATTAATTTTTATTTATGTGTATTGATAATTAATTGATAATTATTAATTGGTAAATAATGTTTATTAATTGCGAATTAATTTGTTTTAATTGCTAATTGATTTTTATTAATTGATTAATTGATAATAATGTTAATTGTATTTTTTATTATTGGGAGTGGGTTGTGGGTGTATATTTTTAATTAATTTTTTATTGGTGTTGATAATTAATTTAATCTTATTTTAATATTAATTTAATATTAAATCATTACTTTCCCTACTGTTGCACTCTCAGGAGAGGGAATAGTAATTTTTACCCTCCCACTATCCAACGCTTTCCCTACTGTTGCACTCTCTGGAGTGGGAATAGTAATTTTTACCCTCCCGCTATCCAACACTTTCCCTACTGTTGCACTCACTGGAGTGGGGATAGTAATTTTTACCCTCCAGCTATCCAATGCTTTCCCTACTGTTGCACTCTCTGGATTGGCAATAGTAATTTTTACGCTCTCATTATCCAACAAAATTTCTACTTTTTTTTACATTACATTTATTATTTTTACATTTTAAGCTTTTTTATATAATTTTAAGTACATTTTATTTAATTGTTTTTAATATTTAATTACTTTTATATTATTGTTAATACATTTAAAAAATTCGATATTTTAGTTAACTATATTTTAACATTTTTTATTTTGGAATCGATATTTTAGTACTTACCTGTTTGTAGATAGGGATTCTATATTCTGTACTTCGACATTTTGGAGTCGATATTTTGGGCATTCTATATTATGTGCCTCAATATTTAGTCACTGAACCATTAACAACGCAGCATGCAAATTGTAACAGTAAAATTACACTACACAACACAATTGGTATGTCCTTTTTGGGTCCAGACCTTGCCTGGTTCCAGATTCAGACAGGTAGTATGTGCCTCGCTCCAGGTCTCTTCACTTCCTGGACCCGGTGGCTTGAGGCTTTGCAGGTTCCTAACGGGTGCCGAGCAGCGAGGGCATAAGTGAACTTCCCGCACCCCGTCTCTTTATTGTTTTGTTTTCCGTTCTTTACGGCCACAGTGCTTGTTACCCAGCCGCTCGTGGCCATTTCTTTTCCTTCCCTCTCTAGGGTGTGCCATATTGTTCGCACCCCCACCCCGGGATCCCTGAGGCGACGAACGGTCTTGCCTCACAGTAAGAACCTTTTTCCACCCTCTTGCATTTTTGCTTCCTAAGAATGATGCACGGGCCACGTTCAATGAGTTCCCGGCCTTCTTTTGTTTTAGATTCTCACGTAGCCTTTAGGCTCCACGTATGTTTCGATATACAGTACTAGTCACGTTATTCAGGTGAAGTCCGGTGTACTTCCCTGACACTAGTACCTGGATAATCCTAGGAGCACGGACAGCACAACTTTTTGCACCTGAGGTACTTATTACTGGCACAGTCCCATCCATGCACTATGTTTGAGCCTGTAGCTGCGGCGCCTTATAATGAACTGACCACGCACATTTACAATTCTTTTATGTTTTGTCTTGTGTTTGTATGTCTTTCTTCATTATAGAGTAAACTCGTTTCTCTCCACCTCGATACCACTTGGCGGATTTTGAATTGTTTATTTATATTTTTTCACACAACAGCCCACGGTAGGGTGAACCTTAGCGCGTTCATAATCGTTCATACCACCGGGGCTCCCACACTCCCACTCTGGTCCTGATGAAAGCCTGTTAAACACACATGAAGGCAGAAACATGTTGACCGCCATGGAGTGAATCCGGTCTGTTATTTTTTTGACCCTCACTCCTTTTTAATTTCTTCCAATTAGCAAAACTATTAAATTATATATTTTAATTGGGAATTTTAAATTCACTGTCACCTCACAAAATCCTGCTCCGCAGTAACCTGGCGTTGCAGCACACTGGGATGGCACTCGGCCATACCCAGTGGAGCCCGATGATGAAGCATGTCACCAACCAGGTTGGTGAGTGAGGGCTTTCATACATAACTTGTATTACCTCCCTAGGTCTGTGTTCCTCCCTATAACGTATTGGGTAGGTTCCGACTCTGGAGACCCGTGCCTTTTGGATGGTAAGTGCCTTGTAGACACTACACTGACTTTGTTGTTTTGTAACTTTTCCCTTGAGGGGACTAGTTGTGTTATTACCCTTCCTCTTCTGTTGTTGATTGACATTTTGGCAGCGCACAGCTGTGAGAGCTCTTTTGTTCTCCCTTATATGAAGGGGGCTTTCTTTGATTTATCTTTATCGTTTCCCGGAAGCTGACAATATGGCCACTCTCGGTCTCACTTTCTCTGACACTGAGGTCGATGCCATTTTAGCACGTCCCTCCCTATTTGCAGATCCCACTATCTCACAGACGGTCACATATGCCAGTGAATGGGAACAACTCTCAGAACTAAAGAAAAAACGTATACGTACTATATTACATGGGACTATCTTAACGGAATACTTGAGGACGAATACAGCCCCTAGGGGCTTACTAGTTACTAATGCGCCCCGCAGCTTCCTCGAGGATGCCACCTTTAGAAAAGAATGGGCCATGATTGCATGGCACTGCACTCGAGACTGGCTCGTCTTGATTATAAAAACAGCAGTACGACTATCAGAGGCAATCATGATTGAAATCACCCAAACAGAGACACAATTCAAGGCCACCTTAACGGGGTTCAAAAAACGGCTAGATGAACTCAATAAAGATATTAATGAATATAAGGAAAATCTGACCCAAAGCAAGGTGAACCAATTTCAAAAAGATCTGAAAAAGTTCGAATTTAACAAAACCTATCCTTACGCAGACCCCTCCTTTGTGGCATTGCTTAAAACCGAGACCTACACCTATGGCTCTGATGATGACTCATCGAACAGTAGTGGCTCGAGCAATAACAGTTTCAGACAGGCGAGGAGAGGTAGACATAGGGGTAGAACACGCCCCCCCTTCAATCAATCACCTTGGTTGAATTTCCCTCCCCAACAAGGTATCATGGGGACACATCCGATGCAGTTCCACTACCCATTCAACCCACAAATGGGCTGGAACCCCGCGTACATGGCCCCGATGTATCCACAAAACCATTTTACACAGCCTCCTTTTTTAGAGAGAGGCCAAAGAGGCAAGGGGCGGCAGAGAGGGCCCAACCAAAGGGTCCATTGGATACAAGACGACCCGGTGGGCAATCACACCAGGAGCAAACAACCACAGGATCAAACGATCGCAGGCCCGAGCACCTCAACAGCTTAATAGTCAACCTATCTGATAAGATACTAACTACCCATGAGACGGCAATACTGGAAAAGGGATTGGGTTTTGTTCCGTCAGCCCGTCCCGACAAATTCCGCCTCCATTGTGAACTCTCGGCTTTCTTTAGAAAATTGAAATTGAAAGCCTTTTTTGAGGAACACACCTCAGAGTCAGTAGATTCTGATGTAGGTGACACACCACTGCGACCTAAATCAACGTTTACACCTCCCCCACACACTATACCAGTGGAAATTGTAACCTTTGAACGTGCTGTTTTTACTGAGATTGAGAATATGGATATCCCCCCCATTTTCAAAAATCTCAGAGCCGATGAATTCAGAGCCATCAACTCTTTACGCCAGGATCCGAATCTCACCATCAAACCGGCTGACAAGGGTGGAGCAGTGGTCCTGATAAATACTGCTGATTACGATCATGAGTGCCGTAGACTCCTCAGTGATCGCAAGAATTACACACCTCTTCCTAGCGACCCCTCTAATGATCTTAAAAACCAGATCGAGAGGATAGTCGAAGAAGCACTCACAGAAGACATCATCACCAGACCAGAAGCACGATTCCTCACCGAGAGCCAGGGTACTATTCCATATTTCTATACACTCCCCAAAATCCACAAGGGCAGACTCCCTCCCCCTGGACGCCCTATTGTGTCAGGGATTGGCTCTCTCCTGGAACCATTATCACGGTTCTGCGACCATTTCCTCAAGCCTCTGGTCCAACAATCATCCACGTATCTCAAAGATACCAAGGACCTGCTCAAACTATTGAACAATATTCAATGTTCTGAGGACACGATCTTGGTCACATTGGACATTGAGAGCTTGTACACCAGTATCCCCCAGGATGAGACCATCCGGGTCCTGGGGGAATCTCTCAATTCCCATCCTTGGGAGCACAGGACATCTAAGAACTTCATTATCCAATGTGCAACTCTGGCCTTGAAAAGGAACTTTTTTGAATATCAGGGACACCTGTATCTGCAATCCCCGGGTACTTCCATGGGGAGTACCTTTGCTCCTAGAGTAGCGGGATTGTATGTGTACGATTTCGAACGGAAATTCATTCTCCCTGATTCCAATCCTCATCTATCCTCCATAGGCCTATGGAGACGCTATATAGATGACGTGCTTCTCATCTGGCACGGCGATATCAACGCCCTCAAAACCTTCTTCCTGTGGGTTAACACCTTGGATCCCAACTTAAGATTCACGTACACCTATGACCTTCATGAAGTCGTATTTCTTGATGTTCTGATCACTAAGAAACTTGGATCTCTTCACACGAAGACACACTATAAACCTACGTCCAGAAATAACCTTCTCGAGTTTACGAGCTTCCATCCTCGTGCATTGAGGGAGAATCTGCCTTACGGGCAATTCCTCCGCCTCCGGCGGAACTGCACCTCTTTGGTAGATTTTAAGGCTCAATCCAGTGACCTAACTTCTAAAATGACAGCCAGAGGGTATCCTCTCCCTCTTCTCTCCAAAAGTTATAAACGGGCCAGAAATCAACCTAGAGAAGTTCTTCTAGAGGACTCTGTCAAAGACGCCATGTCCATACCGCTCACATGCGTCACTACTTACAGTACCTTGTCCAATGCCATGAAGAAAGTCGTCATGAAACACTGGCGAATTATCAACAGCAACAACCGGAGATGGGAAAAACCTTTATTCTCTTTTAAACGAGCACAGAGCCTGCGGAACAGCCTGGTACAGACACGCCCTATCACTCAAACTAACACTGCTCAAAGATCCATTACAGAAGCTTGGGGTCTTCCTAAGATTACTGGCCATTTCCCGTGCTCGGACTGCAGTATATGTCACCTGACTTCTCATACTACCTGTCTGAATCTGGAACCAGGCAAGGTCTGGACCCAAAAAGGACATACCAATTGCAACACGCCTAATGTCATCTACCTAATCACTTGTCCCTGTGGTCTACGCTATGTAGGGATGACCACTAGAAAAGTGAAACTCCGTATTTGCGAACATCGGAGCAACATTAGATGTAAACGAGTCACTACTAAACTAAGTGAACATTTTCTGTCTGCCAACCATACCACTAATGACCTACACTGGACGATAATTGAAGAGATCACAACACGCAGAAACACTCAGAAAATCCTTTTTGAGAAGGAACAAAGATGGGTGTATCGTCTGGGCACCAACCTCGTGGGTCTTAATGATAATATACCCTGGGTCAACATACTCTAAGCATGGACTCATGATTACATCACTTACAGTGTATTGATAGTCCGCTTAGACCTTTTTACGAATTTGGCTTGACCTTAGTCGGTCACTTTTTGGTGGTCCCACAACATATCTATCAAGTACATAGTTCTTCCTTGTGCTTAACTATGTTGGACCCCTTCACACGAGCAGCTAAACCTTACTATTTTGGGTTCCCTGCATTACATGCAGCGTTTCCTGCACATTCTGTCTCCCACATTGGCTTTGACATCTTAGTAACATTGGAGCACTTAGCTCATGCTCCATTCCTTCCCCGTCTGCGCTCGTTTACTCTGCATTTAATTTCTATCCACCCAGGCACACATTCATAATGACGCCTGCATGTAAAATGTTCGTTCTCTCAACACTGCATAAAGTTTTTCTTGATGACTGTGTCAAGGGAATCAGCGGTCGAGCCTCCCTGGCGAACTTTTTCTCCACACATCCCATTGGCTGGGGCCCAGCCAACCACCGCACAGCTTTGGATGTTTTGCCCTATCACTGACGGGCTTACTTCTGCTCTCGTACCCATTCCTTTTGTTTATATGTGCCTCGCTCCAGGTCTCTTCACTTCCTGGACCCGGTGGCTTGAGGCTTTGCAGGTTCCTAACGGGTGCCGAGCAGCGAGGGCGTAAGTGAACTTCCCGCACCCCGTCTCTTTATTGTTTTGTTTTCCGTTCTTTACGGCCACAGTGCTTGTTACCCAGCCGCTCGTGGCCATTTCTTTTCCTTCCCTCTCTAGGGTGTGCCATATTGTTCGCACCCCCACCCCGGGATCCCTGAGGCGACGAACGGTCTTGCCTCACAGTAAGAACCTTTTTCCACCCTCTTGCATTTTTGCTTCCTAAGAATGATGCACGGGCCACGTTCAATGAGTTCCCGGCCCTCTTTTGTTTTAGATTCTCACGTAGCATTTAGGCTCCACGTATGTTTCGATATACAGTACTAGTCACGTTATTCAGGTGAAGTCCGGTGTACTTCCCTGACACTAGTACCTGGATAATCCTAGGAGCACGGACAGCACAACTTTTTGCACCTGAGGTACTTATTACTGGCACAGTCCCATCCATGCACTATGTTTGAGCCTGTAGCTGCGGCGCCTTATAATGAACTGACCACGCACATTTACAATTCTTTTATGTTTTGTCTTGTGTTTGTATGTCTTTCTTCATTATAGAGTAAACTCGTTTCTCTCCACCTCGATACCACTTGGCGGATTTTGAATTGTTTATTTATATTTTTTCACACAACAGCCCACGGTAGGGTGAACCTTAGCGCGTTCATACCACCGGGGCTCCCACACTCCCACTCTGGTCCTGATGAAAGCCTGTTAAACACACATGAAGGCAGAAACATGTTGACCGCCATGGAGTGAATCCGGTCTGTTATTTTTTTGACCCTCACTCCTTTTTAATTTCTTCCAATTAGCAAAACTATTAAATTATATATTTTTTTGACTTAATTGGGAATTTTAAATTCACTGTCACCTCACAAAATCCCGCTCCGCAGTAACCTGGCGTTGCAGCACACTGGGATGGCACTCGGCCATACCCAGTGGAGCCCGATGATGAAGCATGTCACCAACCAGGTTGGTAAGTGAGGGCTTTCATACAAAACTTGTATTACCTCCCTAGGTCTGTGTTCCTCCCTATAACGTATTGGGTAGGTTCCGACTCTGGAGACCCGTGCCTTTTGGATGGTAAGTGCCTTGTAGACACTACACTGACTTTGTTGTTTTGTAACTTTTCCCTTGAGGGGACTAGTCGTGTTATTACCCTTCCTCTTCTGTTGTTGATTGATAGTTGTACACGTCACCTCATGTATTCCCGAGGGAGCATTCATTTTAAGACACAGGGAGATAGAGGCAGGTGCACTCTTATGTCACCGCCATAGAGCACACTCTACATTCTAAACCTATTAAAGTGGGTAGCTGTTTCTCCCTCGTGGAAGCTCTTCTCAGTTTTTGGGCAGAGCATAATTACTTCAAGTATGTAGGGTGCTGGATGAAATGCCTGAAATAATCTCGGACACCCGAGGTCCGTTCCCCGACCGTCCTCGTTTGCAGACAGAGTCACCTCGTGTGTGCTTGCACCCTGTCTAAACATGTGTACTTGCAACAGGGTCCCCTCCTGTGTACTTGCAAACCGTGACACCTTGTGTATACTTGCTCCGGTGACATCTCCAGTGTGAATGCCCCCGGAGTCCCTCCATTGATTACAGCCATGCCTTGGAGACACAGGGGATAGAGGGGCTGTGCCCAAGTTCCCCTGCCCTAGAGCACCTTCACATTCTATATATGGGAAAACGTGCAGCTTACATGATCGTGTATCGTGAAATCTCTGGGGACCAGCGACTTAGCTCTCGGCACCTGAGCCCCCAACTCTGATGGCCAAAATGCACTGGCAAATGGAACTCATTTCCGGTGGCAAGATTGAGGTCACGCGCTGCTGCCAATGGCAAACCAAAATAATGCACTTCGCGGCCGTGCCAAATGCCTCCCACGCTTACGAATCAAAGTAAACTGGAGATAATGCCCGACTCGCTCACCAACACATGCATCAGCCCTTTTGTGCAATCTCCAGGGGTGAAATGCGGCAGAGGACAACACTCCTCCAACCATAGTTCACCCTCCTACACCTCCATGACTGCCCGAGACCTCAGCTCCACGCTGGCATCCCCGAGTTTCGGGTAGAAGGGCCCTGCTGCCTGCGCAAACCCTCTGTGCAGCAATACACTGGCCCCAGCACGTCTAAAATACATCTCCTCCCCAGAGGACTTTCTGGTAACTCCCGGGCTGAAATATGCTTGCAATATTAGACTGGCGCCTGACCCTGCTGCAGCCAGACCAGGCCCAGTTCAAGGAGACATCAGTCCCCGCCACCTTCGGATGTTTCCCTAGCGCTCCGCCGACAGAACTACATGGTATCCACCTTTAATTAATTTACCGCAGCCTTAACAAAACATGCATTGGGATTCCCAGGCTCAATCTAGCCATAATCAACCCCTACTACTTCTTGCTGCATTCTGCCCCCCCCTTAGCTAAACCGAAGTGCCGCCTCCCAGGAATGGTGAAGCAGTATAGCCCCTGGCGCTGATACTGCCAGCTGCTGTATATCTCGGCGGGAGTGTGGAGGATGTGATAGGCGACAGATACTTCCATATCATGAGGGGCGGTGGCAGGATAACTGCTATAAAACCGCCCAGTCCAGTATCCTGTTCTACCCCTGTGCACACATAACCCTACACAAGTTAATCTACAAACTTCCGATGCTCAAATGAGCGTAATTTCTCATAATACGGGTTACCCTCCTCTTTATCGCTTGCCCTCGCTCGCAAGGGATTGCCATACATATTACGAAATGTCACGCACAACCACAACAAAACCATGACAAGTGACTCATTGCAATCTAGCAGCTATGTCTTACTTCCATCCGGGGTGGGGAGGAATCTACCCCGAGGCTCGAACCCAGGTCCCCAGAACAAATCTCAACATCTCTCCCCGTTGGGCCCCGCCAAAACCCCATGCTTAAACCAGTGGCAAGACACCATACACAGATTCCACATCGTCAGTATCTAGTCTGTAAGGAAGCTGCAGACCGGGGAGTGTAGCAGCCTGTAGCACGCCTTTCATTCACTTCCATTCGCAACGTGCGGCCACGCACACTAAGCGCGATGTACCAACAGACTTTAATTTAAACTGACTTAAACATTTCTTGGCATCTTTAGTTTATATAATACCGTGCGCTACAGAATGAATTAGAGCAGACAGCTCGGGCTCGCATTTCCACGGGGTACCCCCGCTGTCAGGGGCGGGGCCTGCCTCGCGTGCTTCCCACCAACCAAGCTGGCCCGACAACCGCCCCCGGAGATCCCCCCTCCGTAGTCCACGTAGCGCCATGCCTCCCAGGAGACGTGCCTAAACTGAGCTTGCCTGCGCCCTAATCGGGTGACCGGTGTGCGCTATGCAAAGAAGAGAGAGGGAGGGTACCAGAATAGGCAGCAGTGGCCTGGCTCGTTCATAATGCCCCCACAACCTCTGCCAACTGGGGGGGGGCACATCGTGCCCTGTGACACATAGCCCCTGCGGCTGAGGACCGGTGCAGGGAGTCAGCCTACAACCTGGCCCTGCGGGCCGGGATCCGGAGCGGGATGCATCGGTATTGAGGCTAACCCCCTCTTATGCTGGGGTCAGAAGCGGAGGGGGGTAACCAGCACTGCTTTAAATTTCCCCCCGAGGGCTGGGCAAAGATGTGGCACCGCCGGGCATTTTAACCTGTGGTAGCGCCACCGTGTGGCATGAGGGCAGTGGCTAGCACCAAATAAATTACCCTTTCCTACACTTTCAATTGCAGCAACAGAAACATTGAATCACCAGGAATTGAACACTTCACCTTGAGAGTGAAAATCTCTGACCTTACCCCCCCAGGCCACAGGGACTCTCGCAACCTGATGGCCATGCCGAGGGCGAGCGTACCAACCTCCACCCCCATCGGCCAGCGTATACCCGTTCCAATTGGCCTGAAATGTGATGTTGCACAACGTCTAAGTTAACGATCTTCCTCCGGGGCCAAGTCCCGCCACCCCGTACCTGGGCGCCCTAAGCTGGCCTGCACCTACTCAGCCCGCTCCTCGATGTACGACATGCACCTACCATAACCCGGGAAGGAGGGGGCTCCCTGTCTTCCCCACCTCCCCCCAGGGCTTGGCCTCCCTGGCCCTCATGCTACGAATGATCAGGCCCCTCCGCTAGCCCTGGGCAACCTGCGCGAGGGGTCTTGCAAGTGCAATAATGGCTCCCAACACGGGAGTCCTAGCGTAGCAGGCGGGCCGAGCCTAACCATAAACCTCGCCACCCCATGTGGCCCGTAGCACCCCTGTTGGGGGGGCAGGGGCCTGCTGTGACCTGTAGACAGTAAAAGCATTTGAGGAAACCCGGGGGGCGGAAGGCCCTCCCCCAAGGCATGGGTCGCTACCTAATAGTGTGGGGTGATGGGAAGGCCGTGGATACGATGGCCCGACCCTCAAGAGTGAAGCCGTGGCCTGACCGATTAGGTCTGAAGTAGCTGCTGCCAGCGGGACCACCACCCATCCCGCCCAGACCCCCGTCCTGCTCCCTAGCCCCGAAATCCCTAGAACGTCAATTGAGACTGAAAGGGAGCAAGGCCGGGGCTGGTGCTGGGACAAGGCCCCCCCGGGCGATGCCCGTGTGGTGGGGCCCTCTACTAGGGCCAGGGAGGAGGTTGTGGTAGGCAAGGCCCGCATAGCACTAACCTTGTGGTCGACGATGCGACCTCGGCAGCAGCTACCAGAACGGCGTCAGGGTGAGGGACAAAGAGGCCGCCAGGTGGGCGGGGGAGACATATATACCTCCACCCTCCCCCTACCTCAGCTGGAAGTGATGCACGAGACCCTGAAGGGGTCACCGGACACTAGGATGTCCAGTGTGCCATCCTGTGGCACTAAACGGGCCGCCCTCTTGTGAGGGTCCCCTGCGGGGACGTGTCGGTCAGCCTGCAAAAGTTACCCTTTTACAGGAATACGGCTTATGGTTCTCTCGCAGAATTTGAAAAAACAGGCAATGGGCTTCCTTTTTGTGTCTCTATGTACTAAATAATATACCTTAACCAATTTCCTAAACTTAAATGGTATCTTATCCGATTGGAAAATAACAAGGAAAAACTGTAATTTTTCTATTAAACCTAACTCAGCTACTTGTATTTAATCATCGTAGTTGCTATACTTTTATATAGAAATCTAATTCATTTTGTATGGCTTATTAGCTGAAACAAAAATACAATGAGAAAAACATCAGACTACCTGGTACAGTCGTGTGCAGTAAATTGAAACTTTGGTTACGAATTGCAGACTGTCTTTGTAGTTGATGTGATCCGATTTGCACTTTTTCTTCTTCTTAATATTAACCTCTCAGTAAAAACAACAAAGTATTTTAAGCATGACATCGATTTCCAAGTGTTCTTAATAGATACCATGACATAATTTCGAAATGTTATTTGAAGGAGGAATTATCATGACATCCAGTACCTTGTCTCATTTCCAATTCCACCTCCGTTCCAGGAAGCATCTTTCTTTTTGGCTAAACACATTTAGGATTTGCCCACTCCCTTGCTATCTAAGCTACCAGCCCACTCCTTGTCACCAGGGACAGCTTTATGGTCTTTACGTCCATTTAACTACATACTGCATTCTGGGAGTTGTAGTCTTGATTCATTTTAGGTGACCCCATTGTACTAATAACGCGTGAAAACACCGATTTATGAAAAGGAAAGCCCAGGTCTGGAACGCAGTGTCTTCAATGCCTTGGAATCACCTGGTAAAGCCTTTGATTTCAGTTAAAGAGAGCATTTGTTGTCAAGTTGTAGTTGTCCATCACATGGTGTTGCAATTGTAGACACAATAAAGGGTGATGTTTTCTCATCTGCAGACACGCTTGTTTACATAGATGGGTATCAATGTATATTAGAATACCGAGTAGCAAGATCACTGCACAGCACATCTGGTCAATTCTCACTCCATTTTAGCCCCCTTTTCTTCATTGCCATTTTCACAACATGAATTGAATAAAATGATACTGTGATCCTTAGCTGCTATGCACTCTCGCCAGCCATCTTTCTCCACAAAACTAGAATTTGTTTCAAGCTGGTCGTGTGAGAATATAATTAAATAATTTCCTCTCCGGCCCTTTACACCACTCTATTTTGATTTCCCTCCCTTAAAAGCACATCCACGGCAATCAGAGCCACACCAACAATAGATTCTTCTAGGAACCTTGATTCCATGCAAGAGGTTACTTCACCATACACACCACCCTGGAGTCCACAGAAATTTTAACACAAGCATTTACAATGCAATAGGTCTCGCACTGACATTATTTTCAGCTATTGACATTATAAATGACATTGTTTTTTTGTTTTGTTTTTTGTTTTTCTTTTGTAAAACATAAATAAAAGGCATTGTAATTTAAAATGCCAATAGCTAAAAGTTTAGTTAATACCATTGCCTTTTATATATGTTTGAAAAATGAAAACACAAATAAAAGGCATTGTCATTTGCAATGTGAATAGTAATTGTGGGCGGTGATTTTAACTGCCAGTATGAGCCACTTACTGATACAACCCAAGATGGTATAGAAGATGAGGACCGGCACTGGCATATTTCGGAAACGCAGATTCCGGTAGTTAGAGCTTGGACTCCCCTGGTGTTACAAATTAACTCTTTCACTCTTCTGTCCTCTTTTAGAGCCTGTAACGGGAGGACAAAGTCAGATAGACCGGGGCGTATGACCTTTAATAGGGAAGGCCACAATTCCATCCTGGATTATATTTTGGTCGAATTTAGAACTTGGGGAATGGTTCAGGATTTCATAATATATGATAGGAAAGATAGTGATCATAATCCTCTGGTTATGATGTTAAAACCAGAGAGTCTGGGTATGTCAAATCTAATCCCAGATAAAAACTTAATTGGACTTCCGCTCCTATTAACTAATAACAGGCGGAGAGTCAAGTGGCCACAAATATTAGGCTCCCCGAATAAACTTGCGGATGTGTATCGAAGGTTTCTGCCTTCCCTGAGTGATATGGGTGAGGTGCAGGATAAAGCTAAGCACACAGGGATTGGCGATGAGCCCTTGAAAATACACCAAGGGCTCATTCAAAATCTCTCTGATGTGTTTTACCCGGAAGGAAGGTCAAAGACCCAGTTGTAGCCCACTGTTGATTCAATGCTCATTGCAGGGAAGCCAAAAAGGACTTGGTCCTTGCGGTCAAGTCAAAGGATAAAACTAAGATTAAGTGCTGTCGGTGCTTATATAAGCAGGCTATTCAGAAGGGAAAGAAAGAGTGGGAGGCGGATAACTGGGAAATTTAAAATCCTTTTGAACAATTGTTAGTTGTGGGAGCAGGGTAGGTAGATTGGCCAATGAACCAAATATAGCTGCATTCGTTTGGAAATTGCATTTTGAGGCCCTGTATTCCCCACCGAGTAATGATGAATTTGAAACCACTCTCCCATGCCTCCTCCATGAGTATCGACTGGAGGAGGCCTGGGAGATTACATTGGTGGAGGTAGAGGATGCCATTTTGAAATTAGCTCCAAAAAGGGCCCCGGACTACATAAGATACCGCGAGATCTATACCGCTCTGAACCGAAAATATGGGCTCCTTATTTGCGTGTTCTTTTTAATGCCATACTGAATGGTATGGATCCCCCGGAAACATGGCGGGGAGCTGAAATAGTTCCTATCTTTTAAAAAGGTTGCCCCCTTAAACCATCTAATTATAGGCCAATTAGCCTCATAGATGTGCCGCAAAAATTGATCGGCAGAATCATTCTAAGTAGAATACAGAGTTGGATGGAGGATGGCGAGATTTTATCTCCGTTCCAGGCTGGTTTTAGACAGGGTATATCCACGGTGGATCAGCTATTTAGACTGCAGGTCCTATATTGGAAAACTGTAAAGGTAGAGGGTGACAGCCTCTACATGATCTTTGTTGACCTGCAGTCAGCATTTGACTTGGTGCCTAGAAACAAACTGTGGAGGGTACTTCAAGAATTGGGTTTACCACGCTATCTTCTTAATGGTTTAATGAGACTCCATCGTGGCACTTACGCCCAGGTAAGGTGTGGGAAGAATGGGGAAATATCAAGTCGCTTCCCGGTCAACCAAGGGGTGCGCCAGGGCTGTATCCTGGCTCCCACCCTTTTTAGCCTTTATATAAATGGACTGGTTGATCACCTTCTGGGAGCAATGAATATAGATGCCCCGAGGCTAGCCACTGGTCGGGTGCCCGCTCTGATGTTCGCGGACGACACTTTGTTGTTGTCCAAGACATCAACGGGCATCCAACGCATTCTTGAGGGTTTTGCCGATATTTGTTTTCTAGGGGACTAGAGATAAATCTAGATAAAACCAAGTTCATGATCTTCAACCCGCCGACGCAGATATGCCCGAATCCCGTCCTAGGTGGAACCCCGCTGGAGAGAGTGAAGACCTTTGAATATCTGGGTATCACCTTGGGAGAACACTTGGAATAGGATCCGCAGATGGCAAAGGCTGCACTCAAGCTAACAAAGGTGGTGGGGGGAATCCGGAACCTACATAGAGAGTCCGAATTTAAGCCTGCGACTCCAGTAATTGAAATTTATAATATCCAGGCTAGATCGGCAGCTCTATCTGGGGCCGAACTTTGGGGGCACCAAAAATTGCAAAACCTAGCCAAGGTGGAACATGCATTTGTGAGGAATATATTGGGTCTTCCTATAAGTACCCCATTGGTACCATTGCGTATGGACCTAGGGCTACTACCTATTGAGGAGGTTATGCCTTTACGCCCGCTATTATATTGGAAAAGATTCTGGTCAGTACCTGAGCTCGCTTGCTATAGAAATGAATTTAGGGAAATGTGGGATGCACTGAGAAACAAGAATATTAGGTGGCTGGCCCACATTAAGTTAATTAGCTGCAGGCTAGGTCTATCTGAGCTTTGGGTATCTCCAGAAGTTGCTTGTCCGGAGATATCGAAAGCTGACCTGAGTCGCTGTTATAAGAATTATAATTTAGCATCCCTGCATGCGAGTTCTGATGGGGTAAAACTACGAGCAAGGAGTGCCCTGCCTGTGGTTCTTATTTGGAAAACAAAATTCATGTTTTCTTTTTTTGCCCAGCATATCAGGGTCCACGCAAGCACTGGCTAATTCCAATCTGTAGAAATTTAGGGTTTCGCCAGTGTACACATGCATTTAGGGTGTTAAAAAAGGATACCCACCCCCCCATAATTTTTGCTGTCTCCCGCTTTTTGAATGCAATGTGGCACATACGGAGGAAATTGATTACTGAACCCAGCGCTGTGCACGAGTTTTTTGCTCTAAATTAATATAACGCTCGATAATGGATTTCAAGTTTAATCCTTGTTTTAATCGACGTATAGTATTGTATGTATATGTAAAGTTGTATATGTAATGTATTTTAAATGCTACTTTTATTCATTAATTAAAATTTTGTATTACATGTTTTTTATGAACTTTTATGGTCCTCGGTGGCCAAAATAAAGTTATCGAACGAACGAAAGCACAAATAAAAGGCATTGTCATTTGCAATGTGAATAGTCAATAGCAAATACCTTTTATTTATGTTTTACAAAAGAAAAAGAAAAAAAAACAATGTCATTTACAATGTCAATAGCTCAAAATAATGTCAGTGCGACACCCATTGCATACAAAAAGAAAAGCACCTGAATGGATTGATTTTGTTCAGGAAGGGTCCCTTCCTGCACAAAATCAATCATCCCCGCAACGCAGGCACCCTTGCACCATGGTGCAAAGGTGCCTGCGTTGGTATACAACAGCCCATTGTGCGCCGGCTCAGGGGAAAAGGACAGGAATGTGCCATATCATACAGTTACAGCGCATTCCTGCCCTTTCCTTTTGCCGTAGGGCAGCGCTGCAGGGAGGCCTGCGGCGCTGCCGTACGGAAACAGCTCATAAAGAAGGACCATGATTTTTTTAGAAGCAGGAAACATATCAGTCCATTCCCATCAATGAAAAACTCTGTGAGTGCTGCTGAAATGAACATGGAGAATATTCATGTTTAAAGACATTCTTACTCACGTTTAAAGTTAAATATTCGTGGTTGGAAGCAATAAAAATTGTATGGGAGGACGTTTTCAAATAGATCAATTGGTCAGAAATTGGAATATTTACAGAAACAAAATTAATCCCGACTAATATCTGGGATGCTTCTCACCTTTCAGCTCTGAATTCTATACCAGATCATTACAATGGCTACCAGATTTCACTACCTTCATTGACATTTCAAAAATTGCGATTGGAAAGGGAGAAATCCAAATTGCAAAACTGATGTCTTTTATATGTCGAACCTCTCAGAAAATAAAGGGCTTGATTGATTGACCTGCTTTAGAGATGAATGAGAATGTCAAAAGTCTCTATTTCAGGATGGAAAGCTACATTTAAAAAAGATTCCGCACGAAAGATTCATTCACCATACTATCCAGTAACGTTGAGGGCAGTGGAAAACCTCTAATTTAGGATCAGTTATTTGAAACAGCACATTACGGGGCAGATTTATGTTCCCTGGCGCATCCCTGCAAAGCAGCATGGATGCGCCAGGGAAGATGTGTCACGCAAGTTTGCCCTTGCGCCACTGCAGATGCGCCGCATTTACAATGCGGTGCATCGTGGCGCAAGGACAAGCAGATCCGTGACTCATCTGCCGACGCAACTCCAGCACTGTTCCAACCTACCCTATCCCTAACATGGTGCGTCAAGCCTTACGCCTGCTTCAAGCAGGCGCAGGGTTTTGACGCATCAGCGTTGGGAAAGTGACTCAGTGAAATTTTATAGATTTCACTGAGTCACTTTTCAGGGGCGTTCCTGCGACGGAACGCCCCCCCCCTGTGTCAAAACGCTCACGTGAAACCTGGCGCAGGTTTCACATGGCGCAGGGCTTTACACCGTGACGCATCTCCATAGATGCGTCATGATGTAAATGGGGTGCAACATGGCGCAGGGTTTACGCCGCCGCTGCGTCACAAAAGTGACGCAATGGCGGCGTAAAAGGGGCTCAAGTCCCTTATAAATCTGCCCCTACGTTTTTAGCCAACCAAAATTTTACTTAGGTGTTTAAACGTCTGTATAAATTGAACCATCAGAAATCTGTTATACAGATTTTGCAAAGAAACAAGATACAAGCTGGGAATCGCAATTTGAAATTACCGCCACTAGAAGTCAATATAGATGAGCAATGACTTGAACAAGCAGACAGGTTAATTGCCTTACTACAGGAATACTCTTTAATGCAATGAAATGCCACCCAATCAAAAACAAAAGAAACACATCTGTCTAGCTCCACCATTGATTCTAAAGTCTTAAACAGACTGATACTCTACAAAGAATTTCATGTACCATAACCTTTGACAAAAGACCCCATGGATCAATGAAAAATATCGAAGCTGAATAGAGAAACTAGTTCACTACTAAACATCAATTGAAGAAATAAAAATACCAAAACGCCATAATATGCCTTTATCTACACAACAGGATCTACAAATCTGTGTCTTATGGAGGCAAAAAGCATCTACAATTTCCAGAGGATCCATAAAGCAAAATGCCTCACCAAGGAACTAAATAGAATACTTTCATAATTCTGCAATCCAGTGTGCAATGTCTCAAAGACTCGTCAGTTTCAGTTCTTCCGTGATGTCATCGCAAAAACCTTCATTGGAAAAACAAACTTCCAGATACAATACCTGCGATGCAAAAGATCCAGAAACCTACCTCCATGGGCCAAGCTTAACAAAACCACTTCAGCAGTTCCTGACTTGCATGCCAATACTGTTATCAGTTACGTATTTTATTTATTTGCTTATATAGCACCTGAATCTCCCCCGAAGGGGTATCTCTGCGCTCGCGGGCAAGTAGGGAAAGAAGACGATGCTAAGAGAGACATCTAGAATCAAAATGTTTTCAGGGACTTTCTAAAGCGGAGGTGGTCCGTGCATTGCCTCAGTGTTAACGGAAGGGAATTCCAGTTCCGAGGGGCAAGGTATGAAAAAGCCTTCCCCCCGGTCCTAGCTATGTGGATTTGCGGAACTTTAAGAAGTGATTTTGAGCTGGATCGCAGGTCTCTAAGGGCAGTGTAATGACACAGCTTCTCCGTCAAATATGTTGGCCCGTTGCCATATACTGCCTTGTGAGTAATGCAGCAGATCTTAAATGCTATTCGCTTGCGCACCGGGAGCCAGTGCAGTTTCTGAAGTTGCAAGTTCGACGGAGGTCTGTGGGGGGCGTTCAATACCAGACACGCTGCTGTATTCTGCACTACCTGCAAACGATCCAGCGCAACCTCATTGGCCGATATCAGTATGGCATTACAATAGTCAAGTCGACTTATGACAATGGACTGGACAAGGGTCTTCCGTGTGTGATCAGAAAGAAACGGAAACACACGCCTCAAAAGGCTTAATACATGAAGGAAAACCTAACTAATATCTGCATTGGCATGCATGTTGGTGTGTGATGATTAAATAGGCCTGGCAAACCCTTTCTAGTTGAAAAACTTAAGTAACTGGTCATGGCCAGTGACCCAGCTAGGTCCCTATCAGATCCTTTCCATTATCCATCCTTCAGGGACATTTCACTCTGCACAAATTCCCCCATCTCAGAGGGAACCAGCATCTGCAATCCCTAACCCCAGGCACCTACCCCCACCAGCCTCAAGACTTCAAACTTCAGGTAGATCATTCTAGGTCTGGATCAATTTCCAATGGCCTGTTCTTATAAATCTTGATTTACAGTGCAGCCTTTACTGAGCTTTCCAACTTGGAAGAAAATAAACAATGCTCCAACCACTCAATTGGTTCTGCTCTAGAAGGCATACTGAATCCGCCATTTTATAAGAGCTGAAAAAAAAACTATTGACAGAAATGGACTTACCAACCTACTGGCTATGAACCTATCTGCTGCCTTTGAGACAGTCGGCCAATCCTCCCCTTGTAAGTGTGTGACAAACTTGCATCCAGGGAATCACCCTAGACTTGTTCATTTCCTATCTCTGTAACAGGTCAAAGAACATTTTACTCTCCCTTTCACTGCAGCCCTTTTCTACATTTGACTTCAGAACACTGCAAGGCTAGACCATCCCTCAACTCCTCTACAATGTCTACATCAATCGGCTCTTAGAACTCTTAGGGTCTGTTAACTTAGCTTGCTAAAATGACTCCAATGATACACATATCATCCTGATGATGGAACGCCCCACACTGATGTCCCAGAACTGGACCGCTGCCACGGAGTCATCAATAAATGGATGCTCTGGAAACACATGATACTCAACTGTTCCAAAACCGAGATTCTCACCTGCGTAGAATGATATAGCCTATAATCATCTAGTCTGAGAAACTAGGTCTTCCTTCAGCATCGGCTACTGAAGTAAGAGACCAGGGTGTTGTTATGGACTACAACCTATTTTTAATTCTTCAAGTGATCAAACTCATAAGAATTGTCTTCTAACTCATGCAAACAATTTGACACATCTTCTGACACCTAAGACTCACAAAGAAGCTCTAGAATACCATAACCCTTGTCCTTTACTCTCTCTACCACACAAATAGACTTAACAAATTAGCATTATGGTTACATCTCCAAAGTCTACAAAGAATCCCATATGCAGAAATAAGACAACTGGTACACCTAAGCCTAGGTGACCACAAGGTCCTAGTCATCCAAGCACATCAAAGGCTATTCATGGACAGACATTTGACTTTCAAGGTATTTTGATTTGCCCTCAGGCCCAACTATAACATTTGCCCATCCTTAAATCAAGTAAACCTTCAAAGGTGCACGTAGAATAGAATACTCTACTCTATACTGGCTACACTTCTGACTCTGCCATCCTACTAGAAGTCACACATAGCTGGACCTTCCATCTCATTACAGACTGAAAAACTAGGGAACCTAAGCCCACTTTGGGAGTAATTGGGTGCATTTTGTGATATAGCAAAGGGCCCTATTGTGTAATATACACGTAAAAACTGTCTTGGGTCCAGTTAGGCGCAATAGTTTGTATCACCTTTGCTCAACCCTGGGTAGCTGTGGCTTCGAGCAGCAAGGCTTGACTAAGGAACTTAGTGAAAAGCATTTAACAGCACCAAACAATTAAATAAGAATGTCACACAATAAGAAAGATACACAACAACAACTTATAAACATAGAACTTATTTCTGTACATTTTTAGAGTCCTTGATCATCAAAATCCACATAAGGCTTCCGGACCTACAGATTTTGAAGATATAAATATTTTCAAATGCAACCACAAACAAGCATAGGTCCACAAGAACTTTGCAAACCTTTGAATAGTTTGAAGCAGTTAGTTTGACAACTCTGGCCTGGCTTGGGAGACCAAATCTGACAGGGCAGAGGTCTAGGAGACTATTAAGGTTACTTCGGGCAGTTACCTGACTACCAGAGCCTTTTCCGGTCCACTTACAGCCTTTAGGAGATGACCGCAATAGATGACAATGGAGTGGTCCTGATACTGGGAATGGAGGCAGAAAAGATGCTCAATGATGCTCCTGAAGCTGCACGGTCAACGGGGGTGGAGTGCAGGTGATTCCTCAGTCCATGGGTGAGGTGGTGCAACTTTGACCTTGGAACTTTGGGTCCCATGATGTTCTCTTTGCAACAATAGAAAGCCAGCTGTGGCTGGGCAACCAATTTTGAGACGCCGCGGTCACAGAGAATATTCTTGGTGGGGGTTAGTGTTCCTCTTGGGTGATGAATCTGGTGTTTGATAGCACTCCCAGGTCCATCAGTCTCAGGTGAAACTTTTGGCTATCTTGGATTTGTCTCTCTAAAGTGCCTGGCGGCAGTCAGCAACGATTCCTCAGAAGTGGCTCCTGCTTTGCAGTTTGGGCTTCCTCAACTTTGATTTCCCTGGTGCTGTTCCAGGGGCCCAGCCAACTGACCATTGGAGTCACTGGTTTGATCTTGGGCTGGAGATCAACTTTTCCAAAGCCAAGATCCACAGGCACAGTCCAAACTCACTAGCACAAAGTACAGCAGGTGCAGTCCTTCTGACAGTGCTTCCTCTGTTTATACCAATTCAAATGCAGGAGGGAACTCCTCTTTCGGTCCTCTTTCCAAATCCAATGTGATCTGAGGCTCAGGGTGGCAGGGGTGCCCATTTTATCCCAGAAAAGTGCCCCTAGGGGACAACACCGTCACTAGCCAATTGGCTACTAGGTCCCCTCTTCTTTGGTGACAAAGTTCTGGTGATGTGTGGCATTTGGCAATCCCAGATTGTACTATTCTTGCCACTCTCAAGATGTCTGTACCTTCCCTCGACTGTGTGGAGCTTGGTAGCCCATCGCAGAGGTGTGGCTACCTAAAGGCTACACGCCAACGTGAAAACCGGTTTGGGGACAGATTTTCCCTCTCTGTCCATGCCGCCTTCTTGTCTGCAGGAACAAAAGGCATCCTCTTATGGTGTGCTGTTACGGCGGCCCTTCAAAAGTGGTTTCCCCTTGAAGCCTACCTTTTGTACAAACACCCCAAGTGGCCTTCCTGGGGGAGTTTTTCGTTCACACATCTCCACAAGTGACCAGAAACCTGTCTGTTGGCCAGGGCCTGTGCAAAGCCACTGGGCCAGCTGGGGCACAGAGTGGCAACTTTCTAAAAGTTGCATTACTATAATAGGAACATTAATTTCAACTTGGCCATCAAATCGAATTTAATGTCATGATTAATCTGAAACATTATAGTACCCAGTTAGATAGTCCCATTCAGAAGTTAATCAAGCTGGGATGTTAGCCGGTAACCTTGTGCTAGCCAATGGGGTTATTAACTTTCCTCAGCAAAACAACAACTTTAAAGGTTTTATGTTAAGATATGTATACACCTGCTTAACAATATACAGCTCCCTGCCACAGGGCTCAATAGGTCTTCCTTAGGTAAGACTTAGATGTATTATTAGGGGAATGGGTGGCTTTAACATTACTGGTAATGGCAAAGTCGACCTAGCAGTTTGAACACTGCTCTTCCAGTCTGCTGTGCAGGCTGGTAGTAATTTGACCATTTGTCACACTCAGGGCAGCCCTGGGTTGAAACTCTGCCTTACATGCCCTTGGTACCCTGGGTACCATATACTAGGGACTTATAGTAGGTGAGTGCTTACCAATTCAACACATCTTTTGTAAAGGGTCAGAACACTGGCACACGAGTCTGGTTAGCAGGCCACAGTTCACTCTCAGAGTCAAAAACCCAGAAAATTGTGATACAAATGGGGGCTATAAGTGGGCGGAAACCTGCAAAAAGTGTGTTACCTTACACACTTGCAATTTAGGAAGGAGGTAAAAATCTGTTTTTTCCTGAACAAATAAGATCAAAATTGCATTCATCCATGAGTCAGAATCAATTACTCACACGAGGTTTGCAGGCACACGCACATGCTCAATTACCACTCATTCATCCCCACTTTAATCCAAGACTCAAGGCAGCTACATAATCACAGTGACACACTTGGAGCCCATACTATTCAATCCAAACACAATGTTGCTATGCGAGCTTAAATGTTTCTATCTCTCATTCCTCTTTGGTCTGACTCACTCTCAAGCAGAGCAACATGTTACATAATCAAAACTCATCTCCAATCAATACACAAAACACCAAAACATTCACCACATAGGCGACACCCATAGCCACATCCTTTAAAACAAGCACAACCAATTCAGCAATATCATACCTCAAATAAAACAACTTTGGCTCATTGTCAGAGGTATGGAGTACTATATAAATGTAACCAAAATACTATACAATAAAAGTCATGGTGGTCTTGCACAGAAAAGCCTCAAAATGTCACTGACATATGCAAAGAAAATGCCCACCATTTTAAGGGACATTTCAAATGTGGGAATTAGAAATGTACCCCCAATTTGGGAGTATATGCCCAGTATACATATTCATCAAGATAGCTTCACCATGCCACCATGGGATGGTGGTCCTGCCAGAATCAAGATTCTTCTCTCAAATCAGCTCCTACTAATCATAATGCAGTGCAAGATGATTTTGAGGGAGAAGCACCAAGTGTGATGTGTAAAACTCAAAATAAGGCCACTCCAAAATGTGTCCCTAAGTCATTTTTCACTATGTTTACTTTAAAATACACTTGGATAGTTTTCCCAATTAATCTGTGTTTACATTTGCTTCCGGATATACTTACTGGTAATTTCTGTCTACTTTCTCTACATGTTCCCTTTCATGATTTTTCTTCCAGATGTGTATGATTTCTGGAGAGACAATAAGCAGGACAGGGAGAATCCAAACTTCAATGCTCAGTCAAAACCATTAAGAAAACGTGCTCAACAAGGCTTTTCCAGTTCTCAGTATTTCTAGATTTTAGCAATTAATAGTATTATTACAGAAAGCAAAACTCTTTAATAATGATAAATGAAATAATGTAATGGACCTTTAAGAAAACAAACAAGCACATCACATCTGGTAAATAATCAAATTAATAGCAGTCACGAGTAAATAGACGTAAATACAGAAAGGCTCACTAGCATCCAGCTCTCTCTAAACAACAAGCAGCAGGGTTTGGCAGCCTAAGAAAAAGATATCTAAAGTCTGACTTTTTCCCAAAAAGCATATCTTTTCAGAACGTTATGCTTAAAGAAAACACATAAATTCATACCATCATTTGACATCAGAAGCAGCACTAAAAATGTTCCTTGCACACCATCAATCACATTATGAATTTCAAACAACACATACTTGTACACTATTTTCAGTCTGTTAAATACATAAAGTGTTGCACAGAAGAAATTGTATGTTTTGCTAATGCAAGTACATGAGAAAACAAAAGAGCTACCTCCGCATATTCACGACAGAGGTTAAGCTCATAGCTTTTCAATGTTGCACTGTAAGTACATCCCTTCTAGAGGAAGCCAAAGATACCTTACATTTGCAAACAAGAACAGAGACCATGGTTTGAAGCTGAATTTCAACAATGTTATGAAAACAAATGAGACATCAGCGTGAGTTCAACTCATGCTGAACAAATATGCATTTTTCAGCAATGTGGCAAGCCCTCTGGGTAATGTGGCCTTGTCTTGCTAATAAACCAAACCTATATTAGAAGCTATTTTCTAATACAATATTTCACATCTACATAGGCATAATTCATAAAACATACCTTGCTAACTCAAACGGGGCTAGCACTAAAACCCTCACATTTATATTTCCATAGTCAATTAAGCGTACCACTGAGCACCACAAAGGTCATACTCATACCTTTATGCCTTTTTTTGTCCACATACGTGTAAGCACACACAAACAACACAAAAATAGTAGTGTTAAAAAACATAACACTGCTCAAGAAGGGATTTATTATTTATTCTGCCAGTTATCTATATCTAACATACTAATCTGTCCCATGACGTTCCAAAAAACATAAGACACTCCCACAATTTTACATTACTGTTGGCTTCTTTGTACCGCACTAGTGCCTTTTTTTCTAATTTCAATTGTGACCCAAGCAGCAATGGCTTCAGCCAATAGTTTCTGATTCTGGTATCAGGGTGCTTTTTGCCAGTAGTGCAAACACTTCACGGTGATTTAAATGCCCTGCACTTACACTTTTATTTTGCTGTCAGAGACATGAAAGGCAGGCTGAGGAAGGAGGAACTTGTTTTAAATAGCTGTCAGTCCTACCCCCCATTGGCTGGATGGCCCCTTGTCAGGTCCCCAGGCTGCACCCATGCTAGTCGAGGTCGATGTGCTAGTGTGGTACCTGAAATCAAATTTGACTCTATCTGGAGGCTTTGTTGCAAATACTCAGGGGTGAGACGCGGGCTCCTGCATTCCATGTGGCGCAGGGGTCTCCTCCCCCTCCAAGCAGCCCCCTTTCAAACCAAGCTCTGACCACTTGTGAGGTATGGGTGTCTCAGGGCCCCCCTTGCCACATTCTGCAGGTGGGCCCCATCTTGTTTCTTTATCCCACTGCCAGTACTGGAAGGACTTCAAAGTGATTTAAAAACCTGATCATTTCATGTTTAATATTAGCCTTTTAAATATGCATGAAAGTAGAAGTTTATTGATGCTGATTTGAATTTGACTAGATAATTACTTTTTGCCCTCTATAAATCTATTGGTTTTGTGTATGTAACTCCATTAGTAGAGCCCTTTTATGTCAGATATCACCATGTTGAGTGTGTGGCTTTCACTGCCTGAAACCTTTAAAATGGGACCTTTTTGGGTTGTGTTGTAGTCGTTTTTGTGTTCTTACTATGGTACAGAGTCTGAGTTAGTCTGCCTATTGCGTTTTACTTAAACAATTTGCGCAGTTGTCATGCTAGTCCTCTTCTTGTACTAACTTTGTTCTGGCTATTTAATGACTTTGGAGGTTGTCCTCATATTTATCCTCTCACAGTTTAGTTGATGCATGATGGATACTGATTTGAATTTGACTAACTGCTTTTTGTCTTCTGTAATGATTCTTAAATTTGAATAAACCTTTATGGTTTTGAAATTTGTCGTGTGATTTCTTTTTTATGTGCACAAGGGCCATTTTCTTATGAGACTCGCGTGGCATGCTCCTGCGTGTCATCCATTTTGATTAATTAATTAATAGAATTGGCAACATCAGCATAAAAGAGTTTCTAATCCTTCTATCGGACAATAAAAAACAACTGGGTTATGTAAATGTTTAATGTGTATATCCACTCACATTGAAGACTTCTTCAAGAGACTTTGGCCAAAACATGCATTCGCTAGCGATCTCACATTTTGTGGTGGACATTTTGGATTCTATGTGATGGATCGCATGTGATGCTTAAGGCAGTATGATTGTTTTTCTGCCACCTGCCCCCAGGATATTTATGAGAGCTGGCAATGCAATCTGCTGACTTTTGTCCTGAACCATATGTGAGGAACAAAGTTAGTTTGATAAGCAATGAACAATTATAATTAGGAAAAAAGCCTGTGGGCTCACCAAACAGAGGTACTTGTGGCAGTAAGGAGAAGATGTGGGCCTCTTATCTGGAAGGGTCTCCAGCACCCTACGTCTCCTGAGAGAGGTGCCGAACTTGGTGGAGGGTACTGACCTAGACTAGTATAATTGTCAGGAACCGACTCCTGAGGTGTTTCCCCGATGAGGAATCCCGGGTGATAGGTGCCAAACGTGGTGGAGGGGTGCTGACCTGTACTAAACGTAATGTCAGGAATAACTTCTGACGTGTTCACGTGATAAGGAGGCTGATTTTACAAAGGCGGCGAAAATGAATGTATACTGGACAAGGATACAGAATGCCATGTGAATGGCGGTCCTAACCCAGCGGGCCTGTGTGCTTAGCGCAGTAAAGATGAATGCAACAGTTTCTGGCACAACATTGTGGAGAGATAATCCACGATCACACATGTGATACATGCTCTGATTACCTCATGTCATGTCTTGTCTAAGCTAATGCTCCCTATTTGGGCCTTCCATCTAATTTGCTGAGGAGGATACAGCTGGTTCAAAATGCTTCTGCAAGGCTGCTGCTAAATATCCATTGGCAGAAGGCTTTTCGTCCTTATTTCAAGGGCTTACTTTGTCTTCCACTCAAGGAGATAATCCAGTTGAAACTTCTAACTCTAGTCCATGGAGCTTTTTATCAGATGGGCCCTAGTTATCCTCATGAAAGGATCATCCATTATCATCCGGCTAGAGCCCTCTGCTCTTCTGGGGCTAGGCAGACCCTGGAACCGAGAATTAAAAGAAAAAAAATGGGGGGCTCCTTTTTCTATCTGGTGGCACGGGCTTGCAATGTCTTCACTTTGGATCCGTGTTTTGATGTATAAAAATCACTTCAGGTGTGACCTTATAACCAGGCTTTTTAGAGCAGCTTTTCAGTCATAACTTGTTGTGCAAGAATCGTGCATTTGGTCCTTAGTGTCAGGACACTCTTGAGTAGCTGTGCGCTCTACAAATCTTTGATTGATTGATCTAGTTTAAAGAGGGGAGAGTTAAGTACCCACGAGTGAAGCTCGGCTGCCAGCTTGCTGTATAATATAGCCAACACTAAGTAAAACACCTATAAACTGAAGAATTCAGACACGTGTTTGAGGTGAGCATAGAAGAAATAATTTAGCCTGACAAATCCAAATATCTTTATGGAAGGGCATAACATGAAAAAAAAAGGCAAATCTGCGAACAGGAAATGTATACAGGGGGGGCTCGAAGCTGCTGCAGAGAAAACACTGGTTCCAGACCTCAATTCTGACCGAATACCCCGAAAAGGAACAGCAGAAAAAAGGTAAAAATGTTTATTCTCCTAAGTGCAATTCACGTTATCAAGGAACATCACTGAGTAATTGAATTTTAAAAAACTGCTCATGCTACAGAAGGGCCGCAAGGCATAATGATGGTCACCCAAGCAAAATGTCTACAAATCTTATGCTATGGAATGGAAGTTGGACTTTAAGAGCATCTCCAAGCAATTTTCAACTTGCTCTTAATTTGCAAATTAAGCAGATTTCTTTACAAGGAAGTTACAGGCACATTTCTGGAAATGTAACATTGTCTTCTAGGTGCAAACTCCTAAAGAGCAGAACAACTTCAGGATTATCTAATGAGCTGGTTTTAGAAGTAAAGATGGATCATTTGAGACTACATTTTGCACTGTGAGGTCTAGGTGAAAAATGTCAGAAATTGAAGGTTGATAATAGTCACAATAATGTAAAAACATGCAACTTTTACTGTAATAATAACAAGCATTGGAAAATACATTAGGTTTCGCCTATGTGAATGATAATACACTGTTTTGTGTTGTAAGTTGTAGCTTGCTGTGTTGTTGCACAATACAAGTTACAGAGCATCTGTTAAAGTGTTATGACTTGTTTATGTACAAAAAAGCAATATATTGTGCTGTTACTAGTGGTATGGTGTGGGTAAGTAATAGTAAATGTTTGGAAAAAGAAATGAAAGAGGGAAATAATACAAATAATTGTTGAAATAGCAATATTATGTGTTATGGGGAGTTCTGTCAACTGTTGGACCTGGTGCCACTGCAGCTGCTGCACCATTCATATCATGCCCCTAGTGCCTGCAACTTAACTGCATTTGTGACTGCCTGTTTCGTAGTAACATAGAGTAATATTTGGTGTTTAGAGGAGTTATGACAACTATTGGCCCCGGTGCCACTGCACCTGCTGCATCATTCACATCATGACCCTATTGCCTGTAAGGTAACTGCACTCATGACTGCCTGTTTATTAGTAAAATATTGAAATATTTGGTGTTTAGAGGGGTTCCTAGAGCTTTGGGCCCCAGTGTCACTGCACCTGCTGCACCATTGAAATCATGACCCTAGTGCCTGCAAGGTAACTGCACTTGAGACTGGTTATTTAGTAGTTAAATATAGCAATATTTGGTGTTTAGAGGAGTTCTGACAACTTTTGACCCGGTGCCATTGCACCTGAAGCACCATTGAAATCAAGGCCCTCATGTCTGCTAGATATTTTCACCTGTAACTGCCTGTTTAGTAGTACAATTTTGCAATATTCTGTGTTTTGTGAGGTCTTTAGAGCTTTTGGTCCTGGTGCCACTGCAACTGCTGCATCATTCAAATCAAGCCCCTTTTAACTCTGAGATAACTTCCTGTATAGTAGAAAAATATAGCAATATTAGGTGTTTAGTAACGTTCTGACAACTTTTGGGCCTGGTGCCAATGCACGTGATGCACCATTCAAATCATTACCCTGTTGTCTGTAAGGTAACTGCACTTGTGGCTGCCTTTTTAGTAGTACAATATGGCATAGTTCTTGTATATCAACTGTATTTTTAACGTGCAATGTTTATTACAACATTTAGAATTTGATCATAATAACCAAACAGATTACGTTGAAAGAATTAAATCCGATAATGCCTACAAAGTGCAAAGAAAGGTACTGAGTCATGAATAGAAATGCCACAAACATTCTAAGGCTAAAGCATCTGCTTTACACAACTAAGTAATAAAAAGCAAACATTCCAGCAACATTCTAACTCAGGGACCAAACATGTTTCTGAAAGTAATGTTGTTTAGTGTTTGTTTTGCAGTGTCGTGTGCTGTTTGTTGATCTGTTTATTGGTTTTCAGCCCTGATGAAGTTCATATTGTTCATGGAACAAAATACGTTGGCTGGAAAGTGTATGTTAATAAAGAAAAGACGATGATAAAAATAATGGTTTTGATACAATACGCCTGAATGGACTTCTTTACCTGGTGCACATCCATATGCTTTGCTGACTGAGGCAGGATTAGAAATGCCACAAACATTCTAAGGCTAAAGCATCTACTTTACACAACTAAGTAATAAAAAGCATGCATTCCAGCATACTGTTAGAAGCTATCTGCTGTTTCTGTGAGAAGAGATCTTATCTTGACAGTGAATGGGCCTTAAACAGTGTGAGCAGCTTTAGTAGAAGTATCATAAATGTGTGCAGCCAGGGAAAGTTAACAAAAAAGAAAGTTCCACACAAAAGCAAATGAACACAGTAATTCGGCATTGGGACCTGATAAGAGCCCCATTTTAAGATGTATTAAATACAAGAGATTTCACAAGCACAGAACAAGCGACGTGAAGGCGAAACCTAAAAAAGAGAGCATGAGATGGGTGTGGTTGACGAGGTTAAGGTGTATAAAAGTGGGAGAGAGGAGAGAAAGAGATGGGTGAGGATGAAAATATATAGATAGAGGCTATTAGAGACTCTACAAAGATTTAAAAAAAGGTGTAGATAGAGAGGTGTGGTAAGAAAAAGGGCAGAGATTTAGTGATTGGTGAGGTAGAGAGAACTACAGAGCATGAGGACACAGAGACCAGTAATGTAGAAAGATAGAAGTGATAGAGAGAGATACGCAATGAAGTGATCTAACATTAAGTTAGAGTTGGTAGATATAGAAAAAGTAAAAAGGGATGAGTAAAGTATGGAAGAAAAAGATGGTAGAGCAAGACATTGATGAGGTAGATAATGAGAGCTACATAGAAAGTTAAGGGCAGATTTACAAGCCCTGTGCGCCACTTTTGCGCCGCCGTTGGTCACTCCTGTGATGCAGCGGCGGCGTAAAGCTAGCTCCATGCTGCGGGGGATTTACTACATTACGCATTTAGGGAGATGCGTCACATTGTAAAGCCCTGCGCCACATGAAACCTGTGTCAGATTTCATGTGGGCGTACCGGCACAGGGTGGGCGTTCCGGTGCAGGAACGCCTTAGAAAAGTGCCTGAGTGAAATCTACAAGATTTCACTCAGTCACTTTTCCGACCCTGCTGCGTCAAAACCATGCGCCTGCTTGAAGCAGGCGTAAGGTGTGACGCACCATGTGGAAGATATGCCGGGTTGGCACAGTGCTGGAGTTGCGTCGCGCCCGCGACACAACTCCAGCACTGCACCAACCTTACGCTGGCAGATGCGACACGCATGTGCATTTCCTTGTGCCATGGTGTGCCGCATCTTAAGTGCGGCGCATCCCTGGTGGCGCAACAATGGCATTGTGTGTCGCACGTTTCTTGGCGCATCCCTGCTGATTTGCAGGGATGCGCCAGGAAACGTAAATCTCCCCTCTGAGTGTAAAGTAAGAATAGGTAGACAGAGTCATAGATAGGTGTAGGCAGAGAGAAGGAAATAGTTTGAGAGAGAGGACAGAGATAGTCTTCTGACTGTCCTGATAACTTTATTGGGGGGACCTTGGAAAGTTGTGGGTTGGGCAGTTGCTCATTTGTACCATGTCATAAAGTGGCTCCAGCCAGGTTCACTAAATTAGAGGATGTGACCTGCCCCCTGCTCAACTAACTAATTAGGGCCATCAAGGTGGGATGATGAGCACGTCTAATGGGAAGGTTCCTCGGGTCCATAGAAAAGACTTAGGATTGAGTGCATGCTACAGACTCCAGAATCCTCAAGGTTAAGGCATCCTTGGATTGATTTTATTCATCATCAACTAACGAGCCCTGGACACCGAACCTGCCTTTGCTTGAGCATTGAGAACTGGGAAAACGTAGGGGTGGGTGGTATAATAGATGCAACAATATTTAGTTTGGGCAATTATGCACTTCATCATATGAAGGGGTCTAGCAACGTTATCTATAACCTCATTGTAGTCATAGTTGAGTTATAAACTTTGCAGTGCAGTATAAATAATATGAATCAGGCGCAGGTCAGATCCGTCAGCAGGGCACCAAAAGTAGGTGATGCATGTTACATGAATGTCCGTAAAACATACATGGACGTCTGTTTGGTATTGCGTGAAACAAACTGGCCTCTTTGACTTGAACTGTATATTCATGTCCATCTATTTGTCTCTGTAAAATAGCAAATGTTTGCAGCAGTACAAGAAGTGTACAGTTACAAAACCATACATATCTGATGAAGGGCGCCTGATGCCACCTGATTTATCAAAGTAAGGGCTCTTTGTCTTGCCTTTCTAGTATTTAATTTCTTTCCAAATATAAATAAAAAGAGTGTTAAAAATAATGCATGCATCTATACACATTTAACCAATTCTGCCACTGCCATAAAACACAGGCCGAAGAATGGAAAGTTTGTTTTATGAAGCTAAGCAATGCTCTTCTGCTTTATGTTTGAAAGTCATCAATTAATTATCACTAATGATGAATGATGCAAAATGCTCTTATTTTCAGAGGAATTGTAAAGCAAGCGTGACTTGAAACATCCTGCCCAGCCAAAACGTCTTTTCACGAGCATTGGTCAATTGGGAAATTGGTAGATTGCAGTAAAGTTTAGTTCACCCCTGTATTTAGTTCAAAGGCTACAAGCTTTTCCAAAGTCAAAAGGGTCTTGGCTCTAAAATGTCGAGCTAATAGATTTATTAATGTTTTTTTATTTGCATTCAAACACATTCGTCATGCGGACGCATGGCTGGCAACTCCTAACAAAAACTCATTCGAAGATGGCCGCCAATAGGTACATGTGTTGATCATAACGCATTCATGTACGATCGTGCTACATCTACGTTGTGAATCACGCTTGCTTACATATTCACGTGTGGTGAGCATATGCAGAACACCATGTTAGAAGGAAACTTAAAAGTAAAAACATTCAAAGGCTGTGCAGGCGAAACCTAAAAAGGAATATTTTGCGCAGCATTAATTAGACCAGATGACGAGGCTCAATTCTTGCCGAACTTGCTGCTCTTCAGGAATCATTAATTGTATTTTTATTAGGTATTATACACTGAAAACTATTTCTATAAAAGGGGGACTAAAAATCCTTCAATTTCCCACATTTGATAACGGAAAGATGATGAATGATATCACTCTATCAGAAGTGCCTTCTGCTTTTTGCGCCCCTTCATTGGGTATGGCTCCAGGGAGTTATGGGTCCCAGGGGTGATTGGTATAAAACCTATTGTTGGAGCTTGGGCCTGCCTCACCAGGATTGTTAACTCTGTACTTAATGGTGGGGCTATTCCACAAACATTCAAACAAGGCATTCTTGGGATTTTGCCTAAACTCATCGCGGATCATTTGCTACTTGGCTCATACTGCCTCATTACATTGCTTAATAATAAATATAAGTTTAATAGGTGAATAATCCTGAGTAGTTGCCAGACTAGTGAGGGTCAGATCTAATACTCAGTACTCGGTTGAGCTTCCAGATCTGGCAACAGCGGGAAACAGTGTTTACAACGCTGTCCCCACAAGGCATGACATTACAAAGTGGTTAGTACGCAATACCATTATATCGCAAGTCATTACAACAACTTGCTGTAGGGGGTGCACTGGTATTGGAATTAAAATCCAACACCTTCCCTGCTGTTGCGCAAACTAGAGTAGGAAAAGTAAATAATACTATTCCTAAGTCCAGCGCGCCGACTACAGCAAGTAGTTGTAATGACTTGCGATGTAATGACATTGCGTACTAACAACGCGGTCGTTGTAACGGCCTCATTGTATTGGCATGCAACCTAATCGAATGCATTGTAAGCAGCTACATTCGAAACAGGTTGTACAGCGCTACTAGCCAATATAATGGTGTATGCTAAGAAGACATTCGACCTAGGGAACTGGAAATGTCTTCATTAATTATTGGAATAGATGGTGGTTTCCATACCAGTTTATCAGATTGCTTGCAAAGCTTTCCAATTGCGCTATATGCAAGTTAGTTATTAATGCACTAGGTTAGGCTCTATTGGCGTCACTAGAGAAGTGCTGTGGAGTTTTAGTCATTTACTATTTTCCTCTTTCCAAATTTATTAAGCCATTTACCTTTAAGGTAAACAACCGAATCATCTCATGCCCAATAGGGATCCATAGGGCTTCAAAGATTAGACAATTATTTGGCTACCATCACACTGTTTAAAATTGTCTCTGAAAGGGCAATGAATATAAAATGAAGGTATAAATAATTCACATGGATCTTCCACCCTGACTGTCAATTTAAAGGATACAGGACTTCAATTCTCCCATAAAGTATTTTGGTGGTCATGTTGCAACTGACATGTTCAAATTACATGAATTAAACTAGAAACTACTGTCAATTAAAATGAAATGCAGTTTACGATTGGAGAAGATTACTTCTATTCCTCATTGAGCAAGTCAACCGTGTGTGCTGAAGAACGATATCACCAGCATCACTATCTAGTGTATAAATACTTTAATACTTGGATGACCTTAGTTGGATGAAAAAGTCCTCTGTGTAGTTGGAGATGATTACCCCTGCCCCTACCCCTGCCCCGAGTGCCCAACTGTACTGTTATCCGCATCTTTAATGCTGTTTTTTTGTCATAGGCGTATGAGCCATGACATAGACCTGTCTCACAGATTGCGGTCTTGTCAGACAGGAGAGGTGCCTAAAGCACTACCCTCATAGTGGTAGAAGGCTACTGCCTTCACTAAGAGTTAAGCATCATGAGGGCGGTGGTGGCAGCATACTGTGTAGTGATCAGTGGGAGCGAAAAGGACCTTTTAGCCCTGTGTTACTGGAGTAAGTCTTACAGGCTCACTCACATTTTTTAAGTTCTAGTGCAGTGTGCTGAACTCTACCATTGGCCTACGTCAGGTAGAGCAATACTGTGCAGTGTGTGTGTGGTTAGTGCATATACTGGGTGTATATATGCCTGTAAGGAATACCTGACACAGGAGATGTAGTGCTGTGCAGTCCGTGCATAATGAGAGCATGTGCGAAGTACAATACACGAAGTGTTGTGCAGCATGCACATGATAATTGTGTGTCCTATGCTGGCAGTGTGTGTGCTTGTAAATACTAAATAGCACACCCTGGTTAAAATATAGAAAATCATCAGTGCTGAATAGTGCACGCAGATTGAATGCATGTGTACATGTAAGGGTACAACACATTGAGGTACTAGTGCTGGACAGTAAAGGCCTGATCATGAGTTTGGGGTGCAGGAGCAGGACCACCACGCTGCCGCCCCATTCCCACACCGCCAAACCAGTGTGCACACCGCCAGCCTTATTATGACTTCTTTAATCACTGGCTGGTGGTTCTATGGCGTTCCCATGGCAGCACCAGAATTGGAATTTAAAAAGGCAGTACCTGCATGATATGGACTGGTGCAGTCCATGCCATGCAGGTACTGGGGTGCATGCATACAGGGGGGGCACAACATGTGCCCCCCTGCATGAACCCCATAGTCCAGAGGCAACCGGGGGCCCAGGCACTGTAGGACCCCCTTTGTTTCTACCCCGCCACAGTTTTCATGGAGTAGGAACCACCATGAAAACCGCGTCATAGAGGAAATCCGAAATTTACTTGGTGGAACCACATCAGTCCCGCCAAGCATATTGCGGCCTCAAGACTGCCAGTCCAATGCCCGAGATCTCTGATCCCTGGAGGTTGCAGCGGTACAATGGCGGTCTGACCACCCAACTTGTAATCGAGTGGTCATACCGTCGGTGCGTTCGTGGCTAGACTGCCACTGATGAACCACCTTGAGTCCGGCAGTCACAGGAGAGGCTAAAAGCAGTTTGCCTGTATCATTTGTTAACCCATCTGATGATGCCAGCGTGTGTGTTGTATCTAAGAAGAACAAGTTTGTTAAAACTCAGTAAAGAAACGTTATGGTTACTTCTTTAGGCACGGGCCAAAAAATCATTTGTGAAACAGTCCAACATGTCCAGCAAGAGTAAAAAAAAAAAGTGCAATTCATGTGAGAAAATAGGTCATTTTCATGCTGTGTGTCTGAGTGTAAAAACAAATATGAAAGTTAATCAATTCAAGTCTATTGAAAAGGATTTGTGGGAGTGTGTGAGCAAAGTGTTGACTGTTGATTGTGATGTGAGAACAGTGTACACAAATAAGAAAATGTTTAAAGGTCCTGTTTGTGATATTGATATAGGAAATATTATCATTAACGTTATGGCGGATTCTGATTCGCATAGCACCAAACTCCCAGATATAGTTTATGACAAATATTGGTTACACAAAAAGCTAAATCCAGCAAAGCTCAATCCCAAAGAAATTGGGGAATATGACATAATTGTGAAGAGATACTTTCAAGATGTACTGAAGTTCAAAGGTAGAGCAATTTGTTCAAAGATTTATGTTGCTGAGAGAGGAAGGATCATCATTGGATGGTAGGATCCAGGTAAACGTCACATTTTGCTTAAACCTGGCACTGATGAACTTGTTGTTTTAGGTGAAGTGCCAGTTTTAAGTTTAGAAAGTTGTGAGTATAGGGTGGACATTGATATGTTATTAGACAAGTGTGCCAAAGTTTGTAGTGATGATGTCTTGCCAAAGATTTTGAGGATAAAATTGCCCTGAAGAGGGATGGTAAACATGTGAGCTTTAGACCAATTCCTATCTCTGTTAAGCAGTAGCTGCGGAACAAAATGTGTGCACAAACCAGTAGAATCTTCTGAATGGGTTTCTGCAGGTGTAATTGCTTGGGAAAAAATCTGGTAAGATTAGGTTATGTGCAGATCTCAGAAAACTTAACAGAAATATTGTGGTGGATTGCAATTCTCTTCTACGTACATATGTTGGCAAATTTAGATGACTGGTGATATTTTTACACCATCGGTCGGAGCCCTCCAGCCCGCATCGTAATCAGTTGGTAAGATTCCTTTCACACCGACCCATGTTAATGGGGTCGGTCGGAAGGGAATCCGAATCGGTTTTCCGAATGGCCTCCGACGGGCTCAGACAGCACATCCGCCATTCAGAAACCCTGCAATAATCCCTCGGCCGTCTCTTTGCAGCCGAGGGATTATGATGGCAGATTCCTACTGCCTTTCTGTGCTGGCCTTTCCGACAAGGAAAGGCATTTGAAATCTGTCTGTGGGGGCCCCCAGCAACTATGGTGCCCCCCTGTTGATTCCTGCACCTGGTGGCAGTCACCTTGTGGTGTCTGCCACGGGTTGCAGGTATGAACTGCACCTCTGCTCTTTGCAATGAGAGCATGCATTCTGTTTGGAATGCATCTTCCCATTGTAAAGTATAGGATTCAGTGGCCAGCACCTTGAGGTGCCTGCCACGGGGTGCAGGGATGCACTGCGACTCTGCTCTTTGCAATGAGAGCATGCATTCTGTTTGGAATGCATCCTCCCATTGTAAAGTACAGGATTGCGACCGAACAGGGCTCAGTCGCATCCTACTTCCTGGACTGGAGGTCGTTCGGTTCCAGTTCCAAAGCGACATTAGAATTGGCCCCTTAGTAGATCACCATTCTCTACAGTGAGTACAGATGAAGCATGAAAAATATTCAAAAGTTCACCTGTGAGATTCTTGCCCAAAGGCCAGCTATTTTGCTAAAATACCAACACCTTTCCCAAAACAGAATCATTCTTACAAGCTTCCATCCATTCATTCTTGGTTATAGCTTCCTGACAATACTTAACTGCATCTGTCATGGGAACAGCACATTTATCATCAACACAATTTACTTCATTACTCACATTTTGGAAAGTTAAATGACATAAACAATCTGCATGCACAATAGCACCACCTGGTATATACCGAGTTTCAAAATTATACTCTTGTAATTTTTAAAACAAATAAATCGATCTCAAAGAAGCAGCACCAAGACCATTCTCACCCAACAAATATCTTAAAGGTTTAAGATCAGTACATACGATAAATCTTGTACAGCACAAATACGTTTTAAACTTTTCTACTCCCCATATGCAGGCCAAGACTTCCCATTCAATGGTGCTGTACCTTTTATTAGCATCTTTTAGAACCCTTGATTCAAAGCAATGGTGTTTTCAACTTGCCCAACTCTTTGAGATAAAACAGCATCTGCACCAGTCGCACTTACATCAACAGTGACAGTGCATTTATATCCAGAAACATACGTTTTAAATACAGGAATATTAGGCAGCCTATTACTTATATTGTTAAAAACCTCTTGCTCTTTCTCGGTCCACAAGAACTTCTCTTTCTTCCTGAGCATTTTTTCAGAGGTTCCATCATACTGGCGTATCCCTGTTCAAAACAGGAATTTGAATCAAATACAATATTTTAGCTTCTCTTCATCCTGAAGTATATGAGATTCATTACGTTATTTAATCAAATAATGCTTTGCTGAAATATCTGGGGCAGAATTTCTATGACCCAAGTAGTCAACAGAATCTGTCAACAACCACGTTTAAGACATCCCTGTACTTATCCAAAATCAAGTCAAGATCATTATTATACTTTATATCAGCACTACAGGAGTATCGGTGCCGGGTCTTAAAATTATAGCCAATCTGTCTAGATCCACCCATCCCATGATGTCTCTAACCTTTGCAGCCACATCAACCTTACTATAGATTTCAATACCTGATATATTCATGGTATCCTACTAAAACAAGTGTTTCAATGTCATTGTCCCCATAAACAACAGTTTTGATATCTGCTTTCTTAAAAATGTTGTCACACCAAACTGTTTTAAAAGTTGATTAAGCCAACATAGTAACTGGAGTCTCCATATCAGCCATAATTATTATATTAACATTGCCAATAGATACTGAGCAATATGGACCTATCTTCTTTGCATTGATACCTTTGTCATAATTCACATGAACTGTCAGAATTACATTCTCTTCGAAAATGTTCACAGTCTTTCTCACTAAGGTTATTAATATCCCCCCTTTCTCTGAAAACACTACCAACTTTAACAGATGTGGGTATGTAGCTACACATACACATAAAATGCCCACCTCTCTTACATTTGTTACATTTTTTTTCCTTGAGCAGGATAATTAGTAGCACTAGCAATATGTGACAAAGATCCACATCTGTAACAAGATGTAGTTTTAAAAAAACCAATCTATTGTTTACGTATTACCATCCTTGATTTTGTAAATTACATTAATGTTTTAATGATCCAGATCTACTACTTCTCCAGATATCACCTTTACAAACTATGCCCTTAGCAATTCAGGCATTAAAACCATCCACTCTGCCACTTGATTCAAGCTAGCTGGGCTGATGAGGGCTGTTAGCCCGAAACTGGTCCCAGGATGCTTGTTTCCGGTCCAGGGAAGACATGGCTTGGCAGTTCGGGTTGGACTAATCCCATGAGACACAGGATCTAGACTGATTTGCATATAGCTGTGTCTGAACTGGGGTGGCGAAGTGAGCTAAAGAACGATGACGGATTCAACCCAGATCTGTGACTGGGGGTGAGTGTTTGAAAAGTTTCAGCGCTCCGTCCATCATCTCCTTGTGTTTGCATTAAAATCATCCACACATTAGTTTCCAAAATGGCAGCACTCAATTTGTCTAACTGGCTACTCAACAGACAATGAGAATAAAATGGTGGCATGTATCCTCCAAGCAATGTCTTAAACACAACTGCCTGACCTACGCATCATCGAAGCCTCACCCACTCCATGTACAGTTCTGTGCAGGCTCCAAAGAAATAACCCTGTGCTCAACTGAAAATGTGGAACTTCAACCTATAATCGGAGACCTCCAATCACTCCCACTCCGCTTGACTGAACAACCGTTGGTCCATAAATGTGGACTCCAATGTCGGGCAGCTCATCTTTGACCAAAATGAAATGCGCTGAAGATCCAGCAAGACAGCGTCTCACCAACTTATCACCAAATTATTGAGGTTCGGAATAATGACTCTGGGCATGCTGCGGTTCAGTCAAAACAGGTACGTTTATTAATTATAAGAAAATACTATTGTACAGGAGCCCATTAAACAGCAAAACTCCTTAGGCCGTCTCATCATTTTCAACTCCCCAAAACCTTCACCAGAGTTTCAAACTTAGAATCCCTATAAACCAGTATGAGACAAAATGCACGAGGACCGCAATATTTTACTAATTACAATATAAACAATGTGCATGAATACAATACTAAACAAAACACTTGCAGACTACAATGTTGATCCTAACTGGAAATCCTCCTTGTTCTGCCTCCCTTGTCTCTTCCTTCTCCTCTGACTCCACTACTCTTTCCCCATGTTTGTAGAGTGACAAATACTTTATAGCTCGTTAATGTTCTATAAAACCCCATTCAATACCTTCAAATCTCAATGAGCATTTTTAGACCTGTGAATTAGGGCTTTGTATCGGGGTGTGTGGCTTCCATTGGCGCAGCAGGTGCAGTGGTACCGAGTGCAAAGACCTGAGGGGCCCACTGAACCCTGATTATTGTTGTGTTTTCACACAGCACCTGGGTCCCATTTCTTTTCTAGCACTAGGGCCCATGATTTTGATTTGCAAAGCCAGGCCCTTGGGGGCATAGTTACCACTATTTCATGCAGCAAGCCACCTTGCTGTGCTGCACTGCATTTAAGAGAAAGGTCAGGAATGCACAGTGTTTAACATGATATTGGACACTGTCCTTTCCTTGTACTGTACCCTTTTGGCTGTCTAGTGCCAATGCATGTACCCTTTCAGCATAGTGAAAAGGGGCCTGCATTGTATGCAGTATTGTTTGTGTGCAGGAAGGCATATTTTCCTGCACAAAAACAATCCTGAGAGGCATTTTCCTCTTTCTTTGTGTGCTTTTGATTTCAGCACACATAGAAAGAGGGAACAAACGAGGAGAAATAGTGATATTTCCCCTTGTTAAGCCTCCTGGCAAGCGGCGTAGCATTTTGACGCATTTCCAGGTCTACCACTAATGGTAAATCTGGGAATGAGCCATAATCCACTGGTGGATGCGCGGGAACACCCATGCTCCTCCCATGGAACGCCTGTATGGGGCAAAGAAACACAACGCAGTGATTTTGGCTGCATTGTGGTACTCCAGATTTATCAGGTCATGCAGGATATTGCAAGGAGGCCTTGTGTGGCTTGATAAATCTTCATTTTTGCATTGCCCATGCGCCCCATTACGTGGCACAAGGGCGACGCAACTGCTTGATAAAACTACCTCTTGGTGCTAGGCTCTCTTTATTGATGCAAAGTAGTTCCACAAATCTAACCTCGGATGTTGTAGACGAAAAAGAAGCGTACTCGAGGAAAAAAATTAGCATTAGTTCTGTGTGTTATGAGGTGAAACTGTCGCAATGCGTCGTTATCCGTTTACGCAGTTTTAAATTGAACTAACCGTTAAACGCTACAAAGCTGTCTGGCTGAATATTATCCTTTCCTGGTGGACCTTTCAACACAAGCACTGTCTGGCGACAAAACCTATGAGAAACGTTCCAACAGTGACTGCATTACAAAACCTAGGCCAAAAATAATTGTAGGCAACAGAGCGAATTCAATTTGCTTTGCATTGCAGGTTGCTTTTATGCAATTTACACATGTTTAGAAATGATTTTCTTTGAAAGAAATCGTGATGGTTGCGGATAAAAATGTGCAACGTTAAAAAAAAGACATCCCCCGCTAGGCACACGTTCAAAGCAGACTGTCTCTTCTATAATTCCTTCCAAGCATTTTATTGTACGATATCTAAACCAGTCTTGGAAATTTAGTTTTTCGCTCTTCTTCCAAAACAAAGCCTGGTATTTTAGAATGAAATCTGGATATAAAGATTGTTCACGTTTTTTAAACTCATTAAAGGAATATCTATGAATTTAACAGAGGTAAATTCAAACTTATGATGTTGGCACAACTTAAGAGAAAGTCTTTACTTTTCCAAATGTTTGCTAACAGGGTTTGCCAACTGACCAAATTATGGAAAATGTGTGTTAAATGCTTCCAAGGGTAGTAGGCGTAAAAGAAGTATTAGTGTCAGTACTTATACAACGTTAGTACTGTTCCCTAAATCTCAATTTCCTGTCACCCTCTTCATAGCACTGTCTCCCAGAGTTGGAGCCTAACAGATCCGATATCATAAAGGAAGCACTTTTAGCACATTTTCTATCTACAGCAGCCACACAAATCCAATTGTTTTTCTCACATAGTGATTTCTAGGCAACAATTCAGGACATGATTGCTAAAAGAAAAGCTGTAAACTCCAGGGTCTATTCACAAAAGCATCTGGAGTACATAAACTAGTAATCCTGTAGTACTCTTTTATGTACTCTTACATGCGTTTGTGAACTGGTCTAAAATATTTGAAATGGGAGCATTCAGGCAATAGGCATGTACAATTAGGGGCAGATTTACAAGCCCCTTGCGCCACTTTTGCGTCACTTTTCCCATGTTAAAAGTGAGGCAAAAGTGGCGCAAGGGGATTGTAAATCTGCCCCTTAGTACATACAGAATGAACTGCGCCATCCATCCATCCGTCCATCCGTCTGTCCGTCTGTCCGTCCGTCCGTCCGTCCATCTATCCGTCCATTCATCCATCCATCCGTCCATCCGTCCGTCCGTCTGTCTGTCCGTCCATCCATAAATCCATGAGAAAAAAAGTAAAAAATATTTTTAGCCTTTAATACTTACATACTTTTACCTGCAATCCAATTTTCCTGTGATGTAGTCACTTCAGCTGCAATTCATTAGAGCATTTACCTGTGATGTATTGACACCTGATGTAGCGCCTGCAATGTAATGACTCCAGATGTTGTGTACCCGATGTCCTAGGGGTACACCAATTGCCACTATCCAATGCCGGAGCTTTTCAGAATTAATAGGAAATTATTATTTTTTCTGAACTTCACCGTTTCACTAATCCTATGAATGTGACTTTAAACAGTCTGCACATTACAGATGGAGAAACTATGGTGTAAGGCAGAATGTCCCAAACACCTGCTACAACTTGGCAGCCCATCATTTTTTGGCATGACCTTTTGGTGTGTACATGCTTGAGTCAGTCAGTTCAACCATAGCTTATCTTGGTCAGCTCCCTTCAGTCATTGGTTGCCTTAAAAGCTCTACACATTTTGGATCAAGTCCATACCACTTTGTAATGTTTATATTTTTCACTTTACACTGATTCTTGGTGACTCTCCAGCATGTTAATCCCCACCAGAAGAGAAGCTGCTTTAAGTAGCCACCTTCTCACAAGGGAAGACATTGTCACAGCCTGCCATCTTGTTTCTTGTGTACCGGGCTGCACCAAAGCTGATGTAGACAGCGAAGACTGAGGCGGCTCACTTTCCACAGGGCTAGCTCTTGAATAGCATTACTCAATGACACTTTAACCTTTTGAGGCGAAATGTTGTTCAGCACCCCTGGGTGCCATTTTTACCATATGTATAATTTACACCGCAGCTTTGGTTGCTCTGTCTCACTACACAGACAGGCTAAGATATATCAGCTATAATTAATCTTTAAATTCGCTCTAGCGTAAGACATATGCGTTTTGAAAGGTGCACCCTGAGCATCAACAGCAGACTAATTCATTTTACATTGTTTTCAGTACAAAACTTAGACAGTCAAACTCCTGTTTGTGCAATGGCTTGAATCTTCAATATGGGGTGCTGTAATTATCACTCTCCATAATTACTCAGTGCCTTAAAAACCCAACCCTTTGTTAAATTTCGGCCTGTCAAACTTACTGGAATTTAACAGGGAAAAACGAACGGTATTTACCATGACAGGTGGATTTTCGAGTGGTAAGCACCAAACTCCACATTAGTCCCCCCAAAACTCAGAATAGGTTTTATTTATGGCACCTGATAAACTCCAAAGCCCTGACAGTAATATTTTATTGGATGCAAACAAAAGCACATACTCCTCTGAAACAATCGAAGTCAGGGTCTTGCAGTTCAAAGTGTAACTGCATGCTACTGCCTAAAACACAAATGTTGCCTATTGTTGGACTTGGCCCTTTCTGCAAGGACATCCCCAAACTTTTTGCCTTTACCCTCCTTTTTTTCTGAACCCGTTTCTTTTGGCTTTTAGGACTGTGAACATTATCACTGCTAACCAGTGCTAAAGTGCTTGTGCGCTCTACTCTAAACACGGTACCATTGGCTTACACCTAATCAGCATATTTACTTCACTTATATGCCCTTAGTAAAGTGGTACAACATATACCCAGGGCCCATAAATTAAGTGCTTCTAGTGGTCCGCAGCACTAATTGCGCCACCCACTCAAATAGTCCTTTAAAAGTCTCAGGCCTGCCATTGCAGCCTGTGTGCAAACTGTAATTTCGATCAAGTGAGATAAACCTCTTTTCAGGCCCAATCCTCCTTTTGTACCACTAGGGTAGGCCCTACAAAGCCCAGAGGACAGGTGCAGTGCATTTAAAAAGTTGGGCATGTATTTTTAAGTATTGTGTGACCTGGTAGTGAGCAATTCCCAAATTTGGTTTAGTATTACATTGGGTTAACTCAATACATCAAATAAGTGATAACTTTCAATTTGGAGCAGGTAAGAATGCCGAGTTTGGTCTCTAAAGAATTGTATTATAAAGCCCTCTTTAATGGCAAAGTTGGATTTTAAGCAAAAGACACACAGACAATGGACGGAATGAAGAGCAAATCAAACATTCATACCCGGGCAATAGATCTGGGTTAAATCCATCGTTCTTTTGTTGGATCTTTAATCACAATTCTTAAAATATTACTTTTAAAATGTTGGGAGGTTCTTCTCCTAACCATTTGTTATCTGCATCCTGTATCCTGGGTCAAATGAGTAGGTGTAGCCAGCAGTTGGTCTTTGTGTATTGCTACGAGACAGTGTAACAAATGGCCAAAGGTGTTGGCAGGATGGACCATCTCTAATTTAATGAGGGGTAGAAGCTGTCACCTTGCACACTTGCACATCACAAAGGCTCTGCCTGAGCACATTCACAAATGGTTTAGCACAAGTCTATTGTGACCTCAGACAAGCTCATGGCAGGGAGACAGGAAATTCCAAACACCTCTTGGGTGAAAACCTTCAGAACCTTCTCCAATTTCATAGCGGTCACAAGGTGCAAATATTGCTACTCTGCTGTCCTGATTCCTGCTGCCCTGCAGCCTGAGTAAAATACTGGGCCTGCATCATGAACCCAGGACCACAAGAATGACTCCAAAGGCCAGGTGGCTAGCATCCTGATCAGAAGTCTCAAGGACAGAACAGGCTTCAGTCAAGAGAAAAGAGTCTGCCCCATGATTCTAGCAGGAACTAGGAGAACTGAAGCAGCTTTGCAGGAGACACAATGGCAAACTAAACTAGATATTAAGGAGTAGGACAAGCATAAATCCCTTCCTACAAGATATATGGCTGCGATTTTTAAAGCTGAATCCGCCTATGATACAACTCAAATCACTGTAGCTACAATTCTGCTAGGGAGCTTTTTAAAGATGTTAATAATTTATCTAATCCCCCTAGGAAGCAATAGATCAATGCTTCATCACCTTTCTGTGACACTCTGGCTCCTTTTTTTATGGATAATACTCTCAGCATTTATGCTGAAATTAACTCGGTCAAGACCCATGTGGAGGATGGTCTCGGCCAAGATATTTCACCTCAGCTCTTGTCGTTTACTTCTATGTCAGCGCTTCAGGTCATATAAATCCTTATGGGGATTAAATTAGGTTTTCTGATGACCCTTGTTAGCTGAAAGTTCTGCAGTTGACTCCTAATATTGTGGCCCAGTTTTTAAAAAACATTTTTAATCCCATTTTATGACTTGGTGTTTTTCCTGAGGTATGGAAGGAGGCCATGGTTATCCCACTCCCTAAAAAGCCAAACTTACATCCTAATGATTTGAAGAATTACCACCTGAGCTGTCTTCTTCCCACCACTGCGAAAATACTTGAGAAATACCTGAATAATGTGCTAGTGAAGTTTGTTACTGATCATGACCTTCTGCACCCTTTTCAAAACAGCTTCAGAAGTGATCATAGTACGGAGTCAGCTCTCATCGCCACCACTGATGCAATGAGAATACAGGTGGACCGGGAGGGACGGACTGCTGATTTAGTCCTACTGGACTTATCAGCAGCTTTTTACACCATCTTTCCATCTACAGCAAGTAGGGGGGCAACAATGCATTGGAATTGCTTCACTCCGTTCTGGGTGAGAGACGTCAGATTGTTAGTTGCGATCAGTTTAGGGCAAAGGCCTTCAGCTTCCCTAGTGGAGTACCGCAGGTCTCCAAGTTAAGCCCCACTATTTTTAACTTGTTTGTCATGGCATTGGTAGCCCTAGTGAGATCTTTTGGCTTTTAGGTTTTATCATACGCCGATTATACTTGAATTATTGTGCCTTTCACTGATAATCTTTCAGAAACAGCTGGGAATTTTAAATGCTGTATGGCTGGGGTGATCCACTGAATGAAGGAGAATTTCCTTAAGCTTTATGCTGACAAGAGCAAAGTGATGGTCTTTGTAGCCCAGCATTCTGTTTGGTCACCTGTGGATTCTGTTAAAAACCTTAGTGTACTATTTGGTACCACTCTTAATTTCAATCTACAGGTAAATAGCACCGCCGGCAGCTGGTTTATTATTATTCATGTCCTCAAGAAGATCTTTCGCTCCATTTCTGATGAACTTCGCAATGCAGTGGCTATTGCGTTAATCACCTAAAGTCTTGAATATTGTATCTGAATATCAATAGTTACTCTGTTGTAAGTCTAACTTCAGACGGTGCAAAATGTGGCTGCGCTGCTCATACTCAACATCCTGAAACATATTTTCATGAAAGAATGTCTACGGAATCTGTACTGGCTGCCAATTAGGAAGAGTGCAATCTTCAAGGCCCTTAGTACAGTGCATCTTGTGCTTCATGATAAAGGAGCATTGGAAATCGGGTCTGCCTTTCATTACTACAGGCCAACCAGGCAATTGAGATCAGCCTCTGGCAGCAAAGTTGTAATTCCTAAATTTCTAAAGGCAAGCTGGGGTGCTCTTTCTTTCTCTGTGGCAGCTGTTACATTATGGAATACCTTGCCCAACTACATCGCTTAGACTAATTCCTTTGTCTCCTTTCAAAAACATTTAAACACCTGACTTCACATCCTAGGCTTGGACTTTCTGGATTTATTAGACTAGTTGTGCCATCCTTTTCACTATTTTTGCTATTTATTGTAGTTTAGGGCTGTTTTTCTTTTTCTGTCTTCCATCTCTCTCGGTGGGATCCTGGATAGGGTTTTGGAATTCTTAAGATGCAGCACCTTGATACCTGCGGGCATAGAGCAATTTACAAATACCTTTTCATTTAATTTCATTTCATGTTGAACCCAGCACCTGAACTTAGTGCGCTGTGAGTCTTGCCCACAAGTAGTGCCACCCTAGTCCTGGGCCCTTTCAAGTGGACCTTAAGGTGCTTTGCCAGCCCAGCTGGCTTGATGTGTGGTTTGGTGCAACTTATATTTAGCTATTGTGACTCATGAATCCTGTGAATCACATATTGTATTTTTATTATAGAGTTATATATAGCAGATATCAATGAAGACGAAACTTCATGGTATTTGATAACAGTTTTATATTGTTGTCTGTATCTAGACTCAAACCACTCACCCTCTGTTGAGATAATCCTTGGTTTACTCCATCACGTCTGACCAAAGAGTCAAGGTCACTTCAGAGAGACCCACTTTCTGTTGTGGGCAGAATATCTGATTGTTATAAATGCTGAGAATTCAAGAGAACACAGTTTCCCCTGACAAAGATATGTTCACAGAACCTAGGGCAGGCCCGTAACCCCTTAAGTGAGAAGGTCAGAGAGAATTGTTTTATTTAAAAATCAATGGACTTGCACATTTGCTCCAGACTGGTATCTCACATCCCACTCCATCCTGTCCTTCTAAAGAGATGTTTAAGATGAGGATGACAACAGTATTTTCACTCCCCTATGATAGTGTAGCAAGAACTACTTGACAGATTAGTCCATGAACTCCTAGGACACATCAAAAGACCAGCAACTGAAGATTTTAAATAAAGGGCAACTTCTCCCAGTCATGGATCCACAACCTCTCATCTGCTGTTTTGTTTGGCTTTAGGCCTGCTGCAACTTTCTTTTGTTGCAGCCACCACAGACATAAACCTAAATGTTCTTTTACATTTCAAAATGCCCACTGGCAAACAAACAGGAGCCCTGACGGGTGCCGCTACTCTCCACAGGAAGATGCTTGGACACACTGACTTCTCCAGCAACTTTCACGGATTCAGGTTGCTAGCCAGATTGCTAAATGGGGGAGTTAGCAATTTCTTGTTATCTACTCCACTCTACTACATATTATGGGAGGAGGACAGAATATGTTGCAAACTCCTGGGTCCAAAAGGTACAGGAGCAAAACTTCCTTGTGTACCCCACATCTAAAGGGAATCTTTTACATGAAGTGATTGATGCTTTTGGTCTGTTGGTTTCCAGTGGGATTCTGTGAAATACCTCTTGAGTACCTGGTGCCTCTTAATGCTGCACACAAGTGCCAACATTCAAGTGGGCTTGTTGATGCTTGTTCCTGATGGCACAGAGTATTGACCCTCCAGTTTCTGGAAGTGTGCTTGACGGTTCGAGATGCTTTACCAGCACACAAGCACAGCTGTGTCCTCGTTTTTGTAGCAGAATTAGGTTGAATGGTTTTGGATCTACTATCCTATCAAGTCCCTCATTAGTCTCTTGACTTGGGATCTTCCTGCACAGCACCTCAGGGTCCTCAAGGCGGCCTCACCAAGGCCATTTGTCACTTGCAGATAACCGTGTGTCCAACAGGTGGCTGGGGCATTCCTTCCTAAAGCACCCACAGCTAGGACCAGTCCACCGAGTTTCAGTTGAAGACCCTTCCTTCAGGGGCCCCCAATTGTCCACACTCAACTGTCCCCTCGTGAGCAGCAGAGCTCTAGTGCCTCTAGCAGTGGAGACACAGTCCAACAAAAGTGTAAGGATACACATCCAGATTAGTCCCTCAACTCCAAAGATGGGTTCCTCCATGCTGTGGATCTATCTCCATTCTCTTATGTGTTTCCTCTGCATCTCCAAGGCTCTTTATGTCTTCTTTGGTTTAAAACTGGAGGTGAAGGGTTCTATAAAGTGGGAGTCACTATAAAATCCAGTAATGGCCCTAGACTGCTCCACTCCTAACTGACACTGCCAGGGTTCAGCCCTTGGCTATTGAATCATTATACACAGTTTGGAGCAAAACTGCAAAGATCCATCTTCTGAAGCTACATTTACCGACCCAGGTCTGATTTTCTCCCTTCAATATTCAAAGGAAATCCTGTGTTGACAGGAGCCAGAAGACTTCCTATCATCTATTTGTCCACATTGAGTGTATCTTGACAGTGCTGGTCAGAAAAGTGGAACTAATCACATAATGGGGATTTCTTCCCCATCCCATTCCTCTCCCAGCTGAAGGCTAATCGCTCAGACTGCTTCTGTTGATGACGGAAGCTTCTAACAGCCAGCTGACCAGCTGAGCTTTTAACATTGCCCTGCAGTATAGCTCATGCATGAATCCCTGAGGCTAGTTCAGGGAAATCTGTCCACCTTTAAAGTGCAGTGCATAAACAAACACATATAGGACAAGACTGACTGTGACTATGAATTTGAGACCCTATAAAATATAAAAATGTCACCATCAATGGCTTTTCTACGTTATACCATTCATAAGTTACCTTTAAGCATACTTTATCCAAAGAGTAAAAAGAGGGTAAATACCAGAGATTTTATACTTGGAGAGGTGTGGCTCACTGGTTAGAGGCGGCAGATCCGCAAGCAGAGAATCGGCCAGGGACCAGGGTTCAATTCCCGACGCGGCAGGGTTGTGGACCAGGGTCAAAACAGACTCGATAATTCTCGCCTCGGTACCTACTCTAACCAGGAACACACTCGGCAACTCTGGGCATTAGCTTGCCTCATCTCCACAACGGCCCCCCACATTCGCCGGGGATGCCTGGTTTCACCTTGGAGATACCCTGGAGGTACCATCTCACAGGGATAGCCAGGACGGGTTCCCCAGCGGTCTACAGTGCCAGGACGCCTCAGGGCAGCAGTGCGCTTTACAAGACACATACATTTACATTTACATATACTTCAGCTACAAAGAAAGGGGATAATTGACAAACAGTCCCTCTCTCAGGGGCTCATTCACAGAACTAATCTGAGTTAAAATCCTAAACTTACTACTTTTGGTAGTCACAGAAGGCATTTAGTAGTAGTAAAGTTAGGAGTCCTAACTTTACTACTACTAAATGCCTTCTGTGAATACTAAAAGTAGTAAGTTTAGGATTTTATCTCAGATTAGTTCTGTGAATCGGCCCCATAGTTTCTATTCGTGTGAACATGCATGTGAATATGTGTCACATGTAACTTGTTCAGGAGCCTTTTGTCCCTTTTCTACCCCTTAGCTGACCTTACATTAAAAGATAAATTGACAATAGCAGCTAAAGTCCATTTTTAACAGAAGCTTACAGCGGGTGAGGCTCCATTAGGGAGACTCACTCAAAGCAGGGCTCTAAAAACTGGGAAGTCCAAATGCAAAAAGAAAAAGAGTTTTCGTATGTATCAGAAACCCTGGTCTCACAATGTCCAAGGAATCACACCAGACATCCTGAGGCAAAAATAAACTGATCTATATCCTTATATCACAGTCCACCTTAAGCCTAATGCAATAAAGGTGCTTTTTGCAGTGCAGTTTCTGCATTGTGCTGCGACAACCTCCCCCATTATTGTGCTAGGACTGGCAGCATGGCAGGGACACTGTATGATGCAAACTGCAGTGACCACATGCGGAGAGTCCTGACACTTATTTGTTACCAAATGAAGCACTGGGCAGCAACATGGACTTCCCCTCACATTCGTACTTCATTATCATTTGGATGTATCTTCAGGGAATGAAAATCAATTATCACAAGCCCAAGCAGTTTTGAGATTACTGAAATGAGTGTCTTTTCTGTTTGGTTTGGTTGGTCAAAGATAAATGAAAAAAAAAGAGTAGTTAGTATTCAAACATCAGATTATTGTGTTCTTGTTTCCGGTTGGCCTATTCTTCACAAGTAATGACTGTGACACGTATGATCGTTGAAGAGGTAATGTTTGGATTGCTTATAAGTAATCTTCATTACTCCGAATAGGTCGTTCTCATCACAGTCACAGAAACCCATTGCTCCCTCCCATCTGATGAGATGCTTGATATACACGCAGGTGCTCTGGGAGGAAGGGTGGGGATTCATGCTCAGAATAGAGAATTAGTCCATGTTCTGTTTATGTGCCCAGCCTTTGCTCTCCCCAGGAAGATATGGCTACAGCCGATCTGCTCTAATTTAGGTACTAGATCACATAAAACGGCTATGCGTCTTCTAAGAACTAACACTCGAGAGGACATAGTTGTTGCCGTAGCCAAGTTCCTCAGTTGGTCTTGGGCTATACGTAGGGTCCAGGTTAACAGGAACAATCCCTTATTGCTCTCAGTTTCAGAGTCCTAGATTTGCCTAGTCCTGTCATACCTAGTCTTCTTACCTTTATTATTTTTTAGACAATGAAAGATATTTACTTTTATATGGTTTTAGTATGACCTCTTGGGCTGGTCCCTTTTGGAGGACTTTGTTGTATTTGCGTCTTATGTATACTTTTTCTTTCTTTTTCCTTTAATTTTAAATTCTCTTTTATTCTTATTGTACTGTATCTTTCATGATGTAACAATCGAATAAATATTTGTTGATTGATTGATTGATTGATAGAGAATTAACATAGTAAAAGGACTACTGGTTGGTTGAATATTTGAATATTTATTGTGTGTATAAATGTGGCAAAACAATAAATACATCTCTTGAAGGTGGGGGGACAAACAAAGACTGTGACCAAGGTGACCCATCGAGTAGACAATGACCAATTAGTTCAATATCTTGGGGCAGATTTCCAAGAAAGTGCTGCAGCGCGGCACCGCAAGCTTTTTGGCTGCGCCACACTGCGGTACTTTCAGAGCAAAGGAATGCGACATATTTACAATGACATGTCGCATTCCTGTGTTCTCTCCTGCACTGACGCACAAACAGCTGCCATGCGCTGGCGCAGGCACCCTTGCACCATGGTGGAAGGATGACTGTGTCATGAAGAGATTTTTTTTTGCAGAAAGGGGCAACTTCCTACACAAAAACAATCACTACAGGCATTTTCGTCTTTCAATGCATGCTGTAGAATGCAGCACGCATTGAAAGAGGAAAAAAATGAGGAGAAATGAAAACATTACTCCTCATTGCACCTTGCTACGCCACCCCTAGGATGGCGTAGCATACTGACGCACTTCCAGGCTTATGATTCCTCGTAAATTTGAAAATGTGTTTGGTTCCATGGGTGTTGCGTGTGTACACCCACAGCAACAACCATTGAAACGCCCCTTTCACGCAAAGTACTGCGTGTAAAGGTGACGTATTTACAAGGACAGGAAAAGCCATGCAGGGTGGCTTTCCTGTCCTTGTAAATATGGGGCAGAGAAATGTGCTGCCAGTCGGTCACAAAAAGTGAAGTACTGGCAGCGGTAGGGACTCTGCCCCTTTGAATTTAATGTAAAGCAGATGTTTTAATTAGCCTTCAAAAAGACACTTACATCTGAAAAAAGGTCTACAACAAAATGGAACTGTGGTCTCTGGGATCAAAAATCCAGACAGAATCCGGCCAGTACTCATGCAACAAACACATATGAATATAAACCTGTGACTAACTGACGTATCCGAAGCCTTTTTTGCATAACATATTTTTTCAGTGTGTGGACCCGGGAGGAATGATATTAAACTGGATCTCAGTTTGAGAATGAGAATTTGACAACCATATTTTCTGAACAAATTTCGAAAATGGATACGTCCTTCACCTTTCTTACAGCCATTAGGTATTAGAAGTCGCACCTCAAACACAAGTGCGTGGTGTCAGCTGGAATGAAGTTACCGGTGATGTCAAAGTCCAGTGGTGAATACAAAGTGATCTGTTATCGATTTCAGATGTATAACAGACCTTTGGCGTTTTAATCCTAGCATCAACATCATTTTTCAATACTTATCTCAGCTGGGGATTCTTAAGTCAACAGCACTCTGCGAAATTCTTTATTAAAAACATACCTCGATGGAAAGTAATGCTAAGCTTTCTCTCTTTCAGGGACCTCCATCCGACAGATGGCCCAGCAATTTGCTCATGTTAGTGCAAGATATTTAAAGGCGAAATGTTACACAATTCCAGGTTAAACTCTTACATAAATGACTTTATTCTTTAATCAATATTAATTTCCTCAGAAACTGCACAGATTGGCAGTAGTCCAAGTGCTCTGGGTGATATCGAATAAATGTCCACTAAACATAGGTTTATAAAAATCTACCTTTTGTGGATTAGTTGTTCACTTCTTAAGTTTTATATTATTCTGGCTGACAGTCAATTCAAGTCCGTGAGCCACATTTTATCATGTAAAAGCTACTGCTATTTAATATTAAATTTGCTTAGAACATATTGGATTGGGGGAGGATATGGCTTAACGGCAAGAGCAGTCGACTTTGAAGCTGGGGCAGCAGGTTCTAGCCTGGCAGAAGGCTCAAGCATCCTTGGCAAATCACTTAGGGCCTTATTAATGAGGCCCTTATGCCATTGTTGCATCACTTTTTGTGACACAGCAATGGCATAAAAAATGTGTCACATCTAGGCAGATGCATCACTTCGTAAGCCCCTGCACTACATTACACCTGCATCAGGTATAATGTATGCAGGGTGCGCGTTCTGGCGCAGAAAAGGCTCAAAGAAGTGTCACCGTGAAGTATGTGAGATTTCACTGCAGCACTTCTCGGCCTCACTTCGTCAAATCCTTACAGCTGCTTGAAGTAGGCATAAGGTGTGACGCGGGCCCCACATGGGCTTGTCCCATGTGAAATGGTACATTGCTGGAGTTGCGTCTGTTTCCTGTCACACTCCAGCAATGCGCCATTTTTGCACCACCAGATAGGTCAGGATTCCAGACATATCTGTCAATCCTTGCGACATAGAGCGCCATACTGTAAATACGGCACTTACATGGTGTTGCAAGGAGGGTGCACTGAAAAGTGTTGCATCGCTGTTTTACCACAGCGGTGCAGCACTTTTCATAAATGAAGCCCTTTAATTCCCCATGCCTAAAAATTAATCAGTCTAACTGTAATACAACTAGTGCTCATGTAAAGGGTTCTGATAGCTTCGGGTCGAGTTTGCACTATACAAAACTGCAAACTAAATAAAAATCTTCAGGCAGCGTCAGCAAATTAAGCAACTTTGAAAGACAGCAAAATGGCCTTTCTCTGATCGTAAGGGTAGGATTCACCTAAACGCCGGCTTTATTGCTACAAAAAGGCTAGATAAGGCACATTGCGAGTCAGAAATTACCTTCTGCATAATGTCTGACGGATTGCGTTTTTGTAGGTGGAAGGGAGGAAAAAGGAGCGTCCCCATCCTCCTACTGAATTGAAGATGAATATATCAATAGTCTGTGATGGCAACTGTGGCTGTAAACCATTGGTTTGATACTGACTCCCTAAAGTGTGTGGTATCCCATTGGCAACTTGGAAGATGTCCCCCGGCAGAGTTTCCACCTTGGGAATGTGTGTGATTGGCTTTAGGAGGATCAGTACATGCTCCTTCCAATGTAAGTTATTGAACAACAACTTTTATTTTTGAAAGCAGCCACTGACCCGCTACTCCTTTAAGTTCTGAGCCTTCGCACGTCCTATCCCAACTTCACACCATCTCCTCCTAGGACTGAGCCCTTTATTCATCTTTGGGCAGTTCCTACATGAGCCTTCAAACTTTTTTCCACAAAATATATCCTGACCAAAATTACTCCAGTTTCTCCTCACATATTGGGAATTCTAAAGGTATTGATGGTTTGTTGTCTACTCCACAGGGACCTTGCGAAATATCAAAAGTGGCAACATTTTGAATTTTTAGAAGCAAATGGGAAATGTGTTTTACCAAAAAGTGTGATTTTTGTTGCTAAAAAGTTGCATCAACAAATGGTTTGCTGTGCTGAGGTTGCTCTTTTACCATCTTTTAGAAAATAGGTAAAGTCATAAAACTAATCGTTTTTTAACCACTGTTTTAGCAATTTTCTAAGAGGTTTCCAATGTCTCATATTTTGCTGTTTCTTCTTACTTTCAATTTGTGTGGAAAAGAGGAATAAAGCCTTTGGGTGGAACCAGAAAACTATATATTTCAGAAAAGCAGAGGATAATTTAGTTTCTGCAAGGGTTCATTTTTGCACATCGCTCATGGTTTTCCCAAAGAAACTAACAGCTGCAATCAAAACATATTGAAAGCATGAAAAATAGAAATAGATGACAATGTTTTCATGTGTAAAATTTTGTACAATTTTGTACATAAGCCTACCTACAAGATTAATATACCCTTACGTTTGTGAGACTCTATTGCTCATGCAGCTATGTAACATTTGTTGGTGGCCCAAAATCACACAATAACCAGAGTCTTCCACCCAGCAGCCATTTATAATGATTTTTAATTGTGTTTCAACCATATATCAATTCATATTAGAACGTTGGAATATTGGGATCTCCAATGAAAAAAAAAAGAGTGATTCAGGTCCAATAATGTCTGGGATAAGGCTTCTATTCCAACAAAGCAAAGATTGTGTTTCTCTTTATCCATTTTTAATTTAGAGCATCTGCCCTAAGTGGGTGTCATGACCTATTAGCCTTACAGCCCTTGTGTCTTAAGCTATACCAGTTGTTAAAGGCCCTTTCCCTCGTCTGTGACTCAGGTCTATAACTCAGGTACAGTGCCTTTAACAATCAGTATAACCCTTGGCTGTGTGCTATAAGGAGATATTGCTTTTTTTAGTTTAACTGTTCATAGTTTTTATATTTTATTTCACATCTTTTTTGAGTATTTCATTTGAGATTTGTTGGGATAATGGGTTAGTTGTAGAAGTTGAGGGTTGCAGGTTGCGAAGTATTTTTTACAGTTTAATATTTCTTGTATCATAATTTTAATTGATTTTTGTAAGAAATTGGGTTGGTTGACTGGGGTGTGAGCCCTTGTAAAGAAGCAACCTCAGTTCTTCTCAGGGTGAAGTCACAAGCAATCCTAAATTAACCTGTGCTCAACCCTCAGATTGCTTGGCATAGAGCAGTCAGGCTTAAGTCAGAGGCAATGTATGAAGTATTTGTGCAATACTTCAAACAGTAACACCGTGAGAACGCACAACAAAATGATCCCACTCCAATTTAGAAAAATAGAGCAAAATGTAATAAATAAAACAAGACCAAAACAACAAATGTCCAATCAGTAAAACTTGAGTTATGATTTTTTAAAGATTTTATGGCAAAATAGCACCAAAAAGCACAAAGGACCAAATATGCGGTCATCTGAGACTAGGGGAGAGTCACAAGTTGAAGCCGACCGTGATGGAGCGCAGGTTGGATACAGGGACCAGGTTAGTCCTGCCGAAAAGTTACCTTCTCAGTCCAGCACAGAGTTCAGCTCGCAAGGGAGAGGGTCGCCAGGAGCAAGGAAGTGTCACAGACAGCCGGAGATGTAATGTGAAGAGCAGGCCGGGTGTTGCGGGCGGTCGTTGTTTTAGCGTGAAGATCATTGCAGATGGTCAGGCCGGTGCTTCACATTGTCACTCCATGTGAGCAGTCGTTGCTATAGGGTGAAGTGTCAGGCTGACAGAAATTCACACTGAAGCGCTGTGCTAGTGACTAGGATTTGGCACCACAGGGCACGTTCATGGTCACAAAGAGCCCATAAACTTCAATTCAGCTTCTCTGAGGCCAAACCAAGGGTCAGGACCTGAAAGGCATCCCTTGGGGGTCAGGGGCTTGCTCAGCTCGATCTGGGTGCTCGTACACACGGTTGAGAGCCTGTATTTGACAGTAGAGTCTACGAGGAGACAGACAAGGCTAAGCAGTATTAAAATGTGTTTCATAGAAATTGGGGTGAAGACTAGCTTTCTTTAAAGAGCGAAATCGAGGGATACATGGTAGAAGTATCAATATCTGTTTTGAGACTCATAAAGTATTCCAGATCACAATACTTCAGACGGAGGGGAAAGGAAGAACACTATCAACAAGTTCTGGCTTTTAAAATTCTCTTGCAGAATCAATTGATATACCAGCATTATGAATACTGAGAGGACAAAAGGACATGAAAGATGTATGAGAGCAGGAATATGGAATATGTAAAATAAAATATGGCCATATAGAACTTAGGTGGGCATACATGTAAAGTAGGTTTATCAGAAATAGAGTCTTAAACTGCTCCGTATCATTAGCTTAATGAGAGGATGTAGGAAGATTGTTGCATTCTGCAACAATGTTGTTATTTCACTCATTTGGTTAAAGAGCTTGAAGCAGCCCACCAGCATAACCATGTAAAGAGAGGAAATGATGTTTCAAAGATAAACGTTTGTGGACATGGCTGTTGGGCTCCCAGGCGCCCGATAGCCAATTACAATGCTGCAATGCAGTATTGTGATTGGCCTGAGCGCCATGGTCCGGCGCTCAGCCAAGGAATAGGTGCCTGGGCATGTTCTGCATGCAGGCTGTAATGCAACCTGCATGGAGAATATGCAAAGTGAGCATGAATGTTTGGCTGGCCCAAAAGGGCCGGTCAAACATTCATGCGTACATACAAAGTGCCCCCCACTCCTCCCTCTGTTCTGAGAGCAGAGCAGATCCGCCCGACCCACCGAGATGCTTCAGAAGGAACAAATAAAATGATAATAACGTAGAGTTATTATAAATTAAGTTTTCCTTTTTTTTGACTGCGAAAAGAATTAGGGGAGAAGGTCCTCTGCCTTAGCGGTGGAGCAGTCACTGGGGAACAATAAACATCTGTTATTTAGTGCCAAGAGGCCTACGGGTAAGTGTGTGCTATACAAGGACACATGTTATGTTACTTAGTGAGAGCCACTCATAACACTATATGCCATGGGTAGTGTTACTTCTAACGTAATTCATAATCTCACCTATAGTATCATTTTTGAGTTCAAGAAAAGGTTTATTGAAAAGATTATTATGATCATAAAAACAATACTTCATATATGCAGTTATTTGTTAATACATAAATACATGAAGGTGTAATAAAGAACAATAAAGATATATAATATCCATTAAAATAGACCTATAGTATCATTTAAACCATTTGTAATTTCATCTGTCAAATTAAGGGTGAGGTCATGAGCATTGCATTTGGTGTGCGAGTTTCATGCCAAGTTTGTTGTAATTGTGTTGAGTGGTTTTTGCTAAATTACCACAATCTTCAAGTCATTTGCGTCAATCAGAAGTCATATATAGTGATGGTAAAGATATAAACATGCAACTGTAGGCATTTTGGAAGCTACACATATGTGTCATGAAGTAACTACAAAACCACTAGAAGAGCCCACTAAGAGCAAGGAAATAATGCCACAACATTACTCATAAGTGTTCCTAAATAAGTATGAATTATCAGTCAAATATCAGAAATATTTTGCTCCAAAATATCACTTTTCTATTTTCAGCAAACCAACTCATTCTTTCTCTTGTTTAAACATTGGTCTTGGAATTCATGAAAATACATCCATTGTCCCCGTAACTCCATCTTTTGTTATAATCAAACTAATCTGGTTGTCTGACAGCACCACATTACTTTCACAATATATATTCAGTTTGACACCAAATACCAGCTTTCACCTAGTAAATACACACATTTACTCAAATAACAGTTTCTCTTTGTCTCATACGTATTCCATGTTGCCCAAATATCGACTAGTAAAATTTCACTTTTGTGTTGCTTAATGATGTTTATTAGTTCTCTAATGCTGTTATCACTATTATTGGCCTCATTCTTAAGAAATCAGCGCATCTCTGGAATACAACATTCATGGTGTAGATTGGAGGCCTGATGTAGGTTTTGGTGGACGGTTGTATGTCTATCACAGCGATGGAGTAACATACTCTGTCTCCCTGATGGACATGCAATCTACCAAACTTAGAGATATCCGTCAGTCCTGCGCACATCTATTAACATTGCCATGAACCACCATCACAGCAGTTCCTGTCAGTGTTGTAAAAATTTGACAGTCACTTCTTTCGATCATGAAGGCTGTCAGTCAAACTTTTACAAAGTTTGAAATTTTTAAGAAACAAAGTCCTCAAGTGGGAGTTTGTTATTGAAAACTGTAAAACTAATGGCCCCCACATCATGGGAGTTTTCTTCCCTGGTGTGAGGTAATTTTTTTTTACTGCCCCTCACTGCCTGGCTTTGGCTGGCAGTGACAGACAGCAAAAAAACACTTAAAGCCGTCCACTCTAAATAGAGCGGACATTGCTATGTGTTAGCCTCCAACAGCTCATTCTCAGTCAGGGACTAGGAACAGATACTGGCCCTGGCAAACTGCTCAGATGGCATCCAGGGGTGGGGAGGGGGATTACGGCCGAGCTGTTAACTAGGGCCAGTTTCAGCCGATTTTGTTACAGGGGGCCGATATTGCCGGCTCCTGGTAACAAAAACGTCTCCCCAGGGGCCCAAAACTGGCCCCCACCCTGGCAGCCCACCCTGGAACCGCCCAGTGCCAGCTACGGCCAGTCTGGACCTGTACACTGTAGGGCCGCCAGTGGAGCGGTGTAGGCTCTGTCGGCGACATACTTAAGGTCCACCTGCCTCTATATCGGGGGGGGGGCGGTCCTTCAGCTTAGCGGAGAGGTTGCTGTGCTCCTTACTCTTTTCAGAAATTCCTAAAAACTTCACTTCTTATACCTGAAATACTGCAGTAGATTATCTTTCCAAGAGTAATTACGGAGCAGTTTCATACATTCCCTCTCCTCATATGCTATATACGCTTGGATATTTTCACAAACAAGCCCCTCTCTCCCTAAAAAAAAAGTACTTGACATTGTTTTCTTTTTCTCTCTGCAGTGAAAATATTGCCCCCCTGAAAATTCCTATATCCATATACCCCCATTAAATTTGTGTGCTGGGCTCTTCCCCTATCAGCCCCGGAAAGGGATGTACTCCTACGGTTGTCATTAGTAAACTTCAAACACCTTTCAGGATGACAAGGGATAAAAAAAAAGCATGTGTGAATACCAACAAACGTGTAAATTCATTCCTGTGTACAAATCTCGAGGATGTTTCAACCCAAGAACACCCACCCATAAGAATATGTTTACTCACACAGATTCTTGTGTGAGTTAATATAGTTGGAAGTGTTAAATTAACTGTTCTAAATTTGAAAGATGGTTTTGCATTCACGATCTAAGCCATTTGCATGTTAGTGTCTGATTACACATGCAAAGCTCAAAGAATGAGGACCATTTTTGCAGGTATCCTCATCATAGGCAAAATATAGCTATTGTTTGTTGAATTTCCCACTCACATGCCAATCATTGCCATTATGTATACAAGTATCCTTTGAAAAAATATACCAGGAAACCCATATCACACACCAGTAAATGACACAGTGTGCCCAGGCATCACCATCGTATACCTGCAAGGCTAGGTTCTGCTCTTGGTATTCCCCATTTGCTGCTCAATGGCATCATGGACCCAAGGTATTCCCTTGTGAGATTCCAAAATGTTATCGTTCAATTCCACCAGGCATCAAGGCATCACTATCATATGCTAGTCAATTGTAAGGAGTGCCCAAAGTATTCTTTTATGGAGGACAATGTCCTGCTATACACAGCCTTATTATCACCCATATGTCTATCAATGTCATGATGTACTAGAGGAATCATGCATATGGCTTACTTTGTTATGATGTGCAACAGATGTCCCCCAAATACAAGTGTATAAACTTAGTTACATTCAAAAACGGTCTCACATTACATGATTTGCCATGTCTAATCACTACCGTGCTCTTGCTCATAAGTTGTGTACAATAGTTTTTTTCACAGGTATGCCTAAATGATGCTATTGGTGTCAACACAATTGCTTATGAACAGCATTTCACTTTTCTCCATAGCACTTGTGGAACAATAAACTGACCTCAATGCTCCTTCAACCAGTGGTGGTCAGTATGCAAATAATGTAAACTGCCATCAAGCCACTGAGTTCTCATCCATCAATCAAGCTTTCAATGCACTTTGCTGGGGCACAGTCTCCATCATCTGGAACTCTTCATAGTTGTCAATCTACATATGCTAGTAGCAATTCTACAGGTGTTTGTCCCTGTTCTGAAGCATTGACATGACCCACTCACTCAGGTTGCAGGTGCCTCTGTTGTTTCTCCTGCATCACATGCACTCCATGATGCAACTCTAAAGTTCAGGACTAGCACACACATACCAGATGCACTAGGAGGCCTGTGGGCCTCACTTAGCTTTCATTTACCAAATCCCCCTAGCCCCGTTTGGTACACCATCACCTCCTGTCAAATTTGTTGCTACAGCGCAAGGTCAAGGTGCAGTCCAGATCTATGGAAGTATGACATTTTCCCCACAAATTTGGCTAGACGTGGTTATTTCAACATGGAGTGGTCCATACTCTCTACTGATGCTCACCTGGGTAACCTTCAGGCCTACCTACAAAAGCAAATACAACTTCTTAAGCACAATGGCCCTAGTGTGACTTTTAGGCACAAATAGGTCCTGCAACGAAGAAGCATTATTGCCAATTGGCTGCTGCTCAAACCCATAGGATCCAGTCTTATGCCGGGAACATCTTGCAAATCAACCAAACAATCTGTGATCTGTGTGTATGTATTGTACATTTATTTTACTATTCAATTTCAGTCTTCCACTGTGTGTGTAATTAAAGGTACTCTCGATCAAAAATGCACTTGGCCATATTTACCTTTGTGTGGCCCATTAAAAATGTGTGATGTGTATCATGGTGTGTGCAAAAGATAACTATGCATAGACACAGTGGGAGTGAAGAGGCACATAAGGTGGATGGTAGTGAAATGGGGAGGGCTGATGAACACAACCAGTGGGTATGAACAAGGGTCTAGGATGAAGACTGGAAGCCAGTCCAGGATGACATGAGGCAGGCCACATTCCTATTATGGAGAGCCAGAGATTCTTGTAGGGCAGTGATCCCCTTCTCCATCTCCTAGGTAACAGCCTTTATACTGCACCGTCTAAAGGCCTTCAAGAGTTCCTGCTTCTCAAGCAAGAGATGCTTCATGGCACCCAAGAATGCCTCATATAAGGAGTTGGTTTGTGACTGGGGGAACACATGAGAGCTGAAAGTTCCCAGACACAAGGCGAAAACTCATCTCCTGTTTTTTCTGTCGGATTGGCACTGCTTTGAAGAGGATGTGGTGTAGGAGGGGTGGTAGTAGGATGAGACTGTACCTTAGCCTCATCCATGGGAAAACATGCTCTTTTCTTGCCTAGGAGAACCTCCTAACTTATTTTTATTCTGGATCTCCTCTTTACCTGTGGCTGCCTCCTGGAGGAATCTACCAAAAGATCAAATTGTCCTTCATAGGAGAATACATGCTGTTCTTCTATGTCTTCTCCTCCTGCTCCTTCTCAGTCATAGGTGCTGAGACAGCCTGGGAATCATCCATCAGATGACCCAAGAGGGACTGTATGTGATACTGCTAAGTGAAACTACATGAGTATTGTTAGACCTGACAGCCTTAGGGTGGTTTTCCCACAAATGTTTTGCTTTCTCCCCTCCTGTTTTGCTGGAATTCGATTTTGTTGGCTTTATGACTATGTGCACTTTACCACTGCTAACCAGTGCTAAAATGCTTATGCTCATGCCTTTAAACATAGTTTACACCTAATGGGCACATTTAATTTACTTTAAGTCCCTGATAAAGTGGTACTTCCTGTACCCAGGGCCAATAAATGCTGCTCGTGAGTCTGCAGCACTTTTTGTGCAACCCACTTAAGTAGCCCTTTTCAAAACTTGTGTCAGGCCTACGATTGCAGCCTGATTGCAGTTTAAACTGCCATTTTGACTTGGCATAATAAACCTTTTGCCAGTCCTAAACCTTCCATTTCAAAGTATATGTCACCCGTAGGGGAGGCCCTAACAGCCCATATGACAGGTTGCATTGTATTTAAAAAGTTAGATATGTACTTTTAAGTTTTACATGTCTGGGTAGGGAAAAATGTTTACATCTGATTTTCACTACTGCAAGGTCTACCTGTCCCATTGCTTTAGTCACGTTCTATCACTCACTGCAAGGCAAGCAGGCAATTTAGCAGGTCAGCAGTCGGTAGCAGTGTGCAGCGTCTCTCCAGCAACATTTCAAAGGGTTTTCAAGCAGTTTACCTAGCTCTGCTTTGCAGCACCGCTGCACCACCCACATCTGTGCACTGTCACTCTACTCCCCGCATCCTGCTGGTGTGCCCATCTCTCATTGCAGTGACCCGATGAGGAGCGCCGAGGAGAGCGGCACAACAGCAACAGCAGCAGCAGCAGGTAAGGCTTAGAGCTATCTGGGTGGAACGGAGGTGGGCAGCAGTAGGCTGGTGCTGCTTGCTCCCACCCAGGGAGACCCCAGCCCTGCGACTGCACCGCACCATGCCTGCAAACTGGGCAGCAAACCGGCCAATGGCCTCAGACCACATGGGCTGCCTCTCACAAGACACCGCCCAGGAGGGAGTTGGCTCAACCCTTAAAACTGATCAAGACCTGATCAGGACTTGTTTAAAAGCACAAAAGGCAGTATATTAAACACCATTACCTTTAAAAAAAAAGTTGGCAAGTAATATCAATAGCCTGAGCTCCCCCCAATCAGGCCAACAGCCGGATCACCCTAACAACGAAAGGGGAAGGAAAGCTGGGATCAACCCAAGCCAAAACTCTAGCACTCCCTGGCACTCCTCCAACAACTCCCCGTCAAATCATAACAAGCCACAGCAGGTGGTTGGAGTTTGGGTTGGAAAATAGCAACAGTGGCGGTGGCACCTCTATGTCAGAATCCTCAGAGCCCTAACCTGGAGCGCTTAAGAGAAATGAATCAGCAACATGTACTGTCCCTTCTCAACCCTCGCTCCCATCCTGGCAAGCATCGGCTACCGGTCTCGTGGAGAAGTATAATTTACCTACCAAGGGGTGTATTCAGGAGCATGCACAGGAGACACTGGACACAAACACTGAACATAACAGCAAATAAGAGGGCAAGCAATTCTACAAAACTACAACAAAGTACTGACATTGATAGTATGACATCAGGAAGATAGAGAGAGCCCCCCTTAAGGCCAAAAAAACTAAAAAAAGTCTGCCAGTAGCAATCATAACAAAAGCACCACAGCCATCAACAAAGTAACCACAAAAAACCCCAATGACAGCAGCAACAACAGCAGCATACCAGCTACAAAAAGGGCCTCAATGGCAAACACAGTCTGCCTCAATCCAACTATGAGGAGTGCCAGCAAACGACCCACGATCAACTGACACCATTATATTCGTACCAGAGTACAAACCAAGAGGGAGATGAGATATTTTAAACCGGGGCAATATGCAGCGACTTCTACAAACAATAAAAAATCTGGACAAGTTCAACCGACCTATTATGAATTGAGTTTATCCGGCATGACAAACCGCAGGGTCCAAAGTTAACTAAAACTACCTGGGGAACAAATGAGACAACCAGCAAGATCATGAAAGAAGCAAATAAATTTCAACAATGGCGAATAAGGTTATTTCCCGACAATAAACCTGACTACCCAACCCCCTTGTTAACTGGAATCACAGGTAAAGCGTGGCCACACGACCAACACACCACCAAATCAGTACTATAAGGAGCAAGAAGCAGCTTTCCAGTGACCGAACTCAGAACCAAAATCTCATGGGGGAGGCACGAACTAAAGGAGATAAAGCCAGAAACAGTGGATATCAGGGGGGGGATATGACCGAACGGGCTAGAGCGGTCCATCTCAGATCTGGGGAACTGGGTTCGGGTCTCGGCAATGACGCTCAACTTCCTGTGATTCTGGGGAAATCACTTAATCTGCCAGAGCCTAACAAAAAATGAATATGTCCTTGTGTACCATAACTGGTGCTCATATAAAGCACTCTGATACCCAATCCCTTCGGGTCAAGTTCGCGCTAAATAAAACTCCAGAAAAAATAAGTAAATAAAAATCACCTGGAGAAGCCTATAACAAACAATTACGGTCGATCACACTCAATGGCATACAAACCTCCAGACAAGCCAAAAGCTGAAAGGTACAAAAGTGATCTGCATGTGCATCTAAAACATCAACGGTATGGCTAGCAAGACAAAGGACCCACAGGTGATAGACTACCTGAAGGGTTTTGATCTCATACTTCTTCAAGAAACCTGGGAGGAACAAGCAGTAGAATTACAAGGGTTCACAGCCCAACAAGTCATCTCAAGGAAAGGGGTGAGATATGGGCATCGATCGGCTGTCTGACAATCTGAGTCTCAATATCAGCAATAGGAAACATTAAACCACTAAGGGCAACCTATATCAGGCCCAAGTAAGCTAGAAACAGCAACTATAACAATCACCTTCAATGAAGAAGAATGTCCAATAATAATCATAAATACTTACTTACACCCAAGGCACAGGCTTAAAGGATCCAAACTACTGATTAAAGAACTAACCAGAATCTCAGAAGGTCACACAGAGAACATCACATTAGTGTGGGATTTCAATCTTCATCAGAGGAATGGGAAATCACAATCCCGGGACCACCTCATCTAAATAGGCAAACCAGAGCATAAATGTACTTACTACGAGAACAAGAACATCTCAATTTGAGGGCCCTGAACTGACGTTTCACGGAGGACAATCCTTCTGCACCTACATTTCACTCAACAACAAATACTTCTCATCTGGACTATACATTTGATACACTCTCCCGATTTCATAAAATCTGCTCCTACCAATTGGGAATCAACAAGCAAAGTGACCACCTACCACAGGAAGTAACATTTACAGCAAAATTCAAATCTTTAAACCAGATCAGAAAAACCATCAGCACAGAATATAGCTCCAACCAAAAGCTCTTCTTCAGTAGTGAAGGTCACAGTAAATGCAAAAATCCTCCTCTGCCAACAACTCAAAACAACAACACATTCTTTAACCATTTGGGAGAACTTCACAAAGACCTTCAGAGACACATACGCTACTAAGGTAGGAACAAAAAAAGGTTCAGCAGCAGGGAACCCCTCATCAAACATAATCACTCCTTAGGTCAGAATACTCAAACGCTCCATAAACCAAATATTAAGGCGAGTCTGCAGGAACCCTCAAAACTCAATCCTGCAAGGAAAACTAAGAAAATTAAAGGCAGCCCTGAAAAGAACAACATGGCAGAAAAAAGGCAAGAAAACAAATCTCTGTGGGCAAGGTAGCTGTATGATTCAAAAAGCAAGAACTCTGCCCAGTTCTACCAGACAATCAACACCTTCCAGCTGTCAGGTCACCATGGTAAACACCCACATTTCAGAGGAAGACTGGGTAAAACACCTGCAACTCCACTTTAACAGCCGGTCCAAAGGGGAGAGAAGGACAGTGAAGTAACCCATGTCAAAAACAGGTGCTGAAACACACCCAGGTACCAGACTGAACCATAAACCAGAACTCCAGCACCATCATTCCAACAGTCTGGAATAGGGAGGAGGAAAGGTCGGGAAAGAGTCCTGCACTAAACTGAAAGGGGGTATTCTCTCGGGAACTATACAGAGTGAATCACATCCAATGAAGGAGTAGAAGCAGCAGGCTTGGAAGCACCTCAATCCTGCAACGAGGAACTGCTTAGTATATCAGAGCAACAAATCAGGAGGTAATAGCTAAAGGGAGGTCAGAAGGTGCACCAGCCCCCAACGGAATACCACCCATCCTGTACAAATATGACCCAGATTATTACAGTAAAATCCTGGTGCCATTTTTTAAGGGGTGCTCTGGAAAAGAAAACCAGCTCGGAATCTTGGAAGGGATCCAAGATCTCTCCCATTTACAAGCAGGGCGACAAGTGTAACGCAAGCAACTTTTGTCTTGTCACCCTAATTGATAGCGAGGTTAAATACTATGCAGGAGCGATTTTAGAAGAACTTACATCCTTGGCCTCATCAAAACCCATTATTCCAGTAAACCAAACTAGTGATGTCATCAGTGATATCACTGACCATGTCATGAGTGATGTAATATGTGACGTCATCAGCAGTGCATTGCGGGGGCGTGAGTTATAGTTACCTCTACTAACTATAACGGCCGAATTTCTATGGTTTTGTACTAGTGAAATGTGCAAATAACTATAACGTCCCTGAAACCTATGGTTTTTTCAGTGAATTTCAAAGGTTTTTAAAATGATAATTTGTAACTATAATGTCCCTGAAACCTATGTTTTTTAGTGAATTTCAAAGGTTTTTTAAATGCTAATTTCTAATTATAATGTTCATTAAACCTATGTTTTTTTCAGTGATTTTAAAATATCATTCCATTTTCAACCTGGTGAAAACAGGCGATATTGCCAGTTTTCCAGCAATAGCTTCGCAAAAAAGAATTGCCACAAATTAGAGCAACAACTAACGCAAATAATATGCAGAGTTCCAGTACAAAAATAACATGAAAACACCACTTCCCGATATTTTCAACGAGCAGCCAAATCTGCGGTGCGATCCAAAAACAGGCGATAAGCTGCGTTAGCAGTAGGAATGTACCATCTGCCTTTTACTGGTGTAAAGTAGGACAACTACCTACAGTGTGAAAGGGAGCCCAGCCCAGAATCACATCTGAAGACCAACATATGTCAAATAACTACTGTTCATGCACCTCTGACACCCAAGAAGGCCCCAAAACTCACTGCCACCACCCTCAGGACCTCCCCCGGACCACCCCCTACTACCACCGAGGCAGTGAACAACAGGACAATGGACCTTCCAAAAACGGCATAGCCCCTTAGCCACACAATAGCTGAATGTTGTGAACTGTGGCAACCAAACATGTGTGAAGGATGCAAGTCACCCACCAATAATAATGCCCACAATACCAAGTGTAGCGGTGATGTGCTGGACAGACCTCACTATGCAGAGCACAAACCTTTCCATGTGTACATATACTGCTGGTGCTTGTAGTGTTGTGGACAGTGGACGCAACCATGTTACCTCAGGCAGTGGGGAAGATCTCGGTCATGTACCTGTATTGTCGTCCCCTGTAACCGGAAGCGCAGTGGGCTGGTCCAACATATGCCACTCCAGCGTAGAAGTGTGAATAAATAGGCTGGGACTCTGGGCGAGGTTCACTTGTGTGAAAGCCAATGCATCTGCTAGAGCAGTGGGCCTCACCCTGCCACGTAGCTGCTAACATATCTGCGGGCCTCCTCGACACATGCCCCCTGCAAACACAGTGGCACAGCACCGCAGACTTATGTCTGTACAGACTACTGCCTTCACACTACACTGCGGACAGCAGGGATCACAATTCAGATGGAGTGGCAATTTCAGATGATGCAGTCCAGTAGGCAAGACACATTCCTCCCAGTATGGCCCGCCCGGAACACGCATCATCGCACACGCTGAGTGCTTCAGGTGCCACTAACTGAATGCACCACAAGTCATCGCCACGTGGACTTATTAAGGCAGAATTCAGGAGGCAAAAGACATTTCTCCCAGTGCAGCCCGCTCGGACGACGCATCATCGCAGGGTGCGCACAGGCTGGTTGATTCAGGTGCCACTAACTCAGTGCACCACTTATCATCGCTGGCTGCACACATGCTGAATTGCCAATAACTGTGTAGCCCTACTGAACGTCACATGGCTGTGGGCCCTTGCTGACCACTGCCTCTGGCCTACACTGCAGTCAGCACGGATCACAATTAAATTTGAGTGTTTATTCATTAATTACAGAGTCCACTAGGCAACTAACTACAACGTCTTCGAATCCTAAATAATATCCTTTTAGTATCCTTGCTTCAAGAACTTTTTTATATCAATTAAAGCTTTACTACAATCACGAAATTCATCTTGCAAGTCCAAAGGAACACTGAATAGCAGTCTACACTGCGGCCAGTAGAGCTCACAGTTCGAATTCAGTCTTGGTTCATGAATTTCAGAGTCCAGTAGACAACTAACTATAACGTCCCCGAAACCTACACATTTCGACAATGTAGTGCATATTTCATCTTTTGTTACCTACACTACGGTCAGCAGAGCTCACAATTTACATTGAGACATGATTTATTAATTGCAGACAGAATTGTACTCTATGTCCTCAGATTTTGTCAAGAGGAAGTGACAAAAAGCATTCCTCGATGTCTGTGCTAACTACTGCCTTTCATCTACATTGCGGATAGCAGGGCTCACAATTCACATCTAGACGCAATTGCAGATGACGCAGGCTAGTAGGCAAGAGACATTGCTCCCAGTGCGGCCCACCGGGACCACGCATCATCGCTGGCTGCGCACACACTGAATGCTTCTAATGCCCCTATCTCAGTGCAGCACGACACATGGACCCTTTATGATACAATATTTTGTGTATAATTTAACATCTGGTGCCCCTACCTCAGTGTACCTCAAGTCATGGACCCTTTACAATAGAATATTTTGATTATTATTTTACATCTAGTGCCCCTACCTTAGTGAAGCACAAGTCATTGACCCTTTATGACTGAATCTCTGTGTCTGATCCAATGATTACTATTCTACTTTTTGCCAGCACCAGCCATTCCCGGAGGGCTGGCTTACACTCACCCCACACGCATCCAGCACAGACGTCACTGGATATGTGACCCTGGTAATAAAAAGGAGTCGAGCGCACGTGCCTGTGCCCAGTTCCACTATCTATCTGTGTCAGTGTGTTCATTATGTATGCAACATGCTGCCCCTGGGGCCTACCACATTACATTGTGCTCTGGACAGCGTATGCAACCAACTTACCTTTGACAGTGGGAGAAAACTTTGGTTATGTAGCTTTGTCTCGGTCATTGTACAAGTACGTACATAGAGACTGGATGATTAGAGTCCTGCAAGGAGAGTGTATAGTGAATTTATAAGTGCGTGGGGATTGGCGGAGTGATTGTATAAGTACATATGTTGTCGCAGCTTAACTCCGACAACGAGCTTGTCTCTAATTGGCTGAATTTTGGACTTTGCATGGCCCAGTATTGCTACCGATGCAATACTGCACTGAATGTGCAATAAACGTTCACATCCACACAGATGTGTCATGTTCACCATCTTTCTTGTGTGGAACTATGGATGAATGTAGGCTCAGTGATTCCCCGTACTTGCCATGTTGGCCATGTTGTGGGACTTGGCTCACAGAGTGACACATTAACGCTTGCGACCCGGGTGACGGCAGCACTACAACAAGAACACCCGCATGGCAGTGTTGCCAGATTTTTTAAGCATTCTCTAGCCCAAAGACAACCAAAAAGTAGCCTAAAGTAGCCCAATATTGCTAAGGAGGGGCAGGGACATCGTCAAGCAGGCAGTGAATGCATTGGAATTGATGCTGCAGCAGGCTGCCAAGTAAATATTTGTCTAATAAAGTGCTTTAACATACTAGTTTGTTGGACCGCTGTATATATATTTATAATCTGGCAACTAGCACATACCAAAATTTTACTGCACAACTGGGAAAATATAGCCCAATTGTGCGTGATCTAGCCCAATCTGGCAACAGTGCCACATCAGTTGATTCCTCATACAGCTCACGATATAGCCACGTCCATAGCTCCGGAGTCATTCTTTACAGCCTCATGCAGGACTGGCATACGCCAGGCCAGCCCACACTGCTTACACTTACAGGGAAAGACAACAACGCTACATGGCCCAGATTTTCATTGTAGTGATCTGCTGGTCACAGGTCTAGTTGTCAGTTTGCCACAGCCACTCCCTCACGGCTGGTATACACCCACATCACACCCATCCAGCACAAGCATCACAGGACGCGTGCCCCTACCAATAAAAAAGACTGGGCACATGTGCTCTAGGACATTTTTGGAGTTGCTCCCACCGCATGCACTGTGATGGCCCGTCCCGGTGGTCCGGACACCTCATGTAGGCCTGGACCACTGAACAGGGAGGCCTACCGCCACGTTGATGGCCTCACTGGTCACTGAGATAGTGGCACCGCAAGGACTGAGCGGGTGTGCAACCTGCGATGATGATAGGTGCACTAGTATGTCCTCTGCCACGGCAAAATCAAGACGCAGCACCAAATGTGAGACCTGTTGGCCTGCGGAGCTGATGTGGAGGGTGCCCTGTCTGTGAAAAGGTGAGCAGTGAGGCCTGGGTGCTCAGCGGTGGTTAAATACGTCTGGGCGGAGGGAGTGGATACACAAAGGCGGCACAGCGATTTAGGCGTACACAGTTGTATATACTTTCCCATCACTAATTCTGTACTATGCTTCAGATGTGGGAGGCTTGAGGGCTCCACTAGGTCCCCGGTATGTGGTTGGAGACA